>NC_138127.1:80781971-81981971 GCF_964188305.1 Podarcis bocagei
TACAAAAAGAGTCATTCTAGCAGAGAAGATTACCTTTAACAAACTGACATGATTAATGCCAAGGAGAACGTGCGCATCAGACTCATTTCAATGCGCAAGCTCAAGTGGCTGCTGTGCTCTATCAGCTTCGGTTAGCATGAACCACTTTGTCTGCGTAGCAAATTGCTCTTCCTGTAAATAACTGTATATGCATATGTATATATGCTGCCATTCTGGCCCCAAAAAATCTTTCAAGCAAGTAACAGTCAGGACTGAAAGCAATCTATACAATTGAAAAACCAAAATGGCAAGTAAAAACTCAAACACAATTCATAAAACTCCAGGACATGGTCAGTCAGATTCAATTCAATTTGCATGTAATTGTGAATCTGCCTATTTTAGAGCAATATGCAAACCAAAATACAGCTGTCCTTTGAAATGTGCGCTTCTCATAACCAGTCAAGTTATGAGCACAAAAATGTACAGTGTAATGTGCAAAAAAACTAAAAACTGCATGTATTAGTGAAAAGAACAAACAAAAATGCATTACTTTAGAGTAGGGTTACCAGACGTCCCTGTTTCCCGGGGACAGTCCCCGGATTTGTGAATAAGTCCCCGGACAAATTCCATCCCCAGAATGTCCCCAGATTTCATCTGATGTCCCCGGGAAACGCAGCAGCAGCATTCTCAGCAGCCCGGAGCAGTTGGCTCTGGCTGGCTTCAGGAGCTGCTCAGAAGTCCCCATATGATGGTGGTGCAGGGGCTGGAAGATGCAGCTTCCAGGCTGCCTCTACCTTCCCTGACCCCAGCAACTAAGCTGCGAAGGGAGGCATCATGCTGCCTATCGGAGCAGCCTCCCAACTCCTACTTGCGTGCAAGCAGGAGAGGCGCAGGGATCTCTCAGCTGTGAAGGGAGACTTCCTGCTGTATCAGAGCTTGTGTGCAAGCAGGAGGGGGCAGGGATCTCTCAGATAGGCAACGGGAAGCCTCCCTTCACAGCTGAGGGATTCCCGCCCCCTCCTGCTTACACACAAGTAGGAGTTGGGATGGGGCTGCTCCAAAAGGCAGTGTGAAACTTCCATTCCCTCTGCCACTGCCATCGCTGCAGCACCAACATCCAAAACGTGCTGTATGTATGTATTTATGTATGTATGTATTTAAAGTGTCCCCAGATTCATTGGAAAAAAATCTGGTAACCTTACTTTAGAGTAGATGGCTTTGCAAAAATGTTTATATAAAGCATAGCTGCATTAAAATTGGGCGTAGTAGAAGAAACTCAAATCCAGAGAGCTGAGCTTAAGACTCAAAGAATCAAAATTGTCAGATTTGTCCATCTGCATTTCCCTATTCATTCTGCTGCCTGGGTGCTGCTACTGAGCAGACCCTGTCCTGCACCCTCACCTGTTGTGCTTCAGATGGCAAAGCATTCCCCAATGAGCCAACCATGCAAGCAGATTCATATGGAAGGAGGAATTCCTTGGTTCCAAATGGATAAATGTTTAAAGGTCAAATACTGCACATTGAAAAGAGCCCAGAAACAGGCCAGGAACAAATAAAGTTGGTAGAATATTGTTGGTGTTGTAGGACCAGATAGTAAGGCTCCCACCTGCAGCCTAGATTCCAGGCATTATTCAAAGACAAGTGATACATACCACCCAGTTTCCAAAGTGTCGCTATATTTTTGCAAATGTTTCAGTCATATTCCAGTAAATTTAGGTGGAGCTCTTGCACAACAAACCCAAGAAAATCCACTGGAATGTATGGGATAACCATGACATCAAACACCATCATATAATCTCGATATAACAAATATACATCAAACAGCATCATATAATCTCAATATAACAAATCAGAATGAATGCTTGATAAAACGACATCATATAATCCCTGTGCAATTTTTTTGTGGGATGAAGGCTCAATAAGCAGGTTACCAGTCTAGCACCTAACCTGTTGTGCTTCAGATGGCAAAGCATTCCCCAATGAGCCAACCATGCAAGCAGATTCATATGGAAGGAGGAATTCCTTGGTTCCAAATGGATAAATGTTTAAAGGTCAAATACTGCACATTGAAAAGAGCCCAGAAACAGGCCAGGAACAAATAAAGTTGGTAGAATATTGTTGGTGTTGTAGGACCAGAAAGTAAGGCTCCCACCTGCAGCCTAGATTCCAGGCATTATTCAAAGACAAGTGATACATACCACCCAGTTTCCAAAGTGTCGCTATATTTTTGCAAATGTTTCAGTCATATTCCAGTAAATTTAGGTGGAGCTCTTGCACAACAAACCCAAGAAAATCCACTGGAATGTATGGGATAACCATGACATCAAACACCATCATATAATCTCGATATAACAAATATACATCAAACAGCATCATATAATCTCAATATAACAAATCAGAATGAATGCTTGATAAAACGACATCATATAATCCCTGTGCAATTTTTTTGTGGGATGAAGGCTCAATAAGCAGGTTACCAGTCTAGCACCTAACCTGGATATAACTGAAACATGCATGACAGTGGCAAGGAATGTTTTCTCCTGGAAAAGCTGCTACTGGTGCACCAACCACAGTTTTAATCAACCACTCCTAGGCGTGGTTCTGGAGCATTCCTAAATTATGATTCTGGTCTTCCAGAAGTACAGACCCATCTAGAATAAGTTTGTCATTCAAAATTCAAGCCAGAGTTATTTTTAGCTTCCCCTCCAGCAACCTCCAAAATGCCCTTTCCTGCCTCTTTGCCCTCCTCTTCATCGTGGAAATAAGAAAAGGAGATATAACTCTTTGTTTTCCTCTAACTTGTTGCCATAGTGCTCTAACTTGTGCACTGTCTTGTTGCTCTATCTTGTGCACCGTAGTGCAAGACCCAAGGGCCTATGGGAGATGGGCTCCTGGGCTAATCATTTGCCAAACTGGGATGGCCAAATATGAGGGGGACTGCTTATTAAGCATCCGATTGACTCAGAAAATATTCCAATCTGTTTCAGATCAAGAACTTGAATAATTTTTCAAGTTCAGGGCATACTAAAGGGCCCTGTGAAAATGGCTTCAAACTTTATTCCAGTGAACTCTATAATTTGGGAGGGAGGAGGGGGACTGGTGGAGTTTTCCTAAGGTTAACGAAGAAGAAGGAAAAAGGGACAACTTTGCTGGAAGGCAGATCAAAAGAAAAGGAATAAGAAGAGGAACATGCATTACAGCTCTGTAACAAAACCCATGCATACACATTCACATCACACGTCAAACAATATTGATTTTAAAGTGTGACATGAGTATTTTTTCCACTCCAAGTACACATGTCTGGAAGCCCGTGCAGAACAAGAGCCAAATGGGAGACAATCTTTATTCAGAAAAAAATGTAATGTTTAAAACAGCCCTAAATTTGCTCACAAAAATAGCTTCCCCCACATGAAAATCATTTGAAGCATATATATATATATATATATATATATATATATATATATATATATATATATATAATGCTTTATTTAGCTGCAAATTAATATGGATCGGTAATCAGATCTGCACCATGGTTTCAGAAACATATGAAGTGTTAATGTGAAACTTGATTCCAGGCTGTGATTTAAATTGGGATGTGTGTGTGTGTGTGTGTGTGTGTGTGTGTGTGTGTGTGTTTGCTTGTTGATTTAAATTACCTTGATTTCAATCACTCCACTTCCAATCAGATCAATAAGGCTTATTCCCAGGTAAATACACAGCCTCAAAGGGGAAGCTGTACATTTGAATTCCAGTTTGGTGTCCTTCATCTTAATTGAGTTTACCTATAAGCTCTAAGTGGAAAAACAATTAAGTATGCTTAAGATTTGTCACTTAAGCAGCACACACACACACACACACACACACACACACACACTCACACTGATTAGGGTGTGATTGTCTTTTCCTTACATAAACTTCTCTTTTTTGCTTTATTTTTATTGTAGCCGAAGTGACTACACAGGGAGTTTACAGGGCAGGCGCAACATCCCTTCCTGGGAGGAAAAGGCCACCACGGTGTTATTTTAACCTACAGCGGGAGAGATAACAACACTGAATACTTGCTGAGCTACTTGAAGGAAGAGGGAAGTGGAGAAGCCATGTCTGTCACTCCAAAGACCTTTGCTGACTCCGATTTTTACTTCACAGGACTGCAGATTTTATACTGATGAAATTTGCAGCCTTGGGTGTGGGTGCCCGAGCAAAAAAGGTGATGTTTTGGCAATGTCAATCAACTGACATCCCATATGCAGAGTTTGCTGCCCTCCCACAAGAAGATAGCAAGGGCCCTGCTGGATCAGATAAAAACTCCATCTAGTTCAACCATGCAGTAATAGCCAACCAGATTTTTCCAGGAAGCTGCCCAAAAGAGTTGGAGGCCAGAACCTTTCCCCATTTTTTTGCTACAAGCACACACACAGCTGGTTTTCAAGAGCAGGACCACAAAGAGGTAACCTGGGGTCCAGGTGAGACATAAACTTGGGATACTCCTGTTCCAGCTCCCCTGTAATGTGAGCAGTAGAAAGAAACAGCCTCTTTAAGTAGAGGGATAGGGTCTTTAAAGGCACGCAACCTGTGCTGCCCCCATAACCTACCCAAAGTTTCTTGGAAGAAACTTGTACAAGTGCGACAAAGTGTGACCCAAAGTTTCTTGGAAGAAACTTGTACAAGTGCGACAAATTGATGTAAAGGCTTCCAATATATTTATTCGAGGGCAAAGGTCCGTATAGTTAAAGCTAGTGATGTATGGAAGTGAGAGCTAGACCTTAAAGAAGGCTGATCGCCGAAGAATTGATGCTTTTGAATTATGGTGCTGGAGGAGACTCTGGAGAGTCCAGTGGACTGCAAGAAGATCAAACCTATCCATTCTTAAGGAAATCAGCCCTGAGCGCTCACTGGAAGGACAGGTCCTGAAGCTGAGGCTCCAATACTTTGGCCACCTCATGAGAAGAGAAGATTCCCTGGAAAAGACCCTGATGTTGGAAAAGATTGAGGGCACAAGGAGAAGGGGACGGCAGAGGACGAGATGGTTGGACAGTGTTCTCGAAGCTACCAGCATGAGTTTGACCAAACTGCAGGAGGCAGTGGGAGACAGGAGTGCCTGGCATGCTCTGATCCATGGTGTCACAAAGAGTCGGACTCGACTAAACGACTAAACAACAACAACTTCATGTTTTAAATTACCACATTATATTCATACATTAGAATGGTTAGAAGAGATGGTACAGGGCTGTGATGGGGAATCTATAGCATGTGGGACCCTCAAGGCCATTTTGGGCCAAACCATACGCCTGTTGGTCCTTTGAAGTTCAGTGGGGTCTAGGTGTGAAATAGGAATGCAAAGTGAATGGAGGGAAATGGCATCGGGGTGGAATTCTAACTCAAAAAGGAGGAGAGCCCTGTCCCCAAAGTGGGAGAGCATCCACTTGCAGATAGTCCCAATATCCATCTGCAGCATCTCCAGATAGGACCGAAATTTGTCTACCTCTGAGCTATGACCCTTATCCAAATGGAAAGGGGGGAAACATGGCAGCATGGAGACTTCTGGGTTTATCTTAGAACGTCATGGGTAAGCGGCAGAAATTGGGATTTACGGGCTTTTCGGTAATTCTGGTTCACTGAACACAAACCATTATGGGATTTTCTCTTTTAAAAAACAGAACTGCACAGTAGACAGACACCAGCATTGACTTGTGCATTGCTAAAGCTTCTTTGCCTCCCTAAAATATATGGATGCTCTTATTCTGCTGGCACTGCCTTGAAGGAGCAGAATGCCTTTAATGTTTTGCAAGAGCGACCTCCATCAGGCTTTTGAGGGGAGTTAATAAATCAACAGAAGCCACTTAACAGCAGCATTTTCACGAGTCCTGTGGAATTCTAAGTAAATAACGGGATTGGAAGAATGAAAATGCTGTTTATATTGAAATGTAGTCTGCCGTTCAAAGGAGCACAGAAGATGCTTAAGTGTTAAGATTTTCTGCCGCTACCGCTCTCAGCGCAACGGTATCCCATTAAACAAAACGTTAATCCAAAGCTGTTAGCATTGGCACGGGGCCAAGTAGACACCAAATCTTCGTAGATGGGATTTAATTGGTACAAGAAGAGGTAATTTATTAAGGAACACTGGAACCTTGTATACACTGAAACATCAGACCAAAGGGCATGATGCCTTGTGCGAATATTGCGTTTGATAATCAGGGGGTTTTCCTTCAGAAGGCCTAATACACTCCAAGTACTGAGAAACCACGACAATTTCTCTACAGAGCTCCCATACCTGGTGCCCTTCAGTCTGCCCCATTTTCCATGCCCTCCTCCCCAGAAAAGTTTGTGGTTCATTAAAATTCATTAAAGCGGCATTGTAGCCACTCCCACCAATCCCTGGGATATGAGGGAAGGGGAAACTTTACTGGAGAGCCAGAGAGACCCGGTCCAGGTACCACAGTGGCAGAAGCACAGAAAGTCATGCTTGAGGGTAGCTTAAGAGGCAGGGAGAGTTGTGCTTCCCTTTGTGACACAAGCTCAAGAACTACCAGTATCAGGGTTTATGGGATGGAAGCAGGAGGAAGCAACAGCTGGTAGAAGGGACAAAGCAAGGACATTGATCCCAAGGACAGAGGCAGCTATCCAGTGAGCACTGATCCACTAGCATGATCCCCACTAGTATGAATATTTCGTTGATAATTATTCGCTGATAAAGACTTTATTCCGAAACAGTTGAACTATTCCAGATATACTGTCCTTTTGAGACTTCTGAGGGATGTCTTCCTTTGAGACTTTTGTGAAACAGCTTGGCATTGCTTGTTATTCATTGATTTGTTTGATTATTTGTTTGACTCTGAGATATATAACAACTTGTAGTTGCTTGTATATTTTGTGAGATGTGTTGTATGGAACATACATCATTTTGAAGTGACTTATTTGTATACAATGGTGCCCCGCAAGACGAATGCCTCGCAAGACGGAAAACTCGCTAGATGAAAGAGTTTTCCGTTTTGGAGGTGCTTTGCAAAACAAATTTCCTATGGGCTTGCTTCGCAAGACGACAATGTCTTGCGAGTTCCTGCTGGTTTTTTTCCCTCCCCCCCCCTTTTCTAAGCCGCTAAGCCACTTATCAGCTGATCCGATCAGCAGATAAGCCGCTAAAAGCCGCTAAAAGCCGCTAATAGCGCTAATCCGCTAATCCTTCAATGGGCTTGCTTCGCTAGAAAAAACTGCTAGACGAAGAGAATCACAGAACGGATTCTTTTCGTCTTCCGAGGCACCACTGTATTTTGAATGACATCATAACCAATTATATATTCACTAACAGTTATTAGCCAGTGTGTTGCATTTGCATTTTTGTAGATTTTTAACATTGTCACAAATTTCTCAGTAAGGTTGGGCGGTACAAGCTTTTTGACATCGCGATGTATCACCAGCCAAACATCACAATATAGTGGTGTGTTGCAATGCTGCAAAATGGAGGGAGAAACAAGCTGCATGAGACCCGGCCCCACAAAGCGCCAGGGTGAAACTGTCTCAGTTTCCTCTGTGGGAACAGCGATGGTTTCATCCTGGTGCCTTGTGGGGCCGGGGTTGATGAAGCTCATTCCTCCATACACCAGGCGCTGGCAGTGGAAGAAGTCTCTTCATCACCAGTGCCCAGGGCACCAAGAGAGGAACAAGCTGCATATTTTGAATTAGATATATATGGGGGCACCAAAATCTTTTAAGTGCTTCAGGCCTCTAAAGGTCTTAATCTGGCCCTGTTCGTAGGTCCAAAATATATGGTGAGCAAATGTTTCCTGCCATTCTGGCTATGAATACAATTGAGGCACCCTGAAACATAAGGAGGTTACCCAAAGGGAACAAAAATGTTGAGCCATGTTATCTTGTAATTTTACATTCTGATCAGTCCTAAAATATGTGACACCAGGGGAAATGGAAGGAACTTCTAAATATCTACGGCACAAGACACTTAGTATTGCCCTTGTGAGATATCGCATCCTTAAAAATATATATTTAAATGTACATTTGGAAAAAGAGTACAAAATTACCCCCACTTACCTGATTAAACGAGGTTGACAAAACAAAATGTAATTTTCAATGATGTGCATTGATTTGCATATTATTTTGCACACTTCCAGTGGCCATGGAAGAAGCAGAAAGAAGTTTCAGCAAACCAACACACATCTGAAACAGCAGCCATTCTGCTATGGAGCAAGAATGGTTAAGCCACTGAGCTATTTTGTCCATTGAATGTGAACTTGCATGAGAAATTGACTTTGGGGAAATGATTCATGATTTTGTAATGAAAAAGGCCAGGAAAACGAAGCTTTCAAGTAAAATATTTTCAGCCACATTGTCCCATTAGAATATTAAAAAAAAATCAAACCACTGACAGGATAATAGTTTTATTAAGTATTAGGTATTTATTAGCTTTGTGGGACTCGCCTCTGGGATTGATGTTATGCTAAACAAAAATAGGGGGGAATGAAAAGGGAGCCTGGTAGCAAAGCTGCCTTGTGGGGCAAGGTGTAATTCCAGAAAATGTAGTATCAGAATTAAACCATGATATTATATAGCTTGGGGTTGTGGCAACTGTGTGAGACGCAGCCCATGTTACATGTCTGTTCTGTGCGCCTAGAAATCATGCTTGGGCCTGTGCTTCCAAGAGCCAACAAGCCAGTGTGATCTCGTGGTTAGAGTGTCAGACCAGGACCTGGGAGACCAGGTTTAAAATCCCCACTCAGCTATGAAGCTCATTGGGTGACCCTGAGCCAGTCACTGCCTCTCAGCCCAACCTACCTCACAGGGTTGTCATGGCGATCAGTTGAGAAGGGAACCATGTACGTCACCTTGAGCTTCTCAGAGAAAGAGGTGGGATAGAAATGAAAATAATAAAATAAATAATTTGTTGGTCAGTTTGGGCTGCACCCCTACCCAAACTGCAACCAGTTCTTTAATCCTCTGTCACTTTCTTTCCATATACAGTGGTACCTCGGGTTAAGTACTTAATTTGTTCCGGAGGTCCATACTTAACCTGAAACTGTTCATAGAATCATAGAATCATAGAATCATAGAGTTGGAAGAGACCACAAGGGCCATCGAGTCCAACCCCCTGCCAAGCAGGAAACACCATCAGAGCACTCCTGACATATGGTTGTCAAGCCTCTGCTTAAAGACCTCCAAAGTAGGAGACTCCACCACACTCCTTGGCAGCAAATTCCACTGTCGAACAGCTCTTACTGTCAGGAAGTTCTTCCTAATGTTTAGGTGGAATCTTCTTTCTTGTAGTTTGGATCCATTGCTCCGTGTCCGCTTCTCTGGAGCAGCAGAAAACAACCTTTCTCCCTCCTCTATGTGACATCCTTTTATATATTTGAACATGGCTATCATATCACCCCTTAACCTCCTCTTCTCCAGGCTAAACATGCCCAGCTCCCTTAGCCGTTCCTCATAAGGCATCGTTTCCAGGCCTTTGACCATTTTGGTTGCCCTCCTCTGAACACGTTCCAGTTTGTCAGTGTCCTTCTTGAATTGTGGTGCCCAGAACTGGACACAGTACTCCAGGTGAGGTCTGACCAGAGCAGAATACAGTGGCACTATTACTTCCCTTGATCTAGATGCTATACTCCTATTGATGCAGCCCAGAATTGCATTGGCTTTTTTAGCTGCCGCGTCACACTGTTGGCTCATGTCAAGTTTGTGGTCAACCAAGACTCCTAGATCCTTTTCACATGTACTGCTCTCAAGCCAGGTGTCACCCATCTTGTATTTGTGCCTCTCATTTTTTTTGCCCAAGTGCAATACTTTACATTTCTCCCTGTTAAAATTCATCTTGTTTGTTTTGGCCCAGTTCTCTAATCTGTCAAGGTCGTTTTGAAGTGTGATCCTGTCCTCTGGGGTGTTAGCCACCCCTCCCAGTTTGGTGTCATCTGCAAATTTGATTAGGATGCCCTTGAGTCCATCATCCAAGTCGTTGATAAAGATGTTGAATAAGACCGGGCCCAAGACAGAACCCTGTGGCACCCCACTAGTCACTCTTCTCCAGGATGAAGAGGAACCATTGATGAGCACTCTTTGGGTTCGGTCAGTCAGCCAGTTACAAATCCACTGAGTCGTAGCATAGTCAAGACCGCATTTTACCAGTTTCTTTACAAGAATATCATGGGGCACCTTGTCAAATGCCTTGCTGAAATCAAGGTAGGCTACATCCACTGCATTCCCTTCATCTACCAGGCTTGTAATTCTGTCAAAAAACGAGATCAGGTTAGTCTGACATGACTTATTTTTCAGAAATCCATGCTGACTATTGGTGATCACAGCATTCCTTTCTAGGTGCGCACAGACTGTTTGCTTAATGATCTGCTCCAGAATCTTCCCTGGTATTGATGTCAGACTGACTGGGCGGTAATTATTTGGGTCCTCTCTTTTCCCCTTTTTGAAAATAGGGACAACATTTGCCCTCCTCCAGTCTGCCGGGACTTCGCCTGTTCTCCAGGAATTCTCAAAGATGACTGCCAGTGGTTCTGAGATCACATCTGCCAGTTCTTTTAATACTCTTGGATGCAGTTCATCTGGCCCTGGAGACTTGAATACATCTAAACTAGCCAAGTATTCTTGTACTATCTCCTTAGTTATTCTGGGCTGTGTTTCCTTTGCTGAATCATTTGCTCCAAATTCTTCAGGTCGGGCATTGTTTTCCTTATCGGAGAAGACTGAGGCAAAGAAGGCATTGAGGAGTTCAGCCCTTTCTGTGTCCCCTGTTTGCATTTCACCATCTTCTCCTCTGAGTGACCCCACTGTTTCTTTGTTCTTCCTTTTGCTACGAACATACCCATAGAAGCCTTTTTTGTTGCTTTTAACCTCTCTAGCAAGCCTGAGTTCATTCTGTGCTTTAGCTCTTCTGACTTTGTGTCTACATGTGCTGGCTATTTGTTTGAATTCCTCTTTGGTGGTTTCCCCCCTTTTCCATTTTTTGTACACATCCTTTTTTAATCTTAACTCAGTTAAAAGTTCTTTAGATAGCCACCCTGGCTTCTTTAGGCACCTTCCATGTTTCCGTCTCATTGGTATTGCCTGAAGTTGTGCTTTTACTATCTCCCTCTTAACAAACTCCCAGCCATCATGAACTCCCTTTCCTTTTAGTATTACTGTCCATGGGATCTCACCCAGCACTTCCCTAAGTTTTATGAAGTCGGCTTTCTTAAAATCAAGAAATTGAGTCCTAGTATGCTTGGCTGCTCCTTTCCGCTGTATAGTAAACTTCAGAAGAGCATGATCACTCGCGCCTAATGATCCTTCCACTTCTACCCCACTAACCAGCTCATCAACATTGGTTAGGACCAGATCTAAAATGGCTGTTCCTCTTGTTGCTTCTCCCACTTTCTGAACAATGAAGTTGTCTGCAAGGCCAGTGAGGAATCTGTTTGACCTTATGCTCTTGGCTGAGTTTGACATCCAACAAATGTCCGGGTAATTGAAGTCCCCCATTACTACTATCTCCCTTCCTTTTGCATACTTGGCCATCTGTTCCAGGAAGGCATCATCTATGTCCTCCGTTTGGCTTGGGGATCTATAGTAAACTCCCACAATGAGGTCTCTGTTATTCTTCTCTCCCTTAATTTTGACCCAAATGCTCTCACTTTGGCTTTGAGGTTCTAAATCTTGGATCTCTTCACAGGTATACACATCCCTGACATATAACGCCACTCCTCCTCCTTTCTTGTCTGGTCTGTTTCTCTGAAATAGATTGTATCCCCCCATTATTACATTCCAATCGTGGGACTTATCCCACCAGGTTTCAGTGATGCCTATTATGTCATATTTAGTTTGCTGTACCAAGAGCTCAAGCTCATCTTGTTTATTTCCCATGCTTTGCGCATTAGTGTACAGACATTGAAGTCCATTAATCATTCCCCCGTGTCTCTTATTTAAGGATTTTTTCCTCCCACCACTAGGTCTGTGTGCTGTTTGCTCCATTTGGTCTATGACATTTGGATGATCATCTTCATCAGTTGATAGACTCCTACCTTCAGGAGCACTGTCTCCCTCCCCCACATTAGTCAGTTTAAAGCCCTCCTGATGAGGTTTCTGAGATTTTTGGCAAAAACGTTCCTCCCAACCGTTGTGAGGTGCAGCCCATCGCTTGCCAGAAGTCCATCTTCAAGAAACTGCAGTCCGTGATCTAAGAATCCAAACCGTTCCTGTTTACACCATTTGCGAAGCCAGCTGTTCACTTCCACTATTTTTCCTTCTCTCCCTGGGCCACGTCGTTCAACTGGGAGGACAGATGAGATGACAATTTGTGCATTTAATTGCTTCAATTTCCTGCCCAGAGCCTCGTAGTCTCTTTTGATCTTCTGGAGGCTATTGCTTGCAGTGTCATTGGTTCCCACATGAACCAAGAGGAAGGGGTATTTGTCAGTGGGTTTTATGATTCTTTGCAGACGTTCAGTTACATCTTGGATCTTAGCCCCGGGGAGACAGCACACTTCCCGAGACATCTTGTCAGGCCCACAAATCACTGCTTCTGTTCCCCTCAGTAGGGAATCCCCTATCACCACTACACGCCTCCTCTTAGGTTTGGTCGGGGTTCTTCCATGAGCTGTCCGTTCCAAGGTCGCCTGCACATTCCCTGAGGACTGACTTTGCTGCTCGTCTTCATTTACCTGATCGACCGAAATGAGGGAGACATCCTCAAATGGAGTCTGCTCTTCGTCTTCCAGGCTAGGGGAGAGGACCTCGAAGCGATTGTGTATTTCTAAACAATCAGAACGAACTCGGGGCCTCCTACTTCTCTGAGTCACGTTTCTCCATATATCTGGCTCAACCTGTTCTTAACCTGAAGCATCACTTTAGCTAATGGGGCCTCCCGCTGCCGCCGCACCATAGGAGCACAATTTCTGTTCTTATCCTGAAGCAAAGTTCTTAACCTGAAGCACTATTTCTGGGTTAGCGGAGTCTGTAACCTGAAGCGTATGTAACCTGAAGCATATGTAAGCCGAGGTACTACTGTACAGTCATACCTCGGGTTACAGCCGCTTCAGGTTGCGTTTTATCGGTTTACTTCCGGGTTTCGGCGGCCGCGCATGCACAGAAGCACTAAATCGCACTTTGCACATGCACAGAAGCGCTGAATCACAACTCACACATGTGCAGATGCGCCGCTGCGGGTTGTGAACGCTGTGGGCTGCAAACGTGCATCCCGCACGGATCACATTCACAACCCGAGCGTCCACTGTATTTTTTTAAAAAGAATCATAGGATTGTAGAGTTGGAAGATACCACAAGAGTCAACTAGTTCAACCCAGCCCCTTGCAATGCAGGAATATTTTGGTCAACACGGGGCTTGAACCTATGACCCTGTGATTAAGCATCTCATGCTCTACCAACTAAGCTATCCCTCAGAACAGTGGCCTCTGTCACACTGTAATTAATCAATGGTGCAAAGACAGAAGGGGCCAAAGTGTCCTGGAAATGACTCCTTAGAGTAGGTGTCTGGAGGGACTGAAAGTATCTATCTATTTATGCATTGCCAAGCTGAGTTATCTGTACAGCAGCCTGAGCAGGCAGGCCAGCAGGCCATCTACTCACTCTTCCCTACTATGGTGAGATGTATTTTATTTCTATTTAAATTATAGAATTGTTTGCACAACACATGTTAGCATATGTAAAAAGTCTGCAAAATATATGCTTTGTCCTCTATTTGGTGATGCAGAAGTGGCAGCCCACGGAACGTGCAGCGTGGATATTTGCAGGGCAGCAGGACTGCTCACAAAGCAGCCGAGACTGTTGCAGGCATCAGGAAGAAGAAACAGATCACTTACAAAATCCCCCAAAAGGTAAAAGAGACTTAGCACTAATAAAATTCTCAAGCACTACAAAGGACAGCCGCAAACAAAACCTTTCAAGCGTGTTGCAAAGTGCCATATACAAATGGGACACTAGATGGCAAAGGTGAGCTATGGCAAATTCAATATATATTTTTCAAAACTTTTTTTAAAGCATTTTCACAGCGTTTTCTATATGTGTGTAGATTCCACCAAAGTGCCAAGAGAGGTAGGGATGTGGGTAAACTCCCCCAGGGTTGAGATGGATTGGGCCAAGGTAGCCCAGGACCTTTATGGCTGAGTGGTGAGTTGAGCCCTGGTCTCCCAAGTCCTAATCTAGCACTCTGACCACTACACTGGGAGTTGTGCAGAGACAGCATCTCTCTCTCTCTCTCTCTCTCTCTCTCTCTCTCTCTCTCTCTCTCTCTCTCATTCTTGCTCTTCTTCTTCTTCTTCCTCCTCCTCCTGTATAGCATTTTGACATATGTCTTGATAACAGGACTTTCATTGTCTGTGTCCAACGACCTGCAAATAACCTGTCAGATTATGGCAACACTTTTTTTTAAGATAGCAACAATTTTAGACAGCAACAATTACTGGAAAATAAGTGTTTTTATTTGCAATTTGCATACTGCTTGATTGTAAGAGAACCTCTAAGTGGTTTCAGAATCAAACCCGCTTGTCAATAACCCTGTTCAGCAGAGAATGAAAATGCAGCCACTGGTTATTGGAGTATGACAGGCCCGTGGGGAATGGATGATAGGGAAACTGTGCGGTTAGGAAGCTTTCTTTGCCACTTACATTTGGAACAACCTACACAACTGTCTCGCGGCTTTGCTGCTAGTGAGTAATGCAGTTATCTTAAAGCCATGCCAGTAAAACCCTCGTTTCAGACCACATTATTCTGCATATGCCACATATAGGAAAAGCTGCAGAATAAAACTATTTTCCAAGCGGTTTTTTGAGTACTTTTATTGGGCCTATTTTTATGTGTCCCATGGTTGTTGTTGTTTTTATTAAAAAAGAAGAGAAAAAGCCACTCGTCTTATTTGCCATATGTTGGGCTCAGAAAGAAAGTCTCAAAACTGACTTCAAATAAGATTTCCTATGGTTAAAAAGTTAAAAACCATCATAAGTCTGAAATTCCATTTCAGTGGGCTTTCCAAGCTTAGGAGGAAGTGGTGCATGTAACAGCAGAAACTTGGGAAACCTCTTTTCTTGAACAAGGTAAATCTCCTATGTCTTGAGCCACTAGGTGCAAGAGAGGAATCTTAGGCCTCTCAAGAGACCGAGATGGGTTTTAAATCAATGTAGACTCTCAAGGCTATTCCCTTTTATTTTGGCACGGCTGGATTAAATGGGCATGAGCAAAGACCAATATTTCTGCAAAGATTTAAAAAAATGCCATTTGATATAAATACAGTGCTTTTAAAATAACTGCACCAGTGCACTAAGGGCAGTGTAGCAACTGTTTTCTAAATGTTACAGATCTTTGGTTCCATTATTATTATTATTATTATTATTATTATTATTATTATTATTATTATTATTATTATTATTATTAGAATTTATATACTGCCCAATACCTGGGGGTCTTAGGGCAGTTCACATTAAAAGATCACAGTATATAAAATAAAAATAAAAGAAATCACCCAATAAGACCCCCTCTCCCCAAAAGAGCCATATTTTAAAAGGGTATGTCATGCCTGTGTGGACAACTAATCACATCAAGTAACAATGCAGACCCTCACTTCTGCATCCTCCATCCAAGTCAGTATTTAACCTCCAACCCTTCTATATGATTATGTTCCCGGTCTCTGGCCTTCGTAGTTCTTGTTCTCCTGGACAGCTACCTTGACTGCTGCCTGTTCACAATAATACCTCTTGCCTACAAGTCTGTGTGAGAGCCAGTGTGGTGTAGTGGTTAAGAGCGATAGACTTGTAATCTGGGGAACTGGGTTCGCGTCTCCGCTCCTCCACATGCAGCTGCTGGGTGACCTTGGGCCAGTCACACTTCTCTGAAGTCTCTCAGCCCCACTCACCTCACAGAGTCTTTGTTGTGGGGGAGGAAGGGAAAGGAGAATGTTAGCCACTTTGAGACTCCTTCTAGTAGTGATAAAGTGGGATATCAAATCCAAACTCTTCTTCCTTCATGCCTGTGTCAGAACTGGACTCCATGGCAGCCTTGCAGAAACAAGGACTCAGGCCTGACGTCACCTCAATCACTAAGCTATGGATGTCAGTTTTGACTGTCTCAAGCAGGAGTGGAGAACCTCAAAGTCCTCCAGACATTTTTGTCCCACTCCCACAAACCCCAGTAAAAGATGGTCTAGGATGATGGGAGTTGTAGTCCAGCAACTTCTAATGTCCAAACTCCCCACCCGCATCTTATGCAATGGTTCCGAAAAATGATGCGTCTTTTTATTCAATATGAGAGAAATATTTGGAAAGTGTGTTTGTGTGTGTGGAGAGGTCCATTAAGAGCCTCTCTACAATCTAACCTGATCTGCGAGGTCAATGGAAATGTGTTTAAAACATAAGCAATTTTTTTTCAATTAAAAAAGTCAAAACATAGAGGCTAAAAATAAATTGCGTTTCTAAAAAAGGGTTCCTGTAATTTTAAGTTTAAAATATGAGCCTGAGTAATCAAGGAAAGTATTTTTACTGCCCAGTCAATATTTTTCCTGGAAGCTTCAATAAATAGACTTTCTTTAGATCTTGAGTGTGTGTGTGCCTAATGGTCTTAGGTGTCTTATACCACAGAAAACTTTATCCTCAAGATATAGAGTAAACAGGAACTCTGTGGTTACGTAGTTCCTGGGGTGGGGGACTGGGGAGGCAAAAAAAGAAGGCCTGGTTTCCATGCTCTACAGAAAATTTATTCCTATTTTAAGAGCTATTTGCCCTCCTAGCCCAAACCTGTTATAACATCCTTTGTTTCTGTAGTGGTTCTAGGGGTTGCTTGTGTGTAAATCAACGCCACTCTTGGCTGGTTGCCTGAATGAACCCTTTCTGTCTGGACAGCCACGTGCCCGTGGCTGTCTCAATTGCTGGCAGAATCCGTTAGTGGGCGTTTCTTGAACTTCTTCCAGCAAAGAAGCTCTTTGACGCTTAATCTCCTCCTAGCCTCCCTGCGCGGAAGCCTTCTGCGCAGGGAGGGTGTGGGCATCGGAGGACCCATGCTCTCCCCACTGGTTCCCGGCGAAGAGTCTTGGAGCCACCTCGCCGATTCTCCCATCTGCCCCCCTTCTCCACTGGTGTTACGCTGATTTCCTTCCCCAGAAGATGTGCTGCTTCTCTCCCTCCTGGGACGCTCTCCGGAATCCCTCTGGAGCCCTCCCTCTCCCTCTGGCTCCAATGGCAGTTCCCTGACAGTTTCTATTTATTTTGCTTTGCAGACCTTAGGTTACTTTCCTCCTATCACGAGTATTGTGTCTTTCACCTCACTTTCGTTTGTTTGCTGGAAAAGCACAAGGAGAGCTTATTTCACCACCTCTCTGTTTATTTCTTTTCTTTTCTGAATCAGCAACTTGTAAAGGCCATGAACCATCTAAGATTGAACTATCTAAGACTGAAGGGAAGTGGGTGAGAGGAAGGTTCGTGGCAATGTGCAAGTGTGAGCTTGTGTGTGCTTCAAACACGCATAAATGAGGAGTTGCCTGTAGCAATAATAATAATAGTAAGGAATATTGCTTGCAAAATGGAGATATTAAGAAAAATTACTTAGAACAAACATGCACAAGAAATGTGACCAAAATGCTGATTGATTTTCATGGTGAACTGAAGACTGGGAAAAATGAGAAAGTTAAGGGAAACCAAAAAAACTGGAGAGAATCATTCATCCTATCTGAAACTATCAACATGGCCTTCTTGCCAATCTCTCTAGAAATTCCAGAAGCAACTCTAGACAAGCTATCAACTTTCCAAATCATTGATATGTACTAATGTGATTCTCTTGATGAGAAAATACTATATATACACTATAGCATGGCTATAGTCTGAAATCCCTTTCTTGTTGCCTTGACATCTTTTTTTTTTCTTTGTACAAGAAAAGCAGATGTTTCCTTGTGGTTCTACATCTCCATACGTGTCTGTTAATATGTCATTGGCTGTTGAGAGACACAACTAGTTCCTGGAGAGCAGAAATGGCTGTGGGAAGAGAAGTACTTGGCACTGGAAGATGAATTTTGAGGATCCGTAGTCCATCGACAGCTCAAAGTTCACAGTGGATGTCTTCAGAAGTGTCCCAGTGTGACTTGGATCTAGAGTAGAAAGTGCATGAATTCTAAGCAAACTGAACTTTCGAATAAACGTTCTGGGTATTATTAGATTCTCAAGGCTATAGTGGTCAAGACGTAAAAATTCTCAGAATGCTCTCTCCAATTTCTAGATTTATTCTTTTTGGAGAGGAGTCATAATTTTGTGGGGAACTCGTGTGGGAGGCCAGTATAAAGAATGCATGGGTGGGAGGGAATGCTTTTTCAGACAAAAAAGAAAGAAAGAGAGGAAATGTGTGACACTGGATTACTATGAGATTCTCATCCACACTGTGTTCATGTAAGAGAGGGTGGTGAATGTTAACTAAGGCTGCGTCTCTCCACCAATGTTTTCCACCTTTCATTCTACCTTTGTGCTAGAATCTAGAAAAGACAAGGAAAGCAAGGGACATTGGTCATTGACTCAACTGAGCGACCACTTTCCATTCAAGCTGGTGGTTCTAAGCAGTAACGCTCAGCAGGGCTGCACTTGTGGGGCTGTGTTGCTCTCCCATCTCTCCAATGCCATGTGTCACTGCCGCTTACTGGTGGCGTTAAGGTAGCAGGACCTCACTGCAGGGCAGAGGCAGGAGTCTGGGATTGGCTCTGTCACTGCGTCTGCACCGTGCTGATCTCTGGCCAGTAAGCGGCAGTGATGCAAGGCACTGGGAACACAGTAGAGCAATACAGCTCCACCTATGCAGCCCCACCAACCACTTTGGGTTACAAGACCTACTACATAATTTTTTTTGTTTCCTTATTTTCTTCCTCCCTCCCCATCCCCTTTCTTCATGCGATTTATATCATGCCATTAATACGGTGGGCCTGACTTCTGTATTGTAAGTCTGGCTTGTTTTTAATCTCTGCACATAGTTTAGTACAGTTACGGCACGTCATAAGTGATAAATAACAAATGGGAACTGCAGCAAAAATGCAGAGTGCTCCTGCTGAGGACCCCAGCAGCCGGCCAAACATGCCATTTTTGAGGATACTCTATTCACTTTCCCCTCCTCTCCTCTGACAATCTTTTTCCCCCTCCTTTTTTTTTTTAGTTCTGCAAACCCTGAGGCTCTCCCAAGCCTATCAATATCTCTCTCATGTGCAGGAGTGGTGCTATTTTGGCTCCACAAGGATCTTCACTTGGAGAATGAGTTCGCCGTTGATACAGAGAAAGAGGGGGAATGATAGTTACGTGGACATGTACGAGGCGTCTCTACATATACACAAGTGTTTGCATAAAGAGGAGTGTACATGTTGGTTTGTACAGCTCAGCTATTTGTGTGCACAGACTGTTTGTCCGCTGAATGCAAGAAGTCATGTGAATAGTCCTTCTAGTACTGGGTATAAAC
This sequence comes from Podarcis bocagei, assembly GCF_964188305.1. Lineage (NCBI taxonomy): Eukaryota > Metazoa > Chordata > Lepidosauria > Squamata > Lacertidae > Podarcis > Podarcis bocagei. The sequence goes on from NC_138127.1 coordinate 80,801,367, forward strand.
AGTGGGGGTTGACAGTCACCTTAAAAGCCTTCTTCTGGTGAGATAATGTTGGAAACAGGATGCAAGTTGGACCTTTGGTCCAGTTCAGGAAGACAGTCCTCACATAGGCTCTTGCGCTGCTGTTCAGAATGACCTGGTTTGCTAGAATTCAAGGGCTGTTGACACTGAGCATCTCCAAGCAACCGTAGTTGTAGCTGCTCTTGTTTATAACATGGGCTTCATGTTCCAAGTGAGAAGAAATTGTGCCACCCCAAACAGCCAAACATTTTGACAAGATATTAATTGCTGCAGCCCCCTGTTTATCCAAGCATATTTAAAAATGAAATTGCATCCCTTTTCGTCCTTTTCCAGTTGTGCCAGAGGTAGGGAATTATTATTTTTTATAATCTTCTTGTATTCCATTTGGATTTTTGTTAGCAGCAGAGGGCAGCACCCCATCCTAGAATCAGGGAGTCATTTTGACCCACTGCCATTATTTTTAAGCAGACACCATATCTACCTTTGGCAAAGACTCCGGATTGTATCCTGTGTTGGTCATACTCAGAGCAGACCTACTGAAAGTTATCAACATGCCTAACTTTGTTCTCCGGATTTCAGTGGGTCTACTCTGAGGAAAACCTATTTGGAGACAACCCTCTCCCTTGTTCATTCCTGGACAGATTGAGTTAAGAAAATAGGTTATAATCAGCCAAACCCGTTTGCTTACTTGGGACATTAAGTACTTTGCTACTCAACTGCCAGCTATAATTTGGTGTGTTTTTAAAATAGTAATTCCTTTTTTTTTTCAGTCTTCCAGAGTGTACTCACATTTTGAACATGAAGTATCAAAGTATTCCAGTGGCACTGAAAGCGGTGGGCAAAGTCCAAGAGTTTCAGAATTAATTTGCATTTAACTCAGATAAGTACCTCAAGATTTAAATGCTTATTTGGAGCTTATCTAAACAAGTTGGATCTCGTCAGTCAGCACATATGATTGGATTTTTCACAACATGAAAGCTGCCTTGTGGGGCATCCAGTACTTCTCATTACTATTTTGTTACTGTCTCGGTATTTTGGCCTTTCTCTATTCATGTCTCAGTATTTTGGCGGCCTTTGTTCCTGTCTAGGTATTTTGGCCTCTTTTGACTTCTAACCCAGCTGGAAACGAAAATGTTGAGAGAGGCATATGGAAATGCTGAAAAATAATAATTTTAAAAAATATATATTGGAGGGACACTTTAAGGGCTCATGTAAAAGCACCAAGGTGACAATCTTAAAATCGGTGGTGCAACTAAGGTATTGTTGTGCTGCAATCCTAAAGGGGGAAAGGACCCATCACCTCATCCTAAACCCTGCCAGATTGTGCCGGCAGCATGGGAGTGAGAGTGCAGGAATGTCCTGCATTCCTTTGTCCATTTCTGGGCTTCACATCCTTCCCTCTCCCCCTTCCATTTTCCCTCTGAATGTTTCCAACTGAGCTTGCAATAGGAAGGAGAGGTTTAGATGTGCTCAAAAGGGTATCTAAATTGCCCCCTGGTCTGGGGAACATGACAGGAGACCAGGAGGAAGGCTGAGGGACATTCTCAGATGGCCCCTTATTGGCCCTGCTATGTGGGATGAATGTAGTCTCTCTTGCTGCCTTAAACACTGGAATTCTGAGTCTGACGTCGGGTAGAGGGACCCAGCCCATCCTATTGCTGCTGAGATGACTTCCCAGAGACCACAGGATTGCATCCTTAGACTCTGGACATAATTTTCTTAAAGAAGAGGGTACCATCTTTAGATGGTAATGTGTATTACTTAATTTAAATGTTTTTAGTGAACCATGCTGAATTTGGGGATCCTGCTGTTTATTTTGCTGAGTGGGGCCCAGGACATCTGCCCCGAAGTCATTCCCTGAAGGCGCCACTGCTTAAAATGAGCAAATACATCATTACGTTTCATTACTCAGCCCCACTTGCAGGCATCAGGTGGATCTTGACAACAGATGAGAGTGATTGGACTTGTATTGCCAGTTGCTTTCCAAGTGATTGCTACAGGACAATAAAATATATTTAAAAACAGGAAGAAAATGGGTCAAGAGTTCCTTTTTTCTTTTTTCTTTTTTCTTTCCTTGGGTCTAATTACTGGGTTAGAGTTTCCTTGCCACAAATGTTATTTCTTTTTTCTTGCTGGCCCAAAGCAACCGTGATTTCACATCCAGCATATCTGATGAGTTTCTAATGAAATCTAAACAATGTCTGCCCTGGTTCTTTGTGAAGAGGAATTACTTGTGTGCTGAACCCCTGAGCTAACAGGCATGAGCTCTTCCTTACAGACTTGCAAATGATACCCAAACAAAACTTTCCCGAGCCCTGTTGGCCTGGGTCCTTAATCCCACTCGCCACAGTTGGGCCAAAGTGTCCATTGTCCAGTGAATGATAGCACCACAACTCTGAAATGGCATGGGGACAAACAACCATTTTAAGCATCCTTCCCCAGTCCCATGCCCTCCAGATAACTATGGACCACAACAACCATCAGTGCTAGCCAGCATCCCTCCAGATGTTTTACACCCTGTAGCTGATATGAGCTGTCACCCAAAACATCTGGAGGACAACAGATTGGGGAAGAATGCATTATAGTAACCTAGAGCTAAAACATTATACATGATATGAACATATGAAATGGACTAAATTTAGCAACGGTCTTGGTGAACCTTGGGGGGGGTTGTTTAACACACACAAAATTAATCCACTGAAATGTAATATCAAGATCAGTGTAGGTGTAATCTTAACTCTTTCTGCTTGTAATGTGTTTCCACTGAAAATTGCTTCTCCTAAGCTGCTTTTACTTCCACTGGCAGTACCAGACCTAGCTTTTAGGGAACTAAAGTATAAAATACAGATCAAGACAAATGGGAAGATGATAAGCATGGAGGACAATTTTATTTGCATTTTTAAGCAAACCAACTTAATTAGCACCTCTCAGATCGATACGTAGGTCGGAATTGGAATTGTCCTTCAGGTTTCACACTTCTCTGAATTTTGCAATGCAGTTCTCATCTCAAAAGAAGGACAACCCAAAATGCATTAAATCGTGGTATGTGAAGAAGGAACCCCACAAATTGGGTGGCATTCAACTAAGTTGTGTGCATGGAACAAGGACCACCAATGCAACATGACTTAGCCCTCATCTCCTCCTTCCTTGTACCCCCACCCCCTAAATCTGTTCAGGAGAGTTTGGGGAACCCCTAGAACAAGTCTAGGGACCTCACAGGGGGCGGGGAGAAGACCCCACTGTGCAAGCAGACCTCATTTCATGTGTGCATACCCCACTTAGCACTACATTGAATTCCACCCATTATATTCTGTATTTTAGTTTGTGAGAGAGAGAGAGCACGCAGAGGAGCAGGGCCAGAAAATAAAGAGAGGGGGAGAAAGAAAGAAAGAAAGAAAGAAAGAAAGAAAGAAAGAAAGAAAGAAAGAAAGAAATGCAAAAGGAAAGAATTGAGGCACAGCATAATCATTTGTGAATTATCAGACCTTTATTTATTACTTTATTTTCTTATATTTACCCAAGGTACTGTGCATGTCATTTCCTGGTGGGAATGCATCCAGGCACTGACCAGACCCAGACCTGCTTAGCTTCCACAAGGGAAATGTGACTTCCAACCACTCCCTGCAGCAATGGGATCTAGCGTGCAGCTTAGGTGTGAAAGGAAGACCGGGGTAATTGGGAAAGTGAGAATCCACATCACTGCTTTGAGAAAAGAAGCAGTGTTGGGTCACAATTCTCCATCTATGTCTCTGGGCCAGGGAGACTCTATATCTGGCTGCAGTGAAGATGGGAGTGGTGGAGGAGATATTTTGCCTGGGATTTAGCAAGGTCTAGGGTTACCTCCTGAAAATGCAACACACTCCTAAGTTGCGGACGTGAAAATGGGTCTGTTGAGGAACAGAACTATTTTTCATTTGGACAGATTTCTACTATGCAATACATGTAGTTATATTCCCAACCTATGTCACAGTACATAAAAAACAAAAACAAAATCCTAACTGTTCCCATGAGGCTTGTCTGGTTTTATGACACATCATCTTGAGTAGTATTTATTGCTCTTTCTGTCTGACTCTTTCCGCAATGCTCACCCATCTTTGAATCACCAAAATGCAGAAGGAGCTGTGATTCAAGTGAAAATCTGAGCAAGCAAACTGGTTTGGCTTTCGCACAATGGAAAGTTCATCCTGCAGCCAGAGGTGATTACTCCGCTCTGATCATAATTTTACTTGGATCATGACAAACAGATAATCTGGGTTGGTTTTAGGCCATTTTAATTTAGGCACTTTGCAGTAAGTAAGGTGGTTTAAACCTCTTTCTCCTCCTCCTCACTGCCGTTTGCTGCAAGCGGTGATTTATCACGATTAATGATAGAGAAAAGTATCTGTCTGGAGAACATTTCATGCGAGCAGGCGCCAAGCATAACACCAGACTAATACCAAATTAATTGCCTGGATTTCCTAAACTAATTATGGGCAAAATATCTACAGATTTTCATATGCTCCTTCTGTTAACTGCACTATGAATGGATTATTTATTTATTGACTTAATTATGCAGTCAAGTCAGTGGGACAAGAAGCAAACTACGTTATCCTAACAGCTTGGGGCTCATCACAGCCAGGAACCTTTGTCCAAGGTGTCTGTTTGGAAGCTATGTGGAAGAGGAACCCCATTTAAACGTAGCACTAAGTGCATGGGCGGGGGCAGGGAACATACATGTGTGGTGGCTTTCTACCTGCCTGCCTGGCATTTAAACCAGTCCTCTCTGCAGCAGTCACATGCCAGGGATCTGTGGTCCAGGCAGGTGCTGCGTTGGCACGCTAATGCTGCATGCTTTGTGGCTAAGAGCCCAATTCTGGCATGAGGCTGTGTGCATGGAACGCATAGTTCATTGCTTAATGCAGTGAACTGGAAAGGCTGCTTGGCTATCTTATTATTATGAAAGCTCTCAGGTGAGAACTGGGGAGGGTCTGTCATTTTCTGTGAGGGCTGGGAATAAGAGCTACTTTTGGATAGAAAGAAGATTCTGCATTTGTCTACTGTTTTTGTATTTCCAATACCTTGCGGTTGATTTTCTCCTATTTTACATGTTGTTGCCGTTATGAGAAGCTGTATTTAATTTTGTATTTCTTATTATCACAACTGTATTTTTAGGACTGTTAAAAAATTATATTGTATGATATTATGTTATGCATCAGTATTTGTGTTCTTTGTTGTAAACCACTTCTATGGTCTTTTTGACAAAGGGCACTTATTAAATAAATACACTTATTAAATAAATAAATTTTATGTGATTTTTCTTGTTGTATTTTTGTTCTGCTCTATATTTGTTTTGCTATTTTGTATCTTGCTCTTCTTAATTCACATTTTAGGCCACCTTGGGGATCCCCCAAGATCAAAAATGTGGGATACTATATTTAGTAAAGGTGATATGCTACAAAGTAGTTGTGTTAGCACAGGGACTTCTGGCTGCTCAGAAGAAATCCCCTTTCATCTTCTGTTCCCCTAAACCAGTTCTGGGGGTTTCCCCAACCCTATGGAGCAGATCTGGGGAGTGCACAAGGACGCATGAAGAGAGGAGAGGAAAGGGAAGTTCTGTTGTGCAAACAGAAATCCTTGCACTAATGGAATTACTTTGATGGATACTGTCGTAAATATTTAAGTAGAAGGCTATGAATTTCCACCCCAAGGAGACATATTCATAGCAACAACCTTTTTGATCTTTTAGGCACCCAGAATTTTAAGAACATATTAAATTTCTGGAACATTTTAGACGTTCTGACTTTTAATTATTTTCTTTCTTTGTTATGACCACCTTGCTGCTTCTTTATAATTTTATAATTTTTGTACGCTACCTTGAAATCCTCACATTAAAAAGTGCTCTATGAATGCTCCAAATGAATAAATAAAATTATACTGGTGGCCAGTGACATGTGTCTCCCAGGCCAATCATTAGAATACCCTGTTACTCAAGAGATTGCAAACGTGGCAGCCACCAAGCAGCAGCCTTGCACAAATGTAAAGTTGGGCACACAAGCCACATGCGACAAGCAAAAGTGTTTTTCTTTCATCTCATGGAAGCTTGAGAATTCTGCTGTGGTCATCCCTGGCAAACCAGTTGCTCGTCCCAAACTTTCCCTCTTCCGTAACTGCAATTTGAATCCACTTGTATCCTGCCTAGAGATCCTATTTTTACATTCCTTTTGCGACGTGAGTTATTTCTTTAGGTAATGAGCCATGTACTGTGAGCGAGAGAGAGAGACAGAAAGAGATGGAGACAGAGAAGCGAGTGTGGCGAAGACCAGGCCAGCGGCTGGCATGGGAAGGGGGGTTACCCCAAGCCCTTTGGTATTTCAGTGCTGCTCAGCAATGTTGTGTGCGTGACCTGTTCATTCAGCCGAGGCCTCTCCAGAAGCTTTTCAAATGGATGACCCTTTCTGAACCTAATTAGGAGGTGGATGGAGGAGAGAGTACACTGGAGAATTTTAATAAAAGGAATTGAATTGCTTCTTCATCTTTGCAACCTGGGATTTAAGAGGGAATTTCACTGGCTTTGTAGCCACGTAAAATAAATAGACATTAGATGATGACAGGGAAAACAGAATTGCTGCCAAAGCTAAAAGGAGCTTGGCAAAAGAACAAAGGACGGCAACACAGTTGATCATTATTTACTATACGAACTTTTTCATAAAGCACAGAAGCAAGAGAGAGAGAGAGAGAGGAATAATGGACCCTCGCTAAAAGATGAAAAGGGTTTGCCCTAGCTTACATTTTCTGCTGACGAGAGCTAGGATGTGCCCCAGTTGTTAGAGAATCTTATTGTTCTGTTTAGCTCCTCAATAAAATTGATTACGGCAGCTAGGAAGTATTCCGTAGCATGAACTCTGTAATTTTTGAAAGAAATAACTGCAAAGGATATGCAGAAAAGAGAACAAATGCCTTCATGGACATGCATACATTACAACTCTCACCTCAAATATTTCCTTTCTAATTGAACCAGTGTGTATTTCTGCAGATTGTTCCTGGCCATGTCCTGATCTAATAATTTGATGAAAGTTTTTTTTTAAGAGCTTCAGTCCCCAATATCACTATTAATATAAATTATGAGCTGATAGCCAAATAATCTTGAATGTTACATCTTTCAATATGTATCCAGTTTGTTGCTGTTTACTCAGACACACAAACACGTTAAGCCAGTGTTATCATTCCTTGTCAAGCAGGCATTTGGAATTGGGCTTGAAGGATATATTGAGTTGCCAATTTTTGAAGTGGCCCTCGTTTCCATACCCCTAAAGGCAGAAAAGTAGGCCAGGCAGAGGAGCTTTTTTGAAATATAAGTTAGCAAAACTCTCTGCAGGAGCTATCAGATGTTTTCTATCCACACAGTCTGAAAGATGCCCCACTGAGAAAAAATGGTTTATCTTATGTAATACTTGACTGGAGGTTTGGGCCAACTTTGGGAGACATTTGCAGTGAAAGAGAGTGCCGTGTGACAAAGACACATGAGAGCAGAAGCAGCAAAGCAAATTGGGAAGTGCTGGGACTGCACAATCTTTTGGGCCTACTAAATTTATTCAGGCCTAACTGCTAACTGTTGAGTCACTCTAACATGTGACTTAGCAGCCAGTTTCACTTTGTGTTTCTCTGTAAGATGTCAGTGAGAGTCTGTCTGCTTCAGTTGTGATCAGAGTCAGTATGTAAACTCAGTTGAACTGTATGGAACCATGTTGTTTATGAAGAAGTTTATTTTAACTCAGTAAAGCTTTTATTTTTTAAAACTCTGCATTATTAATTTACACTGCGCGTCAGAGAGGACACCACCATCTTCCATATTTGGGAGCAAGTGGGGAGCAACACGAAACTGCACTCCTGTAATCTCTTTGCAGACACCTCTTTGCAAAAATTGTGTCTTCCCCGACTGGCTGCAATGTCCCTTGGGAGTGGTTGATATGTGGGTAGTGCTTAGTCACTCCAAGGCTTTGGTCATCAGACAACACACAGAAGACTCGGGTACCTTCACAACAGTGTTCTGTAACCAAAAAAACCAAAAAAAAAAACACCAGTTTTTGAGCCACGGGCACACTGTCTCAGTTTTAAGACAGAGAAAGAGAAAGAAAAAACTCTATCAGACTTTTGCGAAGGAGACTCTCATGCAGGCTCTCTTAAAAGTGATATGCCAGGTACCTAAACTCCCCCCCCCCCAGGGACCAATTGAAACTTTCTGAGGGTCTTGGCAGACCACTTACTGGTTTTGGGTTTTTTTTACATATTGCAGCAATCATACTGTGTTATATCCTGTATACCTGAAGGAGCGTCTCCACCCCCATCGTCCAGCCCGGACACTGAGATCCAGCTCCGAGGGCCTTCTGGTGGTTCCCTCACTGTGAGAAGTGAGGTTACAGGGAACCAGGCAGAGGGCCTTCTCGGTAGTGGTGCCTGCCCTGTGGAACGCCCTCCCAGCAGAAGTCAAGGCAATAAACAACTATTTTACTTTTAAAAGACAACTGAAGGTGGCCCTGTTGGGATGTTTTTAATGTCTGATGCTGTATTGTTTTTAATATTCAGTTGGAAGCCACCCAGAGTGGCTGGGGAAACCCAGCCAGATGGGCGGAGTATAAATAATAAATTATTATTATAGATGCTGTACGATATTTTAATTGTGGGGTGGCTTTATGCTTCTGTTATCGTCGTCATCATTTCTGGTGCCTAAACCTCTCCCCTCCTTTAAAGTCTTTTCCTCTGCCCATCACTTTGGTACAACCCCCTCACCTTCCAGACAGACCCCCCCACCCCGGTTATTAGGATGATGAAGCAATCACCACACTTGCCATTCACAGCCACTGATCCCACCGTTTTTCACAGAAATGCCACGGACCACCAGAACAAAGCCTTGCAATATGCACTTCCCACTTGCAGCCACCATTTTCAGTGAGAAAACAAACAGTGTGGTAGGAAAGGGTTAGATAGATACCACCATGCCTAAGGCCACTGTGAGTTCATGAATGAGGCTAAAGATGGCCCAACTACAAGGCACCAGCTTTTAAATAGTAGTATTACTAGCAAGGATGATGAAGCTTGTGGCTTATGATTCAAGGGGCGGGGTGGCCATTACAAATTTCCTATCTTTTCCAGAAGCTTAGGAACATGGGAAGCTGGCTTCTACTGAGTCACGCCATTAGTCTATCTAGCTCAGTAATGTCTACACATTACTTTCTTGGGCTCCATGATCACTGCAGATGGTGACAGCAATCACGAAATTAAAAGACGCCTGCTTCTTGGGAGAAAAGCAATGACCAACCTAGATAGCATCTTAAAAAGCAGAGACATCACCTTGCCAACAAAGGTCTGTATAGTTAAAGCTATGGTTTTCACAGTAGTGATGTATAGAAGTGAGAGCTGGACCAAAAAGAAGGCTGATCACCGAAGAATTGATGCTTTTGAATTATGGTGCTGGAGGAGGCTCTTGAGAGTCCCATGGACTGCAAGAAGATCAAACCTATCCATTCTTAAGGAAATCAGCCCTGAAAGGACCGATCGTGAAGCTGAAGCTCGAATACTTTGGCCACCTCATGAGAAGAGAAGACTCCCTGGAAAAGACCCTGATGTTGGGAAAGATGGAGGGCACAAGGAGAAGGGGACGACAGAGGGCGAGATGGTTGGACAGTGTTCTTGAAGCTACCAGCATGAGTTTGACCAAACTGCGGGAGGCAGTGGAAGACAGGAGTGCCTGGCGTGCTCTGGTCCATGGGGTCACGAAGAGTCGGACACGACTAAACAACAATGTCTACACGGATTGGCAGCAGTTCTCTCTATCTGGAGCTGCCAGGGATTGAACTTCTGGTGCATTCAAGGCAAATTCTCTGCCGTTGAGCTGTTTTCTGCTGTGGAACTCCCGAACCACTTTGCAAACTTAGAAGCCACTCCATTTTCCTGAAAATTCTCCTTTACAGTGGTACCTCGGGTTACGGGGGCTTCAGGTTACAGACACTTCAGGTTACAGACGCTTCAGATTACAGGCTCCGCTAACCCAGAAATAGTACTTCGAGTTAAGAACTTTGCTTCAGGATGAGAACAGAAATCGGGTGGCGGTGGCACAGCGGCAGTGGGAGGCCCCATTAGCTAAAGTGGTACCTCAGGTTAAGAACAGTTTCAAGTTAAGAACGGACCTCCAGAACAAATTAAGTTCTGAGGGTGTTTTCCAGTCCTTGGAAAGGACTATCCTGGCAACCAGCAAGAATATTATCAGGGCCTTATGTAACAGCGCAGCCTATAAACATAGATAAAAGGCGGCATTTTTAAGCAGTCAAACAAACAGAAAGATGAACAATACCAAAGGTCCCAAGTAATTGGGACACTGTGCTGTTGATTCCATATTTCCATGTGAGAAAGGTGTCACCTTCAAAGATCTAGCCTAGTGGCACAAAGTTAGTGAAGGCTAAGCGGCTTTTCATGTACTATTTATTATCGTTCACATTTGTATGTGTATGTGGAAGTATCACAAACGTGAAGGTAGCCAGCTGGAGCCCAATCTGGCATGGCAGGTCCTTTATACGTTTTCCGATTTCCAACAGCATATTGGAAGGGACATTGCTGGCAGCAGCATCCAGAGTCAAATGGGTCTGATTTTGAGTGGATGGGGGAGAAAGAAAGGAAGGAAGGGGGGAAAAGAAGAAGAAGTGTGTGAAAATATCTCAGTAAGAAAAGTCAACATTCAAACCATTTGTCAGCCTCCCAATATTTTCATTTTAACACGTTAAAGAGCAGCGGTATATGTGAAGAGATAAGGTGTAATAGCACCATGCTGAGTCTTTTTATGTGTGTGGTTTCAGTAAGGGCTGAGTCAGTAACTTCTGTATGATGGGAACACTGAGTATAATTTATGTGTATTGAACTTCAACGGGGTGGTGTAGTTTTGACTATGAATACACCAATGCATATTTAATTTATTCAACCCCCTCTTTTTAGTCACATTTCCCCCCTATTGGATTACAGTGGTACCTCGGGTTAAGTACTTAATTCGTTCTGGAGGTCCATTCTTAACCTGAAACTGTTCTTAACCTGAAGCACCACTTTAGCTAATGGAGCCTCCTGCTGCCGCCGCGCCACCGAAGCACGATTTCTGTTCTCATCCTGAAGCAAAGTTCTTAACCCGAGGTACTATTTCTGGGTTAGTGGAGTCTGTAACCTGAAGCGTCTGTAACCCGAGGTACCACTGGATTTGGTTACAGGCACAGTATATTAAATTGTTTTTAATATTATTTTAATGCTGTAATACATCCTGAGCCCTTAGGGTGAAGGGCGGGTAATAAATCAACAACAACAACAACAACAACAACAACAACAAATTATGACTGGGATTTAGTATGACTTTGTTTTTTGAAAGCTTTTGTTCTGTTTTCACCTGATTAAGGAATATAAGAGACATCCCAGCCAATGCCCTCAATTTCACTTTGGATGGGTTGTGTGGTGTTTCCTATTTTCTTGTCTTTTAATGCACTTAATGACATAAGAACATGACAGCAACCTGCTGGACCAGCTTAGTCCAACATCCTGTTCTCACAGTGGCCAGCCAGATGTCTTGTGGGAAACCAGCAAGCAGGGCCTCTATCCCACCATACCGGCAGCCCCGGCTTCTAACCCTCTCAATATCTATCACCAAGCACCTCTGCCTGTATAGATTTGGATAGGTTTTAAAAATAAAATTGGTTGGCTTATGGGTTACATATATTTAGCAGAGTAAAAAAAAACTTGGAAACTGCAGCTAACCTACCACTCATAGTCTTAGTCTTATCTCATTCACACTTCACTATCAGGGCTTAAAAACGTAAGATAAAATACCCTTGGTAAAGAAAGAAGGTTCTATATTTGCAGTTATGGGACGTGGGTGGTGCTGTTGTGTAAACCACTGACCCTAGGGCTTGCTGATTGGAAGGTCGGCAGTTCGAATCCCTGTGATGGGGTGAGCTCCCGTTGTTCGGTCCCAGCTTCTGCCAACCTAGCAGTTCGAAAGCACGTCAAAGTGCGAGTAGATAAATAGGTACCGCTCCGGTGGGAAGGTAAATGGTGTTTCCGTGCGCTGCTCTGGTTTTGCCAGAAGCGACTTAGTCGTGCTGGCCACATGACCCAGAAAAACTGTCTGTGGACAAACGTCGTCTCCCTCGGCCCAGAGTCATTCGTGACTGGACTTAACTGTCAGGGGTCCTTTGCCTTTACCTTTACTTGCAGCTACTTCACATTTAGAAGTATGGCTTTCGGTTCTAAGTCAACATGGTGAGAGGAGGTTTCATGGGGCAGCGAGAGAGAGAACAGGACAAAGGAGAGAAGCTTAGATGTTTAGTGGAAAACCACAAGGTGTATTTTCCTAGACTATCTATTCATAGAATCATAGAATCATAGAATCATAGAGTTGGAAGAGACCACAAGGGCCATCGAGTCCAACCCCCTGCCAAGCAGGAAACACCATCAGAGCACTCCTGACATATGGTTGTCAAGCCTCTGCTTAAAGACCTCCAAAGTAGGAGACTCCACCACACTCCTTGGCAGCAAATTCCACTGTCGAACAGCTCTTACTGTCAGGAAGTTCTTCCTAATGTTTAGGTGGAATCTTCTTTCTTGGAGTTTGGATCCATTGCTCCGTGTCCGCTTCTCTGGAGCAGCAGAAAACAACCTTTCTCCCTCCTCTATGTGACATCCTTTTATATATTTGAACATGGCTATCATATCACCCCTTAACCTCCTCTTCTCATCCCAACCCTGTCCTCTACTGCCTGGGGACATGCAAGGATGCTTCCCCTCAACAGACTTAACCACACGGATGCCAGTCCAGTCCACTGGCTGCCATAAAATCAGAGTTTCTCTGCTTTGCCGCCTTGCCCTCCTCATGTAGAGAAGGCTTTGCAATGAAGGCTTTATTCATAGGCCTTTTACATTGCTCTACATTTTGAATCCTTCCTTTTTATCCTCCATTCTGAAAGCCCTTTAATTTTTTAAAAATGTGCCCATGGCTGGTTTTTACATCTCACAAGAGCACACTATACAATTGCTTACCGACACTTATATTTATTTAAAAGGAGACAGCCGTTAACACTACGTCATGAATTATTCTGCTCATGACCTTCAAATGTTTAAAACCTGGCAAATGTTTTTAAAGAACACAGCCACCTTTTCTGAAAAAACACAAAACAAGGCACCTGGTACGTGTTTCATGCAAGTAATGTAATTTTGCTTCCATGTCCCTTGCTTCCGTTATAGGCAGTTTGTGTTGCTTTATGAAGCCGTTCAGTTTCTTATGGGAAGTTCCCAAAACGTTTATTAGTGATGAAAATCTGTTTTATCTTTGTTTTACTGGTTTTTGTGATGTATCTCTGTTTTTATTATCCTGTTTTTTATGGTTTTTATTGGGAGCGGATAGCACGATGGAGCTGCCCCACCCACATAATCTCTCACATGAGGAAAGGCTTTGGCATTTGGGACTTTTTAGTTTAGAGAAAAGGTGTGTAAGAGTCAACAGGATATAAGTTTATAGAATTATGCATGGCATGGAGAAAGGGAATGGAGTAAAGTTTTTCTCCCTCTCTCATGACACTAGAAATCATGACAGTCCAATGAAACTGAGTGATGGAAGGTTCAGAGCAGATAAAAAGATTTTCGTGCAGGGCATAGTTAAACTATGAAGCTTGCTCCCAGAGGAGGCAGTGATGGCCAACAATTTAGATGACTTCGGACTAGATAAATTCATGGAGGAGAAGGTTATCAATGGCTATGCTTTGTCTCCACAGTCTGAATCAGGACTTCCTCTGAATACCAGTTCCTGGAAGCCACAGGAAGTGAGAGAGCTCGTGCTTGGGTCCCGCTTGCATACCTTCCAAAATTTCCCCAATGAAAATAGGGACGTCCCATTCCATAATGATAACTTTACTTGTTTATACCCCACACATCTTTTGGGGTTGCCCCAGCACCCTGGGGAGCTTCCAATATATATAAAAACATAATAAAAATGAAACATTAAAAAAGTTTCCCCATACAGGATTCAGATAGCTTGGGGGTCGGATAACTCCTTACCCTCTAATGAAAATAGGGACAGGATATTCTGGGATCAAATCAGAAACTGGGACGGCTTCTCTAAATCAGGAACGTCCCTGGAAAATAGGGACACTTGAAGAGTCTGTGCTTGCAGGTTTCCCTCAGGTATCTGGTGGGCCACTGTGAGAACTAGAATCATAGAATCATAGAATCATAGAGTTGGAAGAGACCACAAGGGCCATCGAGTCCAACCCCCTGCCAAGCAGGAAACACCATCAGAGCACTCCTGACATATGGTTGTCAAGCCTCTGCTTAAAGACCTCCAAAGAAGGAGACTCCACCACACTCCTTGGCAGCAAATTCCACTGTCGAACAGCTCTTACTGTCAGGAAGTTCTTCCTAATGTTTAGGTGGAATCTTCTTTCCTGTAGTTTGGATCCATTGCTCCGTGTCCGCTTCTCTGGAGCAGCAGAAAACAACCTTTCTCCCTCCTCTATGTGACATCCTAGGTGGGTCATTGGCCTGATCCAGCAAACTCTTCTTATGTTCTTTAGTTGCTGCTGTATACCTGGACAGAGAGGGGCAGGGGGAAGGTCGTGGTGAGGTCAGCATATGGAAATGTGCCAGCAGGAGTGGCAGGCTTGTTCCGCCAGCATGTTTGCACCACACTGACCTCATCACTGCCTTACGTCTCCAATCTCCATCTCGGTACGTAGGAGTGACTCAGCCAGAGAGAGGTCAGGTGACATCAGCCTACTAGCCAAAGGTCAACGATGATGGGAGTTGTAGTCCAGGTAATGTGAGTAGTAGCTCAGTATTTTTTAAACTGACTAGTAGCGGATCTCCGGAATTTCAGGCAGGGAATACTTCCTAGCCTTACCTGCAGATGCCAGGGATTGAATTTAGGATCTTTTGCCTACCATGCTGATGTTCTACCACTGAACTACAGCTCCTTAGCGATGTAACTATCTAACTAGCCATCCAACAAGCTAACGAGCTAACTATTCCCCCCCCTTTCTATATTTTCTCTACTGGGATCCTGTGTCACATTTATGTTCTTTTCTGCTCTATCATCACAGCTGCTGACTTCAATCCTATGGTTGCTCAGGGTCCACATTTGGCCTTATATTTGACCTGTTCTTTGGCCTATTTCATGCTTTTATACTCCACTATTTTAATTTTGTGATTCTAATCTCTGATGTATTTCACTATCCATACTCGCTCCAAAATACAGAACGTTTCCCCTGAGATTTGTTTGTGCCCCAATATTATAAGCACAATGTTGTTCAACTGTGAGAGAAAGTGCACGGTTTGTCCTTGCCAAAAGGACACACTTCATGCTTCTACTTCATCCATATCCCAGGAAACAATTCCTGAGTGATCATATGGTTATTTATTTGCATCTGTGAGAGACAATGAATCCTGGGTAAAAGTATGAATTCAGGGAACGTGTTCTCTGTGTACAGTTAATGGATGTGTGTCTTTTAGTGCTGTGGGACTTTGGGGAAAGGAAAGACAATTGAGATGACTTCATTTGAGTAGACAGAGGAGCAGAAGTTCAGAGGATGTAATGGGTTCTTTGGATCCCATTAGCCACACCTCCTTTGTTTAGAAAATAAACTGAAGCTGTGCAAATACTTTGCTGATCACAAAATCTGCTGGCAGAATTTTTGTGTCCTTAATTTT
This sequence comes from Podarcis bocagei, assembly GCF_964188305.1. NCBI lineage: Eukaryota > Metazoa > Chordata > Lepidosauria > Squamata > Lacertidae > Podarcis > Podarcis bocagei. The sequence goes on from NC_138127.1 coordinate 80,817,090, forward strand.
GTACAAAAGGGAAAACAAAAGCTGGCAAGAAGTGCAGTTGTGGATATTTTATGTCAAGCTCAATAAAATGAGCAAACATCAAGGCCTTTACTACACAAATATCCCTATGTCAATTTGGTAGAATCCATAAGTTGCCCCCCTCAAAAACCCCCAATTCTTTAAACCAGACATGGGCTGGACAGTCCTTCAAACAAAGGTCCTCACTATGTGAAGCAGGATCCATGTCTGTGATCCTTTCTTATATATTTTCAGAGGTTTAAGGCTGTAATCCTATGCCCACTTAGCTGGGTGTAAACACCGTTTATCTCAGTAGGGCTTGCTTCTGAATATAAATTACAATTTATAGTGGAATCCTTTGTACTAAACATAGTAATACTTAGTTCTGAATACACATGCTTAAGTTTGCATTGCCAGAAAGCTTTGACACTGAGATAAATGTCACGGGATGGGTAAAATAGCTTCTCAGAGAAGAAGCAAAGAAACTATTCACCAAAAGCTCCTTGCTTTTCTGTTAGCACTTCTGATCCAAGCTGAATCCAAAATGTGACTTCATGCAACACAGTGGCCTCTTCAAGAATGTGCTAAGTACAATATAAACTCAGGAGAATAAACAGTGACATAACAAGGGCTCAACAAACATTGAATAAGAGACACAAGCTTTTCTCTAAACATGTTGCATTGTTCTGTGTCCAATTAATTGATGTAAATTACATCATCAATTGAGCACAGATTATTCTGTACTCATGTACATGATACACACCAGTGGCATGCGGCGAAATTTTTCGTAGGGGAACATTTAGGGCCAGAGGCATCAGGTTGCAAGGGTGATTTTGGGTGTGTGTGATGTCATGCCCATGAGAAGAAGAAGAAGAAGAAGAAGAAGAAGAAGAAGAAGAAGAAGAAGAAGAAGAAGAAGAAGAATAGTAGTAGTAGTAGTAGTAGTAGTTTGGATTTGATATCCCGCTTTATCATTACCCTAAGGAGTCTCAAAGTGGCTAACAATCTCCTTTCCCTTCCTCCCCCACAACAAACACTCTGTGAGGTGAGTGGGGCTGAGAGACTTCAGAGAAGTGTGACTAGCCCAAGGTCACCCAGCAGCTGCATGTGGAGGAGCGGGGACGCGAACCCGGTTCCCCAGATTATGAGTCCACTGCTCTTAACCACTACACCACACTGGCTCTCTCCTCCTTCTCTAAGCTGGGCAGAAGCTTCTGACACAATGCTGGAGAGCTCTGCTGCCTCCTTCCTAAAGCTAGGCAGGCTTTGGGAAGGTGGCGGGAAGGAAACATTTAGGGGACTGGCCTAGTCCCCCTAGTCCAATGACCGCACACCACACACACACACACACACACACACACACACACACACGAGTTGCATTTTTTAAAAACACATGTGGCAACTAAGGTCATATCTGCTCCACTGATTTTTTCATGAAACAAGCTTCTAGAAAGTGTGTGTGTGTGTGTTACTAAAACTTAGTGCTAGTTTTAAGATGGAGACAGATTGTCCCCTGCCCACCCTGAGCTAAGGGTAGTGTTATCATAACAGTGTCAGCGCCATCATTTTTTTTGGGGGGGGAGAGATGTCAGCAGCTTCAAGAAGACGTCCTCTGTGGTCCTCTTTCCCTAGGTAGGTTCACCTCCTTGCCACCACGACCAGCCACTGTCATTTGACTAGTCTCAGCAGTGCTGAACCACCGTTATCAGGATCAAAATAGTTTTCCTTTTTTTGTAAGTGAAAAGGGCCTGAAGCCCTGCTTCTCCACCCCAGTGTTGAATGAAATGTTTGAAGGGTCCAAAGAAAAGGTAGAAAACGCTTTCTAATGAGAGGGATGAACAAGCAGGGAAGTGGTTAGTGTTAACTAACTTGCTCTTCCATAAATGCACAGTGCTGTGAATCCAGAACCAGATAGTGCTGTTCTACTATGTTCTGAGAAATAAAGGTGGCCCTACCATTAGGCAGAGAGATGTGATTTTCTCAAGGAACAGATGCTGGGGGCAGGAAGCAGCAGTGAAGTACTAAAGGCCTGACCACTGCCCTGTGTCCAACACAGCAAGCCTGCTGCCCTCAGGTTCACAGTCCCATTGAAGCATGAGTCAACTGCCAACCAGTCAGCTTCCATACATGGAATGTGTATGGGTGCCATCTTGGCCTTCACCAGGCTCAGACAGAAAAATAATGTATCAGGCATCCTGCACCTCCTCCACCTCTTCCCCTTCCCCCAGCCAGGGATCCTACCTCATAGGAGGCAGAAAACCTCATAAATCACTAAACCCTTCCATTGGATCAGCCTCAGGCCTCTGCCTCTGCCACACACTCCTCAGAGCCCTGTCAGTTCCTGCCAGCCCTGTATACAGCATCCATGTTTGCTGGTGCTTCCTCCGGAACCACCTGTCTCTGTTCTTCTGCTACCTGCTGTATATAATGCCTTAGGACCTTCCCTCACAACTATTTGGGTAGATGGTGGCAGTACATGATCTTCTTTTCCTGAATGGTATTTTGCTCCATGGCGAGCTTCATGGATTCAGGTGGATAGGGAACTCATTCAGGAACCCATAGGGGGAGAAAAGCTTTCTACTCTTTCATTCAGTTCAGGGAATCCCTGTACATTTGGGATCATCATATTTGACTTTCAGAGACTTGTTCCTTTCATCTTATGTCAGATATGCACATGCACTGCAGACTTGTGAACGGTCCAAGTCATGCTCAGTTCCCAGACCAACCTGAGAAGGGCAGACTTTGTTTTTCAGACCTGTGGTGTGTGGCAGGGGGCTATTCCCAGAGCAAATACCCATCTGTTATAAGGTTGCTGCTCAGAGGCCACTGGAAATAGAAGAGGCTGGTGATGATGCAATTGGCTGTATTAAACAGAAGAGCTCAATTTCCTGCTTTGTTTATCTGGAATGATGCATGCAGACTGACCTCACCTTTGAGAACGAGAGAACGAGAGAGAGAGTTATTGGAAAGAACCTAATGCTGGAGCTGTTGTTTTATGGGTTTCTCCACTGGAACAGATCTAGGTCAGCTGAGCTCATTAACAAGAATTGGTCTGGACTCCGGAGCAGGTTCGTTAGAGCAAATGCAAGCTCTTGTTTATAATAAAACATGTGGGCCAAATTAGAATGTAAATAAACGGGTGACTCTCCAGAATCCCAGATAACACTTGCTGAGCAATGGGGTCAGGGCAGATGTAATCTAAAAATCTTTCTGCTGTGTGTAAATGATTATGTCATAGCATTTGTCTTTAATTACTAAACTCTTTCCAAAGGATTGACTCATAGCACGTTTCCTGGTTAACCACAAAAACTTGTACTACAAGATTTGTCATATAGATTCTTTCGTTCCCCCTACAGCATTGTAAAGTCTTGGCTCCTGTGAAAGAAAATCCTTGCTCCCTAGAAATACATTTGCAGTCATCTTTAATATTAGGGGTGGTAGAGGGGATGGGGAGCGGGGATTTCAGCAAAAGACCTGTTTATTTTTGACTCAGGGGGAAGAGTCTTATATTTAATGATGACAGTGTTTCACTAAAGTACAGCTCATTAAACTCAATGTTCCCTATAAAACAAAGCAGAGAGCACCTTACTATATCTGCAGGAATGCTACATAAATATTAAGGGTGCTGACTATTTGGGAAGACTTCTGGGATGTTGGGCTTTTAAAATTACTTTTCTCGTTGGCGGGGTTGAAAGAGGGAGAATGCTACTAAAATTTTTGAGTTATTTATTTGTTAATAATAATGTTATATGTGTGTTGCAATAATGTTATATACTGCTGTTGCAAGAATGAAGGTTGTGATGGCAGAGGGTTAATGGATCCACGTATACAAAGTATGTCATTGGTTGGGGAAATTACAGGTAAATGATCCTCCATGGCTCAGGAGTAGTTGAAAGGGAGGTACCTTTCTCTCCTCCCACCCAAAAAAGTTTCAACAGCATTGTTATATAATCTAGGTGACTGGGAAGGGGGGAAAGAACAAGCTGCAGTTGGATAAACAGAGGGTTCACTTATTCGTATTTCGTATTTTATTTTATTAAATACGAATAAAAATTTAATGCAAAAAAAAAAAAAAACAGAGGGTTCACTTATTGCACTGATATCCCCCTTTTTCTCCATGGAGTTCAAGGTGGCATACATGGTTCTTCCGCTCCTCAGTTAATCCCCACAACACCCCTGTGAGGTAGGTCAGGCTGAGAGGCAGCGACTGGCCCAAGGTCATGCAGTGAGCTTCATGACCGAGTGGGGATTTGAACCCTGGCCTCCCTGATCCTAGTCCAACCCTCTGATTTAGAACTGAGTTTGGGGTCTAAGGCAGGGAAAGCCTTTTATGGTTTGCCACCCAAGGCCAAAAGGGAATGTGTCATCCCCACCCCACTTCTGCCCCTGGAATACCCTCATCTCACCAAAAATGGGTGAGAGGGTGTTCCACAAAGCTTTGCCGCTCATCTTTTTTGCCCCAGGGGCCTGAATCTCAGCGAGAGGGGGGCATTCTGGTACTGTCAGTAATGGTGGGGTGGGCAGGGCACTGCCTCCTGCACTTCTGCTACCTGATGCAGCTGCTTCACTCCACCTCATGAGTGGGCTGGCTCTGATCTAGGAGTGTTGCTGGCTGTATCTCTAGGGACTGAGGGAGGGGCAGGAAATATGGCTGTTGGTCAGAGTGTTTAAGGGGTTCCTCTGATGATGCTTAACCTGTACATTAGTAAATAAATGCAACGACTACAAAATGCCAACAACCGCACAATCCTATATGTGTCTAGTCTAGTTAAAAACAAACCACACTGATTTCACTGGGACTTACTCCATGAATATGGGACACGGGTGGCGCTGTGGTCTAAACCCCTGGGTCTCTTGGGCTTGCTGATCAGAAGGTTGGAGGTTCGAATCCCAGGGTGAGCTCCCGTTGCTCTGTCCCAGCTCCTGCCAACCTAGCAGTTCGAAAGCACGTCAGTGAAAGTAGATAAATAGGTACCGCTGTGGCGGGAAGGTAAGTGGCGTTTCTGTGCGCTCTGGTTTCCGTCACAGTGTTCTGTTGCACCAGAAGTGGTTTAGTCATGCTGGCCACATGACCCAGAAAGCTGTCTGTGGACTCACTTGGTCTGAAAGTGAGATGAGCGCCACAACCCCATAGTCGCCTTTGACTGGACTTAACCATCCAGAGGTCCTTTACCTTTACCTTACTCCATGAAACTTGGTACAGGCTTGCAGCCACATCATCCAGTGACCTACTTCTCAAAGAAACCACGCCTAGGTTATCTTTGCATCCCTAGAATGTCTTGCTGCTTAGACAGGTGGCAATGTCCTGATATGTATTGGGATAGGACAAAACTGATGGAAATGAAGCTTCTGAAAATTGGTGTGTGATACCATAGACTGTACCTGGTCTAGCTGGGCTATGTTTTTTAAAAAATATTTTGAGACACTTTTAGAAGTGTGGAGGGAAAAGGAAGCTACAAAGATGCGAAAAGAATGAATGGGATAAAAGTCCACTATACTGTAGCCACACCTGTGCACTCACAGGAAGTTGCTTTATACCAGCTCAGATTATTTGTCTAAGTCTCTAATCTGCCAGCTGCTTGCCTTTGAGCACCTGGGTACATTCCGAATCCTCCTCCTTCCTCAATCAGTCTCTGCTCATCGGCTCACGGATGAGTGGGCAAAGCATTGAAGGAGTCCTGCTTGAGGTCAGGGCTGTCTTTACCTAGGGGTGCAAGAGGGGTAGGGCACCCAGGTGCCGAATTCTGGGAGGAGCCAAATGTATACCTACTGTATACTGGTCCTTCTCAATTGGCGGCAGTGAAAAGCAATGGAGCGAAAGTCCCCGTCCCCTTCCTCTGTTGCTCTGTTACTCCCTATTGCCAAATATTCCTTTTTAAATATCTATATCTATATCATTGTTATTGTTTTTCCAATAAAAACAGCCAGTCAACATATCCACATCATAATCTAATTAAAAACAGTAAACTAAAATTAAAAAACAACACAACCAGTTAATTTGAGGGCGGCTAAACTAAATTTGAGGGCGCTGGGTGGATCTTTGGCCCTGCTTGAGGTAAATTGTCTGGCTGCAATGACACATGTGGAAGGATGCCATATCTGACAAGGAACGTGAAGATTTTGCTTGGCTCCAATAGGAATGGAGGCAGTATATGCTTTCCTGGGAACCACATGTGTTGAGAGGAGACTTAGGTCCTGCTTGGACCTGGCTGACCTCTGGGAGAACACAGTGCTGGACTAGATAGGTCTGTGGCTTGCCCCAGCAAGACTCTCCTTGTCTTCTGTGCGCAAACATGCTACGGGAACCAGAATTCACCTATTACCTACAGCACTTGCAAGGGGGGGATGAGTGAATCATACCTCTTCTGGCTTTAGCTCTGGAAACAATTCCAGTGCAAGCTCTCTGTAATTGGCCAAATCCTTCAACCTGCATCACTGGGATTCCTAGGGTAGTCTGAACTGCGCATAAGGCAGTTGGGATTTTCCTGCAGACAACAAGGAGCATCCAGAACCAGGGAATGTAAAAAACACAAGAAATCCATTCTTTTGTTCAGGAGAGGTGGGCATTAGCAGAGCTTAAGGTTGCATCAACCAAACTCTTCATTTTCAACATGTATCGGCTTCAGGGTAGCTGAAGTCTGAATCAAAAGATACCATTGGCCATTAGTAATTGTTTGGCGCTAATGTGTAATGCAGTGCAGATCTCTTCTATCTGTGGCAGCTTTCACCTTTTCCATAAGCCTGTCGGGTCCAAGATTTACAAGCTAATTAGCTGGAGATGACGATATGTAGATGATGCCCGCTGCCCCATGCTTTGCCTTTTTGGTGTATGTAATAACTCAACCCTCTTAGGGATTATGCTCTTAAGCTGTCTGAAGGCAGGTTATCTGTTGAAATACTTATCCTTTTATGAGGGTGAATCCAGAGTGCATTGTGTAATGTATAATAAAATTGAGGGGGGCGGGGGGAGAGAAGAAAGAGAGGAAAAGATAACACAGTAAAATCAGCTCCAATGACTTCACCATTTAGTAATGGCTCCTACCAAATAACAGCCCCGTAGTTTTATCTTTCAAAAACCAAGATTGTGTTAATGCTCTAAAATTAAATCTCTTGTGAAGTTATCTGGAATTTCTCAACAAGTTTAAAAGGGGGATTATTTTTTCATCCGAGGTCATGCCTCAAGAATTTGTAGGAATTCCGCCTGGAAAGAAATAATCAGTGGAAACTGGCAGTCAAAGCTAATTTATACTACTCTTCCAGATAAAAATTCCTTCCGTCTTAGACCTGCATTTAAAAAAGAAAGAAAGGGAAAGAAAAGAAAGAAAAGATTATTATCACTCATGAGAGAATACATCAGTGAAAAAATATATAGAAAGGAATGACTTAAGGGGAGTCTTCGCTACATCTGTAGCATTGTTAAAAAAAATCATTTTGAAATGCTTGAGTAATGAACGAATGGTAAGAAATGTGGGTGTGAGGGAATGAGCATTCAGTGCTGCGATATACTGTAAAATAAGACTCACCAACAGATTTAGGGCCATGAAGTACAGTGATTATTTGGGTGCTGAAAGTGTGTTTGTCTTGCTACCTATGTTTTAAAATTCCCCACAGCTCAGAGCACGCATAATTTACTTTTTCACATGGGGCTGGTTCATACATCAACTGATGTGTGCATATAACAGTGCTGCTCTAACACCTGAAAGTCTTGCATCGTGTGTGTGGTTCAGCACTTTTTTTTCTGGGGGTACTCAAGGGCACACAGTACCGGCACCTTTTCTTCCTAGAAGAAAAACAGTGTGTGTCTGATTGTGAACTGCTCTGCTGGCCAATTTTGTCATAGGATGAGGATATAAATTAGTTTAATGAATGAAAATGATACAAAGATGGACTCTGTGGAAATACATCTTGTTTGAAATGCAACATATTATGGAATTCAAGTCGCTGCTTACTTGGGCTAGAAGACAATTATATTGCAGCTGCCTGAGACCCAAACTACAAGCAATTTGTGCATCTTTTGAAAAACCCGGACAAGCACTTCAGAGGCGGGGCAGGGGAAAGCAGCGGCTTCTAGCTGTTTTCCCAGTCAAAATTCTTCCCCTGGTAGGGTTGCATTTGTGCATTTATTTCATAAATGAATTGCTTCCCATGGAACATCCAAAAGCAATTTAACAATAAAAACATCAACAATAAAATTCATATACACACACTTGCTAGGCTGATGCAGATGAATGCTGCAACTGCAGGGATAAAAAATATCCACATAAAGACTTTTGGAACAAGAAAGGTCTTTCATACATTCCAAAAGACAACGGAGATGGTACATTTCTGACATATGATGAGGAGTTCCCAAGGGCAGGTGCCATCACACTAAAGACCAAATTCCTGCATCATACTGAATGGACTTCCTGGTGAGATGGTATCTGTGGAAAGTCTTCAGCACTAGCCCCCTGAACTTAGCCAGGCAGGTAATTGGTGGCCAGAGAAAGCAGTGGTTTTCAGCAGTACCCATATCTTTTCTGCGCACTGGGTGAAAACTGGGGTGTTTGAGGAATTCATTATTTTTGAATCCTGATATGAACTGGCCCCCTCTTGGAAGTCTATATTTGTCTGGAGAGCACTGCTACCCTCCAAGTGTCACACCGAATTTTGTGATACAGTTCTCGGCTCTCCTCCCAACCCCTAAAAAGGTTTAAAAATGAATATATAAAAATGTGTGTTTTCGGATCTATTTAAGAAATGTGTATTGTTAAAAAATACATTTAAAATTCTGTATTTATCATTAAAATACAACTCATTGTATGGTTTTTTTAATTAAAAAACCCCCACCATAGGATAATTAAGGCAGAAATGGGGTGCGGCGGGCTTCATTATGAATGAATGTTAGTCATGCAAAACCTGACAGGGATCAGAAACACATCTATCCATCACCAGTAAAAACACAGGCTGGAGAGACAATTGAGCATTGCAAGATTGTTTGGGCCTAAAAAAGCTCCCTTCTATTTGCTACTGTCTCTCCCACATGCCTGGTTGCTGGAATTTGTGATATATCTGTCCTCTCCCTCACTCCTGCCAGGATTCCATATTGTATTTTTGATACAAGTCTACTTCTAATACTAGGAGCTTAGAGAGTAGGTAATTCTTTAGGAGTGAAAACAGAAGACAGATTTGCTTCCAAATGTGAGCTCATTCCTAGGTCACCACTGAGAGCGGAGAGGAGCAGGCTCCAAAATAAACAACTCAAACATATCCCCCCCTTTTTTTGTTATAGGGTTCCCCACTTCGGATGAAGGAAGCCTTGCCTGCTCAGGTCAGCAATTTGCAAACTTCCCTTGGCGAGTCTTTTCAGAGGGTGCATTTAGATGGCACACCCGTTTTGTGGTGCTTATCCCTAAGAAGGAGACTCACGCCAGCTCCCTCTATAAGTTCACATCCTGTAGCTATCTGGGAAAGAAAACAACCGCTACGAACAATCCATTCTAGCAAAGTTGTTAACTCGAGTGGGCCAGATAAGGCTTTCTCGATGCCAAGATCTTTAATTTGGTTGTAATTTAGGATTCTGTGACATGGTTATTTACTAATGGATGAACTATGCACACATTCCCTGCCCCTAGGCTTCTCTTTAAACAATTAAGTAAAAGAAAACAGAGTAATTACATGCTCCCCTCCCACCCCAGTCAAATGTATTTTTGCTGCTTTCTACCATCGTCTTTGGCGCTGTGGGGGGACGTGGGTGGCACTGTGGGTTAAACCACAGAGCCTAGGACTTGCTGATCAGAAGGTTGGTGGTTCGAATCCCTGCGACGGGGTGAGCTCCCGTTGCTTGGTCCCTGCTCCTGCCAACCTAGCAGTTCAAAAGCACATCAAAGTGCAAGTAGATAAATAGGTACCTCCAGCGGGAAGGTAAACGGCATTTCCGTGCGCTGCTCTGGTTCACAAGAAGCGGCTTAGTTATGCTGGCCACATGACCCGGAAGCTGTACGCCGGCTCCCTCGGCCAATAAAGTGAGATGAGCGCTGCAACCCCAGAGTCGGTCACGACTGGACCTAATGGTCAGGGGTCCCTTTACCCTTTACCTTACCATCGTCTTTATAAAATTTTGCTGGGTTTCCTTTACACCAGTATTGGCTATAGACCTGCCCAGTGATATCCCTGACACTGTTTAGTGGAAGGGGACAAACCTAGACTTGCTGAACGTTGGGCAGGTCTTTCTTTTAAATGCATTTATCTATTGCATTTCTATCCCATCTTTCTTCTCTGAAACATAGGGTGACATACATGGTCTTTCCCATATTATCCTTACAACCACCCTGGGAAGTAGGTTCAGGTAAGAGAGAATGATTCGTCAGTGGAGCTTTCAACAAGGGTTCTCACCAGTCCTACTCTAACATGCTGATAACCTGCACCATGCACTCTCTTCTGAAATTGAGGCCATGGTGAGTGCCAAACCTCTGAAGAAGCAAGAATAATTCAAAGAGAGCTTTTCTGATATTTTCCTTTTCTTTTCTTCACCTGCTTTTGCATCATTTCTCCAAATATTATCCACCATATCTGGGGTTTTCTTCTCCTTTGGGGACAAAAAATGGATGGGGAATATGTGAATCTCCAGATTTTGCTGGACTCTAATGGTTAGGGATGATGGGAGTTGCTCAGCAACATTTGGAGGACCACGGAGTCCCCATCCTTGACACAGGTCTATCTATGAAGGCAGACAGTTTATTTAAACATGTTTTTAGGGGGTCAGTGGGTGGGTTTAATAATTTGTGTAAACTCATTTGCAAGGCTGCTTTTTAAGGAACAAACAGTGCACAGTTCAAACACGAGTTAATTCTGTTTTTACTGCATCTTCTGGCAAATGGGAAAGTTTTAAATGAAGACAGCTCTGGGCCAATGAATCAAGACAACTTTTTCCCCCTTTCAAACCAGACTGGCAATTGGGAAATAACTAACATGTCATGTGGATGTGAACAAAAGCTGACAGAGAGAGAGAGAGAGAGAGAAAGAGAGAGAGAAATGTTGGCAAAGAGCATTCTTTTGAAGCATCTCTTTCATATGTACTTTACTAGAACCTTTTTTAAAAAAATACACGCACACACACCAAATAGAAATGACCCTCTTGTCATTTATTCATTCATGGCCACGGAACTCCAACTCTCCATAAAACTCCACTCATGCAAGTAGGAATTTGTCCACGTATTTATTTAGGGGCTGATGTTTTATGAATCCTACTCTCTCTGAGTAGCTTTTCCTAAGAATAAAAATGGGCAATATGAGTAGTTTGTCTTGGTCACTTCATACCCTCAGGAAACATATCTCCAGGAAAGGACAGGTAGGTGCCAAGGCAAATAGAGAGAGTGGCAACTCTAAAAGGGAGCCAGAGAGAGAAATTTGTTTTATTACCACAATTTTCAACCCTTTTCTGTTTTCACATCTTGTATGAGCATTTGGGTGCTTTACAATATGCAACATTTAAGTGGATTGGTGGTGTTTTTTTAGTGGAACATTTAAGTACAGCCCATCAACAGGAGGATTTTGGAATTAAGTCACTGCCAAACCTGTCACAGCTGCATGAAGAGCCCTCCCTCCCTGCCTCAACTTTTTGTCACAACTGCTTCAGCAAATGTGTGTGTGAGAGGAACAGGTTTGTCGCGCGGCCAGCCAGCTTGCCAAACGCAAACACAGCCAAGCTTGAGGGTAGCAGTGTTCTGTCAGAGAAGCTGACAGGGTAACAAACTTCCTGATTTCCTGGCATGGAAGAAAAACGACTATATATTATTTCCAAGAAGAATTTAGTGATGCTGACGGGGGGTGGGGGGTGGCAAGTTATTTGCTGATTTAGGCACAGGTGCCGATCATTTTAGTAACACGATGCTTTCCTTTACACCTTTTTATTTTTTAAAATATTTATTTTTGTTGTGTTTCATTACATATTGAAAGGAGAGAAAAGACAAGCTAAACACTCCCCCACCCAATCTGAAGAGATAGTTCAAGATGTCAATATGGAGGAAGACATTAACACAGCGATATATGTGAATTATGGAATGCACTGTTTCTCCTGTAGAGTCTTTGTTTGTGTGCCATGAGTCCACCATTGAAGTTTCTCTGCTTCTCTCTCTCTCTCTCTCTCTCTCTCTCTCTCTCTCTCTCTCTCTCTCTCTCCATTTTGCTTTCTAGTCATGCAAAGTTTCTGTGTCAGTTTGTGGTTTGTGTCTTACACCCTTATGTGCTTGCTCAGTCCCCTTGTCGTGTGAAACAGGAACAAAAAATGCCACGTAAGGCCATGTTGAAGGCAAAAATATAAATAAATAAAAGAGTAACAATAGGAATAATAATTACATACTGATTATATCAGTTGAAGGCCATATTTAAAGCACTCATATCAGTTTAACAGGCATAGCTTCTGCAACGAATAATGGAAACTAGTGTGTTAAGGCTGCTAACCTCACAGAACTACAACTCCCAGTGTCCTCAACAAACTACAGATCCGAAGGATTCTCCACAACTGCTAAAGTGGTATAAGAATGTTTTTTAATGCTGGCCCAGGGAAGAAGACTTGAGCTCTTCCTCCTCCTTCCAGCTTGTGTCTGCAACTCACACCGTCCAGCTAAACTTTGCTGCTATTTGGTGGTGGCAATCTGGGGTTCCCAGATCTGATGCTGAACATCTAATTCCATCCACTCTGTATGGTTTTAGCTATTATTCTGAATCAATTTTTACCAAATAATGTATTTTTAACAGTGCCGGGTAGATGGTTCTAAAGCAACCAGTAAACAGGCAAGCCGAATCATCTTCAGAAGAATTTACAACGAAGCCATACTTTTCTCCAAGTTGTGCCCAACAGCATTTTAACTCTTAAACCTAAACCCACTAGAAAACACACATAAATCAAACAGGCACCACCACCCTATTATAGACTTCCCTTTGCTATAAAGGGGAAAAAGTGATATCATGATGAGGTTCCTGCGCATGAATGAAGAGCATTGAAACAGCCCCATGTGAAAGCACAGGGGCTGGTGGTTCCACATGACATCACAGCAAAGATACAAGACAGATTTCTTGTTGATACAACCACTATTTAGTTTCAGTTGTGTGAGGTATCAGGCAACTTTTTAGGCTTGCCTCATGGATGTTAAAAAAATGTTTACCTTTTTCCAGGCAATTACTTCATGACTTCATGTAAGAAAAATGACTTCATATATAAGGAGTGAACACGCATTAAGCTGATTGACACCTTGGTTACAAAAACGCCGATTCAAAATAAGACATTACTGAAAGACGTGACCTTTGGGGAGTGATGTGAAATATTAATAATAAGCATTTCTGTACTGTGTGTCTCTTAGGAACAAAGGAAGCGGCCTTATACCGAGACAGACCATCTAGGTTACTATTATCTTCTCCAGGAGTGAGCAGACTTCAGGCCTGTGTTGTGCTAGAACCCCAAGATTCACTAATAGGCCCCAGGAGCAAGAAATATATGCTAAGAATTAAAGATGGTTAGGAGCAAGGAGCAACAGGAATGAGCTGAGTTCACAGTCGCAGGTCAAGGGCCATAGCTCAGTGGCAGAGAGTCTGCCTTGCAATCAGAAGGTCCCAGGTTCATTCCCGGGCAACTCCAGGTAGGGTTGGGAGAGCCTCCTGCCTGGAATCCTGGACAGCTGCTGCCAGTCAATGTAAATAACAAAGAACATCTATACCCTGCCTTTCTCTGATCACAAAACTCAAGGTTGCATGTGCAGGTTCCACGGGGGGAGGGGGGGTCCTGTCCAGGCACTGACCCCACCTAGACCTGTTTGGCTTCAGCAAAGTGGCTGCTTAATGTGGCCGCCCAGGTGAAGCTCTAAAGAGGTCTGCCAAGACCCTCAGCAATTTTCAAGAGGTCTGCTGGGAAAAAGTTTGGGAGCCACTGTACTAGACCATAGCTAGAAGTTTCTCTAATGAACATTTGTTTTACCTGAAGCCACTAGTGTATAGGTTGGTTTTCCTTTAGATTTCCAACTGATACATAAGATTCCAGGTAGAGATGAGATAGCCATGTAATTCTGAGTAATTTAGCATTGCCTGCAAAAATGTTTCATGCTCTGCATGATTGGAAATTTGAGGAAAATGAAGTAATGCCCACCTGAATTTGGAAAGTTGCACTCTAACTTTGAAACTTGAGATACCTTATTAAGGAAGGCTCAGGAGGCATTTTTGCTCTTCCATGAGCACAACACCGTACAGTTACATTCTCAGGCATACGGACATTGAAAGGGGATTTTACAGTGGTTCCCAGAAAAGCAAAATATTTGCCATGTTTGCTTTTCTGTATCTCTCTACCAGGTCAGTAAGTCCCACCATAATCAATATGGATAACTCTCAAGTAAATATTCCAATTTGGGTAGAATGAAACCCACTGAACTGAGCGGGATTTGCTCCTAAGAAAACCTGCATAGTTGAATACAGCCATGGCTCAACTACACAAAGCTTGTGTATGTTATTTTGAGGGCAAGCTAAGTAAAAATATAATTACTTTACTGAATTTTTAAATATTTACTTTCAGATTTCTAAAGTTCTGTATAGGTGTTCTAAGTGCGGATTGCCTCAGTGAGATCATGGTGACAACCATTTACCAAGTGATAATTTGCCTTCTGGGCATACAAGCGCACAGGAAACCATTAGTGTGGAGACACTGAGGAGCTAGAATGCTCCTCAGCGGTGGCAGAACCACCATCATGTGTAGGCGATGTGGTTAAATAACCACACCACTTGGTAAACTCTCATCTGAATTCACCCAGAGCCTTGTGGAAACCTGCTGATTGAATCGAATTGTCATCTCAAGAGGAAGAAAAATATTCTAGTGGCTGCATTTGAGGAAACTTCAGACAGATCCAGCAACGCCTACTGGCGGGCCACATAGGAGCCTGTAAGGAAAGTATTGCGACTAAGTTTTATTTTAGGTTCAGAAGTGGGGGGAAACTTGAAGCTTCATAACATACAGCAGCGCCATTCAGGATCTGCCAAGGTTTCCATTATGAACAGCAACTTTCAGGAGCTTATAACCTAGTTGTAAAAAAATTGTTTTGGGATCAAATATGAAATAATACTGTCTCCACGTCGTATTTGTTCCATCTCGATTTTCTTATTCTTTCTATTCAGAAGGGAGGGGAGCGAGGGAAAGTTGAATTAAGGGTAATAAAAAGAGACAAAATAAATTAGGATCAGATGCCGTCTGATTGGTCTACTGCTTTCAGTCCTCTGAACAGGGCACACGCTGAAGATTTGCTTTTGAAGCACATATAGCAGGCCTTATCTTCAGGTCTGAGACAGTAAAAGGTAAAGGTAAAGGTAAAGGGACCCCTGACCACTAGGTCCAGTCGCGGACGACTCTGGGGTTGCACACTCATCTCACTCTATAGGCTGAGGGATCCAGTGTTTGTCCGCAGACAGCTTCCGGGTCATGTGGCCAGCATGACTAAGCTGCTTCTGGCAAACCAGAGCAGCACACAGAAATGCTGTTTACCTTACCGACGGAGCGGTACCTACTTATCTACTTGCACTTGACGTGCTTTCGAACTGCTAGGTGGGCAGGAGCTGGGACTGAGCAACAGGAGCTCACCCCATTGCGGGGATTTGAACTGCCAACCTTCTGATCAGCAGTAGACCTTTGAAAATGAAATAGGAGTGGAGGAAAAAATTATGGAGGATAAGGGATAGGGAACAAATTCATTCAGCTTTCATTTTAATGCAAGCGTACCAAATTTAAACCAATACACTGTAAAAGCAGCAGCAGCAGCAGCAGCAACAACAATCCAAAACATAGCTCTGCTCCAAGCAAGGAATGCATACAAAAAGGCATATATTAATAAAAGGATGCTCAATAACGTGTATGTTAAGGAAAACAACGTACTGAAACATATTCAATTAGTGGAAAATTGTTTGCAAAAATCCATTATTTGAAGCAAAATTGCATGCAAAAATGGGTATATCGGGAGAAGCATGCACGTACAGTTGCAAATATATTGCAGGAGTGGGGGAAACCAAGCTTAAGATTGAAAATTGAGAAAAACCAAAAACAACAGATTCATCCATCTTTAGTCTGGATAGAATATATGGTTGTGTTTCTCACTCCCATTGTATCCTCTCAGCAAACCAATGCAGCAGGCTATGCTGTGAGGTATTGACTCATCCAAGGTTTCCCAGGAAATTTCATGAATGAGTGGAGATTTGAAACTTAAGTCTTCCCATTTCTTAGCCAACATTTTAAACCATTGCTTTCAGGTTGAACTTTCCTAGGGTGCTCCTACGATACCTTAATTGTCCAAGCAGGGATAAGAATCCTAGAATCTCGCTCTCCTACGGATTGAATGTGCTCATTGCTGGGAGAGGCTAGTGGACAAACAGACCTTTTTTATTATAGTTGGGAAGTGCCTACTTCTATGTACTACATCAGCCACTGTACACTTGTTCAGTCCATTTTTATTATGAGATGGCAGTTCAGCAGCAAGTTCCTGCAGCAGCAACAGAGTCTTTCTGTAGATTTTCTGTAATCAGAGCCACCCATTTCACACAAGCAGGCCATCAGGGGCTTCTCTGAAACACTGGTTCCCATTTGAAATTTAACTCAATGTACCTCACTTTTAAAATACAACACTATCATGAGTGAAAGAGGTGCTTTAATATTCTTCCTATTGTGGCGCTGGCCAAGAAGAAGATCCTCCCTTGTATCTGTTCTGCTGGGGATGAGAAATATCACAATTAGATAGGTGAAGAACATAGAATGCAACAATTTACCCAATTTTTGTGATGGAATGGTTGAGACTGTGTGCATGCATGAATGTGCCCATTTGCATCTACTTATCCTGCAAGCGCAAACTGTGAAAGGCGATTTGGAAATGTGCATTTTTGCAAAATCCATAAAGTGATGTCAGAGGTTCTGAGATGCTCTCTGGTTTCCAGAGTGGACAGGCAATGGAAAATATGCCTGAAATCAGCGGTGAAAGATGCAATTTCAGTTAAGCCAGCTGGGCAGATTCTGCTGTCTTCTGCCCTGCATATTCCTGTGTAATGGTTTGATTAGGTTGACTTATTACTTCATAATTTGAACGAACAACCTGAAAAATGAGTTTTCAATATGAAAAGCAAGAGCCATTTATGAATTACCTACAGCGATCATAACAAATGCGGTAATGTAGCCCTGACGACAAGATCACAAGTTCTTCCCTACCATATGAAGAAGATTAGAGATGGCAATAGTCTGGCATTAATCAAAGACACTTTCAGAACATTTGTTTTCACAGCAAGGAAAAGCTTGCCATTCTCAAGGCAGCCCAGCCAGCCATTTAGAAGCTTTCATATTTTGCTTACAGAAGCATCCTCTTTCTTCTTTCTTTAAAAAAAGAAAAAAATGAACCGAGAAAGAGCCAAGGATGATTTCATGAGGCATTTACAGAAGGTTTGCCTATCATCTTTTCTTTTTCACTTTTTGTCAGCACAAATGTGTTTTGGCCTTTGGAATAATTCTGATATCATCGTTGTATCATCAACACGGCTCCGACTTCTGGAGGTAAGTCAACACTCAGTTATGTAACACAAACAGAGTACCTTGTTAAAAAAAATTCCCTACGTGGTGAACCCATCCTGCTTTGGTTGAAATAAGTTCAAAAACTAGACCAAGACAAACAACATTTGGCTAGCTAATGGGGCACAAGAGGGGTCTGCTCAGTATTTTGAGCTGCCAGCCATGCTCTGTTCCAGGATACTCCATTCCAACCCCAATCCCAGTGGGGTGTAGGGCTGAGGAGTGAGTTAAGAGAGACAGTGTGATGCTGGGATGCTGGACTAAGACCTGGGAGACCAGGGGTAAAATCCCCACTTGGCCATGAAGCTCCCTGGTGACCTTGGGCCAGTCATTGCCTCTCAGCCTTACCAAGAATGAAATGGAGAAGCAGGAGAACTGTGCATGCCACCTTAAGCTCCTTCAAGGAAAAGGTGAGATATATATGTAAAAATAAGTAACAAAAAAGCCTGTCCTCTACTTTCCTTCAGTTAATGAGTGTTCCAGGCCCACAGAGCTTTTTGGAGGGTTTTAACCAGTGCTATTTTTCTAGAAACTCACCAGGAACACCTTCCTCGTTCTCTTAGAATGGCAATGGTGCCCACCTGAGAGGTGCCAGAACTGAGTTCTTCTGAGTTCCAGCTGAAAAAAAGCCCTGGTTTTAACTCCATAGGTCCCCCCTCCCCCCAAAAACCTCCAGATGTTTTGCCCTGCAAGTCCTGGAGCTTAGCCTGCCAGTTCCTCTCTATTGTACAATTTAGGGTTGCCATACGTAAGGATTTTCATTGATATTTCAGGGTGGAAATTGCAGAAATGTCTGGGAAAATCCGGACGTATAATAGCCCATGTTGGAAGAGGTCAAAGAAAATAAAAATAGCTCAAAAACTCATTTTATTTTATTGAGATTTTGCCAGAAAAGCTCAACAAGTTTGCCAAAAAAAGTGCTCAACAACTATCTGGATTTCCAATTTTTGAAATATGGCAACCCTATTGTCCGTGGAGAGTGCCATATTGGTTACAGAAGGACAGAAACGCAGATATACCCCGTCCCCTCTTCTGCCTCCCTTTTCCTCACATCTCTTCTTCCACATCTCTTTCTCTACATATTAATGCATAGAATTCACTGCTACAAGATATGGTGGTAACCATTAGCTTAAAAGGGGATTAGAGAAATTCACGGAGGATAATGACTAACAGTCATGGTGGCTAGGCTTTATGGGACCTGTGGATTCACAGACTGCATGCTAACACCAGTTGCTGGCAAGGATAGGGGAGTGGGCTGTTGCCTTAGTGCCTGGCCTGTTGGCTTCCAAGAGGATGGCCTCCTTAGCTGGTGCTTGGTAAATTAATAAATACGAGGTAAATCAATAAATACAAGGGAGTAAGTCACCCACATAGGCAGTTCACAGGGTCTTCATGAATTTTGTAATGTTAAAGTTCACACTCTTCTTTTGATCTGTTCTTTTTGTAAATCGGTTTATGGCTGATTCATTGTACAGTGGTACCTCAGGTTAAGTACTTAATTCATTATGGAGGTCTGTTCTTAACCTGAAGCACCACTTTAGCTAATGGGGCCTCCTGCTGCCGCTGCACCACTGGAGCACGATTTCTGTTCTCATTCTGAAGCAAAGTTCTTAACCCGAGGTACTATTTCTGGGTTAGCAGAGTCTTTAACCTGAAGCGTATGTAGCCTGAAGCGTATGTAACCTGAGGTACCACTGTAGTGTCTAAACACCTTTGCAGTTGTAATTTGCATCATAGCCTACCCTGTAATCTTAACCATGAAGGACAAGTTAGAAATATACTAAATAAATACTGACTTGATGTTGTTTGTTTTAACTGCATCTCTTGCAGGGTGGTTCAAACTGATAGAAACCCCCCCACCCCACCCCACTTTAATAAATTAATTAGCTGAAGCACATCCAGTCTTTTTCATACATCTCTCGCTTCAATCCACAAATCCAGCTCTCCCCCCATCCTTTTCCTTCCCTGAATGAAGTTATTAAAGGATCCAAGGTCTATTTCCGTTCTTTCTTTTAAAACCACTTGACTGTCAGATGGTTTAATAGGGGAGACTAATTTAACTCCACAACCTCTTGGGCATTCCAGTTTTGTTACCAATAATTTTAGGCTTGATCAGCTGGTTTCAGTCTTGCCTGTAATTGTTCTCTGGCTCCAGCTGTCTGCAGCCACAAGTCAATTAGTTAGGAAGCATTGCTGTTCAAAGCACTAATCTATTCATGAATTGCAGCCCTCTTTTAAAAACAATCTATAATGGTGGAAGATTTTTTTTTAAAGAAAAAAAACCCAACTACCACCAAACTTTGTTTCCAAGCAGAACAGAAAACCTTTACAGAACCCAGGAGAATTCAAGCCTAATTTGAAGCTGTTTTCATTTGCTTGCTGAATTATGTACCTTGCCAACGTAAGTGGCAGCTCCAGAAGGTATCATGAAACGGACGGCTTAAGCCCACTCATTTGTTTCATTTAGATTTGCCAAACGGCCTTCAACTCTTAAAGACCGAAATGAGAGGCTACATGATATATTGGTTTAAAAAAGGCCCCTAGAAAAAAAGAAGTTACTTTTAAACAGTAAAGGACATTGACTAATTATTTATTGTGCTTCTGAATGAACTTTTGCTGGGTTCTGAAGTGATCACTGAAAAGCTGTATGAAAGTGGCTCCCTCTCTTTCAGCTTCAGTTCATGGAGAAAAAGCATACAACATATTTAGAAAACAATTTCAGCAAGCTTCAGGATCAATGGATTTCATAAGTCCATTTTGGCAGAATGCAATCCTCTGCAAATCTATGCACAGAACAAAGCCCAACTGCTTTGCATAGGATTGCAACCTGGGAGATTTAGGTCATGATCAAAACTATTTTTAATACTCCAAAAAGCTTGTTCAATACCTGCCCCATGCTCCATGGCAAACTGCTTTTAAAGTGAGCTTGAAGATCTGTTTGCATTGTGTTTGTGTGTTCTGTTAAATAATTATTTACCTGAGACATAATCGTCTATTACCATTAGTAATAAAATCAATTCATAGATACAGTAAGATAAAGGTAAGGTAAAGGACCCCTGGACAGTTAAGTCCAGTCACAGGCGACTATAGGGTGCAGCACTCATCTCGCTTTCAGGCCGAGGGAGCCGGCATTTGTCCACAGACTGTTTTCCAGGTCATGTGGTCATCATGACTAATCCTCTTCTGGCACAACGGAACCACAACGTGCACACGGAAATGCCGTTCACCTTCCTGCTGCAGTGGTACCTATTTATCTACTTCCACTAGTGTGCTTTCGAACTGCTAGATTGGCAGGAGCTGGGACAGAGCAACAGGAGATCACCCCGTCACAGGGATTCAAACTGCCAACCTTCTGATTGGCAAGCCCAAGAAGATTAGTGGTTTAGACCACAGAGCCACCAAGTCAAGTTTCTGGACTTTGCAGGCTACTCATCATATTGAGATGAGATCCTGCTAGTGCTTGATAATTCTATTTCATCCTTTTTAATAAATATACAAATCGTAGGCACAACCAAGACCTGGGAAATTAAACAGATAAAACTCAAGAAATTTATGACAACTTACTTTTCTGTGAGTTTTTAATATTTTCATTTGAATATCTGTGAAAAAAATGAATTATGTCTATTAATAGGAAATAATCATATTACATGGTTGAAAGCCACAGAGCACAGAAAATTCCATGGCATTTCTTTTCTATATATACTTTCATTTATTGTTCATGGTTACTCTGGCAATTTTTTCAAAATCCAAGCTTGCAGTTTGTCCAGCTCACTTTTGTTTAGTTCATGATAAAGGTTTGGCAAGCTCAGAAACGTAGTCGCTACTCCCAGGGATTTCAACATCTTGTTGGTTTCTTCACCCCACGAATACAGAACCAGTTCATCAGCAGTTCCATGGCACTGAAATAACTCTGGTGGTTCCCTTTCAATTTTCTTCAGCGCCTGTTAGCAAAGGAGACATCTGTGTTGTTACCACAATAGAGAAGAGAAGAGAAGGGAGATATTTTACAGTGGATACCCAGTGATCCACCTAGATTAGTGAGTGCATGGAATATCCAGCAAGTGTAAGGAACTGCAGAAAGATCAATACACAATTGCCCACTGCTTTCTACTTTCAGACCATTGGTCCATCTAAGCCCGTCATTGTTTACTGTGATTAGTAAAGTGTATCAGAGATCTTAGCTTTAAAGCTGGGACCAATGAGTAATCATGATCTTTGCTAAACTAAAAGATATTGAAAAGGGAGTGTACAGGTTCCCTGCCACTTAATTGGGGGGTGGGGGGGGGGGTTTACACTGGCACAACCTTCTGAGATTTTAAATGGCCACAATGGGACAAACAGTTAGCAAAGAGTTCGGTACCCACCTGGTAAACAGCAGATGTCTTGCTGAGGAAGCTTGAAAGAGCAAACACTCCAGCTACATCTTGGTGGTACCTATAGGCTAACTGCATTGCCATGCCTCCTCCCATTGAAAAACCACCTATGGATTTTTAAGGGGAAAAACAATGTTAAAGCAAACATTCAAAGCTCTGAGAAACTATCAGAAATGCTTTCAGTCATGTTCTGCTTTCCAGTACCCTGTAGGAAACACGTTTGAGCAAGCTAAAACTTAATCAAGTTGTACAGACTGTACCTTTGTTCACAAAGGCCTGCCAAATGTCTGTGCAGCCCAGTCCATATTGACTGCGATGAACACTTTTTATTTTTAACCAATCTCTACCCCACAATATATTTCACTGTATATAAGGACTGTATAGTTTCAGTTGAACAGGGATTCCAAGGGACTATTCATACTTTTAGACAAATCAATTAGACTTCTGGTTTACTTGGTGCCCCCTCTTTTTTGTGGCTTCTCAAAGCATGAGAAGGGGAAAATGTGATCTTTTAGATGTCGCTAGACTCCAATTCCCATCAGCCCCAGCCAGCATGCTCAATGGTCAGGGATGATGGGAGCTTGAGTCAACCTCTGGATGGCCACAAATTCCCTTCCATGTCATGGTGAATTATGAAGACCAAACCGGAATCTAGCAGTGCAATTCTATGGAGGCTTACTGAGGGTTCATCCACACTTCTGTGTGGTCAATGTTTTATACTGCTTGTCCCATGGGTTCTAGGCACAAGTCTGAGAGGTTCTTCATTTGCCCTGCTAATTTCCCCGGGAAAGCCAACAGTTTACTGCTGGATCAGAACGGACGTCAATCTGCAGAAAACCTAAAGAGGTAAACAGCTTGTTTCCCCGGGGAAAAGCAGCAGGGCGAAAAAACCAACCCTTTCAAACCCATGACTTGAAATCATGGGATCCCAAAGAAGTGGCACCCACTATGTTAACCAAGGCAAATATACAAAGATCTGCAGTGTAAAAGTGCAATCTTGTGCACTTATATGTGGAAATAAATCCCACGGAGTTCAACAGGACTTAACACTCAGGTAAACATACAGGGATTGCACAAAAAATCCCCCCAAAACTGCTTCCCATTTGTCTCATGAATGCTGTAGTAGAAAATCTCCAGGTATCTTCCGAAAGAACAAGTCTGCTATGAAAATGTAGGTATGAACGACTATTACACACTTTGTTCTTTTTTCAAAAAGAAATAACTGCTCACGA
Organism: Podarcis bocagei; assembly: GCF_964188305.1. Lineage (NCBI taxonomy): Eukaryota > Metazoa > Chordata > Lepidosauria > Squamata > Lacertidae > Podarcis > Podarcis bocagei. Next base: position 80,840,246 of record NC_138127.1, read on the forward strand.
GTCCTCTACTTATTTCCTTATGCCCTCCAGCGAATGATGCCATCACCGCAACACTTGTAAAAATACAGTGGACAAGTTTCGCTCTGTATTAATAGATGCATATTTATGGTCAGACGCTGGTGCATAGGGTGCATACATAAAACTAAATACATCTGGATGTTTCAGAATTCAGAGGCAACATGGAGCACACTGAAAGCTCATTCTGAATTTGGAAATGATTTGCAGCAAAATCCTTTGCATGTGTATTCAGAATTAAGTCCCTTGAAAAACCAATAAAATTTTTATAAAAAAAAACAAAACAGAATTAAGTCCCCCCTGATATCAATTGGCCTGGCTCTAAGCTAAGTGTATACAGGATCACAATTTCTCTCTCTCCATTTCTTCTTTTCTTTTCAAAATTCACTTACACTGGAGCTCACAAAGCAACCTGCAATTACTCACTGGCAGCGCCTGATAATGCAGTCACCTTCTGTGAGGACAGAAAAGCTTACAGCTTTCATGTGGTTCCTGCTATTCAGGAAAAAACCTGAATGCCAGAAGTTGGTTTGTTGAAATTTGGTTTTGTAGTGGGAAGCCTGCAGTTTATTACTCAGAAAAACATGGTACCCAGGAGAATTACAGAGAGGGAAAGCTTTGCAGGCCCCTGGTCTGGAAACAGTGAGTTTCATTGAAGGGAAAATGCTGTGATTTCAAAGCACCATTCTTACCATGAAAACCTACGCTAGTCCTGCATAAGCTTGTGTTGAGCATAATACGGATGGCACAGTCATAACAAGGGAGTTTTGGGGCCAATTTTCAATGTCTAAAGTGAAATCTAAAAATAAAATGTATATTTCAATAACTAGGGATGTATGAAATGGACTTGTCAGTGCCAATTTTGTATGTTTCATTTTAAAGTCCATTTCATACAGTTTCTGCAGAAATCTATAGGGTTTTTAAAAGTAATTCTTAAAGTTGCTTTTAAATACATATGTTACCACATGTTATCTCAATGCTCATTGATAATGTTTTCCCAATAAACTCACATTTGTTATGTATTTTGCTAAGGGTTTTCGTTTGTTTGTTTTGAGCCATGAGCTCTATTGCAAAATTTGGAGATGTATGTATTTGCTACTTAATGCCCAAGTGGCTTCTGGTCATTACGTGGTATATTAAGGATAATTACATTCTGATCAGAGTATATATTAGTCCAGGAACTGCATATTAGATCAGTTTTCTTCTTATTATTAAACAAATTTACAGCCTACTTTACAGCATAAAGCCATCAATGCAGTGTACAATCAAAAAACACAATAAAACAGAAAAACACAAGCTCTGAAAACAATAAAAACAATTCAACACACCCTGAAACACAAGAAAACCATCCCTACAAGTTCCAATATCAGCAAAACAATTTCATCATAAATAAAATTGATATTCCTTATATGATTGCATTACACATCAGGAGAAGCCTTCTTTTAAAAAAATGCCTTGTGGATCAAACAAAATTCTCTTCCCTCTCTAACAGTAACACTTCACTGGATGGACGAAATATGTCTGTCCAATGACGTCACTGTAATACCATACAGACTGAGACATACAAGGTTTGTTTAATCATCTCAGTTATATGTGGTAAGTTGCCTGTGGCAAAAAACAACAGAGCATGGTGCCTTGAAACTTGGCTGTGACTACAATCCTGGCACATTGATGCTGCTTAAATCTTACTGAAGTGAGCAAGCTTACTGTGCATACACTTGCAGCAGAAATACAGTGGTTGCCATTTAAGTCTGAAATTGGCCACACATAACATAATGGGGGCATTGGCACAGAACAGCTAAGCAGAGCAGTTGCCCCAGTCAAGTTATTTCAACGAGTTCAGTGCAGGGTGTTATTCAGTAACTTACAGTACCCTTTCTCATTCTTCTTCGTCATCCTGTCCAGACCCAGAAGCCAATGAATATGCCAATATTTATAGGAAACACGGCAACTTTCATATTCCTTCTCCCATGGCTCAGTAGCTACGGAAGAAGACTAGCAATCAACAAGAAAGCAGTTGTGTGTCCTGTGTTATTGTAATGAAACAAGGGGTCAAAAACCATGCATGTATTCCTTGGCGTTCTGTCGAGTCTACGGCTCTGTCACAGAAGGTTTATTTTCATTGGCTGCTTATGAAAGTGACTACAGGTGGCAGGAACCCATTGGCTTGGATCAGCATTTCTGTGGCATACCAAACTCGTAGAAGGAAGAAATAAGGGAGAAGGAAAAAAAATGGTCCTGAGAAAACTACAAGAGAGGAAGCAAAGACTTTGAGAGAGAAAGCTAAAAATCATATATGGTTTTACTCCACTGCCAGTACAGCAGAGGTAAAAAGTACAGCTTGCACCCGATCCTGCAATATATGTGACACAAATGGAGATAGGGAATTTGTGGCCTTTCAAATGTTGTTGGACTCCAACTCCCATCAGCCCCATCTAGCATGGCCAATGGTCAGGGATGATGGGCGTTCAATAACATCTGGTGAGCCACAATGGAATATTTTCCCGGAATGGGGAACAAAGTAATAAAGATGAACCGAGAAAATTCAATATACAAAAATAACAAAATCATAGCAACAGATCCAAGAAACAACACATTTAACAATTCTTACATGATTGAAACAAGCAAAACTACAGTGAGGCCAAACTTAAAATCTCTAAATACCTAGGTAAACAAAAAGAAAACAAACCAAGAAACACTAGGGAACATTCTAACCGATTAACCAACCAATAGTCATAGCCAGGGCCATCAGTTATTAAGAGTGACTAGTTGCCCATGACGTGACTTGGTTGGCACAAAGATGAGACTATCTGCTCGTCTATTGTCCAGTGTATTCTTATACAGTGGTGCCTCGCAAGACGAAAAGAATCCGTTCTGTGATTCTCTTCGTCTAGTGGTTTTTCGTCTTGTGAAGCAAGCCCATTGACAGATTAGCGGATTAGCACTATTAGCGGCTTTTAGCGGCTTATCTGCTGATCGGATCAGCTGATAAGCGGCTTAGCGGCTTAGAAAAAGGAGGGTGGGAAAGGGAAAAAAACCAGCAGGAACTCGCAAGACATTGTCGTCTTGCGAAGCAAGCCCATAGGAGATTCGTTTTGCGAAGCACCTCCAAAACGGAAAACTCTTTCGTCTAGCGAGTTTTCCGTCTTGCGAGGCATTCGTCTTGCGGGGCACCACTGTATTCTTCTCTGACTAGGAGCAGATCTCTGGGGTCTCAGAGGTCTTTCGTGACAAATGCTTTGTGATCCTTTGAAAATGCAAACAAACCTTGGATGTCAGGGGTTGCACCTGAGGCCTTCTGCACTCAAAGCATGCGCTCTGCATTGAGCCATGGTCTGTTCACTGTATCCACAGAGAATGAACTTAATGTGCATTAGCGTAACGTATTTAAATAGACAAAAAAGAAATGATGCTTAAAAACTGGCAGGTTGTTGAAAATGGAAAAAGTGACAATTATTAAACCAAGGGAAAGCTTGGCTCTAGTCGAGTTATTGAAATGATGCTTACCAGTTGAATTACAGTTATTATTTTGTCACTTATGTAAAATAAAAAAAGAAATCTTAAGATACAAGATGTACTCACTGCATTACTTTATTCTTATTTTTAAAAATGGTGTGGTAATTCACCTGCTCTTTTTAAATAGCTCAAAAGGAAGTTTTCCTTGGGCAGCCACCAGTCAGCTCAGCCATCTCTGTGAAGCGGAGCGGTTCCACGCAAAAACATATTCTCCCAAAAGTGAATTTCCAGACAGAAAATGTCTCTCCAGAAGAGTCCCCTCCAAGACCTTGTTTTTCTGGGCCTCGGTGCAATGTGCTGTGTGTAGCTGCCCTCCCAGCCGGCCCTATGGAAGACACCTGCTCCTCTTCATATGCTTCAGTGTCAGCAGGTAAAATGGCAAAACCAGATCAAACAGACTCTGTGGACCATTTCCCACAAGCCAGGGCAAGGAGCCACCAAGGAAAGGCAAACAAGGACCTTCAAAGAGCAGGGACTGGCCAGATCCAGAAAGAAAACAGGCAAGGAGTATTTTTGGCTCCATCGTTCAGGATCTTGGTGGCATCTGGATGAGATTTTAGACATTCCCACATTAAAAGCAAATTTTCTCAATATTGGATTATTCATTGGTGTGCTCTCAACACCAATTTCACTCAAATGTGAAGAGAACCTTTTCCTCATGTGAGCAATCACACACGAAGAGAGGGCATAGTATGTTGTCAAGCTATGGGCTGTATTCTATCCATAGGTCCCATCAGTGCCCAGATTTACTTTCCCCATCTTTCCTCTGCGTGCCCCACACCCTCCCCAAATCTGCTCCCCTAAAGTGTTAGGGGGCTCCCTTCAAACCAATTTAGGGGGCATGGATGGGGAGAACGTTCTTTGGCTCAAGCAGAAATCCTTGCACTGGTGGAACATTCACTGTGCTTCACCATCCCTTCCCCAAAGCACTGGGATAGCCCTGGTAAAGTCCTGGATAGCCCCTTAATAGTATTCTGATGTACTGATTGTATTGTGTTGTAACCATTTTACTGGAAATTGCTCTGGGATTGCAATGCAATGGAGGGCAGGTCATAAATGAAATAAGGTAGAATGCAGTGTAATGTTAAAGAACCACTTGTCTGTCCTTTGCTTGGTCTGCTAGTGGCGTTTGCTTGGAAAAAGCTGGACATTAACTTCCTTCTGCCTCTATACAACATACCCTCACATTTGTAACACTGTTGATGTTAATTTTTTACATCTTTATTTTGGATCTTATGATTTATGTGAAAATTTTCCAGTTTGTATTTTTTGATGTTTTGTTTACTGTTTATGACTAGTTTTGTTATGTTAGTGGTTATGTAATTTTTTTATATGTTGTAAGCTGCTTTGCACATGGTTTGAACTTTGGAAAAATTAAATGATTGATTTACTCCTGTCAAATCAGCTTTGCAGTTAGTTTTTGTGACACTAGCGTAGGGGATTCAAAATAGTTTTTATATTTGCATTTTTGTTATTGTTATTGTATTGTGACATTGCTTCAAGATGCTTCATAAGAAGTGATTCATAAATGAAGTAAGGAAAAAGGTTATCTTTTTTTAAAAAAAAAATCCCTACAATAGTGAATTGAAGCCTGGTTTAGGCTGCAGGGTCGAAATCAGAGTTTCCCAAACTTGGGTCTCCAGCTGTTTTTGGATTACAATTCCCATCATCCCTAGCTAGCAGGACCAGTGGTCACGGATGATGGGAACTGTAGTCCAAAAACAGCTGGAGACCCAAGTTTGGGAAACCTTGGTCTAAATGAATACTTCACAAGCAGCTTCCTCTCACAGCGTAACCCCTAGGATTGAGCCCCCTGCTCTCAGTTCGTGGGGGAAGAAGACACAGTCTTTAATTAAACCCTAGCTAAAACAACAACAACAACAAAATATTAGTCCTGCCCACCCCCCTCCCCAAATTGATTTGGTGCTGGATCCAGTTCGGGGGGGTGGGATCCTGGATACTATAACAATAATTAAAGAGCAACAATAGTTTCCAAGTAACACGTATATCCACAAAAATAGGTTCTTGTGCAAATTTCTCACGTGTTTTCTGAGCCTCGTCTAGAGGGCATTTGAGCAGGCACAGAGTTTGTGTAAGAGATAGACGACATTGGCCTCAATCCACAAGGATGTTGCCCTGCTCAAGTCTCGTCAAAGCTGACTGGGAGCTGTGGAAGGGGATGACCATGATGGCAGGAATGGGTGAAGGCAGCCAGCACTGCCCTCTCCACCTGCTGTGTGGGGGAAAACGGCCATTTAGCTCCTCTTTTCCCAGAAGTAATTTGCTCAGTGGCCATTCCATCACACAATTAAACTTTGGTAGCCACAAAAAGTCAGCGTGTTTACTTAGGCCTTTTCACTTATTTCTGGCTTGGATTGCCACAATTCCTCTGAAACAGAAGCAGTGCTTCTACCGCCTCCCAGGCACAGCATCTCATTCCTCCCACAAGGGTGGTGTTGCATGCAGCAAAGAAAACCCAACACATGGGCACCAGCTTGCAGTTGGGCCATCCAGTTGAATCTCATTCCTCCCCATCCCTTTTTTTTATTATGTCTATTAGGAGGTTAAGCCTGCAGTGAGGGGCGGCATTGTTTTCTTAATCTTAACTTATGTACTGTGCCTGGAAAACCTGGAGTGCTTTCCAAATAAATTAGCATTATTCTTGTGCAGTTACTAGCTCTTTCAACAGAGTTCTGCACAGCAGAACTTCCCATTTTCAGATAATAAGATGGAATCTGTTCCAACTACTGCTCTGCTTCTTATCCCAACTGGGATGCAAAGAAAACCTATGTCAGGTGGTGTCAAGAGAGAGAGAGAGAGAGCATATGCCTGCCCCGTTTTCTTCAAAAGACCCATCTCAAATGAAGCAGATGATGGGTCTCCTCTTTGCAACAGAACCTCCGTGTTACAAACTCTGGTGAAACAGAACTTGCTTCCAACTATAATGGCTGAAGATAGCACCGAAAAGACATTAGCACAACCCCTACCTAAGCATTCAGGGATTCCTTGGCTGCTCAAAGCCTCTATAACCACTCACCACATTCCCCGGTTTGGCTCCACTCACAGGATGAGCTCTCTTACAAATGTCAAATAGTTTCTTCTTTCTAAATCTTACCCAAGAGTATCCTGTTCTTTCCAATGCCGCTTTTAACTTCATCATCAATCAAACTCGTAAGTGCTTGACACATTGAGTCAATAGTTTCAATATGTTCCGGGCAATCATTAGAGATCTTATATCTGTCATGCCACACGTTGGACAAGGACCCTCTCATCGGTGTATATGGTCTGGAAGAAAAGTCGATGAAAAAGGTGTAAGAAGAAAACTGTAATATATAGCCATGGAAATCAGGAAGCCATGCTACGTCCTAGGGCCTCTCCATGTGCGCCAGGGTGGGGGTGGTGATGGATGGCTGTCACTCAGCCACCCAGGTAAGGCTCAAATTACGGGTGGCTGTCTTAGTAATTTCGAGGGAATGTATGTCAAGAAGGGATGCCTGCGTAAGAGAAGAAGTCCATTGCCCCAAGCAATTGTACCTAGATTGGTTTGTTGTTACAACTCATCCGATCTTACAGAGTGAAAAGGGCAGTCAAGGGGAAAGCCTGAGATTTAGTGTAGAATAGTAAGCTTTACTTAACACCAAGAACTTGGACCAATGGATGGAGCCACAGACCAGATCTGGCTTCAGGTTCTCTTTACAGCTATGAATACAGCAGGTGGGTTTAGTTTGTTGTTTGTATCACGTTCCTAATGGAGATTTCCACAAGGTGAACAAGACCATATTTACTTTGAATGTAAAACATACGACAGAAATTCTTTATTTGGCTTTTTAAACCCTTCCAGTAATCTGGACCACAGACAGCCCTGGTATTAAGATATACGATATGTGGAGCTGTGTATGTCTGTGTGTGATACCATTAACACCAGTGTACAGTGGTGCCTCGCAAGACGAAAAGAATTTGTTCCGCGAGTCTTTTCGTCTTGCGATGTTTTTCGTCTTGTGAAGCACGGTCCGTCGCAACTGCGCCTCTTCAAGCGGCTTTTAAAAAAAAGCGCAAGACGTTTTCGTCTTGCAAAGCAAGCCCATAGGGAAATTCGTCTAGCGAAGCAACGCAAAAACGGAAAACCCTTTCGTCTAGCGAGTTTTTCGTCTTGCGAGGCATTCATCTTGCGGGGCACCACTGTATAAAATCAACCAACCAACAGCACCACCATACTGAATTGTTGGGTGGCTTTGGAGAGTAGGTATCTGAGATTCTCTCAGTTTAGAACTAGGAGATTAAAAAGAGCCCCAAGTGTACCACGTCTTTCTGCTTATAGCAAAACTTCAATGTGTTTTCATAGATTATATCAAATTGCCATGTTGTATCCTTGGGGGTCCAAGGATTATACCAGCACATGAAGGTGGTGAATGGATGGAAGGATCCTGAGTGAGAGACAGGGAAGATAAGACCTCCCAGGTTGAGAGACTTGGGAGAAGAAAAGAAAGCTCCCAGGTGAGAGCTGGGAGGGTCTACCACTTTCTGTGTGAGACGGGAGTCAAGAGATCCCTTTGAGAGAGGACTCTGTGTTTTCTTTTCTCTTTCTCTGTTTTTATTTAGATAAGTTTATTTTATCTTATATATCATGAAAAAGCCTCCAAGAAAATCTTATGGAAAAAGAAAAAAACCCCTCAAATTGCTCTGTTGTATGCTCCCTTGGTAACATCTGCTTTAAAGGTGGCATATAAAAGATTCTAATGAATAATAAATACAACTTTTCAGTGCATGTTCATTATTTCCTTGGTTGCTCCCTACATGGTGCATATTGGCCCATTCCTATATGGGATTGCATCCCTTTGGATTAACATTTTCAATAGATGACTTGAACGGCATCTGTAAATGTGGTTCCTCCTTAATGACAACTGGTGGCCTGATTTAGGAACTGCAGATGTACCAGAATTCATACTTGTTGACTATGGGGTTTGTAACAGCTTGCAGGTACGGCTTTGGTTTGAAATTGCAGTGCAACTTCCCACTAAAGGAGACAGTTTACAAACTTTCCATCCCCATATTTCTATGCGACTGAAACTATTCCATGTTAGATGTATGGAACCTGTGTTAAAGGGGGCTTATAAATACTTTAACCCCAAGTGCTGTCACCACTGTGTGTGATTTGATCTTCATTAACCCAACGCAACTGGCTCATAGTTACCACAATGCACATATGGAACTCCCCTTTTCATATAGAGCTCCCCTGTTCTTTTCAACATGTGCAGGCAGCCATACCTCCAAAAGTCTGTATCCTTTGCCTCCATTAACGCTAACGGTACCCTGCCTGACCCTTTTGCACATGATCTGCTCTTCTAAATCAGAATGCAAGAGAAGGTTTAGTTCAAAATGCATGTGCTTAAACAGGGGGTTGCTGTCCCCTTCTCATCTTTTTTTTAAAGTGTAACAGAAAGAAGAATTTGTAGCTCACTTCTTCCAAGAAGCTCTGGAACTCAGCCTAGTTACAGGACCATCAATCCAGTTTAGCAGCAAAATAAAACATTTGTCAGGTAAGGGACGATACAGTGTGGATCTGAAGCCTAATTTTAATGGGCAATTAGGCTGTCAGATGGTACAGAGAAGCAAACACTGCACCTTTTTATTATTATTTTTAAAAGAAGCAGCCAGCAGAGCCTTTTCTTGCAAACTGTGTGTGCTAAATCTGGGTAGACGTGGCTATAGTAAAGATGCCATTCCTTCAACAACAGAACAAAGAGGTTTCTTTTCTTTTCTTGACGTCCCTCTTTGTGTGGATTAATCCGCTGGTACTAGCTCCTGAAGTCTCTTGGCTCTCATCCCATTGGCAAAAGAAGCGTTCGCCATCAGCACTGATGCCAACGTTTTCCACTACCACTCTGAAGAGCGGATTAATGTATGTGCACATGCAAAAATAACAATCTAAAAATGTCAGCTCTGCTTCTTCATTGTAATAAATGCCGTCTGCTGAAATTTCTCCTGCTTCCATCAGCCCTGGGCAGAACCCAACCAAAGTTACACAATGTTTAAAGTGTCCCCGATTTCAACGCGAGTTGATTTAACCACTTGGCCCAAGATCTCATCCATTTTAGTTCTTCACCCATCAAAGATGGATGCATATGCTTAATTACTTTCCTGAATCTGCGCCTAAGGCTTTGCAGTAAGGTTTTCCAGTTTCCATGTCCATATGCTATAAAGCCAAGCCGACTTCAAAACCTCAAAACATCATTAAAAAGGATTACAATAATTTCTAACACAAAAAAGAAGTCTTCCTCTACTAGAAACAGCCATATACTTTAAACCTGCCCCTGTATCACTTCTTTGGCTCCAAACTTTCAGAAAATTTAGGATGCAAGACTTAATGGATTAGTTTTAAAGTATGCATTTAAGGTTTATATTTATGCAGGGATAAAGCTGGCAATCCAAAATTCCTCAGGGACTATCTAGGCATCCAAACTTTTCAATAAACATATCTATAATATTAAAAGCTAGCAATCCACCGAATATTACACTGTGAATGCCTGAACCAAGGGCAACTAAAAGACTCCAGGAGAGGAGGGAGGACTCAGTACTTGCACTTGGGGAATCTTGGTGCAACTACAATCGTTTTAATCTTTTTACTGCATATCCTCCAGAAGCAAAAACTACAATGTCTAAGACAAAGAGAAAGAATTCAGGTACACCTGGCGCTAGTTTTACTAGCTTCCTCCTGGAAGAACTGATTTACACATCAGTGTAAACATGGCTCTTTTTTCACTCTACTTGATTTCCGTATACCTGGATGATCAGCTGTTGGGTTTTTCTCTCTGTATGGTCCATTCACACATGTTGCAGTTATAAAAGTACTGAATAAAATCATAAACGAATGGAGCCTCCAAAAGAGACCCCAAGGAAAATAGTTCTTGCTTCTTGGGGTTACCTGGATGTTGTGACGAGAAATAACACAATTCTGAATAAGGAGACAAATTGTAAGGTCCCCACAATATAGAGTTCTAAAATCTCTAGTGAAATCTTGCACAACTGGGCCCAACAGGGCTTAGGTTTTGCCTCAATTGACTGAGAACCCATAGCCCTCCAAGTGTTTGACTACAACTCCTATAAGTGAACTCTCTAACACTGCCTGCCTAAAAAACCATCCATTTGCCAAAAGCAAATAGATCCAGTAGAAAAGAAATGCAAAGAGACTTGAACTTCTCCTGTGATTCATTGATGGCACCACAAAACAGAACCAAAGTACAGGAACCCCTGGCTCCCTTGTAGACATCTATAAAGATCTCAATCCAGACCAGACTGTGTTGGTTGAGGTTGGTGAACAGAGATGGGAATTAATGAAAAATTTGCTTGAGAATCTGAGTGGGTACTATGCACTGGAATGTTGCCGACACAATTTTACTGATTCAGCCCAGTTATGATTTTTAAAAAGCTACTGTGGATCAAGTAGCTGCCAATATTCTTGAAACAGGGCCAAACTGACTAGTGTTGGTGCTGACCTTTAAAGCCCTAAATGGCCTCAGCCCAGTATACCTGAAGGACTGTCTCAAAGCCCATTGTTCAGTCCGGACACTGAGGTCCAGCACCGAGGGTCTTTTTCTGGTTCCCTCAATGTGAGAAGTGGTTACAGGGTACCAGGCAGAGGGCCTTCTCGGTGGTGGCACCCGCCCTGTGGAATGCCCTCCCACAACTATCTGACTTTTAGAAAACATCTGAAGGCAGCCCTGTTTAGGGAAGTTTTTAATGTTTGAAGTTTTATTCTGTTTTTAGTCTTCTGTTGGGAGCTGCCCAGAGTGGCTGGGGAAACCCAGACAGATGGGTGGGGCATAAATATTATTATTATTATTATTATTATTATTATTATTATTATTATTATTATTATTATTATTATTATTTCTGTATACCGTGGCCAGAGAAGGAGCGAGGGACCTCCTATGAAAAGCTCAAGGTGGGGTGGGTGGGAGTCCGCATTGCTTTGTAATCTCAGGGGAGGGGGAAAGTCCACACTACTCTGCAATGCCATTTTCCAGGGCTCCACAAATATTTACTCAAATGAAAAGAGATCAAAATTCTTTGCAAAATGTATCCTAAAAAGCACATAAGTTATCTGTTGGCTATTGAAAACAGCACATGCAGGGTGTCTCTGTATACTGATAGGTTAACTCTGGATTTGCAGCAGGAAGAATTTCAAGAAGGAAATGCTACATAACGCAAAGATGCTTTGACCTAGATTTGCCGAAGGGAAACATAAAAAGGTATGGAATAGTTATTTCAAAAAAGTGGAGACGACATAATTTTAACTTGACCACGTTAGCTGCTACAATGCCAATTTAAACTATCACTTTCTATTGAACAGAAAGGCAACAGCAAAAAAAGGAGCAGTATTCTGTTCAAATTTAGACATTCAAAAGAAAACAAAATGCTTAAGTCACACTTCCAGCAGCTGAAACATAAATTTGCAGCTATGTCTGCCCTGTTTGCTTTTAAAAACCACTTGGAGAGACGTGGCAGCGCATGGTGTTTTTTAAAGCCCCGTCTTCAGTTACAGCACATTTACTCACAATGACTGAAAAGACAAAAAAGATTAAGATTGCAATCTTACGCAGTTTTACCTGCAAAAAAGCCTCACTAAACATAGTGGGGCTTGCTTCTGAGTAAGCATGTCTTTGATTACGCTAGAAGTTATATTTAACCACTGAAAGTTGATGCAGTTGTTATTTCTACATCTCCCTTAATTCAATGACTCATGCAAATGCAAACCGTAATTCCCAGCCGCTAAGTTTGCCAGCGTTTGCAAAAGTATCGTTTGGCCACAACTATGAACCTTCTAGAACTCTGCTTTCGAAAAACACATCCCTTAAATTTACCTCCTGCATGCAAACCAGAGGGAGGGAAGGCTCCCCTTTAAGTTGTTATCGACTATCAATTCCCATCAGCCGCAGCCAGCAATCCCAGGGGTGGGTCAGGGATAATTGGGGGGGGGGGGCACACTTCCTCATGTCAGATGTAAACACTGGCTAACACACTACGTCCTTGGAGGTTTTTGGACCCAGCAACAGCAGAACCCTGAGAACAGTACATTGGCGGGGAGTTGTTCCGACTGGATTGCTTGCATGGAAGGAAGGAATGGAAAAGTGTGATTCTCCATCCCATGAATCTTGTGGCTCCTTCAATGCTATCACTTGTGGCCTAAATCAGCACAATGGACACAATACATGTGTTAACTGGCTTACCCATGCTAGAATCCCTGTGTTACCAAGTGCCGGCTTTTTGTGAATGAGACCATATAACACCGGTCTTGAAAGACCTACATTGGCTTCCCAGTATGTTTCCGAGCACAATTCAAAGTGTTGGTGCTGACCTTTAAAGCCCTAAACGGCCTCGGTCCAGTATGTCTCCACCTCCATTGTTCAGCCCGGACACTGAGGTCCAGCTCCAAGGGCCTTCTGGCAGTTCGCTTGCTGCGAGAAGCCAAGTTACAGGGAACCAGGCAGAGGGCCTTCTCAGTAGTGGCACCCGCCCTGTGGAATGCCCTCCCACCCGATGTCAAAGAGAAAAACAACTACTGGACTTTTAGAAGACATCTGAAGGCAGCCCTGTTTAGGGAAGTTTTCAATGTTTGAAGTTTTATTCTGTTTTTAGTCTTCTGTTGGGAGCCGCCCAGAGTGGCTGGGGAAACCCAGACAGATGGGTGGGGCATTATTATTATTATTATTATTATTATTATTATTATTAACAGATGGACTTCTCTTCCTTTCCTTCTGATGACAATATTTACACTCCCATTTACACTATGGTTTGTGTGTGTATGTGGCTGGCCTCTTGGTGGTCTCTGATTGGCCATTGTGAGAACTAGACAGGCTGCTGGCCTTGTTCAGCAGGCTCTTATGTGTGTATAACATCTCTCTCTCACACACACACACACACGAGGGTAACATGTCATGCATCTGATGAAGCAGACTGTAGTCCATAAAAGCATATGCAATTTTCAATCTGTTAGTCCTTAAGGGGCCACAAGACTCTCTGTTAATGTTTCAAGGCACCTTATAGTTCCTGTTGCAGCACAAAAGTATGCCTGTCATAGCACAGTTTGGGAATCACAGATTTACACCAAATTCTGACTGTGGGAAGACAGCCTATACTTAAAGTATTCCCCACAGATGTTTATCACATTGGTTGATGAGTTTTCCAGGCAAACTCTGCCATGCTGGCCTCGTCGCTGAATGTGAGCTGTGGTTGCATTGCTTAAAAAAAGAAGAAAAAAGAAGGCTTTGCCTACTTTTCACACAGACCTGGCAACATGGCATCACAAAACCTAAAATATTCCCACCCACAAATTGATGCCTGTGCTGCAATTGGCATGCTCTATATGCTAATCATTGACTTAGTGGCACAGCAAATCTTAGGGTTGCACAGCTGGCTGGCTGGCACCAGGGAGATGGAATCAGGTTAATTCTAGTAATTCAGATTAATTAATTAGTGAGTCAAAGAAACAGATTTCGAGAGCCAACTAAACACCGCACAGAGTGTTATGCTGCATTAGCTATTTCTGCCATTCACCCTGATTGGACCTGCCTTCCTCAGCATCATTAATAAAGGTCTCAACAGCGGCAGTACATTAGAGCCCAAAAATAAAGAGAGAGAGAGAGAGAGAGAGGGAGAGAGAGAGAGAGAGAGAGAGAGGAAGGAAGGAAGGAAGGAAGGAAGGAAGGAAGGAAGGAAGGAAGGAAGGAAGGAAGGAAGGACAATGGCTTTAGAAAGGCTTCCTCTGATCTCTGGGAAACAGTGACATCAGACTCACTGCAGGTAACTCAGGAAATGTGAATGGGGTTGACAATTTGCGAGAGCGCTGAAGCCAAAGATCCTAACGAGAGCCATTTATTTAAAAACAAATATAGAAACTGAGCATTAATTTTTATTCTTCTCTAGGGGGTAGTACAGTGGTACTTCGGGTTACATACGCTTCAGGTTACATATGCTTCAGGTTATAGACTCCGCTAACGCAGAAATAGTACCTCGGGTTAAGAACTTTGCTTCAGGATGAGAACAGAAATCGCATGGCGGCAGCAGGAGGCCCCATTAGCTAAAGTGGTGCTTCAGGTTAAGAACAGTTTCAGGTTAAGAACGGACCTCCGGAATGAATTAAGTACTTAACCTGAGGTACCACTGTATACACATGTGCACATGTGTGTGGGGGAGGCACAATTACATGTACTGTAAAATCCTGAAATAATGGTTCTAATTTTTTTTTAAAAAAGAATAAAAAGCTTTATTGTTCCACTTCAAAAAGCACTTGCATATATGCTCGCTGGAGGCTTTGACACTAAGATTATTTTTCAGATGGAGGATGCTGGATTTATCAATGAACTAGGGAACCTGTATTGCTATTCATACTGAGGGATAATTCATTGAGAACCCCAGTACATATTGAAGAGCAGAGGTGGAGTGTTCTGCCCTCCTCCTTTAAGGGGTTAAATATCAGAAGTCAAAGCCTACCTCTGTCATCAAATAAACACAGTATATAGCTTACTTACAACTTTCCATCACATTGGGGGTAAATGCGAATGTCACAACATATCTGGAGAAAAGTAGTTTTGCAAATTCAACTTAGGACATATCTGCAAACTTTTATGTCACTTAGTTACAACCTTAATAACAAACAGCTTTTAAAGAAGGGAATAAAGGAAGGCTAGTATGAAAATGCATTAAAGAAATACCTGGCAGGAGCTGTTGGATAAATGACTTTTATATGCTGGAAAGACAAATCGTGACTCAAAACTCCTTTGATCCAGTCTCTTATTCCTTGGCCGGTATCACCTAAGTACGGTAATACAGAAAGATAAAGGCTAATTTAGATAATGCCACACAATGCCAAAGGCCAGGCCTGTTCTTTGTAATACACAAATATAGAATTGCATTATCCAAGAGAAAAACAGAACGTCATCTGGACAAAGGTGCTCAGCCTTATTGGATTTCAGGATAACTAACCACTCAGTGACCAAGTTCAGGTGATCATTCCAGGCTCCGTACGCTATGGAGCTGGGATTCCTCCCCCAGTGCCCTTCCCATTCTCCTATTATAGATAAGTTTTTGTGCAAAGATCCTGGCTTGTATTAAGTCAGATAACTGAAGCAGGGAACACTGCCTTAACGTCAGTTAACAAGTCAGGATCACATTGTCCAAAGATTACCCCAAACAAATTCCCAGGTGAGCACATGTGGTTTTGTGATAGTTGGAGGACATTTGTCTCCCATTTTTGCAAACTGGTGAAACCAAAGCTCCTCTATGAATAACAATTATAAATTATGAGTATATTGGAGGAAAATATTGTAAGGGAAAGGAAGGCAAGTCAGAAAGCTTAACAAATTTGAGTATTTGAACTTCTCGTAGGAATGTTTCACAACTAGAGGAGCCAATGGACCACCTGAATCCTTCTCTCACAGGGGCAAGCCAGATAATGATTTTTTTATTATTATTAGATGCTTGTGGGAAACTGGCACAAGAGTAGTCTCCCCTCCAAAAGATTCCAGCAACTGCTAATCAGCATGACTGCTTCTGTCTATGGAAGGAGAGCACAGCCATCATGGCTAGTACCCATTGACAGCTCTCTCCTCCTCCATGAATCTGTCCAATCTTCTTCTGAAGCCATTTAACAACAACAACAACAATTTATTATTTATACCCCGCCCATCTGGCTGGGTTTCCCCAGCCACTCTGGGCGGCTCCCAACCGAATATTAAAAACACAATATAGCATTACATATTAAAAGCTTCCCTAAACAGGGCTGCCTTCAGAGGTATTCTGAAAGTAAGGTAGTTGACATCGGATAGGAGGGTGTTCCACAGGGCAGGTGCCACTACTGAGAAGGCCCTCTGCCTGGTTCCCTGTAACCTCACTTCTCGCAGTGAGGGAACAGCCAGAAGACCCTCGGAGCTGGACCTCAGTGTCTGGGCCGAACAATGGGGGTGGAGATGCTCCTTCAGGTATACTGGACCGAGGCCATTGAGGGCTTTAAAGGTCAGCACTAACACACTGAATTGTGCCCAGAAACGTTGTTGTTGTTTAGTCATGTTTGACTCTTTGTGACCCCATGGACCAGAGCACACCAGGCACTCCTGTCTTCCACTGCCTCCCACAGTTTGGTCAAACTCATGCTGGTAGCTTCGAGAACACTATCCAACCATCTCGTCCTCTGTCGTCCCCTTCTCCTTGGGCCCTCAATCTTCCCCAACTTCAGGGTCTTTTCCAGGGAGTCTTCTCTTCTCATGAGGTGGCCAAAGTATTGGAGCCTCAGCTTCAGGACCTGTCCTTCCAGTGAGCACTCAGGGCTGATTTCCTTAAGAATGGATAGGTTTGATCTTCTTGCAGTCCATGGCACTCTCAAGAGTCTCCTCCAGCACCATAACTCAAAAGCATCAATTCTTCGGCGAATCAGCTCTCACTTCCATACATCACTACTGGGAAAACAATAGCTTTAACTCTACGGACCTTGGTCGGCAAGGTGATGTTTCTGCTGGTCAGAAACATACTGGGAGCCAATGTAGGTGTTTCAGGACCGGTGTTAGATGGTATTGGTGGCTACTCCCAGTCACCAGTCTAGCTGCCACATTCTGGATTAATTGCAGTTTCCGAGTCACCTTCAAAGGTAGCCCCACGTAGAGCACATTGCAGTAGTCCAAGTGAAGCATACACAAGACAGTCCACTGGCAGGTAGGGCCTCAGCCTGTATACAGATGGAGCTGGTAGACAGCTGCCCTGGACACAGAATTGACCTGCGCCTCCATAGACAGCCGTGAGTCCAAAATGACTCCCAGGCTGCGCACCTGGTCCTTCAGGGGCACAATTACCCCATTCAGGACCAGGGAGTCCTCCACACCAGCCTACCCCGTCCCCCAAGAACAGTACTTCTGTCTTGTCAGGATTCAACCTCAATCTGTTAGCCACCATCCATCCTCCAACTGCCTCCAGGCACTCACACAGGACCTTCACTGTCCTCTCTGGTTCTGATTTAAAAGAGAGGTAGAGCTGGGTGTCATCTGCATACACCCAGCCCAAACCCCCTGATGATCTCTCCCAGCGGCTTCATACAGATGTTGAAAAGCATGGGGGAGAGGACAGAACCCTGAGGCATCCCACAAGTGAAAGCCCAGGGATCTGAACACTCATCCTCCAACACCACATTCTGGACACGTACCAGGAGAAAGTTGCGGAACAACTGTATAACAGTGCCACCAGCTCCCAACCCCTGTAGACAGTCCAGAAGGATGTTATGGTTGATGGTATCAAAGCCCACTGAAAGATCCAGCAGAACTAGGAAACAGCTTTCACCTTTGTCCCTAGCCTGCCGGAGATCATCGATCATCCAAGTGGTTGGCCATCATTGCCTCCTGTGGTATTGAGTCCCATAGTTTCTGAGCCATCCAGCGTGCAGCTTCATTTCCCAACCTATCATTTAACAACAGATTATGAAATTCCCCCAGGCCAGTCCAGTCTTCAATGTATATTAATGAGAGCTTCCAAGATGCACACCAAATCTTTATGGTTGATGCACGTTCAGGAAAAGAGCCTTGCCTACCCTTCATGGCCCTCCAAATATTGTTGGGTTTTCTGCTTCCACAGCAGCCAATCTGATACCAATGCAAAGCGAACAGGCAGGACCTGAACACAACACTGTCTTCCTTACTTGGGATTCTCAGAAATTGGCATTCAGAGATATAATGCTTCTGGCAGTGACTCATGGCCTGATACTGTGCCATGCCATCCTTTGGTCCTCTTTCCCCCTCAGCTGCAACATCCTGAAATCTACATAGCAAGGGGGTATGAGACAATTCATACTCTGAATAAATTTTCACTTGAGGAACAGATGTTGTCTCTGGGCCTCGTACTTGCAACTACAGCCCCCCCCCCCCCGATTTCCAATGAAAAACGATCCCTTATAAACACAAGTTTACTACTCAGGTAGTAAAAACATTTTAAACAACTTTAGAGTGCTATAACCCCTTTCACACTTTTTTTTGTAAAAAAAAAAAGTTTATTTAAAACCACATCTAAAAGCCTTTGATCTAGTCCACCTACGCAAACACTACAAATGAAAGGGCTGGAAGAGGATAGCACCTGCCGAGGAATAACAATCTCAGCATGCCTGTGGTCAGGTAAACAAGGTAGCCCTAAGGTGATGAAAGTTTCACAGGCGCTAAGGTACTCGTGAGGTGGAGCACGTGCTGTCCACACATACCGTCTGTCCCCAAAATCAGCTTAAAAATCAGTGCAAACTGAAAGGCAATGGAAATGCAGAAGGCACGCAACTTCTAAGGTGCAACTGCTTTTGGTACTGTTGTAGGTAGGAAGTAGATATCACCGTGGAGCGAGATACCAGTCCACAGGAAGAATGTCAATCAGACCTGTCCCCCTAAGTGCGCTTCCAGATCGTCACTAATTTCGGGTGGGATTCAATTATATACTGTCAAATTCCGGTTGTGCAATTAAAGGCAATTTGTAGCTCTTGAGCAACAAACCTGCTTCCCCAATGGAACTATTGTTTTTAGCTTTAGTTTTGCAATAAGGAAGTCACAGGAAAATGTTGTCCAATCTCTCTGTAAACAAACAAGCCAATACACAAAGAATGGGGAACCTGGTGCCCTGCAGCTCTTGCTGGGATTACAGCTCCTGTCATTCCTGGCTGTTGGCTATGCTGGCTGGGACTGATGGGTGACTGATTCCTGTAACACTAGAATGGCCAATTTCCCAAGCCCTAGTTTAAAAGATCACCACCCAGATGTAAAATGACATGTAATGCTCTACACCATGCACTTGAAGCACATCCAATGCTCATTTAAAGCATGCGATTTCCCCCAAAGAACCATGGGAACCCTAGCTTGCTTAGGGTGCTGGGAGTTTTAGCTGCGAGGGGGAAATGGCCATCCCCAGGATCCCCTGGGGGAAGTCACGTGCTTTAAATGTGCACCGGATGT
This sequence comes from Podarcis bocagei, assembly GCF_964188305.1. NCBI lineage: Eukaryota > Metazoa > Chordata > Lepidosauria > Squamata > Lacertidae > Podarcis > Podarcis bocagei. The sequence goes on from NC_138127.1 coordinate 80,859,742, forward strand.
GCTTTGAATTCATGCTGCAACGTTGACCATAGGCACAACTTTCATCCAGCAATGTGCCACCCGAGGGCATCCCCATCTCTGCCAATTCATCCAGGATTGAGACCACCTTTCAGGCTGGATTGAATTTCTGAAACCTTTCTTTCCAAGGAAGAGCTGTGGACACTCCCTTGGAACCTGGCAGGAGGTTTTTAAGCAAAGATTGGATGGCCATCTGGCATGGATGCTTTTTGAGATTCCTTTTTGAGGGTTGGACTAGATGACTCTCAGGGGGACCCCTCCAAACTCTACAACTCCATGATTCCTTGCACAAAGGAGCAAAAGACAGTATATAGAAAACACCCAACTCTCTTCTCCCTACGCCCCTTTCTGTGCGCCTTTGCTGTGAAATGGCACCGAAACCGCCCACTCCCTTATTGGCGAAGCTTGGGGAGGCTTCCGCGGTGGCGCCCCCTGCTTTCCGCTCTGCGGTCGGACTCATCCACCTGAGCCGTGGAGGAAGATGACGGAAGCCGTGTGTCTCCCCGCGGGGGCCACCACGCTCCTCTGCAGCGCCGCTGGAGCCGCCATGGCTGTCCCAACCCTCCGGAGAAAAGGGGCGGCCAGGGCGCACAGCGCCGGCGCGTCGCACGGAAAGTCCGCGCCCTTCCATTGGAGGAGGAATCCCTTTGCGTAAAAGCGCAGGCGCGGCTGCCGCTCTGGGTGAGGCGGCTGGTAAGAAAAGCGAAGGTGGGTAGGCTGCGCAGCTCCGTCCAGCGCTGGGTTAGCGGTCCTCAACCTGTGGGTCCCTAGATGTTGTTGGACTACAACTCCCATCATCCCTGAGCTCTGGCCTTGCTAGCTAGGGGTGATGGGAGTTGTAGTTCATCTGGGGACCCACTGCAAGCCGTGGATTGAAATGCGCTAACTCCGCGTGGTTTTTCAACGTTAGAAGGAGACGAGGGGAACTGCAGGGGAGAGTTGCTTTTTCCTTTTTTTAAACAGTGCAGTCTTAACATCAATAATTCCCATTGACATCAACGGGGCGTATCCCAAGGGAGTCGTTATAGGATTGCAACCTGATTGATAAGCAATACCTGGAAACGCTTCTCTGATCTGTAAGCTGTTTCTGCTAGTCAGCGATGCGATTCTCTGTATCACGGGGAGGAGGGGGATGCGCTCTCCCCAGGGCCTTGTTTCGTTTCGTTTCGTTTTCTTATCAACATACAATTCAGGGTTGAGCCCTCATACTTAAAGCAATTGCCAGGGTTGAGCACAGCGTGCGCATTAACGGTAACACAAATAAAGATGGCGATCGTGTGCACACTTCCTTGGGCATAAGCCCCGCTGGATTCAGTGGAACTTCTTTCTGAATAGAGAAGCAGAGAATAGGGCTGTAAAGGCCTTGCAAAGGAAGAAAAGGGGATTTTTTTTGGGGGGGGGGAGGCGGTCTGAAAAGGTGGCAGAGGGGAGGTGTGTGTTGGAAAGGGTGGGAATGCCAGCAGTAGACCAGCCCCTATTTGCTTAATTTAGTCCTACCATCCTTTCTGTCTCCAGAACTCTCTTAATTCCTCCTTTGTGTGGGTCATGTTCCTTTAAAGTCCCAGTGCTTTAACTTGGGTGTTTTTTTTGGGGGGGGGGGAGGCTTGTATTTTTCTGTGAAAGTCTTCCCAGTAAGCAGCATGCCACCTTCAGCTTTTCTGTGGGAAAAAGTAGAAGGAACTTCTGGAGATGTTTGCTTTCATTAGCAAAAAGGCAGTTGCAATGTGGGTTGATAATATGCAGTAAGATAATAGGCAGTAAGGGATGTGGGTGGCTCTGTGGGTTAAACCGCAGAGCCTAGGACTTGCCGATCAGAAGGTCGGTGGTTCGAATCCCCGCGACGGGGTGAGCTCCCATTGCTTGGTCCCTGCTCCTGCCAACCTAGCAGTTTGAAAGCATGTCAAAGTGCAAGTAGATAAATAGGTACCGCTCCGGCGGGAAGGTAAATGGCGCTTCCATGCGCTGCTCTGGTTCGCCAGAAGCGGCTTAGTCATGCTAGCCACATGACCCGGAAGCTGTACGCCGGCTCCCTCGGCCAATAAAGTGAGATGAGTGACGCAACCCCAGAGTTGGTCACCACTGGACCTAATGGTCAGGGGTCCCTTTACCTTTACCTTAATAGGCAGTAAGAAAGCATTTGGTTGAATTTCACTTAATCATAAGGGGCACAGCACTGGAAGGTGCCTTGTAGGACCAGTCCAGTAGTCTTCAACCTTTTCCAACCTGGAACCTGCCTGGCATTTGGGAATTCATTAATTCCTTACCATCTATTTCTGTTGTGCTGCTGCAAACCACCTTAGATCAGGCCATGACCCAGTAGCTGAATACCAATGAGCTAGTAGTCTAACCCTCTGGAAGGGAAGGGCCATAGCTCAGTGACAGGGCAACCGCTTTGTGTGCAGAAGATCCCAGATCCAATCCTTGATGTCTGCAGGTAGGCCTGCAAGAGACCCTGTTGCTGCCTGTCTGTGTAGACAGTACTGAGCTAGATGGTCTGATTCAGAGTAAGACAGCTTCCTGCGTTCCCTTCTCACAGCAGGGAACCCATCAAACAGCTGTCTAGGCTCAGTTTGAAGACCTGAGTTTGAAGTGATGGAGAGTCCATTAACATACTAAGAAATTGGTTCTCTTGCTAGGCTTCTCTTAACATCAGATATGTCGAAACCAGAGGCCTTTCTCCTGGGCATGGTTGGCCAATTGGTGACAAAGAAGGATAGCACTTTCTTTATGTATGCTACAACAGCAGCAAGAATACTTATCGCAAAGTATTGGAAGACACAAGATTTACCCACCCGGGAAGAATGGCAGATGAAGCTGATGGACTACATGGAACTGGCAGAAATGACTGGCAGAATCCGAGACCAGGGAGAAGAGTCGGTAGAAGAAGATTGGAAAAAATTTAAAGACTATTTACAGAAACACTGTAAAATTAATGAATGTTAGAAGGATGCTAGAATGAAGTTATATGGCTTTAGCAGAAATGTTATAAAGAATTAAGTAAAAATAGACTGTTAATGGGCTAAAGGGGGGAAAAACAAGGTTAGATTGTGTTAAGATAAATTATAGGACAAAAACTGAGAAAGATGGAAAGGATTTGCTGAAATAGCTAACTGAACTAGAATACAAAAAAAGGGAGGTGTGAGGAGGTCGTCGAAACAAGTAAATGAAAGACAAGATATGGAAATATTGGATGTGTTTTTAATTGTTTCTGTTTTTGTTCTTGTTTTTGTTTTGTTAAGATAAGCAGTGTTTTTTGTTTTTTATGTATTGTATTGTTTTGCTTTGTTTAACTCTTTTTTTCTTTTTGTAACTTTTAAACTCTTAATAAACATTATTTTTTTTAAAAAAAACATCAGATATGTCATCTACTGTTCACCTGAAATATACGTACCTTTCTGAAGATGGTGGCAGCTGCGACAGCCATTTTGCCCACTGTTGGTCTATTCGGTGCTGGGCTGCTCACCCCCTGTCCCCATAGTCTCTCCCCCCCCCCCCACGGCTGTTCTCTAGTAAGAGAGACCCACAATGGTGGGGCAAGGAGAGGCCCAGAGGGCATTTTGACTTCACCAGCACTGCATCGAACTCACTAGGACTCAAATGCTTATGAGCTTGCAATCTTGCTGTGCGGGTGTTTTTGCATGTCATGCAGCCTGATCCTGTCCACATTTCTCCCTCCTGCTTTCTGCCTGTATTCTCTACGTTTTGCTCACACCTTCCTTGGCAACTAACCATACGTCCTTAGGGAGGCCCGGTGCTCACTTTAAGAATCACTGCAATTTGTTGAAGGCATTTTAATCGCCTTCATATGTGGATTAGTTCAGAAAACACATGTGAGGTAAGCACTTGTCCAGCCCCTCCCTGCTCCCATTTTTATACTTCTGGGAGCTCATGTTTATGGCTTCCACATTTTGCCATTTATTTGTCTAAAGTGGGGCGGGGATGTATTCCCCTCCCCCAGTTTATGTGCTGCCATAATAGCCTCCTCCCCCCTTTCTTGTTTTGTTTTTCATCACTTATTAGCTCAGCTCCCCAGCTGTGCAGCACCACTCCCTGGTGTGAACTACAGAGGCGTAATTCTGACAAGTTTACTTTGGCCCAAAATTTACGGCATTTCATATGGGCAAAGCAGTATCTTGTTCACATTTCCATTGCAATACACTTACTTTGTGTGGCAGCATCTGTCCTCACCGTGCGAGGAACCCTGAAAAGGTGGCGTTTTTGGAAGGTAAAAAATGACGTGTGCGGCAACTTGCTCATTACAGGAACAAAAGGATTGTCGAAAGGGGGAGAGAAGATACATTAGCTGTGACTGAGGAATGACGTTCCTTCTGCCAAGGAATACTCCACATGCCCTTTTTAGTGGTGAAGCGCAACTGAGTTACGTGCACCAAATCACTTTTATATACACCTCTCAGGATATGCAGTGCACCATACACAAGGTTACCTGTCAGGTACAGTAGGCTGAAAGATGGTGGTTTGCCCAAAGCCAGGAGTTGATAGGTGGCTTTTTAGAGGCCTCTGCAATAAGAACATAGCAGAGCCTTTCTGCACCCGGCCAATGGCTTGTCTAGGCCAGCATCATGTTCTTACAGTGGCCGACCAGAGGCCCATGGGGACTTCAGCACAAAAACCCTCTCCTGAGGTTAACAGCAACTGCTATTCAGAAGCATTACTGCCAGTATTGGGTTACTGCCACCTTACTCACTCACACTTGACTAATGTGGTGTACCTAGAAAGGCTTATTAAAAATGTGCTGTTCATTTAAAGCAGAGATGAAAAGCCTGTCCTCGTTTCACATGTTATTGACTGGGTCATTATAAAGAGAATTAGTGGTTCTTAATTGATAGGGGATTCGGTAGTGCTGTATTGTATTATTTATGCAAATTGATTTTCTCCGGAGTTAAAGATCTGACCAGGACAAACCTTGATATGTTCGTATTTTGCAAAATTTGTATACAGTGTCTGTTTGATAATGTGTGGTTTGCTATGCCTAATAAAGGAATATATATCTATCTATATCATCTATATCTATATCTATATCTATACCTACATCTATATCTATCTATCTATCTATCTATCTATCTATCTATCTATCTATCATCTATCTATCTATCATCTATCTATCTAGATATATATGTATATATATGTATGTATGTATGTATGTATGTTATTGACTGGATTCCAACTTCCGTCACATCCAGTGAGACTTAACTCAAATGCTGGTGTTTGTAGGATTCCATGTAAATATGCGCAGAGCTGCATGGATGGCGAGTTGCAGTCTGAAGGTCTTTCACACAAGACACAGCAGCAACCCCAAAGGGGGCAATTGGGCTCGAGCAAAGCAAGTCCTGCTGAGTCAATTCCACCTTCCTTTTTCAGTCCTGTAAGATGGTGAAGGGTCAGTCTCAAGGTGAGCTAGGGCCAGGAGCTATAATGTGCAACTGGCTGCCCGCAGAACTGGGTTGGAGCCACTGTGGAGGGATGTGTGTGTGAGTGTGATTTCCTGTGAGTCATAGTATATGGCAAAGGGAATATAAATAAAGCTCCATAACTCAGAAATCATACAATACATTTTCAATGGCTTGTCGGAGACTTCTCACATTCCATCCTTTTGTTCCAGAAACTAGTGCAGCATCTGTTCACCAACAAGTGAAACAGTTCTCACACTTTTATTAACCTATTGGACCCAGGGAAACTCCTCAAGAAGTCTTATTTTAAACAAACAAACAAACAAATGATCTATTAACTCTAGCTAGAAGGGGGGGGGGGAACCTTTTGTAACTTTCATAAATCAAACTGGAGTCTCAAAGGCCATGTTTTAATGTGGTTATTTTGGAATAAGGTCCATTGACTTTTACTTTGAGATCCTGTGAAATGAGCAGTCTGAGGAATAGACACCAGAATGTCTATTAACAAGTCATTTCCCTGTATTAAAATATTTCTCCCACTTCTGCAATAATTCTAGTGATACGATTTTAAAAGAAGGAAAATGGAAGGAATGGGGCCTGGGAGGGATTCTCAAGGCAACGAACAAGTTCCACTGCCTGTGGTGTAAACCAGCCCCTATCCCTGTTTTGTCCCCACTTATTTGACCCCATCCTATACCAGCTCTGTTACCTGTGGAACTGAGTGCTGCTGCTTTGTCATCTTCCATAAATTTAGGGCCCCTCCAGACATCCTTTTTAATGTGCATTCATGACTGTGCTCCTGGTGGTCAGTGCAGTTATAAGCCTTCCTGCTTTCAATACCATTTGGGCCTGCAAGAGTTTGGGGGCAGACATTACAGCTTGGTTTTCAAATGGTAAATGTCCCATAACGTCCTGCTGAAATCTGGCATTTTTTTATACCAGAAATGTTCCGGTTTGGTTTGTTTTATTTGTTTTGCCCTCTGTTGTGCTACAGAGTGCCCTTCCAGGCAGCAACAATGTGACAACATTGGAAAAGCAACACAGAACAGCTAATAAAGTGGAATGATGTGGGGAGAGGCACATACGAATCCAGCACTATTGCATTAATGACATGTTGCAAAACCAGGCAGGAGGGGCTCTTTACCGATTAGGACTTAAATTCTTAAAGGAATGCCTCTCCTGGTATCAGTTTACCTGTGCCTTATGATCTTCAGGGGAGTCCCTGGGGGAGATACCTCTAGTGGTGTTGTGGTCAAGGGCCTTCTTTGTGGTGGCACTAAGGAACGCCTGACTTTGTTTACTATCCTTTCAGCACAAAGTGCTGGTTTTGACCTGTAAAGCCTTAAACGGTTCAGGACCACAATACCTAAAGGACCGTCTCTCTCCATATGAACCTACCCAGACACTGCAAACACCATCAGATGCCCTTCTTTGTGTGCCCCCCCCCCGCCCCACGAGAGGATGTCAACATGAGAATGGGCCTTTTCTGCAGTGGCTCCCTGTTTGTGGAGTGCTCTCCCTAGGAAGGCTCACATGGCACCTTCATTACATACCTTTAGGTGCCAGGCGAAAATGTTCCTCTTGAACCGGGCCTGTGGCTGATTAACACCCTATATCCTTTTAAGTGTGTTTTTGGAGGGGGGCAGGTGGGTTTATAGGTTTGGTTGTTTTGTTCTTGTTTTTATTATGTATTTTGTGGTTTTATCTTGTATTTTTATGCTGTGATCTTTACCCTGAGATCTTTTGATGAAGGGCACTATACAAATTTCATCCATAAAAATAAAAAGCAGTGATGGTTTTGCTTCTCTCATAGCCACAGTCTTGGATTGCGGCAGAAAGCAAGCCTGTCTCTCCCTCACAAGCTTTAGCCTGCAGCCTGCGTCTAGCTCACATACAAACAACTTGGGCTTTTGTCTTAACTACCAGGAAGTTAGCCTGGCTATTCCAGCAATTGAATCCTTGCTGGATCCAGCCATTAAAAGGGACTTGGGCATCCAGCCTACCCCTACCCCCCTCCAACTCACAACGCACTTTAGGAGCTATGGGGTTAAAGACTAAGACACTGTCAATGAATGCATATATGGGTGAGCTGGGGCTTCTAGCCTGAGCTAACGTGTCTGGTCTCAGGCATAGTTTTCATTCCAGATTAATTCAAGCAAAGTACAAGCGTTGTCATTTTGTGTATGTAGCATATGGGAAGGATTAAGAGGTACATGAAGGTTCTTTATTTCCCTCTTCCTCTGTTTCTTATTTTCTCATGTTTACAGGAGGCCACTATTCTATTTTGCCTTCTGCTCAATGTGCAGGCCTCTTACAGAGTGCTCATTGTTGCCCCGAAATAGTTTTGCAGCTCAGCATTTGGTAATCCTGTTTGTTCCTTTCATTTGATCCTTTCACTTAATGTCTGCTTATTTTTACACAGAATCTCTTGAGTGGATGGTTTTGCTCCACCAGCAGGAATAAATGATTTCTGAAGGATTCCCCTCCACTGGCCTTCCCCAACCTGGTGCTGTCTAGTGTGTACAGATAGACACACATTTTAAAAATGTATTAAGCTTGTTGAAAACCCTTTGTATCTCATTCCTTACAGAACCACAATGGCCTATGTTGCTCTTTTCCCTGTTTAGACTGAGCTGGGAAGGATTTCAACTGTGAGATGCTCTTGAAGAGTGTCTTCAGTACGTCACGTTCCCCCCCTTTTTTAACCTTTCTGACAGTTAACAGGAAGTAGTCTCCACATTAATTCTGAGTCAACTACATTATCCCACTTACTCCCTCACGGGGTATTCTGCACTCAACCTTGAAGCTGGCCAGGCATTTTCAGGCAATTTTGTGAACTATGCTTTCACCATCCACTGTGTCACACTCCATGTTGTTGCTAAGTGAGTGTAGACCCTGCCTTTTCTCTTAAAGGAGCCCAGGCTGGCTAATACACAAGCAGTATTAAGCTGGTCTCTGACCGTAATAAATTATCTACACAAGCAGTAAAACATCTAAAAATTACAAAACAGAGGCAGACAGGGAAAGCTTGTTGGAAGAGGACGGTCTTCAATAGGCTCACAAAAATCCAGCAGAGACGTCTAATATTTACCAGGAAGGGATTTCAAAGGGTTGGTGCCACCACACTAAAGGCCCAGTTCCTAAGGTGGTGTCTGAAGGATGTCCTTACCACTGGCGGAGGAAGAGGAGTGCGGGGGGAGCGAATCACCCCCGGCAGCGCGATCCCCAGGGTGCCATCGCGGCTGCCGCCCTCCACCCGTGCTGGGTGCCCCGCCCCCAGGACACGCACCAGCCCTGCCCCCGCCTGCTCTCCGCCCCCGGTGCTGGAGCATGAAGCTCCGCCACTGGTCCTTATTTCAGAGTTGGGTAATCTTTCAGGCATCCTTGTTTCAATCTGGTTCTTTCTCTGATGTTGGAGTTACAGATATACTTCCCTGTGGGCATATCTGTGGTTGCCTCAAAACTCTGCTCCTGCCCAATACAGGCAGCCAATGAAACCCAGTTAGTTTTGCAACAGTGAGTGTAGACCCTGAGGATTATCTGCTTGCGGTGACCAAGAAGTGGGCTTTTAAACTGGTTGCATCAATGGCATCAGAATACCCTGCCCCTGCAGAAATATGAGAGGCCCCATCAGTATTGGCATGCCCCTGGCTCTTATAAGACATACCTGCTCAGATAAGCGTTCCCCAGAACTTGAACATTGTCATCTAATTATTTCAATTATTCATTTTAGAAGGGCAGTCAGCACCGGTGAATCCTGCTGGAGAGCTGCATCCCTGACATCTGCACCAGACCTGAGTCACATGATTCAAATAAGTGCCACCTGAGTCACCTGATTCTGCAGCTGTAGATGTGCCTGGATTGGATTATTATGTATCCCAGGAAATCAAGACTGTGCAGGTCCGTTATTGGAGGGTGAAAAGAAGAGTGACATGAAACCATGTCACTGAGGTTCAGATGTTGAAGAAGCCATAGTTTCCTATAGAATAACAACAGTAAAAACTCCACAGTGTGTTGGGCCCTGCCTCTTCATGCTGCCAGCAGGTTCATTTCCTGCATGTTTTCCTGAGGGGGTCTGACAATTAGGGACAGGAAAGAAATTCAATTTAGTTTGCATTTAAAGATAAACTTAACCAAATTCTCACTTTTTGAAACAATACTGAAAGCAAAATGAGCACTACGCCGAGTTGTGCAATGCAGTCCTCCAGCCAAGTCATGTATACAAAGATATAACTGCTTTTATTAGCAAACATTATATGTTAAAATGCATTATATTAGGGGGAATTGCTGGCAAAAATGTATATAGTAGTCAAAAATGCATACAAAAATTTAAGATTTAAGACTAAGATTAGAAAAATGAAAAACCTGGAGAACTGGAATTGATAGATTTGCCCTTCCCTATTCATAATGCCCCTTTGCTATTAGCCAATCAAGCAGCACAGCTTGTCTTTCAGGCAGGGGGTCCTGCCTTTTGATTGGCTGCGTGGACTGGGTTCCCAATCCTCTTGTAGGTAAGCACTTCCTAGTTGCTTCCTCCCTCCCTGCTCTTCCTCTGGATTGAAACACTGAAACAAGATTTGTTCTTTTTAATTGGGAATCTCTCGTTGGAGAGAACCAATGCTAAAAAGCTGTGTGGTTTTTGGGGAAAAACACCCCCCCCCCATAGTATGCCTGAGAACATCTGCTCAGAAAAGCGACTCGGAACAGTACGATTCGGTAGCACGATAAGAAAACATCTGGGAAGGCTGTAGTCATGGGAGGAATATTATCAGCAGGAGGAGGAGATGGAGGATGCACCAGGGTTGGCAGTCGGTGAGGGAGAGGCAACACTTTTGAGCGCCAGGGGCACGACCTCGATTATTCCTTTTGTGCTCACGCCCACATCCAAAGTCAAAACGTCGTGATGATAGAGGTGGGGAGAGAGGAGAAGGGAGCAGTCAGGAAAAAAAGGAGCAGCTACAATTTATGGTGAAAGAAACAATCAGATAACAGAAAGGCATCTTGGGCTGTGCGTGTGAAAGGTAAGGCAAGCTCTCCTGCCCGCTTAGGACAGCCAGGAAATAGAAGGTCAAAGGGAGGGTAGCCCATCGCTAGTCAAGCACAATAATGGCATGTGAAAGGTTTACATAATCGGAACCTGGTATGTGCATTGAACCTTAACCGCTCTTTGCCTTTGTTGTGTTTTACACGCCGGATGAATCTCCCAATTTTATTGGGCGGTGGTGGGGGGAAGAAAAAGCCTTGCTCTTATTAAAATAATATATAAACAGTACCCCGCCTTTGTACATATATCTCTCTATATCGCTATTATCTATAGCTACATGTACAGGTTGCGAATTTGATTTCAGCGTTCTTTTTCTTTGCCCGTTATTGGGCACGTGACCCACAGCTGTGATTTGCTCGACATTTGGCTTTAATTGATTTGCTTTCAGTTACAAGCACGCTGACAGTGTTTATTCGTTCATTTGGCAATTTAACCAGAGAGCAAGCCTCTCTTACGTAGACGTTGCCCACAATTTTGGTCCTGTTGCAATAAACATTTCAGGCTTCTGATTTATTTATTTTTATAAAAAAAAATGAAAACGGACAAAAGCCAGGTGTGCAGGAAGAGACAATATAATGAGTGAGCCTAGGTAGGAAACAGCTGCATTTTCTGTCATCTGCCATATCAACCAAGGACTAAGCATCCCTGGTCCTTGTCCCTGAAAGTTTGCTGTGCATGTGATTGTGTGAAGCAAGGGCTTGAGTTGGAATATACAGTACAGTAGTTACCTCAAAGGTCACCAAGCCCTGCTGACACAGAAAGCCCAATTTTCCAAACCGCTTAAAGCTCTGCTCCATATATTATTCCTTAGTCTTGGCCTTCCCCCACTATGTATAAGTCCCTGTACAATTTCTTACTCCTTTTAAAATCTAATGTCTGGGGTTTGTATTAGGATGATCAGAAATAAAAAGTGTGTTTGGGTAGTGCCATCATCTTTATGGCTTCCCAGACATCACATGTTTCATTTCTTCAGGAGAAAGTATTTTTTTTAAATTCCTTTAGTAATGGTGTGTGATTAAGGGAATTGAGAATTGACCATTCTATTGTATTTCAGTGCCTTACGAAAGATCTTTAGACCAGAGTCCTTCTGAATTATCTGTTGTGTTGTTGGCACCGTGTTTAGTCAGAGAACCTCTGACGCATTAGAATTAATGACCTGCAAGTGATCTGTATTCTTCAAGAATTAGACATTAGCATAGTAATGAATTGATCAAGTCTTGACATTATTGCCGTATCGTCAGCACAGAAATTTGCAAGATGGGTTTTTTTGGGTGGGTATTTATACACTGCATGTCTGGTTCTAGGGTGTATGGGATGTTAAGGGAAGGGTAATATCTCTGGTGGAGGACATGTCATGATCCTTCTGAGGTAGTCTGTCCACTTTTGGTTCCTACCCTGCTCCTGTGACTCCTAGAAGCTGTCAGTATGTGGCAGCGGCCGCACCCAAGGAATGGCTTCAACTAGCCAGCTAAAACAGGAGAGGGTAGCCAATGGGTCTCAAACCCTCAGTGAGTTAGGGACTTACCCTGCATGCAAAGACAGACTCTGGCGGATTGAGCAGACGAGACTGACCATGGGTCCAATGGCCAATTTCTCTGACAATAATTTTGCATCTATGTTCTTGAGTGTAATTGGTCATTATGATCCTACTTGTTCAACCATCTTTATCCATTCCCTCCCCTCAATGCCAGTATTCCTTTCAAAAGGAGTTGCATCCTGCTGACATTACTGCTTTGAATAAATTGTGAAAGAAAGAGGTTGCGTCTTCTTTACATTTTTTCATAAAAGGCTCCTGTATAGCAAGATTTTCCTTGTTTTCATTTCTCAATTGCTTTCTATAACTCTTCCGTAGAGAAAGGGCTATTTAAGTTAACTCTATGATCTTCTGATACTTGTTTCACCCCTACTTTGTTTAGGTAGGCCGTAATCTGAGTGGAATGCAGCATGGCTGGAGAATATCAACTGGAATAATATTTTTCAAATTGGTTCAAAATGTCGTTGTCCAACGTTTTAGTCCCATTTGATCGTCTGAGGAAGGTGAAATCGGTAGTTCCGCTCCAGAATGGCAATCTTCTCCATTGCTTCTCGTTATACTTCAAAGCAACAGCAGCAATTATGGTGTCTTTTGATTTATTGTCGTGTCTAAATTATGTACTATGGGTGAGATTCAGCACATCAGCAGCAAGTGTCCAGAGAGTCAGGGATATGCTGGAGCAGATTTTGATTCAAGGAGAAGGAGGAGAGAAACCAGAAACCACCTCGGAAATGGGTGTGCTCTTACTCATGGGAAGTTTTTAAACAGAGGTTGGATGGCCATCTGTTAGGGATTCTTTAGCCAATTCCTGCAGTGCCAGGGTGAGACTGGGTGGTGCTTGGGGTCCCTTCTACCTCTACAATTCTCCTATTCTATTATTCAGAAGCAACACTGCATAAGCAGGTTTCTGTTGTGTAGGTGGGTGGAGGACATAATTGGTTTTGAACGGTTTGCATGCATATTTTGCAAAGAGAGGGATGTAGGTGCGAGTAGTAAAATAGTGATCTATAACATATTAACTCTATACAGTGATACCTCGGGTTACAGACTTTTCAGGTTACAGACACTTCAGGTTACAGACTCCGCTAACCCAGAAATATTACTTCGGGTTAAGAACTTTGCTTCAGGATGAGAACAGAAATCGCATGGCGGCACGGCAGCAGCGGGAGGCCCCATTAGCTAAAGTGGTACCTCAGGTTAAGAACAGTTTCAGGTTAAGAACGGACCTCCAGAATAAATTAAGTTCTTAACCCAAGGTACCATTGTATTATAATATATCAATGCAAAACTTTAAAAGGCTTTATCAACTCTTTAAAAATCATGGCAGATTAGCAGGAACCATTTTTTTTGTCCCTCTGTTGCTGCTTGGATCACAGCTGTGCAATGACTGGAGAGAAGCAAAATCCCCGCAGCTACACAGATCATCCTTGCTAGTCACCCGCCGGAGAGAGATGAGAAGGGAAGAATAATTCTAAAGCTAATAAACATTCAAAACCATTTATTTCAATAGCTAATAATCACAGCATAACGATTTACAAAAATTGTCTGCCCTCAGTTTAGCTAAGGTTTTCGCCTGTGATCATGGTAATCAGTTCTGCCTTTTTGACGAAACGCATGCTTGCACAGCTTGAAACATTTAAAAACCTTTCAAGTTGGTCTTTGGCACGTCTAATGGTATGTACTGTGCTTATGACAGTTAATCATGTGAACTGATTCTCTCTCCTGCCCTCCCCGCCCCCATCACTTGAAAATTGGTGGATAAGATTATCTTTTTGTTCACATTTTTCAGACACATTTCTTCTTCCAAGTCAAATTTCCAGTACATGGCCCATAATCCCTAAGTAGTTAACCCTGATTTTTTCCGGTTTCTTGCTCATGTGTTGCTTTATTGTACGCTTTGAGTTATGACTCTGTAATATTGCTGATTTATTAAAGCTGCAATCCTAAGCATACTTCCAAAATGTAAAGCCTGTTGCATTCAATAATAAACAAGGAATCGTGTAGGACTGAGTTGGGTGAGGCTTAAATCAGCCTATCTGTCAAGGACCTGGCTAAATGATAGCATTTTTCCAAAAAATAAAATAAAAATTGGTCAGAGCACACCTGGAATACTGTGTTCAATTCTGGACACCACAATTGAAGAAGGATGTTGACAAGCTGGAACGTGTGCAAAGGAGGGCAACCAAGATAATTAAAAGTCTGGAAGCCAAGCCTTATGAGGAGTGGTTGAAGGTACTGCGTTTATTTAGCCTGGAACAGAGGAGACTGAAAGGAGATATGATAGCCATCTTCAAATATCTCAAGGGTTGTTACATAGAAGAGGGAATAAGTTTGTTTTCTCCTGCTCTGGAGGAAACCAATGGCTTCAAGAAAGGAGATTCCGACTAAACATCAGGAAGAACTTTCTGACAGTAAGAGCAGTTCGACAATGGAACTCTCCTTTGGGAGGTTGTGGATTCTCCTTCACTGAAGGTTTTGAAGCAGAGGTTGGATGGCCATCTGTCATGGATGCTTTAGTTGGACTAGATAACCCTTGGGGTCCCTTCCAACTCTACAATTCTATGATTCGCTATATAGAGGTACCTTGGGTTACAGACGCTTCACGTTACAGACTCCGCTAACCCATAAATAGTACCTCGGGTTAAGAACTTTGCTTCAGGATGAGAACAGAAATCGTGCTCTGGTGGCGCGGCGGCAGCAGGAGGCCCCATTAGCTAAAATGGTACCTCAGGTTAAGAACAGTTTCAGGTTAAGAGCGGATCTCCAGAACGAATTAAGTTCTTAACCCAAGGTACCACTGTAATATGTTAATGAACCATTTGCTGGAAAGAATGAGACTATGTAGCAGTTAAGAAGAGAATACAAGAAGAGCTCTCCCTTCCTGTGGTTTCTAGAAACTGGTATTCAGAAGCATTGCTGCATCCAACTGTGAAGGCAAAGCAGGGCCATCATGATGGATAGCGTGCTGGGCCCAGTGGTAACCCATGAAGTGTGGTCCAGGACCAGTCCAGAATCGGAAGGTTCCTCCAGGAGTCAGTCCGACAGGGCCAAGGCAGGATCTCAGGCAGGATCTGGCACCTCATGAGAAGAGAAGACTCCCTGGAAAAGACCCTGATGTTGGGAAAGATGGAGGGCACAAGGAGAAGGGGACGACAGAGGACAAGATGGTTGGACAGTGTTCTCGAAGCTACCAGCATGAGTCTGACCAAACTGCGGGAGGTAGTGGAAGACAGGAGTGCCTGGCGTGCTCTGGTCCATGGGGTCATGAAGAGTCGGACACGACTAAACGACGACTAAACAACAACAATGTTGCTCCCGCAACCTGGGGTGGGGTCCGACAGCCTTTTATCTTTGTCGGGGTAGCGGCCGGTCCTGATCCCCCGGCAACTCACCTCCCTGTTTCACCCGAAGGCAAGCACTCCTCCTGCGAGTACTCAGGTCACTCCTTCTCTCAGACCTTAGTCTCTGCAGCTCAGGAGACGTCGGTAGGTTACTAGACTCAGGGGCCGCCTCAGCCTCCCCTGACCAAACTGGTAGTGGAGCAGCTGTAAGCGATGGCCCAGCTGAAGGCAACGAGGTAATCCCCACATCTGGAGCCAGGGCAGGCTCAAGCCCCTGACTTGGCCCAGCTGATGCTTGTTGCAGGGGAACCTGAACAGACTGGGACTCTTCAGGATCAAGCCCCAGACTTGGTTCAGGTGGTTCAGGCAAAGGATCCGGTGCAGACTGAGCCTCCTCTGGTTCTGAGTCTGAGTCCGAGCCCGAGTCCCAGGCCATCACAGATAGCTCTTGTAGCTCTGTCCTCCATTACGTGGTCCAATCTTCTTTGAAAGCTATCTAGGTTGGTGACCATCACTGCCTCCTTTGAGAACAAGTTCCATAGTATGAGCTATGTGAATAAACACTTTCTTTTTTCCTGTCGGGTTTGAAGAGTTTGGATTTGATATCCTGCTTTATCACTACCCGAAGGAGTCTCAAAGCAGCTAACATTCTCCTTTCCCTTCCTCCCCCACAACAAACACTCTGTGAGGTGAGTGGGGCTGAGAGACTTCAAAGAAGTGTGACTAGCCCAAGGTCACCCATCAGCTGCATGTGGAGGAGCGGAGACGCGAACCCAGTTCACCAGATTACGAGTCTACCACTCTTAACCACTACACCACACTGGCTCTCACTGTCCTGAATCTTCCAACATTCAACTTCATTGGGTGCCCACAAGTTCTAGTCTTTTGAAAGAGGGAGAAAAACCTTTCTCTACCCAGTTTCTCAATGCCATGCTTTGTTTTATAAATGTCTATCATGTCACCTCTTAGTTGCCTGTTCTCTCAACAAAAATGTCGCAAACGCTGCAGCTTTTTCTCACAGGGGTGCGGCTTTAACCACTTGATCTTTTTGGTCGCCCTTTTCTGAACCTTTCCCAACTCCATATCCTTTTTGAGGTGTGTGCTCTTATTTATTTGTATAGCGTTCCATATCTTCATCGACCGGGAGTAGGTTAAATGTGTGCTCTCCACATTTTTGCCAGTAGTTTGCATGCCTTGCTAAACATATTCACATCTAAGAGCTTCTGAATGTATATGAGAGATAGCAAACAATGTACCGTACTTAAGATACAGGTAAATTAGGGCCCATGAGGATGATACAGTGGTACCTCGGGTTACATACGCTTCAGGTTACAGACTCCGCTAACCCAGAAATAGTGCTTCAGGTTAAGAACTTTGCTTCAGGATGAGAACAGAAATCATGCTCCGGTGGCGCTGCAGCAGCAGCAGGAGGCCTCATTAGCTAAAATGGTGCTTCAGGTTAAGAACAGTTTCAGGTTAAGTATGGACCTCCAGAACGAATTAAGTACTTAACCCGAGGTACCACTGTAGTAGGATTCAGGTTGACCTTGAGGTGAAAATATATGCGAATCCAGTATAACTCAGAATCCTCTTAGTCCGTTTGAAGTAAAGAATTGAACCATGAAATAGTCCAGCATTCATATTAAAGTAGGAAAAAGAAAACTGATGGTAGTAGCTAGAAACACAATGGATCACAATACTGTTTGAGAAGGCAGCTGTGCAGCATATAAGAAATTAAAACCAATTGGGGACCCTTGGGGAGACTTTAATGCTTATAACACCAAGGGCAGGCTCAAATGACTCTTAGATGCATAATTACATGGGATGGATAACTCATGGAAGAGTGATCCAGTAAACAAGGGATTAATTCCTCAAAATATTGTCAAGGCACCTCCCTTTCTGTGTAAACAGAAAAGGGAGGGCCTGAAATGCTTTGCAAAGTAGGCAGCATTTCCAGTTCATTTACGAGCTCAGCTGAGGAGACATTGTCTCTGAGATTGGTGAAAGCATTATTATGCAATAAGCTGATCATTTGTTTCTGGTGTGACTTCCTCTGGGCAGATGTTCTCCACCACCCATGAATCCAAAAAGCAAGGGCGTACAGCTGACGGCGGGTGCTCACTTACCCATTTGTAGCACAGAGAAGTTGCTTTCCTCAATATGGATTTGAGCCCGCTATTCTATAACATGTTGCTTTCAATCCTGATTGGTTCCCGCTCCTGCCACCAACAAGGGTGGGTGTGATTATTTGATACACATTTGAAAACTCTAACCTTGAACAGATTATCCACAACTTTTCTTCCCCACACATGCCCCAGGTAAATGAATAAAAAAGTGGGTATTGTGATCTTGGTATATGCCCAGTCGTAGCATCACTGGGCAGATGTGGATACACTCCCTATTGCTGGGAACACCTCCATCTATTTTCATATGGACGCAATGGGCGGTAACGCAGAATCAATCTGCATTGAGATTTCATTTTCAGAATGCCTCTTGTTTGTGAAATAGCTTTTTTCAGGGGCATAAATATGCAATGGGTCCAGAGTGCACGGGGACTAGGTAGAAAAAAGATCTCAATGTGCATTGAATATAATGTTGGATGTATACGTGCAAGAAATCACCACTCAGCCATGGCTTGCCTTGGAATGCATTGTATAAGTGCATTAGAAGCTGCGGGAAAGCATGGTAAGTTTGGGCTGACTTGGGTTCAAATCCTCATAAGCTTTGACGCTCATTGGATGACTTTGGGCCAGTCACTCTCTTTTCACCTAACCTGCCTCGCAGAGTTGTTGTGAGGATAAGCTGGAGGGGGGAACCATGTATGCATCAACTTCTAGGTAAATAAAAAAACACCAACTGTGACTGAAAAGCTATGGAATGGTGGGATTACCTAGGAAGAGCTATGCCAGCACTAGACGATGGAGCATGTACTTGTGTTACCTTGGCTCTCCCCAGGAAATCATGCTATGTGCTTCCTATATTCTTACAATATAGGCAAGAAGGAAGTGGCAACCACGGGCCTTTGTAAGACTCTTTCCGTTGATTTTTGGCTTCAGGAGAGTCACCGTGACAAAGTTGGAGAACTCAAACGACGCCATTCAGCTCCTGCATACATGAACCTAGAGCAAATGCTTAAAAGCATCTAACTCGCCCCATCATGCGGGCCAAGGGCAAGTCACAACACTTCATGGAACAATGGAATAAAATCAGCAAAGAGGTACCCATTAAAACAGAAAATAATATATACAAAAACTAATTAAAATTATCCCACACCTGCTTAAACCTGGCCATTAAACCTCAAAGCCAGCCCAAACAGGCATGTTTAGGGCTGAATTCTGCTGAATCAGCCTGGGTAGGGAAAGTGCCTTTTGATGTGCCCTCGCTGCTGAATTTGACACATGGATAGTTGCAGTCATAAGGGCGGCTTTGCTTGATGGGACCTGTCTTGAGTGGGGCATCAGGGAAGTCTCAAATGACCTAAGCAGTCTGTGGCTTTACAGTGATAAAATCAGATGACGATTTCCTGGAACTTCCATAATGATTTGCTAGTAGTCTCAGCTTCAACATAAAGGAGGATGAATTCTTCCTTATTCTACTTGCTTTCATTCAGAATACATGCATTCCTGCCCATCAGTTGTCCACCAGTTAAAAATACT
Organism: Podarcis bocagei; assembly: GCF_964188305.1. Classification (NCBI taxonomy): domain Eukaryota; kingdom Metazoa; phylum Chordata; class Lepidosauria; order Squamata; family Lacertidae; genus Podarcis; species Podarcis bocagei. Next base: position 80,878,743 of record NC_138127.1, read on the forward strand.
GATGGACAAAGACAAAGGCATTGTTTACACCAAGAGGATGGATGTTATCCTATTGCCTTATGCTTTCTTCTTCTTCTTCTTCTTCTTCTTCTTCTTCTTCTTCTTCTTCTTCTTCTTCTTCTTCTTCTTCTTCTTCTTCTTTTGTCCAGGCAATAAGTGGTACTCACAGGGCTCAATAAACACCACCACCCAATCAAGGATCACATACTGAATGAAATGGCATCAGAAGACTATGTAGCTTGAAAATGTAGCTTGACGCAATCATTTAAAACTTGTCAAAAGCAGGCATGCTTTATCATATTTTTTTTAAAAAATCCCTTCCTAAAAAAACCAAAAAACCATCCTCCTTAAAGAAAAACCCTCCTGTTTTTAGCATTTGGGGAGCACACCCTATGGACATGGTCGTTTACCTCGTTTCCTCCACTCGAGTTCCTTGCTTATGCTCAGTGACATCATCACATGGGTGGAGCCAACTGACTGCAGTGTGCTGTGACATCATCATTCACTGATTCCTTGATTTTTTTTGTTGGATAGGCTCAACATTAACCCAGGAAGAAGAAGCTAGAGAAAAACAACATTACGAGGGGTCAAACATTGGATCTGTCTTGGGGAAGAGTCTACCCACAATCGTTAGCTTTTGCTTCAAAAAACAAATGGGTGAATATTTGGTGCCGGTCCAGTGCATATTACGTATGCCATTAAAAGAAAAAACTATCCTGGTGAGGAAACTGCATACTAGCTAACTGGATGCTTCTCTATGAAGTATTCTCTCACAGAGATATCAGCGCATCTCTGTTTTTGGCTTCCTTTGGGTCAATTGCTTCTCTGTTTTGAAGTACAGTACTACCCAGTTGCCACAGGGGGAACTGTTGGCCTAATTTTGCCTTTGCAATCCCTGCCCTTGAAATGATTATTAAGCTAATAATTTACACTCCTATGATACAACAATCTCTTGTGTTTCAATCGGTTACTATGTTTTGTTTACTGTTTATGACTACGGAGTTGTTTTAACTGCTGCTCATTCGACTTGCACAGTTTGCATGGTTTATTTATCCTCTAGATTTTCACAAACCACTGATTGATATAGGGGGGGATTGATTTATGTCCCCCCCCCTTTTAAATCCCACAAGCTCTGAATTAGCCACTGTTCTCTCATATAGAAAAATATGAACACTGAACAATGGATGTCAAAACCAGCTTATATTTATACTAGCTTCTGGTTTTATCATAGTGGAAAGTTTGAGTCTTTTTTTTAAAGTTCTATGACTCCATCATTTTCGGGTTATGAACTCAACAATTTTCCCCTTCAGATATTTCTCTTCGTGTCAGCTTAAGGACTCAGTTTGTGCTTAAAGAATTGAGTGTTTGTATGTGCAATGTGCGAGTAAAGCTAGTTTTCCCAACCTGGTGCCCTTCAGATGTTTTGGAATACGTGCTCATGTAAAGTATATTGGTGAAAAGCATCCTGAAAAAAATAATGTGTTCTGTTTTCTGAGTAATGTATGTGTATGCAGATTTTTATTTTTATTTCACTTTATTTCCCTTAGCTGCAAAGCTATAGGCACAGCCTTAACCAGGTCAAACTACTGCTGCATCTAGTCACCATCTTGCAGTCCAAGATTCTGTAAGAACACTACAAATATGAGTATCAAGTATTCTCAGAATCCCAGTTCATTTATTTAATATGCTATGTAATTAGCAACATTTCTAAGCTTTACAGCATTTAAATCCTGCTCTTCCTGCAAGTGCCTCACGGGTGAATTCATAGTCCTTCCTTCCACAAGCATCTCACATTTTATCTTCACAACAACCCTGTGAAGTAGTTTGTGTCCAACTCCATCCCTGCATGAGCAGAACAACTTGAACAACTTGCACACACAATGAACCTTCTCCTTCCTCTCTCCCTGAACCCTCACACTGCCTCTCTACTCCAAATCTACTGTGGTGTCTCCTCCCAACCCTCTAAGGCAGATTTGGGATGGTGGAGAGGGGTACCCTGTAGGAGGAGGAGAGAGAGAAGAAAAGCTCCACTGTGCTTGTTCAGTCACTTCCTTGGATTTAACCCTTTAGGTTGAAAGATAGCTGCTGTTCTAAGGTCACTTACTGAGCTTCATGGCTATGGAGTGGTGGAGGAGGCCCCACTCAGGTGAAGAGAGCCTTCTTCTGTGAGGAAAGCGGCCATTTTGAGATCTCTTTGCCTTGCCTTCTGACCACTCAACCTTTGGACAAGTGCCCTATGGTCTTTGCTCCATGAAAGGTTGGCACATGGCACTCCCCTGTACCAAGCAGAGTTGCCACATGCCAACCTTTCAGAATTCATCACCACAACTATTGACTATTAAATAAATATCCAGCTCTGCTAGGTCCTGTACACGACACAGAACTCATGGGTTGTATCTAATCTTAGTCCTATTTAGAGTAGACACACTGAAATTAATAGGTGTGCCTAACCTCATTCCATTAATTTCAATGAGTCTACTCTGACTAGAAAAGTTCCATATAACTGCAGGTCTTTAAATCTGTCACTTTTCTGCAAAAGTAAAACACACTTAGAAAAACAAATGGGAGTAAGCTTAATTTTCACCCTCAGTTATGACAAGCACACTTTTTTTTTTTAAAAAAAGAAATTTTGTTTAAAGGGGTCACTTTTATTTTGAAGAAGAATCAGCAACCCATAAAAAAGTGGGGTGCCCCGTTGTTGAATGTGTTTCCCACATGTGATTAGGTGATGGTTTCCTTCAAAATCTGCAATAAGGTGCTATTTTTCCACAGAAGCGAACAAGCCAGTCCTTCCCCAGCTTGCGGCAAAACAAGTGTGCAGATGTGGACACATGGGAGATGGGTTGATGGGGGCGGGATCTGGAAAGATACTGGATCATTCCCTTAGTTGTGACTGATTTACTAAGTCAATGAATTAAAACCATTCTTCAACCACTTGGCAGACCTAAAAAAATTAAATAGGTTTTGCTAGTGAAGAATCCAAACCTGAAATTAAACAAGGGATGTATGAATCTGCTGCTCCATTTCTGCATTGGTTTCCCTTTCTTTCCCCTTTTTGAAGTCTGCACAAACATTTTTACACATTTCCATGCACATTTTATCCAAGCTGATTTCACTCATAAACACATTTGGGGCACACTTCTCTCCAAAGTGCCTTTTCTATTCCTTTTTTTTTTAAGGGGAAAACTGCATCAAACAATTCAAAGAAATTCACATTTCAAAGGATAACTGTACTTCAGTTTGTGTACTTAGAATCATAGAATCATAGAATCATAGAGTTGGAAGAGACCACAAGGGCCATCGAGTCCAACCCCCTGCCAAGCAGGAAACAATACTTGTATGAGAAGTGTGAGCTGGGTAAGTTTGTATTAAAATTATAAACCCTTATATACTCTGTGGGTCACTGTGGTCTGTGGGAGAGCTTCTGCTGCAGGTTCCGAGGCTCTCAGAAGCCCTTTCTGCAGTAACTCAGAGCAGGCGTTTTAGCGAGGCTGCTCCTATTCTGTGGGACAGAATCCTTGTTGAGATATGACAGGCACCCATCCCCTGCACTTTCCGGAAACATCTGAAGACATTTCTGCTCCAACAACCTTCCTAGCTAAGGCAATAGGTCCTTGCCATGGGCATCTCCTTCAAACTGTTTAAAAATTTCTATGGCATTATTTGTTGTGTTCTTTCCATGACTTTTAAAGCAGTTTTTATTGAATTTTATACATAACCTTGAGCCATGTGTGTGGAAGGTGATAAATAAACAAAAAAAGGCGAACCAAACAAATTTCTGCACTATCTCTAAGTGAACTTCATGCTTTTTGAAATAATGTTTCACAACTGGATTAAGAATACAACAACTAGACCCTAGTACATTACAGATAACTGCCTCTCTGGATAGTTTTTGTGTGCCTGTAGAAAATGGATATATATATATATATATATATATATATATATATATATATGCTTTCGTAGATTTTCACGGGTACAGGAATGTAGGTTTTGGTGTCTTCGGGTGTCTTCCCGTGTAAGAGTTGGGGTGTCTAGGCGACGTTTCGACGAGGTCTCACTCGTCATCTTCAGGCTGGTGCTTTCGGCTTCTTGTTACTAGAACAGAGCAGGATCTCAGTGTTTGAGTTCCTATAAATACTGTTGAGGGGGTGTGGTGTATAGCCTCCAACGTTCTGGGCAGATAGGAAGTTCCTAGGTTAATGTGCCTTTTCTTCTTTTGTTCATTAATTACTTGAGGGATATCTTGAGTGATTACTTGAGTGATATTCTGAGTACCACTTAGGAGGGTCATTAGGTGTGGATTAGTTGCTAAAGCTTTCGTGTCTTGACCTCTTGACCTTGTGAAGAGTTTTTCTGAGAAGATGGCTGTACTGCACTTAGTTGTGCTCTGGCTTGGCTTCGTGTATAGGGGCGAGCTGTGGTTTTGTGCCCTGTGCCAGCCAGATCTGTGTAGGGATTGCAGGGGGGTGCAGCATCCGGAGGTGCCACTATGGTTTGGCTACTGGATGGTGTCTGTAATTTATCTGTGGAGAGGGTCTGGGTTTGGGTCTGGTGTGGTTGATTGGAGATGGCGTTCTGTGTGCCTCTGGTTCTGGTGTCGGTTTTTGTGGGGAGGGCTAATTTCCAGATGTCTGGCAGGCGGGACGTGTCGTCACGCTTGTTCATGTTGTGAGGGTGTTTCTCTATCTCGATGGCTTCCATGATTATTCTCTTGTGGTGATGTTCCATGTTAAAGAGCAATTTGGAATCTGCAAAATTAATTTCGTGTCCTGTTTCTTTCATGTGTTGGTAAAGAGAGGAAGTTTTTTCTTCTTTTTTGACGGCATTCTTGTGTTCTGCGATACGTGCATTTATTCGTCTGTTTGTTTGTCCAATGTACGTGGCTGGGCAGACTTTGCAGGGTATTTCATAGACCCCTTGGTTTTCTAACTGGATTTTATCTTTTGGGTTTCTGAGGATATTGGCTATTTTTTGGTTGGTGCAAAAGGCTGTTTTGATATTGTGTTTATGGAGGATTTTGCTAATTTTATCTGTAGTGCCCTTGATATAAGGAAGGAGGGCCATGCCATTGTTTTCTTCTGTGTCTTGGTTTTTGGGGGGTGTTTCTTTTTGGATTAGCTTCGTAACCCTGTTTTGCTGGTATCCGTTGGCGATTAACACATTTGAGAGATTCTGTAACTCAGTTGTCAAGTGGTCTTTGTCAGCCAGGCGTTTGGTTCTGGAGATGAGAGTCTTGGCTACGGAGTTTATTTGTGCAGGGTGGTGGTGTGATTGTGCATGTAAGTAGCGGTTGGTGTGTGTTTTTTTCCGGTAGATAGTGTGTCCTAGGGAGCCATCAGGTTTTTTGTAGATTAGGACGTCAAGGAAGGGAAGTTGGTTGTTGGCTTCTATTTCCATAGTGAATTGTATTTTGGGGTGTAGGCTGTTGAGATGTGTGAGGAAGCTATCTAGTTTTTCCTTCCCGTGTGGCCAAATTACAAAGGTGTCGTCAACATATCTGAGCCAAAGTTTGGGTTTGTGTTCTGACTTGTCTAAAGCATTGGTTTCAAAGTGTTCCATGTACAGATTTGCGATGACCGGTGAGAGGGGTGATCCCATAGGTGCTCCTTCTATCTGTTTGTATCTTTGTCCATTGTGGATGAAGTACGTGTTGGTTAGGCAGTGGTTGGTCAGGTCCAGGATGTATTCGGGGGGATTGTATTTGTTTTGAATGGCTGTCAAGGCTTCATTAATGGGCACTTGTGTGAAGAGAGATACAACATCGAAGCTCACAAGTAGGTCATTGGGATGTAGGTTTTGCTTCTTTATTGTTTCTATGAACTGGAAGGAGTTTGTAACGTGTGAAGCGATAGATTCTGCATAGGGCTGAAGTTGCTTAGCGAGAAATTTAGCGAGATTTTGTAGAGGTGAGCCTATGGAGCTGACTATTGGTCTGAGTGGTGTTCCTTCTTTGTGTATCTTGGGGAGACCGTAGAGTTTGGGGCATCTGGATGATTTTTCTCTGGGGATGATTCTTAGCTGGATTTCTTCACTGATAGGAGAGGCTTTTATTTTGGATTTGGTGGTTTTTTCCAGATAGGTGGTGGGATCTGTTTTTATAGGTTGGTAGGTAGGGTCTTGGAGTAGATTTGATAGTTTTGCTTGGTAGTCCGATGTGTTCATCACAACAGTGGCATTACCTTTGTCTGCTGGGAGAATGATTATGTTGTTGTCTTTCCTCAGGTTGGTGAGTGCTTTCTGTTCTTCTTTGTGTAAATTGCTTCTGGGTGGTTTGCTGGAGCAGAGGATGTTGGTGACTTCAAGTCTGATTTTATTGGCTTCATCTGGGTTGATTTTGGTTAGGCTAGCTTCGACTCCGCATATGATGTTTTCCGTGGGGATGCGTCTCGGGGCGACTGCAAAGTTGAAACCTTTGGAGAGTACTTTGGTTTCAGTTGAGGTGAGGATCCTGTCTGATATGTTATGTACTGTTTGTTTCATGGGTTGTTGTGGAGGGTGGCTGGGCTTCTGGCGTTTCTCTAGTTTGTGGAGTTTGTTGGTGTGTATGTCTGTCTTATGTGAGGACTCTGTTTCAGCTCTCCAAACGGCTAGTTGTTTGCATTTGTCCCAGAGTGCAGGGTGGATTTTGTTACAGAGTTTGAGGTGAAGAGTGAGCAGATCTTTGTTGGTTTGGTTTAGTAGGTATCTTTTCTTATGTAGTTCGTTTCTGATTAGGGATAGTTCAGTTCGTTTCAGGATCCTTTCGGTAGCTGGGGTTTTAGAGTGGAATTTAAGTTGGAAGCATGTGGGAATTAAGTTGTTGTCTCGGCAGTTGCGTAGGAACAAGAGATCACATAAGATGGTGGCTCTTCGGATTTCTAGTTTCTCGTAGGTTCTTGTCAGCTGGAAGGTTTCCTCCCCGTAGAGGTGAGATATTTGCTTTCGTAGATTTTCACGGGTACAGGAATGTAGGTTTTGGTGTCTTCGGGTGTCTTCCCGTGTAAGAGTTGGGGTGTCTAGGCGACGTTTCGACGAGGTCTCACTCGTCATCTTCAGGCTGGTGCTTTCGGCTTCTTGTTACTAGAACAGAGCAGGATCTCAGTGTTTGAGTTCCTATAAATACTGTTGAGGGGGTGTGGTGTATAGCCTCCAACGTTCTGGGCAGATAGGAAGTTCCTAGGTTAATGTGCCTTTTCTTCTTTTGTTCATTAATTACTTGAGGGATATCTTGAGTGATTACTTGAGTGATATTCTGAGTACCACTTAGGAGGGTCATTAGGTGTGGATTAGTTGCTAAAGCTTTCGTGTCTTGACCTCTTGACCTTGTGAAGAGTTTTTCTGAGAAGATGGCTGTACTGCACTTAGTTGTGCTCTGGCTTGGCTTCGTGTATAGGGGCGAGCTGTGGTTTTGTGCCCTGTGCCAGCCAGATCTGTGTAGGGATTGCAGGGGGGTGCAGCATCCGGAGGTGCCACTATGGTTTGGCTACTGGATGGTGTCTGTAATTTATCTGTGGAGAGGGTCTGGGTTTGGGTCTGGTGTGGTTGATTGGAGATGGCGTTCTGTGTGCCTCTGGTTCTGGTGTCGGTTTTTGTGGGGAGGGCTAATTTCCAGATGTCTGGCAGGCGGGACGTGTCGTCACGCTTGTTCATGTTGTGAGGGTGTTTCTCTATCTCGATGGCTTCCATGATTATTCTCTTGTGGTGATGTTCCATGTTAAAGAGCAATTTGGAATCTGCAAAATTAATTTCGTGTCCTGTTTCTTTCATGTGTTGGTAAAGAGAGGAAGTTTTTTCTTCTTTTTTGACGGCATTCTTGTGTTCTGCGATACGTGCATTTATTCGTCTGTTTGTTTGTCCAATGTACGTGGCTGGGCAGACTTTGCAGGGTATTTCATAGACCCCTTGGTTTTCTAACTGGATTTTATCTTTTGGGTTTCTGAGGATATTGGCTATTTTTTGGTTGGTGCAAAAGGCTGTTTTGATATTGTGTTTATGGAGGATTTTGCTAATTTTATCTGTAGTGCCCTTGATATAAGGAAGGAGGGCCATGCCATTGTTTTCTTCTGTGTCTTGGTTTTTGGGGGGTGTTTCTTTTTGGATTAGCTTCGTAACCCTGTTTTGCTGGTATCCGTTGGCGATTAACACATTTGAGAGATTCTGTAACTCAGTTGTCAAGTGGTCTTTGTCAGCCAGGCGTTTGGTTCTGGAGATGAGAGTCTTGGCTACGGAGTTTATTTGTGCAGGGTGGTGGTGTGATTGTGCATGTAAGTAGCGGTTGGTGTGTGTTTTTTTCCGGTAGATAGTGTGTCCTAGGGAGCCATCAGGTTTTTTGTAGATTAGGACGTCAAGGAAGGGAAGTTGGTTGTTGGCTTCTATTTCCATAGTGAATTGTATTTTGGGGTGTAGGCTGTTGAGATGTGTGAGGAAGCTATCTAGTTTTTCCTTCCCGTGTGGCCAAATTACAAAGGTGTCGTCAACATATCTGAGCCAAAGTTTGGGTTTGTGTTCTGACTTGTCTAAAGCATTGGTTTCAAAGTGTTCCATGTACAGATTTGCGATGACCGGTGAGAGGGGTGATCCCATAGGTGCTCCTTCTATCTGTTTGTATCTTTGTCCATTGTGGATGAAGTACGTGTTGGTTAGGCAGTGGTTGGTCAGGTCCAGGATGTATTCGGGGGGATTGTATTTGTTTTGAATGGCTGTCAAGGCTTCATTAATGGGCACTTGTGTGAAGAGAGATACAACATCGAAGCTCACAAGTAGGTCATTGGGATGTAGGTTTTGCTTCTTTATTGTTTCTATGAACTGGAAGGAGTTTGTAACGTGTGAAGCGATAGATTCTGCATAGGGCTGAAGTTGCTTAGCGAGAAATTTAGCGAGATTTTGTAGAGGTGAGCCTATGGAGCTGACTATTGGTCTGAGTGGTGTTCCTTCTTTGTGTATCTTGGGGAGACCGTAGAGTTTGGGGCATCTGGATGATTTTTCTCTGGGGATGATTCTTAGCTGGATTTCTTCACTGATAGGAGAGGCTTTTATTTTGGATTTGGTGGTTTTTTCCAGATAGGTGGTGGGATCTGTTTTTATAGGTTGGTAGGTAGGGTCTTGGAGTAGATTTGATAGTTTTGCTTGGTAGTCCGATGTGTTCATCACAACAGTGGCATTACCTTTGTCTGCTGGGAGAATGATTATGTTGTTGTCTTTCCTCAGGTTGGTGAGTGCTTTCTGTTCTTCTTTGTGTAAATTGCTTCTGGGTGGTTTGCTGGAGCAGAGGATGTTGGTGACTTCAAGTCTGATTTTATTGGCTTCATCTGGGTTGATTTTGGTTAGGCTAGCTTCGACTCCGCATATGATGTTTTCCGTGGGGATGCGTCTCGGGGCGACTGCAAAGTTGAAACCTATGGGATCACCCCTCTCACCGGTCATCGCAAATCTGTACATGGAACACTTTGAAACCAATGCTTTAGACAAGTCAGAACACAAACCCAAACTTTGGCTCAGATATGTTGACGACACCTTTGTAATTTGGCCACACGGGAAGGAAAAACTAGATAGCTTCCTCACACATCTCAACAGCCTACACCCCAAAATACAATTCACTATGGAAATAGAAGCCAACAACCAACTTCCCTTCCTTGACGTCCTAATCTACAAAAAACCTGATGGCTCCCTAGGACACACTATCTACCGGAAAAAAACACACACCAACCGCTACTTACATGCACAATCACACCACCACCCTGCACAAATAAACTCCGTAGCCAAGACTCTCATCTCCAGAACCAAACGCCTGGCTGACAAAGACCACTTGACAACTGAGTTACAGAATCTCTCAAATGTGTTAATCGCCAACGGATACCAGCAAAACAGGGTTACGAAGCTAATCCAAAAAGAAACACCCCCCAAAAACCAAGACACAGAAGAAAACAATGGCATGGCCCTCCTTCCTTATATCAAGGGCACTACAGATAAAATTAGCAAAATCCTCCATAAACACAATATCAAAACAGCCTTTTGCACCAACCAAAAAATAGCCAATATCCTCAGAAACCCAAAAGATAAAATCCAGTTAGAAAACCAAGGGGTCTATGAAATACCCTGCAAAGTCTGCCCAGCCACGTACATTGGACAAACAAACAGACGAATAAATGCACGTATCGCAGAACACAAGAATGCCGTCAAAAAAGAAGAAAAAACTTCCTCTCTTTACCAACACATGAAAGAAACAGGACACGAAATTAATTTTGCAGATTCCAAATTGCTCTTTAACATGGAACATCACCACAAGAGAATAATCATGGAAGCCATCGAGATAGAGAAACACCCTCACAACATGAACAAGCGTGACGACACGTCCCGCCTGCCAGACATCTGGAAATTAGCCCTCCCCACAAAAACCGACACCAGAACCAGAGGCACACAGAACGCCATCTCCAATCAACCACACCAGACCCAAACCCAGACCCTCTCCACAGATAAATTACAGACACCATCCAGTAGCCAAACCATAGTGGCACCTCCGGATGCTGCACCCCCCTGCAATCCCTACACAGATCTGGCTGGCACAGGGCACAAAACCACAGCTCGCCCCTATACACGAAGCCAAGCCAGAGCACAACTAAGTGCAGTACAGCCATCTTCTCAGAAAAACTCTTCACAAGGTCAAGAGGTCAAGACACGAAAGCTTTAGCAACTAATCCACACCTAATGACCCTCCTAAGTGGTACTCAGAATATCACTCAAGTAATCACTCAAGATATCCCTCAAGTAATTAATGAACAAAAGAAGAAAAGGCACATTAACCTAGGAACTTCCTATCTGCCCAGAACGTTGGAGGCTATACACCACACCCCCTCAACAGTATTTATAGGAACTCAAACACTGAGATCCTGCTCTGTTCTAGTAACAAGAAGCCGAAAGCACCAGCCTGAAGATGACGAGTGAGACCTCGTCGAAACGTCGCCTAGACACCCCAACTCTTACACGGGAAGACACCCGAAGACACCAAAACCTACATATATATATATATATATATATATATATATATATATATATATATATATATATATATATATATATTTATATTACTGGAAATTCCCAATGTGTTTTATGGCATTATTCTTGATCAGTCAGGAGAGAACAGTATAAAGATGTCTCTGGTGAGGTGTAAGGTGTTTCAGCACCTTTTACCACGCAATAAAACTGCTTGCTAAGAGACCAGTGTAAAATTGTACATTTTAAAGAATAATTCGCAAATACATTACACCTTTAAAGTATTTTTTTTACCTTGAATGTAAAATGCGCTATGTTAAATGTATGACTATATAACTGCACCTCTACCTTTTAGCTATAAGTGCAGCCTGCTTTATTATGGAATATAACGAGTGGCTGCATGAAAATGGTTTTAAATAGATTTACTGCTATAAAGTAATAAAAAGATCAACCAAGAGACAAGTTACAACTTTTTCCAAACTCTTCTCATCTAACTATAGAAATGCTGTTGGCTGCTTCAGTTTGCCCTGCAATTAACAGCTCTGGGGGAACAGCCATGTTTTGGCTGAATGTTGTTGACATCCATCTGTTTCGGGAAAGAATGGAGAAGTGTGCTTTCAATGGTGAATCCATTGGAGAGTTACAGCGCCTGCTGTAACACAGAAGAGACATGTTCTGTTGCAGCTGGGGCAGATAAAGGCGTTCAGTTGTGCTGATGATGATGCACCATGGCATTTCTCATCTCTGCACTCCTCCCGGTGATCATTTGTCCTCTCCTCACTGCTGTGGATTCACAAACTGACTGTCTGTCTCTAGCCACTGCGGTCATCTGCAAGGGGTTCCCATACAGTGGGTTTGATGTTGCCAGCCTGTTACATTTGCAGACATCTTTGTAACACAGAGTTTGTCTGCCAACAGGCCTGGTGCCTGAAACCAGCTCCTCGTACAGGAGATACTTGGGGATATTGCCATCTTCCATTCTGTGGATAAGACAGCATGGACATCGCTGAGACAGGAGTACGTACATGCTGAGAATGTGGGTTTGGGAGAACACAGCTTTGTTTGAGACTTTGTCTTGCCATGTGATGCCCAATATCTTCCTGACAAAGCGCATGTGGAAGACATTGAGGAGTCGCTCCTGATGGTTGTAAGTTGCCCACAGCTTATTTCCATAAAGCAGTGTGTTCAACACGCAAGCCTAGTAGACCTTCATCTTGGTGTTGGTCGTTGGCATCACATTGGTCATTGGCATCACCCATAAACTTTTGGAGAGGTGAGCCATTGCCGTAACTACCTTGCCAATATGCTTGTCCAGTTCAGTGCTGATGGAGAAGTTGCTGGTTATGGTGGAACCCAGGTAGGTAAAATCACCTACCACCTCAAGGTTGTAGTCACCAATGCTAATGTGTGGAGAGTTAGTAATATCCTCACCCAAGATGTTGGTCTTCATTAGGCTGATGGTGTGGCTAAACTTGGGCAAAATGGTTGATGAGTCTCTGTAGAGCTTCCTCAGAGATTGCAATCAAGGCTGTGTCATCTGTAAACAACATCTCTCGTATAGGGACCTGCCATATTTTTGTCTTGGCATGAAGACATGCCCTAGTACAGTGGTACCTTGGGTTACAGATGCTTCAGGTTACAGACGCTTCAGATTACAGACTCTGCTAACCCAGAAATAGTACCTTGGGTTAAGAACTTTGCTTCAGGATGAGAACAGAAATTGCGCAGCGGCGGCAGTGGGAGGCCCCATTGGCTAAAGTAGTACTCAGGTTAAGAACAGTTACAGGTTAATAATGGACCTCGAGAACTAATTAAGTTCTTAACCCAAGGTACCACTGTATATGCTTTTTGTACATATTTTCTGGCTGGAAAACTATATTGCACAATTCAGAGAAGTGTAAATAAAAAAAGAGAGAGGATGTGTTTTGGTTCTCATATTGATTCAGAAACTGAATTGGGTAGGTTCACTTTTAAAGGAAAAAAATGGATCAGATCTCTCCCATATCCCCAACCCCAGAAACTTCTAGCACATTCCTTCTGATGAAACCTTTAGAGCAAAAAAACAGTGGAGATCTGCTCCAGGTTTTTACCTTCCCTGCCCATTGCACCCACTATAGCTCAGTGAAAGTAACTCGGTTGCAGCTGTGTAGGCTGAATAGGATGAAGATATTGACCTATTGGAATAACTGACATAGCATAACATATGCCTCCTTTGTATTCATCTCAAATTTGTCTCAACGCTCCTTCCAGCTTTGCCTTCTCCTCCTCACGTTGAGGTTTTCCTGTTTCTTTGTTGCTTAAGTTCCCACCCTCGCTGAATGGTGTGTCATCAGCAAGTGCTGCGTTTGAAGTTGCACTTTCGCACTCTTCAAGGCCATTCATAAACATGGTAAACCAAAACCGGATCTCAATATTGACCTTTCCATGCACACCAGTCATTACCTCTTCCTACTCCCAACTCTTCACTTTTGCTAACGCCTTCTGTTTCCTGTCGGTAAGCCAATTTTTACATTGACAATATTTATATAGTCGTCTTACACATTGGTTTCTGAGGGCAGATTATTCCTGGCTTGAGCGTGGGTTTGAAGGAGGAGAGGTAAAGGCTGCCACAAGCCTTCAGTTCCCAACCCAATGGCTTTGAACAATACAAAGGCCTAATGAACTTCTAATATCTGTAAATGGGGTAGGTTCTAGGATTTGGTCTCCGGTGAAAGCCGACACCATCCCATTTTGTAAAGCAGATTTCTTTCTTTTTTTTTTAATGAACTGATTATATTTTGGAAGACTGTGGGTGCATGCTCCTCATATTCCACTCCAGTACAGGGCAACTCATTTAACCTTTTCTAAAAAGTACAGTGGTGCCTCGCAAGACGAAAAGAATCTGTTCTGTGATTCTCTTCGTCTAGCAGTTTTTTCATCTTGTGAAGCAAGCCCATTGACGGATTAGCGCTATTAGCAGCTTTTAGCGGCTTATCTGCTGATCGGATCAGCTGATAAGCGGCTTAGCGGCTTAGAAAAAGGTGGTGAAGGGAAAAAAGCCAGCAGGAACTCGCAAGACATTGTCGTCTTGCGAAGCAAGCCCATAGGAAATTTGTTTTGCGAAGCACCTCCAAAACGGAAAACTCTTTCGTCTAGCGAGTTTTCCGTCTTGCGAGGCATTCGTCTTGCGGGGCACCACTGTAAATAATTCCACACATAATTACCTCCCTCACATGCCTATCTCACTATATCATGGGTATCTCCCTTTCATGCTAACTTACGAAGCCCTAAACATCAAATGCTTGAAGGAGTGCCTCTCCCTGTATATGCTGCTCCATAAGAGTTGCAAAGGAGGTTCTTCTTGATGTTCCACCACTGGGTGAAGCCCATAGTGCAGTGAGACAAGATAGGGCCTTCTCTACGGTGGCACCACAGAGGTATGGCTGCCACCATCATTAATTAACTTTTGGCACAAAATAAAGACACATCTCTTCACCCAGAACCTTGGAGGGAGTTGATCCAACAAAGTCAGTTGGATGATTGTCCTCTACATCATAATGCATTCTTATTTTAATTAAAGTTTTTAACTGTCAGTTGAATTTTATTGTTTGAATGTATTGAGTTTATAGTCGTAAAATTGGGTTGGAATGATAACTGACAAAAGGTAGTTTAGAAATATAAGTAAGTAAGTAAAGCATATCTCCTCCCCTTTTAGCAAAAGTATGGTAAGCAGCATACTTTTATACCCTCTGGTTTATGCCTGTCAGTTGCAGATTTTCCTATATTACATTTATATCCTACTTTTCTTCCACGATGGAATAAAAGGCAGTGTACATGGGGCCTTCAGGCTGGTCCCTCACCCTCATGGCTGAACCACTCATGAGGCAAGGTGCCTCAGGCAGCAGGATCCACAGGGGAATCAGATTCAGCCTCCATCACCTGCTGCTGATGCTTCTGTGGTGGAAGCCATGGCTACAGTGCACTCCTTGAAGGCTAGAGATACCACCTCCTGCAACTGCCCATTGTCTCCTCTACAGCGGCCTCTTGGCAAATAGGAGGCACTGCTGGTCTCTCTCTCCCTCACCCCCAGCAAGGGATGAAATGGCAGGAGCTGCCCTCTGGGGTCTCTTGGGTTCTGCACCTACCAGGAATGATTCAGAGTGCCCCCCCCATCCCATGACAAACTTCAATTCCCATTTCAACTGTCAGGTAAGGTTGATTTGATTCCTCCCCTTGTTCCTAATATAGATCTTCACTCACCCCTCCTTCCCTGGCTGGAGGGGGGCACCATTTTGTGGTTTACCTCAGATGCCCAAATGTCTCGGGCTGACTCTGCTCACTATGCGCTGATCACTTCCAGTTCAAGTGTCCACAAGGTTGATGCACAATGGAGAAAATACCCTTTAATGCAAATTCTGGCAGAATAGCAAGATTCAAATGAATTTCTCCTTCCTTCCTCCAATGTGGTTTTTAGTCAGTTAATTTAACAACCAGCCATCATCATCATCATTATTAAAATAAAATGTATCCCTGATTAACTGATTTTTATTTTACTATTTTTAATAGATACACTAATAAAAGATGCAGGTAGCAAGCACCATCTTTTAAAAATGGTCATGATGTGGCAGGCAATGGCCTATATAGCATCATCTAAAACCAAAGAAGCATGCTTTTTTTACTTTGAATAACAGTCTTTTATTCACAAGCAGATTTAACTGATTAATCATTTAATTGGTTGATACTCATTCAAGCAATCAACTGTTATTTCTTTAACTAAGTCACAGTTCTAAGTTTTGTCTTAACTCCTAGGTAAAGGTAAAGGTACCCCTGCCCGTACGGGCCAGTCTTGACAGAGTCTAGGGTTGTGCGCCCATCTCACTTAAGAGGCCGGGGGCCAGCGCTGTCCGGAGACACTTCCGGGTCACGTGGCCAGCGTGACAAAGCTGCATCTGGCGAGCCAGCGCAGCATACGGAAACACCGTTTACCTCCCTGCCAGTAAGCGGTCCCTATTTATCTACTTGCACTTTAGGGGTGCTTTCAAACTGCTAGGTTGGCAGGCGCTGGAACCAAAAGACGGGAGCGCACCCCGCCGCGGGGATTCAAACCGCCGACCTTTCGATCGGCAAGCCCTAGGCGCTGAGGCTTTTACCCACAGCGCCACCTGCGTCTTAACTCCTAACTTTTCCCTAAAACAGAAAGTTAGGATGTAGGTGATGTTGATGATGAATGGGAGAGGACAGAACTGGTTGCAAATAATTAGTCAATGTAAATAATGAGGTCAAATATGCACGACACCTCAGCAATTCTAGACAACAGTTATTGGTAAATGTTACTCTGGAAGCAAGGATACAACTTTCCAAATACTTTCTATAACACTATATTTCTCTCCAGAGCATAATTATGAAGGCTGTTCAGCATTGGTTGGTCTAGTGTTAACGGCACAAAGCAATCATCTTTTCTAAGAAAACATTACAGTTTGCTTCCTCCAGAGATCCAATAAAGATTTTATGTATTCAATTTAGCCTTGTTCCACTTCCATTGTGAAGTTAAACACATTTATTTATGCCATTCTTCCTGCATGTCTGAATATATTTATATATAGCTGTAAATAGATATTTTATTTTACATGAAACTAATGCCTTCCGGTAACTGTTTGTACTGGGTTGTGTCTTTTTGTGTGTCTCTGTGCTTTTGGAATATAGTTGCAAGTGGTTTTCATAAAGGAACTTTGGTGATAGAGGTTATGTTTCTGAGTATCAAATTCTTTCCTGGATGTGTCTTTAAGGCTCAACCAGTGCTTATCCAAAAAGTGCCATCTGGAAATCACCCTCTGACCTTTCCAGTAAACCCAAGCGTGTGGGATCTGGTTGTGATTATACAGTGGCAAGGTTGTGGTACTCAGCACATTCTCAAAGATGCTATCTTATTGCTTAACCTGTTCTCAAGCAGAGCCTTAGAACCAGAAATTGATTTCTGGAGTTATGCTAATTCCCCAATAAATTAGGTCCTTGAAAACTAACTCTTGTGGAATTGAGAATGCTTGACGTGTGTTGCTCACTGACCTTCAGGTGCCATCCTAAGTCTATTGTCTCTCAGGCAGCCCAGAAAATGTCCAGATCTGTGTTGCTATAGCCGGTGGTTATTGATTTAGGGCTCTGTTGCCCTTTTATGGTTTCTTTTTACATGAAATGATCTATATTTTTGATACTGTGTTTTGCTTTATTGTAATTTTGTTGTTTGTTGGTAGTTGTCTTTTACATCTGTAAGACAGAAAGGTGAGCTGAATATTTTCTTTTTAAGCAGCACTTCACAGATGAAAAGCGACACATACAGTTTGTAAGACACATACAGTTGCCACTTGTTGTTTGGTCGTTTAGTCGTGTCCGACTCTTCGTGATCCCATGGACCAGAGCACGCCAGGCACTCCTGTCTTCCACTGCCTCCCACACTGCCTCCCGCAGTTGCCACTTACACATGGCCAAAAAGTTGGAAATGCATCACCAAAAAGGAAAACAAAAGAGGATACAAATTGGCATAAAATCTGCATGGGGCGATTTAAGATGCAGTCCAATACATGCTTACATGAGAGTAAGGGCTTACTTCTGAGCAGGTGCACCTTGGCCCCCCAATATTTGTTTTAAGGGGGCCAGCCACCCCAATTTCGAGGCGACCCTGCACACATCACAGGTCCAGTGGCTAGCTCCCCCAGAGCACTTGGCCTCCTCCATTGTGCACATGTCGTTGTTAGAATTCCTGCTCCATGATTGCAGTCATGGGACTGTTGTCTATCACATGACAGTGTATGTTTTGACTCCACAGAGTGGGAAGTGACGGAGGCAGGATGTTTGTGTTACTGTGTTCCATGAAGTGGGACTATTGCCCTTTGTTCTTTTTCTCTTTGCTGTCTGATGCTAGAGAGAGAGGGGGAGCCATGTTGCAGTGCTCTGTATGTGTTTATATGTAAATAAAGTAGATTAGTCAAAATGCTGAGTTGCTGAGGTCTGTTACACAACTGTGCAAACTCTGCAGTACCCTAAGTGTGCCAGTGCTGGTTGGCATCGGTCGCTGTGATGTTTGGGCAGACGAAAGCCAGTTGGGCATGTGTCTCTGCCAGGGTCCTACTCGATTGTAGGCTGAACTCCTGACAGTCGTGACACACGCAAGATGCAGGCCACATGCCTGCCCTCCCCAATCTTGAGGGCAACCTGGTGCCTCTGCTTCTGAGTAGATATTTTTGGGGGATCATGATAATAATGATGGTAATTTTGTGCCTTTAATGATGGTAATTTTATGCCTTATCTACCACCCTTCTTCATACAGAGCCCAGAGCAATGAACAGCATCTATAAAGCAATCAGTGATACAGAACTGAACTATTAATATGTAAAGAATGGACACAAATCTAGATTGACTTACATACTTTATTTGATGAATTATCACTCATTTATGTAGAAATGCAGCCCATCACACCATACTGGGGAATAGGTCTGTCACCAGACACCTGGCCTTGCTGACCAGGTCCTATATAACAGCTGACGGCCAACTTCAAGGTTTCTCCTGCTCTCCCATATTATGGTTCTTTATCTTTCAACTAGGCTTGGGAAGTCCTTCAAGTATAGGACAACTTCAAGTAGATTCTCTGACAACCCTTTGAACGCATGGTTCTGCACCAGTTCCAGAAGCAACTTCCCGAGTGGGTTGGAGTCACTCTGTTGGTTTCCTGGCAAGTGGGCTGCTTTGGCTTGCCTGGAGGGAGAAGGACAAGTTAGCAGGGAGGTCGGTGCAGTGCAAACACACCAGCAGGAGTGCTGGATTGGCTCTGCCACTGTGTTTTCACTGCACTGAGTTCCCCTCCATCTTGTGCCTCCCTTTCCCTCCTAGCAAGCAACAGTGACTCACCTGCCAGGAAGCTACCATAGTGGCTCTACCACACCTGGCAAACGGCTTCTGGAACTGGTGTGCATTCATCTTAATTCTCAGTATTTACATCACCACTGGCACTTAGCATCTGAGTCTGCTGTTGGGGAGAATGATTGTATACAAATGCTGGAAGGGTCCTTAAAGAAACTGTACTTTTTTTGCAAGGCTTGTTTGAGTTTTTCAAGTTGTATTTTTCCAGTGAGATTTACTGATGCAGTGTGTGTGTGTGTGTGTGTGTGTGTGTGTGTGTGTGTGTGTGTAAATGTATGTGGGGTATTGAGTCAATCACATTTTAGGAAAACACAGTTTCATCTATTCAGTTAAGCCCTAAGTTAAATACTTTAAAGCCAGCACAACTGAAACCATTCAGATCCCCTATAATCTTTCCTGTTTTCAAACTGCACAGCATTACAGATGTACTTTCTCTACACAGGGTCCACTATCTACTTATCTTCTGAGTGATCTTCAGTATAGATAGGCCACACCGAGGAAAAACATGGATAAAAAGCATTCATAGTAATAAATGTGCTGTTTTGTCAAAAGAAATGTTGGGCAGAGACCCAAAACTGAAGGGACTCCATTTTTCAAAAGTAAAGTTGTTCTTTAAATAGAAAGACTTTATAGAAATAATCTTATCTTGATAAATACCCCATTATATATATATAAAGTTTTGACACATAAACGAAACAACTGGGATTGAAATGTTGCTTCTTACAGAAAGTGGAAAGGGCTTACAAGAATTCAAGCCAAATATCAATCAAGCCCAAGGACTGAAATGTAAGCCAGTTTGTGTGGCAGCTTTGCTACCAGCTAATGCAGGCCACAGTCACACCAAACATTTAAAGCAGTATGATACCATTTTAAACACGGCTTCCCTCAGAGAATCCTGGGAGCTATGATTTCTTAAGGGTGCCAAGGGTTGGGAGGAAACCTATATTCCCCTCACACAGCTACAATTCTCAGAGTTCCCAGTAAAGAGGATGGACTGTTAAACCACTCTGCCAAACTCGTACTTCTGTGATAGCAGTAAGGTGGTCTCCTAACAACTCTCGGTGCCTTTAACAAACTACAGCTGCCATAATTCTTTGGGGGAAGCCATGAGTGTTTAAAGAGGTAACATAGTGCTTTAAATGTAGTGTGAATGTGGTCACACTCTGTTCCTCTGGTCCAGAGGCAGAGTGCTCCTAAGCAATGAGACATGTCCCTTTCTTCTGGACATTGAGCCCAGAGGGAGAGTAAAGTTGCATTCATATGTGGGATTTGTCATACCAGTGCAAGTAGATAAATAGGTACCACTGTGGTGGGAAGGTAAACGGCATTTCTGTGCGCTCTGGCTTCCATCACAGTGTCCCGTTGTGCCAGAAGTGGTTTAGTGATGCTGGCCACATGACCTGCAAAGCTGTCTGTGGACAAATGCCGGCTCCCTCAGCCTGAAAGCGAGATGAGTGCTGCATACCATAGTCACCTTTGACTGGACTTAACTGTCAGGGGTCCTTTACCTTTTACCTTTTACTGGTTATAACGAAAATGCCTCCATCCTGATTTTTAATGTTCCTTTTACACTCTAGTACCTCCTGCATTACAGAACGGAGGCTTTTTGTTCAATATACCACCATGTCACACTAAATTTCATTTGTGCTAGTGGGTGTGGTGTGACGAACATCATTACACATATCACCATTCCACCACACTTTCCGGGCATGACTGCTGCTGACCCCCCATGGTTTCACCTGAACTTTATGAAATGGTCCATTAATAGTCCTTGCTTCATTATAGTTGGGGAGAACCATGGGAAATACAGTGGTACCTCAGGTTACATACGCTTCAGGTTACATACACTTGAGGTTACAGACTCTGCTAACCCAGAAATAGTGCTTCAGGTTAAGAACTTTGCTTCAGGATAAGAACAGAAATCGTGCTCCGGCAACGCGGCAGCAGCAGGAGGCCCCATTAGCTAAAGTGGTGCTTCAGGTTAAGAACAGTTTCAGGTTAAGAACAGACCTCCAGAACGAATTAAATACTTAACCTGAGGTACCACTGTAGATGAGGTACACCAGTAATAAGTGGTGAGATGAGATACAGGGGGCATTCTGTGCCAAACATTGCCATGTATTTCAAAATCCTGCACTTCTCAAAATAGAAAAAGCAGCACAACCTATATTTCAGTGTGCAGGTATGTGCCCTCAGTATGTATTCTAAGAATTCAGAGTATCAACAAAACTCAACTGAAGCAAAGAGCTGTATAAACTCTTGCCATACCAGTCTCCATTTCTGCTGATGCAGTGCTTCAAATATTTCCTATTCTTCATTATCTTATGCCAAAGGCCCAGAGCTTGGTTTTGATAGGGGAAACCACCCAGAAGCTTGGATGTTTATCTGACATTGGTCCAGATAACCTGGCCAACTTCCTAAGGGGACAATTTCTCCCTTACTACAAATCCACAGAAGTTGTAGTGATCTTGACTGGCATTCCTGTATCAGTGCTGGGAATACTGCAAACTGCAGAATGCTGGTGAGACCTCAGCACCTTAATTTGCTCATGCATAGACTCCTCCATACATGACCATAGCATGATCATGTGGAGTGGAAGAGCCTGTGTACATTCTGCTGAAAGCATGTAGATTCTCCCTTAATCTACTGCTGAACTCAATACAGACTAGGAATGAGCTCACAGGAGCGGAGATACCTGAGGATCAGTATGCAGGGTCCACCTTTCCAGGAGGTCTTGAAACATGTGGAGGGAAACATCTGCACTGGGTTACAGTTCTCCTCCTTTCCCCAAATCTCAGTGGGTCATGCCCCTGAATCGTGAATATTTATAAGGCCTGACAAAGGTATGCAAATTTATTCCTGTTCCTTCCTTTAGGGTGTTCCCCAAAGCACCAGGGAATAAGTGCACAGTTTCAGAAACTCTATTTTATCCATTTTAGTCGATTTCTGGAATAATGAAAACATTTTTTGGTTTAAGAGAAAAAAGAAGGGAAAGAGCACAAGCACAGAAAAATGGCATTAAAATTAAATTCCTGACTGCAGCAAAAAGCCTCCAGCCAAAGTGCTCAAGTGGGCAGCTGAGCAAAAGGAAACGGTAACATTTCTTTTGCAGAATTTACACTTCTCAAGCTATTGATGGAACACACAGTTCTGTGCATGGATTATTGGAGCAAAGCACTGAAGTAAAAAAAAAAAAAATCCATGGAGCCACACAAATGGGATCATGTCCATGGTTTCACTCTTCAGTGCAGAATTTTTACTGCTGATATTTCCTGAAAAAGCTTTAGATGGAACAAGTGACCTGTATTTCTGCTTATCCCCAGACCATGCCGCTTTAATCTAGGCTCAGTTTAATCAAGTGTGAGTACTGTGCCAATGTGATCCATGTTCTTTTTGCTATATGAATGGACACCAAGTTTGCCATGGCTTTTATGTGATTGTTTTTAGACATCAACATCCTCAATCTAGTTTATAAGCATGCTTTGAAATGCATTCAGCTGAACTCACAAGAGGCTGGCGTATAAATCTTGCCATTACTGTAACTTTAGAATGATTAATGTCGAAAAACAGGCTCTCTTAAGTTTGCAATTGGCACAGAAAAATTGCTAATTAGCACTAATGAATCACCAATTTTATGACCCAGCCTGCTTTCCAACTCCACCAAAACATAAGGATGATTTAATTTGTGCTGAAGGTTTTAGTGTCTGTGTTTTAATGGAACAATCGTTTGACACCAGTGTCTATTTAATGTTGCTTTTTGGAGGGGAGAAAACCCTCTTCAAATGTTATGGAAGGCAAGATTAAGCTTCCCTCTTTTCTAACAAAAACAAAGTTTGCGCTCAGAGCCAGTAACATGTAAACTTCCGAGCAAAAGAAGTGCTTTTGGTTAGTGTAATCACTTAAATTATTTTGCTCTAATGCAGTCTACTTTACAGTTGGGATTTATTGCTCTAGCAATAGAGACTGCTTCAGCAAAGTGTCAGGCACTGGCACCAAAGTCCAGCTATCAGGCTTCTGAGTTAAGGGGGATTTTGAATCCTGATGGATCTTTTCCCAACCCACTCCTCCAACATGGTTAAGTCAAAAATACTTATATTCACTTTACTCTTTAATAAAAGGATAATTCCAACTGGATGCAGATTGGCCTCTTGCGAATCAACGAAAAAGAGACGAAAGATGCTGCTGATATGCATACAAGTTACATCCGCTAGGGACGTGGGTGGCGCTGTGGTCTAATCCACAGAACCTGGGCTTGCCGATCGGAAGGTTGGTGGTTCGAATCCACGCGACGGGGTGAGCTCCCCTTGCTCAGTCCCTGCTCCTGCCAACCTAGCAGTTTGAAAGCACATCAAGTGCAAGTAGATAAATAGGTACCACTCCGGTGGGAAGGTAAACAGCGTTTCTGTGTGCTGCTCTGGTTCACCAGAAGTGGCTTAGTTATGCTGGCCACATGACCCGGAAGCTGTACGCCAGCTCCCTCGGCCAATAAAGTGAGATGAGCGCCGCAACCCCAGAGCCGGCCACGACTGGACCTAACGGTCAGGGGTCCTTTTACCTTTACATCTGCTGAGTCTGCTCACCCTTCAAGGTGGGCGGTGTTGCGGCCGGGCAGCCGGGTCACAATATTATGCCAGCTTAGGGGGCGGAGGGTTGCCGCTTCTTCCCTGGGTCATGCCGGCCGCGTTCTCGTTGCTGGGGTTCTGCTCTTGTTGGTCAGGCCCAGCCAACCAGAACTCTGTGTGGGTGTGGCTGTGGGCAATTTAACCGTGGCACAGTCAGCCGGCACCCTCTCTTTCGCTCCATTTGGATGGAGGGGAGGTTGTGGCCTTCGCCTGCACCTCCTCAGTAAGCGTATTCTGTTAAAGGGCTGTGAATCCTGTCCAAAGCCTGGATTTGGGCTAGGGCCATGTCACAGCCCCTATGGGGACCCCTCGGGTGCCCCTATTTGATGGATATCATAGGGCGCCCCTATTGGTGCTTTAGCCTTAAGTAGACTCCCTGCAGATGGGTAGGAGTCAAGATATAGCCGGGCTTCACCCCAGTGCCTAAGCCAAACCACTCACATATGTAACCAATAAAGTTGTGGCCTATTTGAACCCATAAACCAAATATTTGTGTCCGTGTGCTTTCTTGTTCTCCTGGGAACTTTGTGGCTCGGGTGCCTTGGCATGCAATTTATATGTAGAGATGCAAATTTGGATATCACTGCTTTAAATATAAATACGCTTTATAGGAATATATGGAGATGGCTTACTTTGAGTGAGGCCATTGGTCCATGTTGCCTAGTGCTGCAACCAGGTGACCTGGGTACCTGCTCCAAGTGCCAACAGTTGGTGGACAACTACGAGGCCCTCTCCTGTCTTACGGTCTTTTTTTCTGAACTTTTAAATTGTATTCTTTCTCCTTCTCATTAGCTTTAGACTAGGCTAGTAGTAGACAGGTCTTCACACAAAGGACTCATTCAAATAGAGCTGGCGTCTCCAGTGTGGTTCACATGGAAGGCCTCCTCCAGCTCCCATGAAGACCCTGCCTCCTCCCTCCCTCTCACTACCCATTTCACAAGGAGTTACCTTTACACTACGTGGAAGTGAAAAGGGAGCAACCTCAGTCTTAGACACTACAGAGAATTGGGAGAGGAAGTGGGAGAAGAATCACTTCGTCCCACTTCCTCTTTCAACTCTCTGGTGTTTCAGGTTGAGACCAGTGCTTGAGTAGAAAGCACAGCAACTGGGGCGGGAGGCAGGAGAAAGAAGGAAGGAAGGAAGGACCCAACCAGGAGAAGAAATGTGTGTTTGGTTTTTGTCTTTTCTAGGGTTTGAACTTCTTTCTCCCCTCCTCTTTGGGGCTCTGTTCTCATCATGTTTTCATTTCCCACACACCCCAGACCTCTAGGAAACATGGGCTTAGAATCCTAGCTATGGATTTCAGCCAACCTTAGTCTTTTGCAGAGCAGATTCATTGAAATTAAAAGACATGGGTCCATCAGTTCCAGTTGGTAGACACCACTCCAGGCTTCTGATGGCAGAGTTCATCCTATATGATGGTTCTGCTAGCAGATGAGTGAAAGTGTCCCTTTCCCCTTCAGGCCCTTGTGTCTGGGGCCCCTTGTAGAGTAGCATAAGAGGTAATGAATGAAGTTACATGGAGATAAGGGAATCAGCAGGTTCCTCTGGAACTCAGCCCTGTTCATGAATGTAATGAACCTTTCCATTCATGGAAAGTTAGTATCTAAGCCTGTATTTGTGCCAATTAGGAAGAGGTTCCTTTGTTTTCAAGCTACTCAAGTGACACATTGGCTCGTCAGACAGAAAATCCAAATTACCCCCATGATAAAAATATTATATACTAAAAATGACTGTCAATTTGCCATCCTTTAAAGATGCTTCAGACCTGTCACCTGGCGCAGCGACCTCAGCTTCTCTCATGATTGGACCAAACCAAGCCCCAGGTAGAAAAAAGATGTTCCTGGGGGATTTGTCCATGTCAGGTGCTTCCGCCTTACATAACTCAGTTGCACAATGATTTGCAAGTGAAAAGGCTGTTTTTCATCAATTGTCAGTAATTTATTTCCCAGAATGTCCCTGCATTTCATTTGGGCTGTGAAGTAGTCGTAGCACTGGTTGAAAATGGCCCGTTTGGAAGGGGGGAAGCAAGTTTCTAATGTTTTAGGATTGGATTGAGGATCCAGAGAAATTGCCAACATGCAG
This sequence comes from Podarcis bocagei, assembly GCF_964188305.1. NCBI lineage: Eukaryota > Metazoa > Chordata > Lepidosauria > Squamata > Lacertidae > Podarcis > Podarcis bocagei. Next base: position 80,904,308 of record NC_138127.1, read on the forward strand.
GTCACTGTCTGCCTTTTCTTTCCAAAATGTCAAGGTCAATCTATCCTGCAATGCAGGAATCTCAGCTAAAGCATTAATGGCAGATGGCTGTCCAACCACTGCTTAAAAACCTCCACAAAGTGTTCATTCATAAGAACAGACTGCTGGATCACAGTAGTGGTCCACAGTATCCAACAAGCTGCTCTCACTGCTCCAGATGCCCGTGGGAATCCCACAACCAAGGCCTGAGTTCAACAGCACCTTCTCTTCCTGTGATTTCTAGCAACAGGTATTCATAAGTGTACAGTGGTACCTCAGGTTACAGACGCTTCAGGCTACAGACTCCACTAACCCAGAAATAGTACCTCGGGTTAAGAACTTTGCTTCAGGATGAGAACAGAAATTGTGCAGCAGCGGTGTGGCAGCGGTGGAAGGCCCCATTAGCTAAAGTGGTGCTTCAGGTTAAGAACAGTTTCAGGTTAAGAATGGACCTCCAGAATGAATTAAGTTCTTAACCTGAGGTACCACTGTACTGCCTCTGCCAGACGAGGTAGAAAATATCTCTCAGGGTTAGCATCCATTGATAGCCTTCTCCTCCACAAATTTGTCCAACCCTCTTTCAAAGCCATCCAAGCTGATGGTCATCACTTGCTCTTGTGGGAGAAAAATTAAATTTAGTTTAATTTAATACCTACGTTACATTATTCACATGTGCAGAGGAAACATGCTGCTGTAAACAGCAACAGCTGGGGAGAGCTGTTGCCTTCATGTCTTCTATTCAGGGGCTTCCTGGGGGAATCTGATTGGCCAGACTGGAATGGATTATTTGTCTGATCCCAGCACAGCTCTTTGTTTGTTGTGATGACACAGCAATGATTCCAGGTGTGTCTGATAAAAGTTGCTCCTGTCACTAGTTGCTATCTGTTTTCTCAATTAGGAAAGTATGAGGCAGAAGCATTTCCTACTCAAGCTGCTGACCTCCTTCAACGGGGTTAACTGGAAGCCTGATACATATGATGAAGTCAGGGTTTTTTTTGGCTTTGACTGGCTTCGATCCTGAGATCCTGTTGCGAGCCCTGCAGTGCTGTCAGGCTCGGGCTTGGATTGGCAGGCTCTGACAAAGCAGCAGCAGCAGGAGGAGGAATAAATGGGGCTGGGGGCCAGGGAGGGGGCTGGATGGTAAGAAACTGGATAGGAGGGGGGATCTTCCCTTTCTGCTCCCACTTTGGAAGGCAGAGCAAGGATGCCAACCTTTGTGTGGAGTGGAGAGCCTCGGAGGGCTTTGAGTTGGGAGGCTGAACAGGAGGCAGCAGTGACTGAGAAGTCTAAACAGGAGGGTGGAGCAGAGCCTATAACCAGGTGCCGCCTTCACAGATAGGAGCAGGCCCACCTTCTCCAACAGAGTGTGCACTTGCCACCTTGACACGCCCGGTGTAAATGAGGTTTGGACTCCTCTGCCAAAGGACCCTTGTCATTTTTAGTTACTCACTTTGCTACATTATGCGTCCGAATGCTAGTTGCTGGGAATCACAGGTGAGCAGAGAGCTGTTGCGCTCAGGGCCTGCTTGTCAGCTTCCCAGACACATCTGGTTGGCCCCTGTGAAAACAGGGTGTTGGATTCTGTGGACCACTGACATGACCATGCAGGCTCATCTTATGTTCTTCTATAGCTCACATTTGCAGTAGAGACATGCTGGAGATTAGGTGGTTATTGTCCTTATGCTGTAGCTCAGGCCTCCATTTAGAACCACAGAGGTCACTTTCTTCATTTAGAACAGGGATTGGTGGATGTTTCTCAACTCAAGGACCACCTTCACCTATGGGCAACCTTCCAGGGATGGCATGTTGTGATGGCCTGGGGCAGAGGCTTCAAGTCGGCAAAGGGATGGTATTCTCCTCTTTGTTCAGTGGACTATATTCCAGACAAGCAAATCCAAACACTTCTCTCTGCATAGCATACCCGTCAACTGTCCTGCTTTGAGTGGGACATCCTGGAATTACAGAAGTCATCCTGGCTTCTGATTGCCTCCCAAGATGTCCCATTTTGGCTCCCACAAGAGCGAGGCCCCCACATCTCTCTATCCTCAGCATGCAAGAGTTCAAGGACACATCCCAACCAGGCAAAAGCACTTGAGGTGGTCAAAGAGCTAAGGGGTGGTGAGGAGAACGTGTTCTGGGGGCCAGAAAGAGAGGCTGGGGGGGGCACCTTCAGTTATTAGGTCTGAGGTTCCCCACCTCAAAATATTTTAGAATATTTTTTCATAGTGGCACCTCAGTGCGCAGCTACCATTGGCATCACACAGATAGTTTCACATCAACATTTGTAGGCTTATGTACGTAACTCAATTGTACAAACATGTTCTGGGCTGAGTCTGTGGATATAAAATTTCAGCCCAGGGGATTCTGAACCAAAGGCATAACATCATGGATTTCCTAATTGTAGCCCTTCTAGTACTTGTGGGAAAAGCCTAGTCTCGCTTCCAGCTGTGCGACAATGGATAACACTCTTGTATGTTTGCATATACTCAGTGGAAAGAACACAGCCAAATAGTTCTCCCCGTTCTGTGTATATGCCGCTACATACTGAAGTCAGCAGAAATGCTCATACATATAATACTGAAAACAGATCTTGGCCCAATGTATTCATTTTAAAAAAATGTATATTAATATACACTGATTGAAGCACTGTTGCAACCCTTGCTTAAAAGTAATTTAGATAAAATTTGGCATGTACCCTAATTCATCCTAGAAGGAGCAAAGTAGGCATTTTGTAAACTTCCATGGCAGATATTTCCTCTCCTTTATATAAACAAAACAGGAAATTGATTTTCTCTCTCTCAAAAGCAAACTTAAATAACATCGAGGCCATGATGCTAACAAAGAAAAATGCAGAAATTTAAAGCTGTGGAAAGAGTGCCAGTCTTCCAACACATTTCCCCCAATGTTAAGCTATTTCTCTGGAAAGGAAAGCCTTCAGATTTCCACTAGGGAGAATTATGATCTTCCATAGTTCCCCCAAAAGGATATGGCTAGGAATGAACAGATCACCCTAAGTCCATCCCATTGGCTGAAATCCAATGCTGTGCAAGCAGAGTTACAATCATGCAACAGGACTGTCCTCTCTTCTCCTCTCCCCAAAATCTGCTCTAGAGAGTCCCCCAACCCTCTGGAGCAATTTCTGGTAAATGAGGCACACCAGAGGAGAAAGGGGAAGACCTGCCGTGCAAGCAGAATTCTTTTTTTTTGCAAGCTGAATGGCATTTGGACACAACCCATTTATTTTGTTTTCACTGGCATTCAATCTTAGGTCTGTTCCTTCCCATACTGCATATAGATTTTTTAAAAATATATAGAATGCATGAAAACTTTGCATTTTAATTGTACACATTGTTATATGCTTAACTGCATGTATTTTTGTACACATTCTTCAATTCATTTCTTTTGCTGTACACATTTTAACTTGGCCCCTAAATGGCACTGCAAAATCTGGAGAAGTATGTAATCTGATCAGCAAGTTTGGAACTATTAAACCAAATTTCTCCATCACTAGATATGGCACAGTTTCCAAGGATCCCCATTTCACCTTCTTCCTTCTTTTGCTAGAACCGAATTATGTCTCAGAAACCAAAGGCCTGCCAGGATGGTCAGGGGTGTGGCTTTTACAACTCTGCACAGTTCCTTGTACCTATTCTCCTCCTCCCACCTCCACCCCTAATATCCATCTGTCACAGGGGTAGGTAATGTGGTGTCCTCCAGATGTTGTTGGACTCCAACTCCCATCAGCCTCAGCCAGCATGGCTGATGTTCAGGGAAGATGGGGGTTGCAGTCCCCCAACATCTGGAGGACACCACATTGGTCACCACAGTCCAGCAATTATTAGAGGCAGGAGAATAATTCATTTGGCTTTCGTCAATGGCTTTCTTTCTAAGTGACCTGATTTGCATCATCAAGGTGTCGTTTGAAAGCCCATGGGACACATGGGTCACTACTTGGTTTGAATGAACAGAAGTTTCCCATTGACTTCAGAATTCCAGTTCCAAGATCTCCCAAAGATCTTTTGTTTTCAGTTGCCTAGCTTTAAGTTCAGTGCTGGAAGTGGTACTCTGGTGAGGTGGGGTACTATCACACCCTTTTCATCAGACACAACTGAGGCTGACCTAATCTGAAACATGCCCCTACCCACATAGGACCTCTACTCCCCTCAAACTGCTTCTTCAAAGGAAAGGCACTCAATATTTTTCTGTACACAACCCCTGCATTTTAGAACAGTATATGCCAGTATATGGCCTACTCTCAAGAGTCTGTGATCTACTTTCAGAATTAAAAGTTGTTGAGCTTTTTTTTGGGGGGGGGGGAGAAAAGCCCCTTTTTTAGGGGTTAAAAAAAGCTTTTCTGGGGGGAAACTTTCATTTGGGGGGGGTTAAAGGCAAGGGGCAAAGGGGTAAAGTCACTCACAAAAAGATCGCTATGGATGAAGACAGCAGCACAGAGAAAGCTCTGTCTTCCCTTCCATAGATCAAACAACAATGGAGGGCGGGGTGAGGGGGCGGGGCAGGAGTCAGTTTTAGTGACGGTAAGAAAAGAAAGCCAGAGATCAACCAAGGTCTACCAAAACCTCACGGGGATCTACCATGGATGTCCATCGACCTGTTGGACATCACTGGTATATGCAGAAAAATGGAAAGAAGAGATACCCACGAAGGAAATTTGGCAGAACTAATTGATAGAATACATAGAATTAGTAACTATGACCGCAAAACTAAGGAATAAGGATGAGTTAAAGATAAGAGAAGAGTGATGGTGTTCTGGAGATTATCTTAGAGGGTACAGTATACAATTTAACCTACAAGTAGGAGTTAACATATGAGCAGCAGATAACATCAAAAGAGGAAGACTTGAAATGATAATGGGAGTATCTGAATATATCAGGATATGAGGCAGATCAAGATTTCGCTAGAATGCCACAGAGAGATGGACTGGGAAGTCTTAGGAAAAGAGATCAGTGGTGGATACTGTACGATGTGTGTATAAAAGCTGTTAAAATTGCACAAATAAAAGTAAAAAAACACACCCCAAATTGCTTCTTCAAAGGGTTTGGGAACTCCTGCAGGGCTGCCTAGGCTGTGGATGTCTTCCTGAAGCCTGGAGAGCGAGAGGGGTCAGTGCGCACCGACCCCTCTCGCTCTCCAAGCTTCAGCGAAAGCCTGCATTCACCCCATAGGACGCACCCAGATTTCCCCTTCATTTTTGGAGGGGAAAAAGTGCATCCTATAGGGCGAAAAATACGGTAGTTGTTACTTGGTGTATGTTTTCTTTAGAATTACTCCTCAGGGGTGCTAGCATGAATAAATTATTGGGGGGTCCAGTGGGAATGTTAAGGATAGTAGGGAAGGATATATTAAATAAGTATTATCCTTCCCTCACTACGCTAGTGAGTGATGTAGCAGCGGAAATTCCCCTCGATATAGCTGGAAGCTCCTGCCAACCTAGCAGTTCGAAAGCACGTCAAAGTGCAAGTAGATAAATAGGTACTGCTCCAGCAGGAAGGTAAACAGCGTTTCTGTGCGCTGCTCTGGTTCACCAGAAGCGGCTTAGTCATGCTGGCCACATGACCCCGAAGCTGTACGCTGGCTCCCTCGGCCAGTAAAGCGGGATGAACCCCAGAGTCAGCCACGACTGGACCTAATGGTCAGGGCTCCCTTTACCTTTATAGCTGGAAGCTAGTTTGCAGATTCGTTTGAATCTTTTAGTTAAGATTATTTCCTAGTGTCCCCTTTAATCCCTCTTAAAAGAGTCTTTCTGAGAGATTCTTTCTGAGTAAAGTAACAAAAAGTTTACTCACATTTCAGTTCATGATATGATCCCTGAAAGGCAGGCTTTATTTAGTGGTTACACAAACAAACTGTGAGTTCACCTCAGATGGAGACTGAACTCATGTGCTGCTGGCTGAGAGCGAGCAGACAATATAATTACATTAATAAAACAAAATGGCTGCAGGAGAGCAGCATGGCAGCAAGAGATCAGCAAGAGATCAGCAAGACAATGGAAAGACAAAACAGAAAAGAAGTGAAAAAGTGGCTTCGTGTCTTGGCTCTTTTATGGAGTCAGCCAGAGCCACACCCATCTCCCAGGTCACAGGCAGGGGGAAGATGCTCCAGACCAGTGGAACAGGAAGTCACACTGCCTGGATGTCCCCCTACCTGTGCCCACTCTAGGGAAATAAGGAATGTTGCATTTGACTGCACCAATGGCTTATATCCCACAGGCCCAAGTGAGCCCCACCCCGCATCATTGATCACATGACACTGTGCATGCACACCATTTGAATGGCAATGCCCATCAACTTTGGGGGGAGGTGACCGACCCCCTCAAATATTTTATTGGGGGTGGGAGCAAAAGGACCACAGCCCCTAGGACCTGGCTCCTATGCCCCTTCTGCAGAGCATCTGTCAGGTGTTAAGAGTAGCAGAAGGATCCCTCTTGGTAATTCTACCACACTCAGAGGTTTGGGCAGTAAGGTGCCGGAAGAGGAGTCCCCCCAAATAGGGGTTGTCTTATACACGGGGGCATGTTGTAAACGGAAAAATACGGTAGGTTGTGGAATTCCTTCTCCACAGAGGTGTACCTGCTACCTTCATCGTATATTTTCTGTCAAATGCTGAAGACACACCTCTTTACCCTGGTCTTTGGTACCTGAAATATGTCTCCTCAGGACCTATGCTGTTCCTGTGACTGAAATTTGTTTTAACCGTTTTTAATATCAAATTTTCAGTTGTTGCAACCCTTCCTGAGACCTGATGGTGAAGGGTTAGAACTTGAATAAATCACCGTCACATTTTGAAGATCTGAACCAAAGCTATTTATACAAGTTTCAAGAGAATCTTTTTCAAAATACATGAGCTGTTTAAGAAAATTGAACATTTGCAAGGCAGTACTGACTGAATGACGCTCACTACTATTTCATTTCCAAGGAACTTGAGAAGCTTCACATTACTTTACGGAAACAACATAGTCTTCATATTTTGCCACTAATTAAGGGCATTTCCACTTATTAAGCATAATAAATTGAAGCATGAAAAAAGAGAGATTTCACTAAGTTCTTTGTCTTGGTACAGAGAGTGTTTGCCAGTGAACATTCTTAAGTCCCCTATTGTTCATGAAAGTTATCTGAGTGGAAATTTGTGGTTTTGAAAGTCTCTCTTTCAAATATCTTTTGTCTGGGAAGTAACATAAAGACTGAGAAAGCAGGATACTAACAAAGTCTTTTGTTTCATAGATTTGACTTTAATGTTTTGGTTCACCATAGGACACTGATCTATTGTTCAGTTTCACCAAAAATGTTCAAACTCTGTTTCGCGAAACATCAGAGTTCCCCAAAACATATTTCAATCCAACCATGCACTTCTGATGTTTCTAATCCAGGCTGTATACTCAAGATCACCTCACACAAGTCAGCTAGGCCCCAGCTATTATATTAGGGACGCGGGTGGCACTGTGGGTTAAACCACAGAGCCTAGGGCTTGCCGATCAGAAGGTCAGCGGTTTGAATCCCTGCGACGGGGTGAGCTCCCATTGCTCAGTCCCTGCTCCTGCTAACCTAGCAGTTTGAAAGCACAAAGTGCAAGTAGAAAAATAAGTACCGCTCTGGCGGGAAGGTAAATGGTGTTTCCGTGCACTGCTCTGGTTCACCAGAAGTGGCTTAGTCATGCTGGTCACATGACCCAGAAGCTGTACGCCGGCTCCCTTGGCCTGTAAAGCGAGATGAGTGCCGCAACCCCAGAGTCGTCCGCGACTGGACCTAATTAATGGTCAGGGGTCCCTTTACCTTTTACTTGCAATGAATCATATTCGACAAAATTGAGTGAAAGAATGTGTATATCAGGAGGAATATGAACAAAAATGCTTACAATTTTTGTGTGCAGACTTTAAACAAAATGTGCAAACTGAGGAGGAAGTGGTGTGAGTGTGATGCTGGAAAATGGAAGTTTCCATAAGATTTCTATAAGATAAACTATTAAGAGGTCTTATGTTTACATGTGACTTATAAATGGAAGACAAATTATCATGTCAGAAACTGCTGGACCTGTGTGCAGCTGCCCCATGGGATGAAGCACTGGACTGTGGGGCGAGGCTTTGCAGCCTTCCCACCCTGGAATGACTGCACTCCCCCAGGCTGAGTGTTGGATCTTTCTGGGCCAGATGAAGTATAATAAGGCTTCCTGTTCCAGTTTGTCCTTGATTAAACAATAACTGAATCTTCTGAAGCTCTCTGGCATATTATTGTATCCTTGATTATCTTTTGGTCCTGAAATTGTAGAGTTGGAAGGTAGCTCAACTAAAGCACCCAAGACAGACGGCCATCTAGCCTCTGCTTTAAAACTTCCAATGATGGAGAGTCCAGCACTTTCCAAGGAAGTCCATTCTATTGAGCAGGAGAAAACCAGCTTGTTCCACCTTCCAGCCCTTTAGATATTTGAAGATGGCTATCATGCCACTTTGGAAGGTTAATCTTCCCACCCATGTCCGGGTAGAAATAGAGGAAGAAAGGGACTACCTACTGCCATGAGTGGGGAATGCCAAAAATGGAGGGCTACTATAACCTCACTCTGAGAGCCCCTCAAATCTTGAGCCAACCCTGTTCATGGCTGTAAGGCTACAATGCATTGCTTGTGACACAGCAGCCACAAAACTGTATACCTACTATAACTGCATCAAGAACCAAACTTGCTAGGCAAGTTAGTCATTTAATCAGAAGGTTACAGGACTAGCATTGAAACTGGCATTGTCTTTGGTTTTCATGCATTCCAGTCACAAGCTTATTGACAAACAGTAACAGTCGCGTGCAGCCAAGGCCTTTAAAGACAATGTTTTGTAAGTTTCAAATAGTGGGGGAAGTGTGATATAAAATCTTTACATATGCTGCTTGACTGTAAATGGAGTGGGATGATTGGGATATCCTCCAACTTTGTTCTTTGGTGGATTGCTATTCACTTACATTTGAAGTCTCCGTTGGCTACAGTTTTCACATTGTTCTTCCAAATGTAATCATTTCTTCCTTTTATCTGATCTCCTACAGTCTCTCTGTTTTCATCAATATTTGACAGCAATTCCCAAAGATCCAATATAGGCCACTCTAATATCCTTGTGTGTTCTCTCTTATCCCTTTGAAATCCAATACCTAAGCAGTGAAATAATTTATTGTGCTTTATTTAGGTTTTTATTTTTTGCATGTGTTTTGATACTGTCCCTTTGAAATCAGTGCTATTTGGAAATTTAAACCAACTGTTTTCAAAGAGAGTTATGAAGGCGTTCTGAAGAATCTTCTGTGTTCCCCCCACCCATCGAAATATGACTTATGCTGTTTTAAATATGTAACTTAGATTCTAGGATTGTTTATTCTCATCCACATGGAGACTATGGAAATAAACACATATTTCCTACCTCCAATTAAAAGTCTGAGTATCTTAGGTGTTTTGAGATTTACTGTTGTTGTTGTTTTTACTGGTAATGTTTTATAGGTTATAATTCTTTTACAGTGGTGCCCCGCAAGACGAATGCCTCGCAAGATGAAAAACTCGCTAGACAAAAGGGTTTTGCGGTTTTTGAGCTGCTTCGCAAGACAAATTTCCCTATGGGCTTGCTTCGCAAGACGAAAACGTCTTGCGTTTTTTGCAAGTTTGTTTCCTTTTTCTTAACACCGTTAATACAGTTGCAACTTGACTTCGAGGAGCAACTCATAGAACGCGGTGTGGTAGCCTTTTTTGAGGTTTTTGGTGATTTTTGAAGCTTTTCCAAAACTTTTCCGACACCGTGCTTCGCAAGACGAAAAATTCGCTAGGCGAAAAAACTCGCGGAACGAATTAATTTTGTCTTGCGAGGCACCACTGTATTGTTTGTGAGTTTTATCTTTTTTTTTTGTTTAATGCTTTTTATGTTTGCAAGTTCTCTTGAACACTTTCTTAGAAAGTTAACACAAAAATTCTAAACGAAAATAAAGGGCTGTATTGCCTAGTAGATTCAGTTAAACTGTTATGGCATATATGAACAGAAGGCTTTGATTCATTAGAGGATGTCATGAATGGAAGGTGGAGGGAGGTAATTTCTGCTTATTTGCTATTCCCTCTCCAGCTACCAATTCCCCAGACCTTTGCAACACCATGGGAGGTGGCATGGGAGGGGGGTTGAAGAAGAAAGGGAAAAATCATGAAAACCAATTTCCTCCTCCTTCCATTAATGGAAACCTCCACCAGATCAAGGAGCCTTCCATGAATGGAAGAAGGGGCGTTGAATAGAACCCAAGTAAATAAACATTCTATGTGCCAAAACTTTTTACTGAACTGGCTAGGTAACTGAGTTTAAAGATAAAACCATGGTACTCTAACCAGAAATGTTAGACATACTCCACAGGGAAAATGCACACAAGCACAATTCCTCACCTTCAGGCATAAGTATGTTTTAAACTTTACTTAGACTTGGGTAAGTAAAGACATAAGTTGGGGTTGCCATACGTCCTGAACTTCAACAACTTTGGCCAAAAAGCTCAACAACTGAAATGGGAGGAACCAAATTTAAGATAAGGAAAATGAGAAACTGAAATAGATCCATCCATTTCAACCCATTGCACAGGAAGGAATTATATAGGTTTGTACTTTTGAGAGAGATGAGGGTTTGTTGAAAATCTTGGCAGACACGGATCTTTATTTGGAACAGTTATTAAACACCCATTCCCGTGACAACATTTTTAAACATGAAGAGGTTATGGGAGTATTCCTGTGAATGAAAAATGCCATATGAGAGTCTTGAAGTTTTGTGTCTTCCCTGTAGATGTTAATCCATCCCGACAAATGCTTTTGATCACCTTCTAAAGTTCCCGAATGAATAAGACTGTACAAATGATTTTACAAAGTATTGCAGGACATGTTCTTGTTCAGTTTTATACATTTTTCCTTTCCTTTCATCAGTGGTGGTGGGGAACCTGGTAAAATAACAAAATAATTTAAGATTCACTTCAGCAATATCTTGCCCTTCCGTGCAGTCACTGAGAGGGGCTGACTAGCTCAGTAGTAGTTTCAAAGACAAGTTAACTAAATTTGTTTTCTAGGATTTAAAAAGACATGGCTAAGTCCTATTCTTAGTGGTGAAACAGGAATATTGGCACATTACGGGGGTGGGGGTGGGGAGTCTGAATGAGTCTGAAATGAAACAGTTAGGCTCCTGCACAATTGAAGCAAGGCTTCTGTCAAACCCACCACAAGGCAAGAGACCCAAAAGCTGTCTACCCATGTTTTTCACAGAGTATATGTTGATCAAAGGGCCACATAAACAAAGAGAGGAAAGCCCATAGATACTGACTGACTACAGCATAGAACAGCGCACATTTGAGAGAAGTTAGCCAAAGGCCACTTGCATACTTCTGCGGATGACGCCAATATTCTAAACCCAGAACAATATGGATTTGCGCCAGAATTTGGGACAGAAAACAACATTAGTAGTGCTGATGGACAATCTCCTGCTGTTCTTGGGTGGAGGGGAACTATTCCATTCGCATTGTCTCTGAAGAATTCCATATAGTTGGCTATGAGATACTGTTCTTCTGCCTATGGGAAAAAGCAAGAATCTAAGGACATTATTCCAAAATTGCTTACTTCTTATAGGGTCCCACTGAGAGGGGGTGGTTCCCATATCAGTAGGCTCCAAAGGACCGGCTATTCAAATCCTCTCTCTTCCTAACGGAAAGCCGATTTACATGAGCACATTTTGAGGGATTATTTCCCCTCCGAGCAATATCCGAATATGTGCATGCCAAAGCAGTTGCCTTAGTAGATGTCTTTGGAAGCTTTTGCGGTGGCACAGAACAGAGGAGCATTCTGACAACCATTTAAACCACGGACACTCTCCAAAGTCAATAAAATAATACACATGCAGATTTCAATATGTATAAACATGCACATTGGAACCTGCGTGCATACTGGAATGTGCAGTGCCACATTCCTCAAGCTGGCCCTCCTTCTTCTGGTTAACAGCCAGGTGCTATAGTGCTGTGAAGAGGTGGCACACCTGCTGCAATGGAGGGAGGGCCAGGGAGGGAGAGGGACAGATGGAAGGGAAATTGGGGCTGTGCAGAGGCACCAGTGAGAGCACCAGATTGGTTCTGCACCTGCACAGCCCTGACCTCCCCATCACCTTGTCCCCCCTCCCTTTCTAGTAAGCAGTAGTGGCGCCACTGCTGGAAGCTAGCACTGTGGTTTCGTCCTACGAGGTGAGCCAGACCCGGTGCTGTGTTTCCTGACGCTGTATAAAACTGTCTCAAGGTGGCAGAAAATCTTTTTTCTCTCCAACATATGTTGCTCTCTGTGCGCTCTCAGCATATATGAATAGACCCAGCTCCAGTTACACATCCTACATGAAGCTGGTGACTCAAGATCTGTATCCCATCCATATCGGCAATTCATCAGGTTCAGTGAGATCTCTGATATGCACTGCATTATAGATGCTCGTACACATTTCATCATCTGTGCATGAGAATCTCCCTTGCTGGACTGGAGACAGGGCTTCTATCATCTGTAAAAGCTATAGGTGGGATTCTGTTTGAACTCTGACCCCTTGAGATTTAGTTCTTATTTTATATGAACTGGTTTATTATCTGTTCTAAATTTGCATGAACTCCCAACACATGTTCCTGGTTGAAGGAATATAATGGAAAATTTAATTTCTATCATACACGCAGTGCAAAGCCTGACTTCAGTGAACAAGTTCTGGAAGAAATATAGACCATCTTTACAGCATATTATTTTAACTGGATCAAGCATTAAATATTTGTTGTCCAATACTGAAATAGCTACTGATAAAAGTTTCAGAATTGGGTGCACAGTCAACTATTTTCTGTTCTTGGAATGGAAGATAGCTCTTGTACAAAATCCAAGATGTGAGCCGTATACTTAAGGGTCTTTTTAATGCATCCACCACCCAGCAAGTTTCAAAATTCCTGAATCCTGATGAGATAAAAATGTTTTAAACATGGCATTTTGTTTTTTCTGAAACTCGTGCTCTGATGCTGGGCTTTTTTATATCATTGGAAGCAAAATGTTGCATGTCTCTATAAAAGTGTCAAATGAGCTCTCTCTCTTTCTGTTCCAAAAAAATGGGCGGTATTGTAGGCAAGAAGAAGACGATGTAAGCCTGCAATGAAATATGTATCGAGATGCCTCAGCAAAACAGTTTTATGGTGCAAGTAGATTGGGCAAGGCACCCAGAGCATTAAATACATTCTTCTGTGCTCAATCCAAAACAACACATAAATAGTCTTCTTTTTTTTTAAGTCCATCATTATTTGGTCAAACCAGTTTTGCTGCATATGGCTGAAGGTGAGTAATTCTGATAAGAATGAAAGTTTATTAATTCAATGCTTAATTTCCAGGAGTTAGACTTGTTTGTATGCAGCTGTATACAAGCCATCCACTCCTAGTTTACCTTAGGATCATGATTTCAAACCAGCTGCTGTAATTCTAAAAGCCAAAACTGTAAAACCGATGATCAAAATAAGGTTTCTAAAACATTTTGAACCTATGAAAATTATGAGTGATATGGCTCATGCCTATTTCCCCCCCTATTTTTCCTGCAATATTTGTGGCTTTGAACAAATTTTCCATGTTTCTGTGTGTTTTTTGCTCTTGTCGTTTCACATGCTCATAAAGACATTCCCTGGCATGCTTGGTCAAACTCTGTGCCAGTCCTCTGCCATTTGCGCTCAAGTATTCTGCATTACCATCTCAAATAGGAGAATGGCAAATATTTAAAGCAGCGATACAGTCAAGGGCCCCAGCTTGCATTCAGCAAGCAGAACTAAGGTGTGCACAGATTGCTGCAAGCACGGGAACATAGGAGGCTGCCTTATATCAAATCAGACCATTGCTCCATCTAGCTCCGTATCCTTAACAATGATTGGAAGTGGTTGTCAGCCACACACACTGTTCATATGGGCCCATATACAGTATGTTCAATGTTTTATTCAAGGGATGTTCAGGCTCACTGTTGAAAAAAACCCTCACAACTTTACAGGCAGTTAAAAAAAACACTCTTCATGATCATGGTCTCCCTCGGCCCCCCAAGCACAACCAAACAGTGTTCTTTATCTGGGTTTTCAATTGGCAGGAGACCAGTTCACTACTTGACCTTATCTTGAGTTGCGCCTGTGACTCCCTCTTCTCCTGAGAGGTATTATTTATGTTGACAGATTATGAAGGATTAGATGGGTCAGGGTGTTCCACTTTGTAAGGTTAGTTGAACAAACTTATTGCAATGAACCACAGTGCTATGCACTGGAATAGGCCCAAGCAAGATCAAGGTTTTATTCAGGGCACATCTGGACACACTCCTTGAGTGTGGCTTATCCTTTAAAGTGGTGGGGATTCTCCCTAAGGTTAGGACCTTTAAAAAGCAACAGCCTTCTTTTGCGTGGTCTCCGCCGATTATTTTGCAACTGTCTCAATTAGAGCAGAGCCCCCTGCCCCCAATATCCGGAAGTGGCAATAGATCCAGCTTTACAGAAGAGGCAAAACGGTGGCCAGGCAGCAAAACCAAAACAACCTCCTGCTACTGCCTTGTCATTAACTAAAACACAATGTACTGAAAGGGAAAAGGTAGTAAGAGCTCAAGAGTTCCTGACTTGTGAGTTTAGTTTGTTTTTCATCTTTCCTTCTTGCTTCTGCTATAAGAAATGGCTGGTGTGACTAAGTAAAAGAAACTGATAAAACCTTATAGCCATGCCAGTCTTCCTTGGAATGAGACGAACAACCTACTCTGAGTTCATCTGTGATTCTTGCCTTGCAGAGGGTTGGACTAGATGATTTTTCCAATAGCATCCTTCCAATTCTGCAGTTCTACGATTCTTTGAAATGGTGTCTCCAGTTTCTCCATCCACAAATAGGGTGGAGAATTTCAAGAGGCCTTTTGCCCGGAGCTCTAGTCTAAATATTTTCTCCTCGCAGTTATCATTTACTATAATCCTTCCTGGCTATTTTTGTTTTAATCTGCATTTTTCATTCTTTGACCCAATTAGTACATCTGAAGAGTTCCTCCAGTCTAGATAAGCATCTGCTGAGTTGCCTAGGAAATCCTGTTAATTCGTTCGCTGAGCTCACAGGGTGGGGTCTCAGCCTTGAAGTATCCTCTACAACCTTTGTCATCTTCTCCTGGGAGATGGGTTCCCAACACGTTTCCTGTTCCTGCTAAGTGACATTAATCAATCCTGTTCTCAATTAGTCCAGAAACACTAAGGTTGTTTGAATAGTCCATTTCCTTTAGGTGGTCACAGTTTGCCCTGTGAAACTAGCAGTTCAGGAAGCAGTTTTGCATAGCCCTGGCAATTTTATTATTTCCTATCAGTGAGTGCTATATCCTATAGTAACTCACAGAATTAACTAGTCAACTCTTCTCAGACCATAAGCAATAATGTTCAATTTCACTGAAAGAATATTTGTTAGATGGGAAGTTGTCATGATTGGTTTCCTTCCATACACACAATTATGAATGAGAAAGGAACAAGCTTAAAATAACAGGTTAAGCAAATGTATTACTGGGGTTATGGATAAAATCAGGGCTCCTCCTCAGTCTGGCCCCTTGCAATTCTTTTAAGGGCCCCTATGAATTTTGCTTATTATTATCTTGATCCCCTTTGTACGCTACAGACTGCTTCGCAAATCATAGTAATCACTCAATAGCTGCTCTGCTAAGTGAATAATTGCATTGTGAGTGGACCATCACAGAGAGAATACCACTGATTTAGAGGGGGTTGAATCCAGTTCAATTAAAGCAGTAGACCAAGTGAAATCAGCGGGCTTAAATTAACCATATCCATTGATTTCAGTGAGTCTAAATTGAGTATGACTTAGTTGGAATTCAAGCCATTGTTGGCAGTGAAGATGATCAGTGGTTTGGAGGAGAAGTCTTTTGAGGACAAGTTGTAGAAACACTGGGCATGTTTAGCCTGGAGAACAGAAAACCCAAAGTGGTGCATGACAATCCTCTTAAAATATGACGAAGGGCCATCACAGGGAAGAAGGCTTCTTCCTTGCCTCTCTGAAACGCAAGACTAATTCTATTGGGTTTAAGAGGGGAGTAGATTTAATTTAAACATTAGGAGAAACTTCTTAAAGACAGCAGCAGATCATCTCTCCAGCAATCTACAGCAGAGGTGGGGAGCCTACGACCTAGACATCCATTGATTTTGAATGGCCTTCCAGGTCCCTGACAATTCCCCCCCCCCCCCAGTAGTAGTGCTGAGCAAGTACTGCTGAAACATTTGAGCACAGTGGAACTTTCCTTCCTGTTTTCATGGGGCTCTTGCCAGCTCTCAGTGTGGGCATGAGAGGGCAGGTGCTGTGGCTACACCCACTCTGGCCACACCCACTGCTGACATAAGGCCCTTGGAGGGTTGGCCAATGATCAATATCATCCTCAAGTTAATAAATAAATAAATGTTAACCACCCCTGTTCATACTAATGTCACAGCTATGTACCACTAGAATCAAGGCATTAAACTGCTGAGACAAACAATGCGCAAAGAGAAAGAGACAACGATGCAGGCTATGGCATGCATTTCAAGCTCAGGGGTGTGGAAAGTGTGAAGTCTTTACAAACAAACTCTTGTTTTTAAAGGAATTCCCAGAGTTCTGGAAACATTAAACTGCCACCGACATGAAATAAGAGTCTGAGGTCAATGAATGCAAAGCCCCATGCAATCTTAGACAATGTCCACAAATGGAAATATGATCCATTGCTGGGTTCTTAATGTGAAGGTGGAAACACAATGGAACAATTCCTACGGGTGTGTCAGGCCCATAACTTAAGAGCACACCAACATCTGAAATGGCATGGCTTGTCAATAGGGAAACCAGTTTCAATCAAAGCACCTGGCCCTGAAAGGCATTGCAAAGCATCTTTCTTTTCAAGCACTGCCTAACAAAGACAGCAAAATCATCATAATGAAGGGTAACCAAACAGCCCAAAGGATCCCACAAAGCTATAAACTATCCATTATCTATCCCCATGAGGGAGTTTATAGCTCACAGCAGAATTGGCAATGGAAATATCCAGCTAACAATATGCTCTCTTACACCAGAACCATGTAACCCGAAGCTAAAAAGAAACGGAGGAAGAAATAACACCTTACTGTATTGTAGAATTTATGCAAAGAGCTCACAAGCTGGCAATTACTCACAGTTTCCACGACTTTAAAATCTGGAACTATGGATTCTCTCATCTGTAGGTAAACATTGTGCAAGTCGTTTCACACTCCCTGCGACTTTATGGTCAATTTCACTCCATCCTCATCCTACAAATCTATTCAATTCCTCAACTAGCCACAATAAACATCAGTTTCCACCAGTCCCACCCCCCACCAATCCTTTATGCCAATGGTGTGGTCAGGAGGACACTGGTAAAAGGTAAAGGTAAAGGTACCCCTGCCAGTCTTGACAGACTCTAGGGTTGTGCGCTCATCTCACTCTATAGCCAGCGCTGTCCGCAGACACTTCCGGGTCACGTAGCCAGCGTGACAAGCTGCATCTGGCGAGCCAGCACAGCACACGGAACGCCGTTTACCTTCCCGCTGGTAAGCAGTCCCTATTTATCTACTTGCACTTAAAGGTGCTTTCGAACTGCTAGGTTGGCAGGCGCTGGGACCGAACGACGGGAGCGCACCCCACCGCCGTGATTCGAACCGCCGACCATGCGATCGGCAAGTCCTAGGCACTGAGGTTTTACCCACAGTGCCACCCGCGTCCCTCTGGCAGTTGGCACTAAACATTATGGAGAAGGCATGGAGAAATATCTGTGTAAGTACTGTTTTGGTAACAGCTATATGTGTATTTTTACATGCTCCTCACCTTCCAGGAGCGGTCAGTCGGGAGGGACACAGTTTGCACACCTGGCTTCCTAGCAGCAGAGTTCCTGCCGCTTACTGGAAGGGTCGGGGGAGGGACAAGAAGGTGGGAAGGTCATCAAATATACGAAGAGAGCATAGTGAAGGCAAATACACTCCAATGAGCAAACACTGCCGTGTACACTGGATTTCCTGCAGGCAACTTGTGCACACACCCACACCACACATCAGGCTGCCCCCCCAACCCCATTTGCATATAATTTGATTAAGGAAGTCTCAGTTCAAAATGCAAACTGGCTATTTCTAACACCAGCCTTCGGAGCACTCATCTCAGATCCCACCTCTTAGCACAGGTGAACTGTGCTCATTCAGGAAACCAGCCACTGACATTAAGAAACACTATATTAGTATTCATCAGGTCCCTGGCCGCTTGTTCACAGAGATTGAACTGAACAAACTCTATAATGTCCAATTTCAACCAGATGGAAATCGAGAGGGGCTGTCTTAGGCCACATCCACACCATACATTTAAAGCACCATGGTACCACTTTAAAGTCATGGCTTCCCCCAAAGAATTCTGGGAGCTGCAGTTCATTAAGGGTGTTGAGAGTTGTTAGCAGACCCCTATTCCCTTCCCAGAGCTACAAGCCCCAAAGTGGCTTTAAGAATCAACCCCTCTTCACAGGGAGCTATAGGAATTGTGAGGGGAAGAGAGGTCTCTTAACAACTTTCAGCACACTCAACAGACTACAGCTCCCAGAATTCTTGGGAGGGGGGTAACTGTGACTGTTTAAATTGATATTGTGTTTGGTCTGAATGTGGCCCTAGCGGAAGCACACACAAAGGTCTGAAGTTGAATCCATGGCATCTCCTAGTACAGAGCTGGGAAATACTTCTGTCAGAAGCCCTGGAGAGGCACTCAGTGCTGATGGACCAATGACATGACCATAGCTGTCAACTTACAGATTTGAAAATAAGGGACCAGCAGCCTTGAAAATAAGGGACCTGCAGCCTCACCTGTTCCAGGCACTCCAGTCTTCCTGTCCTCCTGCAGTCTGGTCAAACTCATGCTGGTAGCTTTGAGAACACTGTCCAACCAACTTTGTAACCAGAGGTTCAACTGAATAGAATCTGAATCACATGCACCACAAGGCCTATGCAGCCTCAATTTACGATGGCTCCCTGGCCTGGCTTTGCACTGCAAAGTTTGAAGCATGTGCAACAAAATGGCGTCCAGCATTCAAAAAACCACCCAGCTTGCATTAACTAGCCACACACAAGGCATGCAAACTCCACCCACCAGTCGTTCTTAGACTTCTTATTGGGTGAGCAACACAGCCAAGCAACACAGTTGGAGCCTCCCTCCTCCCTGGCCGGCAGGGAGGGAGGGAGAGGAGCTGCTTCCTTTGAAATTTAAGGGACATCATTTAAGGGACATTTAAGGGACATCCATCAATAAGGGACAGCAGCGGGACATGGCGCTAGAATAAGGGACTGTCCCTTCAAATAAGGGACACTTGACAGCTATGGGCATGACTCATTACAAGGCAGCTTCTTTTGCTCCTAGACATATCTAATGAATAGGTGTCAATGGAAGTAGAAAATACCACCTTCAGCAGCAAAAAACGTAGATATGGAAAAGGATCTGAATCTACCACGAAGCAAAATAAAGCAGGCATTTGGGGCAGCAGATTCTTGGGTGAAGGTTGTCATTTCCATGTGTCTAATTTCCATCTCTCTTTCTTTTCAAAAGCCCCACCCCAGACCAAGAGGGTTTCAGATGTGAACAACTAAGACTGTTCCTATTTATAATCTGGATCTAAAATGTTCAGACATGCAGAGGATTGGGGTTTTTTTGTGGGCTTGTGGGAGGGCATAGTCTCTCCAGCCAGCCTGCCTGATCTTCCTTCAACATGTCCATTGTTGTTTATTTGTTGGTATGAAACACTGTTTTGTGGCAAATGAAAGCAAAGCCCCATCTGATCCTCTAGAAACATTAATGGACTACGTCAGTAATGTAGAGAATATCCACTCAGGGACTACGCTTCAGCAGGAATGCTAATTTAGTTATAGTTTTTAAGGCTGACTGCAAACAGCTGGCTAGCATTAAATAGATTAGGGAAACAAGAAAGGTGGAGCAAAAGCTTGGGGACTGAGGCACAACCCTGCCAAAAGTATGGAAAAGATTTGGGAATATGAGAAATGAACTGCAGTTGGACCTACAGTTTATAATCATGGTGGTGCGTTGTGGTGTTATCCATGGGACATCCCAGCACTTGCTCACACAACAAGATTTGTTGTGAACAATTTCTGTGGCTTGTGGCAGGCCACCCGCCAGAGATAACCCATCTGTAAAACAACAACACATAGCATTCGAAACAGCATGAATTGTGCTCTGAAATGGGTAATAGTTGGAATAACTCAAGGCTGTTCTCTTTGCTGGAGGTGCTCATCTTCTATTCTGGGACAGAAAGTAAAACCTACTGCTAATATATGGAATAAAGGTTAGATTAAGGGTGTGTTCTCAGGACCATAATACCCACAGCATTAAATACATCTTTGCAAGTAATAATGCAAGTAGGGTGAAAGGGTTTTGTTTTTTGCATCTGTTGAAGGGACTAATAATTATTAGGCTCACAACAGGCTTAAATAGGGAATTTCACCTTTTCCACCAATCCCACAGTACTGAGGAAAATCCGTTTCCTGAAGCTGTTGTTTGTTTTGGGTGGAAATCTCTCTCCCCCGCCCCCCCCAATAAGGATTTCCTCTGAACCACAGCAGAGGAGGGAAGGGTTAAAATTCCTTCCCCCATGTCTGCTCTGACGCTGTGAACTATTGGCTTTTCCCAGAGACACAGTTTGCATTAAAATGTGCAACCTGCACATTGGATGCAAAGATGCATTTAATTTCACATGTGGTGTGACACTGCTGTGTATACCCTGCACAGCAGTTACATTTCATTCATTCATGCTATTTTATTCATTAACTGAATTTATATAGCTGCCCCATAACTAAAGTTCTCCAGGTAGCTCACAGAGCAAGTGTGACAAGAAAAATGCAATATAAAACACTAAAAACTAGAAACACACAATGGCAACACAACCTTTCAAAGTAAAAGGACCAGACTATAGAGCTTCAGTTGTTTAAAAGGCCCCAGTAAACAAAAAGGTCTCCCCCCACAGCAACTTACAGCCTGTTTCCAAAACAATTTGGTAGATGAGCCCTAGCCCTGTTGACTCACAGTTGACTTGGGTCCATAGTAAACCAAACCAAATAGGTTCACTTTGTCTCAGTTTCCATTGGCTCCACTACACGTTGTGGGTGGGTGGGGGAACAAATGGACATGAATACTATTTGGTACTCCCATTTATGCTTCTTCATGGTCAAAGGAAACTTGCGTTTTCTGGTGGTAGCAGTACATGCTGGCTGGCTTCTTTTCTCCGTTGTCTACTATATTTTTGACGTTGCATCATTGTATGTGGTGGTGGTGGTGGGGAGATGAACGGTGGTCAGTAGCCACTTCAGCTTTTCTTTAAGCGATGGCTGCCATTTTTACCCCTACTCCCCTCACAGAGCTACAGTTCTCAAAGTGATTTGACAATCAATTCATCTTCACAGAGAACTCTGTGAGGGGGAAAGGCATCTCCTAACAACATTCAGTACCCTTAGCAAACTACAGCTCCCAGAACTCTTTGGAAGAAACCGTGGCTGTTTGAAGTAGTATCACAGTATTTTAAAAGTATGGTGTGAACGCAGCCTCTGATGCTCTTGAGAGCTGCTTTTATGAAGAGCATTACATGTGACTCAGTGTTGCTCCACTTCTGGCCTATCTCTGTTTGCAAGGGGGATGTCAAGGAGATCAGCATCAGAGAGCTCCATCACCCTATTTTCTTCACAACTACATTATTCCATATATATGCACAATAAAGGGACCCCTGACCATTAGGTCCAGTCGTGACTGACTCTGGGGTTCCGCGCTCATCTTGCTTTATTGGCCGAGGGAGCCGGTGTACAGCTTCCGGGTCATGTGGCCAGCATGACTAAGCCGCTTCTGGCGAACCAGAGCAGCGCACAGAAACGCCGTTTACCTTCCCGCCAGAGTGGTACCTATTTATCTACTTGCACTTTGACGTGCTTTCGAACTGCTAGGTTGGCAGGAGCAGGGACCGAGCAACGGGAGCTCACCCCGTTGCGGGGATTTGAACCGCCAACCTTCTGATCAGCAAGTCCTAGGGTCTGTGGTTTAACCCACAGTGCCATCCGCGTCCATATATGCACAATATAATAGCATATATCAGCTACTATATCTTTTGTCCTGGAACTTAGCACCCGTTAATGGGGGCAGGCTTATCAAGGGTTTGTCTCTTGAGAATTATCAGCTCCACTGTTTGTGTAAACTGGCCTCTAGGTCCTGAAGAGTTCCAGATATCTTTGCCACTTCTTTTCTTTCAAGAGCGAGGGAGACTCTTGGCTCCAGGTCAAGAAAAACTTCCTACTAGAGAGGAAACAGGAACCTTTCGCCTCACAAAAGAAAGCAACCAGTAAAACTAAAATTCCCCCCACCTCAGCAAATGCTCAAGGTTGACTTTTCCATATAAAAATCCCACATACTTCCATCTTCCAGAAGTGGTCAAACCATTTTCCGCACAAATGCAAATGTCGCACAACCTAGGGATCTTTCTGAATCTTTCACAAAGAAGTCCCAGTTTAAAATACTCCCTCGACCATGATGTTCACTGAGTGGTAGTAGGCCAGTCAGGTTAAATTCCTGCACACGGTTGCCGGGCAGATAAATTGGGATGGGGCAGAACCATGTATTTGCCTTGAGATTCTTGGAGGAAAGATGAAAATGTAACAAATCCCCTCTTTAAATAATAGTGGAGAACCAAGACCAGGAACTTAATGCTCACGTTGTTCTGAAACATAAGATTTGTTCTCCCCTACAATTCCTAAATAATTTGGCCTTTGCTATAAATGATATCCTTCCCGCACCCACCCACCCCCACTTCTTTTAGTTGAGAATGGATTTTGAGTCTGAAGGAATAATTGAAACATCTTGGCCAGAGGCATTCAAGGGCACTTACTGATGAAAATTATTCAGTATTAATATTCATGAATTTGGCCTGTCAGGACAAATAAAGCTAGCATTTTACAGCTGTTTCTTTTTGACAAGTTTCAGAGGTAACTGATATATTTATTTCAAATATTTTCCTTATTTGGTTCTTTCTACTGTTCTGTGGTGTGTGTGTTGCATCAGTAAGGACAGTTTTGCTTCTCTCTGTGAGACAACAATGAAAGAAAATTTATCTTTCCCTTGTATGAACTGAGTGAAATGATGATGATGATGACGACGACGATATACGAAATTCTCCCAAGCTGCTGGTGCTGTTATTTATTCAATTTTTATTCCCCCTTCTTCCCAAAAGAGTCTACTGCATGATCTCACTGGGAGGTAGATGCGGGAGAAACATTCACAAAAACCTTAGAAGAAGGCTTTCCACAATGTCAGAAATAATTTGCTATTTCAGTCAATTTGCAGTTGCCAAAATCTCCCTAGGTAAGCGTGTAAGCATTGGAAGAGTGGGTTCATGTCTACTAAAGAAGTAAGTCGTTTGAGTTCTGTGGTACTTACCCGGGTAGAGATGCCTGAGGAAATTCCATGTTGGCAAATTCCAGTACAAGCTGACCCATAATGAACCCCACCGATTTCTGGGCATTGAATTACAAGAGGATCTGTCCTGGAGTGTCAACACAAGGGGGCTTGTGAAGAAGGCGCAGCAGAGACTGTACTTTCTGAGAATACTAAGGAAAAACCATCTTCCGCAGAAACTGCTGCTTGCCTTCTATCACTGTGCCATTGAGAGCATGCTCACTTACGGCTTATGTGTGTGGTACGGAAGCTGTACTACCCAGGACAGGATGGGGTTGTGCAGGGTTGTTAAGGCAGCAGAGAGCATTGTTGGCTGCCCACTTTCCACCTTAGAGCAGATTTATGCCACAAGGTGCCATAGGAAGGCACTGGATATAGTAAAAGATCCATCGCATCCTGGTCACTGTCTCTTCGAGCTCTTGCCGTCGGGACGGAGATACAGGACGATGAAGACAAGAACGAGCCGTCTTAAGAACAGCTTCTTCTCCAGAGCGATCTCGGCCCTGAATGGGAAGCCCGGACTTTGAAAGTCATCTAATCTCCCTTGCTGTATTGTTTAATTAGTGTTTTTATGGAGCAGTCAAGTAATTTCGTTGTCCCCGAAGGGGGCAATGACAATAAAGATATTCTTATTCTTATTCTTCTTACATTGGGCGAAAGATTCCTGCATTGCAGAGGTTGAACTAGATGAGCCTTGTGGTTCCTTCCAACTCTACAATTTGACATTGAATGCCATACTCAGAGCAGACCCATTGAAACTGATGTAGTGGAGCCATTTGTCCACTGTTTTCAATAGGTCGTCTCTGAGTATAACTTGGATATCGCCCACAGACATAACAATGAAGAGTGAGAGTGAGACGCAAAAAAAGAAAGAACGTGGGGACATATTTGATATTTCAGAAAATGTAACAGGCTCCAAAGATGTTAAAAGTTAACAGGAACCTTTTACTACCACCAGCCCACATATGATTGCAAACATATTTATGTCCTCCATAGTGAACATTAAAGTCCCAGGTGTTCAAGCTTTCTGATTGTATTCTGTGCCGGGTTTTTATGAGCACAGGTGGAAGCAGCAAGGACTTTAAACATGGACTTTCAGTTCAAATTACCCAAGCTGTGTCATCAGGAAATACTGAAAGGGAAGGCAAGATTATTGTTTTTGCTGACTAGAGGAAAGAACCACAGTTGCATTAAATAATATATTTATCCTTCTAACCTGCCAGCAGGATAGTAAATCATTTGTGCTGACACTTAACATGATGCATTGAGCTGTTTGGGAGTTAAGGCAATGCTGTATCATTTGGACGAACAGGTTTAGATCTGGAGGCAAGAGGTCAAAGGTGAAGGTAGTGCCTCATTATTACAACCATCTTCTGCAACAACATTCTTACATGCCAGATGGCATTAGACTCACATGGGGGGTGTTTGTTAACATGAAACATTAAGCTGCAGGTGTTCTACACTGTACAGAATTTTCAAAGATCACTCACAAATGTTTCTTTTACCATAAAGAGGATTAAAAGGATATATATATATATATATATATATATATATATATATATATATATATATGCTTTCGTAGATTTTCACGGGTACAGGAATGTAGGTTTTGGTGTCTTCGGGTGTCTTCCCGTGTAAGAGTTGGGGTGTCTAGGCGACGTTTCGACGAGGTCTCACTCGTCATCTTCAGGCTGGTGCTTTCGGCTTCTTGTTACTGGAACAGAGCAGGATCTCAGTGTTTGAGTTCCTATAAATACTGTTGAGGGGGTGTGGTGTATAGCCTCCAACGTTCTGGGCAGAGAGGAAGTTCCTAGGTTAATGTGCCTTTTCTTCTTTTGTTCATTAATTACTTGAGGGATATCTTGAGTGATTACTTGAGTGATATTCTGAGTACCACTTAGGAGGGTCATTAGGTGTGGATTAGTTGCTAAAGCTTTCGTGTCTTGACCTCTTGACCTTGTGAAGAGTTTTTCTGAGAAGATGGCTGTACTGCACTTAGTTGTGCTCTGGCTTGGCTTCGTGTATAGGGGCGAGCTGTGGTTTTGTGCCCTGTGCCAGCCAGATCTGTGTAGGGATTGCAGGGGGGTGCAGCATCCGGAGGTGCCACTATGGTTTGGCTACTGGATGGTGTCTGTAATTTATCTGTGGAGAGGGTCTGGGTTTGGGTCTGGTGTGGTTGATTGGAGATGGCGTTCTGTGTGCCTCTGGTTCTGGTGTCGGTTTTTGTGGGGAGGGCTAATTTCCAGATGTCTGGCAGGCGGGACGTGTCGTCACGCTTGTTCATGTTGTGAGGGTGTTTCTCTATCTCGATGGCTTCCATGATTATTCTCTTGTGGTGATGTTCCATGTTAAAGAGCAATTTGGAATCTGCAAAATTAATTTCGTGTCCTGTTTCTTTCATGTGTTGGTAAAGAGAGGAAGTTTTTTCTTCTTTTTTGACGGCATTCTTGTGTTCTGCGATACGTGCATTTATTCGTCTGTTTGTTTGTCCAATGTACGTGGCTGGGCAGACTTTGCAGGGTATTTCATAGACCCCTTGGTTTTCTAACTGGATTTTATCTTTTGGGTTTCTGAGGATATTGGCTATTTTTTGGTTGGTGCAAAAGGCTGTTTTGATATTGTGTTTATGGAGGATTTTGCTAATTTTATCTGTAGTGCCCTTGATATAAGGAAGGAGGGCCATGCCATTGTTTTCTTCTGTGTCTTGGTTTTTGGGGGGTGTTTCTTTTTGGATTAGCTTCGTAACCCTGTTTTGCTGGTATCCGTTGGCGATTAACACATTTGAGAGATTCTGTAACTCAGTTGTCAAGTGGTCTTTGTCAGCCAGGCGTTTGGTTCTGGAGATGAGAGTCTTGGCTACGGAGTTTATTTGTGCAGGGTGGTGGTGTGATTGTGCATGTAAGTAGCGGTTGGTGTGTGTTTTTTTCCGGTAGATAGTGTGTCCTAGGGAGCCATCAGGTTTTTTGTAGATTAGGACGTCAAGGAAGGGAAGTTGGTTGTTGGCTTCTATTTCCATAGTGAATTGTATTTTGGGGTGTAGGCTGTTGAGATGTGTGAGGAAGCTATCTAGTTTTTCCTTCCCGTGTGGCCAAATTACAAAGGTGTCGTCAACATATCTGAGCCAAAGTTTGGGTTTGTGTTCTGACTTGTCTAAAGCATTGGTTTCAAAGTGTTCCATGTACAGATTTGCGATGACCGGTGAGAGGGGTGATCCCATAGGTGCTCCTTCTATCTGTTTGTATCTTTGTCCATTATGGATGAAGTACGTGTTGGTTAGGCAGTGGTTGGTCAGGTCCAGGATGTATTCGGGGGGATTGTATTTGTTTTGAATGGCTGTCAAGGCTTCATTAATGGGCACTTGTGTGAAGAGAGATACAACATCGAAGCTCACAAGTAGGTCATCGGGATGTAGGTTTTGCTTCTTTATTGTTTCTATGAACAATGGATCCTGAAAGGATCCTGAAAGGATCCTGAAACGAAAGGATCCTGAAACGAACTGAACTATCCCTAATCAGAAACGAACTACATAAGAAAAGATACCTACTAAACCAAACCAACAAAGATCTGCTCACTCTTCACCTCAAACTCTGTAACAAAATCCACCCTGCACTCTGGGACAAATGCAAACAACTAGCCGTTTGGAGAGCTGAAACAGAGTCCTCACATAAGACAGACATACACACCAACAAACTCCACAAACTAGAGAAACGCCAGAAGCCCAGCCACCCTCCACAACAACCCATGAAACAAACAGTACATAACATATCAGACAGGATCCTCACCTCAACTGAAACCAAAGTACTCTCCAAAGGTTTCAACTTTGCAGTCGCCCCGAGACGCATCCCCACGGAAAACATCATATGCGGAGTCGAAGCTAGCCTAACCAAAATCAACCCAGATGAAGCCAATAAAATCAGACTTGAAGTCACCAACATCCTCTGCTCCAGCAAACCACCCAGAAGCAATTTACACAAAGAAGAACAGAAAGCACTCACCAACCTGAGGAAAGACAACAACATAATCATTCTCCCAGCAGACAAAGGTAATGCCACTGTTGTGATGAACACATCGGACTACCAAGCAAAACTATCAAATCTACTCCAAGACCCTACCTACCAACCTATAAAAACAGATCCCACCACCTATCTGGAAAAAACCACCAAATCCAAAATAAAAGCCTCTCCTATCAGTGAAGAAATCCAGCTAAGAATCATCCCCAGAGAAAAATCATCCAGATGCCCCAAACTCTACGGTCTCCCCAAGATACACAAAGAAGGAACACCACTCAGACCAATAGTCAGCTCCATAGGCTCACCTCTACAAAATCTCGCTAAATTTCTCGCTAAGCAACTTCAGCCCTATGCAGAATCTATCGCTTCACACGTTACAAACTCCTTCCAGTTCATAGAAACAATAAAGAAGCAAAACCTACATCCCGATGACCTACTTGTGAGCTTCGATGTTGTATCTCTCTTCACACAAGTGCCCATTAATGAAGCCTTGACAGCCATTCAAAACAAATACAATCCCCCCGAATACATCCTGGACCTGACCAACCACTGCCTAACCAACACGTACTTCATCCACAATGGACAAAGATACAAACAGATAGAAGGAGCACCTATGGGATCACCCCTCTCACCGGTCATCGCAAATCTGTACATGGAACACTTTGAAACCAATGCTTTAGACAAGTCAGAACACAAACCCAAACTTTGGCTCAGATATGTTGACGACACCTTTGTAATTTGGCCACACGGGAAGGAAAAACTAGATAGCTTCCTCACACATCTCAACAGCCTACACCCCAAAATACAATTCACTATGGAAATAGAAGCCAACAACCAACTTCCCTTCCTTGACGTCCTAATCTACAAAAAACCTGATGGCTCCCTAGGACACACTATCTACCGGAAAAAAACACACACCAACCGCTACTTACATGCACAATCACACCACCACCCTGCACAAATAAACTCCGTAGCCAAGACTCTCATCTCCAGAACCAAACGCCTGGCTGACAAAGACCACTTGACAACTGAGTTACAGAATCTCTCAAATGTGTTAATCGCCAACGGATACCAGCAAAACAGGGTTACGAAGCTAATCCAAAAAGAAACACCCCCCAAAAACCAAGACACAGAAGAAAACAATGGCATGGCCCTCCTTCCTTATATCAAGGGCACTACAGATAAAATTAGCAAAATCCTCCATAAACACAATATCAAAACAGCCTTTTGCACCAACCAAAAAATAGCCAATATCCTCAGAAACCCAAAAGATAAAATCCAGTTAGAAAACCAAGGGGTCTATGAAATACCCTGCAAAGTCTGCCCAGCCACGTACATTGGACAAACAAACAGACGAATAAATGCACGTATCGCAGAACACAAGAATGCCGTCAAAAAAGAAGAAAAAACTTCCTCTCTTTACCAACACATGAAAGAAACAGGACACGAAATTAATTTTGCAGATTCCAAATTGCTCTTTAACATGGAACATCACCACAAGAGAATAATCATGGAAGCCATCGAGATAGAGAAACACCCTCACAACATGAACAAGCGTGACGACACGTCCCGCCTGCCAGACATCTGGAAATTAGCCCTCCCCACAAAAACCGACACCAGAACCAGAGGCACACAGAACGCCATCTCCAATCAACCACACCAGACCCAAACCCAGACCCTCTCCACAGATAAATTACAGACACCATCCAGTAGCCAAACCATAGTGGCACCTCCGGATGCTGCACCCCCCTGCAATCCCTACACAGATCTGGCTGGCACAGGGCACAAAACCACAGCTCGCCCCTATACACGAAGCCAAGCCAGAGCACAACTAAGTGCAGTACAGCCATCTTCTCAGAAAAACTCTTCACAAGGTCAAGAGGTCAAGACACGAAAGCTTTAGCAACTAATCCACACCTAATGACCCTCCTAAGTGGTACTCAGAATATCACTCAAGTAATCACTCAAGATATCCCTCAAGTAATTAATGAACAAAAGAAGAAAAGGCACATTAACCTAGGAACTTCCTCTCTGCCCAGAACGTTGGAGGCTATACACCACACCCCCTCAACAGTATTTATAGGAACTCAAACACTGAGATCCTGCTCTGTTCCAGTAACAAGAAGCCGAAAGCACCAGCCTGAAGATGACGAGTGAGACCTCGTCGAAACGTCGCCTAGACACCCCAACTCTTACACGGGAAGACACCCGAAGACACCAAAACCTATATATATATATATATATATATGCTTGGCCTGCCTGATCACACATTTGTTACAGGGCGAAAAGTCAGGAATTGTATCAAAAGGAAGATATGAGTCGTTCAAGGCTAGCCTGTCATAAAGTTCCCCTCAGGAATATCAGTGCTTTCAAATGAAAAATCATTCAGAATTTATGAGGCAAAAAGGTAACAACAACAATTGCTCAGTGCTCTGGAAATGAAGACTTGACTTTGAATGGCCAACAGGGGTGCCAACTTGAATAAAATATTGTGGGGGGCGGGGAGGGCACAGGTAAGCCCCACCATGCATAATCGATCACAAGATATGGCATATGCACACTATTTGATTGACAGTGTCCATCAACTGGGGGGCGGGGTTTCAAATATTTTATTGAAGTGGGTGAAGGGACCTTGACACTTTAGGCTCCTATTACGGGAAAATTTGGATCAGGAATGAAATGTGGTAGTTTTTAGGTATTATAAATATCACAGCCAGGAAAGAAAATGCCACATGAAAATATGAATTTGCACAGCAAGGGATGTGTGCAGGGGGGTGTCAAGTTAACTGTGCAGCACACCTGTATATGTTACTTGACACACACCCCCGCATCATATGTTGAAAGAATGCATGGGGGTGTCACTGGGTTTGTATTTTTATTCATTTCTGCAAATTTATACTGATTAATCATAAAGATAATATCAAAATGATGAACCTACCCCATTTTTGGCAAGGTGGAATGTACACTACAACTCCCTCATACAAAGAATGAAAGAAAGCAGTTCGAAAACATACCAGTGCAAGTAGATAAATAGGTACCACTGCGGCGGGAAGGTAAACAGTGTTTCCATGCACTCTGGTTTCCGTCATGGTGTCCCATTGTGCCAGAAACTGTTAAGTCATGCTGGCCACATGACCCGGAAAGTTGTCTGTGGACAAACGCCGGCTCCCTTGGCCTGGAAGCCGAGATGAGCACTGCACCCCATAGTTGCCTTTGACTAGACTTAACCATCCAGGGTCCTTTACTTTTACCTTTTTACCATACAAAGAACATTTGAAGTGGGGGCATGTTTTGGAGTCCCAATCCCTTTCAGTGGCAGAATATTTGCTTTGCATGCAGGTATCAGGTTCAATACTTGGTTTCTCCAGGCAGGGCTGGAAATGTTCCCTGTCTGAAGCACAGGAAAGCTGCTGCCAATCAATGTAGGCAGTGCTAAGGCAGATAGACCAATGGTTGACTTGGTATAAGGCAACCTCCCATGTTCCTCCTCCTCCTCCTCCTTTTATTTATACCCCACTCATCTGGCTGGGTTTCCCCAGCCACTCTGGGCGGCTCCCAACAGAATTAAAAGCACAATAAAAGATCAAACATTAAAAGCTTCCCTAAACAGGGCTGCCTTCAGATGTCTTCTAAAAGTCAGATAGTTGTTTATTTCCTTGACATCTGATGGGAAGGCATTCCACAGGGCAGTTGCCACTACTGAGAAGGCCCTCTGCCTGGTTCCCTGTAGCCTCACATCTCACAGTGAGGGAACCGCCAGAAGGCCTTGGAGCTGGATCTCAGTGAACAATGGGGGTGGAGACGCTCCTTCAGGTACACTGGGCCGAGGCAGTTTAGGTCTTTAAAGTCAGCATCAACACTTTGAATTGTGCTCAGAAACATACTGGGAGCCAACGTAGGTCTTTCAGGACTGGTGTTATATGGTCTCGGCGGCCACTCCCGGTCACCAGTCTAGCCGCCGCAAGTCCTAGTACACCGCACCACTGGCTGCAACTGACAATTGCCTTGCAAAGGCAAACATTACAGTAATGTTCTGGTCTTATAGCTGTAGATTCCTTTTCGCCACAAGGACTTCCAACTGAGTTTCTCACCCCGCGGCCAAATGGGAGGAGTGTTCCAAGTTCAGAGAGCCAGTGTGGTGTAGTGGTTAAGAGCGGTAGTCACGTAATCTGGGAAACCGGGTTCGCGTCCCCGCTCCTCCACATGCAGCTGCTGGGTGACCTTGGGCCAGTCACACTTCTGTGAAGTCTCTCAGCCCCACTCACCTCACAGAGTGTTTGTTGTGGGGGAGGAAGGGAAAGGAGAATGTTAGCCGCTTTGAGACTCCTGAAGGGGAGTGAAAGGCGGGATATCAAATCCAAACTCTTCTTCTTCTTCTTCTTCTTCAAGGCCACCCATAAAGTCTTTTCTCATTATGGCGTGTGAAGATATTTCTTCATTTGACGATAAAACCGGAGGGTAATGGAAATGCATTTTTGCATGTGTGTTTAAAATTGGAAAGATTAAAAAGTCCAGCTTCGTGAGAGATATACACATATACCCTTGTCTATACAGAATTAATTTAAAAAGTTGCTGCCAACATTCTTGCCATTCCTTTCTTTTTCATATTCCCCTGATAGTTCAACACTAAGAGCCGAAATGAAGTGTATTCTGTTCCCCTTACATTAGGTAAGTAAAGACAGGAAAAGGAAAAGAAGTCATCTGGCTGACTAATAATAATAATAATAATAATAATAATAATAATAATAATAATAATAATAATTTATTTCTCCAACTATTCTGGGCGGCTTCCAGCAAAATATTAAAATACAATAATGATCTTGAACTAGATGGACCTTTGGTCTGATCCATCACAGATTTTGGAAGAAGCAATAGAAAATGGCAGGTAATTATGGTAATTATGACAGGCTGGCGCAGATCTCAGATTGCTGGGATCTGTTGAGAACTAGCTTCAACAAACCAAACTGCTCTTGCATAAAACTCAACTGAGGTTCCTCGTCAGGAAACTTCTCCTGGTGAAGTACTTCCATGAAAATTCATTCACAAGCTAAGAACTAAAAGCTAACAAAGTACAAAAGCTCATGCTAGTCTAGGTTGCATCAACAGAAGTCTAGTGTCCAGATCAAGGGAAGTAACAGTACCACTCTATTCTGCCTTGGTCAGACCACACCTGGAGTACTGTGTCCAATTCTGGGCACCACAATTTAAGAAGGATGTTGTGGAATGTGTGCAGAGGAAGGCAACCAAGACG
Source organism: Podarcis bocagei (assembly GCF_964188305.1). Lineage (NCBI taxonomy): Eukaryota > Metazoa > Chordata > Lepidosauria > Squamata > Lacertidae > Podarcis > Podarcis bocagei. The sequence continues at coordinate 80,937,080 of NC_138127.1, forward strand.
AGCAAGGGTCTGGAAACTAAGCCTTATGAGGAGCACTTGAAGGAGCTGGGTATGTTTAGCTTGGAGGAGAGAAGACTGAGAGGAGATATGATAGCCATCTTCAGATATCTTAAGGGCTATCACATGGAAGAGGGAGCATGCTTGTTTTTTCCTGCTCTTCAGGGTAGGACTCGAGGCAATGGCTTCAAGTTACAAGAAAGGAGATTCCAACTAAAAGTTTGGAAATACTTACTGACAGCCAGAGCTGTTTGGCAGTGGATCAGACTCCCACGAGAGGTGGTGGACTCTCCTTCCTTGGAGGTTTTTAAGCAGAGGTTGGATAGCCGTCTTTCTTTGATGCTTCAGCTGAGACTCCTGCATTGCAGGGGGTTGGACTAGATGACCCCCAGGGTACCTTCCAACTCTGATTCTAACTCCTTTCTGAAGTTGCATCGTGAGCTCTACCTTAGACTCTTGTGGATGGCACCTGCAGTGTGATCTCAGACTGGGTTGAAAATCTTGTCACAATATTTATTTCAGTTAGTGAAATTGTGCCCACTGTGACGGGGTTCTTGAACAGGACATATTTAGTGTAGGGACCTCTGTTGGGACACCTCTCTCAATATGAACCTACCTGGACCCTGAGATCATCTTCTGAGGCTCCCGCAAGAAGTCTGGAGGGTGGCAACAGGAGAAGGGGCCTTTTCTGCAGGGGCTCCCCCATCCATGGAATGCTCTCCCCAGGGAGATTCGGCTGGCACCTTTTAGGCTGCCACATGAGCGAGATGAATAAACACCCAGCAATAAAAGATAATGGGAGAGGATTTACCCCAGCAAATTATTTGTCAAAATTACAAATACCTAAATACAGACGGTCATTTACCCGCGCTAGATTCAACGTGCTGCCATCTGCCTTACCGCAGTGCAGATTCGAGGGTAAACCATACGCGGAACGAGTCTGCCCCTGGGGCTTGATGGAGGTAGAAACTGTCTCTCATGCCTTGTTACGCTGCCGTTTCTACAGGGATATAGGCTCAGTATTTATTACCCCTGCTATGCAAAAATCTCCAAATGAATCCAAACTTCAATGTCTCAAATCCCTGGTAGAGGACAGGGATCCTGAGATCACGTTAAGGGTAGCCAAATTCTGTGCAATTGCCATAAAAACTTAGGAAACAAGCTGTGCTATCATAATGATTAAGGCCTTAAATGATAATTTTAGGTTATATGTTAGTGACTAAGTTTTAATTTATATATTTTTTAACTGTTGCTATATCTGTATTGTCCCTGTTATACCTAATTGCAAATTCAAATGTATCCCTACCATGTTTTATAACTTCCTTGATATTGTATGTGGGCTGGAACTGGTCTGTGACCAAAATAATAAAATTCAATTCACTTTTAGGCACCAAGCGAAAATGTTCCTCTTTAACCAGGCTCTTGGCTTATTGACATCCAATGCCCTTTTAAACTGTGTTGTGGAAGGGGGGGATTATTGGGTTGTATTTTCTGGTTTTTATATTTTGAATTTTTGTGGTGAACTGCCCTGAGATCATAGAATCATAGAATCTTAGAGGCGGTAGGGACCCAAGGGTCATCTAGTCCAACCCCCCATGCAGTAAACGGGTATAGGGTGGTATACAAATTTAATAAAATAAATGAATAAAATAAATGTGGCAGATAACTGGTGCTGGGCAGCTGTGTCATTGACAAGCTTTCCTCAGTGGACAAGGGACCACTGAGGGAAGCTTGTCAATAACCCTCCAAAACCTAGAGCCAAGCCTGAATTAATATGCCTGATGTATGATCCACAGTAATTTATTATTATCCCAGTGTTGTCAAGAACAGGGGAGTAAACCTGCCACTTTTTGCAGGGAACAAACCCAGCCAAAAAGGAATGGATATCTATGGGTTAGTCTCAAACCTTGGCTGATCTTCAAATTCAGCAGAAACCATGTCTTATCACTGAAATGCACTGTTTTGTAATACTTTCTGCTGACCTGCTATAGCCATGCCACACACATAGCAGTGTAAGAAAGAGCGGCAGAAAGAATGTGGGCAGCAAAGATATGTGGGTAAACGATAAGTGCATAATAACAAGTTTGATTTAGAAAGCATGTCATGGTGAGCAGAGGCAAGTGGGCCTATTGAACAACTTATGGGGGTCATACTCATGTCTATGGAGCAAAATGGCAGGCATTATTTTCATATTGGAGCTAGCTAGCTCCTCCTTGATCTCCAGCTAATGGATTTCTGGTGTGAGGAAATAAACTAGCTTAGAAGATGAATGCGAAGTTCTCTTCTATCAATAGCTTCCAGGGTATTAAGGTTACACATCATAAATCCAGCCTGCAGACAGCCTACTTAAAATATTCAATAAGGTATCTGAGGATGCTACCGGTAGATCAGATACACAGCCCTGTTCTGACTCCTTCAGATTCTGGTCACATCATTCAGGGTACTGGGGCTAAGGGGAACTGGCCACTGACTGCTAGTTGCTAGGACTGCATGTGGAGAGAGGGATGCTGCACTCAGGTCAAGTATTATATTATTATTATTACCTAGTCGGGCACAGTGAGAATAGGCTGCTGGATGGGCCATTCATTGGCCTGCTCCAACATGGCGGTTCTTATGTCCTCATGGCAGCTGCCACAAAAAGGCAATGCAGAATATTCAGAGGAAATTCTGCAAAGTGGCCTTTTTAGAAGGGTTCCAAAAAGAGAAATCTCAGAAATGTTCTTAGAAAAACCCATTCTGAGAAATGTTGGGCCCCAAATCAGCAGAGGACTCTTGAGTTGTAGACGTCTGGAAGGAAGAATCCCTTCTATCTCTGAAATTATCAGCCTGATGATTATTGGCTTGTGGAAACACAGAGGTGAGCTTTTTCGCTGATGGCACCAGTGTTATGCAGAGGCCCTGTTCCTATTGGCATCCTACTGGCTCCTGAAGTCATACTTGTTTAGAGTAGAATTCCCCTGAACTGATCTTATTGTTTTAACTCTTTTTCAACTGTTTTTAATTGCCATTCTTTTTACTAGTTTGTTTTAGTGCATATTTATAAATGGAAATGATGTTTGAATGCCCCAATGAAATTGTTACTGTGTATTTTAATTATGTATGGCGTTTATAATTGATTTTAATAGCTGTAAATTGCTTTGAAGATGTGCTGTTTTGGCACGTAAGTGGTATATAAATTAATAAATGATTTTCAAAAGGACATGGATGTTACTGTTTATCATGCAAGTAAACTCTTGGCCCTTATTAGCTGCTTCTGAAAAGAAACACCTTTTTGGTTATAGAAACTGGATTCTGCACACTATTGACCCACCAGCTTTTTACATCTTTTCAGCGTGTGAATTCTCTTGGCCACCTCACGGTACCTCTGGTCACCTCCAAACAGCTCCTTCTTTTAATTCACATTTCTCCCATCTACATTTCTGGCCGAGCTACAGTGAAATATTCTGTAGCTTTTATGAATTTAAGGAATGCAGTGGTGAACCACAGGATTCCCCCACCTACAGCTCCCCCTTTCAGCTGCCAACTGCTTGTCAGATTTTAATTAATGAGAAAGTCACTAGTAGTTATTCGTTTTTGGTTCTTTCTGTTTCCCTCTGGAGAATTCTTAAATGGAATTCAGAACGTTTTAATGTATACTCCTTTCTGAAAACGTTCTTCCCTCTCAGCAGTCACTGAGAAATGCTATTAGTTATGTTTTCATGCATTCAAAGCTCAGTCACTGGGAGGTAGTGTTAACCAATTAAGAAAAGCCAAGTGAGACAACTTCCCTCTACCTCCGACAGTGCAAACAACAGAGAATGGCTCTGTTCATGGGCTACAAAAATTATGACTTCACCACTTACGGGGTATTATACAGAACCAGACTCTCCACCCATCATTTTGGTACTTCAAAGACAGAAAAGAAAGAAAGAAAAAAGCAGGATGCTATGCTAGTCATTAGGTTCTGTTAATGAACTAGAGAAATTCTGACTGTACACCATTTATGTGTATGCAGAGTCAGTCTCTCCAACCATCACTTTTGCACTTCAGACACAAAAAATATAAATAAATTGAGGGTGCTATGTTGGTTCCAGTAGAAGGCATCCAGACAGAGAGAGGGGAACAATACCTTTATTAAAATCAGAGAGAGATAGTCACAAACATTTGTGAAGTACAGTGGTACCTCGGGTTAAGAACTTAATTCATTCTGGAGGTCTGTTCTTAACCTGAAACTGTTCTTAACCTGAGGTACCACTTTAGCTAATGGGGTCTCCTGCTGCCGCTGCGCCGCCAGCGCAATTTCTGTTCTCATCCTGAGGTAAAGTTCTTAACTTGAGGTACTATTTCTGGGTTAGTGGAGTCTGTAACCTGAAGCGTCTGTAACCTGAAGCATCTGTAACCCAAGATACTACTGTACAAGCAAAAGAAAGTGCTTATTGACACAACATGTAGTCAAAACTATGGAATTTGCTGCTGCTAACATAATTGTCACCAACTTGAAGGGTGTATGGGGTGTTAGGGGATGGGTAGTTACCTCAGGTGGGAGACATCATGCTCCCACATATCATGAGGTAGTTTGTCCACCTTTGGTCCTCACCCTGCACTCAGCTCTCTCCTGTGGCTCCTAGAAGCTGTCAGCAGGCATCAGTGGCCACACCCCAGGGAACAACTTCAACTGGCTAGCTAAACCAAGTGAGGGTAGTTGATGGGTCTCAAACCCTCAGTGAGTTAGGGACTTGTGAAGACAAGCTCTGGCAGATTGAGTGGATGAGACTGATACTGAGTCCAGAGTCAAGAATGTGGTTTCTGCATGTGCTGTAGAGGAAAGTGAAAGGCAGATGGGGCAGAAGGTAGCCCAACCAGGAGAAGCAAAACTCTGATCCTAAACCTCTGCTGCCTTGTGGGGTATCTTCAGGAGAAGAAAAGGCTAAGGAGTAAACCCTACGCAAATCCAGCATGGAGTCCCTAAGATGGTTGAATGGTGCCTTGTACACCTCCTTCTGGCAACTCCTGCAGCCAAGCTGGTGCCAAATGTATTGCTCTGCTTTCCTTTGGACCACATCAGCAAGGCCAAGAGAGGGATCTTGTTGTCTTGCTTCACCCCTGGAGGCACACTCCATTGTCTCTCAACATAGGGTGGGTGCCAACAACAACAAAAACAACAACAACGGATTCAGCCTAGACTGGTCCATAATAGAAGAAGAAGAAGAAGAAGAAGAAGAAGAAGAAGAAGAAGAAGAAGAAGAAGAAGAGGAGAGTTTGGATTTGATATCCCGCCTTTCACTCCCCTTCAGGAGTCTCAAAGCGGCTAACATTCTCCTTTCCCTTCCTCCCCCACAACAAACACTCTGTGAGGTGAGTGGGGCTGAGAGACTTCAGAGAAGTGTGACTGGCCCAAGGTCACCCAGCAGCTGCATGTGGAGGAGTCGAGATGCGAACCCGGTTCCCCAGATTACGAGACTACCACTCTTAACCACTACACCACACTGGCTCTCAGTAGAGAGACAGTAGAGTCTTGCCCATTATGGTAACTGTGGCACTGCCCCACTAACCTCAAGTCTGTCCTCCGCCAGCTCCCAGTTGCCTGCCTTCTTATTATTTGCATCTAGCCCAGTGGGTGGCACTGGCTGTAGTTTCCCCCTCCTTGGTCTCAGTTTTGCCCTTGTTGCAGATCTTACTTAGCCTTTCCTCGTCTAGAAGAAGCCATAACTGAAAAAGAAGGCGGCTTTCTCCCCACTTGACCTTGGTTTTGTAGATTCCTTTCCCAACGGCTTTTGTAAGTAAATTGAAAACCAGCACATTTTTTTTTCGGAGCAATATTTACATTGGGAGGCATAAGAACCAGGGCTGTGTTAACAGTGTAAGATAAGCAAGTTTGTTTGCATGCATGAGTTTGCTTTTTTATGAATTGGCTGATCTCTGAAATCTCTTACTGAAGATAGCACCTTTTATGCTGACTAAATGGGGGACTGTATTCCTTAGCCCCAGCTACCAGTTCTTGAATATTATTAAAATGCAGCAATATACAGCAGCCCATTCTAATGTGTCCAGCAAGATTCAGAAGGCATCTGTGTGCTAAGGCTTGCAAGGCAGTAGCAAATGACAAACATTCGGTGCCAGTGACTAGGCTTTAATAACACTGAAAGAACTGCAGAGGTCTTTCATGTTGTTTATTATAGCCTGCCTGTAGCTACCCTACAGTGAGGGTTGTAAAAGTTCCCATCATAGCCCCAATTTTGATTCCTTCCCCGCATCCTTCATTTAATGTGAAAAAAGAGCTTCTTTCTTTCTAGAGTTTCTGATGGGTGGTCCCTAACCAGAGGAGGCTTTGGGAAGAAAGTTTGAAGTTACTCGGGCAAGGACTGTGTGGAAAGGTTTCTACGTCTCTGATTTTTTTTATATTGGAAACTATAAGCAAATGTATTTATGTGTGTCCGGTGTAACCAACAATATTACAATGATCTGTACAGGGTAATGAAAGTTCAAACTTCTGCTGCTGGAAGCATTAGCATTAGCTGAGACCCGCAATCCGTTGAAGCCAAAATATCTTCATTTATTATTATTTATTCATTTATATACTGGTTGTATGTCAAAATTGCCTGTAAGTGTAGCATCAACACATAGTTAAAATGCACAATATAAAATAATCAATGGGGAAGAAAAGCATCCTTAGTTAAAATCTACAATATGATAAACAATTAAAAAACACAGCAATTCGAACCGTTAAAAAACAGTTAAAACAATAAAATCAGATGTTCAGTTCAGGGGAATGCTCACCTAAGCAGGTGTGTCTTCAGCAGCCGGTGGAATGCCAACATTGATGTGACCTCTCATATTTCAGCAGAAATTTAGCATTCAATGAAATCCCAGTCTCTTAATGAGATGCTGCGAAATAGCTGAACCTTGGCCATCATAGTCCACTTGAAAGCAACGTATAGTTGACAGCCATTTCTCTGGCTTTGGTTCTGTGCTTTTACCAGCACTTTGACATACAGAAACGCAGTTGGTGAAGCTTTTCTGGACACTTTCTCCATGCCAGGAAAAGTGCCATCTCCTTAGTTTATACATGTTTCAGTCTGCTGTTAAACCAATTAGCATGTGGATGCATAGCCTCCTCTGCTGACTTGATTCAAAATGAGCTCAGGTAAAATTAATGGGTCCCCCCACTGCCTCCAACCTGTTATGAAATTAAGGCCCATCTCAGTTCATCAGAAGCACAACAGGGCTAGGTCCCAAAACCCTGCCTTTCCCCCACTGTCCTCTTCTCTTCCCTTTTCCTTGTGGTAACAGAAATGGCTCGTGACGAATTAGCCCTCTTACACTCACAATCATATAGGACATCTTCCAGGGCCACCAGAATTGTAGTTCTGGGAACTGTATTTCTTACAGTTCTTGGTGGCCCTGGAAAATGCTGCTTGTGGTGCCATCGAGAGCAGCCCTTCACAACTTGTGCCTTCCAGATGTTTTGGACTCCCAAATCTCATCAGCCCATGCTAATATGGCCAATGAGGAGGGATGATGAGAGTGGAAGTTGAGGAACATTTGGAGAGCATCTGGTTGGGGAAGGTTCATTCAGAGCCTAACAGAGGCTGCTTGCATGAGGCTCTCACCATGACTGCCATTCGGAAATGTGTAATAAGTGAAAGAACTGGTTGGCTCCACTCACAATTATATTAAGGGTTGCATAAGTACCCTTCAGCTACACTCTCACATTCATTCCCATCTGGTCATCTGACTGCATCCTATAGAGATCTGACCCTTCGCACTGCCATCTGTGTAGCTGTGCCACAGCTCAGCGTTGGCTCTCGGCTAATGTAATTAGAAGATTAAGTGTGTAAAAAAACAACGAATGTGTCACTTCAGAACTTCTCTAAGCCAAAATAACTGTACTTGGGATGATTAAGAAAACTCAATTACACTACTGTTCACCTCAGTGAGGAGCTAAAGCCTCCCATTCACCCGGTGAGGATTTTTTAATGTCTTTCTTTAGAGGGTTCCCGTAAATCTTCTTACATTCTATTGGCTTTAAATAAAAAAGATGCCAGATTAAAATAACACACACACACACACACACACAATCCTATTTCAGCTGGGCCTGTAAAGGTCTCTCCTTTCAACAAGACTCCCCAAGGAGGCGAAAACCTCAGCTTGAGAAAAGGTCAGCAAAAGTCTCTCTAAGCTCCTGAGGAAGCCTGAGTGACTCATCGTTTTATCAACCTTTTGGCTTTTATGTATTCCAGAGATGATTCAGAAATGATGTTTCTGGGGTCCCATGCTGGAGGTTCAGACAAAGAGTTCTCTGTTGACTTCACTGTTGTCTGTAAAGAAGAGTGGCTTTTTTCCGGCTTTGAAGAAGGAAAAGCTGGTTATTGTTGTTTTTTTACTGCTACATTTTATGTCTCTCGAACGTTTGATTCACAAGCATCCCAGCATTCCTGGAGTCCAGAAATTCCCTATTAGGGACTTTAATTACAAATAATTAATCCTTTGTATCCAAGTTGTTGGGGAGGGGGGGGACTATGTCACTGAAGGGACAGCAGCCCCAAAGAATGGTTTCTCTCTCCACCCCCCCTTGTGATTTGCAAAGTGATGTCCCATGGAAACTGTTCCAGGAGGTTAATGGCTTGGTCAGTCTCTCTGCCCCTTGCAGAGAATGTGAATTTACTACTTGCTTTTTTGAGACAAGCAGTCTGAACCTGTTCAGCATGAGGAACACTGCAGTCCTCTGATTTCCATGGCTTTTGTTGCATCTGAGGCAGTGGCGTAGCGTGGGTTGTCAGCACCCGGGGCAAGGCAAGTAATTTGCGCCCCCTAACCCATGGATTTTAGCACCCGAGTGCGAGCGCGCGCCCCCCCCCCATGTTGCACCCGGTGCGGCCGGCACCCTTGGCACCCCCCACGCTACGCCACTGTTCCAACGTTCAGCTTCACTGGATGCCCACGAGTTATATTGTACAGAGAGAGGGATAAAAACTTTCCTCTCTGTCCACTCTCTCCTTGCCATGCCTTAGTTTTGCAGGCTTCTCTCCTGTTGCCTCTTGCTTGCCTTTTCTCTAAACTAAAAACAAACCCAATGCTGCCGCCTTTCCTCAGGGCACCGGCTCCATCCCCTTGCTTAGATTCCCTCTACCAAAGCTGAAAGCAGCCTGAAGTTCCTCCTGATCGTGAATGGGAAACAGCCTGCCAGGGAAGGGATCTCTTCCTAACCTGCTCCACGGAACCCGTTCCTTGCAAGCGCTCCGTGTCCCTCGGATGGCGAGCGCCTTTGGAAACGCGGAGCAGGCGCTTGCCGGCGAGCAGCCCCCCCCCGCCCCTTCCCAAGCTAATCCTTTTAAAACCGAAAGCCCCTTAACCCGCTGGCGAGAGGCTTAGCCGGGCCTCGCCCGCCCACCGGCTTCCTCTCGGAGGTTTTTGGGGAGCGCAGGGCGCGGCGAGGCCCGGCGGCGCGTCGGGGTGCGGAGGCTGCCGTGCCGGCCAGGCGTCGGTGGCGGCGTCAGCGCTGCTGCAGCGGCTGCTCCTCCTGCAAGCAGTGAGTGGAGCGCAGCCGCAGCGGCGGCGGGGGGCGCACGCGCGCTAGGGCGCAAGGCTGGCGGTGGCTGCGGGGAGCCCGGTGGAGGAAGGAACTTGTCCCTTCCCTCTGGACTCGCGCCCCCCAGATGTTGCGCCCGGTGCGGCCGGCACCCTTGGCACCCCCCACGCTACGCCACTGATCCGAGGCCCCAGCTGCGCTATACATTTAAAGCACCAGGATACCACCTTAAATGTACAGTGCATCTCCTTTATGCCACGTCTTCCCCCAAAGAATTCTGGGAGCTGTTGTTTGTTAAGGGTGTTGAGAGCTCTTAAAGGTAAAGGTAAAGGTAAAGGGATCACTGCAGACGGTGACAGCAGTCATGAAATTAAAAGATGCCTGCTCCTTGGGAGAAAGGCGATGGCAAACCTAGACAGCATCTTAAAAAGCAGAGACATCACCTTGCCAACAAAGGTCCGTATTGTTAAAGCCATGGTTTTCCCAGTAGTGATGTATGGAAGTGAGAGCTGGACCATAAAGAAGGCTGATCGCCGAAGAATTGATGCTTTTGAATTATGGTACTGGAGGAGACTCTTGAGAGTCCCATGGACTGCAAGAAGATCAAACCTATCCATTCTGAAGGAAATCAGCCCTGAGTGCTCACTGGAAGGACAGATCCTGAAGCTGAGACTCCAATACTTTGGCCACCTCATGAGAAGAGAAGACTCCTGGAAAAGACCCTGATGTTGGGAAAGATGGAGGGCACAAGGAGAAGGGGACGACAGAGGGCGAGGTGGTTGGACAGTGTTCTCGAAGCTACAAACATGAATCTGACCAAACTGCGGGAGGCAGTGGAAGACAGGAGTGCCTGGCGTGCTCTGGTCCATGGGATCACGAAGAGTCGGACACGACTAAACGACTAAACAACAACAAAAGGGACCCCTGACCATTAGGTCCAGTTGTGACCGACTCTGGGGTTGCGGCGCTCATCTCGCTTTATTGGCCAAGGGAGCTGGCGTACAGCTTCTGGGTCATGTGGCCAGCATGACTAAGCCACTTCTGGCAAACCAGAGCAGCGCACGGAAATGCTGTTTACCTTCCCGCCAGAGCGGTTCCTATTTATCTACTTGCACTTTGAGGTGCTTTCGAACTGCTAGGTTGGCAGGAGCAGGGACCGAGCAACGGGAGCTCACCCCGTCGCGGGGATTTGAACCACCGACCTTCTGAAATAGCAGCAAAAGAATGGAGTAAATAGATGACAAGATGTATATTATAGGCTTTAAAGTGCAAGATGCCTCATTATAACTCTCACCAACATGAACCCTTAGAAGGAACAGAGGGTGCCGAAAGAGTTGAAGAATATTAGTTTCATATTCAGGACTATTTGAGTAGGCCTATCTTCAGGGTTCACAGAGCTATTTGCCTTTAAACTACAGAGGTGGGGAATCCGCAGCTTGGATGCCAACACCTATCAGTCCCAGCCAGAATGGTCAAGGATCAGGGATGATAGAAATTTAAATCCACAAACATCTAGAGCTCCCAGAGGTCCTATTGTTATAAGGTCTGTTTCTGCCCAGCCCCGAATCTTCCTGAAAAGGTATCCCATACCATCAAAAGTGGGACAAGAAAAGAGTTAAGGAACAATAACGAGGAAGAAGCAAGAGCAATGCCATGCTACACAAGATCAGAAGCAACTGCTGGGGAACAGGTAGATATAAAGGGGGAGGCAGAAGACCCTTCAAAGAACCCAATTCTCTCTCTCCTGTGCACCATTACTCCAGATATCTGCAATGGCAAGATCTTTGGCAAAATGACCAGTGGGGTTATGCTGAACTGATGAATATAGACAGGCCATTTATCTTTTCATCTACTAATTCACGGGTTCAAAAAGAATGTCCATCATGGCTAAATAAAAACTTTTAAAAATTATATTTTATGTTGGGCAACTATATTTGCCCTTTTAAAATATGTTTTGGCTTCTCAAAGGCTCTAGCTGGTCACTCTTGAAAAACTGACTATCCAAAAATCAAGGGTTCTTTCAGATGCTACATAAATTGTAGACTATTCTTAAAGTTACAAATAACTTAGAAAACTGAAAGAGAGTGTAAGCCAGCCTTCATCAAGCTGGTGCCTTCCAGATGTTTCGACTTTGCATTTAAAACCAGTTTTAAACCTCCCTTAATTTTGATTGCTGCAGCATACTGGAGAAGCGGGTGTATGACATTTCCCCTTTGGTGCCAGTTTTCAGTCAAAATCACACTTCTTCTTCCAAGCCATTAATCAATTTGCCTCAGTGGGGAAAGCATACAATAGTTGTGTTTTAAAACATCACTGAAGAATGGGTGATTCGGTGTTTCTGATCAACCCCCACCTCCCCCCACACTTTTAAATGAAGATTGAATTTTCAAGAGAGATGATCTGAGATCCTGTCTACTCAAGAGAGCTCTGAGATCCTGTCTACTCTATGGGCATGACCTCTTTTCTCATATAAAAGAGGAGCCCATAAAAGTACGCTGTGCTTACGTCTGCCAAAACATCTCCTCCTTATATAGGGATGCTAATTTAAGTGCAGAGTTGGAGTTTGGAGTCTCAGAAGCTCAGCCTTGTCCCATTTATTTGGCCTGGTTTTTAAAGCAGCCCACCTGCTGATATAGAGGGTGTGCCTTGGCTGCGCTGGGGGATACTATTTGTGAGCTGGAAGCCTGCCCATGCTGGCTGATGAAAGATTCTCTGGAGAGACCTGGTCCTAGGCTGACTGGTGTCATTAACACTTTGTTCAGGGAGGGCAGAATGTCAGATGGATTCAGCTTTGCAGTAGTTCAAAAAGCGAAACCGAGCCTGAATGTCGGCTCCCCCAGCTTACCATCAGCAGCCCCATGTGAGGTATTTGTTGCTGGACTGTACCACTTAGACTGCAGGTGGTGGATCAAATGTCTAAGTTCTCCTGCACATGAAAATAAAAAAGAAACCTTCCTGTGCATATAAAACTAGCAGGGCTGGAACGAAAGTAATAGACTTTCCCTTAAAATATTCATTTTCTGTGGGCATGGAGATTTTATATTGGGGTAGGTGGGTGTTCAAACAATACCCTACCTGCACCTGAAGTGGAAAAGCCCAGTAGGCAATATAGTGGTACCTCAGGTTAAGAACTTAATTCATTCCGGAGGTCTGTTCTTAACCTGAAACTGTTCTTAACCTGAGGTACCACTTAGCTAATGGGGCCTCCCGCTGCTGCCGCGCGATTTCTGTTCTCATCCTGAAGCAAAGTTCTTAACCTGAGGTACTATTTCTGGGTTAGCGGAGTCTGTAACCTGAAGAGTCTGTAACCTGAAGCATCTGTAACCAGAGGTACCACTGTACATTCATATATAACATGCATTCTTAACACTGCCCTTTTGGAGAAAGATATTCCCTAGCAGCTACGAAGAAGACATACAGAATATTGCTACCTTTCTAGTGGCCTGCAAGGCTACCATTAAGCCTGGATATTAAACTAGCATTAAGCCAACAATTTGCTCAGTGGTCCCCACCTAAAGCAGTAATGAAGAACATGTGCCTCTCCAGCTGTTGATGTGCTACGACTTTTATCATCCCTGACCATGGGCCATGCTGGCTGCGGCTGATGGGAGTTGGAGTCTAACAACAGGCGGAGGGCCAAAGGTTTCCAATCTCTGGGTTAAATGAACTTCCATATCAGCGGTGGAAGGGGAAAAAAAATACATGTCACCTTGCCCAATGGGCAATGCCACCCACACAGAGAGAGGAGGAATATTTCTGGTCTTCAAAGCAATCTGTTTACACCAGACAAATTAAAAAGGGCTTCTTAGTTCAAGTTTAGCAAAGAAAGAATGCACGGAAATATGAAAACAAGATAAAAAGAGAGAGAGGAAGCCAAGGCATTTCGAGACCAGTTTCATGTGTTTGCTGTGGATTTAAGTGATCTGCAAATAGTCATTTGATGAAATGTGACATTTCTTGCGTCATGTAAGCAAAATGAAATGATGGACACTTCAAAGCATCAGCAGAGGGAATTTAAATTAAGCAGTATTATCTTAAGACACAGCATTAATCAGATTGCAAAGAATTGGAGAATTTAGCATTGATTTGTTGTCATTTGCTCTCCACCACACTGTTTGTGAAAAGGAGGAATTGCCTCTTGGAGGTCTGGAAAGACTCCCACTTTGCTTCTTTCCTTTTATTTCATAACAGGCTTCTGGTGTTGGCTACTGAACCGAATACATCCTACCAGAATTTGTCTGCCATGCCTACCTATTTTGTCAGACATGACAACAATGACTTGTTGCCCATACTGACCATTCTCTTCCTGGTGTGTGGGTGTGTTCACATGCAGAAATGTCAGTAACACTTCTGTGACCATTCCTGGAGTGCCTACTGAAAGGTTCAGTGATAAATGAAGTTATAGGGACACAGGCAGAGGGCCTTCTCTGCAATGGCGTCCCTTTGGAACGCCCTCCCAAGTCAAGGAGATAAAGAACTACACAACTTTTAGAAGACATCTGAAGGCAGCCCTGTATTGGGAAGTTTTTAATGTTCGGTGTTTTATTATGTTTTTATATTTTGCTGGGAGCTGCCCAGAGTGGCTGGGGAAACCTAGTCAAAGCAGTCTGCTCTCTATGGAAAATGCAGTCCTTGGCCTAGTTTGCAGAGAACTAATTAACTCTCTTCTTTCCTGATGGCCATCCCTACCAGCATTTGACAACAGGAATACTTCTTTCTATTAAGTGGACCGAAAATCCATGGTATGGACATGAGCAAACCCAATTCTCACAGTGAGAGAATCACCAGAAGACCCTCGGAACTAGACCTCAGTGTCTGGGCTCAATGATGGGGGTGGAGACACTCCTTCAGGTACACTGGGCTGAGGCCGTTTAGGTCTTTAAAGGTCAGTACTGACACTGAATTGTGCTCAGAAACGTATGGGGAGCCAGTGAAGATCCTTTAGGACTGTGTTGTATGGTCCTGGTGGCCACTCCTGGTCACCAGTCTTGCTGCCACATTCTGAATTAGTTGTAGTTTCCAAGTCATCTTCAATGTTAGCCCCATATAACTGCAGTAGTTCAAGCGGGAGATAACCAGAACATGCACCATTCTGGTGAGACAGTCTGCGGGCAGGTAGGGTCTAAGCCAGCATACCAGATGGAGCTCGTCGACAGCTGCCCTGGACACAGAATTGACCTGTGCCTATCTCGGGGTAGGACTGGGAGAGGAAACCCTGTATGAAATTCTGGGAAGCCACAAGTCAGCATAGACAATACTGAGCTAGATAGAACAGTAGCTGGACTCAGCATTCTTAGGTTCCACTCCAGATTTATCCATGGCCCACCATGTTGCATTCCAACTCCATTCTGTGCCCATTGCTGCATCCAAGATTCACCTTCAGGCCTCAATGAAGGTGAGGGGAGATTATTATTATTATTATTTATTAAAAGGTGTTGACCTAAAACAGTAAACTGTTTATAAGATGTGAAAGTAGGACCCTGAAGCTTGTGGCAAAATGGATAGCTGGTCCCGTGCCCAGGTGAGGAAGAACATGTAAGGCGGGTCATCAAAACCACTTCACTTTTGTGGAATAATAATTCACATATAGGAAATTATGTAATATGCCACAGCACTTCTATTGGGACTTTTGTGAGAAAGTTTTTCAATTGCTTTGAGGAAGCCAAACTTTATTATCTCTGCCACATTCCTCTTACCCACTGACCCAGTTGCCTTGTTTGTTAATATCTAGTCACCGTTTGCCTTGTATTGTGAAGACTGAGACAAAGTAGGCATTGAGGAATTCTGTTGCCTTTGTGGACTTGGGTGAATAGCCTTTTTGTCCTGAAAGAGAAACAAACCCACAGTTTCCTTTGTCTTTCTCCTCTAATATGCCTTTGATTATGCCTAACATTCCTCCCTAACATGCTTAGCTGGTTGTAACCTCTTCCCTAGCCTCTATTTGGCAAAAACAGGGCTTGAAAGGGGTAGTCTTTGCCATGTGGGTATTCAGCGACTACCAAGTGATGCATTTTTCCTCCCTGCACTCAGCTAGAGGTAACAGACATAATCAACACCTCCACGATGCTCCCTAGCAGGGGCAGCAAATATTTATCAGACCAAAAGCCACATTCCCCTCGTGGCAACCTTCTGGAGGCCACATGGTAGTTGTGTGGAGGGTCCAGAGGCAAAAGTGGTTGGAGCAGTGAATGTGAATTTTATCTTTGTACAGTAGGCTAGTTTCTGCACATTCACATATTCAGAAGACTTTTAAAAAGAAGAAGATAAGAAGAATCTGCAGTAGGCCATCAGGTCTGATATAAGGGGTGATATGATAGCCATGTTCAAATATATAAACAGATGTCATATAGAGGAGGGAGAAAGGTTGTTTTCTGCTGCTCCAGAGAAGCGGACACGGAGCAATGGATCCAAACTACAAGAAAGAAGATTCCACCTAAACATTAGGAAGAACTTCCTGACAGTAAGAGCTGTTTGACAGTGGAATTTGCTGCCAAGGAGTGTGGTGGAGTCTCCTTCTTTGGAGGTCTTTAAGCAGAGGCTTGACAACCATATGTCAGGAGTGCTCTGATGGTGTTTCCTGCTTGGCAGGGGGTTGGACTTGATGGCACTTGTGGTCTATTCCAACTCTATGATTCTATGATTCTAGGTCAGTGGCCTATCCAGTTAAACATTCAGTTCTCCCACTGGCCAACCCAATGTCTATGGGAAGCCTCTAAACAGGGCCTGAGTGCAACAGCACTCTCTTGTTATTCCTTCAAGTGCCATTTGGTGGAGGTAAGGCTGGGGGGCAGACTGGCACAAGGCAGAAGTCCTTATCTATGGTGACCTGGCAGATGCAGAATTCTCTTCCACTGGACCTGCATTGAATTCCTACATTGCAGGCATTTCAGAAGGCCCCAAATACTATTTCCCCCAATTGCCATTCAGGGGTATTTGTCCAGAAAAGTGGCCTTAAAAAGAAAGGAAGAACATGGATGTGTGCGTGTACCCTCTCTTATGGCATGTGTGTATTTTTGTGCAAGTACATAAGTCTGAAAACCACAGTATACATTGGTTTCCCATTCTATAGGATCACGTCAGCATAAATACAGACCCCACATTTTACAAGTGACAGTATGTGTGACAGAAATAATAGAATCACAGAATTGTAGAGCTGGAAGGGACCCTGAGGGTCATCTAGAGAACGGGCCTTTTCTGCAGTGACTCCCCATTTGTAGAATGGTTTCCCCAGGGAGGTTCGGCTAGCACCTTCATTATACACCTTTAGGTGCCAGGCAAAAAAGCTCCTCTTTAACCAGCCCTATGGCTGATTGCCACCTTGATGCCAATGATAGGAAGGGAGCAGACTTCACTTGGCAAAGACTTCCAATGTTCTAATCAAGAGTCCCCTGTTATTTGTTATAAACATAAGTAATTTCTGAGGGCTCTATACAAAACTGTACAGGAAAATGATACATTTTTATTAAAATGCTGATGAATTTTCATGTGGGGGGTACTTTCTTTTTAATTGCAAGCTGATGTGTCAATGTGGAGAACTGAACTTTAGATTGGTAAAATGAGAGAAAATGAAGCTGACAGATTTGCACATCCCAGCTTAGGGACATAGGAAGCTTCTTTTGTTGTTGTTGTTTAGTTGTTTAGTCGTGTCCGACTCTTCGTGACCCCCTGGACCAGAGCACGCCAGGCACTCCTGTCTTCCACTGCCTCCCGCAGTTTGGTCAAACTCATGCTGGTAGCTTCGAGAACACTGTCCAACCATCTCACCCTCTGTCGTCCCCTCCTGCTTGTGCCCTTCATCTTTCCCAACATCAGGGTCTTTTCCAGGGAGTCTTCTCTTCTCATGAGGTGGCCACAGTATTGGAGCCTCAGCTTCAGGATCTGTCCTTCTGGTGAGCACTCAGGGCTGATTTCCTTAAGAATGGATAGGTTTGATCTTCTTGCAGTCCATGGGACTCTCAAGAGTCAAACCCAGGATCCATCTAAGCTCAATATTGCCTACACTGTTTGGCAGCGGGCCCCTCAGTGGGCTTTTTCAGCCGTACCTGGAGATGTTGGGGATTGAACTAGCAGCCTCCATGTACAGCAGCTGCTCTGCAGTCCTTTCTGCTTGACACATGTCAGACAAATTCTTGTACAAAGGGAAAGAAAAGCTGATTTTTTTAAAAAAAAAATCAAGTATTAACTCTAAATGTACTGATTCTTCAGAGCAGAAGGTTATCTCTTTTGACGCGGCTGGCATGCATAGCATAAACCGAAGCAGGCTATTTTCAGCATTCCTCCACAGTGATGCAATGTTTGTGAACAACAGCAATGTACAGTCTCCTAGTTTCAAAGGCCTTTTCTCCTGAAAACTTTGCTCCTTCCTGCAAATACTTTGTGCCAACTCCCTGTAAGCTAGCAGTGTTAATTCATTAGGCTTCATCCTTTTCTGTTGTGTCACAATCTTATTTAATTATAACTATCCCCTCCTCTTGCCCAGGTGAAGTGAGGCTTTCTACTAACTGATAATTTAAACACACTGTGGCAGAGGAGGTGTGGTCAGGTGAGGGAAGAGCTGAACAAATATGTAACTAGCGTAAGAGCTGAAGGGGTAGGATATCAGGGACAATAGTAGTATTTGTCAATCTATCCCTAGCAGACTCTTCCTTAACACCTGGATTAAGTCTCCATTTGTTAGTCTTCACCCAGCGGTTTAGAATATCAACAGCTATCTTGATATCAGATAAACAGGAGTGGTGTTTCACATCATCCACAGCACATGCCAAATGGGCAGTCATTCTTTATAGATGTTAAAGAACACGGAGAGCAAGGCTGGTCTCTGCAAGACACCATAGGCCAATGACCAAGGTGCTGAACATAGAAGTCTCCCAATATCACTTTTTGGAATTGACCATTAAGTAGGACTGGAAGTAAAATAAGTTTGTAAAAAAGAACAAACAAGCTTGGCCGCTTGTATTTCTGTAAAAAAGATGCCCTCACAGGAGAGGTCTTCTAATTCTAAAAACCCCACTCAGATTGAATCAAACACTGGGGGACATTTTCACCTCATTCAACCTCCCACAAAATGCCAATCCCAACACCACACTAATTTGGTTTGTATATAAATGTACTTCTATTTGGTTTTAGGGTAGATATGCCCTAATCGGCAAACACCACAGAAAGGTCGGCTTTCGTTAGTAAGTTTTATTACTCGTGGAGCGGGAGAAAGATGAAAAGGAATGGAAGAAATGACTGCTCCAGACCACAAAGCTCAGAAATAAAATCTGCACAAAGCTCAGAAATAAAAGATGGAGCAGTGGAGGGTGTCAACTTTGCAAATGAGATTTGGGGGACTCCAGAATTTTTGGAGGCGTTCTGGTGAGGGGAATTTCAGAAGCATGTCGAGCCCAAAGACACAGAGTGCTTCTGAGTTCACTTTCAGTACTGCCATGCTCCCAAATAACATTCCATTGGAAAATGAGTTTCCAGTAACACAGACTTCCACACCACCTTTTGCTTTGCAGGTATGTACCACCTGCATGTACAAAGACTGTTCCCTGGGTGGGAGGAGAGAATGGTGGTACCCTGTTGAGAGACTCCACACAGAACAGCATAGATGCTGATATCAATTGCAGGAGCTGGCATGGAGTGAAGGCATTGATTTGATTTGACTTGCCCTGGTAAAGTAGTTAAGGTTGTGTTTTCAGGACAAAAGGGGGGGGGAGTGGTGAAAACGTCTTAAAATCCAAAGAAACAAAATCTTTGATTCCCATCCAAAAAGTTTCGAACAAGATCCCAAATGGACTATATATAGTCCTAGGAAGAAAATGTAGGATAATGTCTGGTGCATTCTTCTTTCTGAACCTTTTGTTTTGACGGCTGAAAATAGGGTCTACCCCAGCCATGGCATACATCAGGGGTCAGCAAACTTTTCCAGCTGATCTACTGTCCCTCAGACCTTGGGGGGGGCAGACTATATTTTGGGGGAAACCACACAAATTCCTATGCCCCACAAATAACCCAGAGATGCATTTTAAATAAAAGGACACATTCTACTCATGTAAAAACATGCTGATTCCTGGACCGTCCGCAGGCCGGATTTAGAAGGCAATTGGACTGGATCTGGGCCCCAGGCCTTAGTTTGCCTACCCATGGCATACATGCTTAGTAAGAACAAATGATTTTTTGCCCAAACATCCAGTATAAATGGGTAGCTGTGCATTTGTGGAATGTGACACTTCTGTTGAAGACAAATTACTGGCTTTGCTCAGCTAAATGAGCCAAATGATATTCCTTGGTACATTTTGATGAATTTCCTGAGTCTGTGCTCTGTTCTAGCCAATATCAGTATCTAGAAACTGGGGCTAAGCTATGTTTGTTTGTGAGATGTCTATAGAGTCAGTATGTGTGGAAAACATATTACTAGCTTATCTCTTTTCACCCCTCACTCCTCCAGTCCTTTGCAAACATGGGTGCTCTGATACGGAGATTCCTTGCCTGCCTGGGCTCTCCCATTCACGTCACTGTGCAAAAGCTACACACAGAGAGCTGCCTCTTCATTTTAAGTGAATGGGCGTCTAGGAATTCTAGATCCGCGTGTGACTGCCTATGTGGTGAACCACTGAACCGTAAGGGGGGGGGGGAATCTTCTCAGTGAAGTAATTTTAGGTCCTGGACTGACTTTGCCCCCGCCCCCCAATAAACCATTGGATCCACCTGGGGAGGAAGGAGTGTAAAAAGACTTCCTGTTGCAGTTGAACCCAGCTTGGGCAACGAGGTCTTCCTGAGTTCTAACATGTTCCTGGATCTTTTGATCCTACCTCCTGACTTGTTCTTCAGTTCTGACTTTTGGCTTGTTCCTTGACTTTACCTCTTGCCCTGTGGTCCTAACTTACTCCTGGCTGGTCCCATCGTTCCTGGCTCGCCCAGGACTGTTGCCTATGGCCAACCCTAACAATGGGGAAGTCTGATATACAGGAATAAAAACTTGGCTTCAGTGCATAATGGGGCTTTAGGCTGGGATTATTTCTGACCAGTTACTCTCGAAATGAGTGCTAGATGAACCAATGGTCTGACTTTCTGCAAGGTAGCTTCCTCTGTACCCTTGCCTAAGAATTCATGTTGTGCCAAGACTTACATCAATAGTAATTAAAGAATACTGTGTAAAGAAGAGAAACATGTACAGAACAAAATCCTTGCCCTAAGGGAAAATTACTAACTGATCCACAGGGCATGCAAGCAGTAGCTCAAGGAACGGCAACAATTAGGTTATCTAATACAATTTTAATTAGCACGTAATTTGATTTTTCTCATTTTAATTTAAATAATTTTACTCTGTACTAGAAAATAAATTGGAACAGAATGAGTGGCTTTAGAAAGAGAAATCCAGCAATTATTTCAACATAGCTCAAAAGTGGAAGCAAGTCTTAGGACCTGCCTGGCCTTTGATAATACGTTCAATTTTTCTTTTTCTTTTTTAAGAATAAAAGAACAAAATGGGTAATTTGTACCATACGTACACATGAATCAAATTAATCCTGGAGGTTTTTTTAAAAAAAACAAAACATAGTTTGATGGAGAATGTAATGAAATTCCTATAACACCACCTAACACAAGGACTTTGACAAGCATAATAATAATAATAATAATAATAATAATAATAATAATAATTGTACCCCACCCATTTTCACAGGGTTGCCTCAGCCACTCTTCCCTCCTTTTCCCTGTTATTAATTTGTAAACACCCCCAAAAATCCCCTATATATGCAATAGACTTTTGTTGTTATCATAAGCATTTAATTCTGTATTAATTTAGGAGTAGAGAAAGAATTTCTATTCTGAACTGAGCAAGTTTGGGTTAATTTGGCCGAGTTCCTCTTCGCCACCTGGATTTTCTATTGACCTCCACTGTACTCAACTGTTGGCTGTAGCATTAAAAGTTCAAGGAGGAAAGCCAACACTGAATCTGGTTTTGTTCCACCGCTTGCCTCATCCACTCACATCACCATTCAGCTTGCTCCTGATCATCTGAAGACTCACTGTGTTCCTCTCTTTCTCTCTGTATATATGTGTGTGTGTGCATGCGCCTGTGCCTTGATCCGTACAAGCTACCTCCCAAAAAACAGCTGCAGCAAATTCTCTTTAGAAAACGTGCAGGGAGCTTTGCCGCATTGCCTTGTCAAAGATAGCAAGCCCCTTCCAACAATGGCTGCCTTCCCCAAGGATTTTGGAACTGGCCAAGGCAGCACAAAATGTTTTGGCCCCACTCCTTTCCCACACTGTGGCTAGGAGGCCCCCAAGCACTGCAAACACACCCTGGGTATTTTCTTATCTCAACTAGCAGCGTGGAAGCAAGAGTTTCGTGGTATAAATTGGGAATAGGGAACCTTTCTTTCAGCCAGAGAGCCACAGTCTCTTCTGGGAAATCT
The DNA here is from genome assembly GCF_964188305.1 of Podarcis bocagei. Taxonomy (NCBI): domain Eukaryota; kingdom Metazoa; phylum Chordata; class Lepidosauria; order Squamata; family Lacertidae; genus Podarcis; species Podarcis bocagei. The sequence goes on from NC_138127.1 coordinate 80,958,992, forward strand.
TCCAGGGGCCACATGCCAGGGGTGGGCAGAAGCAGAGGCAAAAGTGTACAGAGAAATGAATGTGAATTTTACCTCAGGGCAGTGGATAAGTTTATACACACCTTTTCTGTCCTCCACACAGGCTACCTAAGGGACATAGAGGCTCAAGGTTGTTTTCCAGCTGTGCAAAACCCCCAAACATGATGTTAAGCAAGGCTGTGGCGTGGGGAGAGTGAGTGTTGGTCGGGAGGAGGGGTGGCTTGTGAGAATCCCATGGGCCATATGGAGATGCCTGGAGGGCCGCATTTAGTCTGTGGTTCCTCGTTCCTGGTTTAAATTTAGCTTAAAAGCATATAACTCCAAGCTCAATCTGAACATATGATAGCATGTTTGGAATGTGCTGCCTAGTAAAGCACACCTGAAGCTGTCCAGTGCTTGATTGCCTGCTAAATATTCATTTTGTTCTGATAACAAATCTCCCTATTTTCCACTCTCCTAGGAAAAGGAGTGTGGATGACATGATGACAACCTAGCAGTATCCAGGCCAGGTTCCTGTGGCCAGAAGCATCATAAAGCTGAAGGACAATCCATTGCTTTCCAGTGTATACGGCTGTAACATGTCAATAATTTCCCATGAAATTCGTCAAGATCAAGTCAAAACTGTGTAGAACTTACCATATTTTTCACTCTATAGGATGCACCGGACCATAGGACACACCTTGTTTTAGAGGGGGAGGAAAAAAATTCTCCCCCTCTCTGCTCAGCGCCCCTTCAGCGAAGCGGCAGGAGAAACAGAGCCCCTTCCATTTCTCCTCCCGCTTGGCTGAAGGGGCGCTGCGCAGCTCTCCCTCTCTGCTGAAGCCAGGAGTCTTTTTTTAAAAAAAGAAATGATATTTATTAAAGGTTTAGAAATTACAAAAAACAACAACAAAAAAATTAACTGGACATACATTACAATACATAAAAAGAAAAACACAGAAAAACAATACAACAGTACAACAAAAAGAAACAATAACACTAAAACACGGATCCAATATTCCCTATCTTTACCTTTCATTTGCTTGATTCATCGACCTCCTCGCACCTCTCTTCTTTGTATTCTAGTTCAATTAATTGCTTCAGCAAATTCTTTCCATCTTACTCAATTTTTGTTCTATAATTTACCTTAACCCAATCTGACCTTATATTTTACACTTTGGCCCATTAACAATCCATTTTTACTTACTTCTTTATAACATTTCTGCTAAAACCATGTAACTTCATTCCAGCATCCTTCTAACATTCATTAATTTTGCTATTTTTTTGTAAATATATTTTAAATTTTTTGCAATCTTCTTCTACCGACTCTTCTCCCTGGTCTCGGATTCTGCCAGTCATTTCCACCAGTTCCATGTAGTCCATCAGCTTCATCTGCCATTCTTCCCGGGTGGGTAGATCTTGTGTCTTCCAGTGCTTTGCAATAAGTATTCTTGCTGCTGTTGTGGCATATATGAAGAAAGTTCTATCCTTCTTTGGCACCAATTGGCCGACCATGCCCAGGAGAAAGGCCTCTGGTTTCTTCAGAAAGGTATATTTAAATACCTTTTTCATTGCTGAAGCCAGGAGTCTTGCTCTCCCGGCTTCAGCGAAAGGAACCTGAAGCCTCCGGAGTGCAGTGGGAACTCACGCTGAAGCCTGGAGAGCGAGAGGGGTTGGTGCGCACTGACCCCTTTCACTCTCCAGGCTCCAGTGAAAGCAACGCGAAGCCTTCGGAGCACAGAGGGAGCGCTCCCTCTGCACTTCAGAGGCTTCCTGTTGCTATCGCTGAAGCCAAGGAGCCTGCATTCACTCCATAGGACGCACACACATTTCCCCTTAATTTTTGGAGGGGGGAAAGTGTGTCCTATAGAGCGAAAAATACGGTAGTTGAATATCACCCAGTACATCTTGCCCTAGTGGGAAGGGCTATGATCAGGTGATCTGTGTGCCTGCTAAGTCTGTGTGCCAAAAGCTAACAGTAGATGGGTAGCTTCAAGGCTCCAGCTCTCCTCCCTTCTTAACAGAGGACTCCATCAAACAGAGATCTGTCCTGTGTGACGTAGGGCACTGGATTTCACCTTTAGCCAGTGATAAGGACCTTGATACATCATGGTATTTTGAACGGTATAGACCTAGATCCAGCATTTAAGTTAGGACTGATGTTCGCAATGTGGTTGCCACAAGAAAGCTGCCTGAGACTACTATATTACATTATTAATAATAATTTTGCCAGCACCACCAGCACCTGGTGCAAAAAGGCCCTTTGAACATATTTACATACTTTTATGAAATGCAATAGTTAAGATACAATCAAATGCTTTTGTGTGTGTGTGCAAATAGGTACCGCTGCGGCGGGAAGGTAAACGGCATTTCCATGCGCTCTGGTTTCCGTCACAGTGTCTCGTTGCGCCAGAAGCTGTTAAGTCATGCTGGCCACAAGACCCGGAAAGCTGTCTGTGGACAAACGCCGGCTCCCTCGGCCAGTAAAGCGAGATGAGAGCCGCAACCCCAGAGTCGCCTTTGACTGGACTTAACTGTCCGATAGTCCTTTACTTTTCACCATTTTTCTCATACAGAAATTTAGACTGTGGCCTTTTTGGAAAACGCAGTTAATTGTTTTTACTATAAAAGCCACATTCCAGAAAAATGAAGAACTTAATTGAGGTGGAGCACAGGGCGGCGTCAGCATTGTTACAGACCCAAAAGCTTATCACACCCATTGAGCGCTGCATGAAGAGAAGAAGTTGTTTTTATTTTGTTCAGTATTATGGAACGCAAGAGAAGCACACCCAAAAGATCAAACTTAATTTCTTGTTGTTTAGAATGCCATTTCAAAAGGAAAGTTAAGTTATATTTTAGCACTCAACACCTACACACCAAAGTACATAACCCAGATGAGCTAATCTTTAAGACCGGAGTAGAAATGAGCTAATGTTGTTAGGGGATTGCATGCACAATATGGCAAGAGATCAGTAACAAAGGAGGGAGGGTGAACCACCCAAAACTGCTCAGCTGCTAGCAATAAAGAAGCAGCAAGTTGCAAAATGCATTAACCATTTCTGTGCATTGTTCACTCGGGGCACTTTTTTTTCCCCTCCAGAAAAGGCAAATGTAAAACTTTGCTTTGATGCTTGGGCACGCTCGATACAGCAAGGCCTGTTTTTGCAATTCTGGGGAAAAGATGTGCTCTCTCTCCAGAATGATAAAAGATTGTGCGTAACCGTGGACAGTCTGGATGCTAAATTGACAATATCGTATATCCACAGATAGAACATTTTAAAAAAATAATAAACAAAACAAAACAAAAAAGAACCTTAATATCCTAATTTGAGTTTTAAAAGCTTGAAGTTGGCCTCTGAAGCTTAAGAAACTGAATTTGTGAGCTGTTAAATGTCAGGACTGACCTCTGGGAGTTTTGAGGAGGGATGATGTGGTGAAGGTCAGCCTTCAGGTCATGTTTTATTATACAAGAAGTTTAATTGTTCTGGCGAGGAAGCAAAAGTGACTCATTGACTTGAAGTGGGTCCCTGTCTCCCAGCGCAGATTTTGACTGGAGGAGGATACGGCTAGCAATAATATCTTTAAAAGAGCTGAACTGCTTTGCTTCACTGTTTTAACTACTTCCATCTAGCTTCATTTACTTTGGACACAAAAATTGAGAAGGGTCCAAGGATAGCAAAAAACAGTGCCTTTGTCACCCTTTTTGAACCCTTTTTTGCTCTGTTTAAATTATGCCTTTTTGCCAAAGAAAATTGTATATTATTGGGCCTTTTCCGAGCCCCCTTTTAATGGAAGAACATTAAATCGTTTATAGCTATAAGCACTAAAAAATACAAATCATCAAGTTTGTGGTATGGCATTTTCCAGTTGCATTTTTGTTATCTCGAAATTCTCTGACACTGGACTCAGGAAAACAACAACAACAACAACAGTTTTATTATCTCCTGGGTTGCTTTTTGTTGTTTTGATTATTGTTCTTTTAATTATGTAGTCTTATTTAAAAAATAGATTTATGATACTGATTATCTGCTCTAAACTTTTTTGAGTTGAAGAGAGAGACGATGGACTCCAGTGAGAAAGCTATTTAATAGTTTCACTTTCCCACTCAGTTCAATAGGGGTAAAGTGGACTTCTGCCTGTCTTAAAAGTTCAATCTGTTGTTGTTGTTGCTGTTACTATTATTCAAAATTGAAATAAAACACCACACAACAACTTCTCTCATGATTGTTGGCAGGCCGTTTGAAGTGGCTCAAGTTTGCTGAAAGAAAGAGATTTACAACTATTTCAAACAGCTGCCGAGGTCCACAGAGGGTTAAAATGCATGTATTTGTTAAAAAGCAGATCAGTTAAACCAGATCTATTGGAAATTGAACTTGCTGTTAAACAGGTGCATGTTAAAAAGGAACCCTTCAGAACACAATGAAAAAAAGCAGGCCATAAAATTATATTTTAAATTGTAAATAAATAAAACTTTAAAATAAACAGAACAATAATACATAATTATAAGGGAAGCTTACAACTGCAAGGCAAAAAAATGTTATAGTCATCTTGGACCAGCCCTGTTGTTCGGCAAACCAAGGCAACCGTCTCAGATAGCTGACTTCAGATGTCAGGAAAGAACTACAAATTATTTAATGTATGTATTATTGTTGTGAGATGTGCTTGCGGGATTCTTCTGCTTTTAGGGGCAAAATGACTTTGGCAGGCCTTGGGGGCATCGGCTGCTGTGCCTCAGATAGCAAATCTCACGAACGGCTTCTGATCCTGCGTCACAAACTAGTGTAAAACAAGATGCAGAATATATAAATACAGCAAAGAGCATGCTAGATGTGAGCATTGCTCAGTGGTAGAGGACGCAACTTAGAATGTGGAAGATCCCAGGTTCAGTCCCTAACATTTCCTGGTAAAAGGACCAGGGGGCAGGAAATAACTCTGCAGGAAGCCGCTGCCAGGAATAGCCAATGAAACTGGGCTAGATAGTGACATGGGAAACAGCCTCCTATCTCTCAGAAAAGAGCTTTTAGCAATGTGCAGTAGTGCTGGAGGTGAAGCAGTGATCCTTGGTGTGAGGATAGCAGTGTATAATGAGTTCATGTTTCCATTTGTAAAATGTTAAGAGGGCATTGCTTCTTTGTTGGCTTGTCTAATTTCTCAACTTTGTTACAATTGGCTGGGGGCGAAATCCTAAAGCATAAGAATTAGGGTTCCCACCCAGGATATAGTCTGAGTGCCTCACTTGTAATTTCATAAATCATTTAATGTGTCAACACGAATGGAAGTTATTAATATTGCAGTTGCTGTATAAGGGATTGTTATTATGTAATTGAAATTAACAAGATTTTGGAACGCAGAAATAAAGAAAATCATCAAACCATGTGAGACACAACCTAATCTATAAAATTCGGTACAGTGGTACCTCGGGTTACAGACGCTTCAGGTTACAGATGCTTCAGGTTACAGACACTTCAGGTTACAGACTCCGCTAACCCAGAAATAGTACCTCGGGTTAAGAACTTTGCTTCAGGATGAGAACAGAAATCGTGCTCCGGCGGTGCAGCGGCAGCGGGAGGCCCCATTAGCTAAAGTGGTGCTTCAGGTTAAGAACAGTTTCAGGTTAAGAACGGACCTCCAGAACAAATTAAGTTCTTAACCCAAGGTACCACTGTATTTGATTATTAAATAATTGGTATTAGTAATTATATTATAAATTGGTATTGTTATAGTGAGGCTATTATTGGATTGTAATTGAAAACTAATAAAATTATATATATATATATATATATATATATATATATATATATATATATATATATATATGCAGGTTTTGGTGTCTTCGGGTGTCTTCCCGTGTAAGAGTTGGGGTGTCTAGGCGACGTTTCGACGAGGTCTCACTCGTCATCTTCAGGCTGGTGCTTTCGGCTTCTTGTTACTAGAACAGAGCAGGATCTCAGTGTTTGAGTTCCTATAAATACTGTTGAGGGGGTGTGGTGTATAGCCTCCAACGTTCTGGGCAGAGAGGGAGTTCCCAGGTTAGTGTGCCTTTTCTTCTTTTGTTCCTTAATTACTTGAGGGATATCTTGAGTGATTTCTTGAGTGATATTCTGAGTACCACTTAGGAGGGTCATTAGGTGTGGATTAGTTGCTAAAGCTTTCGTGTCTTGACCTCTTGAGCTTGTAAAGAGTTTTTTCTGAGAAGATGGCTGTACTTCACTTAGTTGTGCTCTGGCTTGGCTTCGTGTATAGGGGCGAGCTGTGGTTTTGTGCCCTGTGCCAGCCAGATCTGTGTAAGGATTGCAGGGGGGTGCAGCATCCGGAGGTGCCACTATGGTTTGGCTACTGGATGGTGTCTGTAATTTATCTGTGGAGAGGGTCTGGGTTTGGGTCTGGTGTGGTTGATTGGAGATGGCGTTCTGTGTGCCTCTGGTTCTGGTGTCGGTTTTTGTGGGGAGGGCTATTTTCCAGATGTCTGGCAGGCGGGACGTATCGTCACGCTTGTTCATGTTGTGAGGGTGTTTCTCTATCTCGATGGCTTCCATGATTATTCTCTTGTGGTGGTGTTCCGTGTTAAAGAGCAATTTGGAATCTGAAAAATTAATTTCGTGTCCTGTTTCTTTCATGTGTTGGTAAAGAGAGGAAGTTTTTTCTTCTTTTTTGACGGCATTCTTGTGTTCTGCGATACGTGCATTTATTCGTCTGTTTGTTTGTCCAATGTACGTGGCTGGGCAGACTTTGCAGGGTATTTCATAGACCCCTTGGTTTTCTAACTGGATTTTATCTTTGGGGTTTCTGAGGATATTGGCTATTTTTTGGTTGGTGCAAAAGGCTGTTTTGATATTGTGTTTGTGGAGGATTTTGCTAATTTTATCTGTAGTGCCCTTGATATAAGGAAGGAGGGCCATGCCATTGTTTTCTTCTGTGTCTTGGTTTTTGGGGGGTGTTTCTTTTTGGATTAGCTTCGTAACCCTGTTTTGCTGGTATCCGTTGGCGATTAACACATTTGAAAGATTCTGTAACTCAGTTGTCAAGTGGTCTTTGTCAGCCAGGCGTTTGGTTCTGGAGATGAGAGTCTTGGCTACGGAGTTTATTTGTGCAGGGTGGTGGTGTGATTGTGCATGTAAGTAGCGGTTGGTGTGTGTTTTTTTCCGGTAGATAGTGTGTCCTAGGGAGCCATCAGGTTTTTTGTAGATTAGGACGTCAAGGAAGGGAAGTTGGTTGTTGGCTTCTATTTCCATAGTGAATTGTATTTTGGGGTGTAGGCTGTTGAGATGTGTGAGGAAGCTATCTAGTTTTTCCTTCCCGTGTGGCCAAATTACAAAGGTGTCGTCAACATACCTGAGCCAAAGTTTGGGTTTGTGTTCTGACTTGTCTAAAGCATTGGTTTCAAAGTGTTCCATGTACAGATTTGCGATGACCGGTGAGAGGGGTGATCCCATGGGTGCTCCTTCTATCTGTTTGTATCTTTGTCCATTGTGGATGAAGTACGTGTTGGTTAGGCAGTGGTTGGTCAGGTCCAGGATGTATTCGGGGGGATTGTATTTGTTTTGAATGGCTGTCAAGGCTTCATTAATGGGCACTTGTGTGAAGAGAGATACAACATCGAAGCTCACAAGTAGGTCGTCGGGATGTAGGTTTTGCTTCTTTATTGTTTCTATGAACTGGAAGGAGTTTGTAACGTGTGAAGCGATAGATTCTGCATAGGGCTGAAGTTGCTTAGCGAGAAATTTAGCGAGATTTTGTAGAGGTGAGCCTATGGAGCTGACTATTGGTCTGAGTGGTGTTCCTTCTTTGTGTATCTTGGGGAGACCGTAGAGTTTGGGGCATCTGGATGATTTTTCTCTGGGGATGATTCTTAGCTGGATTTCTTCACTGATAGGAGAGGCTTTTATTTTGGATTTGGTGGTTTTTTCCAGATAGGTGGTGGGATCTGTTTTTATAGGTTGGTAGGTAGGGTCTTGGAGTAGATTTGATAGTTTTGCTTGGTAGTCCGATGTGTTCATCACAACAGTGGCATTACCTTTGTCTGCTGGGAGAATGATTATGTTGTTGTCTTTCCTCAGGTTGGTGAGTGCTTTCTGTTCTTCTTTGTGTAAATTGCTTCTGGGTGGTTTGCTGGAGCAGAGGATGTTGGTGACTTCAAGTCTGATTTTATTGGCTTCATCTGGGTTGATTTTGGTTAGGCTAGCTTCGACTCCGCATATGATGTTTTCCGTGGGGATGCGTCTCGGGGCGACTGCAAAGTTGAAACCTTTGGAGAGTACTTTGGTTTCAGTTGAGGTGAGGATCCTGTCTGATATGTTATGTACTGTTTGTTTCATGGGTTGTTGTGGAGGGTGGCTGGGCTTCTGGCGTTTCTCTAGTTTGTGGAGTTTGTTGGTGTGTGTGTCTGTCTTATGTGCGGACTCCGTTTCAGCTCTCCAAACGGCTAGTTGTTTGCATTTGTCCCAGAGTGCAGGGTGGATTTTGTTACAAAGTTTGAGGTGAAGAGTGAGCAGATCTTTGTTGGTTTGGTTTAGTAGGTATCTTTTCTTATGTAGTTCGTTTCTGATTAGGGATAGTTCAGTTCGTTTCAGGATCCTTTCGGTAGCTGGGGTTTTAGAGTGGAATTTAAGTTGGAAGCATGTGGGAATTAAGTTGTTGTCTCGGCAGTTGCGTAGGAACAAGAGATCACATAAGATGGTGGCTCTTCGGATTTCTAGTTTCTCGTAGGTTCTTGTCAGCTGGAAGGTTTCCTCCCCGTAGAGGTGAGATATTTGCTTTCGTAGATTTTCACGGGTACAGGAATGCAGGTTTTGGTGTCTTCGGGTGTCTTCCCGTGTAAGAGTTGGGGTGTCTAGGCGACGTTTCGACGAGGTCTCACTCGTCATCTTCAGGCTGGTGCTTTCGGCTTCTTGTTACTAGAACAGAGCAGGATCTCAGTGTTTGAGTTCCTATAAATACTGTTGAGGGGGTGTGGTGTATAGCCTCCAACGTTCTGGGCAGAGAGGGAGTTCCCAGGTTAGTGTGCCTTTTCTTCTTTTGTTCCTTAATTACTTGAGGGATATCTTGAGTGATTTCTTGAGTGATATTCTGAGTACCACTTAGGAGGGTCATTAGGTGTGGATTAGTTGCTAAAGCTTTCGTGTCTTGACCTCTTGAGCTTGTAAAGAGTTTTTTCTGAGAAGATGGCTGTACTTCACTTAGTTGTGCTCTGGCTTGGCTTCGTGTATAGGGGCGAGCTGTGGTTTTGTGCCCTGTGCCAGCCAGATCTGTGTAAGGATTGCAGGGGGGTGCAGCATCCGGAGGTGCCACTATGGTTTGGCTACTGGATGGTGTCTGTAATTTATCTGTGGAGAGGGTCTGGGTTTGGGTCTGGTGTGGTTGATTGGAGATGGCGTTCTGTGTGCCTCTGGTTCTGGTGTCGGTTTTTGTGGGGAGGGCTATTTTCCAGATGTCTGGCAGGCGGGACGTATCGTCACGCTTGTTCATGTTGTGAGGGTGTTTCTCTATCTCGATGGCTTCCATGATTATTCTCTTGTGGTGGTGTTCCGTGTTAAAGAGCAATTTGGAATCTGAAAAATTAATTTCGTGTCCTGTTTCTTTCATGTGTTGGTAAAGAGAGGAAGTTTTTTCTTCTTTTTTGACGGCATTCTTGTGTTCTGCGATACGTGCATTTATTCGTCTGTTTGTTTGTCCAATGTACGTGGCTGGGCAGACTTTGCAGGGTATTTCATAGACCCCTTGGTTTTCTAACTGGATTTTATCTTTGGGGTTTCTGAGGATATTGGCTATTTTTTGGTTGGTGCAAAAGGCTGTTTTGATATTGTGTTTGTGGAGGATTTTGCTAATTTTATCTGTAGTGCCCTTGATATAAGGAAGGAGGGCCATGCCATTGTTTTCTTCTGTGTCTTGGTTTTTGGGGGGTGTTTCTTTTTGGATTAGCTTCGTAACCCTGTTTTGCTGGTATCCGTTGGCGATTAACACATTTGAAAGATTCTGTAACTCAGTTGTCAAGTGGTCTTTGTCAGCCAGGCGTTTGGTTCTGGAGATGAGAGTCTTGGCTACGGAGTTTATTTGTGCAGGGTGGTGGTGTGATTGTGCATGTAAGTAGCGGTTGGTGTGTGTTTTTTTCCGGTAGATAGTGTGTCCTAGGGAGCCATCAGGTTTTTTGTAGATTAGGACGTCAAGGAAGGGAAGTTGGTTGTTGGCTTCTATTTCCATAGTGAATTGTATTTTGGGGTGTAGGCTGTTGAGATGTGTGAGGAAGCTATCTAGTTTTTCCTTCCCGTGTGGCCAAATTACAAAGGTGTCGTCAACATACCTGAGCCAAAGTTTGGGTTTGTGTTCTGACTTGTCTAAAGCATTGGTTTCAAAGTGTTCCATGTACAGATTTGCGATGACCGGTGAGAGGGGTGATCCCATGGGTGCTCCTTCTATCTGTTTGTATCTTTGTCCATTGTGGATGAAGTACGTGTTGGTTAGGCAGTGGTTGGTCAGGTCCAGGGTGTATTCGGGGGGATTGTATTTGTTTTGAATGGCTGTCAAGGCTTCATTAATGGGCACTTGTGTGAAGAGAGATACAACATCGAAGCTCACAAGTAGGTCGTCGGGATGTAGGTTTTGCTTCTTTATTGTTTCTATGAACTGGAAGGAGTTTGTAACGTGTGAAGCGATAGATTCTGCATAGGGCTGAAGTTGCTTAGCGAGAAATTTAGCGAGATTTTGTAGAGGTGAGCCTATGGAGCTGACTATTGGTCTGAGTGGTGTTCCTTCTTTGTGTATCTTGGGGAGACCGTAGAGTTTGGGGCATCTGGATGATTTTTCTCTGGGGATGATTCTTAGCTGGATTTCTTCACTGATAGGAGAGGCTTTTATTTTGGATTTGGTGGTTTTTTCCAGATAGGTGGTGGGATCTGTTTTTATAGGTTGGTAGGTAGGGTCTTGGAGTAGATTTGATAGTTTTGCTTGGTAGTCCGATGTGTTCATCACAACAGTGGCATTACCTTTGTCTGCTGGGAGAATGATTATGTTGTTGTCTTTCCTCAGGTTGGTGAGTGCTTTCTGTTCTTCTTTGTGTAAATTGCTTCTGGGTGGTTTGCTGGAGCAGAGGATGTTGGTGACTTCAAGTCTGATTTTATTGGCTTCATCTGGGTTGATTTTGGTTAGGCTAGCTTCGACTCCGCATATGATGTTTTCCGTGGGGATGCGTCTCGGGGCGACTGCAAAGTTGAAACCTTTGGAGAGTACTTTGGTTTCAGTTGAGGTGAGGATCCTGTCTGATATGTTATGTACTGTTTGTTTCATGGGTTGTTGTGGAGGGTGGCTGGGCTTCTGGCGTTTCTCTAGTTTGTGGAGTTTGTTGGTGTGTGTGTCTGTCTTATGTGCGGACTCCGTTTCAGCTCTCCAAACGGCTAGTTGTTTGCATTTGTCCCAGAGTGCAGGGTGGATTTTGTTACAAAGTTTGAGGTGAAGAGTGAGCAGATCTTTGTTGGTTTGGTTTAGTAGGTATCTTTTCTTATGTAGTTCGTTTCTGATTAGGGATAGTTCAGTTCGTTTCAGGATCCTTTCGGTAGCTGGGGTTTTAGAGTGGAATTTAAGTTGGAAGCATGTGGGAATTAAGTTGTTGTCTCGGCAGTTGCGTAGGAACAAGAGATCACATAAGATGGTGGCTCTTCGGATTTCTAGTTTCTCGTAGGTTCTTGTCAGCTGGAAGGTTTCCTCCCCGTAGAGGTGAGATATTTGCTTTCGTAGATTTTCACGGGTACAGGAATGCAGGTTTTGGTGTCTTCGGGTGTCTTCCCGTGTAAGAGTTGGGGTGTCTAGGCGACGTTTCGACGAGGTCTCACTCGTCATCTTCAGGCTGGTGCTTTCGGCTTCTTGTTACTAGAACAGAGCAGGATCTCAGTGTTTGAGTTCCCTCTCTGCCCAGAACGTTGGAGGCTATACACCACACCCCCTCAACAGTATTTATAGGAACTCAAACACTGAGATCCTGCTCTGTTCTAGTAACAAGAAGCCGAAAGCACCAGCCTGAAGATGACGAGTGAGACCTCGTCGAAACGTCGCCTAGACACCCCAACTCTTACACGGGAAGACACCCGAAGACACCAAAACCTGCATTCCTGTACCCGTGAAAATCTACGAAAGCAAATATCTCACCTCTACGGGGAGGAAACCTTCCAGCTGACAAGAACCTACGAGAAACTAGAAATCCGAAGAGCCACCATCTTATGTGATCTCTTGTTCCTACGCAACTGCCGAGACAACAACTTAATTCCCACATGCTTCCAACTTAAATTCCACTCTAAAACCCCAGCTACCGAAAGGATCCTGAAACGAACTGAACTATCCCTAATCAGAAACGAACTACATAAGAAAAGATACCTACTAAACCAAACCAACAAAGATCTGCTCACTCTTCACCTCAAACTTTGTAACAAAATCCACCCTGCACTCTGGGACAAATGCAAACAACTAGCCGTTTGGAGAGCTGAAACGGAGTCCGCACATAAGACAGACACACACACCAACAAACTCCACAAACTAGAGAAACGCCAGAAGCCCAGCCACCCTCCACAACAACCCATGAAACAAACAGTACATAACATATCAGACAGGATCCTCACCTCAACTGAAACCAAAGTACTCTCCAAAGGTTTCAACTTTGCAGTCGCCCCGAGACGCATCCCCACGGAAAACATCATATGCGGAGTCGAAGCTAGCCTAACCAAAATCAACCCAGATGAAGCCAATAAAATCAGACTTGAAGTCACCAACATCCTCTGCTCCAGCAAACCACCCAGAAGCAATTTACACAAAGAAGAACAGAAAGCACTCACCAACCTGAGGAAAGACAACAACATAATCATTCTCCCAGCAGACAAAGGTAATGCCACTGTTGTGATGAACACATCGGACTACCAAGCAAAACTATCAAATCTACTCCAAGACCCTACCTACCAACCTATAAAAACAGATCCCACCACCTATCTGGAAAAAACCACCAAATCCAAAATAAAAGCCTCTCCTATCAGTGAAGAAATCCAGCTAAGAATCATCCCCAGAGAAAAATCATCCAGATGCCCCAAACTCTACGGTCTCCCCAAGATACACAAAGAAGGAACACCACTCAGACCAATAGTCAGCTCCATAGGCTCACCTCTACAAAATCTCGCTAAATTTCTCGCTAAGCAACTTCAGCCCTATGCAGAATCTATCGCTTCACACGTTACAAACTCCTTCCAGTTCATAGAAACAATAAAGAAGCAAAACCTACATCCCGACGACCTACTTGTGAGCTTCGATGTTGTATCTCTCTTCACACAAGTGCCCATTAATGAAGCCTTGACAGCCATTCAAAACAAATACAATCCCCCCGAATACATCCTGGACCTGACCAACCACTGCCTAACCAACACGTACTTCATCCACAATGGACAAAGATACAAACAGATAGAAGGAGCACCCATGGGATCACCCCTCTCACCGGTCATCGCAAATCTGTACATGGAACACTTTGAAACCAATGCTTTAGACAAGTCAGAACACAAACCCAAACTTTGGCTCAGGTATGTTGACGACACCTTTGTAATTTGGCCACACGGGAAGGAAAAACTAGATAGCTTCCTCACACATCTCAACAGCCTACACCCCAAAATACAATTCACTATGGAAATAGAAGCCAACAACCAACTTCCCTTCCTTGACGTCCTAATCTACAAAAAACCTGATGGCTCCCTAGGACACACTATCTACCGGAAAAAAACACACACCAACCGCTACTTACATGCACAATCACACCACCACCCTGCACAAATAAACTCCGTAGCCAAGACTCTCATCTCCAGAACCAAACGCCTGGCTGACAAAGACCACTTGACAACTGAGTTACAGAATCTTTCAAATGTGTTAATCGCCAACGGATACCAGCAAAACAGGGTTACGAAGCTAATCCAAAAAGAAACACCCCCCAAAAACCAAGACACAGAAGAAAACAATGGCATGGCCCTCCTTCCTTATATCAAGGGCACTACAGATAAAATTAGCAAAATCCTCCACAAACACAATATCAAAACAGCCTTTTGCACCAACCAAAAAATAGCCAATATCCTCAGAAACCCCAAAGATAAAATCCAGTTAGAAAACCAAGGGGTCTATGAAATACCCTGCAAAGTCTGCCCAGCCACGTACATTGGACAAACAAACAGACGAATAAATGCACGTATCGCAGAACACAAGAATGCCGTCAAAAAAGAAGAAAAAACTTCCTCTCTTTACCAACACATGAAAGAAACAGGACACGAAATTAATTTTTCAGATTCCAAATTGCTCTTTAACACGGAACACCACCACAAGAGAATAATCATGGAAGCCATCGAGATAGAGAAACACCCTCACAACATGAACAAGCGTGACGATACGTCCCGCCTGCCAGACATCTGGAAAATAGCCCTCCCCACAAAAACCGACACCAGAACCAGAGGCACACAGAACGCCATCTCCAATCAACCACACCAGACCCAAACCCAGACCCTCTCCACAGATAAATTACAGACACCATCCAGTAGCCAAACCATAGTGGCACCTCCGGATGCTGCACCCCCCTGCAATCCTTACACAGATCTGGCTGGCACAGGGCACAAAACCACAGCTCGCCCCTATACACGAAGCCAAGCCAGAGCACAACTAAGTGAAGTACAGCCATCTTCTCAGAAAAAACTCTTTACAAGCTCAAGAGGTCAAGACACGAAAGCTTTAGCAACTAATCCACACCTAATGACCCTCCTAAGTGGTACTCAGAATATCACTCAAGAAATCACTCAAGATATCCCTCAAGTAATTAAGGAACAAAAGAAGAAAAGGCACACTAACCTGGGAACTCCCTCTCTGCCCAGAACGTTGGAGGCTATACACCACACCCCCTCAACAGTATTTATAGGAACTCAAACACTGAGATCCTGCTCTGTTCTAGTAACAAGAAGCCGAAAGCACCAGCCTGAAGATGACGAGTGAGACCTCGTCGAAACGTCGCCTAGACACCCCAACTCTTACACGGGAAGACACCCGAAGACACCAAAACCTGCATTCCTGTACCCGTGAAAATCTACGAAAGCATATATATATATATATATATATATATATATATATATATATATATATATATATATAGGGTTCCCACCCGTCATCCTTTTTTCTTTTTCTTTTGGAGGAAAGTGTCCGGTTTGGACTTCAAACGGGATGCCTTTCTTCATGTATTCAAGCTTCTCCTCCTCCTTTCTTCTTCTCAAAACTGTGCAAGCAGAACGTGGGTCTGGTTGGGAGGGGAGGAGAGCAAGAGCCTGAGGGGGACTTTGTGCAGGCAGAGGGTGGGTCCATGAGGAAGAGAGCAAGAGTTATCATGGGAAGCAGGCAGAGAATGAGCTGGAGCTGAGAGGAGGAGTTTGAGAGACAGAGTTTCTGCACAGGCAGAGGTGGGTGGGTCAGCGATGGAGACTCAGAGTCGAAGAGTGAGAGAGAGAGCAATGGATTGCACTGAAGTCATTTCTGCACTAGGCAAAGTCTTATTTTTTTTTTTAGCCCCCTAATTCCCTCCCCTCAACCTGTCCCATATTTTGCCTGCCCTGCCCTTTATTTTGCCCAACCAAAGGTGGCAACCCTAATAGGAACATAAGAAGATCCCTGCTGGATCCCATCTAGTCCAGCATCCTTCTCACAGTGACAAACCAGGCAGAATAGCAGAACTGTAGTGTTGGAAGGACCCCTGCGAGTCAATCCCTGCAATGCAGATGACCATCCAACCTCTGTTTAAAAACCTCCAGTGAAGGATATTCCACCACCTTTCAGGATAGGCCTTCCCACTGTCTAACAGCCATTACCGTCAGAAAGTTCTTCATACTGTTTAGTCAGAATCTCCTTTCATATGATCTGAATCCATTGGTTCAGGTACAACCCTATGGAGCAGGATAAAAAGGCTTGCTCCATCATCCATGTGACAGCCCTTCAGAGATCCAAGATTTAGAACCTCAAAGCCAAAGTGAGAGCATTTGGGTCAAAATTAAGGGAGAGAAGAATAACAGAGACCTCATTGTGGGAGTTTACTATAGATCCCCAAGCCAAACGGAGGACATAGATGATGCCTTCCTGGAACAGATGGCCAAGCATGCAAAAGGAAGGGAGATAGTAGTAATGGGGACTTCAATTACCCGGATATTTGTTGGATGTCAAACTCAGCCAAGAGCATAAGGTGTGGAAAGGCTTGTGGCCTAGCTAATAGGATTGAGCTGAAACCAGAAAAAAGGGGGGGGGCAATTGTGGTTTTAAAGAAAGCTTTCACAAGCTGTGAAAGCAGGGCCGTCTTTACCCGGGGGTGCAAGGGGTGCAGGGCACCTGGACGGCGAATTCTGGGGGGCGCCTGGCGCCCACCACTGAAGCCGCCTAAACTCTTAACTATCTACCTGTTAGGAAATAATAATTTTGATAAAGCTAGAAAAACAAAATACATATATACCTAGGTATTACCGAAATGTATACCTACTGTTTCACTAAAGGACTTTTGACTTTGTGCGCTCATTTACCAAAGCCGCGCCACACCAGCTTGTCATTCACAACAGCGCCATGCATGCAAAATTAACTCTTACATCAAAATATTATGTTACGTATTGTATTGAGCTGCTATGCGGCAGCGGGGTCAGCAGCACCTTTGACATGACTGATGTTTCTCCTAAGTAGTTGCCTAAACAATACTTATCAGTTTTAGTGTGATGGTGTTGTATACTTAAGTATAAGTGTATTGTCAATAAATGAACAAATAAAAAAGTTTGTTTCTTTTTTCTCTCCCTTCTTTCATAAATAAGAGATAAGGCGTAAGCCTGGTGTCTGACCGAAGCATAATAAAAGTTAATTTGGGGGCTAAACTAAATTTGGGGGCACTGCGCAGATCTTTGCGGTGCATATGCTAAAGACAGTGCTGTGTGAAAGAGCCTCTCCTTTTATTAGTTTTCAGGAGGGATTGCAAACAGGGAATAGTGTTCTTGCATTCTGAGTGAGGATAATGCGTTTTGTTCTCCCTCTGAGTGCCGTCATGATGTCAGCTGATGATTAGCTATATGCCATTGTCATACAGTTGTCATGAAGTCAATTCAAAGTGAGAACAGAATTGGCTCTGAATTGGCTTTGTAATGATGTTGCATAGTCAGATATGGGTATCTAATGGTATAATGTTATCATGAGAATGATTGGCTAGGAATATGTATCCAGCATGAAGGAGGAGGCACTGATGTATCTGACTATTGGGCAGTGAATGGGCTATGAACAGTTTTCTAAAAGTCGTGGTCATTTGAGAGAGTATGTCCTCTTTTCCCCAGGAACTATTTACCTGCAAATATTCAGTGTGAGTCTAATAATCAATGACTTAAATTAATGCCCTAACAAGGCATGGGAAGGAGAAGCACACATCTGAACAGGAGTAAGGTACCAAAAGGAAAAACATTTGGAACATTTGTTCCATTCTCCATCCTAACATTCTTGTCCTGGACCAGTCCTTAACACGTTACCGTTTTTGTCATTAATGGAAGCAGAGAGCTAATATTTTAGGAAGAGCTTTTGACCAATGCAATTACAGCAAGGCATTGTAGTTTCATTTGCACATGGGTAAACATGTGCTTTCACACCCAGGGAAAAGTTTAGTTTGGCAGCTGAAGATGAAGACCATGACTCCAGACTCAGTCGAAGCCAAAACTGCAGAAACCCAAAGCCACTTCCAAAAATAATAGCACTATTGGAGCCCTGAACCTCCTTCTTAGACTAGTCATGCTGAGTATGATGGTCCTGGGGGCCAACAAAGCTACTAAGCCCCCTCCCACAATGTCATGGGTATTTGTTGGATAGTGTTGCTCAACAGTCATGTGGAATGAATTATGTCTACAACTATAAGGAAGTTGCAATGAAATTAAAACTTATCTTCTCTTTTCTACCTGATTCAAAGGGATAGAAGCTGCAAGACAACTTTCCTACATGTATCCAACCCTTTCTTGATTTGAAACCAGTGAGATTTGTCGCTCCCATGAATTGTTTGGCGGCGATTGTTCCAAGCTGTTACATTCCTACACCTCTAATCATGAAAACTTTCTTCTGAGATTCAGCTTGTTGTTACTGACTGAAGTGTAGACATTGTTCAGCAGCCTTCAATAGCTTAGTTCTCTTTTTCTTTGCGCAAGTTGTTCCTGGTATTTGTAGAGTGCCATTTCAGATCCTGCCCCATAGGGTTATCAACTGTGGGTTTCAAAAAGCCCAATTCCTTCCAGATCAGCCTGTAAAGAAGGAGAGCCAATGTAAATCGGATGAGGCACAGTTGGCACTAGGACAGAATTGGTGGGCTATATATGGAGCCTAGAAGAATAATCTGGAATGTTCTGGCCTTTCAATTACCACGCAAGTAATCAAACAAGTAATCAAACTCTTGAGAGTCCCATGGACTGCAAGAAGATCAAACGTATCCATTCTTAAGGAAATCAGCCCTGAGTGCTCACTGGAAGGACAGATCATGAAGTTGATGCTCCAATACTTTGGCCACTCCCTGGAAGACTCCCTGGAAAAGACCCTGATGTTGGGAAAGATGGAGGGCACAAGGAGAAGGGGACGACAGAGATTGTTGGACAGTGTTCTCGAAGCTACCAGCATGAGCCTGCCCAAACTGCGGGAGGCAGTGGAAGACAGGAGTGCCTGGTGTGCTCTGGTCCATGGGGTCACGAAGAGTCGGACATGACTAAACGACTAAACAACAACAATCAAACAAGACACAGCTTTACTGGTTAGTAAAATACTGTTTGGTGTTTGGCAACCCAATCATCTCAGCCTCCTTTCCCCAAATGATAAATAAACTGTATTAACATATTTTAATGTCTGGCCATGAGCTGTTTGTTCCTGTAATCATGGCTATCATTTCATATAATTGTAGAGTTGGAAGGGATCCAAGGGTCATCTAGTCCAACCCCTTAAAATGCAGGTATCAAACAAGATAAGTATGACACCAGGATCTATACAGCAATATAATCATCTGCCCAAAGATGGAAAAGGGAGGTTCTAACAACGGAAGACTGGCTTTTGAAAATGTGGAACTGGCAAGATTAACAGCAAAGATTAGAGACCAAAAGGACCTTGAGGACTGGAAACTTTTTATTCAGTATTTAAATAACTGCTATTTTGAGATGAAGGCACGAGAAGGACTTGAAATATGAGCAACAGCGTGAATTATTAAGATAAATAGGGTAAGTTGGATGTATTGAATAGTATAGGCGAAATATGCAGCATTTAAGGGTAAATACGGAAATCATGGAAGGGAAGGATGGGAAGTCAATAGATAAAGTAACTTACTGTTTATGTTAAAATTTGTAAAGTTTTATTTTTTTGTGAAAAAATAATAAATAAGATTTTAAAAAGGGAATACAGTCATCTTTTTTATTTGCAGTCTGCTGAATCAATTCCTTCCTATGGAGTTTTAGTACTGCAGTATTATTACTTTCCAGTACTAAAACTCCATAGGAAGGTAAACGGCGTTTCCGTGTGCTGCTCTGATTTTGCCAGAAGCGGTTTAGTCACGCTGGCCACGTGACCCGGAAGCTGTCTGCGGACACCGCCTCCCTCGGCCATTAAAGCGAGATGACCATCACAACCCCAGAGTCGTTCGCTGGGGCTTAACGGTCGTTAAGAGTCGTTCGACTGGGCTTAACGGTCAGGGGTCCCTTTACCTTTTTTATTACTTTGGCCAGATATCTCAAGATTGCTTTGCACAGTGCAGGAACATACTCTGTTGTCCTCTGCACACAGGTCACCCCCTCAGTCTGGATACATAATGATGAGGAAGTTAATCAACCAGGCCCAGCCATTTGCTTTGATGCAATCAGCTTGCAGCCTCATTTATGTGTTCCCCAACTAAACCTGCAAGGGGCTATGGATAGCTCCTTTGTGTTGCCTCAGCTAGGCCTCCGGACGCAAGTCCCAAGTGAGTTAGGTTTCGGCCTGGCAGGACTGTGCACTCTGCTAATCAAAGCCCAATTTTGATCAGGCCAAGTTCCCTTGTGGATTTTTACCCGAGATGAATAAGGTCCATTGCTGTTGATGGCTAAGAGCAAAGAAAGACCGAGGTGTTCAGGAAGGCAGTAAACAGAGAGCTATCCATGCAATAGTCTCTCTCTCTGTGTGTGTGTGTGTGTGTGTGTGTGTGTGTGTGTGTGTGTGCTCGGCATCTGTATTCATTTCTAAGGGTCCTGGGCACACTATTGCTTTTCTGAAACAGAATGTTTGCTGATGGACATAAGGTAAGCCAAACATGGGGGCAGATCAGTCTCAGGACAGCCAAATTTGAGAAACAAGCCTCCAGTTACAATGCCGAGACCTAATAATACATTTCTTAACTGGGCTAGGGGATTAGCAAAGCAAACATTTCATTTCAAACGATAGCAGAAATCACAATCCAATTAATCTGCGTCAAATTAATTTCATTGTATGGCAAGGAACATGCCGCCAGTCTGTTGTAAATATACATTTTGGCTGCAGACTTTTGTACTCCTTACATTGGAGTAACCTAACTTACTGCTGTGAGCCTCCTCCAGAGGAAGCTGCTGGGTTTCGCCTGATTTTATCACACCCATAGCCATTATAAGGGAATTGGAAGGCTGGGTTTTTGTTTGTGTGTGGCCATCTGAATTGGTTTTTGGCTATTCTCCTTTGGCTTAGGGATCAGCTTGGCATCTGCCAAATAAGAACCAGTGACAAGCTGAGGGGGATGAGTATTCAGGCTGCAGATGCATTTGTGCTGGAACTCAAAACAAATAGGAATAATGTGGCTTGTGTGCGCTGAGTTGGCTTATGATACCAACAAATTGGGGCTTGTTATTCTTGGGGGGAAAGGTGCCTGGGGAACCTTTAGCACTTGCTGAGTTGGATGCTGAAAGCAAGCAAAGAAGGACATATTTTCAATCCATGCAAACAGTGCAAGAAAGCTCCAAATTAAATAGTTCTGTATTGGAGAATATGCAAATCCCAAGGGCTTTGTAGCCCATTAATATGGTCAGTGTTCCTGTGTAATGTGCAGAAATCCACGTTGGCTCAAAAACTGCATATCCTGTTCATAGCAGAAACTTGAAAACATTTTGCCAATGTAACAATGTTCAAAGCAGAGCAAATGGCGGAGCCATAATAACGGGCCATTGAAAATATGCTGAGAAGTGTCATGGGAAACAAAAAAGACTTAGCATGCTGCTATCGGCTGCTGAAAAGAAATTGCAAGATTAAAAAAAATAATAGTTCAACATACTCACAGAATGCTTGGAGCCCAGTTTTTATTACTGTAAGAATGGTTCAATTTCCTTAGGCTAGATCCGTAGGAGAGGGGCCAAGATACTGGAAGTACCTGTGGAATTTTGGACAACAACATCTTGGGGAGGGTTCCCTCATATAACTGCTAAATTGCTGCATCCCTGTTTGACGCTGAGGATTAGAAATCACTTTCAAAGAGCAATAAAATAATAATCTGGCATCAGTGAGAATTGCAGATGGAGGTGGAGAAATGCAAAGTGCCCTTGGACTGGTTTTGACAGATTTTACTTACATCTGGCAAGAGATGGGAGAGATCCATTTCACTGCAAAAATATTTCATGAGATCTGTAGCTCCTTTTTTTTTTTTTTTTTTGCCTCCAGGGATTATGGGAGGAGGAAGCTGTGGCAATCCTATGCAGACATATTTATCCTTTTGGTACCACTGGTACAAAGACGAGAAGGATTATGAAACATGTTGGTTTTTGCTTGTAACTTCGGGAAAATTAATGGCCGAGCCATGTGAAATCCTGCACACTATTCCAGTGTTGTGGTCGCTGATCAGAAAAGCTACAGTTTCTGTTTCTGAAATATTGGCACCTATAACTGTTGCATGAAATGTGTGTGTTCAGTTTATACCACACACACACACACACACACACACACACACACGGGTGTGAGTATGAGTCATTTCTGATTTGCATATCCTGTTTTACACAGTCTGACTTCATAAATTGGCAACGTCAAAGTATTGTCTCATGAAGAGTTTTAATCCGGTTGGTGCCAGCGTAAACCCTCAAATGTCAAAATCCATCTCGTTTGCACAAACGCTTTGATTACATCTTAATCCCTGCTGCATGCTTAATATTTTTAGATACAGATCAGAGCAAAAACGTGCACTTTTCTCATTTCTAAATGTGATCTGGGGCTATGTAACTCACCAACTTCATGCATTCCCTAATTCTGTTTTGTCTCCCAGCCGATCTCTTCACTGCCACTTTGTTTTCTCTTCGCCCTTTTCTCCCTAAACTGGCTCAATCTCTTTGCTGATCTCCCCATGGTTGGTCTCTTCTTCTCCACTGACCGTGGCCTCCTCATGATCCTTCCATGGCATCCTACGATGCTGCAGAGATTCCCAAGGAAGCCGAGTGATGGCGCCAAGCCTGGCTGCTGTTACAATAACAATAGGACAGGTTTTTGGAACAACCTGGGTTTCCATATGTAACAAAAGCCCATAGTGGGCTGCAAGTACAGAAAGCCAATAGGTGGTGTCTACCTCCCTGCCCCTGCCTTCCTATCAGCTTAGATTTGGCATGTGGGGCAGCTATGACTTCTGCTCACCTTTGAGAACAATGGTGTGGACAATGCTGATGCTGTCAGGGCAAAACTGTTTCTCATTAACACAGGCATTTCACAATCCTAAATGAACAGAAGCTTTCTGGGGGAGCCTAGTTTAAGAAGGAATTGTTGTAGCAAAACCACAGCGTCCGTAGTTTATTCTTAGACTATATTTTACTCCCCGCCCCCTCATTTCCTTATTCTTTTGCTAACAAAATTAGGGGGCGGATACTTTCCAGTGTGTGTGTGTGTGTGTGTGTGTGTGTGTGTGTGTGTGTGTGACTCCAACAATTTTATTTCCACTGC
Organism: Podarcis bocagei; assembly: GCF_964188305.1. Lineage (NCBI taxonomy): Eukaryota > Metazoa > Chordata > Lepidosauria > Squamata > Lacertidae > Podarcis > Podarcis bocagei. The sequence goes on from NC_138127.1 coordinate 80,981,921, forward strand.
CAGGTAGAATCTGCTAAATGGACTCTGAACAAAGGACTGCTTGTCTTGTAAAGGAGAAATAGTATTATCCTTCCACTCTATGAAATGAACCCATAGCATCCTTCTCTCTTCCTCCAAAGATGCATTTCAACCAGACAAAAACGCTTGAGGAGGGTTTGGAGGCTGGTAGGGGCTGGGGCCTGGGCAAAGAGGGAGTGGTCCAGGCAGAGTCATTGAGGGTTGGAAAGAAGGGGCTCATTCACTCCTTGGATGTGAGGTGCTGCACCCCCGCTTGAGATTTTATAGAAATGAAGACAAGTCTAATTGTAGCATTTTAGTTTAGATTTAAATGCAGTCCAACTGGGAACAGTTAAGACTATACATATTATTAACCTGCCCGCATTTGCTTGGATTAGCTTCTTATCCCATCAGGAGTAAAGAGGATTAAAATATGAAAGCACATAACAAAAACTTCTGTCCATTTAAATGGCATATGTTCAAGAGAACGAACATAGGATGCTGGCTTATACCAGAGGCAGATTTATGGTCTATGTAGCTCAGAATAGGCAGTGGCTGTCTCGGGTTCAAGGCAGGGGTCCTACCCAGCCCTCACTCACCTGGAGATGCCAGGGTTGAACCTGAGAGCTTCTCAATGCAAAGTAGATATGCTGCCATCAAGCTACACTCTCTCTCAATGAACCATGTCCAAAATCTCCACTGAACTCAAGCCTGTGTGGCCAATGTACAGAATAGAGAAAATGCCTTCGGTTAATTTTATTGGTCCAGTCTCAGTTTTGCATCAAGTAATGATCAATCCCATTTTTCATGTGCATCTTTCCCTTCCCAAAACCTAGCCCAGGAGAACAGTAGAGGTGATAGGCATGCCTACAAACAAAGGAAATACATAGCCACTATGGTTGCTAAAATGCAATAAACTGTTATTCAAGTGACTCTTGAATAGGAAGGCAAGGAAAGTCTTCATAAAAGTTCCTCACAATATTCGTTGAATATTCTGACATGAGGGTACTCTAAAGAAGGAAGTCTGTGGATGGCAGCCAAATAATTCATTCTTCATAGATGCAATTGCATTTGAATATAATCTCTTTACTTTCGGAGCCCAATTCTTTTTGATAGGTCAGATTCATAAGATTTGGACAGGGTCATTGCATCTTGTCACTTATGAAGATCTTCACTTTCCCAGTAGGAACAAGGCTACACCTGTGCTTTTCTGTGTGTATGTATTCATTATTGTTATTGCATTTGTATTCTGTGCATATGAGTGGGCTCTCTGGGTGATTTATGACATGAAACATTAAAAACACAACACAACATTTAAATGATAAAAAAACACTGAAACAAACGAAACAACTGAAATAGCATTTTTGAAGGTCAATATCTAATGTTGCACAAACAGAATACACTCATGTGATGGAGTTCCCCCTTTCTCTGCTCCTCCTGCAGCTCCCTGTTCACTCCCAAACCTGCTCCAATGGGACCCTGACCCTCTGGAACAATATTTGGGGTGCACACATGACTGCATAGGAGGGATGAGGATCCTCCCCCTTTGCAAATGGTGTCTCTTCCAACAGTACATTGGCTCTCACCCAACCGGTGTGTTGTCGGTGTCTGTCTATCTGTCTTTCTATATTAACAGCTTTGTCTCTTTAAGAGTAAAGCCTGGGTTTATGAAACGGGCCTCGCACTGGGAGCAGAAGGTGAAGAAATTTATGGCAATTCCTAAATCAAGGCAAGGCTGAATTCCTTCTTCTTGGATTAGTGCCCAAACCAACTACATCTTCTTTACAAGCTGAGTTAGAATAGCAGAGATGTTCTCTCAAGAGATAAGACAATGATAGGCAATCACAGAGCTCCTCTCAGCCATACCTTAGTTTTCAAGGCATTGCTCTCGCCCAGATAGAGAAGCCTATGGGTGGGTGAACAGGCAGGAAGTTATCTTATCTCCCTGTGCTTTCAACACATTTGGATATTCTAGTTGCACTAAATCATTCTTCTTCAACTTGGTGCCCTCCAGATTTTTGGATACTGGCTGGGGCTAATGGAAGTTGTAGTTCATAAAGCTAGAGGGCACCATTTTTGGAGGGGGACTGTTCTGGATTCTTGTCTAGTGGCCTACAGAACTACTTTTTGGGGTGGGGGTTGTCCGACCCCATTCTAAAAATATTCAGTATGTTGTTGTTGTTGTTTAGTTGTTTAGTCGTGTCTGACTCTTCATGACCCCATGGACCAGAGCACGCCAGGCACTCCTGTCTTACACTGCCTCCCACAGTTTGGTCAAACTCATGATGGTAGCTTCGAGAACACTGTCCAACCATCTGTCGTCCCCTTCTCCTTGTGCCCTCCATCTTTCCCAACATCAGGGTCTTTTCCAGGGAGTCTTCTCTTCTCATGAGGTGGCCAAAGTATTGGAGCTTCAGCTTCACGATCTGTCCTTCCAGTGAGCACTCAGGGCTGATTTCCTTCAGAATGGATAGGTTTGTTCTTCGTACAGTCCATGGGACTCTCAAGAGTCTCCTCCAGCACCATAATTCAAAAGCATCAATTCTTCGGCGATCAGCCTTCTTTATGGTCCAGCTCTCACTATATTCAATATACAAATTTGAATTTGGCAGTTAAGGCAGAAACCCAATGTCTTACCTCTTTTGGGTTGTGCACAGCTATGTTCTAATCAGAGTAGCCTCCTTGAAGCAAATGGACATTAGGTTTGCCATGCCCATTCATTTAAATGGGTCTGCTGTGAGTATTACTAATGCTGGATACAACCCATACTATAAATTGAAACCCCTGTAGAGTTTTACCTATGCAAAACACCATCAGAACTCAGAAAGTGGCAGGTTGTAGGTGATTGGGTAGAGAGGAAGAAGAGGGCATAAGAAGTCACAGTTAACCTTTCCCCATCAATACTTCCTCCACACCACTGCCCCCCTCACTTCTTCTTTTTCCCCAACTGGGAAGGAAGAGTTATCCCACAGGTTTGACTTGCCGACTAACTGTGAGCATTTGAGAATGATATACAGGTCATGTCCCTTGAAATTACATTATCTCTGTAACCCCAGCACTCATAATATACCTGCTCTCATTTCAGATATTACCAAAGAAGCATGAAAAAAAAGGAAGTATTTCTTGTTGGTCACAGAATTTGTCACATCTGAAAGCAACATGATTAAAACAGGGGTAGGCAGATGTTAGATCTGCTGTTGGATCTCTGGGGTGATTTGTAGTAGATCAGCAAATATTTCTAACTCCCAATTTTTTTAACAATAGAAACAACAAAATGACTCCCCCTGCCCCAAATAGATTGCTGAAATGAATAAGTCTTGGGTCAACCAGGAATGGATTTTTGTGTGGAAAGACTGTGAACTCAGCTCTGTTCTGGTCCTTAAAATATATGTGTGTTCAAAGCTCCATGTTGTTTAATTATAAGAGTATGTGTTTTGCACCTGGCTCCGTTCGGTGGATTTTGGAGCCACTAGTAAAATACAAAGTAGATCCTACAGCGCTGATGTTTGTCCTCCCTGCCATAAACTGATCAGCCCTGTGAATCAATTCACAGAGGAGTGGAGGAACAGAAGGTGGGGGGATAATGCTCTGAATGTGCAGGGAGCTAGTGATAGATTTAGGTGTTTCAGGAGCTGGTAAGAGATTTATGACAGGATGGATATTTTTATGTCTTAATGTTTTGATTAGCTATATACAACAGATCTAATGATTGATGACATTTATTCAGTCATGCCTTTGTATGGTGTCAAGCATGCCTTACCTGTCTGGTTTATTCCTATCAACACAGCTGAGCAAAAAAAGGAGCAAGAGAGAAGTAATCTGAAATATACTCTTCTTTATTTTTTACAGAAGATTTCATAGCAAATAGGTTGATCTGGAGCTATTAGCTCCATGTTGCAGTTAGGCTATTTCAGACTCTGGACTTGCGATCTAATAGGGAGGGGGCTCTTTAAATGGTAATATTCCTTCACATTGCTTCCAGCCCTGCTGTGTTGAGCACCCTCCTGCTCTTTCTGCCGAATGGGTTCCCAAAGTCCTGTTCTGATGGCACCGCTGGGGCAGAGAAGTACAATTTTGATTCACAGATGCTGTGGGTGACTATTTCTGCTCTACCTCAGAGAAGCAAGTGGATGCCCATTCTTGGCAGGGCTGGCCAGGGCTTTGTTTTCTGCTGCTCCAGAGAAGCAGACACGGAGCAATGGATCCAAACTACAAGAAAGAAGATTCCACCTAAACATTAGGAAGAACTTCCTGACAGTAAGAGCTGTTTGACAGTGGAATTTGCTGCCAAGGAGTGTGGTGGAGTCTCCTGCTTTGGAGGTCTTTAAGCAGAGGCTTGACAACCATATGTCAGGAGTGCTCTGATGGTGTTTCCTGCTTGGCAGGGGGTTGGACTCGATGGCCCTTGTGGTCTCTTCCAACTCTATGATTCTGTGGCCCTACCTCGGGACAGAGTGAGGCCAACTATCTCAGATTTCAAATGCTGAGGGGCAGAGCTGTTTGTGCCACATGCCTTTTCTACACCCCCATAACTAGTCTGCAACTAGGGGTGGTGAGTGGGGGGAGCAGCCCCCTCAAAACATTCCTAGCCTAAGCACTCATCTTGTTTCTTCTGCATCTGGCCATGTTCTTTTTGGGTTGTGCCATCAAGGGCACCTCCAAGTCTGACAGGAGTTAACAGCAGGGAACGAATGTCTGTCTCTGGGTCTTGTTTCCTGTGGAGCACCGCAAACACCAGCTATGACAAAGTTATTTGGCATCCACACAGAGTTCAGTCACAGCAATGTGTTATGGGTGATGTGGCCTGCTTCCGAATGAGAACCAGAGCTGTGTTGTCTTGATTCTTGGTGACAACCTCACGGGTGGCTGGAAGTGAATTTATTTCATTTGGGTTTGGTTACACTAACATTCTAAAAGGATTTTTCCTCAACTAAGTTTGCCGTTTCTGGTCGAGAGCGGGGTGGTGTTGAGCAACCCTAAAATATAAGCATTTTGCACAGACTGAAAAGGCTGTAGATGAATAAATAGGCGGATGTGAAAGGGCTTCCTCTCGGAATGGACACAACTGGGTGACAATAAACGAGAAACCCTACAATGGCATTACGGCAACCACTTTGAAGAGCATGAATGCGTTCAGATCAGCATTTTGTGGGCTCGGGTCTTAAGTGTAATCATAAAAAACACCTGGTGCCTAAAACAGTTAGCGCCATAGCATTTCCATGAGAAACAGATGCGCCTTTGAAAGAGACGCAGAGATTTGTGGAGATTTATAGTGTTTAAGTCAACAGTTGAAATAAAATAACTTGCGCCATCTTGCATGCTGTGTGCTAAAAACCATAAACTTTCCATTTGGAGCATCTGTATTCGCTGTTTAGTAGTTACTTCAGTGACTAACACCAAGTCCAGGTTTCAGCAAGGGATGCAAAAGGACCTTTCATCCAATAACTAGAAATCCATTGTGAGAGATTCACAGCGTCTGCTAATATATTCAGAATCATACATGAATAATATTTTGTAGGGCAGTCCACTGGAGCTGGCTAAATCCCAAATCTTGAACTGAATTGGGCTGATTCAAGTAGACTCCGGATTTGGCTGGTTCAGGCTGAGGCAGCCCCAGCAGGGGCAGACTTTGGGCCCTCACATTTCAGTGGCACCCTGCACAACACTAAAATTTGGCAGTCCTCACCTCTCACACTACATTCTACAGCATTGCTTTGCAGGGCAGCATCCCGGGTGACACCACCCTGAAATCACCTCTGGCTCCAGGTGAACCAAGGTTTGATCAGGTCCATCAGGAGGAATCCAGCACCGTCAAAAGAGCTGGTGATCTGGTGGCAATGAGGGGAGAGAAGAAGGCATGCACCCTGCACCACCCCTTCTAATATTTTGTGGCAGCATCAGCCGGGCAGTACTACCAAAGCAATAAAAAGGCCACCCTTGAAGTCCTTAAAATATTTACTCCTTGTTTTCTGGATTCCTGCTCTAAGTGAGGCTGCCCTTGAAGATGGTCCAGATGTGATGCTGGTACAGGATGCGTCAGATAGGTTGGTGAGGGGGGCTTTCCAATGGGACCATTTGCAACCAGTTCTGAAAGTGCTGTGCTGGCTGCCAGTTTGCTACTGGACCCAATTCAATGTGCTTATGAAGCCCTAAGTGGCTCGGGACCCAAGCAACTAGGAAAGCGCCTTCCCCAAATATCAACCATCTTGGGACACACGACTGACAGGGACACCATGTTGCTGGGTGCAGCTGCTGGGTGGGGCCCAATGGCGCTGACCCATGACAGGATCTTCTTTGTGGTGGTTCCCTATTTGTGGGCTGCTCTCCTAAGTGAGGTGTGCATGACTCTCTCATTATTAACCTTCAGGATGAATTTTAAAACACGCCTGTTTACCTAGGCATTTGGTGGAGGAACAATACTGTTTCCCTCAACTTTAAAATCATTAGTTGCCTTTGACTGTTTTACATGTTCTTTTTTATTTTTATTTTTCAAACACAACTGCCTTTTATTGCTACTTGTTCATTTTTTATTGAAAAATAAAAAAGTACAAAATTACAAGAGCACAAAGTAAGATAAGACCCAAAAGAGAAACAAGAAATAGTACCCATGTAGAAAACAAAACAAACAAACAAACAAACAAACAAAAGCCATGTTCAAATATATAAAAGGATGTCACATAGAGGAGGGAGAAAGTTTGTTTTCTGCTGCTCCAGAGAAGCGGACACGGAGCAATGGATCCAAACTACAAGAAAGAAGATTCCACCTAAACATTAGGAAGAACTTCCTGACAGTAAGAGCTGTTCGACAGTGGAATTTGCTGCCAGGGAGTGTGGTGGAGTCTCCTACTTTGGAGGTCTTTAAGCAGAGGCTTGACAACCATATGTCAGGAGTGCTCTGATGGTGTTTCCTGCTTGGCAGGGGGTTGGACTCGATGGCCCTTGTGGTCTCTTCCAACTCTATGATTCTATGATTCTATGAAAAATATATTGTGTACATTTTTATAAATACCATATGGGTTAAGGTTAACTACAATAACATCCCCCCTTTTTTGTAATGTACACAATGTTTTTAGGTGTTCTTATTGTTTTTAAGTAGCTATTTTGATTATTAACATCAGGCACATCCCCTTCTGCTCACTCTGCATGTTTCAAAATGTCGTGATCAACAAACTGGGCTATGCTGACAACTGCAAGCTATCTCACTGTCTGGTGTGCTCTGTATTAAAGGTAAAGGTAAAGGGACCCCTGACCATTAGGTCCAGTCGTGACCGACTCTGGGGTTGCGGCGCTCATCTCACTTTATTGGCCAAGGGAGCCGACGTACAGCTTCTGGATCATGTGGCCAGCATGACTAAGCTACTTCTGGCGAACCAGAGCAGTGCACGGAAACACTGTTTACCTTCCCACCGGTGTGGTACCTATTTATCTACTTGCACTTTGATGTGCTTTCGAACTGCTAGGTTGGCAGGAGCTGGGACCGAGCAACGGGAGCTCACCCCGTCATGGGGATTCGAACCACCAACCTTCTGATCGGCAAGTCCTAGGCTCTGTGGTTTAACCCACAGTGCCAGCCGCGTCCCATATGTGCTCTGTATTAGCTGAATGTTAAAAGCTACATGTTACAAAAGCATGAAGATATGGATCCGAAATGCAAAACTTTTTATGCCCTTCCCTTCAAACAATGATATCAAAGGAGAGGGCAAATGATAATTACCAGGGCCAGCGCAAAACATTTTGGCTCCTGAGGCGGACCCCAAAATGGCGCTTCCCCTCCCTGCAAGGGAAGAAGGGGTCAGGAAAGATGAAAATCAGGATCTGCTGCCCCAATGGACCCTGTCGCCTGAGATGGTTGCCTCACCTTACCTCATGATTGGGCTGTCCCAGATAATGACTGCGACAGATGGCACGCTAATCTTGCACATTGTCAGGCCTTTGCTGTTCGCCTAGGTGATGGATTGCATTTTACTTCAGGGCCCTACAACAAACATAATTGTTTTTGTTACTAGTCCTGCATTCAAGAACTCCACAGCCATTCTGTTCGCCTTGTCGGTCGTTTCTTTGTATACTCCATGGAGCCACCATTGTTTAAAGCGCCAGGGAGACTGTGGCATTAAAAAATGCCCCTTTGTACCTCTCGGAGATTACAGCCCTCCAGGACAATATATATCTGTAACATTCTTCCTGTTTCTGAATCTGTTAAATCTAGAGCTATTGTCTTCATGTGCTGTTGAGGCAGAACATCTAGGAAAAACTAGGCTCTCCTGAGTACAAAGGCACCCAGCAAGTCTATGAAACTTACACACTGTTTTATATATATATATATAAGCTGGTAGCTTGATCCTGCCACTTATGTCTCCTACAGTTACATAAACAACCCTTTCCCACAGGAGCTGTTTGTTGCACTCTGGGCCATACAATGAACAATGAAATAATTGCGTGGAAATTAAGCTAACTGGCTCTCTGCTGGCCCAAGAATGATGACTATAGCCCAGTTTACAGTAGAAATTATTGTTCCATATTTACATGTATTGTTTGTGTTTCCCTCCCCCAACCCTGGAGTGGAACCACTTTACCACTCCCTCCTTTCATTCAGCTTTCAGAAGACCTTAATTCTGTACTGCATTTGCTCTTCATTTCATGGCTTCAGTGCATGATTTGCACACACAGTTGATCCCTGCCCCTTTAAGGTGATCTGTTTGCATGCACAGATCTGCTCACGATCAAACATACTCTTTGTTGAATGAGGCCTGATGAACATTTTTCGTGTGTGTGTGTGTGTGTGTGTGGAATTGTTCTGTTGTTTTGTTTTTTCAGTTTTAACTATTTATTTGTGTTTTTATCTTACATCTTTATCTTGTGAACTGCCTCGAGATCTTCTGATGAAGGGTGGTACATAAATCTAATAAATAAATAAATAAATAAATAAATAACAACAGATAGCAACAAATGGCAATGCAGATCAGTGTTTCCAGCTTAATGACTGAAGGTGAACTGTTTGTATTAATGGATACATTAATAGCTAATAGCTAGTGGGCCATCCAAGGGACGTGGGTGGCGCTGTGGGTTAAACTACAGAGCCTAGGACTTGCCGATCAGAAGGTTGGCGGTTCGAATCCCCGTGACGGGGTGAGCTCACATTGCTCAGTCCCTGCTCCCTGCCAACCTAGCCGTTCGGAAGCACATAAAAGTACAAGTAGATAAATAGGTATCGCTCCGGCGGGAAGGTAAATGGCTTTTCCGTGCGCTGCTTTGGTTCGCCAGAAGCGGCTTAGTCATTCTGGCCACATGACCCGGAAGCTTTACGCTGGCTCCCTTGGCCAATAAAGCGAGATGAGCGCTGCAACCCCAGAGTCGGCCATGACTGGACCTGATGGTTTACCTTTACCTTTAGTGGGCCATCCAAGCTGGAATCCTGGAAGGTTGCCTGGCTCACCTGTCCCATTTTATGTTATGTTATAGCTTCACACACACACACACACACACACACACACACACACACACACACCCCTATGGTCTCTCATCAGTGTCTGTTTCAACTCTTCTGATACACTGGTACCTCGGGTTAAGTACTTAATTCATTCCGGAGGTCCGTACTTAACCTGAAACTGTTCTTAACCTGAATAAAAAAATTCCTTCCAGTAGCACCTTAAAGACCAACTAAGTTAGTTCTTGGTATGAGCTTTTCGTGTGCATGCACACTTCTTCAGATACGTGTGTATCTGGGTATCTGAAGAAGTGTGCATGCACACGAAAGCTCATACCAAGAACTAACTTAGTTGGTCTTTAAGGTGCTACTGGAAGGAATTTTTTTATTTTGACTATGGCAGACCAACACGGCTACCTACCTGTAACTGTTCTTAACCTGAAGCACCACTTTAGCTAATGGGGCCTCCTGCTGCTGCCGCGCCGCCGGAGCCCGACTTCTGTTCTCATCCTGAAGCAACGTTCTTAACCTGAGGTAATAATTCTGGGTTAGCGGAGTCTGTAACCTGAAGCATATGTAACCTGAAGCATATGTAACCCAAGGTACCACTGTATCTTCTTTCCTGATTTGTCTACTCCACTTTTTCTCTAGTGATACATTGTCACACTGAATCTATGGGGAGGTCTTTCCAGATCCCAACCCTCCTCATTTACCCTTTCATCTCTTCCCCCACCCCCAATCTCCATTTCACCTGCCCACCCCCACCCCCCCTGCAGGCATCAGACCTGTTCCAGCAAAAGAAGGAAATTAGGCTGCCGCGTTTCATTTCTGAAGTTGTTCACTGCGATGAACTGACATCCTCCAGACATAAATTAGTTCGGTGTCGAGCCACGTTTGGGAACACGTGCCCCCTCCGCCGCGTTTGGTGGATTCCCAAATACCAGCTCCCTGTTTTGCAGGCGGAGGGAGGAAGGGTTGCAGTGCTGAGAGAAATCTCATCTTTCTGCTCCTTCCTGTGTTGCTTCTAATGGCTGGGAAAAGTCATAAAGCTATCACCACCACCCCAAAAAAACTGTGTGGTCGTTGTTCAACAGCTTTGGAAACCACATTCCTTTCTTTATCTAAGGAAGAGGTAGACCCTGGGCAGGGTTAGCAAATTCTCTCCACAGTCACTGTGCCTCCCTAGAGTGCAATGTCCCGAGTTTGAAGTTCAGCTTGCATGCTTGTCTAAACCTCACCTTTCAGGGCAGATTCAAGGCCAGTGCACATTTGGATCCCTTTTCTTCTTTTTCCCCTTCTTTTTTGATTTCTGCCCATAATAACTTCTTGTGGCTCCAGGCTCATGGCGAATGAGGCATGTGACTCATTCATCATGAATTAAAGCTGGAGTTCAGCATGCCAACACAAACTCTTTCGATACGGATGAAGCAGTGGCTTGCAAATGTCACCTTCTGTTTATGGTGATTTTCTCAGACAGCCTGAGCTCACCTACATGATCAGTAGGGTCATGTGGTGCTGCTGGTTCCTTTCTGAACTGTATCACTTAATACTTCAGGTAGGACATGGCGTTTTTGCTATCCCCATGTAAAAATCATTACACGTAGCAGCTTTACATTATTATAATTATAATTATTTCAATTTTCCACTTGCTGCATAAGGAGTCTCCCAGCGATTTACTAAATTTTAAGAGCATAAAATATAACATAAAGTCAGAAGAAGAACAACACATGACAACAAAACTCATGCAATAACCTACAAAATGAACCCAGTAAAACTGCAGCAAAAACATACCCCTAAAAGACAGCAAAAATTATCATAATCACCAGATGTCTGGGTGATGTTCTTAAAGGTAAAGGTAAGGGACCCCGACTGCTAAGTCCAGTCGCAGATTACTCTAGGGTTGCGGAGCTCATCTCGCTTTACTGGCTGAGGGAGCCGGCGTTTGTCTGCAGACAGCTTCCGGGTTATGTGGCCAGCATGACTAAGCTGCTTCTGGCGAACCAGAGCAGTGTACGGAAACGCCGTTTACCTTCCCACCAGAGCGATACCTATTTATCTATTTGCACTTTGACGTGTTTTTGAACTGCTAGGTTGGCAGGAGCTGGGACTGAGCAACAGGAGCTCACCACGTCATGGGAATTCGAACCGCCAACCTTCTGATTGGCAAGCCCTAGGCTCTGTGGTTTAGACCACAGCGCCACCCGGGTCCCTCAGTGTAAATGACTACAAAGTAGATGAAGCTTTTAACTTGTAAAAATATCCACCGCTGATGTGTGGTGGCGATGATGATGATGATTTATATACTGCCCTTCATCCCAAGATCACAGTGTGGTTTACAGCATGAAAATGCAAAAAGCATTGCCTAATTATAAATAAGCCCTTCAGTGCTCCACAGGCAACATTTTGAACAGCCTTATGTCCCCACAGGCCTAGAGAAACATAGTGATATACAGCTAAAAATATACAACTAAATGATATACATCTAAAAAAGTAGAGAGAAACAGAGTGACAGAGCATTCTTTGGCTTGGGTGGGGGGTGGGGTGGGGCTGACATGACTTGTGTCACAGGCGTGGGGGTCTCCAACATACCTTGATTCACCTTGTTATTTGGTTCTCCAGACAGAGTTCATGCACATTCCAAGCAGAAAGATGTGAAAATGCTGTAGCTACATTTGGTTATTATTGGGTTTGGTATATTGTATAACTCAACGCTACCTGAAGCATTAACAACCTGGAACATTCATTACCTTAAAAAAAGCAACATTGTTTTTAATGTTCACTTTTAATTACAATTTTAATGTAAATGTTATGCTCCTTGTAAACTTGATAGACGCTTGATTTGCAAGTAAGCAGTGTACAGTGGTACCTCGGGTTGCATGTACTTAATTCGTTCCGGAGGTCTGTACTTAACCTGAAACTGTTCTTAACCTGAAGCACCACTTTAGCTAATGGGGCCTCCTGCTGCTGCCATGCCGCCGGAGCACAATTCCTGTTCTCATCCTGAAGCAAAGTTCTTAACCTGAAGCACTATTTCTGGGTTAGCGGAGTCTGTAACCTGAAGGATATGTAACATGAAGCGTATGTAACCCGAGGTACCACTGTACAGACTTTAGCTCTGGCCCTTATTTCAAGATCAGGGCAAGGTACATGGTTGCTCCTCCTTATTCTATCCTCATAGCTACTTTTAAGTCCTTGTCAGGTTAATAGGCAGGATACAAATACAAGTATAACCAACCACCACCCTGTGAGCTACATTCCTCTGAGAGTGAGAATGACTGGGCCAAGGTTACCTAGGGAATTTTGTGGCTGAGCGGGGATTTGAACCCAGGGTTCCTGATCGTATTCCAACACAATGACCATTACACCACACTGACTCTGCCAAGGTAGCTTCTGTTTTCTCCTTGTTTCTCCTGTTTAGACTTTTCCTCCTCTTAATTAAAAAAGATGTTTAGAAAGTGTGCCCAGGAAAGAAAGGGAGGGGGAGAATAGATTTGACCTTGCTCCCTTCCTCTGTGTCAATTTCTTTCAAACTACATCTGCTCTTGCATCAGAAAAATGTTGGCAGATTCAACTGAGCTCTGCCCCAACAGCTGCAGGCATTCTCTTTCTGCAGAAATAATTGAAAAGACTACAAATTTTTCATTGCAAGCTCATTTAACTTCACGGAACTGTAAAGAGCGCTCAGGCAAGTTTGCACTTCACCTCCATTTTTATTGATAGATAAAAAGGAGAAATTCATTTCCTGTAATAGTCACTGGTGCGCAGTCTTCATCAACCAGGTGCTAGTAGCTAGTTGAAAAAGTATGTAAGCTTCTTGAGACAGAGACACTGATGGTGCTATATAAACAACCAATAAGTAAATCAATAACAACTTTCTATGGGTCCTGGAAACAGGCTTTGCCTGTTTTGTCCTGTTTTTATTTCCACACACTTTTTCTTTTAATTTACAAGCCTACATATATTGGCAGGTGCACGCCATTGAAAGTACATGGAAAGCACAGTTAAAGCACATGACTCTGCCTCGCACCCTGGGAAATGTAGTTTTCCCTTCACAGACCTACTGTTCGCTTAAACTACAGGGATTTAAAGATCACCCAAAGATCCTCAGAGTTTTGACTTCTACAGTGTTTGCTTTACTGTTGCTGATTTTATTGTCGTATTTGGTTTTCTTCTGTGGCTGATTTTTAGAGCTCAGTATTATTTCTAGAGCTCTTATTGATTGTGGTTTGTGGTTTTAAAATGTTTTTAGATGCTCCTAATTGTTTTTAATCATTTTAAATATATATAATTGCATTGTTATATATATAATTGCATTGTTTTGCTATTTTTCTGTTTTGCACCCTGGGCTCCTTTGGGAGGAAGACTGCGATAATCGCCACTACCACCACCATAATTTTTTTTTATTGTTAGCCACCCAGAGGACATACTTAATTGGGTGTTATACAAATAAGTAAACAATATAAGCCATTTTTTGCCCACAAATATGGTCTACATGGGAACATGCAGTTCTTTGTTCCATAGATATTACCAGAAGTCACTTTCCAATGTGTGTTTCCAAGCGTTATGGTGGCCTTGGTTATAAATATGCAAAACTTATGTGTTCATGAAAGTAGACACGCGTGAGAGAGTATAACACCATGAGTAAAATTTGTCAGCGCTGTAACAACATCTGAAAATAATTTGTACCTGTTTTATCCCCACTGGCAGTTTGCCAAATCCCTATGCCCCTCAACAACTACCACCCTCCTGATCTCACCAAAACACACACTACCCACACTAAATCCTTCACTCACTGACCCACTAAATCCCCCCGGCCCCTGCCCCCACCAACCCTTTTTTTCAAGTTGGCCTGACAAGAGGAGTAGGATGGGAAAGAGGGCAGACGTGGTGGTCTGTTCTGGCTGTCTCTCTGTGGTTTGCCTGGTCCACCCATCTACCGCCTCTCATCATTCTGTAGTGTTCAGTGCCACCTATCTGCATCCAAGTGAACTGCATCATGATGACACTCTCACATCTCATCTTTATTATATGGACAGATAGAATCAGCTTCAGACCTTCCCACTTAACGTGGGAGCTCAGACGTGGAGTGGGTGGGGATGGGAACATTGTGGGTGGAGCTGACATGCAAGAACATGTTCTCCTTGCACATTTTATGCCCACATGCATTTAAAGCGTGTGTGAACACTTATTGTCAACTACTAGTGCACCAGGAGCTTCTGGATCCATAGAACAACTTGCCAAGGAATGTATGGTTTGCCCCATCAATTCTGGCTTTTAATAGGGCCCTAAAGAGGGACCTGTTTCAAATACCTTTTAATTGAGTTTATCCCAGTCTTACTGGCTTTTAGATATTAATCTTATACTTGCTTCAACTGTGGAGCTATTGTTGCTGTCGGTTGTTTCGATTTATTTATTTTTTAATAAAAAACGTATTTAGATCCTAGCTTGAAATGGGACTGCATTATTGAAATTGTGATTCAGATTTGTTGTAAGGTGCCTTGGGAGGACTCTGCCCTGAAAGGCACCCTAAAAATAGGGTAATTAAATAAACAAATAAGGGTGCAGCTCCCCTGTGTGGTGAACCTTTGAACTGCAGGTGGCAACTTCTCAGTGAAGTGACAAGCCACTAACTTGGACAACCTTAAAAGAATAGACAAAATTCTTGGAGGATAAGGCTATCAAGTCATGATGGTTGTACTATCGTGGTCAGTATTGCCTCTGAATGCCTCGTGCTGAGGGACAACAGCAGAAGTGAGTTGTGCACATGTCCTGCTTGCAAGGCTCCTTGAGGTATCTGGCTAACTTCTGCGGGAAACAGGATGATGGGCTAGATTGGCCTTTGGCCTGATCCAGCAGGGCTCTCCCTTTATTCTAAGTCCATGTGCCCACCCTAACTGCCTACTGGATCCTCCTGGACAGGAAGCAGTATAACAGGACTTCCTGTTTTCGATGAATCTCGTCTGAGCAACACAAGCTTTCTGAACTCTGGTGTGGTCCTATATCCTTGGCTATCATTTTAACCTGACCTCCTCTGGTTTTAATTCACTCTTTGGCCCTGACTTCTGGCTTCCTCCTTCAGCCTGGCTCCCACTTCTGCCTTGTTCTGCAATGGCAGCTGGTCCACCAGGGCAAATGGGGCACTGCCCCATCAGCCTCAGTTTGCCTTCAGCCAACCCCCCACCTGCCTGCCTTCTTACTTACATTCAGTCCAGAGGATGGTGCTGGAAGTGAGTTTCTTCTTCCTTAGCCTCAGTGTTGCCATTATGGAAGGAAGGAGGATGGAGGCAAAACTAGAATTGACTCTGCTTGCCATTGGATCGGCCTCCATTCATACCATCCAACACAAAGCCCAAATCTGGGATGCTAACCTCCACCTTTTTATCGTGAGAGCACGACGGCCATTTTGGTTGGGGTGATCTCTCATGATTTCACGCTGTGGTCTCTCCCCCCCCAAAAAAGTGTTTTGTTTCCAGCCACAGCACCAAAAATGTACATTTTAGGGTGGCAAGCAAGATTGCTGCTCCCCCCCCCCAAGCAAAGTGTTCTTTTTCGGGAGGAAATTGTACTGTGAAATTGCTCAGGGTCACAGCAACCAAAATGGCTGCTGTTCTTTTGCAATAAAAACCCGGGATGACCCAGTTTTTTCTGGGACACTGGTGTGGTGTCTCTACCTATTACTGGCCTCTCTGTCTTCTGTCTCACCAAACCCAAGGATCACCAGCCACCACTGTTCTGACATGTTTGTCTTCCAGTTCTGATTCCCCCCCCCCAACTTCTGTCTCCTTAACTTTGCCTCCTGGGGTTATTTCTTAGTCTTTGGTCCTGACTACTGTGTTGGTCTCACAGCTGGTTCTTGCTGGCTTATGACACCTCAGACCTCTGTCTACCATTCAGCCCTCATAAATGCTCCACCTTACTTACTGGTGATAGTGGCTCCCGGTGCAATGAAAATTGGGGGTGTCCCCTTGAAATCCACAGAGCATAAGAAGGAATAGAAAAAGCTACATTATACTTCTGATCCACCCAACTCAGTCTTGTCAACACCAACTGGTTGTTGGTATCTAGGCCTTCAGATTCTCCCAGGCCACTCTGGAGCAGCCAGGGATTGATCCTGACAGCTTCTACAAGCAAAGCAGATGCTCTATCACTGAGCTATGGCTGTTTCCTGTAAAAGAGCAAAGGAGCAGCAGCCAACTTCAGTCTCATTACTTTCAGTGTTTCTTACTAAAATTAAATAGATTGAATTAAATAGATTGGGGGCTCAAGCCTATGTGAGGCTAAATCCACAGCCTATCTGCACAAAGTCTGAGTCTTCAGAAGCTGAGGCGTCTGCTAAAAAATGTATATGGTTTTCAGCAGCCTCTGCTGGGAGTATTTTCCTGATCATTACTCCACCCTATTCCAGTACTAAAGAACATATGACCTTTCATTCATGTGGGATGGAAAATAAAATCTTTGTATTGAATAGTTTTATTAGCTTTGGAAAACTCATCCTATTGTTCTCTTCTTTCACTGCTTAAGCTAACAGACAGAACGGATGTCATCTTTATTTAATGCTAGAAAAGGTGCTAATGAATAGGTGGGATTTTTTTTTTTCTGAAGTGAAAAAGGTTTGATAAGAGTAAGCTGTTGTAAAATGATCCAGGACTGGTTTATTGTGTGAATATATCTTGGAAAATGTGAGAGTTTTGCAGTACAGTTTGGTGCATCTTAAAAGCATGACCATCAGTTGTAAATGTTTCTTAATGCACAAAATCTGTCCTGAAGTTTTTTCTATCTATTGGGATAGGTTCGGTTAAGACATACACAGAGATTTCTTTCTCTTTCTTTCTTTCTTTCTTTCGTCTGCAGCAATGGCAGCAAATGTAAACAACTTGGGGTTTTTTGTTTTTTACAGTCAAATGGTATATAAATTTTATGGAACCAATAAAATAAATGCAGCAATACCTAGACCTCCTGAGTCTAGAAACTTAAGCACTTAGATACACACCTCTTAAGATACCATGACCAAATTTTGAGTGATGATTCCTGAAATCAAGGAGCCGATCTTCATCCTTTTGGATACAAGTGGACACCATTTTGAATCAAGATAGCAGACTGAATGAATGAATCGATTTATTTCGGTCACCGGCCAGAATGCAAACATATACAACAACAGAGAGCACACAAATATAAATAGATTAAAATTAAGCTCTATGAGATGATACGAAGATAGCAGACAGAAGTTCTCAGAACTGAACTGATTTAACCACTGATTTCAAAACTGAGCTGTCATTTCTGAAATGTTCCGAGTAGCTGCAATTAAATGAATAAGCTGGTACCACCTCATTCTCATCCATTTAATGGTTAGCCCCTACCGTTGCCAGTTTTCAAAATACAGCAAAACTAAATATCCCATACAAGCGAAATTTAAAGCACCTTAATTAATCTTAAGATATGCCGTGCAGATCGTCCTGGCAGTTATCCAGGACATTCCAAGACTCTCAAGTAGCATAATCTAATTAATTCAAAGAAGAAGAAGAAAACACACACAGAGAGAGAAGTCATAAACATAAAGTAATCTGAAACACGGTGGGCTCTGCCAGCTGGCACCCATCTCTTTTCTACTTCTTTGCACTGTAATTTTGCTGCCATTTACACAGGGCTTAAAATCTCCTTCCTTGGCTAGTAAGCTGTATTAAGTTACACAGTGTTCAGCCGAGATATTTTTAATGAACTAATTACATGTTAGTTAATAATAGAATGTTGCTTTAGTAGACAACTGCTGAACATAATTCTGAAGGAACTACCGTGGGCTGGGATGTCTGAGGAATGTTTCGGAACAGGTTTCAACTGTGAAAGCAATATGTTTAGCCTTTAATAAGTTATAAATAAACTGAAAGGGGCTCTGCACTCCCATCAAGCTCACTTTTATTTATTTTTGCACCACGGCACATTTCTCCTCTGTTAAGCAACGGTTTCCATGCTCAGGCATATGATGGACTCTTGGCAAAGCCAAAATGGACACAACCACCAGTGATCAATATGTGGATCTACCTTAGCTGTGTTATATCTTGTGTTGTCTCATGCCTTGCCTGATCAGATGTGGGTTGGCTCAACCAGGGGCAAGCATACAACAGGGTGAGAGTGCAGGCAAGATTCTGCTTCACTACTGCACATAGTTAAGTGCATAGAAAGGTCTCCAGGAAGTAATACCATTGGTTATTGACTTGCCTAACCACCTTTGCTGTCACCTTGGTTGACTAGAGTTTTGGTTGTGTTATACCATGCGTGTCATTCAAACTCGTTTTGGACTTTTGCTGGTTCACAGAGCCATGAAAGGATTTTCCAATGTCCCCTGATTGTCTGGGTGGTATCTGGGCTTTCACCTCTTTATAACCATGGAAAGTTCTTACAGGGGTTCACCTCCTCTGAAAATTTGATTGCTACATAGTTTGTTTGTCACTGTTGCAACTGGTGTTTTGGTACTGGACAGAGCCAATGGTTTGGAGGGTGGACCCGAGTGGATTCCTCCTTATTGCCATTTGGGGGAAAGGCGAAAGGAGCTTCTTTGAAGAACAGCTCGAGTACAGGGAATGGTTGTGAGTTACATCCCCAACTCTCACATTGAACTCATTTTGTCTTTGGTCATGTGACTCTGCCATGGGTACCCCACTGTCTGGCATTATAATAGGGAAATTGCTTTGAAAAAAATGTGTATACAGTGGTACCTCACAAGACGAATGCCTCGCAAGACAAAAAACTCGCTAGACGAAAGGTTTTTCCGTTTTCAATTTGCCTCGCAAGACGAATTTCCCTATGGGCTTGTTTCGCAAGACGAAAACGTCTCGCGACTTTGTTTCCTTTGTCTAAAAACAAAGACATGTTTTGTTTATAAAGTTAATTTATTTTCCCTTCAATTTTTGAACTGCTCTTTACAGTATGTGTGACTTTAAAGAGCAGTTAATAAACTGCTGTTGTACCAAATTTGGCTTTGTTTGGACTTTTTTTGACCATAGGAACGCATTAATTGATTTTCAATGCATTCCTATGGGATTTCGTGATTCGCAAGATGAAAAATTCGCTAGACGACAAAACTTGCGGAACGAATTAATTTCGTCTTGCGGGGCACCACTGTACCAGACAAAATCATATATAAAATGTATCAGAGTGGTTATTGATTCCATTAAGGTGAAATAAATATTTTAGGTCTTTTTCATTTATTTATTTCAAAGGTCAGCTTTGCATTTTGGTACAGACTATTTTCCTTTCCTTTCCTTTCCTTTCCTTTCCTTTCCTTTCCTTTCCTTTCCTTTCCTTTCCTTTCCTTTTCTTTCTTCTTTTGCAACAAATTTCAGAACTTTAAATAGGACACTACAATATGGGTAACTGCAGTTGATCTGTTCACTAGATAGAAATGTAGCTGTTTTTCTTTTAAAAAATCAAACAGGCATTCTAATTTGTACTGGACCAATCTCTCTACCTCCTCCCACCCCACCCCACCCCATTCCACCCCTAATTTGCAGCTGTGAATAATGGGCTTACTGACATTCACTGTAGGTAACCTACCCAAAAAAAAGGACTTTCTGTAAGCAGGAAAACCCAGCTAGGCCAGTTTAGGACCAGCTGGATGTTGTCAACCCTACACATGGTCCTATGTTACATGATAGTTTATAAAGGCTTTTAAATGAGGTGCTGCATTCTGCCAGATACATGCACTATCCGGTCAGCAAGTTCAATCAACTCCCTACGTAGTTCAGAATTTTCTTACATACCATGCTATGGGTTTGACCAAACTGCGGGAGGCAGTGGAAGACAGGAGTGCCTGGCGTGCTCTGGTCCATGGGGTCACGAAGAGTCGGACACGACTAAACGACTAAACAACAACAACAACCATGCTATGGTTCAGATCAGTTGGTTGAACGGAGAACAAGGTTTCGGGCAACTTGGTCAACCAACTTTGTCTCCTAAGCCTTTTGCCTCCAGTCAAGCTCACTTTCAGTATGGGAGGTTGGCTGAGGGGGAAAGTAAGATGTGTTCAGTATTATGCACAGAGTCCATCAGTAATACCTTCTTAGGGGTATTACTTGGCTTAAAGCTAAATTCGGGGAGAATTTGGGTGTTCCTACTTGGTTAAAACATTCAAAAGCGCAATTCTTTTCGAGAGCAATTCTGACTGAGTTTAATAGGAGTTACTCCCATGTGACTACAGCCTAAGGAAGTGGGGAGAGTTTGGTAAATCAAAAGAACATCTTCTGAAGAGGGTTTTACACATCTCCACATATGCAAGTCATCACTTGATATTGCAGTTATGAGCCCTCAGTATCCCCTGTCTGGTTTTTACTAAGATGTATTGTAGAGAATGAAGTAGTTTGTCACGTAGGGAAGCTCATGTCCCAGTAAACCAGTCATACATTAAATAGCAACAGTAATGGTTGCTACAAACTCCAATGGCTGAAGAGTGCAGTAGAAATTATTATAAAACATGTGCTCTTGTGCAACACTTCAGCATGGCAGTGTAGCCTGAAAAGGACCAGATCCTTCTCAATAGATGATGCCCACATTTCTTGAAAGCATTTGAGGGGGTGCGGCGAAAGCTACATTAATTTTGAAATATGCGAACATCTTCCGCAATCTGTTTTTCTTATTATTATTACGATTCAAATCCTGTTTCACTTTTCATCCAGCTCTGTGCAATCGAAAACACATTTGCAAAGGGTTATTTCCTTTTGGGTGGTCGCAGTCAGAATACAGGCAATTATTAGCATTGTTTCTGAGAGGGGAATTATGCCTCTTTTCAATAGCCAGACAGAATCTTGGCCCACAAACTCTAACAGAAGTGGACCAAGTGGGGTCATCTTTACAATAAACTTGTTTCCCATGACTGCTTGCCATGACCTTCTTACAGGGAAAGACGATGCAGAGTGGCCTTCAGAGTCATCGAATAGGCAGATGCTATACATTCTTATTGGTCAAAAAGAATACAACACTGTAAATTTACATTTCTTTTCCTTTCCAAAACTGTAGTGAATGAGCCTACTTCTCTCTCCTCCTCCCTTTGACTAAGAATGCTGCTGCAGACAGACTCATAAATGAGGACTGTGGTATAGGAACTGTGGGATTCTTATCCTGCTGAGCTGCATTATACTAACAATCTCTGGGTCACATGAAGTTATTGGCTCGGGGTTATTTTTGCCCCCCTTTGCTCCCTTCCCTCTCTTCAAGTTCTCCAGATTCCTTTGCCTTGTTTTCTGGTTCCCAGAATTAGGCATTTCTGTAATTTTCATTCACTTTAGAAAATACAAAGTACCCTTGGCGAGTATTCCGTGTACATGCCAGTGCCAAAAAGCTATCCATTATTATTTTTTGCTTGCCTTTTACATCCTATTGCAGCACTTAAAGGCCTCATATACATCCTGCATTTCACCCTTTGATTGCTTTCCCAAGAAGCTGAAACTGTCACTGCATTGACAGAAGCATCTGTAAGCTACGGGGCTCAGGGAGAGCCTACTCTGGTACTGCAGAAGCCATGGCTAAGGCATATGGTGGGGTTGGGAGCGCCTCAATTAAAATCAGAGGCATATTTGAAGTGTAGGTGGGTTCCCATGAAGCAAGACACAACATATTTTACTTTTGCAATCTCTCTGCATGAATCACTGATATAGGTGAGCCACTTGACTGAAGCCCAAAATGTGTATTGGTTCCAGATTCTGGGCCTCTGGGGTCCTTTGAGTAAGATGCAGATAGTCCAGACCATCTCCTTGTCATTGTCACCACTGCCCATCTGCATGCTCTGGGCACCAGCCGCACCACCGGAAAGGGAGTCGTGGAGACCATCAGAGAGGACAGCCCCTACCCTACCATTGCAGTGCAACCATTGGCTGCTGTGAGTCATACCAGGCCTGTTCCACCAAAGGAGATGCCTTTGCCAAGTCTGTGTTGTACCTGCACCCAGTGCTCTTTATAATCCATTATTATTCTTTGGTTCTGACTTCTGGCTAGTCATTGATGGTGACTCCTAGTTTGTTCTTTGGTCCTGTCTCACCCTTTGGTCTTAACTTCCAACTTGCTCCTTGAACTCACTTCCTGGTTTGGTGCTCCTAACTTACTCTTCACTCCTGACTATTGGCTGGTTCTTGGCTGGTTCTTGGCCCCTGTGACACCCCAGATGGCTGCCTACGGCCCCACTCTCATGCTCATGAAGCTGAGGGTGATGGAGATGGCCCTCCTCTTTTATCCCCACAGCAGACCTGGGAGATGCACGGCACTGAGAGGGTGTGTAAACAAGGCTCAAGGACCTATTTAGCACAATATTACTTTTACCACCAGAATAATCTGCCTTAGACACACCTTAGTGTCCTTTCCTAGCATCTTTCATGCTGGCCAGAACATATGGGAAAGAAGCACTTCTCCACTCTTGCGTACTGTTCCTTTCAAACATGTTAACAAGTGAATGGGGGGGAGTGTCAAATGGAAGACTGCTAAAGCAGCAAAACTAAGCTAAAATGGTAAGTGCTATCTTACAATGCCAACATTTTAAATCTTTGTAAGATTTTCCATAGGAAATGCATTCTGTCCATCTCTACTTCAATCTATTCCTGCCAACATTTCACCCTAAGGACACACACTTACCTTTTGCCCCATGTTTTTTAGGCACGGGTCTGCACTTTAACGCTCCTTGTCCAGGTGTTAGTTTGCTTTGCTGCACTGCTTTCCGCTGGAAAACCCGCTCTTTAACACTGAATCAGAACAAATGGCAATTCCAGTTTTCTGCAGATTGCCTTTTGCTTCGATTCAGCAATAAAGAGTAGGTTTTTGCAGGGAAAGTGGCAAAAAACAAGACTCAGACACAGATCTGTGCCTAGCAACAGAGCACAAAAGGAAATCTGGATGAGCCCCGAGTTGATTGTGTTTTTCTAACTATTCAATGAAGCCATGGGGGTGGGAGTAGAGAAAGACTGGTATTAGATCTAGCCTAAACTAAAAATGCACGTGGCATTTGCATTAGTTATAACAGACCTACGAAGCATGGTTGTTATAACTGGCTCAATTGCTAAAGCACGCCTTCCACCTGTTGCTGCTTATAACATGCTCAAGTGGCATCAAGCACAAAAGTTCTGGTTCTATTTATATAGAGCCTTCCAAGAGATGCATGAAGTGCAAGATAAATTTACAAGAAGCTCCTTTCATCTCTTTTGTTAGGCACTACAAGGATGTATTCTTCTCTTTGAAAGCTCCTGCCACTGGCATGGACGTCACTGGAAAAGGCTGTCCATGGACTAAAGACTACAGAGAATACAGAGGTCGAGTTCAGGGAGTCTTTTAACTCCTTTAATTGGAGAAAGGAAAATGAGGAACGTTCTTATCAGTGAATGTGCTTGTTTCTGCTGAAGCCTGCAGGATGCCAAACGGAAAGGGAGTTAGACAACTCAAAATGCAGTGATTGAAACAACCCATAAGAGGGTTTGCATTTTGAAAGCTGCCCTTGAAGGCATAACAGCAATGGTTAAAGCCACGTCGAAATGCTAGAATAGAACCAAGCCAGTCTTCATTCCATCCACATTTTTGTGCAAAGCTATCGATTTCACACTTCCAGAACCATTATGCAAACTGGACCCCAGCTTTGCTTTGAAATTCCCGCTTCTCTGAATTTTGTAACGCAGCTCGCCAAACAAAACCACTGTGTAGAAAAGTGTGTATATTGGAGGGAAAGCACACAAAAGCTGGGTATGCCTTTGAAAGTAACATAGCAAAATGTGTATTATATTAGGAGAAATTGCTTGCAAAATTCATCTAAAATAAGAAATGCATTTGAAAACGCATACACATTTTCATGCAGCTTTTTTGGAAAAATTCACAAGCCGATTCATAAATGGGGCCAACAATAATAGGGGGCAATGAGAAGCTGTCACTGGCAGAATGGTCTGTCCCTACATATAATGCTGATTCAATATGATACAAAGCGTGCTGTTCTAGGGATATCCTTTTTCTTCTGGGAAGTAAACATTTTACAGGCACTCTGTAAATGCTGTCAATTTGCACATTCATAGAAAAAGAAGAAGCCTCAGTGTGCAGAGAGCTGTGTGTCGGCCTCAGAGCCTCTGGTCTGCATTCCCAATAGAATGGCAGACTGTTGAAAACTGAATTGAGCTTGACCTGTCTCTCAGGTTAATTGGTCTTGACTCCTGCCTGTAGCTGCAAAGAATACCATGCTTGGAAAACGGAAGAGGTTTAGAGAGCGGAATAGTGATTGCTGTACATCAGCATTCCTGGAACTGCCAGATAAGAGAAGAGAGCATTCCTATGGCATGGTGGCAGGATGTAATCCACTGGAAGAGCCAGCAGTATTTTTTGACAAATGAGTCATACACCAGTTCAGCATCCTCAACGCTCATACAGTGACCTCAAGGCTGAAGAACTCAGGGCCTATATGGAGATTTGGGTAATCAGGCTATAAAAAGCAAATTAAACAGTATACCTGAAGGAGCGTCTCCACCCCCATCGTTCTGCCCGGACACTGAGGTCCAGCGCCGAGGGCCTTCTGGCGGTTCCCTCATTGCGAGAAGCGAAGCTACAGGGAACCAGGCAGAGGGCCTTTTCGGTGGTGGCGCCCGCCCTGTGGAATGCCCTCCCATCGGATGTCAAGGTGATGGACAACTACCTGACATTCAGAAAACATCTTAAGGCGGCCCTGTTCAGGGAAGCTTTTAATGTATGATATTTTAGTGTTTTTTGGTTTCTGTGGAAGCCGCCCAGAGTGGCTGGGGAAACCCAGCCAGATGGGCGGGGTACAAATAATAAATTATTATTATTATTATTATTATTATTAAACATGTATAGGGAAGTGGCACACACCACTCTCTTGTTATCTATGGCATCGGTTCAACTATGGAGGGGGTTTGCATGTTCCCAGGGTATCTGATCTCTGAGATTTGTTATTTGCTCATAACTTTTCTAAGTGCATTTCTCTAGTGCAATTACTAAAGACAACTGGATTTCTCTGACTGAACTAAGCACAGGATGCAAACGTGCCTTTTGTAGATTCTTTGAGCTCTGGAGACCTGGCTGAATCAGGGGAGAGGAATGTAGAAAGGGATCACAATCCTCTCCGCTCCGATAGGTTCTTGGTAGCTGTTAATTGCTCCTGCTACTTGATTCTTTATAATGCTTGGGGGGGTGTTATTATTTCTTGTGATTTTTACTATTATATTATTCACCACTCTGGGTGGGTGTGTATCAGAAATGAAATTTGTAAACTTTATTTACAGTGGGTTGCATCTGTATCTCTTTTCTATATTTAAATTTGTTTATTTGGTTTTTCAAATGAAAATGTTATAGTCACATATCCAGCTTACAACATAAAAACAAAATTCCAAGGAATCTCTTGGGCTTTCCGCCTCCCCTTTGTGGGGAGCATTTTTTATGATAATCCAAATCTTTTACCTCTCCATTGTGTCCAAAATTCACCATTAAACTACGAGCAATATTCCAATCCTACTAACGATTTTAACTGTTTACAGTGGTTTTTAAGATAAGTTATAAATTTTCCCCATTCCTTATTAAAATTTTGGTCTTCCTGATTTCCGATTCTTCTGGCCATTTTGGCATAATCCATCAACTTGATCTGCCATTCTTCTCTGGTATGGACTTTATCTTCTTTCCATCTCTGGGCCAATAACATCCGCACATCTGTATCTCAACTCTCTTTTGCCATGAAAGCCAAGGTGGTGTACTTGGTGTTCCCAGGGAGTCATTCCTTCAGGACAAGAGTTCATTTGGACAAGGATAAATTTTAAGATTGTGTGAATGTTTTTGACAAGTGGTTTTTAGTTGTTGTTGTGTGTTTTTTTAATGTGTTGCATGATTTGTTGTTGTTGTAGCCCAGCCTGGGATCAAGCTGTGGACAGCATGATGGAGCTGCAGCGCTCACTTGATCTCTACTTGACTCGATGTGCAGTACCATTTTGGAGCACAGAGAAGGGGAAGAGTGTGGCAACAGCAAAGTTGATGCCATGCAAGCACCTTGAACTAGTGCTCCTGCCACTGTGTTTGCACCACACCAACTGTGTTGCTGTGACGCCCCTCCCCTTTTCCATCCCACCATGTTACAGCCACTCAGCCAGCTCATGTAAACTCTAAGTGAGTGGCACAGTCCCGCCATGCCATCCACTGATGCCAGGATCATTAATTTTATGAAAAGTGGGCCCTAAATTGAAATAAAGAAATAAAGGTTTTGTTTTTTAATAAAAGAAACAAAATTAGATTTGATTGTTTTTAAAAAGAAATTGTTTCCAAATTCTGGTGAATCCTAATCAACTGGAAGTAGCATGCCAGATGTAGCAAGTACCCATGATGCAGTTAGTCAGATATAGGTGGGGGTATTATTTACACAGTACCTGGTATTGTCCCATCACCAAGAAACCATCTCATCCAAGCACCATTTTGCTAAAATGTCATTCTGATGGTCAGTACGCAAGAGCTCCATGCAAGCCTGTCCACCGTTCGGAGAGTCTGTATTTTGTTTGGTTTGGTTTGGTTTCTCAAGCAAGTGTGAAAAGGAATTTGAAATTGTAAATCACCGCTGTTCAGCCTCTACCAGAAGTACTAACCACATCCCTGAATCAACAGTACATTTTCCTGCCTTTGCCACAGATAGGTTGACTCTCCAGATTTGCTGTGCATTATTACACCTACGTTCCAGCTGCATTTGCAGATTGCATCACAATATCCTGTTTGTGGCCAAACATTGAAACGGCGCTTCTTGGGTGAATTGCTGTTCCACAGCTGAAACATTCTCCCTCTTATGAGTGTGCTATTATAAAAAGAGAGAAGAGAGAGAGAGAGAGAGAGAGAGAGAGAGAGAGAGAGAGAGAGAGAGAGAGAAATAACCTGTTAATATAATCATAATAGCAAAATGCACTTTCTAATTATTTCCTTCCCATTTCCTATGGCTCTATTTTTCAAAAACCTGGCACTTTATGATTATTGCTTCATTTCAGACTGACTTATTTTCGGTAATGGGTCTGTTCCATTTCCTTAAATTTCAGTTATGAGTGACTTGGATCTTATGATCCATTTGCTGGCTTGCAAGTATGTTAAAATGATACAGGCAAACAAGACTTTAACTATGCTTCGTTCTGCAGCCGTCTTTCCCACACATGGTTCCTTCATAAGCTCTTCTTTATGGCCTTCTCCAGGAAGGCTTTCAGTGGCTGCGTTTAAAATGGCATGGAGTAAGTTTAATTTGATCACTTTTTTTTTTTACAGTATTTTTATATCTTAGTGGGTGACATATTCCATTGGTTTTTACCTGATTTTGGTTTCAAATGATGAAATAGTGGGTAGCTCAGAAATCAAACTAGAATAAAATTTAAAGTATCTATGTTCAGCAAAGATGGTTATGCTAGAAGAAGAAGAGGAGGAGGAGGAGGAGGAGGAGGAGGAGGAGGAGGAGGAGGAGTTTGGATTTGATATCCTGCTTTATCACTACCCTAAGGAGTCTCAAAGCAGCTAACATTCTCCTTTCCCTTCCTCCCCCACAACAAACACTCTGTGAGGTGAGTGGGGCTGAGAGACTTCAGAGAAGTGTGACTAGCCCAAGGTCACCCAGCAGCTACAGGTGGAGGAGCGGAGATGTGAACCCAGTTCACCAGATTACGAATCCACCGCTCTTAACCACTACACCACACTGGAAGGACCAGAGGGATGCAATTGACTTCTTTGATTCTTAAATTTAGAAGATCTTTATTGACCATTTTTATCTTGCCTTCCCCCTGCAAACAAAAACAAAAACAGCCCAAGATGGTGTACATGGTTTTTTTCTGCAACTACAACCTCCATTTTACCTCATAACCAACCTACAACATCGGTTAATGACTGAGGGAGCCTAGCCTAAGATCACCCAGTGAGACCCACTGCTGAATCAGACCAAAGTCCATCTAGTTCAGCATCCGCTTCTCACTATGGCCAGCCAGTTCCCTATGGGAAGCATGGGCCAGCCAGAATGAGATGTCTAGGGCCAGCACTAGATCTGAAAAGTCTCTAGGTGAAAGCGCATTTCAGCAGCTCCCGCAGCTCCAACCACTCAATATTATTCTCAGTGCTGTCTGCCAAACCTTACTTTATATCAGAGGCCAGGGGCATTGTGGGAAAATGAAGGTGGTGACAGCTCCAGATTCTTATTTTTAATATGAATATTAAGAAGATAATATTTGTTGTTGGCATCCGTCTGTCTCAATGCACCTCCGGGGGTGAAGTCAAACTTCTGTATTAGCAGCGCCAAAATGACCTCCCTGGGTTGCAAGCCTGGGCAGTGGGTAAGGAGATTCTGGCCTGCCCAGATAACCAGACTCCTCTCTTGACCTCACGGATGTCATGCAGAGCAGTATGTTTGGCACCAGCTTGGCTTCAAGAGTTGCTGGAAGGAAGTGTACAAGGCACTATCCAACTATCTTAGGGACTGCACTCTGGATTTGTGTTCACTCCTTAGCCTTTCCTTCTCCCAAAGATATCCCGCAAGGCAACGGAGGTTTAGAATCAGAGTTTTCCTTTTCCTAGATGGGCTACCACCCCAGGTTGAAAAGCCCCATCTGCCTTTCACTTCCCTCTACAGCATGTGATGATAGCATTGTCATTGTAGTAGTAGTAGTAGTAATAATAATAAATTTTATTTTGCCACAGGCTGATGATTATCAGCTTGTGGTAACACAGAGGTGGGCTTTTTCACTTGCAGCAACAGCATTGTGGAACGCCCTCATTGCTAAAATATGGGAGGTCCTATCAGTATTGGCATTCTACTGGCTCCTGAAGGCACACATTTTAGACAAGCATTTCCCTGATCTTATGACTTGATTCTACTGCTTTGAGTGTTGTCTTAATTGTTTTAACTGCTATACTGTTTTAATGACCTTGCTTATTATCTCTCATTTGGTGTTCAACTTTTTCTGGCATTGATGAGGCGAACATTTCTTCCATTTTTAAAAATCTTATTATGGGAAGTTAGACAGCACTGGGTCACATGGATAAGTTTTTAACCAAATAAGAATCAGATATGTAAGAGAGAGAAAACCCTGGGAAAGTTCCCCTCGTCTCATACATATGAGAGAATATCGTGCATTCCACTGTCCAGCCTATAATTAAGATGAAAGGCATATTTCCATTTGATTTGCAATTCGGTGGCGTGGTTTGCATTCCATGCTGGCTGCGTCATCACAAGCCTTCCAATGCAGTGCAAACAAAACAAAACAAAATCATCCTTAACGGCTTAATCGGATGACATATTGCAAAGGAGACTATTTTAAACTCACAGGGGAAAGGAGAATTTCATTACAACTCCTTTGTAGGAAGGGAAAGGCCAATACCACAGTTGGATTTGGAGAAAGATTGCTTTGTTTCTCTCCATGTTGGGAAACAAGGTTCTCATAGGCTGACTGTTCACTGTCCAAAAGAAGGGAGGGGGGATTATCAGAAAAGGGCAACCAAAATGATCAAGGGGTTGGAGCAGCACCTCTATGAGAAAAGGTTACAACATTTGGGGCTTTCTAGTTTAGGAAAAAGGGAAGCAATGGAGGACATAATAGAGGAGCATAAGATGATGTATGGTGTGAGGAAAGTGAGCAGAGAGGTCCCCACCTCTCAGTACTAGAATCTGGGGCCATACAATGAAACTGAATGTTGAAAGATTCAGGATAGACAAAAGGAAGGGACCTCGTCACTCAGCACATAAACAGTGGGATTCACCCACGCAAGATGTAGGGGTGGCCACTGTCTTAGTTGAATCAGACAAATTGATGGAGGATAAAGCTATCTGTAGGAATGCTGCATTAGGGATACTGACCATTTGGGAAGACTTCTGAGATGTTGGGCTTTAAAATTCGCTTTCTTGTAGGTGGGCTTGAAAAAGGAGGAATACTACTAAAGATTTTCAGAATAAGATACGTATTTTAACCAATCAGTGTTTATTGATATGTTAATAATGCTTTAAATGGTGTTTTTAAGCCAATTTTATTCTCCCAAGTTTTACCCTCCATTATTTAAGAGATAATGGAGTGCGCCTCTGGGGGTACAGTCAAACTGCTACATTAGCAGCACTGAGGTGCATTTTTACATTATATACCACCTTGTGATATTTTATCTAAAGTGCATAACAACAACAACCATACTTTTATATTATGTCAGACATGTGCAGCCAATTAAGAGTACATCCTTCCACTGTGATTGATGCCTGTTTTTAACTTATAAAAAAATTATATGGTTTTGTGGGTTTATTGCTGTAAAAACTGTATCGCTGTATTGATTTATTTTTATGAAACAACAACAACAATAGCCCATGAGCACTGCTGCCTATCAGCTTCCTCTGCCCCACTTACAGTGTTGCCCTTGCAGAATCCAACAGGGAGATGGATGGAGCCAAAACTATTACTAGCTGTCTCTGACTGGGTAGCAGCACAGAGCTTGCAGCCACAGGTTTAAAATGCTTGTAGTGCCCTGGCACATCTGGGTGCACTGTTTAAATTTCCCACAATGCCAATTATACATTCCCAGGCCATTGCAGGAATTTCAAAATGGCAGCCACAAGCTGCCTGCTGCTTAGTGCAGGGCACCCAGAATAGACAACAGCAAAGATGGCCCCCACCAAACTATGTGAAACATCACTTGATACACTGCTGTGTTTCGTAGCCAGAAGGATATTACCAGAATTCTGTGAAACAAAACAATCATTTCCCTTACTTCCAAGTGTTAGCTGTGCTGTAGCAGATGTAAAACTAAATGTGCTGTGTTGCTCAAGGAATAATGGAGCCATCAAAGGAATTTACAAACACAGGGCATTTTGTTAAAATTGGAGGGTGTGCCCACACAGCTGTTGAGCTTCTAGTGGCTCACTCTCTCCCGAAAACCATGGAAAGTAAATATGACAAAATGAAAATGAGATACTAATGAAACTTTCTGCATTGGATGCAAAAGAAAGAATGTAAATATGGAGTGCAGGGTAGGGAGACAAAGCCATTCTGTGAATATTTTTGTTATTGTTATTTTTTGCCCGGCAGTTATTTCTGCTTGCTGCGGCTCCCCAATTGTCTTGGAGAGGTAGAAAGAATTGGAATGCAAACACATCCATAAAAAGCCTGCCTTAGACACATATATGTACCATTCATTGTGTGAGGAAATGTCTGCTGCGTTTACAATGTTGTTTTAACACCAACGGGTGTCTTCAGAACAAGTGATGGGCAAGCTTCCCACATACACACACGCACACTTTCATTGTTAAAGTAGAAGGCTTAGCAGACAGCAGGGAATGCTTTTGACAAAGGATATCTGAACTTCAGCAAGGCCTAGTTCTCTCTGAGGTGGTAAATCTGTACCTGAGCTCTGCCACTATAGGCTGTGAGTTCACCTGACTGAGTTTTCCCATAATTCCTTAGAACAGAAAACTAAATGTCAGCAAGACTAGAATCATAGCATCATATAAAAGTAGAGTTGGTACTTTCAACTGCTGATGGTCCTGTGTATGATTATCAGGTGAACATGGGTTACATAGAGGATTTTAAAAAAACAACAACCCTGAAAGGTTTTAATTTGTTTTCATCCTGCATTGTTAATGTGTATTTAAATGATGTAAACAACCCTGAATGCTATTTAATGCAATTGTGGAGGTAGTCATTGAAAGTTCCCTGTGGCAAAAAAGCAACTAATAAATTAATAATAATAATAATAATAATAATAATAATAATAATAATAATAATAATTTATTATTTATACCCCGCCCATCTGGCTGGGTTTCCCCAGCCACTCTGGGCAGCTTCCAAAAGAATATTAAAATACTATGATACATCAAACATTAAAAGCTTCCCTAAACAGGGCTGCCTTCGGATGTCTTCTAAAAGTCTGGTAGTTGTTGTTCTCTTTCACATCTGGTGGGAGGGCGTTCCACAGGGAGGGCGCCACTACCGAGAAGGCCCTCTGCCTGGTTCCCTGTAACTTGGCTTCTCGCAGTGAGGGAACCGCCAGAAGGCCCTCGGTGCTGGACCTCAGCGTCCGGGCAGAATGATGGGGGTGGAGACGCTCCTTCAGGTATACTGGACCGAGGCCGTTTAGGGCTTTAAAGGTCAGCACCAACACTTTGAATTGTGCTCGGAAACGTACTGGGAGCCAATGTAGGTCTTTCAAGACCGGTGTTATATGGTCTCGGCGGCCGTTCCCAGTCACCAGTCTGGCTGCTGCATTCTGGATTAGTTGTAGTTTCCGGGTCACCTTCAAAGGTAGCCCCACGTAGAGCGCATTGCAGTAGTCCAAGCGGAAGATAACCAGAGCATGCACCACTCTGGCGAGGCAGTCCGCGGGCAGATAGGGTCTCAGCCTACGTACCAGATGGAGCTGGTACACAGCTGCCCTGGACACGGATTTAACCTGTGCCTCCATGGACAGCTGTGAGTCCAAAATGACTCCCAGGCTGCGCACCTGGTCCTTCAGGGGCACGGTTACCCCATTCAGGACCAGGGAATCCCCCACACCTGCCCGCCTCCTGGGACCTTAGGGTATTAGGGACCTTAGGGTATTAGTAATAGTATTAATAATACTATTACTGGAACAGTCTCTAAGCAGTTTCCAAAAAGATACTGCCCCCCACAGTACATTTTGGTAAAAGATGAGGTGCCAGTATCTTTATAAAATAGGGTTGCCATATTTCAAGAAGCAGAAATCCAGACACACAAAAAGCTGTTGCGCTTTTTTTTGGGGGGGGGGTTAAAAAAAATAAAAAATTGGACATTTGAAATGGAAAAATACCAGCTTTCTCTGACGCTTTTGCCAGAGTGCAACCTCCTGCCAAAAGTAGACTTCCCTTTACATCATTTTAAATACAATGCATTTGAACGTGACATTTTATCTACATTAAATGTATAACTTTAACACTCTGTACCAGTGAGTACTGTCATAAGTACTCTCTCTCTCTCTCTCTCTCTCTCTCTCACACACACACACACACACACAGAGAGAGAGAGAGAGAGAGAGAGAGAGAGAGAGAGACTACAATATCAGATGAAACAATAAATTCCCATTTATAGGATTGCACTGTAAGCTTCTGTGGCTCCTCATAATCTCCAGACCATTTGAATAAATGACACCCAGTTACAAATTAGTGACCATAAAAAAAATCAGTCAAAAAAATCCACACAGTCAGCTATAGGGAGGGAAACAGTTTTCTTCCTTCCGCCCTATACAATATAGAAATTCCCCCAATGAAATGACTTACAGTTGCAACACATGCAACAAACACATCTTAGACTGGGGCTTAGCTAGAGATTAAAATTAGCAGTGAAGTATCCCATGCCAAGTTCACAGAGCAGGTGACACTGGAAGGATGATGAAATGATGACAGGCAAATCCTTGTTCCATGTCTAAGGTCTAACTACTGAACAAATGTGTTGTGTGGTAACCATTGCTGTCGTTTCCTCTGTGTGACAGCTGCATCGTCACTCCTGCTTATCAAGGGATCCGAGAAGTTTGAAAGATGGAATCCACCTTGTTCACGGCCTGGTATTTCTTACCAAAACTAAAGAGTTTCACCGTGACCATTAGTGATATTGCCACTGCATCTACTCATGAGACAGCCCAGGTTTGCATACCCTCCAACATGCCCCAGAGTAAGACTGTGATATACATCTTGGAGAGCCACACTCCTGTGTGAGTTGCGTAACTTGTGTGGTAGACATGGACACCCCAAAATATGTGTGTTTCAGGGACACAATCTCACTGGAGCCAGGTGACTCATGTGAGACCACCGCCCCCCAAAACAGGATGTCCTACTTAAATTAGGGCAGTGGAATTTCATTTTAAAAAATTTAGAGTATATGGAAGCGGGTAAGGAATTTTATAATGGGATAAAGGCAATATATACAGAACAGAAAGTGAAGCTGATAGTAAACAATTATACTACAGAAGACATTAAAATAACCAAGGGTACAAGGCAGGGATGCCCATTGTCGCCATTATTATTCATTATGGTCCTGGAAGTTTTGTTAAAATCATTAAGAAAAAATGAAGATATAAAAGGGGTGTCTATAGGGAAAAATGAATATAAAGTTAAAGCATTCGTGGATGACTTGGTATTGACGGTAGAAGAACCAGTGGAAAGTGTCAAAAGAATCTTAGAAGAAATAGAGCAATTTGGTCGAGTCGCAGGATTCTATCTCAACAAAAAAAGACAAAAATTATTGCTAAAAATATGAATCAAGAATTAATTGAGGAAATACAACAAAGGACAGAGATAGAAGTGGTGAATAAAGTGAAGTATTTAGTAATGTGGTTAACCCCCAAGAACATTGATTTGTTTCAAAACAACTATTTACCTGTTTGGAACCAAATAAAAAGAGATTTGGAGGTGTGGGGAAGACTGAAACTGTCCTTTTGGGGGAGAATATCTATGATAAAAATGAGTGTGCTGCCAAAGATGCTATTTCTTTTTCAATCATTGCCGATAATCAAGGGGGCATCAATCTTTAAAGAATGGCAAAAAATAATTTCAAGATATATCTGGCAGGGCAAGAAGCCAAGGATTCAGTTTAAGTTATTAACAGACGCGAAAGAAAGAGGTGGTTTCGCTCTGCCAGACTTGAAATTATATTACGAAGCATCATGCCTCTGTTGGATAAAGGAATGGATTAAATTAGAGAATGGAGAGTTGTTAGATTTAGAAGGATTTGATAACAGATTTGGTTGGCATGCATATCTATGGTATGAAAAGAAAAAAAAACACAAAGGTTTCGAAAACCACATCTTTCGAAGATCATTGATAGAGGTGTGGGAGAGGTACAAAAATTTGTTGGAACCTAGACTCCCCCACTGGATTTCACCATTAGAAGTGATGAGCATGAAAAAAATCAATATGAGGGGGAGGTGGATAACATATGGAGAATTGGTAATAAGAGAGGGGGGGGAATGGAAAATGAAAACTTATGAAGAGGTGAAAGAATTTGTTCATGACTGGTTACATTACTATCAGATTAATGAAATGTTTAAAAAGATTGTAAAATGTGTGGGTATGAAGGTAAAGAATCAAAATTTCAAGCGGAGGTATTGAATAATGAATATAAAAATCTGTCTAAAATGTATAAAATGTTGCTGGAGTGGCATACAAAAGATGAAGAGGTAAAATCAGTAATGATACACTGGGCAAGAGATTTTGGTTATAATATACAATATGACGATTGGATGAAATTATGGAATGAAAGGCTAAAATTTACGGCATGTACTGCGTTGAAAGAAAATGTAATGAAAATGGTTTACAGATGGTATATAACGCCAGTCAAACTGGCTAAAATGTACAAAACATGCAACAAGTGTTGGACATGTAAAGAAAAAGAAGGTACTTTCTATCATATGTGGTGGGAGTGTAAAAGGGTGAAAGGCTTCTGGGAAATGATATATAATGAACTGAAAAAGATGTTGAAATATACGTTTGTTAAAAAACCAGAGGCCTTCCTATTAGGAATGGTAGGAAACGAAATCAATAAGATGGACTGTAAACTGTTTCAATACGCAGTGACTGCTGCAAGGATACTTCTGGCCCAAAGATGGAAGCAGGAAGAAATTCCAACAGTGGAAGAATGGAGAAGGAAATTGACTGAATATGCAGAACTGGATAAATTGACTGGGAAGATTCGATATCAGAAAGACCAAAGGTTTATCGAGGACTGGGGGAGATTTACAGAACATCTGAAAAACATATGTGAGGTACAGACAACGCTTGTTGGTTTTGAAGAGACTCCTTGAGATAGTAAGAAATAATGCAAAAAAGAGTAAGAGGAAAAGGAGTTCTAAAAGGCAATATTATGTTTAGAAATGCGTTAATAAATAGAAATTTTACGAAAGATTGACAGAGAAACTGAGGGAAGTAAAAAACTGAAGAATGAGTGATAAATTATGTGTTGACTGTATAAAATTGTTTGGAAAATGAATAAAAATTATTTTTTAAAAAAAAAATTAGGGCAGTGGAGGGGTATGGGTCTGTACATTGAGCTAGAGTGGTATGAACCCTTCTCTTATCCCAGGCTACCAGCCTCCAGTACGAACTGGGCCTCCTACATTGGGAAGTCACTTACAGTGCCAAAAAGGACATACATCACC
This sequence comes from Podarcis bocagei, assembly GCF_964188305.1. Lineage (NCBI taxonomy): Eukaryota > Metazoa > Chordata > Lepidosauria > Squamata > Lacertidae > Podarcis > Podarcis bocagei. The sequence goes on from NC_138127.1 coordinate 81,018,444, forward strand.
AAAAGAGCGTCATCTGTGTATGGAGTCAGAACTTGGAATCACAGCATCAGTGTGGTTGTCCTTAAATTTCAGTTCCCATAGAATGGGGAAACACAGAACTGGGAGCCTGTTCCAGGCACAGAAATGACTAGTTAACTGCACTGCTGGAAAATACAGTCAGAAATCTTGAAACCACATCTATGAGTGAAAGGAGGATTGCCACAATGGGTCTTTCAACAAGACATCTTTGTGTTCCCTTGCAAGTTTAACCAGCAATCACTAGAGTGCTGCTAAGCAGTGCCCAATCTAAATGCAAGCTCAGCTTTTTACAACTAATATAAACAGTTGTTTGCCTCCTTGTTTTCTCTCTCTTTCTATGTAAGCAACACTTGGGGCATTAAGCAATCTCAAATCCCTTGATGGAGCTTTGGCACCAAGTAGGCTTCGCCGATGTATAAAGCAGTAATCATAAACTATAAATATCAAATTGTTTCCATAGCGTTTTGCAGGAGTAATTGCAGTATATATATCCATTCAGCTTACAGGAGGAAAATTGTCTAACAAGAGGTTACAGTAATACATGCGGGGCTATAGTCCTTTTCATGAAACAGTTTACAGCAGCCGCTCATATGTTCCATTCATACTGATAATGCTGAAACCTTACCTTGATATAATCTACTGTTCCCAATTTAGAACTAGCCTTTCCCTGTTTCTCCTTTTGTTCTCTGTAAAATAAAAGTTGACAGCTGAGTACGTATAGTGAACCAATGGCCATATAAGTGGCTCAGTGGGAGAGGACAGGTTTTGTGTTCAGAAAGTGCCAGGTTCAATCCCTGACATCTCCAGGTAAGGCTGGGAATATCTCCTGCTTGAAATACCATCGGTATGCAGTAGAGAATAAGACTCTTAATCCCACGGTCCTGGGTTCAAGCCCCACATTGGTCAAAATGCAGGGGGTCGGACAAGATGACCCTCATGGTCCCTCCCAATTCTACAGTTCTATGATTCTATGACATGGGTAGGCAAACTAAGGCCTGGGGGCCGGATCCGGCCCAGTCGCCTTCTAAATCCGGCCCTCGGACAGTCCAGGAATCAGCATGTTTTTACATGAGTAGAATGTGTGCTTTTATTTAAAATGCATCTCTGGGTTATTTGTGGGGTATAGGAATTCGTTCATATTGTTTTTTTCCAAAATATAGTCTGCCCCCCCCCACAAGGTCTGAGGGACAGTGGACCAGCCCCCTGCTGAAAAAGTTTGCTGACCCCTGTTCTATGACTTTGTATAAGGTAGGTTGCGTATCCTCCCTCATCCAGGGGATTCAAAAGGAGACACTCATTTTTTGGTCAGCCACTCTGGAGCGAGCCAGCAGTATCCTGCCAGAGCGTGTGACCAAAAAACAAACACATTGGGGTTGGGTGCTCTGGCACGAGTCAGCTGACTTGCAGTAGAACACCGGACCAAAAGGCGGGACATTCCAGGATCCAATCAGAAGCTGGGGGGGCACGTCTGTAATTTGGGGATGTTTCGCTTAAATCAGTTGAGCAGTATGAGGTTCCTATGTTCTCATATACAATTATGGACCTGCTGTTACCTGACACAAATCAGGAAAGGGTGATGGGCAGGTGAGCTTTTTGAAACAGACACTGGTTAGGAGGGAGATGGTTTGTACTGATATTTTCACACAATGCACAATTAATTCTTAGAATTCTTGACCACAAAACCTGGTGGTGGCCATTGATTAGCATTTGGAGAACGACGTAAAAAATTCACAGAAGACAGGTCTGAACTCTATTACAACTTTTTGTTTCAAGGCAGGCCCATCTGTCTAGCATATTAGGAAGCAGTCAAAACTGTACGGCTTGCAGCACCTAGGTGGGGTTGAAATGCTTTAGCCAATGGCCAGCAGTGGCTGCACATGTTAGATTTCCACCAATTTCAGTGCCATAGAATCAGAGTAAGTAGCTGGGCTGCAGCACACAGCTTGAGTCGGCTTGCATGACAATAGAGCAGTTGAAAGTTTCTTGAAAGCACAGACACAGTGTAAAACATTTACTTAATGTGGAAAAGAATTACCTTACCATCTGTGTGGCTTGAAATGCTACCTACCCATGGACGTTTTTCATTCCCAATCTACTGAAAACGGCAATTAAGCGTCTCTCTTCACATGCAGCGAGGTCAGTTTGATGCTGCAAGTGGTTAAATCATCCCTGGCAATAGGCTCGGTTTGGCAGTAGTTCTCTAATGAGAAATCCAGGTTACTAGTATCATTTGTAATATGAGTGACCCACACTTAAAACTAGTGTCATTTCCATGTTACTCCTCCTCCCTCTTTTCTCTATGCTGCATAGCAATGCCTTAACAGTGCTTATTCGGGGCAGGAATTTTTAACAGCTTTCATACCAGATATTTTATTTTCACAATATTTACTTGTCTGCAAAATACCATCTGTGTAGTTAAGTTTAATAAATATAGGATTATGGTGTCATTTTCCTGTAGTGCATTAGTGCAGAAACTGGGGGGGGGGGTATTATTAGCCACTGGTGTTTATGAACCCATTTTGTTTTAGTTCTTTATTTTCCATAAAATTTAGACACCGCTTGATTGGAGGGAAAACCACTTCCAAGCGGTTTTCAAAAAGAGAAACCAGTAAAATTGATTTTTAAAAATCACAACCATACTGCACAGCATAGAAAAGTTAAAATACTAAAACAGATTAAAATTACCTTAATTTGGGTAGACTTCTTTAAACAGAAATGTTTTAGCAGGCGCTGAAAAGAGTACAGTGATGGTGCCTGCTTCAGCTCAATAGGCAGGGAGTTCCAAAGTATAGATGCTGCTACACTGAATCAAGTTCTTACAAATTCAGTTTTGAACTCCCTTCTGCTTTTCAAATTTGAAATGGATAGCATGGGGGAGCCCGACTCCAATGAGAAATCCAAATTCAGTTCAGTTATGGGGGATGAAAGAATTCCTCAATATTACTACAGTGGTACCTCGGGTTAAGTACTTAATACATTTCGGAGGTCTGTTCTTAACCTGAAACTGTTCTTAACCTGAAGCACCACTTTAGCTAATGGGGCCTCCCGCTGCCGCCGCGCCACTGGAGCACGATTTCTGTTCTCATCCTGAAGCAAAGTTCTTAACCCGAGGTACTATTTCTGGGTTAGCGAAGTCTGTAACCTGAAGCGTATGTAACCTGAAGCGTATGTAACCCGAGGTACCACTGTATTATTATTATTATTATTATTATTATTATTATTATTATTATTATTATTATTACATTTGTACCCCATTCTTCAGCCAAAAAGGCTCCCAGAGCAGCTTCAGTACAATCAAAATATGACAGTCCCTACCTACAGGCTTGGGAAATGTTACCCCAGTTTTTCATTTATGAGATGGCCTACTTTTCTTCCTGAGACAGATGGTCCAAAAGGTGCTGGAAACATGCTTAAAGGCTCAAACATGTGTTTAATGTACCCTGTGCACACATTCAGTTGTGTGAGGAGATGGTGCTAGTGAGTTATTGACCTCAGCGGAGTAACTTGAAAGGTAAGAGCACTGCAAAAGCAGATGTTCTGGGCGCATAGCTGAACGTCAAGAGTTACAAGATTTTGGTGTCTTGTTTTACTTTTCCAGCCTTCTGCTGGAGCAGGGTTTCTCAAACAGTGGCCTGGGACCCATCGCTGGGTCTTAGGCCACAGCTGCCACATTCACACCATACATTTAAAGCACCACAACATCACTTTAAACAGTCAGGGCTTCCCCCCAAAAGAATTCTGGTTAGTTTATCAAGGGTGCTGAGAGTTGTTAGGAGAACCTTATACCTCCACACAATTCATAGATTTCCCTGTGAAGAGGGGTTGATTCTTAAAGCCACTTTGGGAATTGTAGTTCTGGGAAGCGAATAGGGGCCTGCTAACAACGCTCAACATCCTTAACAAACTACAGCTCCCAGAATTCTTTGGGGGAAGCTTTAAATGTGTGGTGTGAATGTGGCCCAAGACAGCTCCTCTCCATTTCCATCGGTTGGAACTGGACATTATATTGTTGTGAGTTTGTTCAGCTCAATCTCTGTGAACAAATGGCCAGGGACCTGATGAATACTAATGTATTGTTTCTTAATGCTGGTGGATGTTTTCCTGAATGAGCACAGTTCACCTGTGCTAAGAGGTGGGATCTGAGGTGAGTGCTCTGAAGGGTTGGGTTTGAATTTAGAAAGACAAGACAGAGAACGGAGAAGTCCTTGAATGAATTTTCTGCAAACTGGGGTGGGGTGGGCAGCCTGATGCAGGGTGCATAAGTTGCCTGCAGGAAATCCCATGCAGACGGTGGTGTCTGCTCATCAGAGAGATATTGCAAGCACAACACGTCTCCCAGCCGCTCTCATTGAAGGGACGCAAAACCTTGTCGCATCAGCTGCTCCTGCAGTGTCTGACTGCTTGGGAAGGTGGCAGACGTAGCTGGTGAGGAAGGCTGGTTCTGCAGAGTCACTGCTTCCCAGAGTTCCCTTGCTTAAAATGAGGAGGCTTTTCCCTGGTACCACTAGAGGAAATTTATTTCCTTATGTTGGAGGACAGCTGAGCTCCGGAACTCTTCACAAGGAAATGCAGCAGCAGCAAACCATTTAGCAATTTCCAAAGATAGAGTATCTATAGAAAATTGTGTCAGTAACTGCCAGCTGATTGTTTCTGTAGACCCATCCACACAATCTCTCACATGTCCAGGTGGATCCAGGAAAGACCACCATCGGAAATGATCGTAACAAATGTAGATCCCATCAACGGTGTCTCCAAAAATTTTTACGCATCACTTGGGAAGACAGGCGAACTAATGTCAGTGTACTGGAAGAAGCAAAGATCACCAGTGTTGAAGCAATGATTCTTCAACATCAACTTCATTGGACTGGTCAGATGCCTGATGATCGTCTTCCAAAGCAACTACTCTACTCCGAACTTAAAAATGGAAAGCGTACTGCTGGTGGTCAACAAAAGAGGTTTAAAGACTGTCTCAAGACAAATCTAAAAAAATGTAGTATAAACACTGACAACTGGGAAACACTGGCCTGCGAGTGCTCCAGTTGGAGAATAGCCTTTACCAAAGGTGTCATGGGCTTTGAAGACACTTGAACTCAGGACGCAAGCGAGAAACGTGCTAAGAGGAAGGCATGCTTGGCAAATCCACACTGTGATCAACTCCCACCCGGAGACCAATGTCCCCACTGTGGAAGAACGTGTGGATCCAGAATTGGCCTCCACAGTCACTTACGGACTCATTGTTAAAACCGTGTTTATGGAAGACAATCTTACTCAGTTACCTGTGATTGCCAGAGGAGGAGGAGGAGGAGGAGGAGAAGAAGAAGAAGAAGAAGAAGAAGAAGAAGAAGAAGAAGAAGAAGAAGAAGAAGGAGGAGGAGGAGGAGGAGGAGGAGGAGGAGGAGGAGGAGGAGGAGGAGGAGGTTTCCTTGGGGAAAGCAACGAGACAAAGAAACCCAAACACCCCTCAGACCTGTGACTTGAAATCAGAGAACAAACAAAAGTGTAGGTGGGCCTCCATTTTGTGATAGGGTCTGCCTCAGACCCCCATTTTGTGACTAGTGGACCGGTAATTTCCAACTCCTCAAGTGGGCCCAGGGGGTAGACCAAACCTGAACCCATGTAGTATTTTTCAGGGTGCAAAAACTTAGAAGCCAGTGAGAGTTCTAAGAAAAGAACCAAATAAGAGTAAAGCCAAACAGGAGGGAAAAGGCATGCTTCCTGACTTCCGCAGGTACTGTTTGCCAGGCTCAACCACGGCTGATAGATACCTGGATTTTGATACCCCTGAGTCAAATGGGAACATATTTCCTTAATTGCTTTTGGCATCAAACATGGGATTTCTCTGAACATTTTTTAAAAAATTGAATATTTCAAAATCAGCTGTTTATAAGCATTCCTCTTTGCGTTTTCCCCTCTTGCATTTGCAAATTTATTTTCCTGTGTGTGTGTTTTTAAAAGAAACAAAAATGCTGGCGAGTGGAAAGAATGTTGTTCATTTTGCAAGGTAAAAATATTACATTTGGGTGGAGATCCAAGACCTGCTTCTGAATCCATACACTTTTACGGTGTCTACCAGGGATCATATCTTAATATATTACCGCAAACGATTCCTGACAGTGTTGATCCACCTTTCCGCTTATTCATGAATAGGACATTCCTGCTCTCTAAAAATATACCAACTACTAAAACGGTGACTTTTAGAGCTCCCTTTTAAATGCATTTTGGCAGAGGAAGAAGGAAGAGGAGAGGCAGAATCCCGCAGGTCGTTAGTAGTATACAGCTCAGGAATGTCTGTCCGTTGTAAAAACCTGCTTGACCTCTTCCGCGATACCTACGAAGTGCATGCTTTTTATTTTTATTTCACTAAAGCCATCAATTCCACTCCACAGGATGGTACGGTTTCTCCCCACACCCTCCGTTCCCACTTTAGCAGCCCCACCTCTGCAAATGCCAGACCATTTTTAATAGGTGCACATAAAATTTAAAAAGCTGTTTGGTGATCCAACAGGCCAAGCGGGGGGTGGCTGGGTGGGTAGGATTGCTAGAAGTGGGAAATGGAGAGGAAACAGCCAGATGTACGCAACAGTGCTCCCTCGGCTGGATCACAGCTTTGCAAGTTTTGTTTGCAGATATATGGCAAGCTTTACAGAAGAGTTGCAAGACAGGACGACTCTTTCCCATCCTTTCTATCCAGTTCTGCTTTCTGTTGTTGTTTAATGTCATGATTGAGAACCATGCCAGGGAAGGGCTATAACTCATAGCACACGCTTGGTCTGCCAAAAGTTCCAGGTTCAAATCTCTTGCACCTCCAGGTGGGTTTGGGAAAGGCTGCCATCTGAAATCCTGGAGAGCAACTGCCAGCCTCTGTGCACACCTTCATCAGCCCTACCGCTTCCTCCCAGGGAAACCCGATCTTTAGTGCTGAATCGGAACAGACAGCAATCAGGTTCTCCACGGATCGCCATTTGTTCTGATTTTTCAAGAGCAGGTTTTCTGGGGGAAGTGGTGGATCAAAGGCAGAACTGCTTGGACTTGTTCCGAGAATCCCTGGGCAAACAGAGAACCTCTCTGTCCCAGAGATGGAAAGAAGATAAAGTTCCTACCAGAGAAGAATGGCAGGTGAAGTTGACGGACTATGCAAAAATGGCTAAAATGAGCGGAAGAATCAGAAATCAGGAAGACCAAAATTTTATTAAGGAATGGGGAAAATTTATAACTTACCTTAAAGACCATTGTAAACAGTTAAACTCGTTAATAGGAATGGAATATCACTTGTAGTGTAAGGGTGAATTCTGGACACAATGGAGATGTAAATGAGTTGGATCATCATAAAAGATGCAGGAGGAAATGATTAATAATAGGACCCACCAAGGGGAGGATGGAAGTCCAGGAGATTCCTTGGAATCTTATTTTTTATTATTTATCTTTGATAGATCTCTGTAAAATTTTAATTTGGAAAACCATATATATATATATATATATATATATATATATATATATATATATGCCCTATATATATGCCCCATGCTTCTGGAACAAGTGGAAGTGTGGACGAGCCCTCAGTATAGAGAATACACTGTGTTCACGCCATACATTGAAAGCACACTCTGCCCCCGCGGCTAGGATTTTACTAGCCCAAAGATGGAAAAGCGACAAAATACCAACCAAAGAACAATGGCAACAACAACTGATGGAATGTGCTGAAATGGCGAAGCTAACTGAAAGACTCAGAGACAAGGACAATAGAGATTTTAAAGAAGATTGGGAGCCATATATGCTGTATCTACGAAATCAATGTAAAGAAATGGACTCACTAGCAGGGTTTGAGTAAACACTTACAATTAATAATAGAAACATAGAAGTTGTAAAGAGGAAGTTAAAATGGTAAGAATATAACAACATTTAATTTAAGGATATAATACTGAAGTATAGTATGGTGAACAGGAGAAGTTTACATGTAATAAACCAGAAGGGGAAGTTGAGGAAAGTCACGGGGGGGGGGGAATGCAGGGAACTTAATTTATTATTATTTGTCATGATGTGATAATGGAAAAAGCAATAATGTAAAACTCAATAAAAATATTTAAAAAGAAAAAAGAAAGCACACTCTGCCCCTAAGAATCCTGGGAACTGTTGTTTGTTAAGGGTGCTGGGAACTGTAGCTCTGTGAGAGGTGAACTACAGTTCCCAGGATTCTTGGGGTGTGTATGTGCTTTAAATGTCCTTCACATGTATGATATCTACAAAGCATAGCTCAATATAAGGCAGCTTCTGATACAGAGTATTCTTGTCCCTGGCTTTTCGCTGCTTCATTTTAATGGATCGGGGCAATCAGCCTTGCTTGTATATAAACTCCTTTGACCCTCGGTCACCTTTCCCACGGTTGTGACGTAGAAAGCAACATCAGACTTCCAGAGATTGCATGGAGGAGCACATTGGTAAACTATTTGGATACCAGGGGAAAAAAGACACCTGCTAATCATTTCTGTCAGGGATGAGTTTGACTCCAGACCAACACTGATGCCCACTTTGGCTTGATTTACGCCTTGGAATTAGTAAGATAAAGCTTGTTTCACCCCAAATGTAGGCTGCTGCCCACATGCAACACATAGGCAAGATGATAAAGTTGAAGCAGGAAAGTTACAAACCCTCATGTTAGAAAACCCCTTTCATTCTCCCCTTCACATCAGCAAATCCCTCCTTCTCTCCCTACACACTAGTGAAACTGAAATCTTACAAAAAGAGCACAGTGGAACCTCGGGTTATGTACCATGCTCCTTACGAACACTTTGGGTAACGAGCTCTGCTAACCCGGAAGTAGGTCTCCTGGTTGCGAACTTTGTCCTGGGGGATGGAAGTGGAAATCGTGCACCGGCAGCACGGTGGCAGCGGGAGGCCCTATTAGCGAAAGCGTGCCTCATGTTAAGAATGGTTTTGGGTTAAGAACAGACCTCCAGAACGAATTAAATTCGTAACTGGAGGTACCACTGTAGTTCTTAGCCCATTTGGCCCATTATCATCATCATGATGCTTCTTCATCATTATTCTTGCAAGCAGTGCCCACCAGACGGAGATGCTGTCCACTGTGGAACTTCCATCACTGTGTTTCCCTCAGTGGCTGCAATCCTAAAACTCAGAGTATCTGCATTGGGCGCAGCTGGTGAGTTTCAAGAGGAACCTCAAGCATAGAAATGCCTCTACCCAAGCTCTGGAGTTGGCTGCACCACACACTTGCATACACACACACTCAGACACACATATTTGCCCTTAACCCTACCATGCCTGCTATTACACATGTGTACAACATAATTAAAGCTGCAAGAGCCTTTCCACACACATGACAGGTAAGAACTTAGCAACTTTTCTCTATTTTCTCAGAGCGTTGTAATTCCTCTGCCTTATTTTCCTTGTATTCTCTAGTTGATACATTGGTTTATTGGTGATTTTAAGATTCTGCTGAATGACATTGCCTAATTTATGGCTTATGATTAATTTCTTTGGTAATAAATGGATGCTTCTCTAGGGTTTCCAAATTGTGTGTGGTACGAATAAACTGAATGAGTGTCCAGTCTAACTCCTGCAATAGGTCCCATCACTTACAAGTGTGTTTTAGGGTAATGTGTGAAGTACATGCAACATTTCCTAACTGTTCCCTGCAATAAACACACACAGTCCTTGGTCCCTGGTTTGATGCAATCCAGAGTGGTGTGTGGTTCATTTGTTGTGTTCATTGACAAATGTTAAGATCCAGTGAGAGAATTCCCTATTTTTTTGTAGACTGCTGAGGTCTCTTTTTTGAGGGAGCATAAGGAATATATCATGGGCTTCTCCCACGAGCTTCTTCTCTCCTCTAGCTTGGATCTTTTGTCTGCACTGCCTCCAAGCCTCTTGCTACTAGTTAATGCTTCCTGGTCCTATGATGCAGCTTTTCCAAGACTGGGCCTCTTCAGACAGCAGGTGGGAGAACAGCATGTCTGACGCCTACTCCATTTTAAAAGATAGGGAGCACTTCTGCACAACCAAGCACTTGCAGACGAAAATCAGTCTATCAGACTGCAGAACGGTGCCCTCGAGGGAAATGGTGGAAGCCCCTTTGCCTGACTCATTCAAAGGCAGACTGGACAACATATTTGAGGATAATCCTCCTTTGGCAAAGAACAATCCTACATTGGCAGGGAGGTGGAAAAGATGACCTAATAGGTCTTTTCCATGTCTGATTTCTATGATTCAGTCAAGGTATGTTGTGATGTGTCATGTATCAGGGCATGGCCAGGCCATAAACCCCCAAGTTCCACATCAGAGTGGAAATCTTGAGATATCAGTTTGGCTGAGAGGGAAATTAATATTTCTGTAGACATGGGAGGTTTTAAATTCCTAATAAGCTCTGTGTATGTGTGCGCACATACACACAGAGAGAGTTTTAAAGACTTGTGAAGTAGACTGGTGAAAGTTTTGACAGTGCTTTTAAAGAAATACTATTTTTATAACCCCCCCCTCCTTTTTAGAGGGAAACTTGAGTTTGTTCTTTCTTTTTTTCTTCCATTTTTTTGCCCCTGTTTTAACCATTGAGTGGTAGATAAACTAGCCTCTTTCTGGTCCATGTCACTTTTGCATGCCTCCCCCTCCCCCCCCCAAAAAAGAGTGAGAAATGTAAAATAAAAAATAATGAAATCAATAGAAGCTCCTGTAAGCCTCTGGATTCAACCAGTGAAGGGTCTTCTTGCTTCTTCTCTGCATTATTTGCTGCTCCTTCAAGACAGCCTCTGCTGGGAACAGGTAATTCTGCATCTTCTGATTGGGTCTTCAGTCCCTTGCTCTGTGAAGAGATGTGACAAGCAACCAGTGCCTTTGCTTCTGGTGGTACGCACCAGTGCACAGTACTGGCACATTTTTTCAGCCTCCACGGGCAGCAGCAAATGGGAGGAGGGGTATAAAGCCACACAAGAAAGCTGGGACTCTTTCCTGCCCTTCCACTGTCCCTCCCTCAGCAGCAACCTCTCACTCTCCTCTTGCTTCTGCCGCCAGCCCAACGCAAGTAGCACAATCGGTTAGGAGGCAACTCCTCAGTCCTGCAAGCAAGGGTTTGCTGCTGGCACACCTGCCCAGGGAGATCCAGCGCTGAGGGCTTCTGGTGGTTCCCTCATTGTGAGAAGTGAGGTTACAGGGAAGCAGACAGAGGGCCTTCTCGGTAGTGGCGCCCACCCTCTGGAACACCCTTCAGATGTGAAGGAAATGAGCAGCTATCTTATCTTTAAAAGACATCTGAAGGCAGCCCTGTTTAGGGAAGTTTTTAATATTTAATGCTGTATTGTTTTTAAACACTCAATTGGGAGCCGTCCAGAGTGGCTGGGGAAACTGAGCCAGATGAGCGGGGTATAAATAAATTATTATTATTATTATTATTATTATTATTATTATTATTATTATTAGCACCCACTCAGAGTGGCTGTTCGGGCTTCCAAGGGGAGAAGTCTTGGACGGGACCCCATTGGGAGAGTTCCTGTTTGCTCTTCCAGGTAGCGTCAGCGGATTAAGATTGCTTCTTTAACAAACCACAAAAGGGAAAAGGAAGGGGTTTTTTCCCTAGTGGGGGAATAAAAGCTTTGTATTAAGTCCCCCTCCCTAAACATCAGGGTGCCTGAAGGGTCTGTCTGATGCAGTGCTTTGTTTCCAGCACTGTAGTAACAGATCCCGGTGTTAAAGCAGAGCCCTCCCTGGTCTCCAGAGAGATAGGCTGATGCTGAATGTGGAAGTTCCATCTAGCCATCTTGGTGGTACTCAGTTGTATGTAGTAACAACACCTTTTTTCTAGGAAAGAAGTGCTGCATGCAATGCATGTCTCAGTTATATCTAGATTGGATTGCAGTAATGGGTTTGTGCGCTTTCAGACGGAGGGAATACTGTGTTAATTTTCCTGGGGCGGATCTACACGTGTGGTTTTTAACATTAAGAAAGGGTTAAGGAATGTTTCTGATAACGTAGACAGACACATGACGTCCTACTTTTTATATTCATAATTCGTTATTACCTTGTCTTTTTTATTGCATCAGTTTTAATCATTTTATGCTGCTATATCGATGAAACATTACTCATATGTCCCTATATAGCATCTTGCCTTTTTTTTACTGTTTTCAAACTCAAACCTCCCCCCAATTGTATTCGAGGGGCGGTGTTCAGTTCAGATAACAAAGGACATGGAGGGAAGGAGGGAGAAAGGAAGAATTGACACCAGAGGGCGGACCAGAGCAACCAGCGACCAGCAGCAGACACACAAAAAACCAAAGTAAAAACATTTTAATTAACAAGAATGCCCTGTGATGTTTTAGAACGACACATCTAATATTGTGCTAATAGGGAGAAATATCATTAAACAGGTTAGTGTCGATCCAGCCCTGGCTACAATGCTGGTCCTTCTATCCAGTTTTCTAACATTCCTTTCCACCGATGTACCTGATGTGTTATGGAATTATGGCCTTTTGAGCAACAGATCAGCATGTTGTGCCAAATTTTATTCACACTGGTGGGTGTGGTGTGACAAAGCAACGAAGGCCATCAGACAATGTAGCTACTCCCCCACCAGAGTGAAGTTCCCACCTTGGACTTAAGGATGGAGCTATAAAACAGACAGTATGTGTAGCCTGACCCTGAGATTTGTTGACTCTATTTCCCATGTGTAAGAAGAACAGGTTCAGGACAGCAGCTCGTGCAGGATTATGGTGGTGGGCAGGCAACCTTTATTCTCACTATTTTAAAAAGGGGGTGTGTGTATGAGTGAAATGTGCCTTCAGTTTTCATTCAGAGGGAAAGTGTGCCTCAGCTATCAGCAGTCTGAGCAAGACCTTCCTTAGCACCTCAGAGTCTCCCCACTCTCTCCCAGCAATGCTGGCTTAGATTGAGTCTGCAGCCTTACTGTTTACTTTATTAGTATCCTTGACATGGGAGCATATTGTCTACCTTTCTAATATAACAAAAGTGGGGTTTTCTCTGCTGATGTAAGTTGGCCTTGCTCCAGAGGAATCACATCTTCCATTTACGTGAAGTCATGGTCCAAAAATAAGAGGGAGGGGGGTATATGGATTTAGTCAAAAGGAGAAGGAAAACACACCAGTTCACGAGACTGTCTGAAACAGGCTAATCTGGATCAAATTTCGTCAGTGAAATATATTCCACAATCCATCTTGGTGCTAGAATAATAGCACCCGTGAAGACAGGTAATAACTGGAGAACCGTCTGGGTCTGGTAACATGAGGCTTTTTCGCAGATCCTTTGGCTAAGTCAAATGCACAGAGGGCTGCCGCTCTCAGACCACGCTGTAGATTTGGTGTGATGCTCATTAGAGGGCTCCACATCTTAAAAGCAATTCACTACATTCCTTTTAAGGAATTGCTTTATACACAAAAGGAAGCAATTTGTCACTCAGTGTACCATTAATTTACAGAGTTCCTCACCAAAGGATGGCCACTAGTTTTGAAACCAGTCAACTGGAATCAAATGGTAGGGATTGGTACTAACCTATTTCTTTTCCATAGTCCTCCTTTTCTCATGCCCCTTCTCTAGCCCCCACTGAACCAATTTTCTTCAACCCCATGAAGGAGTTCCAGCTCAGGTCAAGTCTTGGACAGCAACCCACAACCACACAGTTTCCAGGGCGGAGTGGCTGCCTCCTTGCCAATTTGTCTATGTTCCCATCTCTGTGTGGTTTTTCCTATACAACGTTCTTAGAGAACTGCTGTCATTTTGATCTGAAGAAAGAACTTGGTGATTTATGGAGTTGGATCTCCTTGTCACAGATGTCACTGCCTGTATAAAAATTAAAAACTTGTGAATGGTGGTTTCGGCAAGCCTGGTTTTATGGTAATCGAACAAGCTTTTGCAAACAATATGTCATTGTTCAGCAAAGGGCATGAAAATAATTAATTTATAACTTGGCTGTGGTGAGGAGTTTACAGGATCCATTTCATAAGACATTTTATTGTCAAAATTGTGTCTAACATCTTAGCAATGTGTTTGGCTTTTGTGTCTGGCAATAGAGAGGCAAAAATGTCAAAGCCAGAAATGTCCCCGAAGCATTAAAAATAAAGTACAAGTTTGTATCTCTATTCCTGCTGTAGGTCTTTGAGGTTGGAAAAAAAAAATGCTCCAGTGGCTGTTTTATGATTTAGTTTGATTTGTATATGAGTAACTCTGACATTTCAGCTGTCAGACATTTCTATGTTTTACCTTGAATTACTAAAATATTGCCCAAAAATGATTTTCAAGAAGTTACGTCAGTTCTGGAAGCTAAAAAAAATGTTAGTTCGTTTTTTGTGAAATCCATCTACCTACATGTCAATGGGATGTGTGCAGAATGGGAACCTCTTTGACAGTTTGTGACCCAGATTTGTAGGTTGAAAATCAGACAGAATTGAGCTACATTTAAGAACCTAAGAAGAGCCCATGTGGGTCAGGCCAGGCCTGTGAGAAGTCCTCGAGCAGCCACCAAGGGCAACTGAATTTTCCCTACTTGTGATTCCCAGCAAGTGGTATTCACATGCATATTGCCTTCTTCCTGATTTGACTAAGAATGTTCATGCGCACACCAAAATAAATTCCAAACTCCTGAGGGGTCTTTGAACCCCCCCCCCCAGTTGATGGTCATTGCCATTCAAATAGTGTGTGTGCACTGTGTCATGTGATCAATTATGCAGAGCAGGGGCTTACTTTAGGCCCTCTGTCCAATATTTTATTCAAGTTGGCACTCCTGGTCCCAAGTGGCCTCTTCCTGCTACTCTAGACAGTTCATTACCCCCTTGGGTCATGGCCTTTATAAAATAATAATAATAACAATATTTTTTATTAATTGTACCCTGCCCATCTGACTGGGTGCCCCTTCCAGCAGAATATTAAAAACATAATGCAGTGGTACTTCGGGTTAAGAACTTAATTCGTTCTGGAGGTCTGTTCTTAACCTGAAACTGTTCTTAACCTGAGGTACCACTTTAGGTAGTGGGGCCTCTTGCTGCCGCCGCGCCGCTGGAGCACGATTTCTGTTCTCATCCTGCAGCAAAGTTCTTAACCCAAGGTACTATTTCTGGGTTAGCGGAGTCTGTAACCTGAAGCGTCTGTAACCTGAAGCGTCTGTAACCCGAAGCGTCTGTAACCCGAGGTACCACTGTAAAACATTAAGCACTAAAAACTTCTCTCTAGAGGTCTGCTTTCAGATGTCTTCTAAAGATTGTATAGTTATGTATCTTCTTGTCAACTGATGGGAGAGCATTCCACAGGGTGGGTGCCACTACCGAGAAGGCCCTCTGCCTGGTTCCCTGTACCCTCACTTCACGCAGTGAGGGAACCACCAGAAGGCCCTTGGAGCTGGATCTGTGTCCGGGCTGAATGATGGGGGTGGAGACGCTCCTTCAGGTATTATATATCACACTGAAAGAGTTTATATGGCAATTATCTAAGGATGCTTTCAAAAGACTACATTCTGCGTTCCACCAGAATGAATTTGATAGTGGGATAATTGCAGAATATGTAGCCCCTTGCAGACAATTGTCTTCTTCAGAAGGAATAGCTATGCCAGGGAAAACTTCATCCACCCTCCATTTTAACTAAACTGTATGCTGCTGCCTCTGCTTATGTAAAAAAAGGGAAAAGTCACTGACTACATAGCTAAGTCACAGGGCAACTGCTACTTCTTTGGAAATTTAACTTACTCAGACCTTCCCTTTTAAACCTCCTGTACCTTTACTACTGGAGGGTCAAGAAGGGAAAGACAAAAAAATGAGGGGAAATTGACAATAAGCATGTCACTTTCGTTGTTGTTGATATATTATTATGGAATAAGATGTCCCTATTTTCATCGGAAAAATGTTGGAGGTTATGCACGCTTGTTTAAATAAAGTGCTTCATTTTATATCACTCCTGCCTTTTGCTCCTTTGTACACTATTCCCCCCCCCCCTTTTCCTCTTCTTGCCAGTTTAGTTGGTACCAGAGGTCCTCTTCCTGCAATGTGCCAGGAGTTTTCATCTCCTGGAGGCGAATTATCAGTCCAATGTGCTCTACCTCCACTGTGTTTTAGAAGGCATCCCATAATTAGGAGGATAACACCTAAGTAAGCACAATCTCTGAAAAAGCTAAACTAGTACAGTTGTTATTCAAGTTAATCAGAGGACTATGTTCAGGGAAGCTGAGCACTTTGTCCTAATTCCATTGTATGCCCTTGCTATTATTATATGTAGTGCACAAATTCATATTGGCAGTCTGGAGACCAGCTGTCGTCTTAAGCCACTTGGAATCCTAGGCCTCCAGTTAAAATACGAGTTTCATCCTAACACTAGTGACTTTCAACATGGCTAATCAACTGAAGCACAACCTCCCCATGAAAGTATGAGAGATCTATTAATCATATTAATGGAGTTGCTGCTTTAATTAGCTGCCCCAGCTGCCATAACATGTCATACCTGATCCTAAGTCCAAAGCTACTTTTAAAATCCCAATGAATTTGAGCACACTTTCTTTCTTGTTTACAGCAAAGTATGGCTAAAGTTAGTCATGTCTAAATCTTGGCTACCTTACAATGGAAAGCTAGATCAGGGTTTTCATTCTAATAATTCTGGTTCTGCCCCAAAGGAATTCAGTAATTTAAGAGGAATGGTACTAATTGCAAAAGGAGTTCTGATCCAGTGCTACATCAGCTTACAAACCCAGGACACATTAGAATGAAACCCAGTGAACTTCAAGTTCTTGGATGCTTAACTCCTGGTGACATCATCATCATCATTATTATTATTATTATTGTTATTGGATTTAGAACCTTATGTACATTTTGAAACCCAAATTAAAGCATAAATAGGCTTGAGTGTATTCCTGCACAGCTAATAATGTGACTGTAGAATTATTCCTCTGGTCAACCTTTTTTGGACTTCTTTCTTTTTCTTTCCAACACCTTTCATTTGGGAGAAAACCTGAACTGTGCTAATCTAAATAAAAAAAAACCCTGTTGGATCAAACCAAAGGCCAATTTTATCCAGCATTTTAGTAGATTCTATACTATACTATCTGTATTAGATTTGAAACTGTTTTGATATATGAAATTAGTTTATATGTTGTTGTTGTTAAAGAATAATTAACTGTTTTATGTATGTTTTTTATTGCTAAATAAGACTTCAAGATGTCTTATAGAAAGCAATTCATGAATGGAAATAAAATGGTGTAAAAGAATAGGCCAAATGAAACATAGGAGAGTAAAACTTCACTTCTGTTTTATGGCTGAGATGATGTACTATCTATAAGACATTTACAATAAAAAACACACAAAAATACATACTATAATGACCAACAAAAGCAATACCCCCCCCCACAGTTTAAAACATCATAGATTGCTTAATTAGTCAAAGGCTAATCACTTGGTCACTGCAGCTATAATTGATCCAGATGGTCCAGATGTCAGTCAGATTCAATTGAGGTTCTTCGTCTGAGGTGAGATGCAGAAGAAAATTGAAGTTTTCTTGGGGGTTGCTTTGTATCTAAGACAATGGAGGGGTGCATCCTTTGACAAGTGAAAAAAGAGAGCAGTCTTTTGCTTTCTATCAGTGCAAAGACCAACTGCTAAGAAGGGATGTTCTGCTGTTGTTGTTAAATTAAATAGCTGCTGTCCTGGAGTTTTTCCCTGGTGCCCCCCCTCCCCCCGCCAGTTCAACTTCATTTTTAATGGGAAAAGAGCTGAAGATGTATCTGATGTTCACTTCAGAACTAAAGTTAAGCCAGCTGGAAGTCAGCCTTGTGACCCTGAGCCTCTAAGTGCCTGTGATCTTAGCAAAGGCAGGAACATTCTAGAAGGCTGGATTTCCCATTATGGCTGGTCTGGCAGTTGCTGGGAGCTTTCTTCCGGTCTTCAGGCCAAACCATCCTGACATGATGGAAATTTGTATTTGCTGTTTACTAAAGGAAGGGAATACTATTCAGATAATGGGAATTGTGGCATACCCTCTGAAATTCCTCAGATGAAAATAGGGACATTTCTCACCCCCACCCCAACAAACCTTCCTCCACACACACCATTTTTTGTATCCCCCCCCAATGCCTGCAGAACATATCCTGTCAGAAGAAGTGCCATCACCACTTCACCAACATGACGCAGCACATATGCCCTCCACCATCCTGAGAAAACCCTTTAATCCCAATTTGATTTAATTCTTTGCGAAACAGTGTGAAGTTGTCTGTCATATTCAGAGCACAGCCATTGAAATTAACGGCCATGATCAGCCCAGCGACGTTAATTTCAGTAGGCTTACTTTGACTACGGATTCTCACCACAGAGCAAATCCTGTAGGATGTGTGGTTGGGGCTATCAGCAGAGAAATACTAGAGAAAACCTGGTATTTAGCTTGGTATATAGCCTTGTTCCTATGGTTTAGGGTGGGAATTGAAACAGAGTGAGAGAGAGAGAGAGAGAGAGAGGGAGAGAGAGAGAGAGGGAGAGAGAGAAAGAGAGAGAGAGAGAGAGAGAGAGAGAGAGAGAGAGAGAGAGAGAGAGAAAGAAACACTGTACTGTACCTTGCTTGTCACCATGTCTGGATCTCAAAGTGGCTTACAAAATAAAAACACCAAATAAAAAAATGGTAAAGACTTAAGGCAGGCTTCCTCAACCATGGCCCTCCAGATGAGTTTGGCCTACAACTCCCATCATCCCTAGCTATCAGGACCAGTGGTCAGGGATGATGGGAATTGTAGTCTCAAAACATCTGGAGGGCCAAGGTTGATCAAGCCTGGCTTAGAGCTCCTGAGGGGGTCTGTGGGTCAGCCTGGGGGCCACAGTTATCATATTTGCAAACTTTACAAATTATGCCAACAGAAGAAAGAATAACCTTACAGTGGTACCTCAGGTTAAGTACTTAATTCGTTCCAGAGGTCCGTACTTAACTTGAATCTGTTCTTAACCTGAAGCACCACTTTAGCTAATGGGGCCTCCTGCTGCCACCATGCTGTCAGTGTGATTTCTGTTCTCATTCTGAAGCAAAGTTCTTAACCTGAAGCACTATTTCTGGGTTAGCGGAGTCTGTAACCTGAAGCATATGTAACCTGAAGCGTATGTCACCCGAGGTACCACTGTACTTAAAACAGACAACAAAATAACTTTACTTGAACTATATAGTTCCTACCCTGCAGTTTTTTGTTTTTTAAAAAAAGCTGCTGCTCTAGGTTTTCTGTGCCTTCATGGCGTCCCCCAGAACAACTTTCCTCCATACAACTAGATCAGGAAGCACTTTGTTTCCAGCTATGCATCACTAGAAAACAATCAACAATAACAGAAGTTAATGGGACAAAAAGGTTATTCCTTATAATCAGTGCAGTCAATGAAGGGTCGTAGCTCAATGATAAATCAACTGCTTTGCAGGTTCAATCCCTGACATCTCCAGATAGGGCTGGCAATATCCCTTGACGGAAACCCTAGAAAGCTTCTGACAGTCAGTGTAGACAATATTCCAGGCACACCTTTATGGTGTATTGCAGAGATGGAAGGAAATCATGACTGTGCCAATGAGTGCAAGCATATTTAATCTGTTAAAAATCACTGCAGTTAATAAAGTGTTTGGACTTTCCCTTCCATCCTGTTTGCTCCACTGGCTGTGATTCATAATGTGGGTGAAAGGAATATAAATCTGGCACTCCTCCTCCTGAAACCGAGTGCCCATATATGTGTGCAACGCATAAACAGCCTGTTTGGCGTGTCAAAGGTTCTCCGGCGAATTCCTTCGCTTTAGCTTGATGATGGCACGACTAATTAGAAGGCGCACTCTTGATTAGCAATGGCATGTGCGCCATTGTTTTCGAGCCCGTGCTGCTATTCAAAAAGAAGAAAGAAACTTCGAAAACAGCACGGCAACGCTGAAAATCGTAATCACCAATTTAATTTGACGTATTACAAATGTTGGATGGAGCAAAGAAATCATTTCCAGGTGCGAGGGGAAATTGCTTGTCTTACTTCATCTGATTGTCAGGCAATAGTAGATTTCCAAAGTGAAATTATGTGTGCATCCTCAAGTGAAAGTCCATGGGGGAAACTCACTGAAATAAGAAGTCCCAACAGGTATTGCAA
Organism: Podarcis bocagei; assembly: GCF_964188305.1. Taxonomy (NCBI): domain Eukaryota; kingdom Metazoa; phylum Chordata; class Lepidosauria; order Squamata; family Lacertidae; genus Podarcis; species Podarcis bocagei. The sequence goes on from NC_138127.1 coordinate 81,038,540, forward strand.
GTTTAGGTTTCTTGTTATTCTAATGTGAAGATTATGGAAAGTCCCCCGGGGCAATGCAAATGTGATGATTCTGGAAAATCCCCCAGGGGCGACGCAGGCGAGAGGAGAAGGACATTCTGTTGCACAAGCGAAGTCTGTTGCACTAGTGGAACAGCAATGTTGGATTCAATGCAGTGTGTTCAATGGCATCCATGTAACTTTAGAGCTTGGGAGGGGGGGAACCCTCAGAGAAGGCTCTGATACATTTCCTGAAAGATTTCTTGTTTGAGTTTCTCTTGACCTCTTGGAGAATTTCAATTCCTGCTCCCTTAGAGAATATTTGGTGAAATAATTGTTTTAAAAACGACACAGCAGTAATTTCAAAGTGGTAGGGAGCTGCCCGTGGCATTTGCAGGATTGCAAAGTCTCCGCGAAAGAGTTCCATGCTTAAAGCTGAAAAAGAAAGAGGAAAAATGTTTATTTAGTTTTTAAAACCTATTTCTACTTCATCCTTTAGCTTTAAAATGGGGTTCCCAGGGCAGCTCACTATTATAATTACCAAATATACAAATCGTACAATGAAAGCTAGAAGCATAAATTGTTATCTACCAACTAGGAGCAAATTAGCTCAAACTAAACAACGAGCAAAATGAAATGGCCTTAACAGCTTGTCTAAACACTATATGCAAAGAGGCCAACAGTGTCTGTCTAAGGCAGTGATGGCCAAACCTGGCCCTCCAGCTGTTTTTGGACTACGACTCCCATCATCCCTAGCTAACAGGACCAGTGGTCAGGGATGATGGGAACTGTGGTCCCAAAACAGCTGGAGTTTGGCCATCACTGGAAGGAGATAGTTTTCCAATCTGGTGTTGCAACCAGAAAGTCCCCACCATGAGCTGGCTCCATGGTCTTTACCTTTGTCTCCAAGGATGCGGAGGCAATTGTGCTGTCTGCTTGCTCATAGGAGTTTCTGCTTGTTTACCCAGACCCAAGACTCAGGAAAATAACCCCATGAATAACTGTCCCCCCGCCTTCACTCTTCTAAAGGGGAGCCTAGAGGGCATGTCAAGTGTTGAAACAACCAGGGGCATACTTTGGTAATATGGCACCCTGAGCAAGGACAACATTTGGAACACATACCCTAAGTTTTTCTCATTTTCACAGTAATTCCTTTTGGTAAAGTTGCTTTTTGTGGATCTTCTGAGTATGTACCCTTAGGTGGTATCATTATCGTTATCATTATTCACACCCTCAGCATGGTTCCCTGTACTGTGGAGCTGCCCACAGTGCCAGGAACAACATATTATACCTAGCCTTGTACTGAAGAGCTCTGCCATGCTTTAGGAAACCTGTAACCTGAGCTATATTGGGACAGTGTCCTGATTTTTGAAATAAAGCTTTTTAATCAAAATATCTGAGCTGGGAGTCTGAGTTCCAAGTCAGCAAGTAGGAACCAGGCAAGAGCAGCCCATACTGGAGCCAGTATGGTGTAGTGGTTAAGAGCGGTGGACTCATAATCTGGTGAACCGGGTTTGCTTCCCCGCTCCTCCACATGCAGCTGCTGGGTGACCTTGGGCCAGTCACACTTCTGTGAAGTCTCTCAGCCCCACTCACCTCACAGAGTGTTTGTTGTGGGGGAGGAAGGGAAAGGAGAATGTTAGCCGCTTTGAGACTCCTTAAAGGGAGTGAAAGGCAGGATATCAAATCCAAACTCTTCTTCTTCTTCTTCAAGTCATTTTGCTGCCTGAGGCAAAGGACGAGATGGGGCATTCCCTCTTCTGTGCACAAAATCTGACTAGACTGGTAGTTGAATCTTACGTCAGCACTGATGATGAAACAGAGTCCTCCACTGCACCCTAGGGGCAGCAAGATAGCTAAGGGCTGCAGGGCAGACCACATGACACACTTTTCTAGCCACTTCTGCACCTCAGAGTTTGCTGCCTGAGGCACCTGCCTCACTCTGCCTCATGGACGAGCTGGCCCTGGAACCAGGACAGGTATGAACCTGCTTGTAATATATATATATTTCAATGGGGGAGGGGGCTATTTTTATAGATCAGGACAGTACAAAGAGTGTCATTTCCACAGTGCCATTTCTTTTACCGTGGCTAACAATGAAATTGCCACCTTTATTTCTGAGCAGTTGCAGCTTGTTAACCAAAGATTGGATAATAGCTGAGGTGATGATGCCATTACATATTGAGTTTCATGGCATGGAGGTCAATCACTTGAATGCTCTGATAAGCCATGAGATAATGGCTCACATCCTTCTGATCTAATCCAGTTTTCATCCGCGCATCTTTAGGAGGTGATGAGTTTTGATCTCATCATGCATCAGTTCTGTGCCAGAGTATTAAAATGAACAGTCCCAGACCAAAACAATAAGCATTGTGAGGACGATTTAAGAGCTTTGAAATCAGAGCTATGCAGTTTCAAATGTTCACAATTCCGTACTGTAATAATCAACACAATTACTAAATATTTACTGCTGTAGCAATCAGGAGAGAAGGGAATTAAATCTTGTTTTGTACTCCTAATGAACAAGAATCCTAGCCTAATATTCTTCGGTTATTTAATATTTCTGATTGATGCCAAACTTTTCTTTAGGAAACAAAACAAAAAAAAGCCCACGCCCAAATCCTAGATATTTGGACCAGGCGATCAAAGACAAGTCAAATACTGTATAACTCTTGGGGTTAGGGGAAGAAGGAGAAAGTTGGATTAGCATTCTGTAGTTACTCACTATGATTCTGATGTTTAAAATCTTTTTTTCTCTGTTGAGAGATTCCAGGAAAATTTCCAGTATCATGGAAAGTTGTTGAAATGCCTTGCCTTGTTAACTGCAACATTTTTGGAAATTAATAAAAGACAAATGTTTGAAATAAGGAGTTCAAAAATGTAGGTGGGGGAGGAAGGTATTTATTTTCCTCACTATGATATCATTTTGCCCATTGCAGACAGTGTTGTGTTGGTTCCTGCTAGCTGTGTGAACTACAAGAATACCAGCATGGCTAAAAGCAGAATGTATTGTATCATCATCACCACCACCAATGATTTATTGATTGTCTCCTCAACCACCATCTCAATGAGATTTACACATGATGCACACACTGTGTGCATGAGTGGGAGACGACAATTTTAGGTGTCAGGTTGCCTGAGGAATGGGATCTTTTAGAATTCTAATACAAAGTGATCTGATTCGCACCTCCTCAGAATCTCAGAATCATAGATCTGGAAGGGACCACAAGGGTCATCTACTCCTCTGCTAATACGCAGATCAGAATTTAGCTACCTGCCAGCTTTTACACATTTCACACTTTCAGAATATTTTACAGAAAGGCCATAGCTCAGTCAAGCATCTGCTCTCTGTGCAAAAGTTTCCAGGTTCAATCTCTGGCTATTCCACATGGGACTAGTAAAGACTCCTTTCTGCCTGGAACCCTGAAGAAGCATCTATAGACAATATGGACTGGTAGTCTTCCATCTTTTCAGACCCAGAACCCACCTCTAAGTCAAACATGCATTTGGGGACCTATTTCTTAATTCTTCTGCCTGCATTAGCATGGTATTAGTACAGTGGTACCTCGCAAGACGAATGCCTCGCAAGACGAAAAACGCGCAAGATGAAAGAGTTTTCCATTTTTTGAGTCGTTCCGCAAGACGAATTTCCCTATGGGCTTGCTTCGCAAGACGAAACGTCTTGCGAGTTCTTGCGAGTTTGTTTCCTCTTTCTTAAAGCCGCTAACCCGCTAAGCCGTTAATAGCCGCTAAGCCGTTAATAGCTGCTAAGCCGCTAAGCCGCTAATAGCCGCTAATAGCCGTGCTTCGCAAGACAAAAAAACCGCAAGACGAAGAGACTCGCGGAACGGATTAATTTCGTCTTGCGAGGCACCACTGTACTGCTCTCACAACCCACTTAGATCAGGCTGGGTCCTGACCCACTAATTGAAGGCCAGTAGCATAGATGATGCTGAGCTAAATGGAACAATGGCCTGACTCTGTATAAGGCAGCTTCCTATGTTCCTGCACATTCAAGACAGTTTTCAGGTAAAATAAATAAATAATACATCTCTCCCCCCCTTTAAAAAAAATACATTTTGACAGAAAATATATTTAGAAATGCATACGTTGAGAGAGAGAAATGTGTTTTAAAAAAACATATGGTACTTTGATAATAATAATATATATACCTGGTTCCCTGTAACCTCACATCTTGCAGTGAGGGAACAGCCAGAAGGCCCTTGGAGCTGGACCTCAGTGTCCGGGCAAAAAGATGAGGGTGGAGACACTCCTTCAGGTATACTGGGCCGAGGCCATTTAGGGTCTTGGCCCAGTATTAAAGGTCAGCACCAATACTTTGAATTGTTCTTGGAAACGTATTGGGAGCTGATGTAGGTCTTTCAGGACCAGTGTTATATGGTCTCAGTGGCCACTCCCAGTCACCAGTCTAGCTGCCGCATTCTGGATTAGTTGCAGTTTCTGAGTCACCTTCAAAGGTATCCCCACGTAGAGCGCATTGCAGTAGTCCAAGCGGGAGATAACTAGAGCATGCCCCACTCTGGCAAGACAGTCTGTGGGCAGGTAGGGTCTCACCCTGTGTACTTGAATGCTTAATACTTATTTAAATCTGTGTTTCAATCATAGATTAAAATCTGGGTGGGTGGGTGGAAGCAAAGTCCGACTGGGTTAAGATGGACAAGTCGTCACCTGTCACCTCCATTCCATGTACAGAAGCCAACCGGGTCAATTTACTTCAAAACTGACACTGAGATGGTGCAGCTGAAGGCGGGATGCTCAGCCCTCTGTCCTTTCAACTCCTCAATACCACATCTGACCGTCAAGCACCTGTTGCCTGGGGTGCGTGCCTCACTCTGCCCAATGGTAGGTTCGGCCCTGTATAGGGCCCAGAAATAGTTTGATTCATCCGTCCATAGTTTGCATGGCAGATTTTTGTCAGGTGTCTTAACAACCCTGAAGGTCGTATTCAGGAGTCAGACCTTGAAATAAACAGGCTTGATACTATTTGGATCAGGAAGAGGGTTTTTGATGTGGGCCCAGCTGGCAGGCAATGCTGAACGCAAAGCACGGAGAGTATGAGAAGCTCCCTTCACTTGGCTCCCCTTTGCTTCCCGTAATTAGATAAGGCTGACTGGCATGTGTGTGCTTTGCAGGCGAATACAATGCACAAGCAACCTATGGCATATTCCAATGCACCCACTTGGGTGGGGGGGAGTGAGAGAAAATGATTACTGCCTGTCATATAATTATCATTCATTACTTAAAGCAACATGCTTTATGTAATCCAATAAATAAGACGGGTAAAACTAGACAAATGCGTTTGGCACCAGTTGACTAATTTCATTCTCAAGCGTACAGTATTAGTTTAACACTTGAGAGTCCTAAAGCCTCGTTTCATTAATATTTATTCTTTGTCTGAAGTGGGTTACTTATTCTGTTGACAGAACGGATGGATATGCAAAACCAGGCTGGGCAAAGCAGCTGAAATGTTCCCCTGTATTATTGTAAGAATGCCTTAATCCGCTTTCAACCCCTTTTTCTTTAAACATCTGTCACATAAAGTTGCCTCCGGCCAAAATTCCACATAATGTTGGAAATTCTTTGCCTGGAACACACACGAAAATATGTCCAGTTCCCACTGGGGGGTGAGGGGCGGGAGAGAACCGATGCTCAACTTTCTTGGGAGGGTGCAAAAGAATTCGAGCTGCAATGTGGAGATTAACTGCCTTTCTCAGAAAACCCCTTCCAAAGTTTTCCTCGTGGATCTTTTCTCTATTTACGACGGTTATGACGCCTCGGGTCTAAAGTGGATCAGCAGTCTTAAAAGATCTATTATATGTTTACATAAGGATTCATAACTATAATCTGAGTGGTAGCATATCTATACACCATTTTCTTGGAATGGCATATTGGGGGGGAATCAAAATTATTTAAATATGCTCAGTGCTTTAGCAGAGTGCTATTAAGGAATTGCCTCCCCCCACCTTAAGAACACAAGAAGAACCTGTGGGCTCAAGCCAGTTGTCTATCTGGTCCAGCATCTCTTCTCACAGTGGCCAGCCAGATGTCTGCAGAAATCTGCGAGCAGGATAAGAGTGCTCTCCACTCCCAAGGCTTCCAGGAATTGGTACTGAGAACCACTGACCCCTCTCATTGTGGAGTCAGAGCATAGCCAACATGACTGGAAGCCACTGGTAGCTTTATCCTCCATGATTCCAACCCTCCCAGCACCCTACTTTAAAGCCACCCACAACTTCAAACCATAATTTACACTCCTAGCTTGTTCAGATATACCATAAACAAGCTGTAGTTCCTGTTTTGGACATAGTAGCAAACTGAGGTTAGTTGAAAACCCAGACAAATGTTTCTGACTTCTTTCTTGTGGTCACACCGGAGAAAACAAGAAGAAGGGGAGCATACATGTCTGAGACATTGCACATACCCCCAAGCCATAGGTTAGTATCACATACCAGCCGGTCCAATGAAAGGCGCAAAGCACTTATCACTTATTTCCAAAAAGCTGTTGTATTCTCTGAATAAGCAAATAGGTTTAGGTATACTGTGAATTTCATCAAGAAACCTGTTGTAACGTTGCTGTTCAGGGTGTCAACATAAATTGTAATGAATTTGTTGGTCTTCAAAATATTAGAATATCAGCCTTGGTGCAGAAGCTATATAAAGAGATGATGATGGTGATGATGATGATGATGATGATGATGATGATGATAAACCTCACCATACATCAATCTAACCTTAGGGTTGAGAGATAAAGTCTAAATTCTATGTTCTAAATTCATAACATAGAATCAACTGTGACTGTGATGCTAATGTCAGTGTAATCAACAACAGTTTCCATCCAAGTAGGATCACCATGACAGTTATTTTAACATCTGCTTCATAATTCAACCAAATGGATGAATCATGCAGAAACACATTGTTTTGCTCTCCCCACCCCCAATGTTTTTCCTGAATGCCAATTCCTTCCAAATGCTTGGCAGATTTTAGACACAGCTCTTTGTGTACATTGCTTTAAATTCCTTTATATACTATAAATTAGCTAATGGATACTTAGTCCCTGTGAGATAATGCTTTCATGAAAGTGTCTGAAAACAAGACATTGTGTTCTAAGAGGGGGGGGAAAGGAATATTTTGATTTTGAGAAAAGTGACTTCTGTCTTTGTGGGTGGGTGGGTGTGAGAGAGAGAGAGAACACACATACGATTGGAAGTCAAATGGTTTTTTTTCAGTTTGCATGATCTAAAGAGGGAATTTTAGCCCAGTTTTGTCATCACAAATCTCATATTACTATAGTGTGGAACTTGGAAATTTATACCTGAGTAGATGTGCTGAAAATTCCTGTAAAAATCATATACAAACTTGGAAGTCAGCCCCACTGATCCATTGTGGGGCCTTCCACTAAGTAAACCTTTATAGGGTTGGCTGCCATCGTAAATGAATGGAGGGTGAGTCTACTGTTGGGTCTTAGTCTAGGGTGGCTGTGTGAAACATAGGAACCTGCCTTGTACTGAATCAGACCATTGGTTCATCTAGCTCAGTATGGCCAACACTGACTAGCAGCAGCCTTCCAGGGTTTCAGGCAGGGAATTCTCCCAGCACTACTTGGGGATGCCAGAGGTTGAACCTGTAGCCTTTTGCATATGCAAGGTAGAGGCTCTAACTCTGAGCTACAGCCCTCTGTCAAAGCATGTGTCTTCTGCTTTACGGAAAACAGTCCTCTACTTGAAGGTCAGCTCAGTCCAAGACCAGTTTAAAGGTAAAGAACTCTAAGAAGGGAGGTCAAAGGCTGTGCAGCCCATCAATGGTTACCCACTGTTAACACCTGGACAGCAGACTGAGCAGGTCACTTGGTCACAGTCTTTTCCACTATGGTGAGATGTCTTTCTATTCAACCCATTGGAATTTATTTCTAAATTCACATCTGCACACATAAATTACTATATGCAACTTTTTGTGCAAATCTGTTTCCAGTACTGCCCTCTTTTGGGGGCGATGTGTATTCTCTTTCTGTAAAGGTAAAGGGACCCCTGACCATTAGGTCCAGTTGCAGATGACTCTGGGACCAGCATGACTAAGCCACTTCTGGTGAACCAGAGTAGCGCACGGAAATGCTGTTTACCTTCCCGCTAGAGCAGTACCTATTTATCTACTTGCAGTTTGACATGCTTTCGAACTGCTAGGTTGGCAGGAGCAGGGACTGAGCAACAGGAGATCACCCCATCGCAGGGATTCAAACCGCCAACCTTCTGATCAGCAAGCCCTAGGCTCTGTGGTTTAGACCACAGTGCCACCCTTATACAAGCTACAGTAGTTCAGTGAAGCTTCTGTGTTTGAAGGCAGAATATTCAGGATAGCTCAGTCAGTAGAGCAAGAGACTCTTGATCTCAGGGTTGTGGGTTTAAGCCCTACGTTGGGCAAAAAGATTTCTGCATTAGATTAAGAGTCTCATGCTATACCGATGGGGGGAGTTGAATTAGATGACCCTTGTGGTCCCTTCCAGCTCTGTGATTCTGTGGTCCCTTCCAGCCCTGTGATTCTGTGATTCCTTGCTTTCCACAGGCATCTCTGGTTGGCCACTGTGAGGACAGGATGCTGGATTGATCTAGCAAGGTTCCTAGATGTTCTCCAGATGTTTTGGACCACAACTGCTGTCGCTTGGCTGGAGCTTGGAAGTGTAGTCCAAAACATCTGGAAGGCACAAGGCTGGGGGTGGAGTCAGTTAGGAGAAGACCATCACCCTTATGCATTCCTCAGGGACATCTGGCTGACCAGTGTTACAGCCTGCTGGACTCAGGCTGAAATCTCATGCACACTTACCATTCAATTCAATGGGACTTACTTCTGAATAAACATGCAGAGGATTGCACTGTAAATGGACATTTGATCTGATGCAACTAGCAAGTCTTATGTATCCATCGTGCACCTGCAAAACCCTGGCCCCCCTGGCCCCCCAAAAGCCTCTTCTTCTTCTTAGTGTGGTACCAGTCACGCCCTGAATGGAAACATCTTACCTTGTTCTTACTGACTAAATATAATCTGTCTTCCTACGTCCTGAGTTGCCATGCATGGATGCTGATCACATTACTTCTGTCAAGCAACTGACTTCCATCTTCCTTAATGCCCTTCTGCTAGCTTCCAGACACTACAAGCAATCCATCAACATCCAGTCCAAAGAATGTGTTCCGTTTAGTTCCAGCAGCGCTAGCCATTTGCCAAAGTGGCTCTCAGGATTCTTCACTTAACCCCGTGCCAAACACCAGCTAGTCTTTCTTGCAGCGATGACAGAGCCACCGCGTCTCAAAGCCAAACCGGAGAGAACAAGATATCCTCATTACGGCTGGCGGATTTGGGGATGATTGCTTGGCGCTGGTGCCAGCTGAAGAACTGCTCTTTGACTCCAGATCATTAGGCACTTATCGAAACTGGCAGAGTGAGTTCTCAACGTGTGCCCATTTCAGATTCAAATACTCATCCAAGGAAAAGTGCACCTGGGGTATGAATGAACTTACTACCCCCAGACATGTAGCTGCATCCAATTGCCATAAATCGCATCACTGTCATTTCAATCTGATGTGTTATTTCCACATATGACAAGATGAATGAACACCACAATGGGGGAGATTGTTCTACTTTGACCATCTTGCTGCGAGGGCTAGAAGACTTTCTCCCTGCTTTGCAGGCCTTTCTACCTGGCCTGGGAGGGTGGGGCCCAGACTGACTCCAACTAAAAAAAGCTGAGGCTGCTGAACAGAATCTTGGGCTGGAGTGTTGTTCAGGGAGTTTTATTTCAGAGGGGTTGCTGTTATTGATATTATTAATTTTTAAATCTTAATTTTAGATCTTATTATGGTGTTAGCCGCCCTGAGCCCGGTCTTGGCTGGGGAGGGCGGGGTATAAATAAAATTTATTATTATTATTATTATTATTATTATTATTATTATTATTATTATTATTAATGTGTAAATCTGGATCTCCCTCAACCTTGCTGCCGCCTCACCCAGCCCCATCTCCAAAAGCACAGTGCTACCTCCCCACTCCCCTGACTGACATCTGACATCCCTCCCTTGTGACCAGATTTCATCTAAGTCAGGGATGGGAAACCTGTGGCCCTCCATATCTTGTTGGACTTCAACTCTAACCAGCCCCAGCATGGCCAGTGCTCAGGAATGATGGGAAATGTAGTCCGAGAACATCTGGGGAGTGGCAGATGTCCCCCTGCCCCTCGATCTAAGAGAAATCCCAAGATGAACTGGAAGATTCCTCCAAAGGTAGAGTATCTGCTGGATTTGTCCCCCCCCCCAAAGAAAAAAACAAAAAAACACCAAAAGATGAGGGTAAGATGAGTGACATTTCCTAGAGAGCTTTCACACATGGCTCTGGCAAGTTCTAAAAGGGGTGGTAACAGGTGATTTCTTGCCTCCCCTGAATTTCCCACCTCGCTGGTGCACAAATAAGAAAATACAATTTGAGAGACAATATAAGCCCAGAAAATGCTCTGAGACTTTATACAAAGAGACATCCTATTCCTCCAAATCCCCTCACTAATCCAAAAAGCAAGCAAATCTTGATAAGCCCAACTGGGAACCATCCATCTGCCACCTATTAATGTGAAAGCTGAAACACTTGATTCTTTCTGACTGAACTGAGAGAAGAGATAACCGACATTAGTTTTCTTTGTGTCTTCCCAGTTGCTATAACCTCATTATTCTTCAAATTATCTTGCATTGTGGTCTCTTTTTTTTACCCTTCTTCTTCTTCTTTTTTTTTTTTTAGGTTGAGCTGGTGCCATCAGGTCTGTAAAACTTTGCAGTCCACATTACAATACAAAGAAAGGTCAGTGCACCAATCATCTTGCATTTGGTGGGGGCTTCTTTTTTATTATTGTTATTATTCTTTAAAAAGCTATTTGCTATTCCCTACCATCTATTTTTCATTCCTTGGTAATTGTCTGATATTATCCTGTCTGAGCAACTCAGCAATAATGCTATCTGAAAGCTGTAAAAGATGCCTTGCTTTGGTATTTAAGCCACTTCCATTACTCACTCCCATTTGGTTCCTGTAACTGGAACGAGATAACTAGAGTAGGACATAATGGCTTATCTCCCCAACCACATTCTCAGCATGTGGGGGGAAACTTATTATCCTGTGGGTTTGTGATTTGGGGACATTTATCAGGGAATTTAACTGTTTGACCTCTAACTTTTAAGTGAAGCAAAAGACAGAAAGAAGAGAACTGATTTCAAGTAGCCCACCCCAGCACTTCTACATTTCCAAAGGGTCTTGGTTTTCTGATTTCTGTTGCCTCCAGGCCTACTGAGGTTACCCATTTCCGGCCATATGGGGGGAGAGAAATAATGATCAGTGGGCACATGCAAGATGGATGAGTTACACTGAGGTTCCCCAAGGAGGACTGAGGTGCGTCTTGAAAAAGTGAGCCACAGTGTTGGGTGGATCCACCATTCTGTGCCACCAGATCTGGGAGATTCTGGCTGTGTACACTCCATGCATGTAAAGCAGACATACACAGCCAGAATCCTGGGAACTGTAGTTTGTTAAGGGCGTTGGGCATTGGTGTAAGCTACAGTTTCCTGGATTCTTGCAGAGTGGTAATGTTAAATGTGCTTTATGGTGTGAACATAGCCTCTGTAGAGCTTTGATCTAGAAGTGTTGTGGGAGAAAGAGGTTAAACTCCCAGTTGTCCTCAGTGTCCTGGCCCTGAATTTTATTGGGACCCCTTGCAGGTGCTTATAATGTGTGTGTGTGTTTTAAAAAAACAAGATCCTTTCTCTCTAGTTCAGTCTCAAAGGTGTAGAAAACTCTCAGAGTCTGGGATCAGCAGCACTCGCGGATGCTGCCACTTCCGTTCCCGACACCTGACTTGGTTTATCTTTTTGTCCTAGTCTCACAAATGAGAGGCGGGGAGAGACAAAAATCCTGATCCGGATGAGTCAACAGGTAGCAACAGTTCTCCAGCAATTAAGTTCGAAGGCCTGAAAGTAAACAGGCGGGGGCTGAAAAGGGTTTTCTCACCTATTTGGCTTTGTTACAGCTGCTGATGAATCACTGTCTGGAAATGCATCGATTTGGAGAATAGGTTATATTGTCTGATTTCTCTGTATGAAACTGTATCTGAGCTGCATTCACTGCCCCAGCACAAAAGGGATTTTGCTGGGAATTACCTGAGTGTGTCTAATAAATACCGTATTTTTCGCTCTATAACACGCACCAGACCATAACACGCACGTAGTTTTTAGAGTAGGAAAACAAGGAAAAAAATATTCTAAACGAAATAGTGGATATATGATTTTTGTGGTTCATGCTGTGGCCACAGACATGTGATCTGACAGTGAGTTTGGAGTAGCCCAATGCAAAAATCCTGAGGATCCATGTGGATCCATGCTTTGTAACCACGGAGGAGGAAGGGGAACCATGGATCCTCTGCTCACGACTGCAGCAGATCCCCCCGCCACCCGCAGGCATTCGCTCCATAACACGCACAGACATTTCCCCTTATTTTCTAGGAGGAAAAAAGTGAGTGTTATGGTGCAAAAAATACGGTAAATAAATAGAGCCCAGGTGATCCCCAGCACTCACCTCTCATTTCAGATATGCGCGTCTTAGTCATATCAAAGCGTTTCTGTCCTGCTCTTTAGCCAGAAAGGCTCCCAGTGTTGCTTGCATCTTAATAAAGGTAACACAACCTCGGACTTTCTGGCATGAAAGGAAATGGGGATGGGGAGAGAAGACTCAGGCATCAGATTCCTAATGCTAGTTATGATGTTCTTATAATAACCAGCAGGGAGGAAACAGGCTGCTCATAGTTCAAACAGACCTTCTGCTAGCAGCCTTTCTCAACCTTGGGTCCCCAGCTGTTTTTGGCCTACAACTCCCATCATCCCTGATCACTGGTCCTGTGAGCCAGGGATCATGGGATTTGGAGGCCAAAAACATCTGGGGATCCAAGGTTGAGAGCCACTGTGCTAGAGGGACCCATTAGTTAAATTTGACCTTCTGCTCTCATAGTAGACAACCAGATGCCTAAGGGAAGCCCACAAGCAACAATGTTCTCTCTGCTTGTGATTCTCTGCAACTGCTACACTGCATCTGACAGCAGAGGTTCATGGGGAGGATGTGAAGAAACCCAATGAGGAGTAGGATGGGAGAAACCAGCACTGGATCCTTTTCCATGGTGCAGAGCTGCTTAAGAAGCAGCCAGGATCTCTGGGTTGCAACCTGAAACCTATCTGCCAGATGAGATGAAATGACCGATCCTGTTCACTACATCCATCCTGTGGAGTGGACAACCTGCAGCCCACGGCCTCGTTTCATGCAGGTGGCGAGGCGGGAAAAGCAAAGGAAAGTGGGGGCAGAAAGAGAGAAGAGGCTATAGGCTATGGGCTCCACCCAACGGAATTCCAACTCCACCCAGTGCCAGCTTCCACCACTGACAGATTCTCCTCCAGGGAATGCAGCCTTCAACATACATCTGTGAGTAAGCTCCACTCCCACCTCCACACTGAGGAACCAGTGAGTGTGTTGCTATTCCCATCTCTGTGCATTTTGTTCTCTGTAAAAATTTTGTGTAAACAAGGCTATGGACGCCCAGAGGGGCCATGGCTCAGCAACAAACAACACTGATTGTGGACAGCAGGCTGCTGGTTCACACCGCAGCACCAGCAGCTAAGGCTGCAATAGGCCCTGTACTAGAGAGCAGCTGCTGGTGGTGGTCATTGTAAACAATACCAAGCTGGATCGTGACTGATTCAAGGCCGTTGGTTTCAAGCAAGCATTTGCTGTGGCAGAGCAGTCATAAACATTTTGGAACATGCAAAGGCTGTATGTTGTGAGGTGCATAAGGGAAGGGCCATTGCTCAGGGGGAGTATCTGCCTTGCATGCAGAAGGTCACAGGATCAATCCCCAACATCTCCAGGTAGGGCTGTGAATGTCCCCTGCCTGAAAACCTGGAAATCTGCTGCCAGCTAGTGTAGACAAGGGGTTGTCAACCAGGTCCCCACTGCCCACTAGTGGGCGTTTCAGGATTCTAGGTGGGTGGTAGGGGGTTCTACAGCACAAGTTGAATCCTCCTTCCATCGAGCACTGGTGGGTGGTAAGGAAATTTTACCATCAAGAAAGATGCATTAGTGGGCGGTAGGTATAAAAAGGTTGACTACCCCTGGTGTAGACAATACTGAGATAGGTGGACCAACGGTCTTATGAAGTATGAGGCAGATTCCTATGTTTTCGTGTCCATGCAAGAAGTGCAGGTGTGGATCAACCATGGGGAGAAAGTCATAAGCTCATTATCATTCACATGATGCTGCTGCCTTATTACAGAAGGAATAAAGCAAGAAACATATATAAGGAAGTTTTTAGCGTTTGATGTTTTACTGTGTTTGATGTTTTAATTTGCTGGAAGCCACCCAGAGTGGCTGGGGCAGCCCAGTCAGATGGGTGGCATATAAATAATAAAATGATGGTGATGATTTATGCACACCTTTATACATATGTGCGTGTTAACTATTTCCTGCAAACCTGCAGTACTGTACTGAATTTTTTAAAACTAATGATTCTGTTTTCATTGCCTCACTTCTTGTGCAAAAGAAACTTTAATAATAAAATTGTATCTCTGGCAGATGATGATGGTGATTTTCCGGTCCTTTTGCTATTAGCAGATTTTTTTATAGGATTCTGGGATAGTTTTTATGTGGGGGGGGGGAGAAATATCTCAATGGTGGTAGTTTTATCAACACATTTTGAAAAGGGCTTAGACTTCAAGCCAATGCTTTTCAAAAAGATTTAACTTTGCTCTGAAACAATTATATTTTCCAGTTATAATGAATTGCCTCGTCGCAGTCCAAAACATTGTGACGTGAAAATAAGCCCTATTGATTTTCGATCAGAATCACTTCCAAAAGAATGGGCTTCAGTTTGCTGCATTAGTGCCATCAAAAGCAAGACTTCATTGCAGACAGTAGAATCCATTTTTTCATGCCAACTGAGAATTCATCAAGTAATCTCAGTAGCATGATGAATGGATCCCCCCTGCCCCAGCAATGTATGCCATCAAATGCATTTGATTAAATCTTTATATTCCTGATGACCACAAAAGACGATCAGCAAAAGAAAAAGTCCAAGCAATCCTACATTGTTTGGGATAGCATTTGCCGCATTGGCTTGCTAGGATATATGAGTTCTTCAAGACTTTAATTGGATTGGTTAAAATTAAGCTGAGCGCCTAACTTTTTCTGAGAGGATAGGGTAAGGCTGGGTACTGGAGGCACTGGAGGGGGTGGTGCGGGCATGCATAGGAGTTGGGGGTTGAAGTGGGTGCAGCACGCCTGGGCGACATATACAGACACAAAGCAGAGTTGCTGGGAGGCTACTTCACTGTGATATGAGTCTATGTCCATAGCTCCCTCTCTCTCTCCCCCTCTCTCTCTCTTGAGGCTCTGACACAGGCTGTCCTTCCACATGTTCCTCAACTCATCCAACTCTTCCAACCCCCTCCCTGGTCCAACCAGGCCCTTCATGATGTCTTTTCGTGGGACTCATGACAGAACGAATGCCCATCAGGATTTCATCTTCTTCTTTTGGACTAGCAACAGAGAGAAGTTTTATCAGGAAATCTTTTATTTTATTTTATGGCAGAACTATAAGAATATTATTTCTTAGTGAACTGTGTCGTGGAGGAGGTTGCCAAAGCAAGGAAGCATCCGGCAAATGACTTGTAGGAAGCCTTTGCCTTCTCTCATAACTTTATAAGTATCCAAGGGATTTTGCCTTTGTTTTTCAAGATGGCTACAAATTCGATCCATGAATGGCGACGATTATTTATTTATTTATAAGCCAATGAGGTCATCACACTTACAGGAGAACTCCTTGAAGCCCTCACCACACGGCCGTCTGGTTTTGCTCAAGTCCTGGTGCTCAAGAACCGTCATGATGCGTCTTTCATTTCGTTGCATGCCAAATACCCCCCAAAAGAAGCAACAGCCAGCAGGGTGATGAGGCAAGGAGCACATTTGTACCACATTCTTATATGAGGAAACCTATCTTTGGAGAGCTTCCTTGGAACTGAACATTTAAAATCTCCCCCACCCCTCAGCCCTTTTGCTTTATTATCCAAAGGATATCAAGTTAGAAGAGAGGAGGGAAGCTTCAGTGATGCCTCATCCAGAAAGATAAAAGAATAATATTTAATTACTTCCTAGCCAGATACAAAGAGAGATACTCTCCTAGCGATTTATAAACTGTTTTGGAGCCCAGTTTTCGAAGAAGGAACTTTTAATTCTAAGCCTCCAAACAAAACAGTTTGGGGGTGTTTTCTGCATAAATTCCAGGGAATTAAAATATGTTTTAACGCTATTATAAATCTTGAGCCTGGAACAATTTGAAATTATGAGAGGGAAATTTACTATTAATTGAAAGCTCCATTTAAGTTTGGAAGTAAATCCTTTGGAAGCTAAAGAGAATCTACGGGGTTTCCCCTCAAGCCCTGCCTCTCACCCACATCATAAACTGTTGTATAGTGCTTTCAAGTGTTCAAAGTGCTTCACATGCATTATGTAGTTGCCCTCCTTACAACAACCCTATCAAGTACATATTAGTGGGGGGAGGGCTAAGATAGAATGACGGGCATGAGTTCATGGCAGAAATAAGACTCAAAGCAGAGACTTCAAGATGCATAGTTTAGCCACTAGGCCAGATTGAAATGAGTCGAGACCAGCTTTCCACAGCCAGATGTCTCCTAGATGTTTGGACTACAACTCCTATCACCCTTGACCATTAGAATACTAGCTGGAGCTGATGGGACTTGTAGTCCATGCCAGCCTACCCCAACCTTGGGTTTACTGTTGGACACATATTCCCATCAGCCCCAACCAGCATGGCCAATGGTCAGGATGATGAGATGCCCAACAACATCTACAGCTAGAGACCAAAACAGCCAATGTCCCTCAGTAAGCTGGTTCCATTCAGCTACTGTGGTGAACAGTAGTTTATAGATGGGTTCGCCAGGTGCCTATGGTTAAAGGGGAAAATCAATACAGTGGCACCTCAGGTTACATACACTTCAGGTTACATACGCTTCAGGTTACAGACTCCGCTAACCCAGAAATATTACCTCGGGTTAAGAACTTTGCTTCAGGATGAGAACAGAAATCGTGCTCTGGCGGCGCAGCAGCAGCTGGAGGCCCCATTAGCTAAAGTGGTGCTTCAGGCTAAGAACAGTTTCAGGTTAAGAACGGACCTCCAGAACGAATTAAGTACTTAACCTGAGGTATGACTGTAATATCTATATTATTGAAAACATTGCACGTACAATATCTTGCAAATCCTTAAATCCGGCTAAATTTGGCTATTGTTATCTTTATCAGGGATGGAGAACCCATAGCCCTCCAGGTGTTGCAAAACTAAAATTCCCATCATCCTTGGTTAGACTGGCTGGAGTGATGGGAATTGATGTCCAACAACATGTGGAGAGCCACAAGTTCCCCAAAACTCCTCTAGGCCACATTCACAGCATACTTACAAAGCACTACAATACCACTTTATAAGGTCATGGCTTCCCCCAGATAATTATGGGAGCTGCAGTTTGTTGAGGTTTGTTAGGACACCCTTATTCCCCTCACAGAGCTACATTTCACTGTGTGGTTTAGCAACCAACACCTTTACACAGAGAACAGTGAAAGAAAAGCATTCTTAGGTGTCTTTCTGGGGCTGTTTAACCAAAGTGGGGAGATGTTAGCCAAGTACCGTAATCAGTCTGGGCAAGTAACATTTTTGACTCTGAAAAGATCTGTTAAGGCCACAGGTGGTTGAACTGGACACTCTTCACGGCACTTCCTGTGGTGCCAAGCCCAGACTGTAGCCACAGTTCGCCTAGTTCTAATGAAGCCAGCTGGCAAGGAAACTGGTTTACAGTTCTCCAGATTCCCTTCAGCTCAGAGCACAGCTGAGATGGGTTATTCAGAGAGTGCTGGAGCTCGGTTCCTGCAGCAAGTGGGAGACTTAAAAGTGTTTTAAGTTCCACATGGGCATATGAATCAAAGCAGAAGCAGTGTAGTTCATTGGGCTTTTAGGAAGAAATGCAACCAGGGCCATCTCCAAAGATCTTCTGCTATCTACACCTTGTGAGGAGCTGGGCAGATATTTATACTTCCAGTTTCAGGCAAGGGTTCAGTGTCCTGCAGAAGAGACCTGTCCCAACTATGCAGAACTGGCGAAACTGGTGTAAATTGCGGGACAAAGACAACTGTGACTTTAAAGAAGAATGGGAACCTTTTACAGTCTATTTTAAAAGGACAACAAAATGAAATGGACTCCTTGGCAGGTTTTGAATCAACATACACAAATTTATTGGGTTAATATGTTGGATAGATTATATAAGGATGTATACAATTTTATAATATGCAGAGAACAATATGAGATGAGAAATCAGAGAGAGGAGCTGAGTGAAGTCTTGGGGGGAAGGGGAGGTGGGAGGGGGGAAGTGGAGAACAAGATGATTTGTATTGTTGATTTGTTATGCTGAATTTGTTAATAAAAAAAAATTAAAGAAAGAAATAAGTGACCTGTCCCATTTTGCCACCTGAGGCAAAAAGGGAAGATGCAGCTCCCCCACAGCCCCCTGATGCCACAGCCCTCCACCAAATCCTCGCTTACTGGGTCCCGCAGTGGTTTCTGGTGAGATCTCCTGAGATTTCATGGAATTCTTGTGAGATCTTGCCAGATGCCACCAGCAGTCTTTCTCCTTGCTTCTCCAGCAGTAGCAGGGGCAGGCAGGACATCGCCCCATGGGATTCCACTGCCCAAGGCAACCAGACCCTCCAAATGTCCCTATTTTCCAGGGACAGTCCCAGATTTACAGGAGCTGTCCTGGTTTCTGATTTGATCCTGGAATGTCCCACTTTTCCTTAGGACGTCCCTATTTTCATCAGAGAAATGTTGGAGGGTGTGGAATTACACAACCCCTGAGCCAAGGAGATAAGTAACAAGACAACCTTTAGAAGACATCTGAAGACAGCCCTGTATAGGGAAGATTTTTACTCTTTAATGGGTGGTGTATAAATAATAAAATTGTTGCTGTAAGATGTCCCTATTTTCATTGGAGAAATGTTGGAGGGTATGGGCAACTGCCTCAGTCCATCTCATGAGCTGGCTGTGAGTCTTGGTTAATAAGGATTTCATTTTCTGTGTGGATGCTGGAAACCACGTTAGAATTGTGTATTTACCCAGGATGCGCCTTGCATCATCTCCTTGGTATTCAACATCTGAACTAATTTTTGGTTTTGCAGCAAAATAAATAGTGACACAATCAGCAAATACATTTCATTAACTAAAAAAATCGACTCAAAGAAACCTCTTCATTAAAAAAGAAAGAAAGATCCTACCATCAGCAAGAAACCTGGCATAGTGTTAACAGTGTTGGACTAAAACCAGGATGAGCCAGTTTCAAACCCCGCTCTCTGTCATGAAGTTCACTAGGTAACTGCAGGCCAGGCACTATCTCTCAGCCTAGCCTACCTTATATGGTTGTTGAGAGGATAAAATGGGGGCAGAGGAAAGAAGAACCATGAACACTGACTTGTACTTCTCAGAGGAAAGGTAGAGTAATAATGTAGTAGTTTAATTTTTATGTATGTGATTTTATGGATTGTTATTAAAATTGTATGAATTAATTGGGGTGTTTTTTTAAAAAAAAAAATATTTATTAGGCATTTTAAACATTAAATTCACCAAACACATATAAAACCAACACCAAAATGCGACAAACAAAGAAAAACAGAAAAAAGCAAAAAGATTAACATATAATAAAAAACATACAACAAAGTCAAATATCCAACATCCATCTTTTCTTAAGCTTTTGGACTTCCTCACATCTCCCAATCCTGCGTTCCAGTTATAAAATTATAAACAGCAATTTATCGCCTTATTTCAACTCTTATTTTGTAATGTTCAAATATTATGTCCCCGACTTTAAACATTTTTATCAAATACTCAAATACTTAATTTAGACATAATGTTATTCCAAAGTTTATCTTATTTCTCAAATCTCACTTATTCTCATTTTTCTTTTAACTAAATTGCTGGTGCCATGTTGTTTTCAATCCTGCACCCTTCTTAACACTCATACAGTTTACAATGTTTTTGTAAATAGTCCTTAAACTTTTTCCAGTCCTCTTCCACTGCCTCTTCTCCCAGGTCTCGGATTCTGCCAGTCATTTCTGCCAGTTCCATGTAGTCTATCAGTTGCGTCTGCCATTCTTCCACGGTGGGCAAATCTTGGGTCGAATTAATTGTTGTGCCATTGTTTTCATTTTTTAAATATGGAATTGTTTTTAATTGTTTTTATACATGCAACAGATTTATTTCTGTTTTATAAACTCAAATTTTGTACATTTTATTATTGTAAGCCATTTCAAGACCTATGTAGTAAAAGGCAGGATATAATTTTTTAATAAACAAAAATACATGCTTTTATTTTGAAATCACTTCAGGATGCCCCAAGTGAAGCGATTCATAAATAAAATTATCACTATTACTATTACTATTACTATTATTTAAATGTGATTTGAGTAGCTCATTCGACCTTCATTCTTTTAGCTTTTATAAGTTTGGTCTTACACCCAGGAAACTGGGTATGGGATTGCATCCTTAAAAACTGGACAAGTAATGTTTTTTTTAAAAAAATAATAATAAAAGGCAACTTTCTTTGATCATTTTTTTAAATTAGAGGAATCATGGAATTGAGCAAGGAGAGAAAGATAGTTCTCTAGCATCAATGCCAAGTAATTAAGTAAATAGTACTCCTGGATCACACAAGCAATTCTGAAGTTCTGCAATGTCTGAAAATTGGACCCTTATTCCTTCTAAGAAATTAAAGATGACTGTGTGCTTTTGCAAGTATTGCCTGCATGCTCAAACGGCAACTTGACAAGTTTACTGTTCTGTATCTCTAGCAAAGCAGGCCACAAATTATTTATACAATAAGCTTTATTAATGAGGTGTCTTCCCATAGCCCAAGTAAATACAGCCAACGAAAAAGGGCCTGCCTTCAAGGTGGCCCAGCCAGAAAGATGCTCTCTGTTGACATGAGGCAAACAGTGATCTTTGCTTTCCAGGGCAACCATAGAAACCTAATGCTTCCAACCTCACAAGAAACCCGGATGACATTAATATCCCCCTTTTCTGGAATAAGCATGAATTTTATAGAAATCCTCTACCAAAGAGTCCGTGATGAATTAGAAATGTGACTGTCTGTTGCCAGACCCAAATCCAGTACTTTTTCCACAGGAACACAGAGAATTTCAGTCTCTCAACAGATACTTGAGCACCTAGTCCTCTCACTTCATGAGCACTTGTAAAAGAAAGGGGTGGGGCAAAGAATCCCTAACCAATAAGTACAAAAAAAACACACACACCGGTCTCTGTACTCTCTGTTGGCTGCTGGTGGTGAAAGGACCATTGATGGTGGCTTATTATCTGCTTGGACAGAGGTGGAGTTTCTGCTGCACTGAGCTACCTATCAACAGCAGTATTCTTCAGCACAGATTAAGGGTATGTTACACTATCAAGTACAATGGATACCTACCCTCCAACATTTCTCTGGTGAAAATAGGGACATCCCATTCCATAATGAATTCCATATTTATACCCCACACATCTTCAAGCCGCCCCATCCACTCTGGGTGGCTTGAAACACATATAAAAATGTAATAAAACATTAAACATTAAAAAAAAACCTTCCCTATACAGGATTGCCTTTGGACAGTTTGGGGGTCACATAAGTCCATACCCTCCAACATTTCTCCAATGAAAATAGGGACATCCTAGGGATAAGTGGGACATTCTGAGATCAAACCAGAAACCGGGATGGATTCTCTAAATCAGGGACATCCCTGGAAAATAGGGGCACTTGGAGGGTCTGATGTATAACAAATTATTATTATTAACTTTTTAAAGACCTCTGAAGGCAACCCTGCTTTGGGAAGCTTTTAATGCTTGGTTGGTTCTTTCTCTCCCCATCCCCACCCCAACTTTTCCCTCTGTAATTTTGTTAGAAGCCGCTCAGAGTGTCTGGGCTTTAAGAAATAATAATAATAATGCACAAAGGAAATGTCATTTTACAGCACCATCCTATACATGTCTACTCAGAAGTAAGTCCCACAAAGGTCCGTGGGCTTACCCCCTGGTAGGACTGGGGCAGAAATCCATTCAGTTCACATTGTATTGCAAACCTACCTACCTAATCTACACTTCCCAAGCCAATACGGGGACCAAAACAGAGTGCGTCTTCAAAAACTGAGTCTTTTCCGGGACTTCCGGTTCCGGTCGCGGACGGAGAGGGAGCGCGGAGAGCTACGTGAAAGGGCTCTTCGAATAACTCGGGGATTTGGGGGTGTCGCAAGGGCACTGCGCCCCCCAGAAAAGCGGAAGCCCAGGGGGGTTACCCCTGGGGGAAGGCTTCCCGGCAGCGCGGAAGCGGCGCTCCACCCCAGTGGCTTTCTACACGGCGAGGAAGCACAGGGAGGGGCCGCGTGCGCAATTAGGGAGAACTCCGTCTCCGAGTTACGATGCCCCCAGCTCCCACCGAGAAGAGCGACAAACCTCTACAAACCTAAAACGGAATCCCCATCGTTGAGGTCTTAAAACGACGCTAAAAAGACAAGAAGATGGGTGAGTCCGGGTTGCTACAGGTTTTTTTCTTTTAAATCGTCTCCACCCGAAGGAGAGCGAAAATGACGCAGACTTTGAAATCGCCGGCAGTCAGAAAAGGAGGTAATTTATAACAGCCGAGCTGTATGCGCACAAACTAAGAGAGATAGTTTTTGGACGAACGAAGTGAATGAAGTGAACGTTCACAGTTGGCCTGGACTAAAAACTACTAAAAACTACTATACTATTATAAGCAGAATGGTTTAGAACTGCTTGTTTGAATTGCCTGAGTTGGTTACTTACCTGTCTGGTCCTTGGGGAGGATATAAGTTTGGCCGTTTGTTTTTGACTTATTATTTGAGACAATCTTTTATTACTTGTGGACTCCCAGCAATATCTTATTAAATATAAGCAGCAATAAACGCCGCTAAAGAAACATTTCGGGGAGATAAGGAAAAAAGAGAATACAGAGGAGGCACAGACAAGAAACTAGTAAGACTATCTTCGCTGACACCTACTCTTGAAAACAGATATACTAAGGATCATTTCTTCCTATGCGGTGAAACTTTACTTTTTTCGCCTGGATTAGGCGGTTTTATATAGAGAATTGTGTAATATTATACTCTGTACTGTGCTGAATACCTCTTCCTTTTTCTACCCTCCATATCACCTAACCTCTGTATCCTCTCTTCTTTACAGTTTTTTAAGATAGTTTATTCCCTCTGCCCCACATCCCATACCTCCTATACCCACCCCCACACTTAACTTGTTAAACTTCTATATCGCTCTTCCTACCTCTCCGCCCTCCCCACCCCCCGCCCCTCCACTCCCTCTCTTATTAACAAAAAGAACTCGTTGACTGTCTGAATAGCATAATAAGTGGCCTGAAAACTATGTTATTTTGATACTTTGTAATCTGCTATTGGACACTTTACTAAGCTTCTAGCTGAGGAGAGACAAAAGGATAGGATTGTGAAATTAAGATAGAGACTACCCTGCTGGATTGAGATAGACTGGAAAGATTGGAAACCTCAACGCTGTTGTAGAGAGTTTTTGTTTGTTTTTGTTTTTTTTTCTCGCGTAGTGCGAGTCACTAAACAGGACAATCACTTTAATTTGTGGACTTGAGTTGCCTTCCTTATTCAGATAAGACTTTGGAAGACTTTGGAACAGTACACTCACCACTACCTCCTCCTAAGACCACCTCAATTAAGAGCACGTGTGATCTAATTGTATATATAGGAGATTTTGGACAGACAAGAACGAAAAGAGGACTGTGGAGGAGCGGACCGTGGGAGAGTGGCACCTCAAGTCTACGTATTTGGTGCAGCCAGTGAGACTGCCCAGAAAGACTGAACGGTCTCACAGCGTGGGAGTAAGTAGATTGTGAGCCCCTAGGGGGAGAGAATCAGCCTTAAAAGATTGAAGCGGATAATTAAAGTAAGATGCAGGGGAAGAATGGGAAAAGGGGAGGGGGAACCCCAGGTGAAAGAAAAGTATCTAGGCAAGAAGAAATTAAAGACTTAGACTTTCTGTGGTTAAAAATTAAGGAGGAACTTAAGCAGAACGAAAATCATATAGAAAACAAACTAGAGGAATTACAAGAAAGGATAGATAGGAGAATAGAGGGAGCAATAGGGGAGCTCTCAAATAAAGTCCAAGAGTTAACGATCAAAACTAAGACACTCGAGGAAACCAACAAAAAAATTCAAAAAGATACGAGAGAACAGAAAAGGGAGACAGAAAAGGTGAAGGAGGAGATGCGTGAGCTGAACAAAACACAAGAACAGATATGGGACAGTATTGCAATGACAGAAATGCGACAAAGGCAAATGCACCTAAAATTTAGAGGTATAGAAGAAGAGATGAACGAGAATGTCAGAGAAAAAATAACCAAGGAACTAGCAAAGTGGTTAGAGGTGAAGGAGGAGGAGGTCGCATTCACGATAGACAACGCCTTTAGAATAAAAATAAGAACATACCAGAACAGGACTAAGAAACCCCTTGGGGATTGCTTAGTAGTGTTTAACTCAATAGGAATGAGGAATTTGGTTCTCAAAACGAGTTATCATAAAAAACTAATAATAGGCGGTAGACCAATAATCGTACTTAAAGAGATCCCAGTTAGGCTGCTACGCAAAAGGGAGGGATATAGACATATAACAGGTGTTCTCAGAAGGAATAATATTCAATATAGATGGGAATTCCCCGAAGGAATCGCTTTCTTCTTTAAGGATAAGAGATTCAAACTGACCAATCCACTAGAGATAGAAAAGTTTCTGAGGAGATACGAAAGGGAGTTGAGTAAAAAGGAAGATAGAGCAATAGATAGACAGGACGCAGGAAACGGGAGAATCGAGGAGGAGGGAAGGGTGGGGCTGCGGGGGGGAGGGAGAGGGAGCTGGGGGAGCCGGGGGGGAGGGGAGGGGGTGAGGTGGAAGAGGAGAACACGGAAGAGGAGGAAGAAGTTAGGAACTGATAGTGTGGAATAAACCCGATATAAAATTTTTAGCAATGTCTTTAACTCTTTTAACATGGAATGTTAACGGTTTAAACGAAAAATCTAAAAGAAATAAAATAGAGAAAGTCCTGAGAAATAAAAAATGCGATGTGATTTGCTGCCAGGAGACCAATGTAGCTAAAAAACACAAACATATACTGGTTAACAAAAAATTAGGAGTGGAATTTATAAACTCAGAAGTGAATAAAAAGAGAGGTTTGGTAATCTATGTGAAAGAGAAACTGGAACCTAAACTAATTTATAAAGACGAAGAAGGGAGGATCCTCGGAGTTCAAATTATCTACCAAGGGGAAAGAATCAATGTAGTATCGATCTACGCCCCCAATACAAACCAAACTGAATTCTATAGAAAATTGGAACAAGTACTGTTAGAATTGGAAAATCACAATTTAATTGTACTTGGTGACATGAATGGAGTCCCGGAACCTGAGATAGATAGAAGTGAAAAAAAGAGAAAGAGGAACCAGGGGAAACTCCCTAAAACTTTTGATGACCTCCAAGAAAATTTAGATTTAATTGACATCTGGAGGTTCAAAAACTCAACAGAAAAGCAGTTTACACACTTCTCCGGAGTCCATCAAAGCTGGGGTAGAATTGACCAGATCTGGGTCTCCAGAGAGCTCTCGACAAGACCGGTGAAATGTGAAATAGACCCCAGAACACTCTCGGACCACAATCCTATATTTTTGGAAATAAAGTGTAAGTTATCAGGTCCTTATAGATGGAGAATGAACGATTACCTATTGGAACAGGATGATACAATCGGTAAGGCAAAGAACATCTTGAAAGAATACTTTGATCAAAACTTGGATAAAGGAACAAAAATCGATGTGGTCTGGGATGCAAGTAAAGCAGTACTTAGGGGTTTCTTGATCCAACAGAATAAATATAAAAAGAACTTGAGAGAGGTCAAAAAGGTTGAAATAATTAAACAATTAAAAGAAACAGAGAGAAACTTAATAAAAAATCCTGAAGATGAAAAGATCAAACAACTCGGTAAATTATTACAAACCCAATATTCAACATTGATAAACCAAGAAATAGAGTGGGGAATAAAACTGATGAAACAGAAATATTTTGAGTCGGCAAATAAAACAGGTAAATTACTAGCGTGGCAACTGAGGAAAAGGAAAAAACAAAGAGTAATTAATAAAATTAAACATGAAGCCCAAATAATAGAAGATCCTAATGAGATAAAGGGAAAGTTCCAGCAGTACTACGAAACTTTGTATAAAAAGAAGGAAGATGAGGATATAAATGAGATAAACAGGTATTTGGAAAGCAGTGGAGGGGAACAACTACTAGAAGAAGAAAAAGCACTTTTAAATGACCCAATAACGGTGGAAGAGGTCAGGAACATCATTAAGAAAATGAAACCGGGGAAAGCCCCAGGCCCAGATGGCCTGTCTCAAAAATATTACAAAACCCTAGAGGAATATCTGGCCCCGGTTTTGTGTAACGTAATCAACAACATCTTACAAGGGGGAGACATACCTGACTCATGGAGAGAGGGATACATAACGGTAATTCCGAAAGTAGACTCGGATGCGCTCGATATAAAGAATTACAGACCAATATCACTGCTCAATGACGATTATAAGATCTTTGCAGGAATAATGGCTAGCAGATTAAAGAAATACCTGAATAGAGCGATCCACAAAGACCAGGCCGGATTTCTGCCCGGCAGGCAGATTAAGGATAATGTAAGACATATAATTAACATAATTGAATATTTGGATCTTAGAATTGACATCCCCGCTGCCTTAGTCTTTATAGACGCTGAGAAGGCTTTCGATAATGTATCCTGGCACTTCCTTACAAAGTGCATGGAAAAGGTTGGAATAAGAGGGCCATTTCTAGAAGCAATAAAGTCGATTTACTCTGATCAAAGAGCGAAAGTAATCATCAACAGTAACCTGACTAACTCATTTAAGATCACTAAAGGTACAAGACAGGGGTGCCCTCTGTCGCCCCTGTTGTTTATCCTGGTTCTGGAAACTCTTCTAAACAAGATAAGAGAAACATCTGAAGTAAGAGGGATCAGAATAGGCACAAAAGAGTACAAAGTTAAGGCCTACGCTGACGACTTAGTAGTGTCATTAGAGGACCCCGCAAATGGGATTAAGACAATGATTGAGTTAATGGAAACGTTTGGTAGACTATCCGGCTTTAAATTGAATAAAAATAAAACGAAGATGTTGATAAAAAATGTAGATGAACAACTAAAAAATAAAATTGAGATGGAATCCGGGTTAACGGTATCGAAAAAGGTCAAATATCTGGGTATCTGGATTACCCCAAAAAATATAAATCTGGTGGAAGATAATTACAATAGAACTTGGAGAGAGTGCAAAAGAGACCTGGATAGCTGGAATAGATTACAACTTTCTTGGGAGGGAAGAATGGCAGCCATCAAAATGAGCATCCTGCCAAGGATGATATTCCTATTCCAAAATATCCCAGTAGTCAGGGGCACAACTATGTTCAAAGATTGGCAGAGGACCCTCTCCAGATTTATCTGGCAGGGTAAAAGGGCCAGGATTAAATATAAGCTGCTTACTGACAGAAGGGATAGAGGAGGGTTTGCAGTGCCAAACCTGCAATTATACTATGAGGCGTCATGCCTCTGTTGGATTAAGGAATGGATAGCTCTAGATAATACGGACCTACTGGATTTGGAGGGCTTTAATACTAGATATGGGTGGCATGCGTACCTGTGGGAAGACAAGGGGAAAGTACACAAAGGATTTTCCAACCATATTATAAGAGGCACGCTGTTGGAGGTGTGGAACAGGTGCAAAAGGTTAGTAGAAAAAGATATCCCTTGGTGGCTGTCACCCGTTGACATCCTAATAATTAAGAAACAAAACATGGAAGGTAAAAGATGGACTTATGCCGACCTCCTAAAAAGATCAGAAAAAGGATGGGAAATTAAAACCTACGAAGAACTAAAAGACAAACTAGCGGGATGGTTTCAATACCACCAAATTAATGCTATTTGGAGGGAACATAAAAAAACCGGAATGAGTAAGAACAAATCCAGATTCCAATTAGAAATAATAGAGGGAAAATCTAAACTCCTAACTAAAATGTATAACCAGCTATTAGATTGGGATACAATGGATGAGGAAATCAAAGATGTTATGATTAAGTGGGCCATAGACCTAGGACACCCCATTGAATATGAAAGATGGATAAAACTATGGACTAAAGACATGAAATTCTCAGCTTGCGTCAGATTCCGAGAGAATATGGAAAAAATGATGTACAGGTGGTACATCACACCAACAAAATTAGTTAAAATGTATAGAACCGGGGACAAGACGTGCTGGAAGTGTAGGAAGAAAGAGGGAGATTTCTTCCATATGTGGTGGTCCTGCGAAGAAATAAAAAGGTTTTGGGGGTTGGTATATGATGAGTTGAAAAAGGTCCTAAGGTATACATTTCCAAAAAAGCCCGAGGCATTCCTTCTAGGAATGATAGGAGAAGAAATTAATAAAGACGACCAAACTTTTTTTCAGTACGCGACAGTATCCGCAAGGATCCTGTTAGCACAGAGTTGGAAAACATCTCATATCCCAACAATCAGCGACTGGCAGAACAAATTAATTGAGTACATGGATACAGCAATAATGACTCAAAAGATCAGGCAGCAGAGAAATAACAAATTTATTAATGACTGGAATAAATTTCTCTCATACATGGAGTTGACTTTGGGAAATGTAAAAATTACAGTGGGTACGATATAAAAACCGCGAGGTACGAACTACGACTAGATGAAGACACTGCTGAATATATTGTTGAGTTATGGCTCTCGACGTGGTGGTGGGAAGTCAGATAATGAATTTGATTTGTATAAGATATGTGTACCTAAGTAGTAGGGAACTTGAAATTGGTTTTGTGTTCTAAATTCTTTCGATATACTTTTTCTTTTGTGTTTGTTTTTATGGATGATGTATTTATGTTTTTTAATTGAGGTAACGCAATAAAGGTTTTTCTATTAAAAAAAAAAAAAAAACTGAGTCTTTTCCCAGTTTTGCGGAGCAGTCAACCAAAAAAACGCATCCATAAATTTATATGTTGAGGGGAAAGAGTGCCTAAAACTGTCTATGTTGGTGAACATAACATACAAAAATGCACCACACCAGGAAAGGTTGCTTGCAAAAAGGGTGGATTTGGATACAAAATACATATATCAAGAGAAATGCACACAAGAATGCAGGCTAGTTTTTGTCATGACTTTTTAGAAAACACAAATGAAAGTGCAAACAGGATGAACTGAATATAATAATAATAATAATAATAATAATAATAATAATAATAATAATAATAATAATAATAATTTATTTATACCCCGCCCATCTGGCTGAGTTTCCCCAGCCACTCTGGGCAGCTCCCAATCAGTGTTATAAACAGTACAGCGTTACATATTAAAAACTTCCCTGAACAGGGCTGCCTTAAGATGTCTTCTGAATGTCAGGTAATTATTTATCTCTTTGACATCTGATGGGAGGCCGTTCCACAGGGCGGGCGCCACTACCGAGAAGGCCCTCTGTCTGGTTCCCTGTAGCCTCACTTCTCGCAATGAGGGAACCGCCAGAAGGCCCTCGGCGCTGGATCTCAGTGTCCGGGCTGAATGATGGGGTGGAGACGCTCCTTCAGGTATACAGGACCGGTTGAAGAATGAGAAACTGAGAGAGAGAAATGGCCAGCTCCACCCATACCTTCTTCCAGGTAAGTGGGTTTAGGACTGCAGCCTTAATGAGTGTTTTGTTCAATGGCTGCAATTTATTTTGCTAATTATTGGCTTTTCTCTCTGTGCAAATGTTGAGGGTGGCAGGAGAGGCTATATTGATTATTAATATCCTTCCTAACTTGCACTAGCAAGTTTTTTCACTTAGCAGAGAGCATTTCCCCTTTACGCAGCAGAAAACTGGTGCAGATTCATGTGAGCCTCTTAAGACAAACAGTTCAATCTGACTTGCCCAGATTGATTATGTTCTATTATTCCTAGTAAGACCCCTTTGATCCCTCCTAAAAGAATAAAGATGCAACAGTCTTATTCATCAATAACAAAAAGTAGTTTTACTCACTATCAGGCAGAGCACAGTATGTTCCCTGAAGGCAGGCTTTAGGCTTAAAGTTACAAACATGTACGAACAGGTTTACCCTATATGGGAGAAACCTAGGGAGACTGCTGGCCGGCAGCCAGCAGTCCAGTCCAGGTGAATTAGGAAGTTTGCAGGTCGAAAAAGAAGATTGAAGAGAGGGAGGTGGTTGCGCGACTTGGCCTTTTACCAGGTCTGGAAAGGTCACGCCCACCTACTAGTCACATGCAAGGAAGGATGCTCCAGCCAGGTGTAACAGGAAGTTCGAATGGCTGGACCAACATCCCCTGCATGACCACTCTAGCAAAACGGGTAATGTTGTACTTGACTGCTCTAGTGGTTTACATCCCACACTCTCTGCATTCACAGCTTTCATACATCTTCCTCTTGGTAGCACAAATTTCCTCTAGGAGCCTTCCATGTGAATTTTTTTGTAGCGACCTCTTGATCTCTATGGAAACCTTGATATGGATTTCTGTTATTCTAGGAGTTGGGTGGAGAGAAGAAAGAGAATGGGATGGGTGACAGAATAATCTCCAGAGTAACACGCAGCAGTTGTCCCAACCCTCCATCCCTTGCAAGCGTTATTTCTGCCGAACAGCCCTTGCACACAAGAATAGTTTTCTTAACCTGGTCCAAAGTACACTGTATGCACCGGCCGCCAAGACTGTATGCATGGTGCGTAAGAGCTGTGGAATCTGGCTTATTTTCTGTTCGAAGCCCAAAACAAATAGCAGTCAATGTGTTTTGTTTTGTTTTAATTTTGAATCTTGCCATCTTTGAGTTTGCACACTTTCTGCTAGGTCTTTCATGATGCGTGGCCATTTCTCTTCCACTTGGGGAGATTCTAATGAAGAAGAAAAAAACCAAAAAACAAACAAACCCCAGAGCTGCCAAATTGCTGAATGGCATAAAAAGGATGTAAATATGGCATGTGTCAAAGTTGATGGAAGTGAGGGGCGCAGCGAGGAAGGAAAAGTGTTTGAGGAGCACACTTATTTGGAGGTATAGGAATCTGACAGGAACAGGATAATAGAAAATGTTTCTAACCCAGCAAGGACTGCCACACAGAGAGGCAATCTTTGGCATGTACTACTGATGAGGATGCACAGGTGCCTCTGAGTAATACCTCACCCATGGCAGAATAGTCCCCTATTGAATGTGCCTGGACGTGTCCTCCAATGTGCATATTCAGGAATGTGCTTCTCCATTTACGGCCACCGGCTGTGATGTGCGATGAATTGCACAGAACCACTGTTGGATAAAGACCAATGAATTCTATTAGTCTAGGGCTGTAGTATTTGCCTTTCTTTCTTTTGCCTCCCCTTCCTCTCACAATATTTTATTCTATTTTATTAAGAGCATTTCTAACCCAGCCTTCATCACAAAGTGATCTCATGGCAAACAAAGCAATTCCAGGATTGACATATCTTTTGGGTTCCTCTTTCTGTATGAGCCTATCTGACCTTACAGTCTTCAACTGAGACTCTTCTTGGATGACCCCTTAAGGACATTTTGGACAGTAGCAACAAGGGAGAAGGACTTTTTGGTTATGGCTCCCGATCTATGAAATGCTCTCCCCAGTAAAGTCTGCCTGGTACCACTATTAACATATTTTGGGCACCATGTTCAAAATTATATCATCTCCGTGGCATCTGAAGGATGATAACAACCCAGTTGATGGCCTATTGGATGAAATGTTCTTGCTGCTAAGGTTCTGGTTGTTGTTTTTGCTGGGTTTCTTTATGGGTTGTTGAGATGGCTTTCCTGGGAAATATTGTTTTATATGTGTTGACCTCCCATAATCATCCCTGACCACTGGCCATGCTATTTGAGGCTGATAGGAGCTGTTCTCCAAGACATCTAGAGGGTAAGGCCTGGGGCTGGGGTATGGAAACTTGGGCATGGGATCTAGGGGTGGTGTCAATGAGTAAACATGGACTTTTGAGTAGGATGTGAAGGAAATAAGAGAGATGAGACCTTGCCCCAGGCACAAGGAGGCATATGAGACAGCAAGGGAGCAAGGAGTATATATTTTGAGGGAGTAGATCTTTGGATGGGAGAGGGTGGTGCAGCTGGAAGAGAAAACTGCCCAGGCCTATATGCATTAGGACATAGCCAGATTTAGGTTTGATGAGGCCCTAAGCTACTGAA
This sequence comes from Podarcis bocagei, assembly GCF_964188305.1. Lineage (NCBI taxonomy): Eukaryota > Metazoa > Chordata > Lepidosauria > Squamata > Lacertidae > Podarcis > Podarcis bocagei. Next base: position 81,070,995 of record NC_138127.1, read on the forward strand.
GGTAATGGGGCCCTTTATATGTCCAACTGTCCTTTGTCAACAACAAATTGTCGCTGTTTTTTGTGTTGAATATATGCTATACGGTAATTTATGGACCTAATAGGTATCTAAAGCCATTCGCACATAACAAAATATGTATTTAATCAAAGTAATTGTTGGACTGAAATACAATTAAGAAGAAGTATATTAATAGTGAAATAATTATTAAGCTCTAACTGTATGTAGCTTTTATTTTATTTGTTTTTTATCTATATTTTGGAAATGTACATTCAGGGTTTTTTTTCCTTTAAATTTTTTTGGGGCCCCCAAGAGAGTAGGGCCCTAAACTATAGCTTGTTTAGCTTATACGTAAATCTGGCACTGCATTCGGATGTAGATGGGTGGCAGAGGCCAGAAAGGGCTTTGAGGAAAAACACAAGGAGCTTTTGTAGGAATTTAGGGAGGAGTATCATGTGATCAAAGCCCTAAGAGAAGTGAGAAGTTTGACCTGTAGATTGCTGGAGAGATGGGGACGGACTAAGCGACAGATGGACCAGAGACTACTGCAGTAGTCTAGATGAAACATGACCAGGGGCATGGACTAGAGTTTTTGCCAAGGGAACAGGGCAAAAAATGCTGCAAAGGGGATAAGTGTTACAATGGACTGAATATGGTAATGAAGAAGAGAGGGGCATCAGCGGTGAAGCCAAAGCAAGAGAGAAAGCTATAGCTGGGTCTGAGCTATTCGCCTTCCATTCACCATCGCTCCCCGCTCCCCGTGTGGAGTGAGCTTTCAGTCCAGGCTTTTATATACAGAATGTATCATTATTTGCTCTCAAGAGAAAGCAGCTTTTGATCTGAGGAAAGTGATTCATCCTTGTTAGTTTTGAAGAGGGATGTGTCAATGCTTGCCTTTTGTTGACCTTTTAATTTTCTATGTTATATATATATATATATCCCAGACATTCCACCCAGTAGATTTTCTTTAATCATGCCTCTTTTCTGTGTACAGGAACTGGATTCTTATTCACATACAAAAACAAAGCATCTCCCACAAGGGTTGCCTCTATTCAAGATGATCCACGCTGACGATGAGAGTCAGAAAAATTCTTTCCAGGAGGGGCTTTTTCCCACAGTTATTGTATGAGAGAAAGAGAGAGAGTCTCCATGGGTCAGGTAATGTAATAAAGCAAGAGGATAGAAAACTGTTGCCAAAAAAAAAAGTGTAGCTACACAATCTGTTCAGGGGGAGGGGATTAACTGCAGTGACAGATATTCAAAATGTTCAGTTTAAAAACTCCCAAAACCTAGTGTTGACATCCAGATGCTGGAAACTGCCACATCTTAGTTAACAAAAATATTCTCTGTCCCCTCAGATCTCCCTTCCTTATTTTGATTGCAAGTCAAGTTAGAAAGAAATTCTTTCCCACTACTGTCCACTGATCACATTACGAAAATATTTTCAAAGCTAAACTCCTTTCCTATAAGGAAAGAAATGGAAAGCACACCCAGAAGTATTTATAGTACTGTCACTATTTATTACTGGAAGCTTATATCTGCCTGTTTATGGAATGGCAGCAGCACCATACCATGAAATCTTGTAATACGGTTCCTTCAAGCACTCGGGCACTACAAGGCAGCCTCTCTATCACCAAAGCAGGGGAGGCTGCCGTACGGTGCCAGCAGCCGGGACTTTCCAGAAGCTTCTGTCTGGCATTTAGAACATCCCTTGGGCCTCCTCACTGGACTCAACCTGCCTGTGCTTCCTAAGCGTCCAGATTTTGAGAAGCATTTTATTGGCTTTTTGGACGTTGTGTTGGCACAATGGCTGTGCCGTTCTCCACTGTTGGAGGCAGTATGCTGGGAATCACAGGTGAACTTTGATGCTTCCCATGGGATCTGATTCACCACTGTGGGGACAGGATGCTGTGCTAGATGGGCCCTTGGCTGGATCCGGCAGCACTATATGGTTGGGGATGGAAGGCAGTTGCTTGAAAAGCACAGGCAATGGGCAATAAATGACATTTTTTCTCTCTCTCCCTGCGAAACTCACAGAGTTCTCCTTTGTGGATCTATAGCAGTGGAAAGTTGCATGCTAATTAGCTAGAGGGTGAATGGAACAGAGCAGCAGTGAAGAGGCAGGAAGGAATTTTCTGTTTTGGAAATCCAGCTCCTTAATATCCTTCCAGTTTTCTGTTTCCCACAAATTTATTATTATTATTATTATTATTATTATTATTATTATTATTATTATTATTATTACCCACGCTTCACAGCAAAGGTCCAACGCTGGGCGACAAGAGTTTAAAATACAACATTAAAAACACTTTAAAAAATCTTACATGGCGGGGGGAGGGAAACGCAACCACATGAACAGGATGAGTCCTGATATCTCAGGTGTCCTGACACTCTTCTCATAACAGTGGCAGACTATGGGCATTAAAAATTTCAGCAGCACTCTGTGAAACACCAAAATTCAGGGAGCCCCCACTTCTTGCTTTCCATTGCTTGTCATTGTTGTGGTGTTCCCTGCAGCGGCCTCTCAGCTGGGCGGCTATTGCGGGCACCTAAATCTGCCTCTACTCATAAAGAGGCAGAGAAGGGAGCTCTGGACCTTGGTACCGGTAGAAAAGAGGTGAATTTTCCCTGCAGGGACGCTTGTCAATGTGAGCATTGCTGCTTGAATAACTACAATCAAAATCCAAGGCGTGTAGGGCCTGGCTTGAGCAGGCCCCCTGCCTCAATTCGGATCAGATTCCAGAGTCCCAGCACAGCCCTTCAGGAAACGCCATCAGGCCATGTGAAGACAGGGTACCCCACCCCATGTCTGCCACCCCCAGTACAGAAGTGAAACTGACAGGCAGTGGGGTCACAGCTTCCTCCTTGCCTGAGGGCAGCAGGCTAGTTCATGGAGGGTAGGACATGCCCTATGGCACCCACAGCTTTGTCTACCCAGGACAGGACTGGCCAGCAGTCATCCACTGCTATCCCAAAGCATCGGCCTAACTGGAAGGCTGTTGCCATCTGGTATGTCAGTGATAAACTGCTTCTGAACAGGAAGGTTCCATTTGAACAAAATCTAAGCAATCAAACTTAACTAGGGGCTGGGGTGAAGCCAGATAGAAGAGCTTTGGGTGTAAGGAGTCTGGGTGTGGTGGTGGGAGAGGTTTGGTGGGTAGGGACAGAAGAGTCCTGTCTAAAGTTCTGGGCAGCCACCGCCAGTCACAAGGTAGGCAATGCTGAGCAAATGGATCAATGGTCTGACTCAGAATAAAGTGGCTTCTCTGTGTTGCTATGACTTGCAGGTCTCAGCGTTTTGGAGTCCCCTGGAACACCAGGGCAGATCGAGCCGCATCAGAAGAAAGTAAGGAGAACCTTTCTGCCTTCGAAGGGTAAAGTATTCTGGCTGTCTCCAATATGCTGCTCCTGAGAAAGCAGGTTAAAAGCCTTCCCGCAGTCCCCCTAAAGGTATCCTGTTGCATCCTGGAAGTCTGTGGGTTTGACTTTGACACCGGATGTCTCTCTTTTAATCCGTCTAGCTGTGCTGAAATCGGGAAGCTGGTGGGTCTTAATCATGCCAGCTGCTTGCCTTGGGGCAAATTTCTGTCTCAATTCCTGTTACAAGCTTTTCCTCCAAGCACCACCTTCCTCTCTTCTTCACTATAGACAAAATGTACAAAGGCTGCCACCAAGATATCCCAGAAAGGACTTGTCTATTGAGCATTTGTCCTGATTTGCTTACAGAACACTTATATGGAGGTTATACCATGTCTGCCCTTTACTGAGCATTCATTCTGCTTGGTTGGCAGTGAGGATATACTGCAGTGAGCATCCATTCTGATTTCCTTGTGCAGAGGTTACACATATTCTTGCCAATCATCCCCTTATCCTCACACCTTTTTGTGCATCTCCCTTCTGCTTTCCTAACCACACACACAAAAAAAGGATATTGGTGGTTGTTTTTAAAGTGGATTTGTTGCACTGGAGCATTTTAATCTGCTTCCATTGTGCTAACCTACATCTCCGGTCTGCGATTGCGTCTCTGCCATAAAATAAAGAGGCAATCACAGTCACACATTCAGAATGCACTTTGTATAGATGAGACTGGAAAACTACTTCGAATGCCCCCATCCTGTTGTTTTAGACACAAGCCAAGCAGAGAGGGCATAGCATAATGCGATGGTGCATGCTTGGCATACAGAATGTCTCTGGTTTGATCCCTTGCTTTCCATTTTTAAAAAGGCTCTCTGAAGGTGAGAAAGACCTGTGCATAAGACCCTGGACATGCCCCCTGCCAGCCAGCCAGAATAGACAGTACTGATCTGGTGTAAGCCACTTCCTGAGGAAATATCAAACAACAACAACAAGTTAGGTGGCTAGTGTTGTTGTTGTTGTTGTTGTTGTTGTTGTTGTTGTTGTTATTTCTACCCTGCTCATTTGGCTGCGTTTCCTCAGCCACTCTGGGCGGCTTCCAACAAAAGATTAAAAATACATTAAAACACCAGTCATTAAAAACTTCCCTAAACAGGGCTGCCTTCAGATGTCTTCTAAATGTCATATAGTTGTTTATTTCTTTGACATCTGATGGGAGGGCGTTCCACAGGGCGGGCACCACTACCAAGAAGGCCCTCTGCCTGGTTCCCTGTACCTTCACTTCTCGCAGTGAGGAAACCACCAGAAGGCCCTCAGAGCTGGACCTCAGTGTCCGGGCTGAATGGTGGGGGTGGAGATGCTCCTTCAGGTATACTGGGCCAAGGCCATTTAGGACTTTAAAGGTCAGCACCAACACTTTGAATTGTGCTCGGAAATGTACTGGGAGCCAGTGTAGGTCTTTCAAGACCGGTGTTATGTGGTCTCAGCACCATTCTAGCTGCTGCATTCTGGATTATTTGTAGTTTCCGGGTCACCTTCAAAGGTAGCCCCACGTAGAGTGCATTGCGGTAGTCCAAGCGTGAGAGCATGTACTACTCCGACAACACAGTCTGCAGGCAGGTAGGGTCTGATCACATTCCTGCCTTACAGCTTAGTTGTCCCCTCCTTGTACATTTCCCAGCTCCTCCCTCCCCCCAGCTCTTCACATCAGCACGGGTTCAATTTGTTCCTGTCTGTATGCACAACAGGGGTGGTTGATGTGGGGAACGAGAATGCCTTTACCCTATACCAAAGTGTCCACTCCCTGGCTAGAGGTGAATTAAGAACAGCTGAAGGACACCAATATATATGGAACTAGTTGGAGAAAAGCAGCTTCAAACATTAATATTTCATAACAAAGTACGGGATACGTATGCATTTTGGTTAACGTCTTGTGAACAAAGATTGAAATCCAGTGCTGGAAATGCAGTGAGGGCAGAGTAGATGGTAGCAGCAGAAATGCTAAGTGTGATGTATAATGCAGGCTACTGTGATCTTGCAATGGGAATGTATGAAATTTTAAAAGGACACTTGTTCTGTTACCTCTCCCAACCTCGGCTGCCATTTTATTATTTATATTCTTCTTTTCTTCCAAAGGATTTGAGGAGGACATGCAAAGAGTTCCATCCAGCCTTCCATTCAGGCCCTGAGCAGCCCCAAATTTCTTTAACAGGTCAATTAAAATAGAAAGGACACCTGTGAGCAAATAAAAATATTATCAATTGATTTCTGAAACCCGGTAAGACACGCCTCTAAGGAGAGATCAGACGAGAGTAGCATCCAGGTGTCACATGAGCTCATCCGTCCCTGTTAATAAATACAGTGGTGCCTTGGTTCTCAAATGCCTTGGTACTCAAACAACTTGGAACCCAAACACTGCAAACCCAGAAGTAAGTGTTCCAGTTTGCGAACTTTTTCGGAAGCCGAATGTGCTCCATTTTGAGTGTTATGCTTCCATTTTGAGTGCCACACTTCCGTTTTGAGTGTTACACTGAGGTCTGTCTGGTTTTGGTATTTATTTTGTGTTTTTGTTTTTGCTTTTTGTTTTGTTTTGTGACTGTGTGGGACCCAGTTCAGCTACTGATTGATTGATTGATTGATTGATTGATTGTGTGGCTACAGTACATGGTTTATTGCTTTCATTTTATGGATCAATGGTCTCGTTAGATAGTAAAATTCATGTTAAATTGCTGTTTTATGGGTTGTTTTTAAAAGTCTGGAACGGATTAATCCATTTTGCATTACTTTCTATGGGAAAGTGCACCTTGGTTTTGAACACTTTGGTTATGGAACGGACTTCCGAAACAGATTAAGTTTAAGAACCAAGGTACCACTGTGTTAGTATTTTTTCCTCTCTATGCACCTTTTTTTGTCCAACAGCCCTCAATGGAACATGCAAAAGTTTTATTATTATTATTATTATTATTATTATTATTATTATTATTATTATTATTATTATTCTATTCCGCCCATCTGGCTAGGTTGCCCCAGTAATCAAATGTAATAAATTAATTTATTCAATTTTATTATTGTTAATTATTTTATAAGTAACAAACATGTAACCAAAATTAAACAAATCCACAAAACAGCAACAAATTCAACAATGGTTGAACGTGCAAGGTGAAAGAAAAGGTAAAAGCAGGTAAAAAGAGAGTCACTCCCCATGTATCCACTCATCTAACCTCAAGACAACAAAACAGAGCCCTATCAAAAGGTTTTCAGTGGACAAACTGGAACATATGGGGGCAAGTGGCCCTTCAGATTAGGAAAGGGCCACAGCTCAATGGTAACAGCATCTGCTTTGAATGCCAAAAGTCCCAAGTTCAATCCCTGTCATCTCCTAGGAATCTTAGGAAGCCATTGTCAGTCTAGACATTACTGACTTGGTCTGGCTTGGTGTAAGGAAGCAGCATCTGTTCCTAAGGCAGCAACTCACGCACAGTACCTTCAGCTGACATGCAAGACAGCATTGGTGATTATCCTGTCCTGGGCAGTTCACTGAAGGCATGCAAGGGGGAGACCAAGGAGACTGGGAACCTTTTATTTCTGGAGATTTGAGAGGGCTGGTTATAGGTGGGCAGAGGATTCACACATCAGGGAAAGCCAACTCTCCTTGGTGTCACATTCCTAGGATTCTTCACATGTTGTTGTTGTTGTTTAGTCATTTAGTTGTGTCCGACTCTTTGTGACCCCATGGACCAGAGCACGCCAGGCACTTCTGTCTTCCACTGCCTCCCGCAGTTTGGTCAAACTCATGCTGGTAGGTTCGAGAACACTGTCCAACCATCTTGTCCTCTGTTGTCCCCTTCTCCTTGTGCCCTCCATCTTTCCCAACATCAGGAGCTTTTCCAGGGAGTCTTCTCTTCTCATGAGGTGGCCAAAGCAATGGAGCCTCAGCTTCACGATCTGTCCTTCCAGTGAGTACTCTTGGCTGATTTCCTTCAGGATGGATAGGTTTGATCTTCTTGCAGTCCGTGAGACTCTCAAGAGTCTCCTCCAGCACCATACAGAGAGGTGAATTTGATCATCCGCATTTGCCAGCCTGAATGGAGTCACTGCCTTCCCAGAGTTTCTTATCAGGAACATCCGCTGTCTGAGAGAGATACTTTGGACATGACATTCTATTTCTTAGTAAATGGTGTTGGGAATTTCTGAGTGCAATTTCTGAGTGCAACGAGATTAAAGTACAGAGAGCAGAGAGAGAGAGACGTCTTTGTTGTTGTTGTTGTTGTTACCGACACAAAACCACGCATTCCCACTGTCCCTTCACTGAGATTATTTCTTGGAGGAAGCAGGAAATGAATAAGTTCTGGGTTCAGTGTTGGAAGTATTAGAAACACGCTGCAGAAATCAAAACCCCACACTTCTTTTTTGGCAGGTTTCTCCCATCTGTAAGGGAAAAAACGCTACTGCTTATTTTTAGGCAGTCTGGTTATATCATCATTATTTTTTTATTTTAAAAAGGAGCCAAAAAGAAATTTTAAAAGGTTTAAAAATGCAAAAGGTTCTGGGATTTGTCAAGCTAAAAGAAAAGTGTGATTTCTCAAGGCTCTGTTTCACCCACCCGCCACTCTCTTGTGTTAAGAGTTTTGGGAAACTACTCAAAATGTAATTTTAAAAAGTGTATATGGTGGGGGGCTGGGGGAAGGGGACTTTCAGCTTCTTTGGCTAATGGAATGGAATGGATTCTGCTCAACAATGCTTTTTGGCATTCTGCTCACACTCTTTTTCCAGGCCTCCATTGCTCAGTTGCCCTCTGCTTCCCAAACCCCACCTCCTTCCCCCCACAGACCCATAGATGTTGAACAGTACTCATGCAAACTGTGCAAGTAAGAGATGTGCAGGTCTCCATTCCTGGCTCTGGAATGTTAAAAAATCACACCAGGAAGCAGAATCCCCTTATTTTAAAAGGTATTTCCAAATATCATAGGTAGGTTCATAAAGTGGAGCAGGTAAGGTTCAAAAAGTAATTACATTGAGAAATCCTTAGGTTTTCTCAATGTAATTACTTTTTTAAAAAATAATAATCAATAATCAGATAAGTAATAATGGAGTGAACTCTATGATTCCATTCCTTATCAACTGTCTGAGCAGCAGGCTTGTTCCACCACAAGGACTCATCACCACCAGTTGGAGCTACCCCTCCTACCTGTAAGACCACCTCCATCCCAACAGACCCTCACTGGTGCTAAGATTGGCAGAGGGAGGCTCTCTTGGCTGTTTCATCACCCTCAAAAGTTTGGGGGCTTGCAGCCTGGAAGTGGGCATTCTCTGTGGCAGCCTCCAAAGTTGTGGAATTCCCTTATGTCTGGAACCTTCATTATACAGCTTCCAGTGTATGCTGAATATGCACTACTTTGCCCTGGTCCTTGAGGTGTACAGTGGTACCTCGGGTTACATACACTTCAGGTTACAGACTCTGCTAACCCAGAAATAGTGCTTCAGGTTAAGAACTTTGCTTCAGGTTGAGAACAGAAATCGTGCTCCTGCGGCACTGCGGCAGCGGGAGGCCCCATTAGCTAAAGTGGTGCTTCAGGTTAAGAACAGTTTCAGGTTAAGTACAGACCTCCGGAACAAATTAAGTATTTAACCCGAGGTACCACTGTATATATATTTTCAAGGCTCACCTCATTTCTGTGAGTGTCAGTTGCTTTAAACCATTGTTGTACCCTAGCATAGGGCCTTAGGGGGAAGCATAGGCACCGAGTGTGAGGGGCTGTGGCTGCTCCAGCCCCCACAACACTCCCCATGAAGGGGCACGGCAGCCACAATTTTTTACGCGGGTCCAGCTGAGGAGAAGAGCGGCAATGCTGCCATGACTTTCCTTCCTCTCTCTGCCTCTCAGGTCAAACCTGACCCAGGAGCGGTGCTGAGACTGGGTGTGAAGGAGCTGGCTGTTCCCTCGCATGGGCACCCCAGCGCAGGAGAGGGGCAGTGACACTCAGCAGCAGAGGAAGCCTCTTGGGCACCTGGGGCAGCGCGCCCAGGGGCAGGGAGAACCACCCATAGGGGCAGGGCATGCAGTACCCATAGGGGCGGGGCACACATAGGCGCCCTTAGGGAGGGATGGGGTGCATGGCGCTCATAGAGATGGGGCATGCCGTGGGCCTCATCCACCCTACAGCTGGGGGGGAGGCAGCGGGCGGACAGCGGGAGCCTATGGCTGGCACCCATTGGAGGCAATTGTCACCCATTGGGGGCGATTGACCTGGCGATCGGCACCCAGGGGGCGGTGCAGTGATCCACCCAGGAGGGATTTTGTCACACACACACCCCTCAGAGATGACACCAGAGGCAGACAGTCCCCACCGGCCCCCTTCCTACACCACTGCTGCTGCTGCCGCCTCTCCTCCAATCCGCCTCCGGGTCAGACTTGACCCTTGAGAGGAGCTCCGCCTGCCAGAGCCAGGCTCCAATGAGGGAGCGGGGGGGCACCTAGTCACACCCCCTCTCAAAAATGCACCTGTAGGCGTACTGATGTCAGACACACGTGTGTACAGGGCCCTGGAGACCCACTGTCCCAGGACCAAGCCAGCAGGCCCTGGGGTGAAGGAAGGGTAATAAATTATCTTCATCATCTAGGAAGGCCATGACTACTTTAGGACTACTTTGTAGAGGAAATTCCTGTTTGAAGGATGTTCAAGGGCACTCCTCTATTTGAAGGTGTCCTCTATTTTACAAGCTCTCCGGTTTCAAGGTAAAGAAGGGAGGTGGGCAGGGGCAAGAGCCCCCAGGACCTGCTTCTTCTCTCTTCTCCATTGCAACATGTCTCCCTCTGGCCCAGCAGTGGTGAGAAGGAGGAGTGGCAGGTGGCCTTTCTGACTTCCTCGTTGGCACTCCGCCTGGCAAGCAAACAGGTGGTGGCAAGGATGAGGAAGGGCAGCCGCCTGCTGTGAGAATGGTGATGAAGAAGTAGATTCACTGAGGGTGGGCCTTTCAAATCTTGGAGCCATCTCTGGCGGGGCCTGTGAAGTTAAGCCTAAGAGAAATTGCTCCCTCCCATTTATTGGTGCAATTCCTTGCAGTTAAGTAAAAGAGAAAGGCAAGGGGCACTTTACACATTAAGAACAGCTTGTACTGTACTTTGGCCCTCAGAGACAGTATACTTGGCTCGATAAATTATTAATTCGTCCCAATTTAACTTCCTGTGGACTTTGTGAAATATATCACCTGGAAAATATTTATCAATAAGAGCAGATCACTGGTGGCAGCTTAGCTATGAACATGCTCAAAAATAAAATCTGTATATGGTCATATTGGCTTGCAGGAATGTTACAAGCTCATCTAGAGCTACGGTCATTTTCTGCTTAGATCACACCCTCTGTTTCCTTGTGCTTATGACTATTTTAGAGAGATCTAATGTTTTGCTCAGGAAGGTGTACTTCCCCTGCCCGCCTGCCCCCCAAGTCTCACTGGCTTCCCTCTCCCAAGCTTTGTGCATTTGGTGTGAAAGTCTGAAGGGAGATTGGAACTGTGTTCCATTGAACTGTGGTTAGAATCTTTCCTGCAACCAGGAATCTGTTAAGCTGAATGTGATGAGGTTCTTTAGGATTTTCTGCAGATTTTCATGCTCACGCAGAAAAGAGAAGGGGATGGAGAGGTGAACACAGGAACATTGGGGCACAGGTGTGTTTCCCCCACCTGTCCCATGCCCCTATTCAACCGGAGTCCTCACTCATTCATTTGATGCCTGAAAAGGGCTTACCGTATTTTTCGCTCTATAACACGCACCCGACCATAACATGCACGTAGTTTTTAGAGGAGGAAAATCCGTAGGCATGCCACCCGTAGGCATTCCTTCCATAACACGCACAGACATTTCCACTTACTTTCTAGGAGGAAAAAAAGTGAGTGTTATGGTGCAAAAAATACGGTAATTTACTATGCAGTCCTATACATATCTGCCCAGAAGGAGGTTCCATTGAATTATGAAGAGCCTTAGAACACAATTCTACACATCCACTCAGAAGTCAGTCTGCTCATTTCAATGGGATATACCCCCAGGTTAAGTGTGCATATGAGAGAGAACATTATATGCCATTATACACTGCCTATGATTTATGCTATGGCAAGATTAATTGTTCTGGGAAAAGTCTTGCCATATGCTTATTTAACCTGGGTTTTTTTAAAGAGCCCAATAAGGGAGATTCCCCAAGCTCCCACGGGCAATTTAATTTGTTGCCTATCTGTTCCTGGTAAGGCTGTTACAGTTCCTGAGCTGCTGCCCAAGTTGTTCTTCCTATACCATAAATCCAGCTTGCCCTCTCCTAAGAGGCCAAGCAGAACAATTGTATTTTTTCATCATTTCATTCCAGATTTTTACATAACTAAAGACTGTGGCCATGTTCTCTTTCAGCTCTCTGCTCTTGAGACTAAACATTCCCATTTCTTCCAACCTCCCCTCAGAGGTCTGGCATTCTGAATCTTTTATCATCCATGTTGTCCTCAGAATTCTTTCCAGTTCATCTTCATCTTTCTCAAAAATGTGTGGAACAAAAGCACGGACAATTCTCGTAAAGCTGGTTGCTTCTTATACATCATCTTTTGGTTAAGAGGACGTGTCAGCATAGTAACTATTTTCTAGCAACAGCATCAAATGTTTAATTCCTCCCACCACCAACACAGCAGCTACATCAGATGTACCTGAGTTCTGGTCTTTATGTGGGAGCTCTAGGTGCATTATCTGCTGGCACACGTGGCAGGAGCCCTGATGTTCTCTTTCCTGAAAGTAAGTCCCATGACACACCATGGAATTTACTCATGTAGAAGATGCATAGACTTAGGCTACACCTCTCGCCATCACACCACTTGGAGGGAGCTTCAGTGGCCTCTCTAGCAGGGTAGGAGAATGTTGTTGGACTTCAGATCCCATCAACCCCAGCCAGTATGGTCAATGGTCAGAGATTATGGGAACCAACCACATTTAGTAAGCCATAGATCCCCCAACACTGTCCTAGAGTGTCCCTTCTTAAACTGGAATCTTGTTACAGTGGTACCTCTGGTTACGAACGCTTCTGGTTACGAACGCTTCAGGTTACAAGCTCTGCTAACCCGGAAGTAACTGCTCCTGGTTGTGAACTTTGCTCCAAGATGCAAATGGAAATCGTGTGCCAGAGGCAGGCCCATTAGTGAAAGTGCGCCTCAAGATAAGAACAGTTTCAGCTTAAGAATGGACCTCTGGAACAAATTAAGTTCGGAACCAGAAGTACCACTGTACTTATCTTTTCTTTGAAAATTCAGATAGACCAGTTTCTCTGAAGTCTGGAAGTGATCTCTAAATTCCACTTCCTATAAACTTTAAAAAGTTATGAATTGGCCTGATGCTCGTCATCTTAACACTAATTACCCTGGCTTAACCGTGTTGTAGTTCTCTGGCTAAAACTCTGATACAAAGAACTAAGGAGCCTTCTGAGTCAATGGTGAGAATTGTCTGGTGACATCCTCCTTGGTGGGTCTTTTTAGTTTTTTAAGATAAAAAACCCCCAATGAATAAAGTGGTAACATAACTGAAGATCTTATTGTGCTAAAGTGTTTAAGAAAAAGCAGTGTGTAATCCCCCTATCATAGTTCCTGTGCCAACCCAATAATTGCATCCAGATTATTTGCAATTTTGCTTTGAACATTAGTGGCGCTGGAAAGCGTTAGTGATCCTAATTGCAAAACCTACCATGGCTCAGGAGGATCAGCAAATGCACTTGCCCTGCTTAAATGACAGTGTTAAGTATGCACTGAAAACACCACTAAAATAAACCTAGTCAAAAGCACACAAAACTGCTAGCCTGTTCAATATGCTTGCTCACACAACTTAAATCAAATTTACTTCCATTATTTTCCAGCCCTACAAACTGCTCCAGGGGAAAACAGCAGGTTAGATAAAGCACAATGACCAAAGTGCCAAAGCAATGTCACAAACTGTGGCTGTTGCACTGGCATGGCAGACTATGTTATGTGTTCCACAATTTGGGTCAACTCTACCATTCAGGCAACCACAATTTTCAAAATTGCACAGTAGAAAAATAGCAGTTTTAGAAGGTAGAATTCATATTTGTGTTAGGTCTCTAAACTTCAAGTGTGCAGATTCTGATAGGGGAAACTTCATGTTCTCTTTTCTGTTATTCATCGGAGTTTTCCTCCAAGTCTATTACTTTCCTGATGCCATTTTTTAAGCATCAGCACCATATATCAACCAGTGGCATTGTAGGTCACTAGGCCAGCTTTTGACTTAGTGACCGTATAATGGATTGTTCATGTATGCACAGGCAGTTCAAAACTAGCAATGTCAGCATAGCCAAGGGCCAGAGGGCAGAGTGGGAAAGCAGATTGTGGGCAATCAGGAAATTGTTTGAGTGATCTGGATCCAAGGCATCAAACAGAGTCAAAATCAGTTTCACCAAACCATACTCATAGTCCTGGTGAGAAAGAGGTGATTTAGAGTTAATGGCAGAAATGGCCGGGTTGGGAGGGAGAAGAGGCAGCATAGAGTACTAAAGACCTGTATACAATGGTGATTCTTAATAGTATTCTTATGACCCCTAAATTCCTGGGTCCAGTAAGTGTTAGATTCTAATCAAGGTTTGTGTGTGTTAAACTGGATTCAAAACTCCTAATCCCTGGACCCAGCTTCCCATGTTCAGGAGATCGCCTGGGAAATGGACCATTGAGAAAACAAAGGAAAGGTAATGGGCCATTAAGACAGCAAAGGCCCAGATGATCAGTGGGTAGGGCCATCTCAGAGTCAGTTAGAAGACAAAGCCAGAGTCTGATGCAGAGATGAGAGGTGGCTGTGATGTGACCTAGAGGAGGAAAAAGTTGCAGGCTGGGAAAGGCTGGAGAGAGGATCAGAACACAATGGTTGATTGATGCTTGAATCCAAGGCTGCAGCTATAGGAGAAACAAGTGCCTCTTAATGCTGTGAATCCCTCCATCATGGACTCAGGTTGTATTTATGAATAAATAAACCATATATCATAAAGACACCACAGTCTCCGCTGTGCCTCATTCCCGAAAGGAAACACAAACCCTGGGTAAGCTTGCCTGGAATCTCACACTGCTGGGAGACTAGGGTGGCGTGTAGCAATATTGATTATCTTTCTTACCCATCCACCCTCATAAGGTATCTTTCTTACCCATCCTGTAAAACAAATTACAGAAATGACAAATTACAAGAACATAGAGTGAGTCCTAGCGAGAGAGAAATGATGATGAAATAGCATATCTGGAAAACACATAAGGAGGAAGAAGAGGAGGAGAAAGTGTTTCCTTGTAACCTATAAGTCTGGCAGGGCAACTGACAGGCACCAGAGCAGGGTGTACTCATGCAGAGGATGTCATCACAGCTGCATTGATGGTACCCACTCTGCGCACTCTCACAGCTACCAGTAGCTTGAGGATTTGTGTTGCCTTGCATATAAGTTCAAAAAAGTTTCTAGTCTGCAAGTTTACCTCTCCACCTGTCCCCATATACCTGTATTATTTATATGTGGCATGCTGACAGTCTAAGTGGAAATATGAAGAAACCAGTTATTTTTCCAATTTACAGAAGATTCCTTGCTGCTCACTTGGGGAGGATTTGTACTCACCACTGGTGACTAGGTGAAGGGCTATTTGCACACCCAATATAAAGTTAATCCTTGTGGACTTCAGCATTGGTCTGGGCATCTCAGCGAAGCTAGAGGATAATGAAGCCAAGAGCGGTTCCCCCCAGTGCATTCTCAATGGAGGCAGCATCCGAAATGCAAAAGTATGGAAAAGCATTTAGATATCATTTTGCTGAAAGAATTACAAGGAGCCTCTTGCCACACACACACGGGCTCTCTTGACATGAAAGAATAGCTGACCGTTAGTCTGAATAAACTATTACATAACAGCTAAGCTATAATAAAACCCTGATTCCAAATCAAATAAGTCTCCCAGACTGCTTTCAATGAGTCACCAACAGCTTTATAAACATACAAAATACTTGACAAGGAAGTCTCTGATAATTTTTTAGCAATTATGTCTGCGAATTGTTCCTTGCTGACATCACCGTTTGAAATGGTTTCCCATAAGTTTGTGTTCCCTCTTTATGTCTGCTCATTAATCATTACAGCTTGGAATATTTCTTTTTCCTACCAACGCCCCCCCCCCAAACCCATTATCAGAGCATTTTCATGGCTCTGAAGCCAGCTGATGTGTCAGATTCTAAATTATCAGTGGCTCAGGAGAAACCATTTCCCCCCTTTTGGCTCTGTAGGAGGAGGCTTTTGTCTATACAAATAAAAGGACTGTGTGGTTAGAGCAGCTCCATTGTAGTGGTTTGCAAATGTTCCACTATGAAATAGATCTTTCTGCATTGACCTGTCTTGCTGCCCACCTGTCAAAATTGCTTACACTCCATTGCAAATCTCCTGCACTCCTGTCTGAGCAAAAACGCTCTTTGAAGCAGCTGCCCCTTTTCCTTTAAACACCACCACCCACCTGCTTGCTCTAATGTTTAAAGGAGGAGGTGGCTGCTTCAAAGAGCACATTTGCAAAGGGCTTCTTCTTTGCATCTCTGGTGTCAGAAATGGAGGAGGATCCCACAGGGCTTTCACTTCATTCTCATGTGGCTCTTTCTTATGTCACAGATGCCCCCCATTTCCATCACAGAGCTACAATTCCAGGAGTTCACTGGGAAGAGGGATGGACTGTTAAACCACCCTGAGAACCATAGCTTTCTGAAGGGAAATGAATCGCCTAACAACTCTCAGCACCCTTAACAAACTACAGTTCCCAGGATCCTATGGGGGAAGCCATGACTGCCTTGGCTTTGAATTCCTTTTCCCCACAGCATGTGTGTAAGTGGTAATCGTGGTTATGGAAAGACACTATGCATGTGCCCATTAGGAAACTTCATTCCGAATACTCCACAAGGTTCTCAAGCTAAGGCCTCCAGTTAGGCTCCAGGAGAGTGGAGCACAGCAAAACATCGTCTGATTCCTGCACAATTTATCTCCCTTATCTTGGACAAGCGGCTTGACATTTTGCAGCAACATACAATTAAGAAGCAAAATCGGAGCTGCCGGCCCCAAGTGTCAAATGGTGAGCTCCATAATATGGCCTGGCACAACCAATGCAAGGGAAAGAGAATTTTTAAAAGCTCGCCACAATAACAGCAACAACACCCAAGGCAGAGCCGGAGGAAATGGCCTCATAATGTTGAATGTGGACTAGAAAGGCCCACGCAGTCCAGTCATTCCTTCAGATCTGAGCTTGGGAACTAAGAAGTTGCTGAGTTCAAATGGGGGACTGAGGCACCAATCAGTGCGCAACCTCAGGCAAGACATCTGATGCTCGCTGAGCCTCAGTTAGCCCTGGATTCAACTGGAAACCAGATGTTGCCTGTGCACTGAACCAAGTAAATAAGTTGTAAGAACATCATACTTTCAAAACATGCCATTACTGGGGGGGGGGGTACTAATGGCAGGCCAAGTTGTGCACATTTCTTACAGACATGTGAATGCTTAGTAATGGTTTGAGCCAGGGATGGGGAACCTGCGGCTATAGTGAAGCTGTGCTGGTCCTCAAATTGCCTGCTCATTCCTGTGCAAGAGGCTGCTGTTAAAGTCACAATGGCAGAGGCTGGCTGATCATCTGGCAACAAGTGCCCAATTTAAAGGCTGAACCATACCACCATTCCAACCATTTTCAGTTACAACTTAAATGTACTTCATAACACAGATCTTCAACAGTCAAGGATTATAGCATCTACCATTTTAGGTTGCAGGCTGTTGCCTGTAAGACTCATCTTTTATCACTGCACACACTCAGTAAAGCTGCTGAGCCAGTGTGGTGTAGTGGTTAAGTCGCATAATCTGGTGAACCGGGTTTGCGTCTCTGCTTCTCCACATGCAGCTGCTGGGTGACCTTGGGCTAGTCACACTTCTCTGAAGTCTCTCAGCCTCACTCACCTCACAGAGTGTTTGTTGTGGGGGAGGAAGGGAAAGGAGAATGTTAGCCGCTTTGAGACTCCTTCGGGTAGTGATAAAGCAGGATATCAAATCCAAACTCTTCTTCTACAAGAACATAAGAAAGATCCTTACTGAATCAAACCAATGGCCTATCTAGTCCATTATCCTGTTTCCCACAGTAGCCAATCAGATGCCTCTTTGGAAGCCCAGAAGGAGTTCCAAGTCACAAGTATGCTCAAGTGTGTCCAAGGCTCCTATTCTGCCCAGTCAGTGTAGCTTTTCTGGTCTTCTTCCACATTGTGGCCCTCCAGGACCTTTTGCCCAGCCAGGCTCTCACCTTTTAGGAATAAGTACAACTCTATAAGGTCAGGAGTGGGGAAGCTGTGGGCCCTCAGTTGTTGTTGGACTCCAACTCCCATCAGCCACAGCCAGCTGAGCCAATATTCAGAGATGATGGAGGTTGTAGACCATTAACATCTGCATACCCTCCAACATTTCCCCAGTGAAAATAGGGACGTCCCATTTCATAATGATAATTTTACCATTTATGCCCCACACATCTTACCAGCCACTCTAGGCAGCTTCTAACATATATAAAAACATAATACAACATTAAACATTAAAAAAACTTTCCTGTACAGGATTGCCTTCAGACAGCTTGGAGGTCGGACAACTCCATACCCTCCAACATTTTTCCAATGAAAATAGGGGAAAGTGGGACATTCTGGGGGTCAAAGAAACTGGGATGGCTTTTCTAAATCAGGGACATCCCTGAAAAATAGGGACACTTATCTGGAGAGCCACACCATAGCATAGGTGATCTCAAAGAAGAATGACTTGCTTTCTCTGAGATACTGGATTTCAATCTTCTTTCATAAGGGCAAGCTAAGAAATATTGAGTGAGAAGGAAGATTTTGACTTAAACTCTAGCCAGGGCTGTTACCAGAGTCCAAATTCAGTAGCTAGTCTTAGCCCACCCTTCCTGAAAAGATTGCCATTGATTTCAGGGGTGTTGCGACTATTTCCGAACGAATTACCATTGCTTATTGGAGAAGAACTTGAAATTCTAGCATAGCATTGGCTTCGAAGATTCTGGAATTTTTATGGCGATGATGACTGAAAGGCCCATTTTCACAGCAGCTAAGGTCAGCTCCACATGATGACTCACTTACACCACTGATCTACACAAATAGCATGTGCTATGATTGTCATCTGGTATAACAATCTGCATCACAAGACTCCACATTTCCTGTTCCCCAGCGTACATCCACTGCAGGCCTGAGGGAAAAACTTAGCAAGTTTCCCAAGTATCTTTACAGAGTGAATAATGTCGCTTACATGGTGTTGGAGGAAGAGTGATGGGAAGAGAAAAGGGGGGAAATTATGAGGTAACTCCCCTTTCCTTTGTCCCTCCTCATGATGCTTGCCATTTCAGAGAAATGAAATCTATGTAATCAACATCCTACCTGAACAAAGAAACTCTAGAGTGGAGCAGAGTGACTCCTTCCTTAAACCCTGAAGGCCTGCTGCCAGTCAGTGTAGGTAATACTGAGCTAGAAGGGCCAATGCTCTGACTCACTATATGTTTCAAAATAAGGAGAATGTGCTTTGCCAAGAAGGATAAATTACAGCGTTGTATTGGAGAGGTTCTCAGACCGTGGTCTATCCATGCAGGGGATAGTTGAATATATATATATTTGACAACACACTTGATTTATTTATTTTGATGACAGAGATTGAGGCTGTTCTGTCCAAGGCCAGATATAGCATGCAGCATAACAACACCCAGAAATGGGGACCTGTGATACTTTCATAGTGTAACTGGGGCAGTCTACTAATTTCCTCCCCTGAAAATTATCGGCTAAAAGGCAGAACTATGGTTATCAAAATAGGAGTTATGGATATAGGTTGAATTGTAGACACCCCCCCCCAAAAAAAAGTTTATTAAGTGGTCCACCACAGCCCCCTGCAAGAAGGTTGGACTACAGCTCCCATCAGCCCCAGCCAGCATGGCCAAAGTGAAGGATGATGGGAATTGTAGTTCAACTACATCTGGAGGGCCATAGGTTCCCCATTCCCTGCTTTAGGGCATAACCTCTGTTCATATTAGATTCTAAACAAGGAGAACATCACGTAGTTCCAGGCTCTACTGAAGACATGACAGAACCATGTCATTTAAAGCCAGTGTGGTATAGACTGTTGGACAAAGACTTGGGAGTTCAGGGTTCAGATCCCCACTCGGCCATGAAGCTCACTTGGGCCAGTCCCTGCCTTTCTGACTAACCTACTTCACAGGGATGTTGTGAGGATTAAATGAGGACAGGGGAACCATGTATGCCACCTTGAGCTTCTTGGAGAAAAGGGTGGGATATAAATGAAATAAAGAAATACAAGTACAGAGAATTTCTTTTACGCTACCAAATTTCCCTCCATGGGCTCATGACGCCAAAAAACAAGAAATTCCTCCTCTGTCAAATAAAATAAAATTAGATATGGAATGAGGTAAATAGAAAACAAGCTACTAAATGTCAGGCATTATGCAAACAAATGAAGATTCTGGAAACCTTGTAGATTTCTGGCAAAGGACAGCCCTAAACTCAAGAGGTCAATGGCGTCTTTCAGGAAACAGCTGTCAGAGCACGTCGACCCAGGGAAAAGGCCTCACTGAGATTTCAGAGATTTCATCTTTCATGAGCATTTCAATCAGGCTCTGACTGAGGAAAAATGACCCTTTTAAGGCTGGCTTAAGGAAAGGCTGCCGCGTCCACTCGGGAAGTGTTGCATGTGATCCAAGAAAACAATTTAACTTTATAAAATTAGAGGTGGTGGGTGTTGATTTAACATAATTAGTGTTGATTTAACCTACACTGTGCAGGTGAGGGATGCAGTGGTGGAGACTCTGCCTTGCAGTCAGAAGTTCCCAAGTTCCCTGGCATCTCTCGGTAGGGCTGGGAGAGCATTCCTTCCTTACAACGCCAGAGAGACACTGCCAGTCTATGTAGAAAGACTGAACTAGATGACCCAATGGTCTGTTTCAGTTTAAGGCAACTTCCTGTGTTCCTGTGAGGGCCACTTGTAGAGGCCATCTTTTCAGGAAGCCCCTTCCACACAATGTAGGTACTGGGCCTTCAGTGTTGTGGCACTTTTACCTCACAGTTGTCTGAAATGGCATAAAGGCTGTTTTTATTAGAAAAGCAGAGAGGAACTTGATGTATGCATCTATCCACCCCTAGACTGGGAGGTGTGTGGGGGGGGGAGAAACTAAAATATATTGTGCACTTTTGAGTTGTCTTCCGAAGCATTATCCACAATGATACGCTCAAGCAGAAAACAAACAGCCAGAGAGCCAACATCACTGCCAGTTAGTCAAGCTCCTACGGCGCCCAAACCAATTTGTAACTCCATCCCCTTCTGCATCTGTCAAATTTCGTTCAAAACGGAGCAGTCCCTGTATGAAACCCTCTATTCCCACGGAGAATTACATTACAGAATGATGCTCCATGCGAGTAGTAATTTTGTTTTATTTGCCTTTCGCATATGGGAATATTTATCTTCAAAGTTTTCTCCTCTGGCTCAGAGGCTGCTTTGTAAACCAGATGGTCTTGTGTGGCCTAATTGTACGATGATTTGTTGTGTGATTCAGTAGCATTGTTTATTTGTACAGTGGTTTGATGGAATTTGTACACTGCATAATATTGTTCCACTGCGCTTTCTTTCAGGAACAAGTCCCATTTCACTCTTAACGTTTGTGGCTGCGCTTGTAATTAGATGGGGTTCCGAAGATGCTTTCATCTCGGTTCATTTGCAGTACTGAACTGGCAAAACTAAGGCAAAAGAGTCCTTTGGAAAATGTTGGCACGATCTAGAAGTCGCTGACATTCAATGTTGTTCAATGTGGAGCTGCACTTCTGGACAGTACATGCATCTCTATAGATCTTTTAGTTTGGCAGCACTTAAACTTTGAAACTGCCTGCCTGTTGATATCAGGCAAGCGCCTTCCCTGTACTCCTTTCCCTGCCTGCTAAAAACATTTTTGTTTAGACAAGCCTACCCACATTTCTAGAAGGTTGGTGCATGTTTTAATCTGTTTTTGATGAAATTTTAATTTTTTAGGTTTAAAATGGTTGTTCTTAACTGTTTTTGGAAACCACTTTGAGGTCTTTTTTTTACACTCGTGGTGTAGAAATTTCTTTTTTTTAAAAAATCCCCATAATTTTATTAATCTAGATTTTCCAAGATAGCCTACAAAAGAGAACCATAAAACAAATATAAAATAGTTCAGAAACATCAGAAACAAAAGCAGTTATCGTAGCAACAGTAAAAATACAAAAAGTAGTAGATATTTTATCAAAGTTACCCTGCTTGCCATAGGACTGAGAAAAAATCTGCCAGGATTCCCAGATGTATGGCAGCTTTGGGCAGCTGTGTGGGTGAAACCAAGCTGATGGGCAGCAGTGACTGTGTGAAGATGAGGAGCAGGCCCGACTAAGAGCTGCAGGGCCTACTGAGATCCTCTTGCCCAAGCCTTCACCAAAGTTGGATCCATTACTGATAACAACCTTCACTCTCAATCCAGCAGAACTCACTTACACCAGTTGCCACCTACTAAGTGCTGTGCAGAGATAAAAAAACAGGTCAGCCTCTCTACCTGGTGAGCTACATTCAGTCTTGCTCAGTGTTCCCCAAACATAGGTCTCCAGCTGTTGTTGTTTTTTACTACAACTCCCATCATCTCTAGCTAGCAGGACCAGTGTTCAGGGATAATGGGAGTTGTGGTCCAACAACAGCTGGAGACCCAAATTTGGGAAACACTGAGCTAGCTGATCATCGGTAATGGCCAACAGGGCAGCATGGCCAACAGGCCTTCCCAACATGGAGGACGCGGCCCAGTAGCCAAGAGGCAAAGTGGGAGAGGTGAGGTGGACTGAAGAGCTGTCCTCTCACCACGCTGAGCTCCATAGCACCTTGCCCTTCTCCCTCTCAATAACTGGCAAAAACCTCCATGTTCGGAAGCCAGGTAGGCAACACAGTCTCACTCCTCTGTGCTTTGCCAGCCACTACCACTAGTCATAAATGTTGCATGGACATCTTTTAGAGGCATAAGAATTGCAGCCTCTTTTTCAGGCCAAGAAAACTTTTGAGAAATTGGAGAACAGGTTTCGGCACAGCACTAGGTGTCTGGTGCGCTCAACAGGGGTCCTGGCAGCTGCCCTAGGATACCAGGAGCTGATTCTTATAAAAAGGTCCTGAAAGAATCTGGCTGACCTCCCACTTTTCCTTGAGATATATACACTGTCGTTGTTTTTTCAGCTCAGTCTACAAGCCGGTACCATGAGGAGTTATCATTGCCAACTGGCAGTCTTTCAAAGGAGTCCATCAAGCTGAAGGGACAGGACTGGATTATAAAAGAGGTGAGAGGAACTCCAAGCCAGGCTGCATTTGCTCCGTGAACTTCCCACCCTGATGGGAGGCTGTCATGTCATCATTTCATATGATAGAAGTAAAAGAAGAAGTGGAGAAATGTGTACTAAACTGTTGACAAATTCTTGAGAAGATTTTTTCCCCCTTTAAAAAAAAAAAGCAAACTGATGTTGAAATGGTAAGAGCTGAAGTTAAGATTGGAAGAGTGAGAAACTGAAACCACAATTGACAGCATCATCCATCCCTTCGCGCAACCCACATCCACCTCTCAACCATAAGGTAAGCGCAGCTTCTGAAATTCTTCACGCAGAAATTCTTCAAATACAGATCATTCTTCAGCTTTTCTGCTATGGAGGAGCCATCAGCAAACACATTTCCCTACTGTTGGTCTTGAGCTGAGAGATTGACTACACGGAGTTCATTCCAAGGCCTCTGTCAGGCTACCTACTGGGTCAAGTTTTGATATCAGTCTTTTGGGCACATCCACACCCAGATCAGTCCCCTGCATGAGGCAGGGGGAGGCAGCTGCCTTGGGCGGCACCCCCCATTCTGCCATCAAGCTTTGCTGCTGGTCTCCCAAGTCTCTAGGGGCAGAGAAAGACCAGTGACAAAGTTCAGCCCTCCTGCTGAGTCAGTGAAAGGGGAAGCATTCTGCCACCCATCTGTACCACTGGGTGGGGTGGGGGGAGATCTCGCCACCAACTAGCAGGGTAGCAGGGCTTTACACTGGCTTCTCCTGAAGGGAACAGCCAACACAAAACCCCACCTCCAGGCAGAAGGGTCCTGAAAAGATCTCTCCCCCCCCCCCCACCTCATGGAGAAGCACTTGTGGAGTTTGCTCCCCCCGTGGTGGGGGCAGAAGTGGAGCAAAACTCCTCAGGCTGCCCCTGTCCACACTACAGAGGTAAACTGGTTTAGCAATCAATCCCTCTTCCCAGGGAACTCTGGGAGTTGTAGTTCTGTGAGGAGGGTCTCTTGACAATTCTCAGCACCCTTAACAAGCTACAGTTCCCAGGAATCTTTGTGTGCCAGGGGAGGGGACAACCATGACTGTTAAAGATAGATATAAAATGTATAATGTGGACGCTACTTTCCCAGGATGGAGGCCACTTTCAAGCACGCAGGTGTGAGAATGTAAGAAGGCATTGTTTTCTGCCTGCCCTGCATTCATCACATAAAGCACTGTCTCTGTTCTATTGCAGCAGTCATGAAATTAAAAGACAAATGCTTCTTGGGAGAAAAGCAATGACAAACCTAGACAGCATCTTAAAAAGCAGAGGCATCACCTTGCTGACAAAGGTCCGTATCGTTAAGGCTATGGTTTTCCCCGTAGTGATATATGGAAGTGAGTGCTGGACCATGAAGAAAGTTGACCACTGAAGAATTGATGCTTTTGAATTATGGTGCTGGAGGAGACTCTGGAGAGTCCCATGGACTGCAAGAAGATCAAACCTATCCATTCTGAAGGAAATCAGCCCTGAGTGCTCACTGGAAGGACAGATCCTGAAGCTTTGGCCATCTCATGAGAATAGAAGACTCCCTGGAAAAGACCCTGATGTTGGGAAAGATTGAGGGCACAAGCGGAAGGGGACGACAGAGGACGAGATGGTTGGACAGTGTTCTCGAAGCTACCAGCATGAGTTTGACCAAGCTGCGGGAGGCAGTGGAAGACAGGAGTGCCTGGCGTGCTCTGGTCCATGGGGTCACGAAGAGTCAGACACAACTAAACGACTAAACAACAACAACAATACCTATTTAGCTTGGAATAAATCCAATTAACCTTCTGAGTAGGGATAGATTGTGCTCTAAGAGATTAATATGCATGGCTGGTTGATGGCATCATAGACCAGTGAGGTTGGTCTAGCTCAGCCACCACATCCTCCAACTTACAGTGGAATCCAGTCACACGTATGCACTTTTACAGCCCACTAGTTTCAGTAGGAGGTCTGAAAAAATGACTTTGGTTATTTGAATTCTGGCTGAATCATGCCTCAAAATGAGAGAGCTCCCTTTGAAAACTGGAAAACTGGCACATTCTTCTTCTTCAGTAGCATCCTCACAGTGCCAACTTTGTACATGTTGGATTTGCAGTTTCATAACAGCCATGTAGTTTGTTCATGGATAAATTATAGAATCCTAATGGCTGGGGGGGAAACATTCCTCTATTTTCTTCTTCAACTGGGACTTTGAAGCAGCCAGTTCTAAACGAGATCAATATTGCACAGGGGAGAGAATTTTAAATAATGATTAATAGTAACATAATATGGTCTTGGAATGGGTAGCAGGATTTACATGTCCATCACCTACCCCTCAAAAAAATCCTTCTACTGCATTTATGAAGGCCTGGATTCTTACACAGCCACTGGATGTTTTTCCCAGGTTGTGCTTAATCTTCCATATACAGAAAGTAGTTGAGTAATTCTTCTTTGAATAGTAATGTATTAATAATCTGAATGCTTTTATGCCTTTTCATGGAATTACATGTTTTGCAATATTCTAGGCTGCATCAACAGAAGTATAGTGCCCCAATCAAGGGAAGTCATATAGTTCTGCTCTATTCTCCCTTGGTTAGGCCACACTTGAAGCACTATTTCCACAATTTAAGAATATTATTGACAAGCTGGAACATGTGCACAGGAGGGCAACCAAGATGATCAAGGTCTGGAAACCAAGTCTTATGAGGAATGGTTGAGGGAGTTAGGTTTGTAAAGCCTGGTAAAAAGGAGATTGAGAGGAGATATGATAGCCATCTTCATATATCTCAAGGGCTGTAACATTGAAGATGGAGCAAGTTTGTTTTCTTCTGCTCCAGAGGCTAGGACCTGAACCAATGGATTCAAGTCACAAGAAAGGAGCTTCTGACTAAACATCAGAAAGAACTTTCTAACGGTAAGAGTTGTTTGACAGTGGAACGAACACCCTCAGAACGGTCATGGACGCTTCTTCATTGGAGGTTCTTAAGCAGAGGTTGGATGGCCATCTGTCATGGATGCTTAACTGAGATTCCTGCATTGCAGGAATCGGGGTACCTTCCAACTCTACAATTCTATGATTGTATCCGAGTCTTCCTAGACTGATCCAGGCAACTGCTCTAGCTTAGAAGGTATCTGAATAGAATGTCAGTTTATCAAACAGTTCTATAGAGTTTCCATATTTACATTTTTCTAAGTCTGAGAAGTAAATTGCTATCATGGTTGCCATTAATTTGATTTGAACTGATTTTACAATGGAATGATTTTAGATTGATGTATTAATTTACTATTGTTAGCTGCTCTGAGCCTGGCTTTGGCTGGGGAGGGTGGGATATAAATAAATTATCATCATCATCATCATCATCATCATCATCATCATCATCATGTACTTAATTATGTGTACTTGTATCAGTGTGGGATTTTCGGCAATAAGGTTTCTCTGTCTTCCAAGTAGTGTGGCGGGACCTAAAGTACAACACCATATTTCAAATCAGTGTATTGGAAGGAAGGTACATCTACAAAATTGTCAGGTTATTTTCAGAGAAGAGGCCAGGCCAAAATAGATGCCTAATAGAACAACAACTTTATTGCTAAAAAAATAGTCTAGAACAGCAGCAATTTAGATACAGCACCACCTGTGGTTGGCATAGCAGCATAACAGTTAAGCTCTCCGTTACATCTCCTCTCCTCCAGTTACATTTAACCCTTGCTATATAATCATGTCCTACTTTGGTAATTCAAAATGTGTCAAATTAGTAATTAATAGTCCTCAAAATGAAACAATGTCCTGAAATCCAACTATCATTAGTAACAACCTGGTCACCACCTTTTAAGACTGCAGATATGAACTGAGAAGTATTGTCTGCTACAAGCTTTTTCAGAAAGTCCACAATGTGCAGATATGCTCTGTAGCCTGCCTGTTACATTATTGACATGCTTCTCAGGCATACTATTTCTATGTAGTTTGTGAAATAGTCCACCATCAGCAAGTACCGATTGCTATTTACATTCACATATACCATCTGCTAGCCTCCTCATTACAAGAATGATGTTCTGAATTTGGCAAGAATAAGGGTGTAGAATACTAAGGACCACCCCATACATTTTACCCACCCCTCATTCTGTATTGTGTAAGCACTCCAGACCCTACTATTTAGTTGGCATGTGGCTAGTTTAAATAATAGCAACCAATCTCACAGCTTTAAGACACAAAAGATGAATTACTTAAACACTGTAAAAAAGGGGGGGCCTCTGGATTCCGAATCTACTTTATAAATAGTAAGCATTGCTGAAGTATGTGCAAGCAGAACAAAAACCCAGGAAATAGTGGTCACAGGACCTTTCTTGCCAACTTTTTGGTTTGGCATTAAATGGTTCATTCAAAGGCAAGATTAGATTGTTGGACCAACACAACGTGGTTTCTTTTATTCCCCTGAGACTCACTCTTGGATTACAGCAGGTTACTTCATTAAACTAGCATATCAAATTTGATTGGGAGTTCTCATAGTTTTCTGTTCCGTTTTATTTTATTTTATATACAGATGAAGAAATTACTGTTACACCCATACCCAGTGACAAGCCAACTACATGACTTCACATCTACTTTATAACCACATATAATTACATAACCTTGCAGTTTATTTTCTCCCAGAACTCATGGCTCCTGATAGACTTTGTTCTGTCTGATCTAAGAGGCAGATTCTGGACTTCTTCTTCTTCTTTGGAAAAAGAAAGTTTTCAAGACACTTATACAATTAGGTTCTCCTCCCCCACCCTCCGTATCAAATATTTTACTTTTATTAACGACATATTGACTCAACCAATATAGAAGGAGTGAGGGAAAGTGAAAAGACAAGCACTGCTAGCAGAAAAATTGGCACATGCACCCACCTTTTAATAACACATAGCTGCTTGTTCACAGTGATGGGACAGTTCTCGTATTTCCAATCCTACATCATAAACTCTTTTCAGAGTACATTCTGTTCCCTTTATGATGGTCCCCTCCCCCACTTATATGTATTGCATGTTTTGTGTAGCGTATACAGTTTTGGACATGATCTTAACCTGTAATGGCAAATTCACAGTGCTATTTTTCTAGAAAAAGAGGTGCCGGAACTCACCATGAATGCCTCCCTTGTTCTCCTATAATGGCAATGGCCCCCACCTGAGAAGTGCCAAAACTGAGTTCTGGCGAGTTCCGGTGGAAAAAAAGCCCTGCAAATTCAGATGTGGAGGATCCCTTCGTGGTAGTCATGGCCACACCCCTTCTGAGGTTATATACAATCTTCTTCTTTTTTACGAGTTTTTTTTTATTAGTTTTCTAAAATAACCCCAGGGACACAGGTGGCCCTGTGGGTTAAACCACAGAGCCTAGGACTTGCCGATCAGAAGGTCGGCAGTTCCAATCCCCGCGACGGGGTGAGCTCCTGTTGCTCGGTCCCTGCTCCTGCCAACCTAACAGTTCAAAAGCACGTCAAAGTGCAAGTAGATAAATAGGTACCGCTCCGGCGGGAAGGTAAACGGCATTTCTGTGTGCTGCTCTGGTTCGCCAGAAGTGGCTTAGTCCTGCTGGCCACATGACCTGGAAGCTGAACGCCAGCTCCCTCGGCCAATAAAGCGAGATGAGCGCCGCAACCCCAGAGTCAGTCACAACTGGACCTAATGGTCAGGGGTCCCTTTACCTTTAATGTACCCCCAATAATAGCCAAATTACAAGAAAAACAATTAATTCCCAAACTGTACAATTATCAAAGTTCCAATCAACTTCCAGTTAATACATTTTAGTTAAAATGGCTCCCACATGATGGTTTGGGTGTATTCATATCACTGCATTCCATAATCTTAATGAATGTCAGTTACATTTCAGTTATAATAATAACGCCTTAGTCCAACAGCTACATAATTAATGATTTCTATTCGTGATGTTACAATATATACAGTTATAAAGTTTCAAGTGAGGAACTCAAACTATTATCTGTATTCTGCCCTGCGTGTGAAAACTGTTATATCCAAGGAGATTCCTTCTGCCCATACATGGTGTTGTCTCTTTCACTTCCTAGCTGTTGTTTTCTCTCATCGTGATTTGGGGCAGAACTGAATATCAAAGTTTCTCAGAGGTCTTATCTTTACATCCCTTGCTTCGATGTCTCGGAACAGGCGACGGTCTGCTATATATACTATATACAATCTTCTAAGATTAGGAAATGCATTGCAAAATCAATGCAGATCTCCCTGTGCTTCAATGGGATCTATTATTTTCTGTGGTCATACATGAGCAAATGATTTCGAGTGCTCCGGTATCTTCTTTCAGAGTGACTTAAGTTGTGTTTTCCACGTAGTTCCATTGAACATAATAGAACTTGCATGTCATTGTTTTGAAACTGAAGTACCTCTTGTTTTCGGTGACTTCCGGGTTGGCGCCATCGCCGAATGGCGGACTCCCTCCGAGCTCCGGAGGGAGTCTGCTCGGCAGGGGCTGGGTCCTACCGCGCCGGCGACGCGGGGACCCTTAAAAACCACGGGCATGGAGCCCGTGGACATGGGTGACTCGGCTGGCACCGTTAGCGCCCTCCCGACTCGTGAAGGAGCCTTTTTAAAGGCTACGGAACGGGTGCCGGGGAGTGGCGTGGTGCTGTGAGTCCTCTGCTTTCCCTGCCGAGCGAAGCCGCATGCCATTCGACGGAGAGCGCTGACTTCTTCTATTGAAATTTCGGACTATGAACAACAACCCGTGAGTAATTTGGAAACTGGGTTTAAAAGGAGAAAAAAAGAATTTTTTTTCGGATTCGGCATGAGCGGGGGAGATCCAAAAAGGAAGTCAGTCCCCCCCCTATTGTAAACATTCTAAAACAAGGATTGGGTAACCAAGGTCGAGAGAGAAGTGTATTTCTGTTTAAAAATTTTTAATTCCACGATGGGAAATTATAAGAACTGTGCTGGAGGAGAAGAGTGGAGGGTGAGAATGAAAATGTAACCCCCCCAGGGAACCGGGGCGATTTGTGAGAGAGCCTGGTGGAGAGAGACGGAGACTTTGACAGCTGTCAAAGTAGCTGTCAAAGTTGGAGAATATAAAGAGGACTTTGCTATGAGGACTTTGCTGGTTAATTTTGCTACAATTTGCTACAATTTGGATATAAACTGTTGAAAATAAGGAATAGCAATTTGACTTTTGGATCAGAGGAAACAAAGTTACTACAATCCCCCTAGAGGGGTTTCGGGACATTACAAGAACGATCGTAAGTGGAAAAATACTCTTGGAATCGTACAGACTTGTTATCTCCTGGGAAAGCTGCAAAACTGAAACAGTATTTCGTCTACAGAGGTGTTTATATTAAAGGAGACAATAGAATTTTCTATTGAAGAAAGGAAGGGACTGGACGTAAGTTTTTGTTCCTGAACAACAACAACCGCTGTAGAGGTACCAAATTTCTGAATTAGAACGTTTTAGCAGCGGAACAGGACAAGAAATCTGAGAAAGTGAGAAAAAAGAACAAAGGACTGATTACGACTTGGAAAGAACAAGGGGGGAGCTATAAAGACCAAGGAAACTAAAGGCCCTCTGGGGGCCTCTTTCAAGTTAAACATCATTTTAAAAAAATTTTTAAAAAAAAAACCGGCAAGGTGGAACTGGGGAAAAAATTGGCCATGGATTTGAGATCTCCAGGCTGACAATAGACAGACTGATGGATATGGGGAATTCAAACCGGGGAAGGGGGGGGGAGATTTGGAATCCAAAGGCTGTGCAACTATGTATGTGCAATGTCTCTTTTTTTCAAGTTACATTTTCTACATATCAGTTTCATTTGTTGAGACATTAGTGTTACATTATGTGTGGGGTTTTGTGTCAGCGTCGCTTGTGCAGGTTCTCTTTCCTATTTGCTTGTGTTCCTTTGGTGGTGAGAGAAGTTGGGGTTGGCCTAGGGTGTGGTGATTGGCTGTGGTGGTCTTTGTTTTCATGTGTGAGTGGGGTGGGTGGGTGTTTTTGGATCAGGTTAGCCATATTGATTCATATGCTGTTGGTGGATTCTTGTCGTTGTCTTGTTGGGCTGTGTATGTGATAAAGGGGAGCCATACCGGGGTGAAGGCATCTTCTATTTGTCCCCGTGTCAGTTTCAGTTTATTAGTTAGTTTTTCTAATAAGGCTGTTTCGCATACTATTTGGTACCATTGGTCCACTCCATGCTTACTCCTGACAGGTCTCTCCAGTGTCTGGCTATGATCCCAACACAATTATGAAGCTCACTGAGTTAATTGTGGGCTCTCAAGCTAACTAACCTTTGGGAAGACAAATCGAAGCCCCCATGTACATTGCCTGCTATTCTTGAAGGAAGGACAGGATACAAGAAGTGCTCACTTAGAACACCATCTCCTGCATCAACTTCTTTGTGCACTATGTTCAATATCTGTCCTCTGCTTCCAACCACCTTAGGAGATGTGCTCAATGAAGACATGAGAGCAGACCTTCTTGGCACTGTCGCCCAGATTGCAGAACTCTCTCTCAAAATAATGTTGTTCATGAGAAGGCGGAAAATACTTTTATTATTCTGCTCTGTAGCTGACCCCAGCAGTAAGTATAGAGTTGTGGAATAATGTATGGTAACTGAAACATGCCTTATTTATTTATTGCATTTACATCCCACATTTCCTCCCAAGAGAGCTTAAGATGGCATGCCTGGTTCTCCCCATCTTTATTTAATTCTCACAACATCCCTGTGAGCTGGGTTAGGCTGAGAGACTGAGGCGGACCCAAGGGCAGAAAGCTTCATGGTTGAGTTGGGGTTTGAACCCTGGTCTCCTAGGTCCTAGTTCAATACTCTAACTGTTACACCACACTGGCTGTCTCCACACTGACTGTCTCCTGTAATTAAGAAGCACTTTGTACACTGGGGTCAAGTGCAAGTGATGGGCAATAATCACACTACACTTCCAACATTACAGTGCCAGGGAGAGGGGATTGCCAAGTGTCAGGGCACGTGTAACCATGCACATTCTGCATTCCCCGTTAAAAAGCAGCTGTGCTAGCAGTGAATCCAAAATCAAGTCCTGTTTCTTGCCTAAAACATCCATTGCCATTATTCTGATATTTGATTTTCCATTTTAAATTATGACACTCATCAATATTTTTTTTAATCAGTTGTTAAGTCATGCCAGAAATCCATTCCCAGCAAAGCACAATTAGCTTCTTGCTTTTCCGAATTGGAAAAGAATACCAAAAATACGCAAGCTTTGATTGCTTCAGAAAGGTTTATTCTCCTTATATCTACTTCTGCAAATCGTTGTCATTTCGGTTTTAAACTAAATAAAGGGGATTCCGCTCAAGGCATAATGTAAACCTGTGAAACCCCCCCCCCCAAAAAAATCTAAACTCATCTATTCATGGTAGTACACTATGAACTATAGCAGGCTTCCTCAAACTCAGCCCTCCAGATGTTTTGAGACTACAGTTCCACTCATCCCTGACCACTGGTCTTGCTAGCTAGGGATCATGGGGGTTGTAGGCCAAAAACATCTGGAGGGCCAAGTTTGAGGAAGCCTGGACTATAGTAGTACATTTTGCTGTTTGGGTCACTTAGGCAAAAATGCACATGTATCCTTCATGAGCAGTGAGATGTCAGGATGGCTATGGACTTGTGTGGGACCACATTTTGGTCCCATTGGGACTGGCCTTCCACATAAATCCATTTTCACAAGAGAAAGCAAATTCATACCCCGTTCAGAATCTCATGTCCTGCTTCAGTCTGAGAATCATACATATGTTAATTGGAGATACACAGGTTGAAGTGCAACTTGTTTAAACTTTTCTTTAATGGCATAGGAGCCGAGATTCCATTGTCTCCAGGTCAACAGAGCAGGAGGGGGTGGAGCTATCCTGTGACCTTCCAAATATTACTGAACTACAATTCCCAATACCCTTCCCCACTGGCAGTGCTGACTGGAGCTGATGGGAGTTGAAGCCCTCAGAAATGGCTGCAGGGCCTCAGGGACCCCATCTCAGTTGTAGGGGGAAATATCTCAAATTTAAAAGGATCCAAATGGTTTTGATTACATACAGTGGTACCTCGATTTTCGAACATAATCCATTCTGGAAGACCGTTTGAGTTCTGAAACGTTCGAAAATTGAGGTGCAAAGAGCGGTCTGCAAATTTAATAGAGAAAATTGAGAAAAATACAGTGGTACCTCAGTGGAAGCCATTTGACTTCTGAAGCCCGTTCAAAAACAGAAGCATTTACTTTCAGGTTTATGGCGTTCGAGTTCTGAAACGTTCATCAATGGAGACATTCAAAAGCTGAGGTACCACTGCACTTCTGTGCCAGTCCTTGAAAATAAACCATTACAGAATCCGACAGACCTTTTCTATATGGAGAACATCCAAGACAGAACGACCAAGCTACCTCAAATATCTAAGTTATATCCACTAATATAATGTGACAATCCAATATCTGTAGTAATAAACCGTTTTTTGTGGAATTTAACCCTGTTGCTAGAAACAGGCTTCATATGAAACTGAGCTATTAGATACCTATTCCAGGTAACCTGCACTGACTTCAGTAAGAGTTACTGCCAAGACTAGAGTTGGAATAGAAATGTCCGTCTGGTCTTCTCTTGGGGATTTTGTACTTAGACCCCCAGCTCCATGTGGAGAGTGTGGGAATCCACATGGCAGCCATCACAGTTGGAAACCGCTTTTCAAAAGGTTGTCCTGAGGAATGTGAAGAGCTTCCACATCAGCCTCTGTGGCTGCCAACTCGCAGCGTTGATTCTGAGCATTTACACATTATTTGGTTGAACCATGAGGAAAGCAGCTTTCAAAACATCACAGCCGGCATGGAGTGCAACGTTTCTCGAGCCATTTTTTTGGCAGTCTCCACACAAGAGCTGTAACATTTGATCCAAAGCTTATGAGCCTCCGGAGAACGAGAGTGTGGCCATTATTCTGGAAAACTTGTTTCAGTTTCCAGTCATTCTTATTGCAACAACATCCCTCTTCACAAGAACTACCCACACATTGAATCAATGTGCGAGTGGAGTCATGCCAAGCGACTCCTCCCCGATTTCCTGGTGCTCATGCTGTGCTAGGGATGCCAAGAGCAGTCAAGTCAGCATGCAGGATACTGGGGGCAGGGCTGGTTGGTGTGGCTTCAGCATGCGAACATGGCTTCAACGTGTGAGTGGTTCTTGGGAAGAGGACTTATTTGTACCTCTGTTTCAGTGTTTCATGAACTGATTCAGCATGTATCAAGATTTGGCCCAGTGCAAATAATCCTCTATTGTGAGAAAGTTAAAGAGTATGGCTAATGTACCGGCTTAATATATCACACAAGTAAAACCCAACCAAATCTCTATTTCTAAATAAAATATATGGAAGTCCCATTTCTGGACTGTTTTCTTAGAGGGAAATGACATCTTCATTTCATTATCATATTCCTATAGACACTAATGCAGAACCATTCAAATCATTAATGTACAGTGGTACCTCGGGTTACATACGCTTCAGGTTACAGACTCCACTAACCCAGAAATAGTACCTCAGGTTAAGAACTTTGCTTCAGGATGAGAACAGAAATCGTGCTCCGGCGGCGCAGTGGCAGTGGGAGGCCCCATTAGCTAAAGTGGTGCTTCAGGTTAAGAACAGTTTCAGGTTAAGAACGGACCTCCGGAACGAATTAAGTATGTAACCAGAGGTACCACTGTAATAGCGAATGTCTGAAAGTTGGTTGATGTTGACAAAGCCTAAAAAAGGAATGTAGTTTTATTCATGTCTTTTAAGAGGTAAGTTCCATTTTGTTCAATTGGGCTTACTCCCAAGTAAGTACAGACTAGGCACACTAACCTGAGAGTGAGCCTAACTGAATGCAGTGCGACTTTTTCTGAGTAAACATGCAAAGGATTGTACTGTGAAGATAGATTTTGGACACTGACTGAATCTATTTGGAATGGTCAGAAATCACATATGAAAGCCAACATTTGCTCATGTGTCTTCCTAAAAGTAGGAACGGAATGCATTTGATAAAAGCAAATGTACTACTTTCAAAATAGTATAAAATAATTTGAACAAAAAGGAGCTTTTGTGTGGTTGCTTTTGCACTTTAATGAAGAAAAAGAGAAAGGCGTTATCAGGGGAAGCAATGAATAAATTATGTAAGACAAAATAAAAATGCACAGATGGAAGGCCTGATCCTATAAATCATTTGAGAAACTGGTCATTTGCGGACAACAACTTTGAAAACAAATGTTCATCATCTCCAGATAAGATAGGCAAAGCTGAACAATAATAACCCTGGGTTCAAAGGACTGTCCTACAGAGTCTGTAGCCCTCAAGGTGGCTGTCAAAATGTAATCTGTGTAGCATTGGGGAAAAGCACTTTAGCAGTTTGGCACTTAGGTCAGATAAAAAACAGTTAAGGCCCACTGTGGCTGTGTAGGCCCAACCAACCACAGTGGGACTTACTCCCAAGTAAACATATGTAGGATTGCACTACTGGTTACAGTTTAAACAAACTGAATGTTATTTACTAAAATTCAGAGTTAAAATGATGTGATTTTAGTATGGATCATTTTAATAGCATACAACCATACAACTAATGATCCCTGTGGCTGAATTTATTTGCCTCATTGTGAACCCCCATATGCATGGCTTGTGTTCCCCCTCAAACTCAAACCTTCCTGAAAGTATGAATCAAACCGCAATCTTGAAATATAACACACCCTTGACTGTATCAATTCAAAGGGACTATTGTGATTTTTTAAACACACCCTGGATTATATAGGACTAAATACTTGGGCATGTGATGCGCAAACCTAGCTAGGCTGCATGTGCAGGGAAGCAGGTTTGGGCTATGTGGGGAAGTGTGAGCACAACTGTGCGGTACAAATGCCATTCCCCCATTTGAACCAGCTGCAAACCTTTTCTTTTAAAACAAACCTGAAATCTTCCCAGGCAAGCTAGATGCTTCTCCTTCCCCATCTAGCAGCTAAGTTGGCCACTTAAAGGTAAAGGGACCCCTGACCATTAGGTCCAGTCACAGACGACTCTGGGGTTGCGGCGCTCATCTCGCTTTATTGGCCAAGGGAGCCGGAGTACAGCTTCCAGGTCATCCGGCCAGCATGACTAAGCCGCTTCTGGCGAACCAGAGCAGCGCACGGAAATGCCGTTTACCTTCCTGCCGGAGTGGTACCTATTTATCTACTTGCACTTTGACGTGCTTTCGAACTGCTAGGTTGGCAGGAGCTGTTACCGCGCAACTGGACCTCACCCTGTCGCAGGGATTCGAACCGCTGACCTTCTGATCAGCAAGTCCTAGGCTTTGTGGTTTAACCCACACATCACAAAAAAAGACAATACATTTGCATGGACTTTGCATGTGTTAATTTATGTCGCGATGCATATTTTGGAAATAATTTCTAATTTAAATAGACATGCAATACATATCGCCAGTGTGTAGAACCCTGCACTCAGCTGCTAACAGTTACTGGGCATCTTTATGGCCCCGAGTCTTCCTTCCTGTTTTTATCTTTAAGCCAAGCTTGGCCTGGACAAGTGCAACAGAGGACTCCTTCAAACAGAAGCCTATTCCAGCAGCCCTTCAAATACAGGACTGTCTGGGATTGCAAAACGGAATGCTTTTTCCTCCCAGGAGTTCAAGGCGGCACACATGCCGGTTATATCCTTGCAACCACCCTGTGAGGTAGGCTAGGCTGAGAAAAGGCGACTAGCGCAAGGTCACCCAGTGGGTGCTACAGCAGAGCCAAGATCCAAACCCCTGCGCCTGCTATATCAGAATGGGGGTGTAGCGTGTGACTTTCCTCTTTTCATTTTGACTGCGGCTGAACTGACTTCGATACCCCGTTATGGAATTAAACAGAACAGAAACTAACCAATCCCCCTAAGTGGAAGAAGTGAGGCTGCACGTGTAAGTGGCCTTTCCCCTGCATATTGCTGATGCATATACATGGTCTCATGCAGACCCCCAGCACCACCGCAGCGCTAATCTGAAGTGGCTGGATGTGCCCTGTGACAAACTACGGGTGACTACAACTTGATCAGGCCAAGGAATGGCTTATATAAGCAGATCAATGAGAAGTCCAGAAGTCCAGAAGTCTTTGCTTCTGGTTGTCCTTGCCATCTGGGGAAAAAACAGAAAATTGCTTTCTGCTCCAGCACCCAAACAGAGATTTTAAACTTCAGCATTTTGAAGCCTCCCATTTTCAAATGTATGACTAGGGGGTGGGGGTGGGACTTTGCCTTGCCTTTTGTTTGCTTTGTTTTTACTGTACCTTATTTTCTTCTTCTGAAACAGAATGAAATTGGAGTCAGGTAGCTTATATCGTCAGGATGAAAAACAACATACAAAGCTCATGTATAGCAAATTTTACAAAACATGTATTTGTAGTGCAAGTTGGGGGGGGGGACAAAAAAATCAGGGGCTTCACTCATACTGGCCAGCTAGAGGGAAACACACAATTCCAAGTGATCAACAAGAGCCCCTAAGTTCAAACTCTTCAGAGTTGACAGTATTAACAGAGTACAAAAATATGGTAAAATTTACACGTTACACATAAAGTACTTAATTTTTTAATAGTTTACAATAGAGATCTACAGATATGTTTCCAATTAAGCTGGCTTCTTACTACCCACCTATTGTAATACTATAGGTACGGTTACATATACAAAACAAAACAAAAAACAACAAAAAAAATCCCGCGCGCACACAAATAAAACAGACAAACAATCCCAATGCAATAGCTATACAGCAACGTATTAGGGTCTGAAGATTAGACCAGTACATGTTAAATATTTCACTGGTTTACTAAACTGACAGTTTAGTTCATTTACAGTCACTGGTGGTGGTATGTTTACATGTTTAAAAGAATCTTAATAGACTTGTCTTTGAGACTGAAACAAAAATGTTCTTTATTGTTAAGGTTTTCAGTATAAAAACAAATGGTGCGAGGCTTTGCATAGGCTCTCGGCAAGAAAAACAACGGTGTATGTGGCTTTTTCTTTTTAAGGCAGACTTCCTGAAAAATAGCGAACTACTGTTTTAACTGAGCTAAACAAATCATGGTTTGCAGGATTTTTTTTTTAAAAAACTCTTTTTTTGAGCTCAGGTTTCTAAGGAGTGAAACCAGGTTTCTTGCAGTTTATTTGGTCTGCTCGTTTTTTGTTTGTTTTTTGCTCCCTCGTTCCCCCCACCCCTCCCCAATGGTAATGACATGCTCCCTCATTTGATCATATAACACAAAAATAAATAATGCGCTGTTAATTCCTAAGAACTACAGGGAATGGGTAGAGCATCTATGGCATAACACGGAGGTCAAGTAAGCCACGGAACAGATACAGCAACTCCACTGAATGGGATATTTTTCCTGTTTTTTTCCTTTCACATAAGAACTCTATCAAATTCTTCCAGTGTTTATTTTTTTAAAAGGCTTTTTTTTTTCATTTTTTTTTCTTTCTTGTTAGTATTTTTTTTTTTTTGCTTTTCTTTTTTTTAAAAAAAGAAAATTCCTTCTTGTCTATCTCACTAACCAAGTAGTTGAAACGTAGGATAAGGCCTTCACGGTTTTTGCTTCAGATGATGGTGTGTGGTTTTTTTTTTTGAAAACAAAACGCAAAACAATGAAACAAACTCTCAAACGATTTGGACTAGTACCACTTTTTTTCTCCTTTGTTTTTTTTTTTTTAAATCACTGCTTGACCCTATGTGTTCTTTACATTTCTTCTTCTTCTTATGTTTTGTTTTCTTCCTTTCTTTTCCAATGCACTTGCTGTGCTGCTTCAGAATATCCCTTAGCTGCATTTGCAAGACTTTACGATCATGTTAGAAAGTTGTTCGATTTTGGGCGTTTTTCCAATGTAATACAAGATGGTGAGGGGCTCCAAATCTTGGGATACACAGCATGGAGATGCAGAGGCTTCTGGGTTGATAGTGTTATACAAGCTGAGAACCTGGAAAGAGAGGAAAGAGAGATGAAGGCATTTCCTCCAGATGCTCAGCAACACATTTCATAGGTTCCATGGATTTCAGCTTGGTTTTACAAACGTGAAGAACTGGGACGCTGGATCAGACCAAAGGCTTATCAGCCCAGGATCCTGTTTCCATAGTGGACCGTAATTAATTGATTCACATTCATTCATAGTGGACAACCACTATGCTTCTGGGAAGACCACAGGCAAGACACGGGACCAACTGACCTCTCCTATAGCTGCCATCCAACAGCTTTTAATGTAATAATAATAATAATAATAATAATAATAATAATAATTTATTTATACCCCACCCATCTGGCTGGGTTTCCACAGCCACTCTGGATGGCTTCCAACAAAGTATTAAAATACAGTGGCCTGTTAAACATTAAAAGCTTCCCTAAACGGGGCTGCCTTCAGATGTCTTCTAAAAGTCTGGTAGTTGTTCTTCTCTTTGACATCTGGTGGGAGGGCGTTCCACAGGGCGGGTGCCACTATTGAGAAGGTCCTCTGCCTGGTTCCCTGTAACTTGGCTTTTCTCAGTGAGGGAACCGCCAGAAGGCCCTCGGCACTGGACCTCAGTGTCTGGGTAGAACGATGGGGGTAGAGACGCTCCTTCAGGTATACTGGGCCAAGGCCATTTAGGGCTTTAAAGGTCAGCACCAACACTTTGAATTGTTCTTGGAAAAGAGTAGTATACTAAAAGCAGAATATAGCCACTGTGACGTGTAGCCACTGAGAGTTCTAACCTCCATTAACAGTGAATTCCACAATCATGTATACCGTCTTTCAGTTTAGAAAGGGGAGCAGTTCAGGGACAGAGCATGTGCTCTGCAGAAGGTGCCAGGTTCCATCACCCAGATGTATCTGGCCATAAAAGGTTCCCCACTCTGAGATAGATGGACCAATGGTCTGACTCTGGATGAGGCAGCGTCCTGTGAGGATTTTGATCTCTTGAAACCTGGGCATACAGTGAATTAAGACTGTTTCCATTTAAAAAGGAGACTAGGATAGCACTGGAATAGGATGGAGAGGTGGCACTGGGACAGAGCAGAGGAAAAATGGCAAGGGGGTTATAGGTTATAGGTGTAGAATTGGGGGCAGAGGAATTTTAAAGGGCAGACCGAGAGCCACCCTTCCCAACCTTTCCTTAGCTCTTCAAATAAGCAGGCGCTGCCCCAAATCTTTCAAGCTTTCTCTCTGCAACCAAGAGAAGCTGGCTTTTGTGTTAGCGACGAAAGCCAGGATTTTCAGGATGCCAAAGTGTGTGCCAGACCCTAGATTCTGTGCTGGGTTTTCACAAGCCAGCACATGGAACACACCCAATCCTGATCACAGCCGCCCAGGAGAATTCCTTTCCCTAGAACAGGCCTGCGCAACATAGAAGTCCCATGTGTTGTGCAGGCCTGCCCTAGAAT
Source organism: Podarcis bocagei (assembly GCF_964188305.1). Taxonomy (NCBI): domain Eukaryota; kingdom Metazoa; phylum Chordata; class Lepidosauria; order Squamata; family Lacertidae; genus Podarcis; species Podarcis bocagei. The sequence goes on from NC_138127.1 coordinate 81,111,092, forward strand.
GACTTCCATGGGTGGAGTCAGTGCATTAGGGCTGCGTGGAAGATCAAAACCTGGCCTACAGAAGGGCCTAAACTGATTTTAGAACAGGATAGGCCCAGGAAACTGTTGCCGCTACTCCTCAGACATCTGCTTCAGCAGGGAGAAGGCACTGAGGTCGGAATGAAATCGCCCTGGCCCTGCTTGGGCACTGACTGTTTTAGGGCATGGATGGGGAACCGGTGGCCCTCCAGATGTTCCCAGACTCTAATTCCCATAATCCCTGGCCACGTGATGGGAGATGGAGGATATTCTGCCAGAGAGTGTGCTGTACAACTGGACTTAAAAATACAAGGTGTTAAGGCAGACCTGTTTGAAATATGTTCAGTTGGTGTGCAGACTAGACATGTTGCACCAGTTATTTTTAAAAGACTTTGGCAGCGCCAAGTTTTATTGTATTGGAAATGTATTGTGTCAATAATACACTAGTATAATGCACTAGCTGACAGGGGTTTCTTGCAGGGGGAGGACAAAGAAAAACTTATTTTTGTTATCAAAAATCCTGCTTTTCTGCACCCACCCCCACCCAATATATTGTTAATATTCTATCAGGAAACAAATCTAACCCCCACCCCACCCCGCAAAGGAAGAGACTTACTCTACTATGCTGAGTATCTGAGCTCCATAAATAAGGACAAGCTCCTGCACAGAAATTTGCATGGTATCCTTTAGGTTCATGTATCCATTTCCATCCCAGATCTCTCTTGAAGTCAATATAAAATGGGCGCAGGCAGCAGTTGTCTTGCACGTTCCTGAAAATGCAATTGCAGACAAGCATATTATTACAGTCACAGCCACCAAAACTGGGCTGGGGAGCAAGAAGCTGAGCTCAATGCAACTCTAAACAGAGATTCTTTGTAAGCCCTATGCAGTGTTCCATCAAACTTGGGTGGATGCTTTCGTTGAGATTCCTGCATTGCAGGAGGTTAGATCACACGACCCTTGGGATCCCTTCCAACTTTACAATACTATGATTCTCAAAATGGATGCTTTTTCTGAATTAGGGGTACACTTCATTTTTAGATTGAGAAACATTTACTTTCAAAATAGTAAGAAACATACAATGTAGCGCTCTCCAGATCTTGTTGGACCAAGCCTGTCCAGTGGTCAGGGATGATGGGAGATAGAGTCCAACAACATCTGAGGGTGCCATGTTTGCTATCCCTGTGGTAGCAGTAATAACCCCTTGCATATTTTAAACACTTTTATTAGTATCTGTTAACAAATATTTTATATTGTCCAGTATAAGTCACTTCTAGGTCTTCTGTTGGGAAAGTGGTATATAAATTTTGTTAATGAAATAGATAAAAGCATGAGCAAAGGGAGCACGTTGGCCATCCCTGTAACTTCCAGTTGGCTACCTGTTCAGTAAATGTGAGAAAAGGCCCCCACAGAACTCCTACATGAAACCAGAGGGCTGGGAGAGGACTCTGGACCAACCAGGATCCTCTCCTTGGTCGAATGAGTTCTATATGCGTATTTCGATATGCAAGTAGGGTCCTTTTCACATGGGCCATGGCTGATGGAAGTATCACTGGCCCCCACAGCTAGCCTGTGGTGACTCCACGGCCTTCTCATGCCCACTTTTAATACATGAGGCAGTTCATCTGAAACTTGCCCAATGGTGTTTCTGCATGAGTCATTCCTCTGGGTACATATCCAACAACAGTTGATTCCAATCTATCTCGCTGCCAGGGATGTTGAGGCAATCTCATGGCAATTGAAACAGGAGCAGAAATGGCCAACGTCTGCTTATTTGTCTGGGCCAGTAATCAATCCAGCGATTAATTATTTGCATAATTAATTCCATAAAGTCCCACCACAGCAGGCAAAGAGATGACTTTACATCAGAAACTGAACTGCAGGAGAACAGAAACAGGGCTGCGTGTGATGAACATGGGTCGGAACGGAAATCAATGCCTTCTAAAATCCCTACTCTTTCCATCAGGGGTGAATGGATGATTCAAACAAACGCAATGCAGAAACGTGACAGCATTATTCATCTCCAATGGAGGCTGATCGGTGGGGAGCAAGGCTAGAACAGCAAATCATTCAGCGATACAGTGGGCAGCCTGCTCTGCGGTGGGAATTACAGGAGACTTTCATTTTTTTTATTCACTTAAGTTTTAGGGGCACACCAGGGGGTTCTCTCTTGGCATACTGCAGCGCCTTCCTGTGCACTATATTAAAAAAGAAAATCTCACAAACTCAGTGGGACTTTCTCCTAAGCATAGGATGTGGGCTAGCTTAGCTTGTTTCCCATGACACCAGAACTCAGGGAACGATGGTTTATTTAACTTATGGTTAGTGACGACACATCAGGTTCAAACTGTTGTTCCAGTTCCTGGGCTATAAGAGCAAACCAGGAGTAGAAGAGAGATAGAAATGTATATGCAAGCCCAAAGCTCATCACAGGTTATTCCATATTGCCAGGAAATACTGTTTCCTGCTACAGTGGAACCTCAGTTTCCGAGTGTCTCAGAAGCTAACAATTTGGAACCCGAACACTGAAAACCTGGAAGTAATTGTTTCCATTTCTGAACATGCTTCGGAAGTCGTACAGCTTCCGCTACGTGTCTTTCGATTTTTTCAATGGGTTTTACTGACCATCCATTGATCCTTGGTTTTCGAACATTTCGGAAGTTGAACAATCTTCCGGAACGGATTACGTTCAAAGACTGAGGTTCCACTGTACATCTAAACTTGGCCACAATGTGCATGGGTTTTTTGTTTTCTGCGGGGGGTGGGGTAGTGCGAAGTAAATGTGGTCATTTCATTACAACTAAGGCCAGCAGGAGATAAAGGAATTTACTGGGAAGAAAATTCGAATTTTGTTACATTAAATCAGTTGTAAAGATACTATAAGAACTCAGGTGTTCAACTACTACTCTTTCTTCATACCTAGCAAGAGGCATTTTTAAAAAATAGAATCAGGGAATTATGGGGCTGTATTTATATTCTGCATTTATTTATATTTATTTGAATTATGGTGCTGGAGGAGACTCTTGAGAGTCCCATGGACTGCAAGAAGATCAAACCTCTCAATTCTTAAGGAAATCAGCCCTGAGTGCTCACTGGAAGGACAGATCCTGAAGCTGAGGCTCCAATACTTTGGCCACCTCATGAGAAGAGAAGACTCCCTGGAAAAGACCCTGATGTTGGGAAAGATGGAGGGCACAAGGAGAAGGGGACAACAGAGGACGAGATGGTTGGATAGTGTTCTCGAAGCTACCAGCATGAGTTTGACCAAACTGAGGGAGGCAGTGGAAGACAGAAGTGCCTGGCGTGCTCTGGTCCATGGGGTCACGAAGAGTCGGACACGACTAAACGACTAAACAACAACAACAAATTTATATTCTATGAATGTTAACCTATTTCTATGCATGCAGGCAGACAGGCAGAGACAACACCTCAATCCATAATTACCTAAAACAATAGGCAGCATCTAGAGCACGCTTCCTCCGCCGACTGGACTGTTGCGACTCAACTCTGTAGGAGGGCAATAACATTAGCAGAAGATGTGGGGTCTTCCCACTGTTTTTTTTCCTACTGGGCTTTAAAGATTTCTCACCACTGGGATATGTGTAGTAGTCATCAATACCTTTAAAAAATACATTTTGGTAATAAATATTGTGCTGCTCTTCTGGAACAAATTATATAAACCAACTTTTAACAAGAAACTCGAACCACAGAAAGAAAAAAATCAGAGGGCACTGGCATTGGGTGGGAGCATTTATTGCATGCTGATATGCATATGTAAATTTCATAGGAAGTTCTCATTATGTTGATTGCTGTGGCTCCTTTGAGACAACCTTCCAAACCTTTGTTTGGGAAGTTTTATACCACTGCCTTCCCTCATCACACACCAACACTCATCTTTATTTTACTATAGTATGACATCTGGGTTATAGAAACTATGGTTAATGCTGAGCCCCAAACCATGATTTGAAATGTGTTTGTAAACAATGCTTTGTAGGTTAGCACTAATCATGGTTTGGCATAGGATATCATGGCAAACTATGGTTAGAACAACCCAGAAATTGAAGTTGGAACTGGTGTACAACAAAAGATGGAGGCTGTGTTGCTAATCTGACAAGCTGTGGTTTGGAGAAGTATCCAAACTGAACATGTATTCTGCCCTCAATCAGATAAAATAAAATGCAATTTCAGCACATAACAATGCCAGGAGATGAACTATATCATAAACTTCATCTGCATTCATGATTAGTCATTTAGTCAGTTGTAATACAATATATTAAAGTTTTTTTTCTTTCAGTTATTTCAGTACAACATACATTTAGATATTTATTTAACTCAAATATTAACTCTACGCTTCTGATACACTCTACTAATCTAAGCTAAAAATGCTGTGCAGTCCAATCCTAAGCATGCTTACTTAGAATCAAGTCCCACTGAGCACAATAGGACTTACACCCTAATATGTATGCTTAGGACTGCAGTCTAAGGCTGAAAACAAAAGTCTGACTCATTGATTTGTATGGGGTTAGATTGCACTAGAAGATAACAGGAAATAAATTTTGACAGAATACTGAAACCCACCCAGGTATCATCACTAAAGGAAAAACAACAACCCAATCTCTGTACACAAACACACACCCAACCTTCCAGATCCCATTACTGTATTTGAGTAAATTAAATTACCGTAAATTAAACTACAAGCAAAAGCAGCAAACTCGGGGGGTGAGGGCTTGATATAAGATGGACAATGGAATGGGGACCCTTCATCTTCTTTCTCAGGCAATTTAAATTATCACTGAATTTGATTCCTCTCAATTTTGTTGTAATTTTCTGTTAAATCAATTTATGGGTTCCTTTATTGTTGCAAGATGGATTTTTAATTCCAATGTATTCCGACCTAAAACACTCTTGTGGATTGCAGTTTTTTTTAAAAAAATCTATCCACAAATGTTTCCTTTGTTCTCATTTACTAGTACTCAATAACCATGACCCACTTGCTCCCACTTGATTCAGTTGAGGAATCCACTTGGATTTGGGTGTGGAGCCAGTCAGGGATTTGCATCCCGCTTCTGGGGAATCCCAGTTATCATCCAAACAATATTTGGCTTCAATAAACTTTGGTGCCTGGCGTGCTCTGGTCCATGGGGTCACGAAGAGTCGGACACGACTAAACGACTAAACAACAACAAACTTTGGTGTTACCATGAGCATTCCCTCTTAGCTGCACTGGAGAAATGTGGTGAGTGACCAAGATCACTCTTTCTACAAACACACAAGACACACACACACACACACACACACAAAATAAGCACACAGAGCTCAATCTTTTCAATGAACTGGGTTTTTGTATTTTCCATGTACTGTAAAAACTCCTCTTACTTATCACATAACAATTTTAATTTTTATGGTTTGTCATTACCTGCAAATCTTGCCTCTAGCTCTTCACTTTTATTTGGGATGATATAATTATTTGAAGGCACGAATGTGCAACATGGACAGTGTAAACTTATCTTAAATCCAAGATTCCTGTCTGCAAAACACAAGGGGAGGAAGGGGAAATTGCCTTTAGATCCAGTGCAGACCTGAAACTATTTAGATTTAGCACAGGCAGGCTCTAAATGATCAAAGGCTTAGGATATGGTCACCTCGGTGGTGGAGCCACTCGTGCACCGCATCAGTTACGTCGAAAGATAGCCACTCGCCTTCAGCTCTGGTTTTAACTACCTTGCTATCAATGTAGCGCTGCATAGGTGATGTTAGATCTTTGGTTTTCAGAACCTGCAAATGAGAAAAGACAAGATGCATTCTGTTGGTTATGGGCTTTCAGGATTTCACTGAGAAGAAAAACTAGCTCAAAACTAGTTCAAAAGAAGATGGCAATGGTACAGAAAATAACTGCAGCACTCAACAGGTTACAAACAATCACATACAGCAGATATGAATATAAATATATAGAATGAAATTGGATTCCAACATTGATGTTGCAACCAGACCTGGTGGCATCCTGCTTTTCATCTGGGCTGCTGCGTATGTTCCTGTGTTGCAAATGAATATGGCAGGATGGTTAGGGTTTTAAAGATCAGAGTAGCTTTAACTCATGGCTCCAAGATTCTTTGCTCATCCCAGAGCTGTTTCCCTCCTGGCTCGATCTCTCTGCGCATTACAAAGAGGTAACAGAACTGAGATCCAGGCTTTCAAAGCCAGAAGTTACTACAAACCACAGCAAAGTGGGTTAGAATTTCATCATTGCCGGGACACTGGAGGAAAATAAAAGCACATTTCAAACCCAGACTACATCCTCTTTTACTTGTGTTGACCTGCTTTACGTATTTCTGATATAACCCAGAGTGTGTTAGCTTTTCAAAAAAGCATATAAAATTCTCCATAGGATAACGTGATTCAAAAAGATCTTGGAAAATAAAAATGCTAGTCTTGCTTTCACTGATTTATTTACTAGCAGAATGTCCATCATTAAGACATGACCTGCTTAGCTTTAACAGTGTACCAGCATCTGCGCCCAGATACCATTTTCCACTGCCCAGAGCCAGATTTAGTGGCAGGTGCCCCAGGTGACTGCCAAGGTGCCAGGCTTGCAAAGCACAGGGCTTGGGAAATGCCTTTCATGGGCTAGATGCTCCCCTGTCCAGTGATCAGCTAAGGCAAATAGTACTAACAGTTTGAACCATGGTTCATTCATTTACATACCATCTTTTTCTCCAAGGAACTCAAGGCATACATGGTTCCCCACCTTCTCATTTAATCCCTACAACAAGCCTGTGAGGTAGGCCAGGTTGCGAGGAAGTGACTAGCCCAAGGTCACCAAGTGGCGATTTAGACCCTAGTCTCCCAAACCTAGACAGCATCCTAAAAAGCAGACATCACCTTGCCAACAAAGGTTCATATAGTTAAAGCTATGGTTTTCCCAGTAGTGATGTATGGAAGTGAGAGCTGGACCATAAAGAAGGCTGATCGCCGAAGAATTGATGCTTTTGAATTATGGTGCTGGAGGAGACTCTTGAGAGTCCCATGGACTGCAAGAAGATCAAACCTATCCATTCTGAAGGGAATCAGCTCTGAGTGCTCACTGGAAGGACAGATCCTGAAGCTGAGGCTCCAATACCTTGGCCACCTCATGAGAAGAGAAGACTCCCTGGAAAAGACCCTGATGTTGGGGAAAATGGAGGGCACAAGGAGAAGGGGACGACAGAGGACGAGATGGTTGGACAGTGTTCTCAAATCTACCAGCATGAGTTTGACCAAGCTGTGGGAGGCAGTGGAAGACAGAAGTGCCTGGCGTGCTCTGGTCCATGGGGTCACAAAGAGTCGGACACGACTAAACGACTAAACAACAACTCCCAAACCGTAGCTAGCCATTACAACACACTGATGGGAAAGAGACAAAGTGAGTCGGGGTCTCTAACTTTCTTTTTTAAAAAAATTAACCACACTTTTGTGTGCTGTCCAAACCCTAATTTTAACTGTGGCTTGTTAAAACAAGCCAATTTCAAACCACAGTTTGTTGGATTCAGGCAAAATGAAATCTAAAAAGGAAACAAGACCTTCCCACCTCCGCCTCATGACTGCATTGGAAGAGGAGGTGGGGAACAGAACACACCAACCCAAGGCCCACAGCTGCTCGCTCTTGTCAAGATAAACCATGGTTTGTTGTGACATCCCAACTTGCCCAGTGCTTTTGCTTGTAAAACTGGCAATCCTTACCTGCGCTGCCAGTGTCGCATTGACATGTTTTAACTTGCAGGGGAAAGTGCAACATCCATGCATGCAAATTTACTGTCTTATGTGGCAAGGGAAGTATAATGAGCTACAACTGCAATACCAAAATGAGATACAGTGGTATCTCGGGTTACAGACGCTTCAGGTTACAGACTCCGCTAACCCAGATATAGTACCTCAGGTTAAGAACTTTGCTTCAGGGTGAGAACAGAAATCGTGCATCGGCGGCACGACGGCAGCAGCAGGAGGCCCCATTAGCTAAAGTGGTACCTCAGGTTAAGAACAGTTTCAGCTTAAGAACGGACCTCCAGAACGAATTAAGTTCTTAACCCAAGGTACCACTGTACTTTAAAGCTGAATAAAGGAAGGGCGACAAACTGGTGCTGCACCAAGTACCTATGTGGGCAAAGCTGGGTTAGATCAGTTCCATCTAGATCTCAGTAATACATGCCAAGTTGCCTCCTTCATCTACAATCAAAAGGTGGATGCGTGAGACTTCATTGTGAACCAATAGAAGACTAGCAGGCCAGATAGCACAGCAGCCATTCCACAAGGTACCTGCCTAATGGGATGGCCTGTAGGCATCTGAGTCTCCCCACATAGTGTCCCCACCTTAGTGCCCCATCCCCCTACCCACAACTGCCATTATGGGTACCACCACCCCTCCCTCTGTCTCACACCCAAAGTACAAAATGATGACCTCATGCAAACCTCCAAAACCTATTCTGTAGAAGAAGAAGAAGAAGAAGAGGAGGAGGAGGAGTTTGGACTTGATATCCCGCCTTTCACTCCCCTTAAGGAATCTCAAAGCAGCTAACAATCTCCTTTCCCTTCCTCCCCCACAAAAATCACTCTGTGAGGTGAGTGAGGCTGAGAGACTTCAGAGAAGTGTGACTAGCCCAAGGTGATGCTTTTTTTTCCATTAAGTTTTTATTCAGAATTTATAAAGAACAAACAAATGCAAAATAAACACATTTACATAGCTTGTTATTCCCATTCCCCATACTATACAAACAAGGTATAAACATACAAAATCATAAAAAAGAAAATCATAATATTTTAGGCTCTACCGAGCCTTTGACTTCCCTTCACCCTTTTGGTAAGTATCAAATACATTCCATGATTGCGTATTTAATTTTTAAACTTATAATTATTCGCTGATAGAGTTGTTCTAATCCCACCAGTTCATCTTATAAATCTGTTCCAATATATTTCCAAAATTTACTCCAATTTTTCTGGAATTTCTGGCCATCTTGGTCTCGTATTCTGCCTGTTAATCTATCAAGCTTGGCGTAATTTATCATTTTGACCTGCCAGTCACTTATACTAGGCATAATTTCTAATTTCCAATTTTGTGCCATCATAGTTCTTGCTGCTGTGGTGGCATAGAGAAATATTTTTTTGTCTTCATTTTTTATTTCTTTACCCATAATTCCCAGCAAGAAGGCCTCGGGTCTCTTGGGAAAGGTATATTTTAATATTTTTTTGAGCTCATTATATATTGCTTCCCAAAAGACCTTCGCCTTGCTGCATAGCCACCACATATGGTAGAGGTCTCCCTCCACTTCACCACATTTCCAGCATGTCTTGTTCTTTAATCTATACATTTTGGCCAATTTCGTCGGTGTAAGATACCATCTGTACAGCATCTTCCAGACATTCTCTCTCAGAGCCGTACAGGCCGTGAACTTAATACTGCTGTTCCACAGTTCCAGCCCAAGGTGATGCTTACTTGGTTATATAACCAACTACAGTGGTACCTCGGGTTACATACGCTTCAGGTTACATACGCTTCAGGTTACAGACTCCGATAACCCAGAAATAGTGCTTCAGGTTAAGAACTGTGCTTCAGGATAAGAACAGAAATCGTGCTCTGGCGGCGCGGCAGCAGCAGGAGGCCCCATTAGCTAAAATGGCGCTTCAGGTTAAGAACAGTTTCAGGTTAAGAATGGACCTCTGGAACGAATTAAGTACTTAACCCGAGGTACCACTGTATTTGTGAGCAGTGTATGATGAGAATACAGAGATCGACTGTACATTCTTTAAGGTCACCAACGTGAGCAAAAATGCCCTTCTGAACCCAGCGCCATCGATAAACAGACATGAATGCAACTTTAAACTACAAGTTGACTTCTAAGTTACATTGGCCACACCATAAACACATAAACAGATTTTATACGCACAGGGGTGGGGGAAACGTGTTCAAAACAAAATTGGTAAGTTTAACTTGCTAGTATCTTCATCTACCATCTTAATTGCTAAAGGCTGGTCCATGCCACACCTGCGTAGCGGTGGTTGGAGCACTGGACTATGATGGGAGCAGATCCCGGTTCAGCTGCCCACTCAGCCCTGAAGCCCATTGGATAACCTTGGGCCAGTCTCTATCTCTCAGCCTAACCTGCCCCAGAAGGTTAGAATCATGGAAGTGTTGAGTTGGAAGGGACCATCTAGTGCAACCCCCATGCAATGCAGGAATCCTTTGTCCAACGTGGGACATGAACCGTGACCCTGAGATCAAGAGTCTCACGCTCTACCACCCAAACTATCCCAGCTGTTGTGAAGATAAAGCGGGGGTGGGAGAGAACCATTTATGTTTCATGGAAGGAAGGGGGAAAACTTGAGTTTTCAGCTCTGGTGTCAACTAATCCTATGTGTTTGCTTCTCTCTTCTGGGAAAGTGACTCAGGTTGTCCATCACTTACTGCAAAGCCGCTCCAGCACATTTTGCACAGACGTCATTCAACAGGGGTTCAAGCAGGCCTTTTTAGGCAACCAGGCCTACCTGCCAAACCCTCCACGTCCTGCTCTTCTGTCGGCCAGCCTTGCGTAATGGTGTGTGATTGCAAAGGGGAATGGCATTGCAGCCACGGAAGCCAACAGGGGTCTTTCCCTTGGCTTCAACGAGGTTTGGATCTGGCAATAATTGAGAGCAGAATGTGGTCCTTATAAACTATTGTACGAGGTGCAGAGTTCTTGCCAAAATACAAAAGGTACATATGACTTGCCAAATGTTTTAAAGCCTATAGTTCTGTGATCCGCTTCCTGAGAAATTGCCAAGCACGTTCATCATGCAAGTTTGCAAATAAAGAGTACATGCTGCAGACACAGACCAAACCCAATTACGGCTTGGGTGGGTGTAGCAGCCACATTAGTTCACACAGTCACAACAGGGTTGCTTCCATCCTCTGCACCCATGTTGAACAATAGTAAAAATCAGACATGTTTTTAAAAATTGAATGTTACTAGCCCTCATGACTGTGAGAAATGGTTTTCAATGTGTGCAGGGATCTGTTGACAAACTACAATGGGCTGGTGGGTTTCCTGTCCCCATCCACAGCTTGTTTCTTTCTTTGGGTGCCCCATCTTTTCACTGCCAGCTCTTAATGCTGGCTGTTATGAACAATACACCTCCTATCTGCAAGGGTAACACCGCGTATACAGAACTGCTCTGTGTCAGTCTTTTTCCTGGAGCGGACAGTCTGATCAAAGAGCCACATTTGCCAACAACATCCCATTTTCATTGCCGGCTACAACACTACACTGTCTAATTTAAGCCTACGTTGGAAATGATTACTCTCAATATTGCCAGAGAGTGTGTTTAAGGAGCAGGTATATGGAAAGTGTGGAGAGCAATAAAGAATGAGGACGGTTTGCAACTGCAAGGCTGTATCCTTACATATGACAACTACCTGTGTAGCAGAAAATGTAGGAAGTGGTACTTCAACAACCATAGCACAACAGTAACACAATCATATGGGCTGCTCATACATTACCAGGCCAAGTTCAAGGTCAAATCTTGGGTCCAGGACATCATAAGGCCTGTTTGGTGCCTTATATCCCTGCCTGATCACTGAGATATTCAGGGGAGTCAGTGTTAGTAGTCTCTCATGGGTCAGACGCACAGCTCGCATCCACCAGAAACTGCGTATTCAGATTTGTGGGCCTAATTCTCTGGATTTCTCTCACACAGGTCTGTAGGTCAGTGCTTTCCAAACTTTTCAAGCTGGTGACACTTTTTGGACAGGCATCATTTTGCAACACAGTAATTCAGTTTTGCAACATTTCATGACACAGTAATTCAGTTTTACTAGCAAACCGGAAGTGAAACGAACCCTTTCCAGCCCCAGGAGGAGTGTGGGGAGCGTTTGTGCGGCATACCTACACACTGCAGCTGACATACTAACGTGTTGTGCAACACACAGTTTGAAAAGCTCTACCGTAGGTGCTAGTTCCTGGGGGCTGAGGCACTTTGGGCCCCACATTGTTCAGGGGGCTTTTGGTTCCACCTCCTGCCTCCATGCGTGATATCCGGACCCCCTCAGTCATCCTGAGAAGCTGGTGCCTCTGGACAGGTCCCCTTCCTTTTGAACACCAGGTGTCTGATGAAGACTTTTAAAGATTTCAACAGGCATTTGAAGTAAGCTTTTCTGGTTTAACAGTACATTTTAACATATTTTATCATTTGCATCTTTTTTGTATCTTCATTGTACACCGTTTAGAAACAGTAGAACCTCGACTTACCACCGCCCCTACTCACGAACAATTCGACTCGTGACCGCAGCAAACCTGGAAGTAAATACCAGGTTTGCCGCGATTCGCACACGTGCAGAAGCAGCTTCTGCCATCTGCACATGCTCAGAAGCGGCTGCCACCGTCTGCACACGGGCAGAACGGCGCTTCTACCAGCGACCCGGATCGACTCACAAACGGACCTCCGGAATGGATTCTGTACATGAGTAGAGGTTCCGCTGTACTGTATAAATTTGCTGAAACTGATCAAATAAATACCACATGACATCAGTGTTCTTCCATGTGGACTAGGTTATTTCTCACTAACCTCCATAATCTGGTACCACCAACAAGTGGAGATCCATGCAAAACATTTTCCTTAATCATGTCGCAGGATAATCTCATGGTAATGGAATGAGTTATCGATTGTGGGAATACATTGCAAAGAAGTCACTAACCATCTGGCTTTGGCGTAGGCAATATTATGCCCTCCAGATGTTGTTGCTGGACCCCAACTCCCATCATCCTTTGCCTGCATGGCACATGGTCAGGGATGATGGGAGATGTAGTTCAGTAACATCTGAAGGCCACCACATTGGTTGGCTGCTACCTCTGATCTAGCTAGCAGAGCAAAATAACGTCTACAAAGCTGGGAAGGCGTCCCAACAACTCGCCCTTGTTTCTGTCTTCTTCACTTTACAGTTCAGCACAAAGCGGTCTCAGTACCGTCAAGCAAAAAACAGACAAACAAAGTTTCTCCCCAGGAAAATGCCGAAATGCTCGGTGCAATTTCCTGAAGTTGAGGGAGATGTCGAGATTGTCAGGAACGAAGATGTCATGCAAAGCAAAACAAATAAACCTCGGCAAAAAAAGGCACGAGCATTTAGCTGTAGCTCGCCTGAGGCGTGGTAGGTTTTATTAAAACATCAAGCCATAGAAGTCAAAGCCACTAAACCAGAGCAAGCCCTCTTTTTTGTTTTGTTTGACACACCTCTTCCAATATTTGGAGGTCAGCATTCAGTGCCATCGCATCCCAACATGAGAATTAATAAATAAACTAGGGTGATAATTTGATGCTAGATTTTATGCCCAATATAAAGCCTGGTGTGGAATGGCTCTTGCACAATCCTGTCTTGGCTCTCCTCTAAGTCACATACATTTGCTGCAGGAAGACTGAATGAAGCCAAGAGACAGAGCTTAGTCATCAGCAGTTTGGTGACAAACAAGTGAGGCTACACAAGAGGAATCCTGCGGACAGCTGCAAAGTCTCACAGCTGCATTAACACCAATATCTTAAGAAGCAATGGTAGCAAACACTTAAGATGATCAATGGGTGCAACCAGCAATCTGGATTTCTAGACAGATGTCAATAAACAAGGCCCCCGTATAGCCTGTCTAATTTCAGCTGGTAACTTACTCCAGAGGGTTTACTGTTCAGCAGCCTGCGTCTTCTCTGCTTCTTGGCTGCCCTCCTCTCCAGCCTGCACTTCTGCCTCTGATTCTGGATTGCCCTCTGCCACAGCCTCTTCCTGCTCACTAAACCCTGTTACTTCTTCAGATTCTGACCACTCATTGTCGACCCATCACCGATCCCCTGGCTCTGAGCCTTCTTCTTTGTGGGTTCCCCAGCTGGTGCCCCCCACCAGTGGGTGGCACTGTTGTCTAAACCACTGAGCCTCTTGGGCTTGCTGATCGGAAGGCTGGCGGTTTGAATCCCCACCACGGGGTGAGCTCCCATTGCTCTGTCCCAGCTCCTACCAACCTGGCAGTTGAAAGCACGCGAGTGCAAGTAGATAAACAAGTATCACTGCAGCAGGAAGGTAAATGGCATTTCTGTGCGCTGCGCTATGGTTTCCGTCATGGCGTCCTGCTGTGGTTTAGTCATACTGGCCACATGACCAGGAAAGCTGTCTGTGGACAAACGCTGGCTCCCTCAGCCTGAAAGCCAAGATGAGTGCCGCAACCCCATAGTCGCCTTTGACTGGACTTAACTGTCCAGGGGTCTTTTACCTTTACCTTTTACCTCTCACTACTGAATCCAGCCAGTCAATTCCCTGCTGGTGCAGGGGAGAATCCAAAAAAAGATGGCCCCCACCCACTTCCAGCATGAAGTGGTACAGTCCATTCTACAACACCCACCCACCAAACTATTCCACCTTATTCTGCTCTTTGTGGATCCCATTATGCAACCATGCTCCTCCTGTGCGATCTCTTCCCATCTTTATTTCAGCAGGATCTGAAGGAATCGTACTGGTGATCCGAAACCCACACCAGTGTAACTGAGAGCAGAAAAATGTCTTAAACCTTTTGCCTCCTCAAGTCCTTCCTTGTAATATAATGTCCCCCCTGGGGTCCGAGCTGCCACTGGAAGCCCAGTGCAGCTCAATGTGCCCCCCCTCAACTCCTCCTTCCCTGTATCATTGCATTCCTCCCTTCCAGCAGCCTATCAGGTACCTAAGCAGGCTAAAGCCTCAGATAACAGTAGTAATAAAACCCAGAATTTCAGCTCCATTCCTCATGATGCTTTATGATGTGTTACCAAAACATGGCACTGTTTCCATAGGAAGTCATTTGAACACGTTATTGTTTTATAGTCTGTAGCTAATAAACTGCCATAAAAACAATCTCGCTGCAACCACTCCAAACAACGGATAGGATTTGTGCCCTGCTCTGCTTCCTCCCTCCACTGCCCCCCCCCACCGCTTGTCCTACTCTGCCAGGGGTGCCTTTTCAGGATGCCTATTCATAAAAAGAAAAAGAAAAATGGGAGCAGCGGTTTATTTCTAAATACAGAAGCACCTTAATAAAATAAAGATGTGGTGAAGGCTACCAAAGGGGCCGCCAAGTCGACGGGTTCAAAGACATTCCCACAACATTCAAATTTTTATCTGATCAAATTCCAATAAATCCCGCATTTGGCATCAATCTTTCAAAACATAGCAAGAGACACTGGTGGATGCTTGAGCTTGTTTGTTTAATCATTTTATTTCCCTCCCCCTTCCCCCTGTTAAAGGACTTTTATCCGTCTTATATTACCTAAAGTCTTGGTCTTTTGTTAGAACTTATGTTGAGGACAGCGTCTTATGTTGTTGTTTAGTCGTTTAGTCATGTCCGACTCTTCGTGACCCCATGGACCAGAGCACGCCAGGCACGCCTGTCTTCCACTGCCTCCTACAGTTTGGTCAAACTCATGCTGGTAGCTTCGAGAACACTGTCCAACCACCTCGTCCTCTGTCGTCCCTTTCTCCTTGTGCCCTCAATCTTTCCCAACATCAGGGTCTTTTCCAGAGAGTCTTCTCTTCTCACGAGGTGGCCAAAGTATTGGAGCCTCAGCTTCAGAATCTGTCCTTCCAGTGAGAACTTAGGGCTGATTTCCTTCAGAATGGAGAGGTTTGAGCTTTCTAGCAGTCCATGGGACTCTCAAGAGTCTCACCCAGCACCATAATTCAAAAGCATCAATTCTTCAGCGATCAGCCTTCTTTATGGTCCAGCTCTCACTTCCATACAACACTACTGGGAAAACCATAGCTTTAACTATATGGTAGGCTCTCATTAATGGGAAGAGACAAACCCAGGAAGGCTCTTTAATATGTTTCAGTTTTCATAGGACCCTTTACTATTATGAGGGACAGGGGAATTCTGTCTGGATGGAGGGTAGGACTTGAACCAATGGCTTCACGTTACAAGAAAGAACTAAACATCCAGAATAACTTTCCGTCAGTAAGAGCTATTCAACAGTGGAATGGATCTCTTCGGGTGGTTGTGGACTCTCCTTCAGTGGAGGTTTTAAAGCAGAGCTTGGGTGGCCACCTATCTGTCTTGGATGCTTCAGCTGATTCCTGCATCACTGAGGCTGGACTAGATGACCCTTGGGTCCCTTTTATGATTCCTTAACAACAATGCTATGTAGCTCTGAGGCTAGAATGACATATTGGGACTGAAATATGGCTG
The DNA here is from genome assembly GCF_964188305.1 of Podarcis bocagei. Lineage (NCBI taxonomy): Eukaryota > Metazoa > Chordata > Lepidosauria > Squamata > Lacertidae > Podarcis > Podarcis bocagei. Next base: position 81,127,300 of record NC_138127.1, read on the forward strand.
CCAACAAAACAGTCTCCTGCTAAATCTGCTTCATTGGCTGATGACTGTGAAACACATTGGCGATGATGTCATAGCAGTGCATGATGATGTCATGGCAGGCATGTTTCTTGAGACATGTTCTCCTATATCATCCATCCCGGGCCCTTGTCTCACTGTTAAGCTTGTCCCACTGGGTTGTGACATGTGCAACAGCTTCCTCTGTTGTGGGTCCCTACCTATGGAACACCCTACTGCCAAAAGAGCAGACTACAGACCCTGATGGATTGCCACCATCAAGGGAAAACATTCCTATTCTACCAGGCATAAACCAGCGAGGCTGCTTTTTGTTTTCAGTAATTTTAGGATGCTCTGGGGTGGTTTTTTTTTATTAGTTTTAAGGGGTGTGCATAATAAAATTGCAAATAATACACAGCTAAAATCCACAAAAACTATTAGAAAACCAAATATGCATAAAATCATCATCATTAAAACAATTAACATTAAAACAAAAATAAAATTGGTAAAATGTTAAGAATGAATACAGGTAGCTAATTCATATGTCTGGGTAGGCTTAAAAAAGGTTTCAGGTGCTGACACAGTCTAAAGACTGATTCCTTGAAAATGTGGAATGAACATTATTTGGCACTTGTAAAAGGGCAAGTTCTGCAGGCTGAAATTGGTTGAGAAGGCACGTCTTTATATACCAATAGTAAAACACTCAACTTGGCCCTGTAACAAAACAGCAGCCCGTGCAGATCTTTGAACAAAGGTGTAATATGCTGACAGAATCTTATTCCTGTCAGCAATTGGGCTGCAGCATTCATCATTAACTGCAATTTTAATGATAGTTTTAACTGGTGTGTGTGTGTGCGCGTGTGTGTGTGTGTGTGTGTAATGATGTTTATTTTATGATATTCTAGAAACTGCCCTGAGATCATTATAAAAGTGATGAAGGGTGGTCTACAACTCTAGATAAGGAATAAATAATATAAATTACTAAACATTACTGGAGGGAAAAGGAGGCATAGCCACTGTTTTTGGTGATTGTCATAACATCTCGTTGCAGCCTGATGATGTATGTACAGTAGTCAATGGGACTGTACACAAACGGTCCCTATTTGGAAGAACTAGTATTCACACATCCGCATTCTAGGATTACTTTCCATCCATGGAATTGCCGCTTCTCCAGCCTCAAATAAATGTGGAAGTGGTAAAATAAATCATCTGAGCACATTTATCACAGGCCGAGATGGCAACTGCAAGTGGCTTTTTGCAGACAGTAAACCAGTATTAGAGTCCATGAATAAACCATGAGATGATCTCTTTCTTGATCACTTCCATATTCAGTTCAGGCTATGATCGTATTGACTGAAACATTTGCTAATTGTTAACACTTGTCATTACTGCGAGTCACTCAACACTTTGTTGGAAAAGTGGAATGCAAATTTTAAATCAAGTTTTATTATATCAAACTAAAAAGTCACTGACTCTTTCACACACACCAGGGGCTGTGCCCCTGCTTTCTTTGCTTGCCAACCCTGCCAATCCGGAGAAACCCCCTAACTCCCCAAAGCCACCCCCAGCTTACCAAAGTCACCCCCTGTCCTCACCCCTCCCCAAAGCCAAGATAACCCAATATGTTTTCGTGTCTGAAACAAAAAAATATAAATGGTATCTCATATGGTGGTGAATTATAACAACACAGAATATAATCAACAATCTGTAGTCTGAAGCCTGGCAACCATGTGGTAAAGGAAACCGAAAACGCAAGCAGAAAACAGGGTTCGAAACAAAGGGCTTAAATTATATGAATTGGCTCAGGTGTGGTGGTGTTAATATTATCTGGCTGAAGATGTAAGAACGTAAGGCAGGCTCCTAATTTCAATTAATCATTTCACAGACGTCATTTGAGGGAAATGGCTAAACACAAAACGCATGAAAAACCACAGTGAAGTTAAGCTGAAAATGCCATGTCCCTGTTGCTGGTTTTGGGGGGGACTAAAAAAAAAGGTAAAGGACCCCTGACAGTTAAGTCCAGTCGCAAACGACTCTGGGGTTGCAGCGCTCATCTCACTTTACAGGCTGAAGGAGCCAGTGTTTGTCTGCAGACAGTTTTTCCGGGTCATGTGGCCAGCATGACTAAGCCACTTCTGGAACACCGAAACCAGAGCAGCGCATGGAAACGCCTTTTACCTTCCCGCCGGAGCGGTTCCTATTTATCTACTTGCACTTTTGGGTGTGCTTTTGAATTGCTAGGTTGGCAGGAGCTGGGACCGAGCAACGGGAGCTCACCCCGTCGCGGGGATTTGAACTGCCGACCTTCTGATCAGCAAGCCCAAGAGGCTCAGTGGTTTAGACCACAGCACCATCCGCATCTCAAATCTCAGCACTCTGATTTAACTGAATTGCATATGAAGCTGCAAGTTCACTGTATATGAAGTGCCACAGACATCGCTAAGAGAGGAGGGGTAACTCCATCAAACTCCCATGAGGGAGGACTCTAAATACCGTCTCAGTAGCTGTCTGAGGCAAGAAATGTATGGCAGGAACTGCCCTCCTGGCCTGGACACTGTCACCGACTCTGCCCCTGGATCTGAAGAGGGGGCAGGAAGAGTGCATCCGGGGGGGGGGGACTGTGGTTTATCAAGGAAAAGACAAGCACTGACACTGGCAAGGAACTGCTACTTTAGACGGTCGAAATCTGCTTGAATAGAACTATATAACTGTGTTGAAAGCACTTCATAGAATCATAGAATCATAGAGTTGGAAGAGACCACAAGGGCCATCGAGTCCAACCCCCTGCCAAGCAGGAAACACCATCAGAGCACTCCTGACATATGGCTGTCAAGCCTCTGCTTAAAGACCTCCAAAGTAGGAGACTCCACCACACTCCTTGGCAGCAAATTCCACTGTCGAACAGCTCTTACTGTCAGGAAGTTCTTCCTAATGTTTAGGTGGAATCTTCTTTCTTGTAGTTTGGATCCATTGCTCCGTGTCCGCTTCTCTGGAGCAGCAGAAAACAACCTTTCTCCCTCCTCTATGTGACATCCTTTTATATATTTGAACATGGCTATCATATCACCCCTTAACCTCCTCTTCTCCAGGCTAAACATGCCCAGCTCCCTTAGCCGTTCCTCATAAGGCATCGTTTCCAGGCCTTTGACCATTTTGGTTGCCCTCCTCTGGACACGTTCCAGTTTGTCAGTGTCCTTCTTGAACTGTGGTGCCCAGAACTGGACACAGTACTCCAGGTGAGGTCTGACCAGAGCAGAATACAGTGGCACTATTACGTCCCTTGATCTAGATGCTATACTCCTATTGATGCAGCCCAGAATTGCATTGGCTTTGTTCTGGAGCTTGCTTTTTCCTCCTCCCACCCACTCCTTTTTCCTTATGTGCCATGTCTTTTTAGATTGTGAGCCTGAGACGGCAGGGATTAATTTAGTACTGATTTTTGTAAGCTGCTCTAAGAGTCTTTCTTATTTTTATTTTTGCTAAAGGGTGGGGTATAAACATGTTAAACAAACAAATAAGTGAGTCAATGCTTCTTCTTCTTTTAAAGTCAGTTAAGTGACGGAATGGTTAGAAACAAAAATAAAACAAACTCCCAGGAATGTATAGCAGCATCAATAATCAAAGACGACAAAATGGGGTCAGACGGGTTGAGGATGAGATAAAGACTCCGCCCAGCTTTCGGCTCTGATTTTTAACAAACTAAGGCTGCAATCCTGAGCACATGTCCTTGGGAATAAGAACTGGACTGGCTTCTGAGTAAATGTTTATAAGACACAGCTGTAAAGCTGGGATCCCATCCTTGCTTAACTGTAGAAATCAGTGGGGCATAGTTCTGAGTATGTATGACATTATTTATATGTATTTATATTATTATACTTAGGGACGTGGGTGGTGCTGTGGTCTAAACCACAGAGCCTAGGGCTTGCCGATCAGAAGGTCGGCGGTTCGAATCCCCGCGACGGGGTAAGCTCCCGTTGTTCGGTCCCAGCTCCTGCCAACCTAGCAGTTCGAAAGCACGTCAAAGTGCAAGTAGATAAATAGGTACCGCTCCGGCGGGAAGGTAAACGGCGTTTCCGTGCGCTGCTTAGTCATGCTGGCCACATGACCCAGAAGCTGTATGCCGGCTCCCTTGGCCAGTAAAGTGAGATGAGCGCCGCAACCCCAGAGTCGGCCACGACTGGACCTAATGGTCAGGGGTCCCTTTACCTTTTTATATTATTATACATGGATGCAGCCCTCATTAATACTATGTTTGATATTAGTTCAGAATTCTTATGAAGTGCTCACCCTAAACCTCACTGTTCAGGGGTGCTGTGCCATGCCAACAGGAGCAAGACACAAGTGAAGAAAGAAGCATTATTCAAGCAGAGGAATATAGGAGCTGCCCTATACTATTATTGGTATATCTAGCTCAGCATTGTCTACGTTGGGTGTCAGCACCTCTCCAGGGTTTGAGGAAGGGTTCTCTTCCAGCCATACTTGGAGGTGCTGGGGTTTGAACCTGGGGCCTTCTGCATGCATTGGGTTGACAAGACATTTCTCTGTTAAGTGCAATAATATAGTGCAGTGTTTCTCAATAAAATACCCAGTGCAAAATACTCACACAGCTACTTAGTTTCAGCCCACCTAATATAGTGGTACCTCGGGTTACAGACGCTTCAGGTTACAGACACTTCAGGTTACAGACTCTGTTAACCCAGAAATAATACCTCAGGTTAAGAACGTTGCTTCAGGATGAGAACAGAAAGCGCGCGGCGGCTGCGGGAGGCCCCATTAGCTAAAGTGGTGCTTCAGGTTAAGAACAATTTCATGTTAAGAACGGACCACCAGAATGAATTACTGTATTTTTCGCTCCATAGGGCGCACCAGCCCATAGGGCGCACCTAGTTTTTTTGGGGGGGAAATAAAGGGGGGGAGATTTATCCCCCCCCCAGATCGGGGAACAGCGGGATGGTGGCGCTGCACCTCCCCACTGTCCCCCGAGCTTGTGGGGCTGCCCGATATCTGCACGAAGCCCGGGCTTCGGGATGCAGGCTGCTATCCGCAAGCCTTGGGAGCCCGACGGGAACTCCCGCGGAGCTCCCAAGGCTTGCGGATAGCTTCCTGAAGCCTGCATTCGCCCCATAGGACACGCACACACTTCCCCTTCATTTTTGGAGGGGAAAAGGTGCGTCCTATAGGGCGAAAAATACGGTAAGTTCTTAACCTGAGGTACCACTTTTTTAATTCTACTGTAAAAGCGTCTTAAGGAGAAACCTTCTTTTCCAGCTCCCAAGAACATAAGACAATCCCTTATGAATCAAACCAGAGACCCATCTAGCCCAGCAAGAGGGAGACCATGAGCTCCAATCAAAATAATTCAACAGACTATGGTTGTTTTCACACCTGAGGCTTAAACTATGGTTTCTAAAGTAAGTGTGAAACTGAATTGGCTGGGATACATGTTCAAGTTGTTATTCCCATTTCTCTCATATCTGACAGAAAACGTGCAAGAGATTCTTGAATACGTTAATACACATACTACAAACTTAGATCTGCTTTATACTATTTTTAGTGGTCTGGCATCTCCCAAAGGATCATGGGAATTGTAGTTTGGTGAGGTAGTGAGAATTCTGTTGCAGATCCCCAGACCTGCCTCACATGAACTACATTTCTCACAGTTCCCTGTTAAGAGAGAGTGTACATCAGCCAAACTTTACATTGCGCAGAAAGGGTCACACAGGTAACAGTCATGAGACAGCAATGATCACCACAGTTTTACCTGATACAGTTCTATCCGTTGTTCCGAGACACGAGCTTTTGGATTCTGCAATCGAAAGACTCTAAATTCTGCCTTCACCAGGTTGGAAGCGTTTTTTTCCATCGCCGAGACATCAAATCTCACTCGTCTAAAATAGGGGATGGGGTGGTTTGTTGAGATGAGATCTGCAAGAAGTTAGTGTAATGGTTTAAAATTATGAATATATTGTTCTTTTACAGGCCACAGCACAAGGCAGACTCAAGAAACAGCGACGGAAATGTCTGCTGGATGATTCAGCTTCCAGCAGCCAATTTCGATATCATTAACAATTTAACCAGATAAACAAACACATGTGTTTGATTATAGAAACAGCAGATTAATAGAGATCAGCAAGCCATTTCCAACTCTCTTTCGGGGCATGCATTTAACCCTGTTCTTTGAAAGCAACGTGGAAAATCCTGGATGATTATAAATTGGAACAAACTCATGACAGCTGATGTTTCACAAATGACTCCAGACTTGCATACGCTTAATAGCAACTGCCAAGAAAATAGAATTTAATGACAAGCAGTGTGCTGTGGGTAGCTTTATGAAAGAAAGAAAAGTCTGGAGGAAAAAAATATCTAAACTCTTGACAATATGTTTTGTCTTTTAAATATTTCGACTGAATCTCAAAGAAGAGGAAAGGAAACAGACAATTGTATAACAAATCTAAGACTTTACACAAAGCAATAAAGTCCCTCTCCTCTAAAGAAGGGGGGATAACCAGTTGTATTTCATCATGAAACCGAAAAAATCATTTCTGCACGCTGATGGGCATCAGAGCAATAATGTAGACTCCTTCTTTTAACAATATGTGTAGCTATACTTAAATATTAATTGCTGGTTTAAAATGTTAAGTGTTTTAATGTTCAAGTGAGCCGCACTTTAGATTAAGAGCCATTGTCATATTAGATGGTAGTGAGCCATATTGTCTCCATGGCAATTTCTAAAACAGGAAGTGTTCCTTGAGGAGAGGTGATCAGGATTACAGAAGTGGCAAGGGAGGGAAGATTTAGCCCTTTCTCTGCACATAATTTCCCTGCTCCAAACTGCCCTGCCCTACCCCATGACATTCCAGAATGTTTCAAATGTCCCCCAAAAAACAGATCTGGAACTCCATAGGGAGGAAAGTTGCTCTCTGAAGGATCTCTTTGAATTAAGTACTAGTACTGTTGGCATTCATCTAAATGGTGTATTGGTGATCAAGAAATCAAACAAATTAAAAGCTTTAAAGACCAATGCATCACCTTTTATTACAATCTAAAATGGGTGACCCATCGTAACAGGATAACCGACTTAGCTAAATGCTCTGCAGCATGAATTAAACAATTCTATTTTTTTATGGTAGTGTGCCTGCAGCGGTTAGGGGCTATAGTGCAAAAACTGTTTCACAACTCCTTTATGGATAACTGACTTTAACAACAAAGTCGAGGGTGTACAGGCCTCCTTCCCCCCCCCCCAAAAAAATCTAAGAGTTCAAAAATACATCTCCTATCTTGCTATTTGCGCAGAGTTAGGCCAGCATCTCTTAGAATCTAGGGGCTGGATTATGACTTTCAAATACTGGTTAAAAAATCACTTTAATACAGACCCAGAAAGTTTACTAACTTCTTTATTGAGAGATACACATAATTTTACATTGTTTTCTGATATTATCCTCAAACTCAGGCAAATAGGAATTGTAATAGATTCCCTTCTTTTATTGGATGAGTCACAAATCTTCTCTGTCATCAAGTAGAGACTGCTAGACCATGAAATCCAAAAACTCTACCCCTCCCAGCCTTTTGTATGTTCATCTGCTTACTTAGGATTGCAGCCCCACCATGGACCAATGCCTAATTGCGTTTATAATTTAGATACTCCATTGCATCACAGAGCTTTTAAGCTAGCTCATCTAAATGCATTCCCCTCATCTGTTTTGTTTGGAAGGTTTCAAAAAATCCCCTTCCAGAACAGATTCTGCTCCTGTAATAAGAAAACACCAGATCACAAAATTTTGGATTGTCCTCTTCTCGACACCCTTCGCAGAGATCTCCTAGTGACTCCCTTACAGCTTAAAATATCGATTTACAAAGAGTCTGTAATCCAATTATTTGTTGAGGGATGATACTCCCCAAACTACCAAGATGGTTTTGGTGTATTTAGCCGAGATCTTTAAATCTATATCTAAAGTTGCCTGATTTATTCAATGGTGGCTATCTAGTCTTTTATATATTGTATGTATTTGGATTATTAATGTATTTGGATGCCTTTATATGATTTTATTGTTTAAACTTACGCCAATAAAGCCCAATGACCAAATAACTTACACCCAAATCATTCAAGGCTATAAAGCAGGAGTAGCTAAGGTCAAAGGGTTGGCCTTCAAGATGTTACTGGAGTTCCATCAGTTCTAGCAACTCTGGTGAATTATGAGGTTAAAAGCAGCCACTTTAATTTAGGCTTGGAAATGCAGCAGTGCAGTTCATACGGAATTAGTGTTGCATGACTAACACGCGTGATTTGGTGCTGACTGAGGAAGCTAATACCAAAATGCATCCTCTGCATGTTAATTTTGTCTCTCTTTTTGGCTTCAGGTGCAAAAGTGTGTAAAAGTTGACTCTTGATTTTACAGCTGCTTTATGTCATGGGCAGTATCCAGTGAAGTGGCTCCACTAGTGTAGTGACAGGGCAACGGAACTTCCTCTCCTCTCTCTGATCCACCTTAAATATGTTCTGTGGGTTCCTCAAGCCATCCAGAGCAGATCTGGAGCAGGTATGGAAGTCATGAGGGGAGGGGAGAGGAAGTTCAATTGCACAGGAGATACAACCTCAAGTATTATTTTCTCTTCCAACCTACCAGTTTATCCATTTACCTCCCCCCCTTTCAACACTGCTGCTTACAGTGATTGGCTCATGGACAGGCATCTCTTGCACCAGCCATCCGTCTGTCCCAGGGTATGGTCAGAATGCATTTAGAGCTGCTAGCTTGCTGAATCTAAGCAGGTATGGGTTTGGTCAGTGTGCGGATGGATGACTGCTTGGGAACCACATGTACCCAACCTTGGGCTCCATCTCAGGAAAGGTAGACTACAAATATAAGGGGGAAATGACTATCTATCTGTTCATCTGTCCATCTGGCTTGGGAGCTTCTAAAGATCCTGGCTTGGGAGCTTCTAAAGATCCAGTCAACTGCAGATTACTAAGGAAATGACTACATCAGATAGATAGATAGATAGATAGATAGATAGATAGATAGATAGAAAGGTAAAGGGACCCCTGACCATTAGGTCCAGTTGCGGATGACTCTGGGGTTGCGGCGCTCAACTCACTTTACTGGCCGAGGGAGCTGGCGTACAGCTTCTGGGTCATGTAGCCAGCATGACTAAGCTGCTTCTGGCGAACCAGAGCAGCACACGGAAATGCCATTTACCTTCCCGCCGGAGAGGTACCTATTTATCTACTTGCACTTTGATGTGCTTTCGAACTGCTAGGTGGGCACGAGCTGGGACCGAGCAACGGGAGCTCACCCCATCGCAGGGATTTGAACTGCCGACCTTCTGATCAGCAAGCCCAAGAGGCTCAGTGGTTTAGACCACAGCACCATCCGCGTCTCAAATCTCAGCACTCTGATTTAACTGAATTGCATATGAAGCTGCAAGTTCACTGTATATGAAGTGCCACAGACATCGCTAAGAGAGGAGTGGTAACTCCATCAAACTCCCATGAGGGAGGACTCTAAATACCATCACAGTAGCTGTCTGAGGCAAGAAATGTATGGCAGGAACTGCCCTCCTGGCCTGGACACTGTCACCGACTCTGCCCCTGGATCTGAAGAGGGGGCAGGAAGAGTGCATCCGGGGGGGGGGGGGACTTAGACCACAGCACTACCCGCATGATCTAAATATATATATATATACACACACATACATTAATTCGTAAAGAAAACATCAAAGTGGTTTGCAACAAATATACATAAAATGGTACCATAAAAACAATATTTAAAACTTAAAATCAGAAATTGGATATCTGTTGTGGAAATATGTATCAGTTATGTTCATGGTTCCATCCCAACAAGTGATACTGACTGGGGTAAAAACACCTTAAGTAAGAAATCAAAGCCCTGGACAGCTACGATTCTGGCTCAGTATTTGAAGTGGAAGCTCCCAAATAACACTAAACGGGAGTTATGAAGTCTGCAAAGTCACCGCAACTGAAGTTCACCAAAACTTGGAAAAACTCCACAGAACAACACTCTCAGATGCAATGGCAGACAAGAAAAAATATTTATTATTTTTTTTGCTACTGTTTTAAAGGGATGTTGGGTGCACCATCCACATGCACACATGAATTAAATTCTGACAGTTTCCCTCTCAAAACATAATAGCTCAAACTGCTAATTATTTAAAAGCAGCTAACTGATGCTGGTGTGAACACTACTTATATTCACAGTCTGAAACTGTGAGGGGACAACAACGCAATTTCCTAAGCATGCGCAACTTGTTCTGTCACCGCTCCTGAAGCAGAAATCCAGCTGGTGGCCGCCCCTTCCCCTCCAATGCATGCTAATCTGCAAGGGGCACAATCTGCCAGAAAGTTTTCCTGTGCATAAAAAAAAAACCTTGCGAAAGGAACAAGAGCTGTGCAGGAGCACGACACTGCGCTGGTGTTCCAGTTGTTTATCGGCTTTGTCTCGTACTTTCTGATAGAGCACACCAAGTTCTTTCTCTGTTTCCTAGTTTGTCATTGGTGGCACCCATATGGAGCAACCACTTCAATTTGTCTCCTGGTACAATCACCTCTGGAAGAAATGGAGGCAGTGAGAGATTTTACTTTCTTGGGCTCCATGATCACTGCAGATGGTGACAGCAGTCACGAAATTAAAAGACACCTGCTCCTTGGGAGAAAGGCGATGGCAAACCTAGACAGCATCTTAAAAAGCAGAGACATCATCTTGCCATCAAAGGTCGGTATAGTTAAAGCCATGGTTTTCCCAGCAGTGATGTATGGAAGTGAGAGCTGGACCATAAAGAAGGCTGATCGCTGAAGAATTGATGCTTTTGAATTATGGCACTGGAGGAGGCTCTTGAGAGTCCCATGGACTGCAAGAAGATCAAACCTCTCCATTCTTAAGGTGCTCACTGGAAGGACAGATCGTGAAGCTGAGGCTCCAGTACTTTGGCCACCTCATGAGAAGAGAAGACTCCCTGGAAAAGACCCTGATGTTGGGAAAGATTGAGGGCACAAGAAGAAGGGGATGACAGAGGATGAGATGGTTGGATAGTGTTGTCGAAGCTACCAGCATGAGTTTGACCAAACTGCGGGAGGCAGTGGAAGACAGAAGTGCCTGGAGTGCTCTGGTCCATGGGGTCACGAAGAATCGAACACGGCTAAACGACTCTAGATCAAGGGAAGCATCTAGATCAAGGGAAGTAATAGTGCCACTGTATTCTGCTCTGGTCAGACCTCACCTGGAGTACTGTGTCCAGTTCTGGGCACCACAGTTCAAGAAGGACACTGACAAACTGGAACGTGTCCAGAGGAGGGCAACCAAAATGGTCAAAGGCCTGGAAACGATGCCTTATGAGGAATGGCTAAGGGAGTTGGGCATGTTTAGCCTGGAGAAGAGGAGGTTAAGGGGTGATATGATAGCCATGTTCAAATATATAAAAGGATGTCACATAGATGAGGGAGAGAGGTTGTTTTCTGCTGCTCCAGAGAAGCGGACACGGAGCAATGGATCCAAACTACAAGAAAGAAGATTCCACCTAAACATTAGGAAGAACTTCCTGACAGTAAGAGCTGTTCGACAGTGGAATTTGCTGCCAAGGAGTGTGGTGGAGTCTCCTACTTTGGAGGTCTTTAAGCAGAGGCTTGACATCCATATGTCAGGAGTGCTCTGATGGTGTTTCCTGCTTGGCAGGGGGTTGGACTCGATGGCCCTTGTGGTCTCTTCCAACTCTATGATTCTATGATTCTATGATTCTATGACTAAACAACAACAGTCACCTCTAGTGACAATTTGAAGCTGCTTAGACCCACTGGAACGCAGCAAAGTGCCATGGTGCTGGGCCACAAGGGTTCCACGTGAACAACAACGGCGAAACAAATTATTATTGTTATTGTGCCCTTTGGAAATCTTTCAGATTTGATGAGAATCCCTGCTGATGTGCTTCTGGTCCACTTCAACGGCAAGTGCAGCTTTTCCTGCTAGAGAGCAGACACATCAGCTACTCTTTGATAGACTATCCTAAGTGAGTGGAACTAATTCAATATGTTTCCTGTTTTGGGGAGACATAAACAACTTTCTCTTTGTTATTTGGGCGGGGGAGGGGGAGGGGGGGAGTCAGACCATCCGGGTTGATTTTTTTACTATTTTGCAATCTCGCATCCACACACAGAGAGGGGGAAAGCTGAGAGCCCCAACCCGAGCCTTCCAACGAAAGGGGGCAATAAATGTTCCAGGGATTTATTTTTATTTCTTTTCGTGTTTGTTAAAACTTTGGCGGGCTCCCCTCTTCCTCCGCACGTCTGCTCTCTCCTGGTGCTCTGCCCATCCTTAATCCAAGCAGCCACAAGCCACGGCGGTCCTGTTGCTTTCCCCTTTCTCTTTCATGACTGAATCACATGAACGTACGAGGCTTTGATGCGGCATATATGCAAATATTTATAAGAGTCACTTGATTGTGATTAAAAGTGGTTTGCAAAGCTCTCTTTGCTCTGGCTGGCTTCCCTAGACCTCTGCCTTGTAGGGCTCTTTCAGTTGTTTAAGTTTCAGCCGATAAAACACACACACACACACACACACACACACACACACACAGAGTTTCAAAAACAAAGCAGAACTTCTGTACAAGGTGGAAGAACTACTTCCCACCCTCTGTTTTTAAAGCCTGCTCCCTGATCTGCATATGGGATTCCATCCAGAAACATCTCCTCCTTCCATAACAATGAAACAACAGTAACTGATACGGCTTGCATGGAAGGCAAATCTAAAGGAAGAGGTTATTAGGCCGTCACCACATGTCTTTCCGGCAAGATCCTCTCCTCGCTGTGAGGCATGTGAGGGTCACAAACCTTCTCCCCTCTTTCATAGGAGGCTTCTCCAAGAAATGAGAAGTGTGTGTAACGCAGCTGGACTTCAAAAACTGCTAATTACCACTGTTCACCCCTTGTGACCCTGATGTTAATAGAGGGGCATGCACGGGGCTATTTTTCTAGGGAAAGAGGTGGAAGAACTCACCAGGAACACCTCCCTCGTTCTCTTAAGAGTGGCAATGACGCCCACCTGAGAGAGAGGTGCTGGAACTGAATACCAGCAAGTTCTGGCTGGGGGGGGGGGAAGTGCCCCGGGCATGCATCATATATGAAAATAAGTACAAAGGGGCCAAAAACCCCAACCCCCACAAAAATTCTGAATTTCACATATATCTTAAGGACCAAATCACACACATAGATGCCTGTGATGCCATCCCAGTGGTCATTTTTGAATAAGAAGGGCCACTTCTGAAGGGGCGATTTCAGTTTGGACAAGCAGCGGGGAGGTGAGTATTTTAAATTCCCCCCAGCCTGCCATTTTCAAGTCCCACCCACCAGCGGGTTCACCACTTCAAGTGAGTTCCAATAGGAAATTTGCATCAGCAAACCTTGTAGTGGAGGGCTACTTTGAAGTTGGGGGAACCCAAAGCAGGTTTCTCTGTTTTAAAAGGGTGCAATGCAGGGGTGGGCAGCCTGTGCCCCTCCAGACGTTGCAGGACTCGAACTTGCATCAGTCCCATCCTGTAAGGCCCATGGTCAGGGATGATGGGACTTGTAGTCCAGCAGAATCTGAAGGGTCACAAGTTCCCCATACCTGATGCAATAATACATGTGTCCGAGGGTAACATCTAGTTTGGATGTGTATATAGACTTGCTGTGACTACCCAGGAAAGAGATACTGGGGTTGGGTTGGGTAGTTCTGTGAAACTGACTGGTACTGGGCGCAGGCTGTTTTTTCCTTTGCAGGCACCTGCCATGGAGAATGCAGCTACCTGAATGGTTTCAGGGCATGCACACATATCCGTGATGGAAGGCAAACAACTAATTTAGGGCGAAGGATTTCATCTGCCAATCCTCAATTTGGCTTTGTTCGAAACCTGCAAAACCGATTCGGCCAGAAATGACAGTGGGACAAAAGAAACGACTGTGTGAGTACCGAGAAACAATGGCAACCTCCTCCAAGTATCTTAAAACCTATTTTCACGTGCCAGTCTATGTGTTTCAACTGTCTTCCAATGGGGGGATTGGGGGGAGAGAGACCACATTCCCAAGAGGACGGAATGTTTTTATTTCTCTCTGGCGAAATCTGTGATTGGCAACTGAAGAGATGCATCCCTAATCTGTTTACAGTGGCAGCAAAGCATCTGCCCACCAGATCATTCAAATTCAATAACCACATTTCCAGGGACTGTTGTTTTGAGTTAAAAATAGCTGCTCCCTACTTTACACGGCACATTCACCATATTCACAAGCTGCTGTTATTTTAGCTAAAGAGCTTTTTTTTTTAATAATAAAAAAGGCTTCTGTGTACATCCCAGTGGTTGCTTTGAGTAGGCGTCTTCAGAATTAGCAAACACCCAGGAATTGATGATGTGGTCTCCACCATGTTCTAAATTACAGCTGGGAGACAAGTGGTCCTCCATATGTTGTTTTTTCCCCAATTCTCTTTGGCCTCAGCCAGTACCAAAGGACGATAGGGTCCCCCATCCCTGTTCCAAGTCATCTCTCTCTCACTGAACAGTAAGTACTTCTTAAGCGGATAATAAATTTTCACACAGTGTTCCTGGCCATGCACAGACAAAACACAGCACTGTTAAACACTGCTCCTTCTCAGGTGCCTTTGCACCTAGTCACATGGATATATTTACTCATTAGTAGAGCTGCACGGTCAGGGGAAAAACAATGCTGTCCAGGGTTGTAAAGACTGCGGAGAGAATAATTGGGTGCACTCTTCCCACCTTGGATCAAATCTACGCTTCCAGGTGCCATAAGAAAGCTGCAGAGATAGTGCAGGATACTGCGCACCCCGGAAATGATCTCTTTCAGCTTCTGCCTTCTGGAAGAAGGTACAGGGTTATAAAGACTAAGACTAGCCGCCTGAGAAACAGTTTCCATCCAAATGCGATTTTGGTTTTAAACACAATGTAAGGTAGTCTTTATGTGAGTATATTGTACAGTGGTACCTCGGGTTACATACGCTTCAGGTTACTTACGCTCAGGTTACAGACTCCGCTAACCCAGAAATAGTGCTTCAGGTTAAGAACTTTGCTTCAGGATGAGAACAGAAATCGTGCTTCAGCGGCACGGCAGCAGCAGGAGGCCCCATTAGCTAAAGTGGTGCTTCAGGTTAAGAACAGTTTCAGGTTAAGTACGGACCTCCGGAACGAATTAAGTACTTAACCCAAGGTACCACTGTATTCAATTATGGGGTATCAGAGTTTTTAGGGGCTAACCAGGCTGGGATAGCAGGCTTGTGGGTTTTTGAATGTCTGGTGTAGATTTTTTCAATTTCGTTGTTCTGTATGGGACAATGACAATAAAGATTATCGTATTGTATTTGCTTTCCCAAAATGTACACTGATTGGCTCACCGACAACTTCTGCCCAAGCAATTATTCCCCTTAAGACTGTAATTTGCTTGGTCAGGATGGGTCAGGGGAGATGGTGGCATTGCTTTCAGGGATCTTACACTGACGATTCCCTGCCTGTCTCATCAAGCTGCAGGCTGGCGCTCGTCTCACCCATGGACCTCACCCAAGCATGTGCCCCAGGCTGCCACCTGACAAGGCAGACTTACAAGTCACTCAGGGCTGCCAACTGCAACAACAAAGACATTTGCAGGAACCTACAGGGGAAACGTTTGCTCTTCCTTGACCTAGAAATCATTTCGTAAGGGAAAGCAGGTGTGTGGACCCAGCCCTAAGAGGAGAGGGCTTTCAGGAAAGGGACACCACTGTGGTTCTGTCTCGATCCTGAGATGCAGACAGACCTACATCTTGACTCTTTTAGCCCTGTGTATCTTCTAAGCACTGGGTGCCAAATATTTGCAATCCACTGATAGAACTGATAATCCATTGATGCATTCACACAATGTAGGTGACTAGTTTTTGTACACAGAGAGATAGAGAGAGAGAGAGAAAGAGAGAAAGAGAGAGAAAGAAATATGAGAAAGTGTGGAAAGAAAACAGGAAGTAAGGATTTTCCCATTTGGAAAGTTAAACAGGCAAATGATTTGATCTTCCAAAGGTACAACAGATCATATTACATGCACTTTACATTAAACTTGGCAACAGTTGTCTTTTCTGTAGCTGGCTTTCCTCACTAGATTATAATGTACAGCAGAAGTGTTTGAAGACTGTTTCCAATTCTCTGTCCAGTAGCTGGATATTCAGGGTGGTCTGACAAAAGCTTCTATTTGGACCTCCATTAGCACACTACAGCATGCAGAGTTATATATTGATCAGCAAGTTTTCACATCTCTCCTGCAGTTCTCCTGAGCTTTATGTGGGTGTGCTCATTCCCAGCAAGCGCTGGATTTTGCGTTTTTTGATTTCCACCACAGAAGGTAACAGCAGTGGTCTCAAAGCGAGTAAGAGAGGGGAAACACATTAGTAGAACAGAAGTGAGATAAATCTGGAGCTTTTATTGTTTGCTGAAATCTGTCTTGGCGCATTGGCATTTTGAGTTACATGGCAAGTTGCGCTAAGTCAACTTAGATTGCAATCCTAGGCCCATTTACTGGGCAGTAAACCCTATCAAACATGGTGTCTATTTAAGCTACTTAAGACCAAACCCTGTTCAACCCAGTGTGACTTGCTTCTGTGTTGACATGTATAAGATTGTGTCATTGGTGGATTAATGCAAGAAGGATATTTAGTACAGTCTTCCCCAATTTGGTGCTCTCCAGACATTTTGAACTACAGCTCCCTTCAGCCCCAGCCAAAATGGTCAGTGGTTAAGGATGGGAGTTGAAGTTCAGTAACATCTGGAAGGTGCCTGATTGACGGACAATTTAGTAGATAATTTCAGACCTAGATTTTCAACTGAGAATAAATCAACTTGGCAATTGTCAAGGAAGCCCAACACAGTCACTCCAGAAGAATGAACTCTCCAAAAATGAGGAG
The DNA here is from genome assembly GCF_964188305.1 of Podarcis bocagei. NCBI lineage: Eukaryota > Metazoa > Chordata > Lepidosauria > Squamata > Lacertidae > Podarcis > Podarcis bocagei. Next base: position 81,144,216 of record NC_138127.1, read on the forward strand.
ATTGGGAAAAAGGAAGGTGAAAGGGAAAATGAAGATGGCCAAATCTCTCCAGAAAGCCTGGGTCTTGTTCAAAACCACGATAATAGAAGCTGAGCTGCAATGTACACTGCAGATCAGGAAATGAACCACTGGGACCAAGAAGATACCTGCAGGGCTAACAAGCAGAGGCAAGGAAGCTATTAAAGGCAAAAAGCCTTCCTTCAGAAAATGTCCAAGTCTTGTCCAAATGGGGAAAACAAAAGGGAATGCTAACTTTGGCTGAAGAAATGCAAAAAGGCAATAAGGGACGCAAAAGAAGAAGAAGTAAGGAACACATTGTTAACAATGGAGGCCATTGGACCTTTGGATAACAAGAGAGCCAAAGGCGAGCTAAAAGAGGAAGAGGAGATTGAGAAAGCTATGGTGTGGCTGCACTTAGAATACTGTGCATGGTTCTGCTTGCCTCAACTGAGAAACGATACTGTCGAGATTCAAAAGGAAAATGGTCAAGGGGCTGGAGCAACTCCCCTAGAAGGAAAGGTTACAACATTTGGGGCTTTGTAGAACAAGGAGGTTGAACCAGGTTACACAATGTAGGGCATTACTGTTCAAGTAATGCTACAATTAAGTAGACAATTGGCATTGAACATAACAAGTAACTGGTACAACTGGTGCTATTTTAAAAATTACCTGAGTGCCTTAGCAGCAGACATGTGTTTCTGCTACTGGGGAGATGGAAGATCCTATGCATTACCTTTTACGTTGTCCCTTGAATAGAGATTCCCCGGACTCATTTGCGGGGGGGGGGGAGGCTTTTTGGAAAGCAAGAGCTGATTGGGCCTTGACTGATATTATTTGTGATCTGTTGGCAGGCCACAACAAAACAATAACAAACAAGGTGGCCACCTTTGCAGTAGTAGCTCAAAAATTCACAGTCTATTAGTCTGAAGTCTGTCATTTCCAAACAGCAAAAAGATGCTTTATCTTCCCTTTATAAGTCTGAACTGTATTTTCCAGTGAAGATTTCAGTTTCTGGTGGTGGGTGGGGAGCAACTAAACAAACACTCTTTGCTCTAGCAATATAAGGTTGATTTCTACTAGGGCCAGAAACGTAGGTTTAAGAGGACAGATTCGTTATAAAGCAAAACATTTACAGCTATTGAAAAACAAAGCAAAACCCTGAGTTCTGGATGGTTATGAGCAAAACTCTTAATCAATATTATGTATCCAAACATTTCTAGAATGCCAGGTCTGTGGATTTTCTCATTTTTGAACTGCGAGCGGGAAGTTGTCTGCAGTCTCCTCCAGAAAAACTATGTTTCTTTCCCCAAGTTATCCATCTTCTAAGTCTCATCTTTCTTCACCACTGTGCTAGACTATTATATTTGCCATGTGAGTGATGGATAATGTTACATCTTAGGGATTACAGAATGATTAATGAAGTTCTATATCCCTGCCCAGTGAACAGGGAATGCATCTGGGACTAAGCAATCACTACTGGTGGCGCAGTGACAGATTGGAGAGTTGGCTTGGCGTGGCCAGTGGTGAATGTGGAGCCTTTCCCAGGTTGTGAATCTCCCCTACTACATTACACTTTCCATGCTGAGCAGGACAGGGAAAGCATTCATTGGAGGGCTTAATAATTATGTTCTTTCCCACACCTGCCCCTTCTCACCCCCTCTGCAAAACGAGAAGGGTCCATTGGTGGCCGCTGTGTAAAGGCTTGTAAATTTCTTGACAACCAAACATGGATTTTTCCTTCTTACATCTGCCAACATGGTGTGTCCTCCAAATGTTGTTGGACTACAACTCTCATTATCGGCTGTGCTGACCAGGGAGGATGGGAGTAGAAATCCAACAAAAGCCAGAGGGCACCACATTCGCTATCCCCGTTTCACATATTCTGCCACTGTCTCCAAAACAGTTTGGTAATAATAATAATAATGTTGAGGGCCTGTTGCCTGGATCAAAGTGGCCTAGAATTCTATGCCACTCAAATCTGATTGGTTGAATGGTAGGTGGGCTGTATAGTTCAGAGCTATACAGAGCGGGCTGTATAGTTACTCTGTTCAGAGGGAGTGTGTGACTGTCTGACACTATGGACCACAAGAAGCAGCTAGGAGAGAAGGCTGGAGTTGAAGCAGGTGGAAGATAGGAAAGCAAATATTGAAGAAGCTAGGAACAGCCTGGTAAAATAGCCTGCCCTCCCCACAAAAGAGCTGAATCACTATCTTAAGCTGAAGATTGGCAGAGACGTCATCAAAGGACTGTGAGCAGCAAGGAAAAGTTCAGCAAGGACCAGAGAGAGAACTGCCTGAAAGCTTGGCTCATAGAAAACCAGCAGAAGGCCTCTGTGAGACTGACTCCTGGGAAGACTGACTGTCCTGAGAAAAGGGGCTAAGGGTAATTACAGACCCTCCAAGGAATGTGCCAAATTTAGAGAAGCCGTCCTGGTTTCTGATTTGTTCCTGGAATGTCCCACTTTCCTTAGGATGTCCCTGTTTTCATTGGAGAAATGTTGGAGGGTTTGGAATTATCCTACACCCAAGCCATCTGAAGGCAATCCTGTATAGGGAAGGTGTTTTTTTAATGTTTAATGTTTTGTTATGTTTTTATATATGTTGGAAGCTGCCCAGAGTGGCTGGGGCAACCCAGTAAGGTGTGTGGAGTACAAATAGTAAAAGTATCATTATGTAATGGGATGTCCCTATTTTCATTAGATAAATTTTGGAGGGTATGTAATTAGCATACAGGATTTAATAAGAAAATAACAGCAAGCCTCATGCAAGCTTTTGTATTTGCAAGCAGCTGTCATTTATAACAGTAACCTTACAAGTGCAAGTCTTAAAAGAAACTGTAACCAATTTACGGTATGTATAGTATTTACATTTCCCCCTCTCTTTATAGTTAATAATAATGAAAGAGCAACTTCTTCCTTTTTTTTACTTATAACTTGAGTTGGACTGTTTTTGTACCACGTCTACTGGGTTATAGATTAAGGCTTTGGCAAACACCACAGTTTAGATACATGACAGCAGCAGTTAGAAGGTTTTGAAATTTGACTAACGTGGTGGTAGTTGGCATAAAATAACAGCACACACACACACACACACACACACACACACACCGGACTTATCAGCAGTGACAAGTAGAAGCTGGTCCATCGCATACAAAGTGGGAAGACTCTCCACAATGATTGACGCTACACCTCTCCTAATGAACAGCAGTTGATTAATAAGGGATATTAGGATGTTAATAACCCGAGAGTTAGGCTCTCTGGAAAGGGCTACAGCTCAGTGACGGAACATCTAGTTTGTAAGTAGAAGGTCCAAGGTTCAATCAACGTCATCTCTTATGTAGTGCTGGGAATGTCTCTTGTCTAAAAATCTGGAGAGCCACAGCCAGTCAGTGTGGAAAGATACTAAGCTAGATGACTCAAAAGGTATAAGGCAAAGTATAAGGCAGCTTCTCTTGCACCTAAGTCAAGTTCTTGGCAACTGAGGCTGGCAGAGGCTTTTCTAGCACTGTCTAGGCTGCCCATGTTCTCCTCTGCTATTTCAGACGAGCAACAAAAAGTCCTTCACATTTTGCCAGAACATCTGAGAAAGGCAAAGCTCCTTCCAAATCACCATCAGACTCGCATCCTTGGCCTGCAATATCCCAGGCTCTCATGTATCGCTGCCGAAATCAAATATGCAAGTCAATGTGTGTTGTGTTTGGAAAATTCTCAGGTATGCACTTTGCTATTCTGCTTATGCTGGAATCTTTTTTTTTTCTAAATCAAATAAAAATATATATCCAGAACACTTTCATCTTCTTCCATGAAGCGCTGCTCCTTTTCCATCTCGGATTAATGTGTGTGAGTCACAACCCTGTCTCCTATCTGCTCCTAGGAAACAGGAGGAGGAGGATGCAAGCTGACCCTCCTTTTGCTGGCAAAAGGTAGATCTTCTAGCTTGGTTGTGCAAAGTTGGTTGAGCTGGCCATTGGCTAGTGTAGTGTAATGGCTGAGAAACTTAGTTATGAACCCATAAATGCCCATTTCAAACTTTTACTCTGCCATGACCTCACTAGGTGGCCTTTGGAAACTTATTCTCTCTCTGTCTCAGCATCATGGTAAGTATGGATGATCATATATTGGCTCAGAAACTGAGATATGATTGATCCTTCTGACCTGGACTCTTTGCTCAAGCCAGCCAACTAGGGCTTTTTCTTCCATTATCTAAAGTTTCCCAGTTTGTTTGAACTACTGATGTGGTTTACAGCTTCAGAACAAGCCAGGAAGGCTACTACCCAACTTCAAACCATGAGTTAATATTCAGACTTGTTCCAAGCCATGGTTTACTGATTCATATGAAATGGCAAACTGCAGTTAATGGAAGAATCCCTGCCTAGTTTGCTTCTTTGCACAAAGGACTGCAATATGCTTTATGTCTTGGCTTTTAAACCAAGATATAACCATTCAAATGCAGTTCCACTCTCCCCCTCTGCAATGTGGGGAAATAATAATACTGGCTTACTTTACACTGTGGGTAAATCTAATAATATTTGACATCTACACAGTGCTTTCGGGTGTTCAAAGCAGTTCGAGTGCATTAGCTAGTTGTAATCCTAAACTTGACAGGGTTGTTAAGGATTACAACTACATAATGCACTCCAAAGTGCTAAACATATGTTAAGTATTATTATTATTAGATTCACCCACTGCCATATTTGCAAGGAGGAGAAATGTTCTAAAATAAAAGCCTTTTCTTAGTGGCTTGATGGCCTGGCATCTAAAATGACATTTTCAAGGGTTCTCTTTCTCCACTGAAAAACTGGAACAAAGAAAGCTGTCCTATAACAGGTCAGACTACAATTTGTCCATCTGTCCCTGTGTTATCTATGCTGACCAATTCTGGCTTCATTTGCACATGATGAGAAATCACACTTTAGGGCTTCACCACAACTGCACCTTTCAGGTCCTTTTTACTCCACCATGCTCTTGTATAGATGGAACAAACCACAATCCTTGGCTTACTGTTGTACCCAAACCAAAGATAGTCGTTGGTTTTGCTCCAAGAAGCCACGATCAGTTAGCTTCTTGTGTGGTTTGTTGGGAGCATATTAAACATAATCCTTGGTTCAGATGGTAAAACAAGCAGGAATTAAGTCTCAACGAAGCCCCAAATTTGTGTGCCCCTCCCTCTCCTCCTGCCATGTGCCCAAGAGAAGGCCTGTGTTCACATTTAGTGTCACTTTCCATGAATTTTGGCTTGTCATTACGTATGCACAAAAGATTGCAACTTAAATTGTAGGGAGTTTAACAAGACAGTTTCTTGAACGGTAGGTTGACGTACGCTTGCTTGTTTTAAACCATCGTCTCTAATGTGTGCATCGCAACAAGCTAAGATTCATGGAAAGTGAAGCTAACAGTGAACAAACTCTTTCTCCGGCCAGTGTGGAAAGAGAGAAGGCTTAGGCCTTTTCCAACTCGTGCACATAGCACTAAATTATAGTTCAGCATTACCTGTGAACTAGGCCACTTACAGAGCTAGTAATGTGCCTACCCTCTTTGCTAGCTTATATAAAATCATCCATTTACTTTTTGCTGGCTCCTTTCTGTCCATTTGCTTATATGTTCTAGATATAAGGAGTCATGATGCAGAGAAAGGGAACATAGCACTGGGATTTGCTTTTAGAACTAGCCGAAATCTACACAAACATTCTCAGTTCAGTATGTAGGTCATAATATTTGAGGATTCTGGGGGCCATCCAGCAGGTTGGGAGGGAACTTCCTCAAGTCTCCAGAAATTGCACCACTCCTCTCGGCTACAAAAGTGAACACATGCCTCAGCCCCGACTTCAAACGCTAGAGGAGGAGATGAGTGAGGAACTTGGTTTTTTTTAAAGAAAATAATGAATTAAAACCAGAAGCCCACTTTATTCTTTCACCTGGACATTTTTCTTTTAGAATACGCAGGAGTAAAAAAACACCTACCCTCAAAGGAAGCTGGGCCCTGCAATGCTCTGGGCTTGCCCTCATTCCAATCAAGGAATCGTGGCTCAGTGGTAGAACATATGCTTTCAATGCAGACGGTCCCAGGTCCAATTTGCAGCATCTCTGGTTAAAAGGCTTGTGTGGTGTCAGGGACTGGCTGGACAAAGAGGAGTGGGGTGGCCCCAGCTGGAGAACCCCCAAGGGGAGGGGACTGGTGGTGGGATGGCGATGAGTGGTCAGAGAGAGAAGAGGGAGCAGGCTGGAAGGAGGTGTCGGAAGGTGAAGAGGTAACAGGGTTTAGTGAGCAGGAAGAGGCTGTGGAAGAGAGCAGTCTAGAATCAGAGGCAGCACCAGATGGGGGTCAAGAGGCAGAGTGGAGGCAGGCTGCTGAAGAAGCCAGGGAGGTTCCTCCTCCTCTAAAACCAGCTTCCCTCACCTGTGGTCTCCCAGAACACAGAGAGGAATGAAGAGGGAAGAGCAAAGAGAGGCAAGGCGAAGCTGCCTCAGGTTGCTAGAGAAGGATCCGAGGGAGGAGTCTTAGAGAGTGGTTGGAAGGCAGGGACCTTCAGTCTTTGCAACTGCCTTCTTGGGGCAAGACCTACTGTGATCACTAGGCCTGAGCTGTTTTGGATTCTTTGAATAAAGAATTAACTTTACCGACACTGGGTGTTTTATTGCTGTCTTGCCCCTGACTCCGGCCCCTGACAGCTGATGCAAAAGATCTCTGCCAGAGTTTGCAGCATTGCTACCAGTCAAAATGGTAGTAAATATTGGGGAGATGGAAAAAATAAGTCTGGCCTGGCACAGTGCAAGTTCCTATGTAGTCCAGGTGCAAAGCTGTGAACCCTGGAGAAATGTATTTGTGGATGGCTACTCTGGGCTCACAGGAGTTCTTTATTCCAATACACTTCCCAGAAGTGTCACATTAAGTTCAATGGGGCTTACTCCCAGGTATAGGGTCACAGCCTGCATAAATTTATTTTCAGTCAGTTAATTGCCTGACACTGACAGGTATCTTGCAAGCACAAAGTTATCTGGACTGAATCATGATTCCACCACAGATGAATTCCACCACAGATAAAACTCTATGATGCTGAAACTGGAATAACCTGGTTCTATAAGCTTAGGTAACAGGCACACCATGCATTTAAAACACACTGCTTCCTCCACAGAATTCTGAGAACTCTGATTTGCCAGGGGTGCTGGGAATTGCTGCGAGGGATAAACCACAGTTCTCAAGATTCTTTGGAGCTTTTATAGTTTGGATGTGACCCAAGTCTTACAAATAAGGTCCAGGCACCTTACTCACTATGCCACCAGGACAGCACTGAGGCTTGGGGAGTTAATGGCCTGATCTTTGCTGAGGAACAGTGTCACCTATATAATGGCCAAAAAGGCAGAGTGACTCATCAGCCAGACCATGTGACATTGGGATTCAAGAGTGGCTGGAAGCACTACAGATACTTCTTCAAGGTTGCTTCCAGAATTTGACCACCAGCTCATTTTAGACCACATCTGTCTTTAGCCCATGGGATCCTTGTCTGTCCACTCTAAAACCTGACCTCTGACCTGTCCTCAACCATGTTGCTTGTCTGTGGTCCTGCCAGGCCATGACCCAAGATCAGGCAACCTGACTTACTCCACAGAGCTGAGTTTTTCTTATGTACTGCTAGGACAGTGGGCTCCCTCTTTGAACAAACACTCACAGCTTCATTATTATAGCTGCCTGTGTCAAAGGACTTGTAGCTACAAGTGTGGTTCCACATCCAAGAAAATGCTTTGAACACCACTCTCTCCCACATCACTCCTGGGAAACCAAACCAAACCCGGAGGTAATAAGAAGAGGACAGATAGTTACTCTTCTTACATTGTATGAAATATAAGGCACAGTTGAAGCATGCTGTGCTGGGGGAAAGACAAATTGAAAACATTTTGAATTATTTAGAGAGCTAAATAAACTTTCTCCAAATCCAATTTTCTCCAGCAGTGTCACAAGAACCACAAAGCCGTCATCCATGACAAACTTGGTAGTGTTGAAATCAAGGAAATGGCAGTAAAACGACATTCTCAAGCTATTTCACAATTCAGCTGGGCTCATTATACTGTTGTGTTTATGTGTCTCCACCTTAGTGCAGGGGAGTCCACCCCAAATCTGCTTCTTTCAACTCTCACAATGTTCTTGCTTTTGTAAAATGTTTTTAAACAATAAAACCCTAGAAACATTTTAACTGGTTCTTGATTAACCTCCAGGGACTTCTGGATAACTGGAAATAAATGTGTGTGGGATGGAGAGATGAATAAAATCATGATGAACAGAATGGTGCTGATAGTAATTATTATTACTAAAGTAATAATTTACATTTACAGAAAACTCAAGCCTTTAGCTATATAGCCAAATGAACTTCAGTTTGAGGGTTCTCCTGAAAACTAATAAACTGAATAAATTATTTTTATAACTTTTTAAAACCAAGGCCCGTGGCTGATAGGAGTGCGGGTAGAATATAGCTTTAGTGATTAAAAAACAACAACTGCTGGACTGCATCCCTCTATTTGTCCATAATGCAAAACTGTATGTAATACTATCCTGCCAACATCCTTCAATAGTGTACTGCAATACTACTCCGCAGAGCAGAGAACGACACTCTGCCAGCATGCCATTTAACCTGTCTACTCTAATTCACGGTTTCTTATCCTTCTTCCATGGTCATTATTTCTTGATCCCTTTCCCGTAATCCAGTCACAGTATCCAAATCCTTCAGTATCCATAGCCTTCTAGCAACGGCACGAAGGGGCATGCATAGGAAGCTTCCTTAATAAAGAACTCAGGCCAGTGGTCCGTCTAGGTCTTTACAATGACTAGCTACAGATCTCTCTATGGTTTCAGATTATTTCGCAGGCCTAGATGTGAACCTGTGGCGATTTGCATGCATTACGCTACAGTCCTCCAGGGCTTCCTTACCAACATCATCAAGCAGACATAACCACTGGGCTTGAACATGGTTGTTATTTTCGTAGTACCCACACCCAAGGCAACAGAAACAGGGACGTGAGAGATGAAGGGATGGAAAAGGGGGAGATAAAAAGATGGTAAAGGAGGATCCAAAGAAAAATGGGAGTCTAAGTCACAAGGGGCCTAGAGATAGAATGAATGATGTGCTGTTGATAGGAAGCAAACAGATAAGCAGGAGAGCTGTGGATTCCTTCATACTGTGGGCCCTCATCAGAGCTGAAAGTGGACCAAATCAAATAGTCAAAGCTAACTGTCCACCTGAATGCATAAACAAAGAACAGTGGAAACTGTTAGCTCTATCATAGTAAAAAGGTAAAGGTACCCCTGACCGTTAGGTCCAGTCGTGGATGACTCTGGGGTTGCGGCGCTCATCTTGCTCTATAGGCCGAGGGAGCCGGCGTTAGTCTGCAGACAGCTTCCAGGTCATGTGGACAGCATGACTAAGCCGCTTCTGGTGAACCAGAGCAGCACACAGAAATGCCATTTACCTTCCCACAGGAGCGGTCCCTATTTATCTACTTGCACTTTGACGTGCTTTCAAACTGCTAGGTTGGCAGGAGCAGAGACCAAACAACGGGAGCTCACCCCTGCGCGGGGATTCGAACCGCCGACCTTCTGATCGGCAAGCCCTAGGCTCTGTGGTTTAACCCACAGCGCCACCCGCGTCCCTTCTATCATAGTAGTTTCTGTAAATAATTCTTACTCCAGAGCTTGGTTTAACTGTAAACCCTATGAATCCAAGATTTTTTTAACTTTAACATGTGCATTTCTCATTTCTTCTGTAGTGGTGTATATTAGATACATTTACTAAAGGAAAAGGAAGCCTGGGTGTGTGGTAGGTACCTGGACAAAGAATTTGTTTTTGATCTGTAGCCTGGGTGCTGCTTTGTTTGGAATGTGAGGCAGAAAATAGCCTGGTCAGGTAACCTCCAGGTGACATTACTGCAATGTGTTGTATGTGGGGCTGCCTTTGAATCGACTTGGGGGTGGGGTGCGGATCAGTAATACAAACAAATGTCTACATCCACCTGCTGATGCACTTCACATCATCTGCAGAGGCCTTTCCTGAATCCCCCCCCCCAACTGTCTGCGGTAAGGCTGGCAATGACTAGGAAAGAGTCTTCTCAGATTGGGTTCCTGTCTTCTGGATTGTTCGACCCAAGGAGACGCCTGCATTTTCAGGAGGCTGGAGAGGAGGGGCGCCAAAAGGCAGAGCCGAGGAAGGCTGCTGAAGACAAGGTGGCGATGTATCAGATTGCTTGGGAAGGAACTGGAGGAAGGAGGAGAATTAGGAAATTGTGGGGAGACAAGGAACTTCAGTCCCCACATTGGGGCAAGATCTACCGGCAAGAGTTGCTGTGCTCACTGGGCCTGGCCTCCTGAGCTGTCCTGCTTCTTTGAATAAAGAGCTAACTTCACTGGCGCCATGTGAGTCATTGCTGACCTGCTCCTGACAGTTGTTTTGGTTTTTAACCAAAAGCTTTTATTGTTTTTTGTTTGTAAATGATGATGATGATGTTACTTTGTTAGTCATGCTGGAAACACATGCATTGAATGGCAGGATATAAATGTATTAATTAGTTTAACATATTTACTGGTCAATAATATTATATAAACTAACTTCACTGCTTGTTGGGCTTCCTGAGTCCATGTAACGGAAAAGATGACTTCCATCCTTGAAAGCAAATCAAAGAACTTAACAATACACTTTTAGTTTTGAAGCAGAGCTGGACCTGTTTTTCTACCTTTTCAGAAACAGCGTATGTTTCTGGGTTTAAAATGCCATGGTACACCTGCACCAGCAAAACTGGACATCTTCATCTGCTCCACCTGCAATAAAGCATGTCTCTCCCGTATCTCCCGGTCTCTACAGCCACAGCAGGAGCTATAACTCTCCAATGGTTTAACCTCATTCCCAAATTGTGAGCTCTTTCATTGTCTCCTGAGACAGACGGATACCAACCAATATGCAAATATCAATACAGTGGTACATACGTTTCAGGTTACAGACGCTTCAGGTTACAGACTCCATTAACCCAGAAATAGTACCTCGGGTTAAGAACTTTGCTTCAGGATGAGAACAGAAACTGTGCTCCGGCGGTGCGGCGGCAGCAGGAGGCCCCCTTAGCTAAAGTGGTGCTTCAGGTTAAGAACGGATCTCCGGAACGAATTAAGTACTTAACCCGAGGTACCACTGTAGTACCTACTGGGCTTCTATTTCCCCTTGTAAGGTTCCTTCTTAAAGAGATTTGAACTCAACTCTGACTTTTGGCACAGGTTAGGTTTTCAGGTGTAAATCTAAAAATGGAGCAGGTAAAAGAAACACGTGGATTCAGGTTTGCCTCTGTATAATGGCAGCTTTCCACAGTTGTCTGCACTGCTATTAAAGCAGGAGCATGAATCTCTGTTGAGAAGTTCTCCTGCACTGGCTCTATTTCAAGTAAGAAGTTTTTGACCTCTGGGGTAGGGTAGTCATTAGAGTGGTATGGTCAATTTCAGTGGCAATTATTCCACTTGACCAGTGGTTCGACTGAGTTATGAACCCATTCTCCCTTGGAAAAGCCTTATTCCCAGGATATGGTCTGAAGGCACATGAGGCCACCACCTTGTTGAAGCTAAGCAGATCTGGATCTGGTCAGTGTATGGATGGGCGGCCACCTGGAAACCACATGTGTGCCAGCTTGGAAAAAAAGGATGGTCTATAATGGCAAGAAAATAAATAAATAAATACATAACTAAATGTTCCTCCCTCTGAGCACTGAGTCACTTCCCTCCTTAATTAATTCCTTACAATAAAAACATCCCTTGTTCTTTGATTTACAAGTTATTTTCAATAAAACGTTTTTTTTTTTTGTTTTTTTTTGCATCACCTTCCACAGACTGCAGTCTTGAAAAAGCTAATATGTTTGTCTTGTCTGGAGTTAACTGGCAACTTGCTCCAATTCCTTTCAGTTCTAAAGCCTGGGAAACGGCCATATTTCTTCTTTTAGAACGGCAAAGATGGTCAAATGCAATGCAGGATTCGTGACATCGGACTGTCACAAACAAAAACAGCTTATGGCAGCCATTTCCAGTTGTTGTAATTCTAATTACTAAGCAAACGAACGGAAAATGACTTGGGCTCATTATTCATTTGCTGATCCTATTTTTGAACGCAAATGTTCCAGCGATGATCAAAGAACTACCTTCCCCATTTCCATCCTTGGAAAGTATTGTGGCTAGATGCGCTATGTGCAAATGTATGCTTTCGCATACAAGGTTATTTCTTACAGAGTTCTAAACTAGCATAACAGGGATTTTGATTTTAATTGTTTGATCCAATAAATTTATTCCACCGTCAGCAGGGCACTGTTTCAAATTCCTTACTCTGGAACAGGCAAACCTTTCAATAAACGAAGATATATAAAGCCAAATCACCACGTTTTTGTTTTAAGTTAGGGCACGGCTTATCTTTCCTTCTTTTTGAGTGAACTGCTTCTCACATACTTTTGCTGAAGTAGGATCACAGTCCCAAATTGAATGCTCCCTTTCCACTCCTTTACAAAAGGAATCAGCAACTGGAGGCTGTCAATGAGGGGTGAACAATGTAACCCAAGAAAACAACACAGCACAAATTTGACAAAAGCACCAACTCCATCTATATCAGAGCCACTCTTTTCTTCTCTCCCTGCTCTCCTCCTCCCCCTCCCCACCCCCAAACGGTCTTTCTGCATTCCCAGCTGAAGTGAAACCTGGTAAATATTACACTTGCAAGAAAACAGGTTTGGAATTTAAAGCATCCAGGCAGAGTCTCTTCTTGGCATCTAACTGCACAGACATGGTTGCCTGGTGCCAGACTGTATTCAACCGGCTGCAGAGAATTCAGATAAAGACATCAAACCTGTGGCCATAAAAGCAGCTTCTGTGCTCAGTGATGCAAAAGTTACTTCCTAGTGTCTTTACACAGCAATACCAGTTTGTGCACAAACTACTTTTGCTGTTGCCTAGAAGAATACATGTTTAGGAAGAAGAAGTGTGCATTGCACACAAAAGCTCATACCAATAACTAACTTAGTTGGTCTCTAAGGTACTACTAGAAGGATTTTTTTATTTCTTATCTTTTATTTATTTTGTTTTGTTTTGTTTCGACTATGGCAGACCAACATGGCTACCTACCTGTAACTAGCACTATGGAAGGCGCCACATTGAGCCGCATGAAATGGAAGAAGGTATCTGAAGAAGTGTGCGTGCACACGAAAGCTCATACCAATAACTAACTTAGGTGGTCTCCAAGGTGCTACTGGAAGGAATTTTTTTATTTAATTCTATTTATTTTATTTTGTTTCAACTATGGCAGACCAACACGGCTACCTACCTGTAACAAGAAAAACCTTGACACGGAAGACCAGACATCTTTCCACATGCACCTACCTGGAACCTAAAATCTATATTCAAAGTTATTCTTTTACAAGTTAAAGGGGATTTTCCAGTGGTGGAACCCTGGTTGTGGAATATACTTCTGCAATTCAATATCACTACCCAGGAGTGAAGCAAATTCTTGTGGCTCCTTGCCTGGAAATAATTATAAGCGACACGACTGAGTAGACATGTCTAGGATCATACTGCTATTGTCTTTTCAGGACCAAGTGAAACTCTTCTCTTCCTAGGCTTTCAAAAGCTAGCTGCAACTTTTTCTTAGCTGTTTTATTCCCTGCGCTTTCATCTTGCTCTGTATTTTAGATTGGAGCTGTTTTAATGCTGCAATCTGCCTACTGCGCTGCATATTTTTATAGTTGTCTTTATACTGTTTTTTATTTTGTGAGCTGCCCGGAAACTAGCCCTGGTGTATGAACGGGCAATGCAACCAGTACAAAATACTCCCAGCAAGCAGCCCCAGTCAGAGTCCCCCAAGGGAGTGCAGCCTTTGACAGGAGAAATAAAACCCCACCTCTACCGTTCAGGTTACTAAACAGCTCTGGAGAAAAGCTTACACTGTCTGAAGTGAGGAGGGATACACTGAAATATAAAGGGCATCGTTCAGTCAGCTAGGCTGGGAAGCATGGAACTGTGCTAGAGGTTGGAGAACTGATGAGCTATCCCAACATATGAGCAAGGAGCCCCTGACTGCAGTGCTCTGAAAATTCACATGATGCTGTCATGAAATTCATCTTATGCATCATGAATATTTACAACGACGTATGTTTCAGAAGTCCCTTTTCTGGTATCAAATAGAGGCCTGTGTATTTTATGTCCCGGACCTGGAAAAAATGCTGTCTAATTCAGCTACATCTGGAGAGAATTAATCTCCACCACTGGCACTCAGTGGGTCAGAGAAACCTAGTGTGCCTGAAGAAATATAGAAGGAAGTCCTGGCTTGCACACTGGTGTCCGTAGAAAAGCTCCCACTGAGCTGGAAAGTGAAGAGAAGGGAGACCCCAGTGTTTGACTCAAGGGGGCTAAAGGAAACAGAAGAGGAAAGCAAACAAGCAAAAGATAAGTTGGCAAACTGAATGTGGATGCAAGCACCTAACGTTTTGTGCTGTGGAGCGTAGGAAGGGTTGAACAAAACTAGATAAAAGTAGACCACCACCTCAGTGAGCCAACTCTGGCTGGTGGGCGGGATGCCAGCTGCCATCCCATTTCCGACTACCATAGTGTGTCATTAGTTTAAGGCAGTGGTTCTCAAACGTTATTCTCTGGACCACACTTTTCTCTGATAGTTCATATTTGTCAGAGTTGAAATTCCCTGTTCACAACAATATGTCGTGGGGAACTGTAGAAGAATAGCCAATGATCTTGGAGTCATGGGTACTGTTTCTGGTTGTAAATCCAGATTTTTTAATTTATTTTGATACTATACTACAGGCAACTCCCAATTTGTGTGTGGTTACGTTCCAAGGCATCTTACGTTTAAATGAAATCATGTATATCTGAAACACCACTGAAAACGCCTGCAAACCCCCATTCCACCCTGCACTGCCCCTTTCCGTGACGTTTTCCAGTCACTTCTGGATTTGGTGTGATGCGCACGTGCACAGTCAGGCACATATTGGATGTGCCTAAACTGGTCGCTGCCTGTATACTATGCTATATTACAGCTAATGTAATAAATCAATTCCAAACTGGCTTGTCAGGATAAACCATAGTTAAAACTAGCCACGTTTCCAGATTTTGACATGATGACAAACCATATTTAGTTGAAGAAAGGAGCAGATGCTTCATATCTCTTCCTCATGGCCATTCCAGAAGTGGGACAGTAGGTTCATGCATCTAACACCAAACTATGGTTTACTATTATGTTCAAATGGAAACACTGAATAAAGAGGGAAATAAACTAGTTTTACTTTCTTATTTCTGCAACTTGACTTGTATATATATTTCCACAGAAATTCTATCCTTCCATGACAATTTGCTGAATATGCACATTCGAACAAGCCTACCCACTAAAAACCACTGGAGCCCACTGGGGAAAAAACAAAACAAAAAACCCCAACCAAAAACAAACCCTAAATGGCGTCTTTTCATTATTTATCTATAAATCTCAATTGCCACCTCGAGTTGCACTTTGCCCATTCAAACCAATCAATTCAATGCACATTTTGTCAAAGCTACCCAAATACCTCCTTTCGGCATGTTCCTTGACGCTAAAAGAATTACGTACAGAACACTGCTGATTTGACAAGAAGAACTATGTGTCCTTTGTAAAGAAAGATGGCGACCACAGCAGTGGAGACAGAAAAAGAAAACAAAAACCTTCCCTTGAAGTGAACGGGTGAAGGCAAAGTAGTGCAGGCCCCAAATAAGGCTGAAGGGATATGTTCACAGAAAGTGAATGCCTCCCCTAGCCCAGCCCCCCTTTCCCTCAAGTGGATGAAAAGTTAATATTTCAGGCAAAGGCTCCAGGGATCTTGGTTAGCTCAAGGTCAGGCATGATATTCTGCGAGACTACTGGGTCAGCAGCTGGAAACTTAAACAGCTGCTGAATTCATTCAGTATGCAACTATCAAAACAGCACCATTTATGCTTCTATCAGGGTAGATTCATCCCTTGGATAGCCCCGCACACCCTTGAGATCTGCTTCAAAAATGGAATTTCCATCCTAAAGAAAGTTCTGGTGTGCCAAAGGTTTTCTTCGTTCTTAATGGGGACAGAATGTCAGAACATTTCCATTTAAAAAATAATAAATCACAGGCCAAGCGCATAAGAAATGGAGAGGTAGAGTTTCTCTTCCCACACTGTTTGACTAAAAGCATTCTGAAGTAACTGACTGCTGCTTCTGATCTAGTGTGCTAATAAAAACACCCAACGTTGGATAAACAACTGCAAATAGATTTCCTTATGTTCTCTTTCCCAATTTTCTCTTCTACTTGGCAGTAGTACAGTGATCCCCAGCTTAGAGGACACCCCACAGATAGTGGAGTTAAAGCTCTCTTACACAGAAAATTTATAAAGGTACTCCCTGAACCCACACAAAGACATGATACAACAACCTTTAATAATCAAGAGTACTTTTGTTTTTAATTTATTTCCCAGGTACATAGTGTCATGAGACATTCGTCTGAGATAACCTGACCACCTCCATTTTGACAAGGTTTCTAAATTTAAACATGTCTTGGAGCCCAGCTAAAAGAGTTCTATGGGCTAACTGAAGGTGATAGGGATTTAATTCACCATAGATCTATAGTCCATCCTACAGCTGGGGTAACACAACGTATTTTTAAAAAGTTTCTCCATCACACATAGGGTTCTGGTATCAACACACATTGGGGTGTGAACCACTTTATCCTGTCGGCTAAACACACATGCAATTCAGACTCTCATGCAGATTCATCTTCAACTTTGTTAATAACACAACTCAAGCAACAAACAACTAGTAGGTGTAGCTCATCAAATACTTGGTTGGTGAACGGGTGGTTGAGTCTCGGTGACACAAAAGAGATAGTTTGGATGAGGAGAAAAGAGAATGCAAGGCCAGCTCTTCCAAGCTGCAGCTCAAGTGGCCGAGAGCAAGGCCATTGGAAGGCTGCTCTTCTGAAGAGAACTGAACAAATCTAGATATTCTCCACAGGAACAGCTAATCAATGCAGGGCACTACATAAGAGTACAGTGGTACCTTGGTTTACAACCATAATCTGTTCCGGAGGTCCAGCTGTAAACCAAAGCAGGTTGTAACCCAAGGCGCGATTTCGCCAATGGGGCCTCCAAAAAAATGGGTTGTCATCCAAAAAAAGGGACACACACTTCCGGGTTTGACGTGGTTGTAATCCAAAATGGTTGTAATCCGAAACGGTTGCAAACCAAGGTACCACTGTAGATCCACAGGATGCTAACAGATCCAGAGGGGAAATGAAAGAAGTTCTAAATACAGAGACTGAGGGGGCAACATAACAAATAACAATGCTAAGCAGGGGCACAACATTTGCACATTTCATTCATTTATTCACCTTGCCTCATCCAAAGTTCTTTGAGGCAGCTTACAAGTACAGTTGTACCTCTACTTACATATCCCTCTGGATACGGCATCTTCGGGTTATAGCCACGGCAAACCTGGAAGTGTACACTTCCGGGTTTTGCCGTGCGCGCATGCGCAGAAGTGCTCAATCGCGCCGCGTGCATGCGAAGCGCACCTCTATTTACGTAATTTTCAGGGTGCAAATGGACCCCCGTAATGAATTAAGTTCGTATCCAGAGGGTCCACTGTATAAAAATGAAGCAGAAAGAAGAAAAGGTCATTTTTAAAAAAAGCATAGTAGTCACAAGACAAAACACTCAAAGCAGTACAGGATTAGATGTCGAGTCCAAAAGGTGTTTTTGAGTTCAGATCATCTGCTATGGATGCAAAGGCAAGCCTATCCTCTTCTCCCCCCGCAGCTCTGAACTGTGGGGTGCAGTGCTTTGTTTTCCCTGGGATCTCCAGCGGGAACTGAGGAAGACCTATGTCTGAAACTCTGGAAAAGCATTGCCAGAGTAGAGAATACTGAGCTAGGGGGACCAATGGTTGACTTGGTATAAGGCAGGTTCCTATGGTTCTATCCCAGTTATTAAATCAAAGTGACTGGATTTAATCTGACTTAGTCCTGCTGACATCCCTCACCGCAATCCAGGGAAATAGATCCAGGTCTTCAAGCGGCAATGGCTTTGTGCAAGAGAACACAGACAGCTCAATGTGCTTGTAAGGCTGTGAGCCCCATGTATTACTTTTCTGTTCACTGCATCACAGCTAATGGAATAAATTCACCCTAAGTGCTGCTAGCATGAGCTTCACTCCTCTTCCTCCCTCTCCCCAGTATAGTGGGGACTAGAAAGAGCAAGGCAGAGGGAGAAAATTCTAGAAACCACATCTGGAAAGTATGCTATTTGGTACTGGCTGAATTTCAGCTCACCTGTGGACTCAGTGGGTCAAGATACCATGCCTCAGCCTCATCTGTAAAATGGGAACAATAATTATGGTCTGTGGTGAGGTAAGGACACATTGGTACCCCAATCCTCAATGCACTGGCCTCCATCAGCAGGTGCCTGTCTGTGAAAGGACTTAGGCTGCTGAATTTTAATCCCCAGGTTTGCTCTGACATCCACTATAGTCCCACAAATTTCAGTGGAGCATATTTCCAAGTAAATATATTTAAGAGCATGGATGCTGACTGTAGTTTTGCACTGCAATCCTATACACATCTACACAGAAGTTCAATGAACTCAGATCAATGGGCCTTATCCCCAGATAAGGTTTGCTGCCTTAAGCCTACTTGGAAGTGAAACTGAAGTCTGACTTTCCTGATAGAAGGGAGTTGGTTTAAGGAAAGCTAAATTATCTGCTAATGACTGCTTACTTCCCTTGCAGGTGAGCGGTGGTTGCAGCCCGACGCAGTGCCCGGACGCCCCGCACCATTTTGTCTGCGCGCGTCCCCCTCTGAGGCTCACAGGTTCTCGCCAAGCCCCATTTCAAATTGGGCCAATCCATGGCAGCCTTGGGGTGTGTTGCTTGGCGAGCAGACCTGAATCAGGCAGGCTTCAATCAACTCCATCTGCCTACTATATATCCCGGCTGACACTGTGCTTTTTATACAGTCGGCCAGGAGTGTCACCTCCCCCTTTCCCTCCCTACTTTAATTCATTGCTGCTTTGGGCAGAATCCTTGGGCAGAATCCTATAGCCTTTCATCCAATCGGGGTGTGGTGAAGTGGTGACTCACACCCCCCCCCCCTATTCTCTGCAACGGCGATAACAGGGTACCCCGTTAAAGGGGTTTGGAGGGAAGCCTCTGTCCAAAGTACCAGTTCCATAGGGCCACTGGGCCATAGAGTCGCCATCTGCATAAACCTGGGGTTTGCGATGGATCTATTCACGAATAGTCCCTGTCATGCCTCAGTCCCCGCTACCCCAGTGTGGACGGGCTGAGAGGGAAATACGGCCAGTGCCTACCCCAAGGCTTCCTATATCTAAAGTCAATAAAATGGCGGCCATTTAAAATCCCAGACTGTTGTTGTGTCCATTCGTTTCCCCACTTTAGCAGTTAGGTGCGCCAGGAGGAGGGACTCTGCGGCTGGGCATGCAATAACATGCGTGTGTCAGGCTTAGGTTATCACATTTAGCTTGACAATCTTTGCACACAAGGACATATCAAAAGACTCCAACAGTGAGTGGGTCAGTAGCTCACCAGCATCCGATGAAGCACTCTCAATTCACAATGTTTGGAAAAACCCGGGCAGAGGAGATTATGTACGTTGCTACAGCTACTTGTGTGATATGTTGGTCTCGTGAAAGCAGATGCTAAACGCAAGATCTACTTTAGTCTACCAGAGGCATGCACAACTTGCAAAGCCAAAGAGCCAACCTTTGCCATTTCTGCAGACTGGTCAGGCGACAAAGCCAAGCACTTCATCAAGCTTCTGGTGTGCCACGATGGCTGACGCGCTATGTTAAATATGGCACTGTGCTATTTAGTTATCCTGCTTTCATTGTGTCACCCACTACAATCCCCAATAAGCTCACCTGGCAGTAAACAGTGGTGGTCCTACAGCTGCCATTTAATTCTTCGAGAACGCCCTGAACACTGTATCTTCCAGAGCACTGTAGAAAATTTAGCCAGACCTAAAAGATCCTGGGAGAGATTTCGCCCCTAAACCTCCTCAGCAATTAATACTGCGGTGTGGTTTCCTGAAACCCGCAACTGCTATGGTCTTGCCTGCTCATATCCAGACCAGGGACTACATTTGCATGTTCAAATTTTTTCCTATGGCCATGAAAGCAAGCGAGGGGCATGCCCTCCTGCGCTTGCCCCCACTGAAATGTGGCTTCCCCAGAAGACCCCCCTCAGGGGCAATTACTCCCATGTTCTTTTATTCGCATAATAAAAAGAAGCTGCGATTTTAGCCATTTCAGCACCAGGGTCTTTGAAACACAAGCATGAAACACAAACTGAACTTACTTGCAGTGCAGTTATGACAACTGGCAGCACGATAGGAAAAAGTGATTCTGAATTCAGGGGCTTTTGCCTGCCTTGAAATGTACTTATACTTGGTTGCTGTTTATTTTGA
Organism: Podarcis bocagei; assembly: GCF_964188305.1. Lineage (NCBI taxonomy): Eukaryota > Metazoa > Chordata > Lepidosauria > Squamata > Lacertidae > Podarcis > Podarcis bocagei. The sequence goes on from NC_138127.1 coordinate 81,164,698, forward strand.
GCCACTTTGATTAGCATGGCATTTTAAAGAGTTAATGTAAAGCAATAAAAGAGAGAGAGGCAGAGAGAGGCGCAAACTATACCACTGTCCCTATTATCAGCGAGACATTTTGAGCACAGCCATTTGAGAAGAGCCAGTTCATGCAAGGTGATACTGATGGTACTTCACAGCGACTTGGCATAGCATATTTTCCCTTAACGAGTCCTCAAAATCACACTCAGGATGGAGAAATTCACTCTTAAGCTGGATGCCTGCCCCTTTGGCACAGGCTAACTTAACATTTTTACTCAATTACTATTTATAAAAGGGGGGGGTGGCAGCGAAGGAGAACCAAGTAGCTTTCCCTTTGTCTTTTTTGAGTTGGGACCTCGATTGTCTAGTAATTTGTGAACAGAAAACGTTAAAGTCATCAGGGAAAGCGTAGCATCCTGATGGAGAAAGAGATAGAATGATGCAAGAGGTTTCTGTTGCACAGATAAATTCTGTTCATCAAACCTCCGCTCCCCGCGCTCTCTCTGCCAGGAAGAACTCCTGTTCTCTTTGGCACGTTGCAGCAATGCTGGCTTTGGAGAGTTCTCCAGGGCTCCAAAGAACAGAATTTCCAAACCATTCCCTGGCTACAGAAGGAAATGAAAGTCAGTCATTTTCAAGAAAAGCAGGTTGGACCGTCCAAGGTTACTATTCTGCGCCATTAAAACCAACACGAAGTTTGCCACCGATGTCTATAGGAGTAGGACTGCACTCCAAGCAAACTTTAGGGGAAGTTTAGTATGTCAACCAAAGAACCAAATTCGAAAAGTTCTATGAAACTGAAAAACAAATGTAGGTGATGGCTAACTAAACGATGAATAAACCCAAGCCAAGTCAGACACACACACAGAAATTACAAATATTTTAACAGCAGTAAAATCCTGGTGCTTTTAATTTCTTTCCAAAAGTCACCAAAGAAACCAATGTACACTATAAATAGACATTGGATTTACCTGTTTAAGGGGGGGGGGGGACTTGCTTGTGAATTTTGCTGTGAATTTTCCAAATGGACTGTATCTCAGGCATTACCAGTACCTTTCATGACAATACAGAGAACAAATTTATAAGCCATGCAAATTCAAGTAAAAACAAGGGCAGGAGTCACCTAAAGGAGCCAGTGTGGTGTAGTGGTTAAGAGCGGTAGTCACGTAATCTGGGAAACCGGGTTCGTGTCTCCGCTCCTCCACATGCAGCTGCTGGGTGACCTTGGGCCAGTCACACTTCTGTGAAGTCTCTTAGCCCCACTCACCTCACAGAGTGTTTGTTGTGGGGGAGGAAGGGAAAGGAGAATGTTAGCCGCTTTGAGACTCCTGAAGGGGAGTGAAAGGCGGGATATCAAATCCAAACTCTTCTAATGGGTCCCATCAGTAGAAGCCCTTTGTAAGGACTTCTGCTTGCTCAACAGGGTTTCCCCCCTGCTCCCTGCATCCCCCTCAAAATCAGGAGAAGCCCAAGAACAGCACAAGGAGTGGGGAGAGGAAGACTCATTCCATCTGCACTGATGGAAGGATCAGAATAGCATGACAAGGAATTCCTCCCCAAGTCTATTTAACGATTTGGATCTGCCAGCAAAACAGAGTTGTAGCCCATCCAATGCTAGTCCCTACTCAATAGCAGAGCCATTGAAATGAATTTAAGTCCATTTAAGTCCATCAACTCATTTAAGTCCATCAACTTCAAGGGGTCTACGCTGAGTAGGATGAGCAATGGCTACAACCCAGTGTTACTGGTTAGTTACAATATCACTCATGGCTATACAGTGTTGTATCCATTTACAAACTGTGCATAAATAAAACCTTCTGTTCACACACATGAGGGGGAACAAGGTGTCCACTGACCCCACCCACTGCATCACCCTGGAAAACTGTTAGTGCAAAGCCAACCATGGTTCCAGTGCATGTTCAAATGAAGTGTGTCAAATTACTTAAGTGTAAATGCTGGCATTGTTTTCAATGGGAGAAAACTGAGCCAGCCTTTGCATTATTATTGAGTTTGTATGGAGCCAGCCATTTCCAGCATTTGAGACCCAATTTCACGGTGTCAAAATTGCTAATGAATTCCAATTCAGCGGCTTCAGGTCAACACGTCCTTTGAAACTTTTTATTATTTTTTATTGCTGGCGCACAGCAGCTACAGAATCTCCTGGAAGATTGAAACGCTCCCCAGCAGTGTTTTTCATGTTACTGGTTTGTGTCCATGTATAACGAGTGACCTGTTTGGCCTGTGTATAAATGGCAGAATGACACGGTTGGCAGGCGGTGCCTTGTATCAATGCGAATCCCAGATCATTTCAGAGTTACAATGTATTTGTTACTGTTTTGGAGACTCCCAAGTTGTACGCTTGGCTGATGTACGCACATGCACAAAATATTTTCTTCCATTCCAAAACAGGAATGATGTCAGTTAATTAGCAGCTATAGAAATGGCTGCTTTGAAAGTGTTTTGAGCAAAGGCTGTTCTCTGCAGTCATTAGGTAGATTAGTTAAACACCAGTGTGCTAGTCAGTCTTCCACTAGAACAAGAAACTATAGAGGCCTTTCCCATTTATACTAAGCATCCCCACATCAATCCAGATACATGGGACATCATATTTAGACTTATCCTGCGCTCTGCCAAAAGAGTAACCATGAAAGCCAACAATTTTTAGATCAACTATGTATTCCAACATGGAAACCAGAGACAGAGGTTATACGCTTCTTATTACAGGGGAGAGACCAGGAGCTCACCAAGACAGTAGCTAAGTTCCTCTATTTGATTTTTTGTCACCAAAGTACGCTACAGGATCCTGCCCTTGCTGGAGACCCACAGAGATGAAATAGATTGCTTGCCTCTTCTTCCCTTTGGCAAATGACTGCACTGTACTGTTGAAATGGCGATGAGATCACACTGGCCTTTTTATTCTGAATGTTTGTATGTGATGCCAATAAAGGTTTGATGATGATGATATACACCAGCATGACTTTTTTCAGATGGAAATTCCAATGGAATCATAGAGTTGGAAGGGACCCCCAGGGTCTTCTAGTCCAACTCCCTGCAGTGCAAGAAACTTTTGCCCAGTGTGGAGCTCAAACCCACAACCCTGAGATTAAGAGTCTCACGCTCTACCAAATGAGCTGTGTTGGGGTAAATGCCTACCAAGAAGGACCAGTTCCTGACTTAGAAATGCTCCCTCTCCCATCCCTCATTGGCGATCACTGGAAGTCATTAAATCAATGGTAACAGAGAAGTACTCTCTCACACAGAGTTCCTTTATCACAATATACCTTAGAGGACTGATCCCTGACACTGCACCCAGGTTTTAGGGTTAAATCCCTGTATGTCACTGGGATTGATTCACAATATGCCAAGAAGTCCTGCTTTGAGGCAGCCCAGGAAGCTCTGGTAGGTCATTCATAAAAGGTACCAATGGCAACCAAGCTGCTTGGTTTGTTTGTACCCGTAACAAACCTGACGCTATGGACTTGGCTGGAATGGATGATCCCTTGGTAGGATTCAATATGCAAGGTTATGACCTGAATGGAAGACCCCCAAACCCAACCAAATGGCCCAAGGTAGACTACAATTTCCACTGCATCAGTTTACTTCCCAAGCAACTTCCTTGACATTATAGACCACGTCATGCAACTATCATCACGATTATCATCTGTTTACCCCATATAAAGCCAAACAACACATTTCCCCTTGGCACACATGCCTCGTTCTGAAATCATATTGCTTCTAAGATGCCTGGCGAGGCTCGTACTTCTGTTGCCAGCTGACTCCATTTCTCTCAGTCAAAAGTGGCTGACGGATGTTATCCTTGCTTTTCTTTCTAATCATAGTTGCCTATTTGTAGCTCTTGGAAGATTTAGTGCTTATGCACGTTAAAAAGGTGCGAGTTTGCATTTGTTCCTGGAGAGCCTTTCAGATATACAGCCCACTTCGACTCTTAGATGAGTAACAGCTTTGGGAGAAGGAATGATGGAAAGACATTAAAACATGTTTATTTGGAAGGTCTTCACGGTCAGATTATCATTTATTATGGGAAGGAGTGTGCGTGTAGAATACCAGAAAGGTACAGTGCATAAACTTGTGCTTATTTCCCTGAATTCCGAAACCACACGCTATTCCCATCTTGCTGCCATATGTTGCTACCAGATGACAACTGCTATCAAATGCTGCTACCAGTAACCTGCCACTCTGTTTATTTTTCCTTTATTTTTTTAACAGCTCATGTAGAACTACAGCTCTGATGGTAATTCATCAAAGGCAAAGAACCACATTTCAAAAAGGTGTTCCAAAATACCTCGCAACTGGGGCTCTTTCTTGAAAGGGTGACTACAAATGCACGGTGCCATTTCTTCAACAGGAGCACAACCAAGCCCAGATGGCACTCATTTTACTCCCTTTTGCCTGGCCAGATTGTATCATTGAACTGTGATACGGCCTCTCACCTGCCTGGATGCAGAGATTTTTTGAGGATGGCGGGTAGAAACTTCTGGATTTCGCTTGGCTAGAATGTCACCTGTTGTACAAAGGTAACCATCGCATGCATTGCCCCGCCCACCCCTGGGCTTGCAGCTCCCAAAAGTCATGTGGCCTTCAGACTGAAAGAGATTCCCTATCCCAGCTCAAGTGACACAATGAAGGACTCGCATGAAGCCACCTTATACAAGTTCAGACCATTACTCAGTGCAACAGAGCTCTATATTGTCTATGCTAACTGGTGGCAGCTTCCTAGGGTTTCAAAAAAGGATCTCTCCCAGACCTGCATGGAGATGCTAGAGATTGAATCTAGGTTCTTCTGCATGCAAAGCACAAGCTTTTCCACTGAGCTCCTGCCAGGATGCAAGTGGCCACACCACTGCAAACGCATCATGCTTCTGGATGGCGGTTGCTAGGAGTCGCAGGTGGGCAGCAAGCAGGCATCCTACAAGCATCTGGTTGAGAACAGGACGCTGGACTAGATGGGACATTGGCCTGAGCCAGCAGAACAGTCTTATGTTCTTGTGCTAAAAATCCAGGGGGAGGAGAGGACATGGCGACACTTATCAGATCTACAACTGCAATCAGAAGTGCCATGTGGGTATAATATTGCAAATGGCTGTTTGGAACTATTCTGAGAATAGCAGGTGCAGATGGTGCTACAAGTATTCAAAGGAGTTGCGTGAGGGTTCAAATTGTGTCGGGGTGTGAGTGCCCAGCCGCTCCTTTTCCCCTCCTTTTCTCCTCCCTGTGACCAGGAACCCTGTGCAATTAGTTTTCCAAATTGTGGGAGAGATTCTAACCATGTTCAGCTTAGTCTCTCCCTGCTGAGCTTCATTTTCAGTGAGCAAAAGGCCAGGGGAAGGAGGGGTTGGGGCAGTACACACAGGGATGGGGACAGGAACACACTGCACCACAGTTAGAGCTCTCACACACATCCTTTTGGTTCTGCATGACAATAATGGGCCAACTCTGATATCTGAAAGCAACAGGAGGAAAAGAGATAGACATAGCTTGGAACATCTAGCATTGCTTTCTCCTCCTCTCTGCATGGGCACTGCCATAAATGAATGAGGGCAAGAAAGACAATACCTTGTGGTCATCCATTGACAGAAAACTGACACAGAGGAACTTGTTGCTTTTTACTTTAGCCAATATATTACCCCCTAGAAGAGGTATTCTCAACCTGTTTGAGTTTGGGGGTTATAAATTGAAGCCAAATGTATAACAATCCCTGATAATGCATGAATTAGACTTAGCGGTCATGGGTAAGAAGAATATCTACTTTTAAGATAGCAACTCAAGACTTTCTGGCCTAGTGGAGATGTTCTTGTGTGCTTCATTTTTAAAAGGGGGAGGGATTTAGGCCTTTTCTTGCAAGATATATGTATATTTTTTGTCTGCTATTCTCCTTTCACCATAAATCTGCTTCTCCTGTTCTATTCTCTGCCCGCTGTCTTGTGTAACACTAAACCATGGCTCAGTGCTATGTAGCCAAGCCTGAGTGAAGAGGAGGAATTCAGCAAGTATTTTGTTTCACTTTTTTAGTGAATGGTTAGTTGCTAAACAACATGACTTCAAACCATGAGTTATGATGCTGGCTTATTAAACATGTCAGACTAACCTGATCTCGTTTTTTGACAGAATTACAAGCCTGGTCGATGAAGGGAACTCAGTGGATATAGCCTACCTTGATTTCAGTAAGGCATTTGACAAGGTGCCCCATGATATTCTTGTAAAGAAGCTGGTAAAATGCGGTCTTGACTATGCTACCACTCAGTGGATTTGTAACTGGCTGACTGACCGAACCCAAAGGGTGCTCATCAATGGTTCCTCTTCATCCTGGAGAAGAGTGACTAGTGGGGTGCCACAGGGTTCTGTCTTGGGCCCGGTCTTATTCAACATCTTTATCAACGACTTGGATGATGGACTCAAGGGCATCCTGATCAAATTTGCAGATGACACTAAACTGGGAGGGGTGGCTAACACCCCAGAGGACAGGAACACACTTCAAAATGACCTTGACAGATTAGAAAACTGGGCCAAAACAAACAAGATGAATTTTAACAGGGAGAAATGTAAAGTATTGCACTTGGGCAAAAAAAATGAGAGGCACAAATACAAGATGGGTGACACCTGGCTTGAGAGCAGTACATGTGAAAAGGATCTAGGAGTCTTGGTTGACCACAAACTTGACATGAGCCAACAGTGTGACACGGCAGCTAAAAAAGCCAATGCAATTCTGGGCCTCATCAATAGGAGTATAGCATCTAGATCAAGGGAAGTAATAGTGCCACTGTATTCTGCTCTGGTCAGACCTCACCTGGAGTACTGTGTCCAGTTCTGGGCACCACAATTCAAGAAGGACACTGACAAACTGGAACGTGTCCAGAAGAGGGCAACCAAAATGGTCAAAGGCCTGGAAACGATGCCTTATGAGGAACGGTTAAGGGAGCTGGGCATGTTTAGCCTGGAGAAGAGGAGGTTAAGGGGTGATATGATAGCCATGTTCAAATATATAAAAGGATGTCACATAGAGGAGGGAGAAAGGTTGTTTTCTGCTGCTCCAGAGAAGCGGACACGGAGCAATGGATCCAAACTACAAGAAAGAAGATTCCACCTAAACATTAGGAAGAACTTCCTGACAGTAAGAGCTGTTCGACAGTGGAATTTGCTGCCAAGGAGTGTGGTGGAGTCTCCTACTTTGGAGGTCTTTAAGCAGAGGCTTGACAACCATATGTCAGGAGTGCTCTGATGGTGTTTCCTGCTTGGCAGGGGGTTGGACTCGATGGCCCTTGTGGTCTCTTCCAACTCTATGATTCTATGATTCTATGATTCTATGATTCTATGATTCTATGAACTAACCATTGTTCATTTTAAACCAGGATCCCTAGGTTTGAACATAAGGCTAAGCTGGGATCCTTTCAAAGGTGAATTTTTATCTGCCAAACCCCTTCTCTTGGCCATGTGACAGGTAGAAAGCCCAGCACTTTCCTTGTTCTCACTCGGGCTCATCCATGCGCTGCTAAACCATGGTTAAATGTTACATGGTTGAAAGGCATACAGATACGCCTTAGGTGTTACTGTGGTACCTCGGTTTTTGAATGTCTCCATTTTTGAACATTTCGGTTTTTGAACACCGAAAACCCAGAAGTAAATGCTTCGGTTTTCAAACACGCCTCAGAAGTCAAACATGCCATGTGGCTTCTGTACTGAGTTTTCCGTCTTGAGTTTTCGAACGTTTCAAAACTCGAACCGTCTTCCTGAACGGATTACGTTCGAAAACCAAGGTACCACTGTATCTCTTTTTCTTTCCTTTGGCACCCGCCCCCATCGCTTTTGTGCATATTAAAATGTGCCGGTTAGATATCTCAGTTCTCTCAGTTGCTTCAAGTCAGTTCGCAAACTTTTTATAATGTTCTGGGGTGGGAATATTTACTGCTTCCCTCTGAAGGTTTTTTAGGCTGAGTGGAAAAGTAAGTTTTGATCGCATTCCATTTGCTATGACCTCTTTGCCTCACAGACCATGTTGCTTTTCCTGGTACATCCACTCACATGCCAACGTTTGTTATGTGAATCTTTCAACTGTGCACATGCACACAACGATTTCTCCTCTTTTTGGGCTTCTTGTTTTAAAATGAAGTAGCTGGCATCCACACACACACACACAAACCAGATACCAGTCACCTAGGGATCTGCTCAAAGCCACTTTGGCCCTCGGCCCTCGTGTATGCCTGACATTCCTAGCGCCTCTATTGGTATCCCTAGTGTTTCTATTGATAAGGGTGCAAATCACTTCTGTGGACCTCTGTGTTAAGTTTCAGAAGCCTGTCACACTTCGGAACATGGCACCAGTGTTTTCCATTCCTCATAGGCCAGATACCATCCTCATATTTGTGAAAAGATGTAGACTGCTGCGATTCCCTACCTTCCAGGCAAGGCAGTGTGACAGATGCTCTGTTTTTTACCCACAAAACTCTATCTGAGCTGACCAAGCTGCTGACTTGCAAATGCTAAATGTAAACAAAAAACAGAATCAGAAAAACCAAAACGCCTTCAGCAGCAGTTGGGCTGCCTTTTAAAATTCAGGGCAGAGTTTTGAATGAGAGCATGCCAGTGTAAACACCCTGACACTGGCCAAACAAGGAAAATAGCATGGATTTCTATGAGATGGAGAAAGGGAGTTTGAAAGGATGAGAGATTTACTGCTGCATTTTGCTGCGTGTGTAATAATCACCACCGGCAGACTCACCCCAGGAAGTGTCGAAATTCCCATCCATCGCTGACACGGATCCAACCACTAAAAATTAAATTATCTTTCCCAGAACATTCCAATTTGGGCTTTGGCAACAACATATGTTTTGATGCTGTTAAACAGATATACACGTACTATCTAAAACATATATAATACAGTGCTCTCTCCCAGGCAAGACTTCCCTCTTGGATTTTTTGCAACAACTTTTTTTTTTTAAAAAAAGAATCAATTGGACATGAAAAATTGAGTGAAGATTCAGATCACAAGATCTGGATCCAGCCCCAAAAGATGCAATCCAAAATTGTGAAAGGAAGTAACGAATGGATCCTTATGAGAACCTGGCATTATGAATGAACGCCTGCAGATGTGTCAGGGCAGATGCGGCATTTGTCAGTACAGTGTGAATTTGACAGTGAGGCAGAGCCAAACAAACGTGGCCAAGGTCAAATTCACAGCATTTTTCCTCCCCTCACTTTCCTCTTGCATTTGACTTAGAATAATGTTACCGGGGTTACTGAAATGCAATGTGCAAGCCAGTATTTTTTTACTATCAATGACGGGATTTTATTTTCAATCTTTTAACTTTACAATAAACGCCATTCAGACAGCTTATAGAAATTTAAAGAGGGAAGGTACCTCAAAGTACATCGAGCCTCACCCTCCCTGCTCAGTGCAGGAATATGCAATATTCCTGACAGATGGCCATCTAGCGTTTGCCTAAATACCTCCAGGGAAAGAAGTACAGTGGTACCTTGGTTTAAGAACAGCTTAGTTTATGAACAACTTGGATTAAGAATGCTGCAAACCCGGAAGTAGGTGTTTTGGTTTGTGAACTTTGCCTTGGAATAAGAACACGTTTCGCTTCCTGTTGAGTGTGTTCCATTTGTAAATTGAGTCCCCTGCTGCTATGGGAAAGCATGCCTTGGTTTAAGAACGGCCTTCCAGAACGGATTAAGTTTGTAAACCAAGGTACCACTGTACTTGACTTTAATGCAAAATAATATAAAATGCAAATAGAGCTCTAGACTGCTACCCTGGAGTTGACCACAGGAACAAATTGCCAAGGTAGAAAAGAGTCAAGCACACTAAAATTTCCTTTGGAATGACTTCCTCAAGGCCTGACTGACCTCGTACATAAATGATGATGTACTGGAATCTTACCCTCAAGTCACATTGGCTACAGACGATCAGAACCCTGTGCTTTCCTCTACAGCAGGAAACATCCAGATGTGGTTAGACTACAGCTGCTGGTTCAGGCTGATGCGAGGTTGAGTCCCAACAACATCTGGAGAGCCAGAGGTTCCCCATGTCTGCTGTATACCATGCTTGAAGTACCTCAAACTATTTGCTCTGCAATTCCCTCTCAGGTTCTTATAGCACACGTGCGAGGAACCTTTAGCCTTCCAGATGTTGCTGAACCATAATTTCTATCATCCCAAGTCACTGGTTATGCTTGCAAGGGCTGCTGGGAGTTGTAGTTCAGCAACGCCGGGAGGGCCAAATGTTCCCTGCTCTTGTTGTGGGAGGGTTCAAGTCCTGTAGAGGTATGCATGCCCCTTGCTGTTTGAGCTGCTAGAGGGCTGAAAGCAATGATGGCCCTGCCTTATTATAATGGTTAATCTTGCAATTCTTGCAACCAGGAGCCCAGGATTCAGAGGACTGTGGAAATCTGTGAACGCTTCCCACCAATTGCCTTTCAAGCAGGACAAATGTCCTCTGAAAACTCCAAGGTTTTATCCTCTAATGTAGTGCCATTATGGAGAGATCACCTGAAACAGCCAATTCTCTTTTTAAAAGACACTAAGCTACTTGAACAATGACAGAATACTGGCCAGTTCTTGGGGAAACAGCTACAGAATTAGTCACAGACCCCATGTTTACACGAATACGGTATTTTTAAAAGATACCAACACTTATCGCACACCAGAGATTGTCATACAAAGATGCTGTGGCCACCATCAAGGATTTAGCTACTGACCCCCATCTGCCTTGCCTCTCAAAACTCTAAGTCTTCGAGAAGCGGTTCCCTCACTGCAAGAAGTGAAGCTACAGGGAACCAGACAGAGGGCCTTCTCGGTAGTGGCACCCGCCCTGTGGAACGCCCTCCCATCAGATGTCAAGGAAATAAACAACTATCTGACTTTTAGAAGACATCTGAAGGCAGCCTTGTTTAGGGAAATTTTTAATGTTTTATGTTTTGTCACATTATATTATTAATTATTATTATTATTATTATTATTATTATTATTATTATTATTAATTCTGTTGGGAGCTGACCAGGGTGGCTGGGGAAACCCAGTCAGATGGGCGGGGTATAAATATTAAATTATTATTATTAATTGTTATTATTCTTTGGTGGGGGCATCCAGAGAAACGCCCACAAATGTTAAGTTAAGCAATTGCCGGTATACAGCAATTGTGGGTGGTAATAAGTAGATATGGTCTTGTTTTTTCCACAGACTCTTACTCAAGGATAGCTTATGCAATACATTGACTTTACTTCTGCCTTTGCAAATTATACATATACGCATTTACAAAGTGCACCAATCCATCCTTCCACATGTTCTTGTGTGTGCGCAGAGCTTCCCATTTCAAAAGGGAGATCCTATCCACAGGCACAACAATGAGCTCCCTCCGCTGAAAGCGTTGCTCCTTTCCAATAGAGTAACCATCTGCAAGTATCAGAGCTCTCCAGACTTTTAGCATTTGATGACTCTGCAGATGTGCATTCAGTGTTCGTCATTGGCACGAAAAGCCCAGCAGTTCTTAAAATGCATGCCATGGGACTCTGGTGCAGAGGTAGGTAACCTGGTGACTCCTTCCAGATGTTATTGGGATTCTCAACTCCCATCATCTCTGATGACTGGCTATGCTGGCTGGGCTGATGGGAGTTGTAGTCCAATCTGAAGGGCACCAGTTTAGCTACCCCTGCTCTAGTGAATCACAACAGGGATGGAAGCATTGTTTGAAAAGTTAAGCATCCATCAGCCTGGGCTCATTGAGTTCCGCCATTTCTCAATATATGAATCGTGGCATTTGTCCTGAGGCTCCTGCCAGGATTCACTGACAGTTCTTTCTATACCTGGTAGGTTCAGGGAATCCCAGAAGCAAAATAACTGTATTCAAAGCGTATACCTGAACCTTGACTTACCAGGCAAAGGGAGACACAGAACACCAGGAGGCAATTTTAACCAGTACCAACTTGCTGGGAGCTGATTAAGGAAATGCAGGTGTATCTTTTTGAATTTAGTAAGTGAAGTGCTATTCCAGTTACAGCCTAGGAAAAAGAAATGCGCTGCAGGTATGAAAAGATTAGGAAACCAGCTCAGCTCAGTTCATGTTACGTGAATGAATCATGGATTCCCACACTCCCTCCCTTCTTGTCCTGCAAAAAGACATCTGTCAGAGGCGCTGTGGGCTTATATGTTCATTGTAGATTCTGTACTGAGCAGGAAGTTGGGTTGCTTGACTCCAAAGGTCTTTTCCAATGCCATAATTCTTTGATTCTATGTAACCACAGGCTAACTATAGATGGGTGGTCTGTATTATTTTATTAATACTATTGCTACGAGTTTGTCATGGCCTTTGGCTAGAATAATAAATTTACGAACTAGATTGTAACCACAGTTGGCCATTACATTAAGCTGAGCAAACTATGGTTTGCTTGTGTACAAGCCAGTACTGGAAATCACACTGTGTCATTTCTGATTTACAGATGCACTTTAGTTTGTAATTACTGGACGTAATTAGGATTTGCCATGACAGAGTCAAGGGTGCAATGAGAGAGGGAGGAAGCCTGTAAGTCCAGGACTTCTTCCTGTAACGCTAAACCACGGTTTAGTGTTTGCATCCAAATTGAGCTAAGGTTGCCATCATACACATTCACTAAACGGCACCCTCTTTGTCCACTGCAGACGTTGCATTCTTAGTCATTAAATCAAAACAATGTGGGGGAAATTGATTATGTCAACAAAGAGAAACAACTATTAGAAACTGAACCATGCTGAAAAGCACAGTGATAGAAATCATGTCATTAAGCACTCGACTCGTGGATAGCATCTTTGCAAAAAGAAGCAAAAAACAAAACAAAACAAAAAAACGCCAGCCCAGTTACAATCGGGAAGCAAACACACTCTAAACAAACGAGCAAATAAATGTGTTTAGTCTAAACAATGCTGTTGATGCACTTATTAAATTAAAATAATACCTGGGGAACATATCATTCCCATGCTGAAAAATGCCTTGGGGGGGGGGGGAGAAAGAGAAAGAGAGAGAGAACAAAGTATAGCATAAGGTTTTGCAACGGGAGTGGAAACATTTGTGTATTCTCACTAATGACTTGTTTTGTCAAAGATGCACTGGGAACTTCCAGTGAATCTGTAGCAGAGAAAGACTCCGAGGAGAGACACTGTACAGGCCAAGGCAGCAGCGGGCCAACTGGAAGGGGCTCCTTAGCTTTTCCCAACCTGACCTCCTTCAGATGTTTCAGATGGCAACAGCCGTCAGCCCCATAGGGCACGGCCATTGTAGTCCAAGACATCTGGAGGGCACCAGGTTGGGCAAGCCTGCTCTCGGATCACGTTGTCACTGAAAGCAGAAAAACTAAAAACTGAAGACCTAGTATTTCATTTCCTATGATGTTAATGGTTAGCAGCCCATGCTGTGAGAGGCATTTCGGTAACTGTTCATTCCTCAGAAGGGAGGTGGAGTTCTGCTATTAGATTCATTGTGCATATAAAGTTCCTGGGTTCTCTGTCTACACTCTAGAGCAGAGGTGAAAATTAGGATCCAGCCAGCGCCTGACATCACAGTGGCACCAAGTGACCCAAAGTATTTTTTACCACTTTGAGCAGCACATTCCATTGGGGCTTCCTGTACAAGAAGTCCTGCTATGGACAGGGGTTGGCTGCACTGTGGAGTCCCATGATTCTCCCTACCAATCAGTTAGAGCGGGCAAGAAAGAGAACGGAGCGCCAGGGTAGCAAATTCAGGTCTTCATGAAATTGAATGGGACAGCTTTAAGTGAGTGACCCCCAGCAAGACTGATTGGTGGGGGGAACCCTATTTTCTCTCCTCCCCCCCCAATGGATCTGCCAGGGACAAGGGTAACCCCAACCACAAATGGAGCCCCTCTAGGCACAGACTTCTACTTTCTCCCATGTCAGGGAATGGCTGCCATTCACTCCTGTGATAAACTGCTGCAAAACTTGCCCCCTTCCCTGTTGAGAGGTGGCCCAGTCTCTGCCGAAAGCATTCCCTGGGGAATGCTGTGCGTGTGACAGGCACTGCAATACTTTAAGTCCCCTATATAACACACACACCCGATGTAGATGGGCATTTTGTTCATGTTTATTTACAGAAATCATTGTGACAAATGTTCTTAAACTGTGTACTTTAATCTTCCCCTCCCTCAAGCATTTGTCATTTCGTAAATATTTTTGTCAGGTACCGAGGTAAGACAGTTGTGCCCAATGAATTTCTTGGCTACCGGATGGCCCTCTCTAACTCTTAACGCTTTTGCAGAAACAGCAGGGTTTTTATTCTGTTATTCTGTCTTCATGAGCACTAGAAACTTTACAACACACACATTATATTGATGGGCGTTTTGCCAATATTCTTCTCGGAAATGAGTTAAAACTCAGAGAGTCTTGTGATTCTTTATGAAATGCCAGGTTCTTATGAGCTACAAAGGTTACTTCAGGTCATGCAGATTCCGACACTCCTTGCTCCCACTCCACACACAAAAAATCATTCTGAAGTCTCATAAAAGTCAATGGGAAAAGTTTGGCAAATCATGACTACATCCTAATGATTTCAATGAACAGCTCCAATTCCATACACATCCACCTGGGAGTAAGTCTCAGTGGACTCAACAGACATGTCATCTGTCATGGATGCTTAGCAGAGATTCCTGCCTTGCAGGGGGTTGGACTAGATGACCCTTAGGGTCCCTTCCAACTCTATGATTCTATGCACATATTGAAGCACACCTAGCTTTAAGCACATATATTTAAGCCAGGCATAGGCAAACCTGGCCCTCCACATGTTTTTTGGGACTACAATTCCCATCATCCCTGACCACTGGTCCTGTTAGCTTGGGATCATGGGAGCTGTAGTCCCAAAACTACAAGCCGAGTTTGCCTGTGCCTGATTTTAGCACACCTAGGCTATGAAGAATAGCTATGGTTATCAGGGTAAGAGAGAAAGTCCATCAACCCGCAACAGTAAGAAGAGCAGACCCCAAGTCCATTTAGT
Source organism: Podarcis bocagei (assembly GCF_964188305.1). Classification (NCBI taxonomy): domain Eukaryota; kingdom Metazoa; phylum Chordata; class Lepidosauria; order Squamata; family Lacertidae; genus Podarcis; species Podarcis bocagei. The sequence continues at coordinate 81,179,702 of NC_138127.1, forward strand.
CTGGCATCCCTTTTCCAACAGTGGCATGTAGGCAATAGCCCTCCAGGTGAAAACGACGACTACTTCACCCAGAGACAGCTCATAGATTTGATGGCTGGGATCTTGGAAAACCGCAATAGGGAACCTGTGACCCACCAGATGTTACCATTTCTATTAAGGCATTCTTTATTGGAGATCCAATTACTCTTTTCATAATTTAATAAGGAGCAGTGAAGAACCCTGACCCTCTTCTTCTAAAAGCCTCAGCCAGTTTAATGTGAAGGCACTTTCCCTCTCAGCAGATCACTGTCCCTGGTGACTATAGTTTTCACTTTTTACACTAGAGAGTTTTGGTACAAATTGTACTTACAGCCTATAAACCTTTCCCAGATATGACTCATTTTCAAGTGTCTGGATTTAAGTCTCTGTTCCAAAATGAGAGAAGCTCATCTGAAGCCAATTCCCCCAATAGGCTCAGAATTAAAGACATGTTCTACCATTGGCACGTGTGATGGTGTCCCGTGAAAATGTCATAATGCATGTTCTGCGTAGCAGTGCCAACTGCAGACAATGGGGAGAAGATGCACTTCATTTTTCAAGTATCTGCATTTAAGTCTCCACTCCAAAATGAGACAAACTTCACTCCAGGCAACTTCTCAGGAAGGTCAGAATCCAGGTCCCAACATTGGTTAGCTTCTTTGCTTGCAAGCCACCTTACATATTTTATTAAAAATGTATAGTATAAATGCTAACAATGAATAGTAAACTGCCATGTATGGTGATCACCTATGATAATATATGGGCAGCATTGCCAGCTGCAGAGAATGCTGCAAAAGGACTAATCAAGTATAGTCACCTGATGAAGATGCTCTGAGCAGTGGTGGCTGGTGCCTTTTGGGTAGAAGGCAAGGAGACCGAGAGTAAGTGGACCAGCCTCCACTGGTTGAGGTACCAAATCTAACAATGTTGCATAGTGATAAAATACATAGCATAGGAAACCAACATGGAGTGCTTCAGATGTTATTGGACCCATGTTCCATCAGCCCCAACCAGCATAGGCAATGGTCAGGAATGATGGGTGTGTAACTTCTGGAGGATCTCACACTGGATGTCCCTTATACAGAGACTTGAAAGACCTGAAGGCAGTGCTAGGCATAGGAGCATCAAGATGGAATTGCCTTGCTATATGGAATCTTGAATGCAGCCAGCACCACCTGTGTCATATCTTGTGGGACATGGGTGGCGCTGTGGTCTAAACCACCAAGCCTCTTGGGCTTGCCAATCTTAAGGTCGGCAGTCAAATCCGTGCAATGGAGTGAGCTCCTGTTGCTTTGTCACAGCTTCTGCCAACCTAGCAGTTTGAAAGCATACCAGCTCAAGTAGATAAATAGGTACCACTGCAGCAGGAAGGTAAATGGTGTTTTCATGCGCTCTGGTTTCTGTCATGGTGTCCAATTGCACCAGAAGCAGTTTAGTCATGCTGGCCACAGCATTCTGTGGACAAACACCAGCTCCCTCAGCCTGAAAGCTGAGATGAGCACCACACCTCATAGTCAATTTCAACCGGACTTAACCGTCCAGGGGTCCTTTACCTTTACCATATCTTGCAACACAAGTGGGATGTATGGCAGCCCCAAGAGCCAGCTACTTCACTATATGTAAAGGATTCACTCATGAGCTTTATGGGCAAGTACATAAAGCTAGTCCCTATTTATATCAAAATATGATTCAACAACTAGTGGGCTCTAGGCAAAGTTTAGCTCTCTCAAGTGATACCACTTCAGAAAGAGTGGAGGAGTATAGAGGAGTAGCATCTGAGGCAATGGGGTGACACAGCAGGCCCCCATGCTTCACTCATTTGTCAAGGTGGCCTCTCTGTCTCACAGGGTGTTCAAAGTTTCAGAGAAGATGATCCCACAACTTTCCTAAGCAACATATTAATACAAACATAGCCAATTTGCTGGCCTTCAGATGTTGGTGGACTACAGCTCCCATCAGTTACAGCCAGCATGGCCACCGGACAGGGATACTAGGGCATGTTGTCCATACACCACCACTTTGGCTGCCGTGTATTAATGATTCAAAATCTGTTTTGGCAAGACTTGAGAACTCACTGCACCTTATCAATCTCCTTCAAATGTGCTGATCAAAACTTATGTCCTCAAATTCCAACAGGTTCCTGACTAGCCTAGCCTCTGCATCTTAGTTAAATTCTAGAATTCACTCCTGCAAGAGGTAGTGCTGGCTACCAACTTGGATGCATTTAAAATAAATTCAGACAGGTTTGTGGAAGATAACGCCTATCAACGGCTACTAACCACGAGGGCCATGTTCTAGCTCCACTGTCAGAGGCAGTATGCCCCTCAAGGCAAGTTTCTGAATCACAAATTGGCAGAACGCTGTTGGGTCTTGCTTGCAGGCTGGTTGGACATTGAGAGAACAGGATTCTTGACTGGGTGGGCCACTGGCCTGATCCATCGGGCTCTTGTGTTCTTTGCTATGCATCTGTCCACCTATCTGGCACCTGCTACAAGAAGCACTTAATCTGACTTCCACATGAAGAAGAGGAATGTCACTCCACGCCAATACATCCCCTTCCTCCAAACACCAGAGCAGCAACACACTTTCTGAAGCTGTGGTATCTCCCATTCCCTTCAGCCACTTCTCATTCCCATGACCCAAATTCCCCGCAGCCCAAATCCTTACTGGAAGCGAGTTCCACAGAATTCAGTTACTTCCCAGTAAGTGTGATTAGGGCCGATATCTTAATTCCCCCATTATCCATTCCACCCTGGTGGGGCTGTGTAACCCTCTGGAAAACAAAAGCCCACAGCTACTTCTGTACTCTACTAGTAACCCAATTCCTCTGAAGACAAGAAACCTACACACATATAAACACTAGTAAATCAATTCCTTGTTGATAAAGTAGAAACATGCCATTGTATGTAGCTGGTTTATAATGTTTTCTTTCATTAGGTAAAATACTCCGCAAAAGAGGAGGGGGAGACTACGTGAAGCAAATATTCATGCAACAGAGCTAATGGAAGGATAAATCACACCAGTGGCTCTCATAAAATTGAGGTGTAGACTAGAGATTCAATTTAAGGAGTACGGTTGTGCAGGGGGTGAACTGTTCTGCATTAAATTAGTTAACTTTCATGTGGAACTGCTACGAAAAGTATAAACAGTTGCAGTTTTTCAGGACTCTGTAAATTTATATCCCAACGTCCAAACTTCAAAGGGGTAAGTTATTCTCTAAACTTAAGCCCAGCTCTTACTCAAGCAAAACTCTCATTACAGAAAGCAAAGTTTTTCCTCAGCGAAAGGAGAAAGAAAAGACATAATTGGTCCTTTTATAGCTATTAGAAACAAGGTGTACAACTCAGGCTCTGGAAAGGTACATTACTAATTCTCTGGAGGAGGAACTAAATTCCCATGTCATCCTAATTTGCTTTCCAGTGTTCGATACTAACACAGAAACCATGAATGTGGTCCTGGTTAACCTCAGGGCTAAAAGAAATTATGGAAAAGATGCAGTCCCATAATTTAAAGGTCTCTAATGGATCAGAAGATCTGGAATGTTTTTATGCGGCTACACGGTGGGAATTTTTTCTTACACTTTTGGAACTAATACACAAAAATCTGCCCCAAATGAGGAAAATCTGGTTGTCCTGATGGACTCAATGCCCTGTGTATGATATGAGATTTGCTTTTATATTCCACTCCTGTAATCCTGTTATCTTTTCAATAAAGTTTATTAAAGGAAGAAGAGGAGGAAGAGTGGAAGGAGAACTGATACTATAACTAATGCCAAAAAAGAGAGAGGATGCAATTCACATCCATTAAAAGCTAGAGAGGCTTTGTTGTTGCTTTCAAATGGGTGACTGATGCTTGGAACCAAAATGCTGTACCAGATTTTGCTTCATCAGCACTTAAACTACCAAGATCAGCCCTATCACACACAGTTCTGCTTGTGATTCATGCACCGATGTTTATGGACAACCTATCAAATGATGGCCTGCATGTGCCAATAGCCATCAAAGATTCAATACCCCACATTTCGTCCTTCCAATATCATGTTTTATATCCTCTTCCATAATTTCAAACACAATACTTTCAACAGACTCCATCCGCACATTCGGGAACAAGTAATCAGGCGTGCATTTATTTCTTACTCATTTAAAAGCTGTTTAGGGTCATCCTACAGGACAGCAATGGGGAACTGGTGGACCTCTAGATGTTAGTGGGCTACAATAATTCCCATCATCCCCGACCATTTGCTCTGCTGTCTGGGGCTGACGCGAGTTGGAAGTCCAACTAAAGCAGAGGAGTCCCAGGTTGCCCATCCTTGCTATACAGGACAGCTTGCTCTCTGGACATCTTACCAAATCACCAGCCATGAAGGCATCTTCTGCTTGCAAGATGCCCATAGCATCTGGTTAGCCACTGTGGCAACAGGATGCTGCACTAAATGGGCCTTTGGCCCGATCCAACAGGTCTCCTCTTATGTTCTTAAAATTATAATTCCACACACAATCAACACAGGTTTCGCAGCCAAAGAGCAACGAGTCCTTCAGAGCTATGGAGGTACAGTGGGACTGCAGGGACACACGTTAAGCCACTCCCCCAAGGCTTCACAACTGTTGTATCTATGGAGGCTCCAGGGGGATTGAGAAAGCCTGGGAGATCAGGGTTCTCAATCATGTCTCCTGGGGTCCCTTCCAACTCTACAATTCTATGATTCCTAGATAAAAAGAACTGCTATTTATGTTTGTGGTGTTTATCTAGAGCAGGTGTGGCAACCTTTGGCCTTCTAGATGTTCTTGAACTACAAATACCATCTACCTCAGCAAACATGGCCAGTGCTTTTTTTCCCTTAAAAAATGTTTAGGGGTACTCTCATTTTCCCACCCATATTGTAATTCTGCCCCTTAATGAGGCCAAACTTAGATTCACAAAATGTTTAGGGGTATACATACCCCTGCGTCGCCCCATAAACACTGAACGTGACCATTGGCCAGGGATTATGGGAGCTGGTCAGTAACATCTGGAGGAACAAAGGTTCCCCACCCTTGATTCACAGCTATAGGACCTATGGAAGTCCATTAAGCTTTTTCCATTGACCTCCATGCAATGTACATTATAGTTGTGAACTTTGTGTAACCTCAATTGCAGCAAATTTGAGACTTGTAAGGGAGACACAGAGCACAGCTAATGAAAGGATGCCGCAAGCCACTCAGGGATATTTCCTTGCCTGTATCTTAGAAATCTAAGCCTGTTCATTCCTGATACACGTTGATTTCCATGCCCGACCCGAGTCACTGTCTCCTTTTGTGCTCCCACAGACCATCGCTGCAAAAAAGCCCAGTGCCCTTTGATTCCCTTGGTGCAAACTATCGGCAAAACCTTAACACAACTTCGCTTTGAGCCTTAAACTAACAGCACGTGAAAAGATTAATACGAATAAATTCTGAGCTAATCAGATCCCTTTTTTAAATGTTGACACAGTATTATTTATATCCCATAAATACCTTCTTGACTAAAATTCATCCCAGGAGATTGGCAACATGCCAAGGCTATTCATATTTACTGTATTTATATAGTACAGTTGGCCAAGGATAATATTTAAGACAAAATATGCCCTGGGATATATACAATATCTCTTTGCGTTTTCCTTTTAAATCTCTCCATTGCTAAAAATATTTAGACTGAATGTTACAAATGTCCCACAAAGACCTATCAGGGATCTGCTTAGTGATATATAGCCGACTGTGAGTATAATTAGAGCATATTTGCAATACTTGGGCCATAGTCAGTTACCAAATGCTAACATCTCTGTGGTAAAAAAAGGGGGGGGGGTAGTTTTTAAAAAGAACTCTGAATGATGGCTCTTTCCCATGCCTTTCACTCTATGACCTCAGTGTGTTTGCAGAGATCTCCTTTCTCTTCCCGCATCACTGCCTGCTCAACTAATGCAGGAACTGGAGAGTTAAAAAAAAAAGCGAAAAAAAGACCCACCTTCCTTCAGTAAGTCTGAAGGAAAGTGTACAAAGCAGTCCAAACCTGCATTTTCAATTCACTCATTCAGATTATATATTTCTTCTTGGCTGTATATTTTTTCTTCCTTAGAATGGCTTGTCCAGCCCAGCGTATATAACTAGACAGTGGAAAAACAGTTAACCCACTTACTGTGATCTTCCCAACCAAGCATTTCCACAGTAAGGCTGGCTGAAGCTCGAGAAAGGGCCTCAGCTCTTAAACTCATGATGCTCTCTATTGGCGGGTACCTGCAATATCCGCACTTGTCCTCCAAGGGCTGTTTTGCCTTACAGACCCAGCTTCGGAGGAGATTCTCACAGGGTTTTTAATTATTCCCGGGATCGCAGCTTGGATCGTTTACATTCTCCAGAAGGCAATGTTTAGCCAGGCTAGCGTTGCCTCTTTACGGGGAGGAGAAGTGTGGTTAGAAAGATGTCAGAAACAAAACAAAACAAAAATCTCCAGCTAAAAGGTGATAAGCCTAGATCAAGATGCTGCTAGGATTATAGATTGGCTGGTAAACAATCTCAGAGCACAGACTCCTGCGGAACAAACAAAGAGATCTCCAATGAGCCAGCGGAAGATCAGTGTGGGTGGGTGAAACGTCTATTTAAGAAGAAGGGGGGGGGGAGCAGCCTTGCCGTTCTCTTCTGTGTCTCAATGTTATTGCTACAAATTACGCTAGAGAGCTTGCGCATACCCACTTGGCTCCAGCACACTTGACAAAGTCTCCCTTCCCTTGGGGCAACAAGGGTGGAGCACATTTATCACAGACATTCTGGATGGTGCCTTAATTGCAATAATAAAACCCTTTGATTGCCAGTGGTGTCCTCTTCCAGAGATTGTCATTTTTAACAAATAAAAAAAGGGGGAGGCAGCAGCACAAGGAGAAAGGGGGGAGGGGTTCTGAGTTCCCTGGCTGGCATCCTGGGACTCTCGCTAGCAAGCCCCAGCAAGCCTCAAAAAGCTACACCTTGGTTGCCTTCAAAATAAATAGAAGAGGCTACAATTAGAAAGTCTAGGCTAAAGCTGCCAAGGTGGCTGCATTACGCATTTCGGAAAAAGGTATGCGCTTTTCAGAGACAGACCAAGTATATGAGTATCAAATAAAGTTATAAGGGTGGGGGGGAGGGGAGGGGGAAGACTGGAAAACAAATCAGGGAAAAGAAACACTTAGCCTAGGCATGTAGTAAAGCTGCCTCGTTTTTTTTCTCATACGAAGTTTCCTACAATGATCGACATTGGGGTTTGATTTTCTATGTATTCTTCCCTTCCTACCCACCCACCCCAGCTGGCAAAAAAGGTGAACTGACTACAGTGGAATGTGAATGGGTCCATTTTACAGCTGAAGAGACTAAGGCTGCTATCCTTGTTGAACGCAGTAGAACTTACTTCTGAGTAAGCTTGTAATTTACTGCACAGCAAGGCTGGAATCCTATGCACACTTACTCTGGTACAAAGCCCATTGGGCTCAATATTCTGAGCAAATGCATAGAATTCCTCAGAACGGCTGCTAGACAAGAGTCAGCCGGCCAAAGCCAAACCAACAAGTCCAAGTCGGAGGTGGGATTTGAATTCATGTCTCCCACCTCCAAACACTAAGTCTCTGGACCACAGTGGCTCTGGCCCAATGCACAGAGCCAGCTCTTTCAAGCTCTAATTTATTTTTCAGGAAAGAGTGCACATAATCAGTTCCAGCTGAAGCCTTCACAGACTGTGTCCAGGAAGCTGGACTTAAAAAAAAAAAGAATTAAGGGAGTATCATTTTGTACCTGGAAATAAGGTCACCACAAATGGGAACAACTAAATTGATAATAGGATCTAAAGAGGCACTTCCTGGAGGATCTGTCCTTTTTTGCTTGTACCAATTGCAGCAGCCAGCTTCAAAAGAAACTCGGTTTTGGGGTGGATACACTACTGAGCTAGATTGCTCCCCTCTCTCCAAGGTACATTGAAATGGACCACTGCCCATATCAGACACAAACCAGCAGTGGGAAGTGAAGTGATCAGCTTTGGAAGCTACCAACTGAACTGAAGCGGGGGGGGGGGGCTAGGCAGGTGATAAGAAAAGAGCTGAGAGAATACTTTTGGGGTGGGTAGGGGGGGTGGGCTTTAACAAAGTAAACTAATCCTATTAAGGGGAAATTTTGTTGACCCAGGTGTTGGCCAAATACTAAGGGGAAACGTACACTGATTGCTGGCTGGCTGGGGGCAGGCAAAGACTGGATGGAGAGCATCCAGGGAGAACAGATTGAGAAGCCACTGTTCCCACCCAAAGTGGGGGCGGAGGGGAGGGCTTTGAAAAATAAACAGAGGGAATTTGAGGATGAGAACAGATAAGGAGGCTTATTAATGTATCTGGCATCGGAAGGCACCAGGCACTGCCAAAAACGATGGGAGTGAGGCAGGAGAACTGCCAGATGTCCCCTTCTTTTCGAAGGGTGATTCCCGGGTGCTTAGATTCCAAAATGAGAGGTGCCAGAGACAAAGATTAGGTGGGAGTCGCACAGTATTCCCAGGAAGCCCTTAACTCTGGATCTCCGATTTGCTGCCCAGTAGGGAGGCAAAGGAAAAGCACTCTGCACATGCTCAGGAGAATCCCCTTCTAGAGACTATGTGTCATGTGCCAGGACTGAGGTCCCACACAGAAAAACAGGGGGATGATCCCCACGACAGAGGAGCCTGATCGCAACATAAACCCCAGCAAGGATTCCAGATTTCAGTTCGTTAGACCTCCCTCTGGTGCAAAGGTGCTTCGTCCACCTGCCCTCTCCGTATCTCGTCTCCACCCCAGCATCACAGAACCAGATCTGGAAAAATATTTAAAATGCAGAAATATTTGAAATTGGGAGGGCCCCCGGTATTCTTAGAGGCAACCCCAAATTTTATTTCATTCTTGGGCAGCTGTACCCCTGGGCTGTGCTTAAACAGTCAGGACAGCCTATATTATTTTCTAGAGATTTTGATCCGGCGGCAGCAGCACTTAGCAAGGCTCGCTCTGACCGCGTGCGCGTTTTTCTGCCCTCAAACAGCCGCCGGCGCGCGCATTCGCACTTACTTGCGGACTGGAAAGTAGGCTGCATGTCTACTTTGTAAACCTCTTTGGCGTAATACTCCTCGTCGCTCCTCTCCTTCTCGCAAGTAGCTGCCCTGTGGTTCGCCTTCTCCTGCAACAGGTCCCTGGTGCTGTTGTAGATCGAGATGACCTCCGGAGGAACCTCCTCGGGCTCCGGGTACTCTTCCGGAGGGCTGTTGAGTTTCAGTTTGCTCAGGATCTGCCCCCGGATCGCTTCGATCCTCTTGCGCATAAACTGATCCATGTCGAGGGTGCTGCACGTCGACAGGGCGAAGGCCACCGCGGCCAGATCCAAGGTGAGGAAGACGCTCCACAGGTAGCAGTGCATTTTTAGGAAGGTTGAGAGAGAAAGCACCAAAAAGCACGTTTTCTCACTCTTCACCTTCTCACCTACCCCCACCCCAAAAACGGAAAAGTGACCGGTTCCCCCCCTCCCCCCTCCGGTCTTCTTGCTTATGTGGACGCGTGAGAATAAGGCTGAGAATTTACATATATATTATAGATTTTGGAGAGATGGGAGGAATGCAACAGATCGCTAGTCCAAACAGTAGCTTGCACCGGATTTCTGGCCTCCAAAATGCTGGGATTTGGGTCGCACGATTGCGAACAGCCGTGGCGTTGCAGCAGAAGCAGCAAGTTCAACCCGGCAGTCGCTTCTTATTAAAAACTGCAACAGGTTGATGAGCGGTTTTTCTTTTTTCGAAAATAGCTGCAACAGGTTGCAAAGATTTTCTTTTTAAGCAGGTTGTTACCACCACAGCAAACAGATTGCAAATCAGCAACGGTAGCTGCGCTTCCGCCAGGAAGGGGAAAAAAAGAGGGGCGATACTGATAATAAAAAACCCCGAAAGAAAAATAATAATAATAATAATCACGTCAATAGTTTCTTAGAGAGCTGAAGGGGTTTGGGCGGGTGGAGAGAGAGAGGCAACTGGCCACCAATTCAACTGCGGGCTTCCGAGACGCGGATCTCCGGCTTCCCACGAGCTCTCGCGCTCCTCAAGTGAGATGGCACCGGCTGGTAGTCGGAGGGAAGCCCGTCCAGGGGGGATGCCGCCCCCCGGTCCTCCTCCTCCTCCTCCTCCTGCCGGAGACAGTCCGCAGCTCCCCCTTTGGCCGAGGGGCCGGCGCCCCAGCGCGCTGGGAGGCGGCAAGCGCCCACGTGTGTGCGTGTTTGTTTGGATGCGTGTGCGCGCACGCCGGGGGAGCAGCCGAGCCGTGCCAGGGGCGCGCGGCCGGGCGCCTTAAGGTGGCTGCGCCGGGTTCCCCGCCGTCTCCTGCACCCGCGTGGAGTTGCTCCTCCTTTTCCCCGGGCCCGCGGGCTGCTCCTCTCGCTGCTACTCCTGCTGCTCCCCAAGCAGCCAGCTAGTCTCCCTCTTCTCCTCTGGCTACTTCTGGCTGCCCGACTTTTCCAGGAGCTCCCTCCTCTTCCACAATTAAAAAACAAAAGGAGAGAAGGAGAAAAACCGATGACACAGTCAAGCGAGCTGAGCTGCTCCTTCCCCAACCTCTTTCTTTTTTCCTTTCGAGTGGACTGCAAGAGTTGGAGTCTTCCAGGCAGCCTCTCTTCTCCTCCTCCTTTGCTTGGCACCTTCCTCCCCCGAGTAGGTGCTTTCTTGCTGCTGCCCAGGACTTCTTCCTCCCCGGCTTGAAGCGCAGCCCCAGGTCCGCCCCTCTCGCCGCTCCTGCCCTAGCGAGAGAGAGACCCTTTCGCCGGCCGAGAGCAACATCGCGGGCTTGGGCCGGCAGAGGGAGAATTTATAAGGGCTGCCCGGACCGCGTGTGCGCGCGTGTGCTTGGCCTCCCCGGCGAGGTGACGCGCGGAGGTTGCCGGCGGAGGCGGCAGCGGAAGATTCCTCCGCCGTCGCTTTCTGTCACTGGTGGGGCCAAGGCGCCCCTCGACCCCGGGGCCAGGGAAGGAGACGGGGAGCCCCGTCCGCGGCCAAGGGAAAAGAAGTTTCCTTGGGCCAGGCCAGCTCTCAACTTAAAGATTTCCTCCTTTATGGAGAGAAAGGGCACACTATTTCACGCGTCTTGAAATAAAGGAATCCGGTGAGATTTAAGGAGTCCCTACTTTTAAAGCCAGCTTCGAAAAGATAAGAGAGACTATGCAAAAAGTTGGTTTCCACCAGGGGTGCCAACTTGGGGGGGGGGGGGTCAGGTAAGCCCCGCCCTGCTTAATTGGACACGTGCATGCACACTATTTAAATGGCAAAGCCCATCAACTTTGGAGGGGGTGTAGCCCTCTCAAATATTTGGGGGGGGGGCGCCAAAGGGGCCTCGGCCCCTAGAAGTTGGCTCATGTTGTTCCCACCTCTTTTTGCCATCTGAAGGAGCCATATACCGTGGTACCTCGGGTTAAGAACTTAATTTGTTCTGGAGGTCCGTTCTTAACCTGAAGACCACTTTAGCTAATGGGGCCTCCCGCTGCCACCATGCGATTTCTGTTCTCATCCTGAAGCAAAGTTCTTAACCCAATGTGCTATTTCTGGGATAGTGGAGTCTGTAACCTGAAGCGTCTGTAACCCAAGGTACCACTGTATACGACATAAAATATGTCTCTCCCGCATCTGTTTCTAGAGCCACCGCAGGTGCTACAACCTTCCAACAAATTGACCTCACCTCTCCATTGGCTCCCAGGCAGATGGATGCCAACGAGGAACAATGAGCTGTTTGGGACTTTATTCAGAATTACACACATACAAACAGTGCTTGGGTAGTTATTGCGCAGTAGGATCCCAATAAAGGTCTTCCCTCCAGATGTTTTTGCCTGCAGCTCCCATTAGCTCTGGCCAGCACAGCTGTTCTGACTGGGGATGGTATGGTGGGTTGTTCCAAAACATCTGGAGGGACCAGGTATGGGAAGGTTGGCATAGCGTGTAAACCTTGTTTTCACTTCTTCATAGTCAAGACTGTGGAACTCATTCCCCCAGGAGGCAGTGATGGCCACCAACTTGAATGGGATGAAAAGAAGTTTAGACAAATTCATGGAGGAGAGGGCTATCGGTGGCCACTAGCCAGGATGACTAAGCTCTACCTAGAAACAGCAATGCTTCCAAATACCATTTCCTGGAAACCACAGAAGGGGAAAGGGCTCTTGGTGCTCATGTTCTGCTCACTGGTTTCCCATAGGCATCTGGTTGGTCACTGAGAACAGGATGCTGGACTAGACGGCCACTGGCCAGAGCAAGCAGGCTATTCTTATGTTCTTATATTGGTTTGGTTTCATTTGTAGAGTGGGGGTGGGTTGGGGTGTTACAGCTTGCCCCAAGTATAAATGCAATAAGGTCCATCAGTTACTAAATGCTTACAAACTTCCTAATGCCACGGGAGATCTCTTCACATGAACAATGTCTGCAAATGGTTGCTACCTGGAATAAATATAGATTTATCGTCCAACAACATCTGAAGGATCACAGCTTCCCCTTACCGGACAAATATGTCCTGATCATCACTTACAGACCACTTGATGGCACACAAGGAAGAATTTAAATGCAAGATAGGATAGAGAATCACATGGAAACATTCCAGCTCGCTGCACTTTATGGTTCAAAGCAGGGAATTCAAGCCCCCCCCCCCCCCCGTCAAACCTAGGGATAAAAGGAAGAGCAAGCAAATCATCCATGCAGACACAAAAGGCTGGCATATTGTGGCTGTAAACCATCGTGAATCCCCTACTCCTGCTACAACTACAGAGGGTCTGTGCATGAATTAGGCCTGTGAATCAGCGTGGCTGTTGACCTCTTCCTAAACATAGAATCCAGAGCAATTATTCGTTATCTTTGGCAGAATCCTAAATATCTCAGCACTCAGAAATAGCAGCCGAAGTTTAGTCATATGGCCATACTTCTTGCATGACAAGAATCCCGCAGTAGCTTGATTTGGTAAGATTTGGTAAGATAGCGTCAAGCCATAAGTGAACCCTAAAATATATATAAAAATATAGACCCTTCAGAAAGGGGGAACAGCACAAACTCTTGTTGAGTTTAGTCACAACCGCCCTAAGCTGTCTAAAGAACTGGAGTTATGTGCTGTTGACATGGGTAAGATGCTGAGGGCTTTTAGAACTCCTTGCAATTCTCCTTGCAATATACTCTACATATTACAGTGGTACCTTGGGTTAAGTACTTAATTCATTCCGGAGGTCCGTTCTTAACCCAAAACTGTTCTTAACCTGAAGCACCACTTTAGCTAATGGGGCCTCCTGCTGCCACCATGCCGCTGGAGCACGATTTCTGTTCTCATCCTGAAGCAATGTTCTTAACCCGAGGTACTATTTATGGGTTAGCTGTAACCTGAAGCGTATCTAACCCAAGGTACCACTGTCTATCACAAACATGATGGGCGCAAGCCTAAGTGCCCAATCCTGTACTATGTGTATAACAACAAAGAATCCTGAGGTACATCGCAAGACTAGCAGATTTACAGTCGGGGTGCCAACTTGAATAAAATATGGGGGGGTGTCAAGTAAGCCCTGCCCTGCATAATCAATCACATAACATGGAGTACGGACACCATTTGAATGGCAATGCCCATCAACTTGGGGGGGAGCAGCCCACTCAAATATTTTATTGGGGGCCCCAAAGACCTCTCAGCCCTTAAGAGATGGCTCCTTAGGAGTTGACTGCTAGAATGAGTTTCACTCGCTTCTACATTTCTATCAGGAAATTATATGCAAAGATCTCGTTCCTCTGTAACTAATACAAGTTTGACAAAAGAGGAAAGAACTCTTGACATGAAGGCTGACATGACATTTTTCAGTTTGGATGATGCCTGAATGCAGGCTTTGATGTCCTGAAAGCAAATGCCTCCCGGGACAGCATAAGTATCCTCAAACTAAGCCCACCATTGCATTGCAATATGTTCCCCAATTAAGCAGTTAGTGGCAAAGCATTTGCCTTCCTTTAATTTCACTTTCCTTTCGCTTGTTTGTGTTACATTTAGGCCTAAGCAGGCCCCAAAAGAAGTCTGGGGCTTGACTTTAATACATTTCTGAACTCTACATTCTGGAAAGAGATGTACTTTTCTAAAGTAAACTTCCTAACATACATATTCCACCACAGGCATGTGAATACAATGGTGTCCTTTTCCACATACTTTTTATTATTATTATTATTCTCTCACTCTCTCATGACAAAAATAGGGACACCTGGAAAGTTACTTTCTTGAGCATAAGGATCTTCTGTTTCCTGTTAACTTAAAAATTAAGTGATCTAGATTTTTAAAAACAATCTTGTGGTTTCTTTTTACATTGTTAAGTGCAAATGCACTATGTAAGACGTAAAGGTAAGACTCCTTTTGCATCTGCTGACGACCAAGTCATTACATAAGAAGGCTGGCTATGTTTCTTACACTAAAGACCATTGTTGGAGGAAAAATATGTTTTGGAATTTAAGAGGTAATTTTCATGCGCTGCACAATGACAACAAGCGTCAGAGAGTTGCACAATTTCCCTTCTCTGTGGCAAGGTAGTTACAGTCCTAAGGCAGATTGAAGTCTTATTAAAAAAAACCCTTTAATTTGTGTTCTTTCTCTCTCACTCTCTCTCCAAGTTGTAGGCTGGGACTAAGATGGTTCTTGTAAACAGTTGAAAGAAGGCTCTCCCCAACAAATACAATTTTAGAACACAAAACCCTCATTGTAATGACATAAGATGAAATTTGGCAGCAATGTGGAAGCCTTCTCAATCATTGCCTGTGACGCTGTGTTGTCATCCTCATGACCATTCTAACCGCTTAATTCTAAACAATGGACCATCTGCCAACAGCTTCAAGTGAGGGAGGTGAAAGTTTGTCTAGGAAAAGCTTCGCACTGGCTTTAGGTATGGAAACTGAATAGTGGAAAACCTCACAAGGAAGAAATCCTCTCTTTGCCAGTCTTAAAAGGCAGAAGATCCACTTGGCAGGGCCTGTGAGAGATAATCTGCTGCCCCGGGGCAAAGGATAAACTGGGACTCCACATCCTGCATACAGAAACTGACAAAACAGGGAGTGAAATCTTACTTGAACACTGGTACAGTGGTGCCTCGCAAGACGAAATTAATTCGTTCCGCGAGTTTTTCGTCTTGCGGTTTTTTTCGTCTTGCGAAGCACGGTGTCGGAAAAGTTTTGGAAAAGCTTCAAAAATCACCAAAGTCTTTTAAAACCTCAAAAAGGCTACCACACCGCGTGCTATGAGTTGCTCCTCGAAGTCAAGTCACAACTGTATTAACGGTTTTAAGAAAAAGGAAACAAACGTGCAAGACGTTTCCGTCTTGCGAAGCAAGCCCATAGGGAAAATCGTCTTGCGAAGCAGCTCAAAAAACAAAAAACCCTTTCGTTTTGCGAGTTTTCCGTCTTGAGAGGCACCACTGTAATGGGGCAACATAGCTGAGGGGACCAGGCTAGCTTGGTCCTACAGGGCAGGCCATGTGGTATAAACCAGGCATGGGGTACGTTTGGCCCTTCAGATGCTGCTGAACTAAAACCCCCATAATTCCCAGCCGTTGACCATGCTGGAAGTTGTAGTCCAGCAAATTCTGGAGAAGCAAAGCTCCCACACCCGGTACAAACAAAACTGCCCACACCTGCCATAAGCTCTGCTCCGCACTGCTGCCTGAGGAGGCTGCCTCACTCTGCCTAATGATAGGGCCAGCTCTAGGCAATTCAAGAGCACAGTGTGGTTCAGGAGACAGCAGAGAAGAAGAGACACGACAGAGGCCAGGCTGATTCAGATATGCTGCCTCAGCAGTTTACAGCAAGCTGGCATAGTGGGCAATGGAACCAGTATTTCTCTCATGACAATAATAGCTTTGCCTTCTCAGCAGCACATCTCTCATCTAAAAAGAGGCACATCTAGGACCTCTTTCATATATCCTTTTTTAAAAAAAATCAAAAACCAAACCTGTCATATAAATCAGTATTTTCACTTTCATTCAGCTGTTCTGCTTATTCGGTTTAGAATCCTGAGAGATTGTTCTATAGCATTCCCAAATTAATCCACCTTTAAAATAAAGTGGCAAACAGCTGCAAAGGCCACCCAAGCTTATAGTTGGCTCTCAGCTGTCCCTCGTTCAAACCTCACATTTACTCCAGGCTCCATGACTTTGGTAGAGCTACTTTTACGGCCTGCAAACCAGTTTGCATGTGGAGCACAAGAGCCAAGGAACGAAAGTAAGAAAATGCATTGAGCAGGTGCAGAGTCAGCAGATTTTGCTAAACGTGGAAAGTGACTTGAAATCTGGGGTTTTCGTAGCCCCCCTGTTGTTGTTTAGTTGTTTAGTCGTGTCTGACTCTTTGTGACCCCATGGACCAGAGCACGCCAGGCACTCCTGTCTTCCACTGCCTCCCTCAGTTTGGTCAAACTCATGCTGGTAGCTTCAAGAACATTATCCAACCATTTCGTCCCTAGTGCCAATATTTCAGAATATATCGATGCGACTTTAGAAACCACTGACCACCCTCATCTACAACCTACAAGTCACTTCACCCAGTGGCCTAGCATGCCTTGGGCTTGAAGAAAGTGCCCCAAAATAGCTATAAAGACTCAACCTCCTGATCTATGTATTTCTCAGAAACTCAGGTGCCACTAGAGGGGCCAAACCTCTTTATTTATGAAGAGACAAATGAAGCCCAGGTACCTACCTCCCCACAGACAATAGTTGTAAGAAATATTTGTTTTTAGATGGTAGCCTGGGAGACTTCAGCTGTGAAAAACGAAGGGTGGTTCCTATGAAGCAGTTCATAAAAGGGCTTCGGGCTGCACAATGGAATATCTCTACCTTTCCCACACACTGCTATATATATTTTAGGGGTCCCCCAACCCTTGAGAGCTGATGGCAGGGGTGTAAGGAGAGGGAGGGGATCATTGCTCTAATGAATCTCCTTCACTGGATACTACTCTTTAAGTATTTGGAAATGTAGGGAAGTTGATAGTTCTCACATGCTGTTATCTCCCGTCCTCAAAAAACTACCCCTTGTCCTACCTTAACCTATTGGCCTCTTTCCTCCCATTCCTTTGTGTCAAATTTTAGACTGTAAGCTTCTCAGAACAGGGACCTATCCTTTTCTGGTCCAAAACATGAGAACATTACTGTATCCTTATTTACTAAATGTTTGTGTGGCCAACATTTAGTGCTCTGGGCATCTCACAGAATACGGCCTAGTAAATGCCAATTCAACAGTTACAGCAGGCACAATAAAATATTGGGGGGGGGGGGGAGAGAATATTATTATGCAACATATTTAGTTTTCCACAAATAGATCTCACATGAATGAGAGTTTCCTCAGGAGGTGATAATGAACAGTGTAAGGAAGGCAGGATTATTTTTGCAGTACAACATATAATTTGCTGTTTTAAAATATTTATTTAATTTATATACCACCCTTTATCCGAAGATCTCATGGCGGTGTACAACATTTAAAACATTTAATTTACAAAGCATAAGAATAATAATACCAAAAATTAAAACAATCACGGAAAAATGGTAGCAGCCTTTTTAAAGGCCATAGATTGTTGGGTAAAGAGGAATGTTTTCGCCTGACATCTAATGATGCTAGGCGGGCCTCTCTGGGGAGAGCGTTCTACAAATGAGAGGCCACCATAGAAAATACCCGTCCTCATGTTGTAATTCTCCAAAACACTTGGGAGACACACAGATAAGGGCCTCAGATGACAAGTGCAGGGTCTGGGCGGTTCATATGGGGAGAGGCAGTCCTTAAGGTACTGTGGTCCTCAGCCCTATTTAGAAGTGTCAAGATGTGGTTGAAATTTATGATGATTAAAAAATCTTTCATCATGTCCATTCTTCTGAGAGCACAACATAAAACAGTGGTGTCACTGTAATATGACTAGAGTTAAATAATATAGCTTTTAAATAAATAAATAAATAAATAAATAAATAAATAAATCTGAGATTTAATTGGGGGGAATGCAAAGCAGATTTGAACAATCCCCCCCCCCCATTTATAGTGTAGGTGCAACAACGTTCAAGCTTACTAGTTTCAAACATTAGACATTTCTGGTAAGAGTTTAATAAGCTTGTAACTTCCACCTTGACTTCCATCATGGAAGAAAGGCAGTTCTAGAGATGTAATTACATTAAAAATAAATACCATAGGTTGAACTGGCATATTTCCCTAGCTTCATATGCAGAAAGGACAAAATGATTGAAGGTATCATTACTGGCAGAATGATTTGATTAATCAAGGAAGTAGAATAATTTGGCAGAGGAAACTGCTGAGCCAGGTTTGCACAAATGCAACCTCAGTATCAGGAACTATTTTAACCAGTCACTCCCAATGCACTCCCAATAAATATATTGCTTTATTACATCTCAACAACGTTTTAGATTTCCCCCGAACCTACTTTCAGGGGCGAACAAAGTACTTCCACCTGAGGCATCCCTGCTACCCACATGGATGCAGTAAAAAATAATATGCAGCCTGGCACATCCAGGCACAGTTCAGCCTCCTGATGGCAACTCTTGTGGTTGCAATGCACTGTAAAAGCTCTCCTAGACCACAGGCATCATTGCCGGGCCGCATACTGGGAGAGTTCAGATTATCATTTCCCATCTTAACAAGCCAAGATATGAACAAGCATTTTGGCCAACCTTGCAGCCCTTTCGCTCCTCCCTTTATGGCGGGAGCAGAGAAACCAAGGCTGTCTTCCATTAACTAGAGTTTCCCGTTTCACTCAAACTGGGGAGCCGCGGTTAACAGCTCTGGAACAAGCCAGGATGTTAAGCCAACTTCAAATCATGGCTTAACCTCCTGGCATATTCCAGTGATGTTAACCCTAGTTAACAAAATGGGAAACTGTAGTTAATGGGAGACTTGGTTGGTTGGTGGTACAAAAACTGCATGCATAGCCAAAAGGATCATTACTATCTTGGCTTAGTAAAGTGAAATAAGGTCAGCTCCCATGGCTCAATGCCTTGGAAAAGTTACACTGGACCACAGGCATCATTGCCGGGTCACATAATACGATTGTAAGTCTGGGCAAAACTGATGACAAACCACGTTGCATTGTATGGAAATGCTTTTGACTCTGTGCTCTGGCCCCAAAACATCCTTCATTGTACGTTTAAATTAGCTTGCGTTTATGCAAACATCCAGTGAATTATTGCTGCAGCCTAAACCAGTGAGCCTCTTGGGCTTGCCGATCAGAAGGTTGGCAGTTCGAATCCCCGCGACGGGGGGAGCTCCCGTTGCTCAGTCCCAGCTCCTGCCCACCTAGCAATTCGAAAGCACATCAAAGTGCAAGTAGATATATAGGTACTGCTCCAGCGGGAAGGTAAATGGCGTTTCCATGCGCTGCTCTGGTTCGCCAGAAGCGGCTTAGTCATGCTGGCCACATGACCCAGAAGCTGTACGCCGGCTCCCTCGGCCAATAAAGCGAGACGAGCGCCGCAACCCCAGAGTCAGTCACGACTGGACCTAATGGTCAGGGGTCCCTTGCACAAGCAGCCAAGTATTTAGTTTTTTTATCAACAGGTCTACATGTGGGAAACAGTGAAGAGACCAAAAGCTATCCTTATCTATGCTTCATCAAAAACTGAATGGCCAACAATCCCCAACTGGGTCTATACATGTCTTCTAAAGAAAATGTTCAGATCCGCTCATTGCGCTCAGTTCCTGACCCAAATGGTCTTCATTTGGCTTTCTTTAATTCTTCTGCTCCCTGCTGTTGACATAACATTCACATTTACTGTCACCAACCATGCATGCTATCTGGCTGGAAAATCTAACTACTTGAATAACATGACTTGCAGGGAGAAGCAAATTAATCTAAATTACACTTTGCCATTTGGATAACTTTATTAGGATGATGAAAGCAGGTTAATTAGGAGGAGGAATGGCCTGGAATTCAGATGATTGCATCATGGCTGAAAGATTCTAAAAAACATAAACAAAACAAAAAACGAATGGCTGAAAGGAGTAAAATAATTAAGATTTATTCACAGCCTTTCAGGAGCTGAAAAAGCAATGTAAAGAGTCAATTACTGGTCTCAAGCTGGCTCAGTACAGGAACACCAGGACTGATTTCATGATGTGTCACGGCAACAGACAAACGCAAGATGAAAAAGGAAGTGGCCCCCACATCCCATCAGGTGTTGGACACGGACATGGGATGTCTGGGTCTAAATCAGGGATGGCGAGCGTTTTCCAGTCAGAGGTGGCAGTCAGCCATGGGCAGCCATCAAGCGGCAAAAATGGGCTGGGATGGCAGATGCCACCACTGTCTTTGTACAATTCTCTGCATCCCAGTCACACAGGAGCCAGAGGCTCACAGACACACATCCCTCTCTACCTTCATTTTCCAACCTGGTCCAAATCCATAGTCAGCCGTAGCCTTATTTGTAATGGTTTCAGCACCTTGTCAACATCAAGTTATTCCCATTTTACAGATGAGAAACTATTTCACAAGGTTACTGCAAGGCTCACTGGTGGCTAAATTACTCACTACAGACCTTGGGTTGTATTCAACATAGCGATAAGTAACACATTGCGTTAGCGGAATGATTTTTTCTTGCCCAGCAGACTTCCCCCTTCCATGCTTCTTAAATTTTGTTTTATGGGTCCCTGCCCCCCAAGTCTCCAAAGCAAATTTGGGTGTGGCGCAAGACGCAGGCAGGGGAAACGGGGAAGCAAAGTGAAGTTGTTCCACTTGTGCAAGGATCTAGTTCAATGGAAGCCCCTTGCTTCCATTTACAGAACCCAAATTGAGCACACCTGAGGAATGCACATGCCCACCCAAGGATGGAAATCACAGGAGAGCAACAAAGAGGTCAAATACTATTTGGGCATGCCGCACAAAGCAAGGAATGCTTCATAAACCATCCCAAAGAAGAATTAGCAGTATCAGCCACACACATTTCAGTAAAACTAGATAACCATGCATTAGAAGTCAAACTGCCTAAGAATCAACCATCCTTTTGACAAATATGGTTTCCAGTTTCAAATCACTGCCACCATGAGGACAACCTACCCTTTCATTATACGAAGAACATCTCCTAGGAAATCAAGTTCTGTTCCAGAATCTATGTTCTACAGTGCAGGTGCAGACATGCAGTTCTTAAAACTACTCCTTTTGGGATAATGTCTTGTTCTAAATATGTTTAACTTTGCTTTTTAAAGATTGTATTCCTCTTTATTTTATTGCTTTGAAGATTGCTCCAAAGCAAAGTACTATTTGTTGCTGAGCAGCCTATCTGTGAAGGGATCTGATTCACAATCTGTTCCAGGGCCACTATACTATGAGCAAGAAGAAAACAAATGAAACTCACAACTTGAAACTGGGTTTTAAATCCCAGCTCCTTTTATACGTACCTCACAAATGCATAAGCTAAGCTAATGTTGGTTCGATATTACAAGAACTTGGCCCTAGCCCAACTTTTCAAAAACTGGTTATTTTAGATCAATATGTAAAGGAACAAAGAGTCCTATGGCACCTTCGAGTATATTTATTTAAAAGCATTTCTAAGCAGCTTAATATTTAAGAATCTTTAAGCAGTATGCAAAAATACCAACACAGAATCCTAGGAGTTGGATTTTGGAGAACTATTAATTCGCAGTTGATTAAGATATGCAGTTGATTAAGATATGCAGTTGATTAAGATATTTAAAGGACCCATGGAGGGGTGGAGGGGAGGCCTAAGATTCGGAAGAATCTTGTTTGATTTTTAAAAATTTAATTATGTTAATTGTGTAATTTATTTTGTAAGACCAATAAAAATTATTTTTAAAAAAAGAAAAAGGAATCTTAAGAGTTAGAAGGCACCCAAGTATCATCTAGTCCAACCCCCTGAAAAAACAGTATCGGGGGGAAATTGTAATAACAGGCTCCAAACTTGTAGGTCTGAGCAAAACCATAAAAGTAGCACAGTTCACTAAATTAGTAGGGTAATCCTGGATGGATCATGGAGGCTTGGGTGGAAAGGTCCACACAAAGTGGTTCTCTCTATTCTAGAAATTTCACAAAGTCTAATTTCAATGCACTGCATGTATATGTGAGTGACTGCTTATACTCAAACTCGTAATTACTTTCCCCACATTGCTAGGGGGCTACCTTGCTTTGACTACACCATCCATGCATCAAGCCGCTACAAAATGGAATCTGGGTTGCCCTAGGGTTGGTCAAAAGCTGAAGCTGGTATTTGGAATTCTGGTATTGACATTGTCTGGGGTTTTACTCTGATGTTTTATATTTCAGCTGTTTCCGTTTAATCGTTTTGCTTGTAAGAACAGTTGTAACCTGCCCTAAGCCCTTAGTTAAAAAATATATATCACGAATTAAAGAGCGCTTGCATCTGCTGCTACAGGAGACGTATACTGCAATATCTGGCAATTTACCATCCCATCCAGATGCTCAAATGTAATTTTCCTTCGGTGCCCTACTAAAGAGGAAGATTAACCTCACCTCTCCATGCATTAGGAACATCAAACAAGGATTTCACTAGGTATAATTGGTGCCTTTCTACTGAATTCAAAAGCAGGCTTGTTTATTGAGAGCAAGTTTCTTGCGGTTTAAATCAGTAGCGCCATATTGGCACTAAATGATTAAAGATGCAGGAGGCTGTTTTCAAGCTCATATAAAAAAAGCACACCTAGAAATGGAATCTAGTTTCAAATAGGTTACAGTAGGAAAATTGTAGAAAATTTGTCCACCCAAAACTCCCAGCCATCAAGCATGAAGGCCTATTATTATAACAGACATTCCCATCCATCTACTTCATTATCTTGTGATCCGCAAGTGGGTTTTGAAGCCTGTGCACATGGGGGGTCACAGGCTCTAGATTTAAATCCAAAATAACTGTTGCTTTTAATCCTTAACTGGTACAATAGATGGCCCCTGCAGCAGCACAACTGGAAACCTTCACCTGCCCCAGTTGCAACAAAGCAGTCTCTACAGCAGGAGCTTGACCTCACCCCCAAAGGCACACTCCTTCATTGTCTCCAGAGACAGACGGGTGCCAAGAAAGAACCTATTATAATCTTTAACTGTATTGGTCTATCATAAAGCTGCGTTGACGCAGGTAGCCAAACTCAGGAGACACGCGAGTCTTATCTTACATTTTAACAACTGGTAACTGCTCTCTGGTTGTAGAGTTGTTTTGAGTGGCTGTTGCAGCTTACCTCTGAGGTGAACCGCAATCGTCACTCAGAATAACTCCCTGTACAAGCACCTTGAGGTAAAGTGTCACCAGTGCTTTTCTTCTAGAAAAATAGGTGCTGGCACTCACCATGAAGCTGTTACAGTAAGCGCCACACATTTTAACAATGAGGAAAAATAGTACCCCCTGGAAAAGAAAAAAGCCCTGAGTGTCATCACATCTGCCACCAGTGGGGGGGGGGGGAGGTGGGAATCACTGAATAGTTTGGGATGGACACCTGAAGGGCTGAAAGTGGCCAGCTGCTTCCTCTACTAAAGGAATGTCGAAAACACTGGCAGTGATCTACCCATTGTATGGACCGGAATTGTTGAGCTTCTTTTTGGGGGGTCCAAAGATCGACCAGGGGCACCCCTCGATCAACCAGTAGATCACGACTGACCTGTTGCGACAGCCCTGCTCTACTTGAACCAAGACAAAGACTCTGCAGTGGAGGGAGGTTAATCTTGCTCATCCTTCAACTCTTAGAGAGTTCCTTGAATTAGAGGGATCTTTCCACTCAGTGGATAGACCCATCAAGCAGTGGTCAGGCACCAAGACCAAGACGCACCCAGTCAATTTCTGGCCAGAAAAGGGAACAGAGCAATTCACTCCAATTCCATGGCCCTGCAGAAGAAGATTGGGGAAGCCTCAGCGAAGAGTGTGTTCTCCAGGCGTCATGTTGCTGTTGGGTTAGGATCTCAGACGGGAGATGGGACAGGCACAATAATGCCAAGTTCTGTCACCTTCCCCCCTTCGTTTTTTCTGTTGTTATCATTGCCCCAATCCATTGGGATCATTTTCATTCCAGAAATGAGAAAATTCTGAGGACTCAAAAGATTTAGATAGGCCCAACAGCTTCCGAATGCCTAGATGGCTTTTATTTGTATTTTAAAAAACCCAACCACTACAGATTATGGCAGCTTTTATTTCTTGCTGTATCTGCTGAAGGATCTGCCTAATTTTATTTGCAGTTTAACACACTGTTGTTGCTCTTGTTTTATTTTGTTTGCTATTTACCCAACAAAGCTTTTGAAAAGAAACACAAAAACAGTCGTTTCGCAACAAATTGTTTTTGAAACTCTGCTCGGCTTCTAAAGGGATGCATCACGTAGCATAGAAATCCCAAAGTCTCCCTGGGTGTGTGGAATTAGTTACACAGTCCTTTGGATCCCAGCCCTGGTATCTCAAATTTCAATTAACTTTCAGAGTGCAAACTTAATATATTAAAGAGAATTCAAAGCCATTGCCCCCTCCACACACAAACACACATATGGAAAAAGGAGAGGACACAGTATGGCTACATTTCCTGGCTTTTCCTCCTCCTTTTAAAATTAAGTTTTCATGGTCGTCTCCAGTTATATCAACGCTCAGAGACCAAAATCACACATTAATGGTTGCTTTATTACCTACAAAGCCTTTCGAAGCCAAGAAAGGTTAAGTCTCTATAGAAGCAAATAATTTTACATGGTAAGGATATTTCACTGTTTTATTTTATGAACTGATAAACACCCAGCCAAGTTACAAACAGAGAGGTGGAAATGCAAGCATCATGTTAATATTTAAACTCATAGAGACCTTGGCAAAAACCCCTCCCTTTTTCCGACTGGGCAGGTGCTGCTGTTTTGACTGTACAGCTTTGTTTTGGAAATATGTACAAATTAGACATCTTTAGAGAGGAAATACTGCAGATTTCAGGATTGTTGGATGATGCTTTGTTAAAGCGAGTTTCCCCTCAACCTTCAAAGAGACCGTCTGTAAGAAAAAAGGCATCCTTGCTTGAACCAAGAATCTTTATATTAACCACCCCCCCCAAAAAAAAACAACCCCACTAGTTTTTGAATCACTTTGGATTTCATCGGTCTGAGTCACTTTCACTCTCCTCCTTGATTCCACTGTCTTCTCCAGCAGCGTTTTCCCCATCACTCTGTTTATCCCAGTCTTTCATGGAAGCTCCCATCATGAAGTCGTCTCGCAATATACTCCAGGCCGGTCCATCTTCCGATCTAGATTCATCCTGAGGGTTGGGAAAGGAGACGAGTGTGAATGGTAATATCAAGCAGAAGCAAATTAAGTTTCCTTAACTGGAAGCATCCAAGACAGACTATATTTAGAATTATAGATATGCTACCTGATCCCTACAGGGATCTTGCTTTAAAAAGTAATGGAAACCTTTAAAAAGTAATGAAAGTACCCCCACGCAGAGGGCCTTCTTAGTATCACAGTCGTCTCTCACCTACGGCTGTGGAACGCCCTCCTCTCAGATGTCATGGCACTAAACAACTATCTGACTTTAGAAGACATCTGAAGCCAGCCCTGTATAGGGAAGTTTTTAATGTTTGATGTTTTACTGTGGTTTTCTAATCTGTTGCAAGCTGTCTAGAGTGGCTGGGGCAACTCAGTCAGATGGGTGACATATAAATTACTATTATTAATATATTCACTCAAACTCCAACTTACATAGCTCACAACTGACACCTACGCACATGGCTAGAGCTTACAAAAGAAAGGCCCAAGATCCAATTGAAAAAAGAAATAAATGTACGTAAGACAAGGCATCTTAAAAGCAAGAAAATCGGTAAGTCAAAGAAGCATCAAAAGGGGTTTTTCTCCAGTAGCTACCCATGACACCCCATAGAGTGGAGGTACTCAAGAGAAGACTTGCCTCTACTGAAGATCTTAGCAGGGAGTCCTTCACAGTCCTGAAGTCAACTAAACCCAGACTGGGAGCTTGCAGAGCTGACAAAGCACTGCTACAAACCGATCATGTTGCCTGGCCCAGGCAGCCCCATGTATTACAGTAGTCCAACCAGCAGGTTACTGAAACATAGGTTATCAGAAGAACATAGAACACTGACGTTGGGCTATATCTACCCAAAACAGACCTGTACCTGGTATGCCTGCCAACCTAAACTGGTGAAAGGCAACCTGGCCTACAGAGGCAACATGTGGCCTCACTGACAATGCTGGAACATCCCTCAGGCAGCCCGCCCCTTTTGGGGGTAGCACAACCATGTCAAGAACAGGGTGAACCACCACCAGGAAGACACCAAAACATGAATGCAATAGAGTAGAAGAACAGTCTGCCAGCACATCTTTTGGAAGAGGCCACTTAACAAAAACACTTGAAAATTGTGCCTCAAATTCGGAGCCATAGGATACCATGGTCAATTGAATTGAAAGCGACCGAGGAGAATTGCACGCAAACTCCTGATGGTTTTGGTCCCTCGAGGTGACCAAAAGCAGGCCTAAAGCCTACATGAAATGGCTCTAGAAACTCAGCCCTCATCCACGAGTGCTTGGCACTGTATGGCAATCACATAGGCTCCATGAATCCCCAAAGAAGGGTGATTCCCACCTCTAAAAACTGAAGATGTTTAAGCGGAGACTTCTTCAGTAAATAGTTTACAGCATACTCCATTATCAAACATGTTAGAGAGCTTATTTTGACATCTGTAAGAAATGCAGCGTTTTAGTAGTAATCCGAGGGCTGGCTCATGCATGACATACATCGCTTAATCTCTCAGCACTAGCAGTTGAACGCAAAAACTACATCTGGGATCTACAGGAAAGCACAGAGCGCTGCAGAGTGTACAGGAATGCACAACGACATCTCCCCCATACTCCCAAATCTCTCTTGGTGGATCAAGTTAAAAAGCTTTTGGATCGTGCATGCAACTCCCAACTCCGTGTCATTCCAGGAGATTTCAAAACACATGTGAACTTAGGACTGGCTTCATTTTATTTCTGCAAACAAGGTGCATGCAAGGACACGGCGTTGGGTGCTTAAGTAGCAAGAGTGCTGGCTATTTTCAGACAGGCTACAAGCATGGCATGGTGCACTTTGACCCCCCCCCCCAATATGGATTAATCTATAGTTAACCCAGGGAACAGTGTCTTTTAAAGAAAGCTTCTATGTGACAATCCAAGCTGCCTCTCTTTAATTACTCTCAAGATACAGCTTCATTGAGACATTACCTGGCACATTTCACCAACACAAAACATGGGTTTCATAAAGCCCTCAAACAAACAACTCAACCCAAAGTTAACATTTAGCGTATCTGGTTAGTTACCCAAAAGCCTCCTTGGTGTCAGCCAGTCTTATGGCGCAAAATCTGATGATAGTCATACTCAAAGGAGACCCACTGATTTCAGTGGGTCTATTCAGAGTATGACTTAATTGTCTATCATCCATAGCAGAAAGCTGCCATGTTGTTGTTGTTCAACAAGTTCATATCTGGATAGCAATACACTGGTAATTTTACTCTGAATTTGTTTTTTGCTTTGGAAGCAGGTAGTATGAGGCTACTTTGAGAAGGTATAAAAGAGACAGAAGTTTAGTTTTCACTAAGGATTTAGAACTTCACTAGTTGTCCGTTATTTGAGAATGAAGAAGCAAAAAGGACATTTTCTACAGTGCAACAGCACCACTTTGTGGTGGCTGCAATTCAAGCAGTAGCATACTAAAACATAGCAATGATAGCCTTTGCAGCAAAAGCTAAACGTGTCCTGTGGCTTAACAAATTTAGTTTGCATTCCTATATACAATTACGTGGGGATAAATCCCACTGAACTCAATGGAGCTTACTTCTAGATACACATATAGGACTGCAGTGCTATTGCATCAACAAGGCATTTAGCGCTTTCTTTTTAATAAACATTTACCAAAGAAAATTTACAGAGAGATCCGCGGTTATGATTCGTTTTCAGTCCCATTAAATACAGCTCAGCCGTGTTCAACATCAAACTAGCAGCATAATTCTAACCACATCTAATCAGAAATTCCCAGGTCCTGTTGAGTTCCCTGGTATGCAGGTATAGTGGGACTGCAGCCTAAATATTTTTTTTAACTTAAAGGTAAGTATTAATGAAATACCTCATATACATGACTGCTCCAGAAGGATGTAATCTTGCAAAAAACCAGACCCATCTGCATTCTTCCTTCCCCCTGCCCCTCACATCCCACTATTAAATAGCATTTTTTTACAATTATTGTTAGGTTCCATTGTAATTAATTCTATGGATTGGTTTGGTAAGCTTTGAGGCTTACACAGACCCACCAAGAGAGTTCTTGCTATTACCAAGAACCATTGTCAAGCTGTAACGCTCCCTCCTAACCAAGCCCCATCACCGTTAAGATCACTTCCTTTCTTTCCTGCAGGGTAGAAACCAGCACAGATCTCATGCGTCCAGTGTTTGATGGGTGCACACATGTATGCATGAAATCTGCACCTGGCTCTTGGCCACTTGCAACCAAGTCAAGATGCCTGGGCGCCAGAATGGCGCCTGACATCTCCACCATCTGGAAGTGCCTGCCTGGGAACCATTGGATCTGGACTGTTTTCACACACTAATACCACATCCTGTAGAATTCTACCAGTTATATTTTTATCTGCACAATCAGAATGAATTTCAGAAACCAAAATGCTTTTTTCTGTGCAACCTGAGCAGGAGCAGCGAACAACATTATAGTTAATTGTTGTATCTTGTCTTCACTTACCCCAGCCCCTGCTCACAGTTGTGAAGAATATCCTTATACTATGAATTGTCTGTGTCACCATTAAGAAGGGGGTAGGAATAGGCCAATAGGTATGTGGACTGTCCCTGGATAAAGTGACTTTTCTTCTTTTAGTTCTCAAGGGTTGTCATCTGAAGTAGCCAGGTGTTTAACTGATAATCAATCACAGTCAGTCAAACATTTGAAAAATAAGGCTTTAGAGCTGTCTTGCCCCCAAATGGCAACTAGACATTCTATTTTGGTGACTGTAACCTTGGTTTAAGGAGCTATTTGGCATCTAGCTTATATATCTGAATTTCTAACACTGATCTGCTATATGAACAGTGAGAAGTCCTGAGTTTCTGCACCACATCTACATAGCAAAATAGACATATGCACTTTTCATACATCACTGTGCATATGAAGAGTATATGTGATTTTCTACATGTAAGTGACAGCCATATGGAAAACTTCTGAGAGGACACCCATAGACAAGAGAAGCACTGTGGGCCACCTAACATATTTTTAAAACTCAAAGCCCACAAACACAAATCAGCACATCGGATGTGCTCATTGACTTCACCCCATGGGCCAACATGTCAATCGATTCTGACCCAGTTCTCCTAAAAGAGAAGTGAAAGAGTCCAAAGAACACAATAAGGTCCTTGTCTACATGATTAGCAATTAGCTCACATCGACTCTCCCTCTGCAAAAAAACGTATTATCTAATGCCAGAATCCAGCTTCCTCTAACAAACTTATTCCTGGCACCTGCAACATGACGCAACTTTAATTCTACCTTATTAAGCCAAGGCCTACATTCCTTGCCTTCCAAAATGGCACATTCCTGAGAAGCCAAAACAATCCGTATCTTGGCACAGCAGTGCAGAGAGGTGTATATTCACAAAACCCCACACCTACATAGGCACTTCTTTTTGCATTTTTGTAATAAGAATGATACCATCATACGGCTGAAGGAATAGTGTGCAAAATTCCTCACCCACCCAGAAAAGAAGATGACTGGTCTTCCACGTTTGCTTCATTGGTGCAAAGCAAAAAGAATGTAAATTTCATTTGGTGCTTAGGTGCAGTGTCTCATCTCTGTTCATGTTTTCAACAAGTTGTCATTTACTAGGCATCAAAGCATGCAAAATTTCAATGGGGACTGGATAGTCTTGTCTTATTTCCTAACATTATCCTTGCAGCAAAGGCCAGCTTCTGGTGGAACAAACTGCAGTTTCTTCTACACCAGAAGCAGAAGCTTTACCTCTCCTCTCCTAATACACACAGAGCACAATGGAAGGCCGAAATCCCAAGACTGGTGCTCATAACAAACCATTGTTTATTGTTGCTTCCCAACCAGTCCAACGTGTATGTGAGAAATACTTCTTAGAAACGGCAAACTTAAGCTCTTGTACTGAAATCAAAAGGACTTACAAGTAAACATGTTTTGCAGCAGCTTTTTGCTCATTACTCTGAGGACTCATTTACCAGGGCAAACTAATCTCCATTTAGTAGAAACATATTGGCAGTCCAAGCTCAATTAGTAAAATAAAAATAGAGACAAGACAACACTTTGGAGGCAATAAAACCAGCCTCAGTTGGGGCACTGCAATTTTTACAGGGTGGCTGAATGCCAGTCATTGGAAAGCATTCAAACCTTCATCCCAATTTTTTTTTGGGGGGTGGGTGGGCTTGTGACTTGTCTAGTTAGGTATGTAAAATCTTCATTTGGCCTTCCACAGGATTGTGGCCAAACTTTGAAGCTGAGAATTTACCTAGGAATTCTCCTGTCACTGAGTTTGCCAAACCACAGCACAAGTGAGCTTCTACCCCGCTTTAATTCTTGATCGCATGAGCAGCCTTTGGATGTAAAAACAAATCAAGTTTTTGATAGGCAAAGACATCAGCTGGGACATTGAGAGAATGCTATATACTAAGAATGGCTAAATACAACCGCTGCAAGCTTGAACATTTAAGCTCCCTATGAATCAGTGGGACTGAGACTGAAAAGGGCATTGCTTTCCCAGCTGTATCGACTTAGCAGCTCTCCACAGCAAAAAGAGATTTAAAGGAAATCTTACGATGGCTTTTCCTTCCCATCTGCATTTGTAGCTACCATGTACATTGCACATCAGGAACAAACTTGACCTCCCTCACCCACCCCCCTCCTCAGTAAAAATAGGTAACTGAAGCAAACAGCACGCAGTGGGAATCAATGGCAATACAGCTTTTAAGTGTTCCCTAATGCTGGCTGATAGGACTTGAACTTGCTTCATTCTTAAGCCATTGTGACTTTGGTGCATTACTGTAATAATTACTGTATATCCCAGGTCCCCAAAATGAGGAGGAATATTAAAGACAACTATTTCTTTCATGTGGCAACTTTGGTTTATCAGGTCGTTTAGAATTTCTATGATGAAGAACTGAAAATCCCTCTAGGGCCTCAAAGGGGCATTGCAGCTTTGGAAATAGGCAAAATGCATTTAGATTTAAGCAAAGGCAAGTGATAAATCATTTAAAAAAGGCTTCAGTCAGTTGAGAGCCATACTGAAAATAAAGTCCAGTCCTCTCTGCAGACTGTGCAATTTCAATTGGTGGGTGGGTGATGGAATTGGCCACTGCTGCCTTGGAACAAAACCCAAGCAGCAAGTTATACTGGCTTCAAAACACAAATGTGAAAAATGATGTACACAATTGAACACCCACAGTCCCATCAGCAGCTCTTAATCAGGAGGCTCTGCTGCAGCTGCTGGAAAGCATTCCCAGTAAGCAAACATCGCTGAGCATTGTTTACAGCACCTGGCCTCCATTCTATTCTGGATAACTTCATCTCCAGCACACAGAAGTGTTGTGTTTGTCCTGCTTTAATTAGCCACAGAGCTGTGGAATGACAGGTTCGCGGTCTGAGTCTTTGCTGGGGGACCACCCAAGGAAGGCAACCTGTCTCCATGTACACCCAATATTTAACAGCCTCACTTGGGTTCTGTTTCAAGCCATGCGAATAAACGTATGCGTCAGGTTGACATTGACCAAGGATGAAGCTCCTGCAAACTTAAGCCCAGCACTTAATCAGAAAAATGCACGGAGGGCATCAATGGGCCATACAGCACTTCTAGGATCAGAGGAGGCCTGCCTCTGAATGCCAGTCACTAGGGAATTGTAGCAAGTCAGGGATATCGTGCTCATCGCCCGCCTGGGGTGCTAGCCCAAAATATCTAGTCTCCCACTATAGGAAACAGGATGCTTTGATAGACAGGTCCTTTGTCTGATCTGGCAGGGCAAGCTAAAGCATGATACAGATGCTGGACACCACAACTAACATCAGGCTTTGGGTGCAACCTTACTTACTCCCAGTTTCATCCCACCTACCTTGCTTATGACAGAGTTCTTCCCTGGCCACATTCACTCCGTATCAACTGGAATGTGCACAGTTTCTATAGCAGTTCTTTGACATGGAGGCAATGGCCACTTTCACACCATACTGCTTTAAATGTATGATGTGCAGAAACTGCACGATCCAACTGACAGATGAGTATTCCCAATTAAGATTCAGTTGCTTCCAATACTATTCCTCTCCAGCTGCTGACTCTTCCATTGGCCCAAGACCATCTCTCCTCTACTCCCCTGGTTTCTGCACTGGTACATGTCAGCGGCGGCTCATTTAATCAGGTCAGAAATTCAGCACATACATAAAAAATGGGCAAATAACTCATGTTATCCTACCTCCAGTCCAGTAGTGGTTGGTGCCCTGGTTTTCCCCACTTCCTCCTCTATAAAGTCAACACTGAGCCCAAGGAGCAGGATGCTGATGGGCAGTGCCACCCCCTTGACCTGGTTGCAAGGAGGCAGGCAGGTAGAAATCGAGGGCAGAATGTGTTTGGTGGGGCAGTGCCCTACTGGCCCTACGGAATCAGCCTCCACTGCCCCAGTCCAAGCTGCTGAATTCCAGGGCACTAACAGATCAACGGGATTTGCTTCTGAATAAACAGGAATAAACTGGACTGCTTTCCAGCCTACAGAACTGTACTTTGGACAACAAAATGGCAGTAGAATTATAGAAATGAGCATGCATAAAGTCACATCAAAGCAGATACAGTTCAGCAGCAGCAGCAGCAGCAGCTACAATGGCTTTCAAACTACAACTCAATGAGCAGACAAGTGGCAAACTGCATCTGCAAATTAACCTGGAGGGGCCTTAGAAGCAGCATCCTAATTATCCTTTTCAGTCCCATGGCTCTGTGAGATTTGCAACATTGCCAGATAATTTCCATGTGACCCACCAGTGTTCAGCACTGTTCCACCCCTGGGATTCCATGTCCGAAAATATATACAATTAGTACTGGGGCAGAAAAGCTTCATTGTTCCATAAAGGAAAAAAAATACTTATTAACTTAAATCTGCATCACTAAACTTGAGATGTTTTCAATAGACCAAGATTCTCTGTAGAATTCCCCCTACTTTTAAGAATGCACTCCTTATTAGGGGAATATGTGCAGAGCCAGTTGAGAGACTGGCAGTACTAGGGTCTAAATTCTCTGTTCATGAGCCAGGTAGGGTTAACAAAGGCGTAATGCTTTGTTGAACATCTTAATCCCGACCTGGAAAGATCAGACTGTCTATCGGAAAGAATCCATTTTTATGCTAGCTTAGCCCTTGGCCTCCCTGGAGAAGAGCCTGCCAAATCCTGGCCATTCTGTACCAATTCCTAAAGTGTGATATGGACCATATAAAAGGGCTTGGACTGCGCTTGGCCAGTTAATTCCAAAGCCTCTATGATCCTTCCAGGTTGTTACTAAGATGCAAGCTCAATAAGGCGCACGCACACACACACACACACACACACACACACACACACACACAATAAAATCAAAACTGCTTCCCAAGGTGCATTGCTTCCTGATGGTTAAACGTGAGGCTCTGATAGCAGCAGGCTGGCTACTGAAAAGCAAGAGGATGGTGGGTGCAAAGTCTCATAAACGAGGACACACACAGCTCGATGCACTACAAGCTAAGGAGCAGGGGAAGAGAAAGACACCTTCCTTCCTTCCCATCTTCTTCTGACTGGTTTGCCAGAAGAGGCCTTTTCTTGACCACCTTCTTAAGAGGGAGGGGGGTAAAGTCACACCTTCGCTACCAAGGCCTTTCACTCCACATTGCTGAACACATTTCCATGACCCTGAAGAAATTTGGAGGCAACGTTCTGCAAGAAAAGGGCACGTTGTCTATCTATACAACGGAGTCCAAAGCTAGAAGTCAATTTGGAATTAAAATGATACCTAATGAAAGCTTGGGAAGTTTGTATTTCAGAATTTACTATGGTTACGGTAGTCCACAACAACATGACTCAACAAAGATCTGAGTGGTGACATTTTCAGCTTCAATGTAAAAGACAGCTTAGGGTTAAAGGTAAAGGGACCCCTGACCATTAGGTCCAGTCGTGGCCGACTCTGGGGTTGCGGCGCTCATCTCGCTTTACTGGCCGAGGAAGCCGGCGTACAGCTTCCGGGTCATGTGGCCAGCATGACTAAGCCGCTTCCGGCAAACCAGAACAGCGCACGGAAACGCCGTTTACCTTTCCGCTGGAGCGGTACCTATTTATCTACTTGCACTTTGACATGCTTTTGAACTGCTAGGTTGGCAGGAGCAGGGACCAAGCAACGGGAGCTCACCCCGTCGCGGGGATTCAAACCACGACCTTCTGATCGGCAAGTCCTAGGCTCTGTGGTTTAACCCACAGCGCCACCCGCGTCCCAGCTTAGGGTTAGGGGAGCCTAAATGAGAGATAGCGCAGGTGAATTAGCATTCAAGACAATCATGACCACAGGAATAACAGCAGCTGTTAGTATAATACTGTCAAGTTAAAACTCAAATAAAATATATGTGACTATCATGCTTCTAAAGTTCAATAAAGCAGTCCTAATTGAATTAGAGATTTTGGATGTCTGTGCATAATGCATGTACTAGATCAAAAGGTGTGTGTCGCAGGTTGTTCCAAGTTGTTTGATATACCACCTCTATATTTACACAAAAAACAAAAAACCGTTCTGGCAGTAATACCAGGGGGAAATAAGGTAACAACCCGAGTTCCCCTTGCAAGATATTTCAACACAATGGATAGTACTGGTTGTTAATTTAAGGTCATGCATTACATATGAACACATGCACAAAACAGATCATGTAATTGTTGATTTATCACCACCATGATTTAATACGCTTTTTTCTCTTGCAAGTTTCTACAATGCCGTCCTGTTCTTCAGGCTACTTAACAAGTTCCAAACATCTCCCTAGCTCATATATTATAATAGCAGAGGGAGATTCTGGTATGCAGACAAGCAGCTACAGTGCTTCTAGCAGAGACACACAGCAGAGGCACCTCCACTTTTGCACAATTGTTAGGATATATGAGGTTCAGCTACTCTTCGCAAAACAAACTTTTAAAAAACACAGAGGAGCTTTTTAACTGCTCCTCTCCCCAACTGTCTCCTTAGTGCGGACTTGGGCGCAGCCTGACTACAGAGTGCAGATATGCAGATGCTGAACACAACTGCAGGAGCAAGGGGAGTAAAAACACAGACTTTTCCAAATTGCAGAGGGGATGAATTATGATGAAGAAGGGAGGAAGATCCTGACTAGGAGGGAGGGAGACGCTCTCTGCATCTTGCATCTAGTCTCAGTGGAAGAGGGGAAGTGTAGAAATCAACGGCACAGCCTGCCCCTCTTCTTTCTCCACTGCCAAGTTCTTGCATTTATCTCCCTCCAAACCCACGCTGGTGTTCATCCTCTATCTCCCAGAAGATTGTATCTTAGTACTCCCTGTGCAAAGGGGTCCA
This sequence comes from Podarcis bocagei, assembly GCF_964188305.1. NCBI lineage: Eukaryota > Metazoa > Chordata > Lepidosauria > Squamata > Lacertidae > Podarcis > Podarcis bocagei. The sequence goes on from NC_138127.1 coordinate 81,215,256, forward strand.
AGGCAGGGTTGGTATTCCTGGCTGGCCCTACAGTGGGCACTGGCGTGGTGGAGATAAAACTCTTCAAGTACTGGGGAATATCCAATAAAGATAGAGTAGACTCAATGGACTTAAGTCCCCATTATGTCTCTGCGAGAGGCCATGCTCAGAATAACTCAACTCAATGCTGAGAATACAAATGTTCCAAGCCTGCCACCCCTCACTGCTACCACACTCTAAATAGCACAGCACAAACAAACCCCGCTGCCTTCTCCAAGCAGGCTTTCCAGATAAGGAAGATGGGAAGGGGGCAGAGACCACAAGATCCTGCCCAGAAACAAGCATTATGTACCTTGGAGAGAAAAAAAATATATTACAAAAGTCAGCAGGTTCAGCGAGGATTAAGAAATACTTTGATAAACCGTTAATGATATGAAAGGCAAAGTCCTTGGATCCCGTTCAAAAAAATAATTACTCCCATCTGAGCACACAAAATCTGCAGAGAGGGATACAGTTTTTAAAGAAGCATGAACAAGTTTTCAAACACCAGACCGTGAAACCTCACTGGAGCTGTAGAGGAGACAGGCGATAGGAAAACCCTTCTCAGCTGGTGAACGTGAACCAGCATGCACAGGATCTGCACAGGCAGCAAAATTAGGTGGCACGATAAAGATGGTATCAGATTGTAAGCAGGGGTGGGGAAGGAAATCAAACTGTGGTCTCACCCCCCGCACTCACAAAACGCTGGCTTTCTAGCTGCATACAATTTTAGGCAGGGAAACTTCCCACACTTCCCAAACTTTGGGACTTTACCACCTTATTCCGCTTCATGTAAAGATCCGCCTTACATCTTTCCTTTTTCCTTTCTCCTGTGATGGAACTCCTATTTGGGGACTTCCCTGGCTTTTTTCTGGCCCACGTAGGACCAGTCTGGATAGCTGGCCTTGGTGAAGATTTGACATTTTCATCCCCAAAAAGTTTTTGATTTGAGTTTCTACTGAAATGAGGCTGCATTTTAATGTTGTATTTTAATCTTGTTTTTAAGTTGTATTTTAATCAATTGTTTTTATACCTGGTGCTAGCCGCCCTGAGCCCAGTCTTGGCTTGGGAGGGTGGGGTATAAATAAAATTCATTCAGTCATTTATTATTATTATTATTATTATTATTATTATTATTATTATTATTATTATTATTATTATTTTGCAGTTGTAGAACTCCAAAAGCTTCAAAAAGATCAAAAAAATACCACTCACAATGTAGCGAGGAAGATGTACCACAAACCCTTCCTAGGAATGTACCCTCCACGGCATTAAATTCCTCTATTAGAGAAAAAACAAGGCACTTAGGTAGCGAGGCTGGTGTCCAACTACTTCAGATCCTGCCTGTGCTGCTCTCTTCAATCTTGGGTCCCCAGATGGTGTGGGACAACACCCATCATCCTTGAAAGCTGGGCAAAGCTGGTCGTGGATCACAGGAGTTAGAAGCCAACAACGTCTGGGGCCCAAGGTTGAAGAATTCTGTGTTACAGCATGCTCTATTCACTAAGGATCTCATGTGCTACTTTGAGAACATGGTGAGATAGTGTATGCTTGAGAACAAGCAAAGCAGGTCTAACCTGCAGCATGCAGTTACTTAGGAGAGCTATACGGAATCGCCGGCACTGGAGAGGTCTTGCTCTCTGTTTCAAGGTTTGTTCAGCAGCACATCTGCTGCCCACACGACTGCTCAGGCTACGGTGTGTGCTGCTGAGTAGGCAGTGTCATAGCGGAGAGGCAAAATAAATACTTTCTTCATGACGAGGGCTTCTGAATGATCTGTGGCTGACCTTAAGCTACCATAGCGTAGGAACTGATAAGATTCCTTCCCTGTGGCCTTGAATATCGACACTTACAATCTGGCCTACCAGAGCATTCATTCTTCAAGTTCAATCAAAACTTTTCAAGTTCAATTAAAACTTGTTTTCCAAAGCTGGCCTTGCCAGGTTAAAAGAGAGAGAGAGATCTGCTCAAAGCAGTTTAGAAACCTAATAACCATGCATTTATAGGCATTCCCACACCAACAAAAGGACACAAAGTGGTGGTGCACACTTTTGGCAATGCACAGCACAAAAATGTGCACAGTTCCGACATCTACTCACTGCATGGAGCTGGAGGGAATTTTGTGTTCCCCACCTCTCTCTGATCTATGGCCACAATCGAGCTTCATAACCCACCTCCCCCTGCTCAATTAATACACTGAAACAGTACTTCTCCATTGCAAACTGATTACCCTGGAGATATTCATGCAAATTCCATCTTTCACAGTTCCACTCAAGAGTTTAGATGCATTAACAACCTACCTGTCCCATAAAGGCTGCAGAAATCCATAAGGAACGCTTAATATGCATGTCCCCAAAATACCTCCATCCACAAATATTTGTGTTCTGAGGTCAAGTTCCTACCTGATGCTGAATATTTCAATTCCCATTTATTTCTTTAAAAGGTGAAGGGTGGGGAACAAAAGCAAAACCAAAGCCAGCCTTGACTGAGAGCCACACGGCAACCCCTCCCCCCAAAGAGTTGGTTTAGTTGAATAGTAGGAAGAGATTTAGAGTTCAAAAAGTTGCAGGAAGTGAAAATGGGGGGGGGGGGAGAGGAGAGAATAGCCACAAATACCAAGGCATTGCTGTAAAGGCAGATTTTGCCTAAAAAAATCCAAGATTTCGCACACCTCCCCACCAGCTTTATAACATTATTTCAACTAAGGGGTTGAGGAGAAGGTATCAGATGTTAGGTTTGGAAAGCTGACAAAAGCTTCTCCCATCCAAAATTGATTTTCTGAAATACCTACCAGGCGGGGGGGTGGGGAGAGAACCAAACATCCCACATTTTACTTTTTACCATGCAAAAAGACAACCAGGACATTTCAGCCGTACAGAAGCAAGACGTCCACCAGCACCCGTTTCGCTCATCAGTTCCACGGGTAAGATATGTATGGGGCCTAGTCAGAGCACAGGAGTCTCTGCCTGGCAACTATGCATATTGCCTGGCAACTATGCATATTGCACAATCTCCATTTAACCCACAGTAAAACTGAACACACACACACAGACTTCACAAGAGAAGAGGAGCTTGTTCTCTTCTCATTCTGCAAGTACTCCAGGCAAAAGGAGAGTGAAGACCCTCCCAAACGGGAGCCTGCCCAGTCCCCGTCCCCCCTTAATGGCATGGATTTCGTTCTCCTTGGCTAGGCCAGACTTGCATATTACCCCCCTCTTACTTCCACATAGCTCCTGGTCTGCCTTCCCACCCAACCTCAATGATTTTTAGTGACAAGACCTGCTCTGTCAGCAACCAAAGCACCAACTCTGACCACAGTGCTAGCTATGCAACACGCCCTGTAAGTCAGTTTTAAGTTTCTGTGTACCAACAGATTACGAACAGCAGCGCTGGAGAGCTTCTATTACAACATCAAGCTTATTATTCTAATTTTTCCAGCCTTTGAAATCAAGCAAGCCGGACAGATTTAAGGAGAAATGGAACACTTGGCAACAGTCTAAGTTACTCTTATTACCCAATGAATTTTTAAAATACTTTAATTGTACACTTGCGTGAAACTCAGAGGGTTCTTCATGCCACGGAGTGTTTCGGCATGCTTCCCGAAAGCACACTAAACAAAGAACGCATGACAAACTGTTGTCTCCCAACTGATTAAAGTATTTCTTGCTGGCACAGGAAAGCGCTTAGTTAACTCCAGTGGAATGGGGCCAAGAGAAGTATTCCACCCACTAGCGAGCACAAAGTTCAAGCATGAACGCAAATATGCATTATAAACATGCAGCTTCTGAAATTCTAGATTCCGAAACCCCAAGTCCTGCTCCCTTTCGAATCTGACTGATCCAACATCTTTGCCCTTGAACGACTTTTTAAAAGCAGATTCCTCTCGGAAGGAATTCTTGTGTCGACAGTAACCCTGCAGCGAGGCTGGAACACAGGTAACTCGGCAGAACTTTTAATGAAAACTAAAACACTGCAGATAAAAATCTCTCCCCGATTCAAACCAGTGTGAACAAATGTCATTCTGAGGTCTGAGGTCAGCCCCAGAACCAAGTCATTCACAAGCCCACCACAGATACAGTCATACTTCGGGTTGACGTTGCTTCAGGTTGAGCATTTTCGGGTTGCGCTCCGCGGCAACCCGGAGGTAACGGAACGCGTTACTTCCGGGTTTTGCCGCTTGCGCATGTGCTCAAAATGACATCACGTGCATGCGCAGAAGCGGCGAATCGTGACTCGCGCAGATGCAGGTTGTGTTCACTTCAGGATGCAAACGGGGCTCCGGAACGGATCCCGTTCGCATTCAGAGGTACCACCGTAATGGTAAGTACCAGATGAAACGTAGGAAAGACAGAATTTCTAACCTTCAACCAGTCATTTCAAGTTTTCAACAGTCTTAATATACAGAATGTAAACAGTCCTTCTGATTCAGATCAATTGCCCATCAGTCAAGTATCCATAGCCAGAGTGGTTGACATAGGCTGGATTGATACACAACACAAACCCATGATTTGCTTATTTTAAACTGTAGTTCCATAATCTCTGAATGTGAGCCTATTTACATTTGGAGCTATCAAACTCAAAGCATGGCTTGAAGCTAGGATAAGCTGTGGTATACTTTTATGTTTGAATTGACAGTTCACTGATAAGCTGCTCCAGCTCATGAGGCTACTGCAGATGGAGATGGGACTGAATTTATGAAGCTGGATGATGAGCAAATAGGAAACAATTCAGATAAGAACCATCGTTTGGCTTCTTAACTAAAGCTTGGCAGTATGCCTGAACTCAGCCAATGAATGCCGCAAAGATGTGCAGAGAAGGACAATAGGGGATAGGCAGCACCATAAAGTGGACCACTTGAAAGCAGAGATGGTAGCTTGGAGCAAGAACAACGCTGCCATAAGATCTCATTTTTCCTCTTCAACCAAGATGAGAGAGCCAAGGTTTCCTGCAAGTGCTGACATAGTTTCTAACTCAAATTTCAATACCAATTCCCAGAAAAAAATAATCTGTCCAAGACTGAACACTGAAGGACCAAAAAGGGGAAATCTTTCTTAGAAAGTTAGCTGTACTGAATACGTTCATCTCTCCTTAAGATCCTGCAAAGGAAGATACCCAGGACTCTATTGAAAATGTGAAGGGGGGACTTCCAGTGGGGCATTTGGTGTCAATGGCCGTGTTCTTCTAAGTTCCATTGCCCCACCAAGCCCATTCAACGCTATCCAGACCCCAAGGAGGGCAAAACAAAACTGTGAACGAGATAAGGACTTTGCTTAGGGAAAACTTTAGCAACTGAAACTGTAAGAGCTCTTTGAGAGTGGACTAGACCGCCTTGGGAAGTGGTGGGCTTTACTTTCCTGGAAGTATCCAAGCCAGACTGCCATCTGTCGGGGGTACTGCAGCTGCAGAATTCAGCGCTCTCTAAAAGGCAGCAGCAAGGGTCATGAAACACAGCATGTCTAGGGAACCTTGGGCCCTCCAGGGTGTTGCTGAACCCTCATCTTTGCTGGCTAAGTTTGCTGTGGCTGACGGGAGTTTTAGTTCAGCAATATCTGGAAGGCCAAAGGTTCCCCAGACATGTTATATAGCTTCCAAAACTGTGAATAACATTCAAGCAGTAACGTACCTGACACTGAAGAAGTTCCATAATCATTTGAAGCCAGGAGAGCAAAATTACACAAACACGCAAGTTGAATGGCTCACTCTGCCACATTAGAACAACTGCTCCAAGAAGTAGTGCCTACCTGTTTGCTTTTCAAGGTCTTCCTGGCAGCATTTTGCTCTGTTTCCGTCCCTTCCATTCCTCTCAATACATTGATAAAGTCTCTCTTTGAAACAGACGAGATCAATTTTGCCCGTTTTCTTTCGGAACTCCCTGCTTCTTTCACCTTCTCACTGACGTTCTGTTGATGCTTCCGGACAGCATTAAATAGCTGAACGACGCCCCTGGCAGATGAAAGGAGGAGTGGTTAGGCACCTGTTGTTTCACTGCCACACCTGCTAGGTAGCATGGCTTTGATAAAGCGTCTCCTCAGCCCCACTGCACCAGACACACGAGATAACGACAAGAGGAGTCAGGGTAATAAGTCAGAACGCAAGTGAGTTTAAGACACCATTCAAAAGCCAAAAGGGATCCAAATCATGCACTTTTCGTAAAATCAAAGAACAGTGAAATGTAAGGACACCGCACACAGTCACCGACCCAAAGGCTAAGAGACCTTGGCCCACAATTTGTGACGGCAACAATGTGTACTCCTTCAAGCACCCAGTAAACATTCTAAGCCCAGTTTCACACCACACTACAGTTTGCACTTGGGAGAGTAGCATCATGTTAAGGAAAATCTAATTTAGAGACATCACAATCCCATGCTACTTGAGTTTCACGAGCATCAGTTATCTTCAGGCTTGCTTGTAGCCTTAACCAAACGCACAGACCAGCATCGCCACAAAAAATGATGAAAAAGCAAGGATTATTCCTACCATTGGCAAAGTGTCCTATGAACCAGGCTGTTGATGCCCATTTTGTGTTAGTGATTTTGATTTGAGTGCCGTTTGCTGTGACAGAACTAAGCCTCATTTCCAACACTTTTGTCCAGTAGGTTGTGTGGAATTATTCTCGGTAATTTACAGTACCTTTCAGATGGCCTATAAAAATGTCTTCTTCCTGAAACTATTTATATGGATGCGCAGGATTCCTCCCCTTCTTTTATAGTGCCCCTGGGTAACCGTTCTCGAAGAATACTGGGCTTAATTCATAAGCAGCATATTTTCAGTGCACTGTAGGGGTCACCTCCCCTATTGTTTTAGTGCCTCTTCACTTTCCCCCCGTTTCTGGGAACCAGGTGGCCTTCTGTGGCACCCAGTTTGAGAAAAGACTTAGTAAAAGTTATTGGTCCCACATTTTAGCAATTACTGGAAGAAGTGTGGATGCCTCCCTCACATTCCAGAAGAATCTCAAGCAGAGTTTTTTTACCATCTCCCTTGGTCTGAGAGAAGTAGCTATTATTAGCTGCATCCTCCTGTCCTTAAGTCAAGACGCAAGTCGCATCTTCCTCCAGGACAGAAAAACCAAAGAACCCAAATGTGCTCATGTACCTTGGCTCTGTAAGCAGAGTCAGCACAGAAAAGGCATTTGCTTCATGCAAAACCTCTCTTCTTGGCATGGAGTGCACACACTGGCCGAGTATCTGTGTGCATGTCTATGCAACCTGTCAGGTGTGTATATGCACACTGGAAAAATTATCAAAATGCTTTTATTCCTGCTAAGGGTCAGTGCATGCAAAAATGGCAGAAGGGAATAGGAACTCTGAAGCAGTTCGGCCAAACACCAACAAGTTGTAAACAAACTGAAAACTGTGACACTAGGCTTTGGGACATGCCAGAGGAGTCAGCCAATGACTTCGCACACCCACCTACGCAAAGTTCAGAGGCAAGCTTTTAGAGCAGTCTCTGTGGAGGTAAGGATGTCAAAAACAAGCCCACTGATATGATCAAGAAAATGCACTGGTTATGTGCTAGACCAGAGCCATGTGGTGCAACGCTAGGTTAATGCAAGACAGTAATCTGACCGCAAGAACAGCGAGTTTTGGTGAATGCACTTTAGAGAAATACAAAGAGTGGGAGAAGTGATTGATCTGTGTATTTTCTAAGTATGGAATTAACAAAAACGATGAGCTCAGGCCCAGAACTCCTGCTGGGCGAACACTTAACACGTTATAGTCTTGTCCAAATTTTAAGCTTTCATAAGACTTCTGAAATCTTTTGTTGAACTTGATACTGTATGAGACAGAACTAGGTATAAATCATTTGACTCCCACGAGTCACTTCTTAAGAGTTCAATTTGATTAGAAGCAGATTACTCAGGCATGCCTTTAGATCTGTTTTCAAAAGCCCAAACACACACTCTTACCTCGTGGCAATTCTCTGAAGGCTTCTCTCCATTTCTCTGTCTTTCGCAACATCTGGCTTCACTCTGCACATCATTTCCCACTCCCGCTTTTTATCAAGCTGCATCATAAATATTGTTATGCGAAAGAGCATTAGGCATTTTAAAAATGCAGCATGCACATATAGATATTTCTTAAGAAAACCAAGTTGATAAATCATGTAGGACGACGTTAGGTGAGGATGGGGAGAATACAACTACGCTTAACAGCATCTAGTTAATTAACTAGTGCCAAGCGATAGGCCCAACAGGGCAGTGGTGTGGATTTTCACATAACAGGCTCTCCAGTGAACCTTTCCAACTACATTAGAGCCAATGGATCAAGCGGATTCCTGAGCAGGGATGTTCTGGGCGTTTAGTTCTCCTGCCAGTCAAAGTCAACAATTGCAGTGTGACCTGGACATTTGGGTGCTCACCCAGGCAGGCGATTATTTGTTCTCACCAAGAACAAAGAAACTCAGTCAAACAACATCACACCTACTTTGAACCATTTATCCTGGGCAAGCAAAATGTTTAAAGCTGATCGGCAAGGTTGAAATTGTTAACCTAGAGCATAGCCTCTTATGAAATGAATTCTAAACTAGAGTTGAAGGGTATGCAGGTCCCAACTCACTTGTGGGGCATTACCCCCTTCCCAAGATTGTTTGAGGGACGCGGGTGGCGCTGTGGGTTAAACCACAGAGCCTAGGACTTGCCGATCAGAAGGGCAGCGGTTCGAATCCCCGCGATGGGGTGAGCTCCTGTTGCTCGGTCCCTGCTCCTGCCAACCTAGCAGTTCGAAAGCATGTCAAAGTACAAGTAGATAAATAGGTACCGCTCTGGCAGAAAGGTAAACGGTGTTTCCGTGTGCTGCTCTGGTTCGCCAGAAGCGGCTTAGTCATGCTGGCCAGATGACCTGGAAGCTGTACTCCGGCTCCCTCGGCCAATAAAGCGAGATGAGCGCCACAACCCCAGAGTTATGGACCTAATGGTCAGGGGTCCCTTTACCTTTAAGATTGTTTGAAGCACTATCTGGCCACCACAGATGAAAAGCACAGATCTTCAAGAATGACTTGAGTAAGTTTGCCCACAAATAAGCAGTGGTGCCCAGTGACAGTGACCTTCTATTCAGACTCTAAATATTTTAGGAGCAAATGAGCAACCTCAGTCCTCTGACAATATATGTGACTATTGCATTTTATGGGGAACCTTGAACAATCTCCGAGACTGGAAATCATTCCAATGGTACAACCATCCAAGCCTGAGACACTGGAAGCAAAGGAGCTTCTAGATACACTAATACACACAACTTTAAACTGGAGTATAATGCATAACTATAGCTATGCTTAGCTATTGTCCAGACCTTTCTTCAACTTTTAAGGAGTGACAGAGAAGATACTTCCTTCCAAGACTCAACTCCCAGTGTCTGTTTTGAAATCCACCTGTCTTACTGAAGCCAAAACGTTTTTCAGTTCATCTGCTATTTTGTCAGACACTTTTAAAGTTGTTTGACATAGCTCAGAACAAATGCAGTTAGTTTTTCAAAAATAAAAGAATTGCCACAATTTTTAAGTAGGGTAGAGCCATCAAACTTCTTCATATAGCCAGACTTCAACTTTAACACAATTATAGCCGCTTGCTAAAAGTTTATATTAAATGTGTAACACTTAGAGAGTTATACTGTATATTTGATAAAACATGAACCAATTGTTTTCCAGTAATTATATACAGTTAAAACTGGAGTTTATGCTTTACATGGGAGATCAGGCAGCTTCAATGCCAATATGCAGATGTCTTAGCTGCAGTTCCAAAGCAACTATTTAGAAGCTTGTTCATTAGAGATAAAGAGCGCTATCATGATTTTCGGAATACTGGAGACATTTCCCACTTTATTTTAACAACGTAGCACTTTACTTATGAAGATTAAGACTGGGATTTATTATATTTTGAGATAGCCCAATGTTTTGTGAGAAAAAGAAACCAACTTCAATGTGTAAAGATTTCTTGATTTAGACACAAAAACCAAACGCAATCACGGTTCCTGTCTTTATCGACAGCAATTTCATACACACACAAACACATTTGTGTACACATCTATGTATATTATCCTGCCTTTCCCCGCACTCTACTTTAGCAAAACTGATTGTCATGCTTCTTAAAACAATTGAACAGCAAGTTAACATTGTTTGAACCCTCTTAACACTAAGTCTCCATTACCCACAGCCTTTTTTTATGAAGTTATAGAAAACTCTTATCTTTATAATTCCAGGCAGACCGCTATGAATTCATGTCTTGATGACTATGCTCTGGCCTCTGATCAAACAGCTAACCCTATTTTAGTTTTCCATCAGCATGGAATCAATAAAAGGCAGGCTGTTTCAAGTTTATCTCATGATGAACAAATCAGTTTATAGACTAACAGCACACCACCAATTTGTGGTACCCCACATATTTATCTGATAAAACCAGATTCAGAGAGCAAACAGTGACTGAATAGATCCTATATTATAGCCTTACATTTTCATCCGAAAATATCGGGAGTAAGTAAAGCAGCCACCGTGGTCTGGTAACACAGTGCTATTGAAATGAAGCCATTTCAATACACATTAGAGCTTCATTAGATTTATACCAAGTAAGAGCAGCTGGCTTACTTGGTACCCTGGCTTACTTGGGTAGTGAATCACACCATATAAATCAGTTCAGTTTATACAGCACCACTGTGCAGTCATTAAAAGATGTGAAACACCAGACCCTAAAACTTTAGCCCACCCTATCCCAGATGCACTGTCATTAACAGAGTGGAAAACCGAAGTGCCTTTCTAAAGAGACTAGCACCTTGTTCACCAGGTGTATCAGTGGTGACCTAAGGATGTCTTATTACCTCCCTGAAAAGCACTGCTTCCCAAAACTTTACACTTTAACACAGGGAGCACTGTCAGCCGTAAGGACCAGGAGCCATGCAAGCCCCGGTCCTAAAATACAGGCTACCACATACTACACAAATTATTGGCTCATTTGCAGGGCCAGGAAACCAGCATCCTTCAAACAATAAATAACTTTAAATCACCAAGTGCCACTACAGTAGCAAGCAATGGCCAGCTTTGAATTCTAATTTAAGAGTTGGCTTATTGAGTGAAGGGGACTGCTCCTTCCTGGACTCTGAGACACAACAATGCAAAGGTGAGTAGGCATCATCTGTTTTGAGCGACATGTTCATTCTGCATAGATAACTTGCCAGAACTCGTTCCAGTTTCGGTTTTCCCAGTGCTAATATGCTAACTGAGATGGAATCAACAGTCCAAGGTTAAATTCAGATGGTACTTTTAGTAAATTACGGGCATGGTCCCAGGTCAGCAGCTAGGGAGCAAGCTTGCTCCTCCAACAAGCTTTGAACTTCTGCACAAGCATAACTTTGCTTATGTTTGGCTGCTAGTTTTTACCCCTGGAGCACACTAGCAATCCTACCATGACAAGCCAAAGCATATGCACAGAGCGCAAGTGTCAGAGCTGCTTCCAGATCCTAGCTCACAGAGGATCACGCTAGCCAGCGATCATTAAGTAAAAGTCTTTATTGAGTTACAGTTTCCATTCTCAAGCTGCTGCGTGCAACTCTACGTCTAATGGCTAGATCGGCGAAGCTCCGTCTGAGTCTCCGCCCCTTGTGCACCAACTTAATATCCTAGCCCTGCTCCACCTTTTCCGCCTGACTGTTCTCCTCTGGGTCCCTCTGCCCCCCGGGGTCTCTTCCTTCCTGGATTCTTCTGACGCCGACCCCCCGGACCCTCCTGTCTCCTTGCGCCGGGCTTTAGGACCTGGCTCTCTTTCAGGGCTGCCTACTGCGTCACTTTCCTGTGCATTTGAACTTGGCGCACGCGCCCAACCTTCCACTTTCCGTCTGACCGTTTCTTCGCTCCCCGTTGGAGGTGTGGCCACTCCTGACTCATGCCCTCCCCCCTGTTGTGAGCTGCCAGTGCTTGATCCCTGGCTCCCTTCCTCTTCCCTGCTCTCTGGCGGTGACGCTGGTCCCGATTTCCAACTGCTCTCCTCTGAGTCCCCTCTGGCTCTATCTTCCTGGGGTGCCCCCCTAGACTCCCCCCTTGCCCTGGCCACTGGTGCTCCTTTCTGTGAATCTTCTGATTCACTGGAAAGACTCGGAGATCTCGGGTCGTCGTCATCACTCATCTTTTCTTCTGCCTCCTCCCCCTCGCTCTCTGTTTCCTCCCTTGCTCTTGCCTCTGCTCCTGAACCCCTGACAGCAAGCTTCATAGTAACCCAGAGGCGTCTCTCAAACTGACCTTTCATAAATCACTGCCTGCAAAAGTTTAGCAATCTGGCTACTGAGAGTAAGTGTGAATAAATACTAAAGGGGAGGACTGCTTTTATGGAGGACATAATGTATGGTATCATGGTGTTGCATCTGCTTCCTTACCTTTCTCCTCTTCTCCAGCCTCTCCTGCTTTTCCTTCTCTCGTTCCTTATCCCGCTCTTTGTTTTTAACCAGTATGGTGGGCTTACTCTTGGGAACTTTCTTACTGAGCACTTTTGCCATGGCATCAGCCCAGCCAGCATTTCCTGCATCTTTGGCTTCCGTCTCTGGGGTCTGAGGCTCATCCTCATCGTCGCCATCAAGTTCTTCAGCCCCCGAAGAGAAGCTGTCCTCTGGAATGCCAGAGCTCCACTCAGAACCTAAAAGAAGAGCAGAGTGGAGAAAAATCAAACTCAATGAACATGTATGCAATGGTCTTGTTCTGCTAACAAAAGAGACCTCTATTTGAGGGAGGGGACGTTCCTCCACAGCCCCTGAGCAGATTTTAGCGGCACAAAGCAGGAGGAGAGGAAGGCGAAGTCCCACTACAATTGCAGAGTTGCAATTATAGAGCTTTGGCTGCAACCCTTCATATTTCAAATGGATTTTTTTTCTCCAAGTAAATTACAAGTTTCCCTTAGGTAAAGGTAAAGGGACCCCTGACCCTTTACCTTTACCGACTCTGGGGTTACGTCACTCATTTTGCTTTATTGGCTGAGGGAGCCGGCGTACAGCTTCCGGGTCATGTGGCCAGCATGACTAAGCCACTTCTGGCGAACCAGAGCACCGCACGGAAATGCCATTTACCTTCCCGCTGGAGCGGTCCCTATTTATCTACTTGCACTTTGACGTGCTTTCGGACTGCTAGGTTGGCAGGAGCAGGGACCGAGCAACGGGAGCTCACCCTGTCACGGGGATTCGAACCGCCGACCTTCTGATCGGCAAGCCCTAGTCTCTGTGCTTTAACCCACAGCGCCACCCGCATCCCTTTAAGTTTCCCTTAAAGGATACCAATATAAGTGGGATAGCTCAGTTGGTAAGAGAATGAGGCTTTTAATCTCAGGGTCATGGGTTCGAGCCCCACACTGGGCAAAAATAAGCCTGCATTGCAGGGACTTGGACTAGATGCCCCTCTATGATTCTGTGACTAATGTTAAAACAATCTAAGTTAAGTGTGTTAGTCCTGAAGTTCATCTCTAAACAGAACCAATGCCTCTATTACATACACTGAGATAAGGAAGGGTTTTCTCCACAAATGACGACCCAATCAGATCACCTCTTAATACATAAACTTCCACCTACCACCCAAACACAGCCAGGTATTTCACGTTCACCTAAGAATAAGTTTGTCCAGCAACTACTCAGAAAGTGCTTCAATCTGTTACTCACAGGGTTTTGTAATGTTTTCTTTGCTTTCTGTTTTTGTGAGGGTGCGATTGCGCCAGCAGAATGGAGCAACTCTGGGAAGAGGAAGTAAAGTTTTCCAGTGTTCAGGGTTCCTATATTCCCAGACTTTGCCTCATAAACTGCTTGGCTGCAATATCCTATATGGCAGGAGTTTCTATCCAAAGGCCACTTCCACTCTTGACAAGACAAGCTTCCTGGGGGCACATGCCAGGCAAAAGTGGGCAGAGCGATGAATGTGAGTTTTGCCTTTGTACAATAAGGCTGGCTTCTACCCACACCCCTCTCTACCATCCAAACAAGAGGCAGAACTCTAGGGCACATTCCAACCAGGCAAAAATGCTTAGGGTGCAAAGCAGAGTTATGGAGGAGAGCGTTCCTAAGGGCAGAAAAAGAGGCTGTGTATTTGGCCCCCAGGTCTGATGTTCTCTAGCCCTACCACAGTCATACCTTGGTTTTTGGAACAGCTTAGTTCCCAAACGGTTTGGCTCCCGAACACCGCAAACAGTAACTGTTTGCGAAATATTTTTGGAAGCCAAACGTCCGACAGGGCTTCCGATTGGCTACAGGAGCTTTCTGCAGCCAATCAGAAGCCGCACTTTGGTTTCCAAATGTTTTGGAAGTTGAAAGGACTTCTGGAACAAATTCTGTTTGATTTCCAAGGTACGGCCCTATTTGGAAACATTTAAAAGATATTCTCTCTAGAGGTAGAAAAGCAAAGCATGCAAAATTAACACATACCATACAACAAAGCAATGTAGTGGCTAATTGTAAAAATGAAACAATAGTGCAAGTAATTCTCCAGTAAGCTATTTTGTTTAGTGGTCAAATTTGCACCATTAAAAACTACCTACAGGAACCTTTATTTAATTAGACAATAGAAATTGGCCTGTCTCCTTGCTGTTAAATGATGATTTAAACTGCAATTCACCCAGAGAGAAAGTATGCCCAGTTCCTTGCTACTTGGACAACATCTTTAACCAAGGATAATTTGTCCCAAGTTACAGGAATTCAAAGGACCAGTCACCACTTCCTGCTGTAACTAATCTGCAACAAACGATTTGCAGCAAATTGAGAAAATATGAGGATCCACATCAAGCAAAATAAAAACAAACACAAAATCCTCTTCAGAACAAAGATTTCAGAAGTCATGGCAGAAGAATCAACAAAACCCCAATATTTTATTATGGAATTAATAATGTTTTGGGTAAGAGCAAAACATTTGAGGGGGGAAACGTGTTTCTGGTTTATTTTAAAGAGATTACAATCACAACACTGACATCTAGTGTTGAAATGCCAAAATCAAGATAGATTAAAATAAGCATGTGATACAAGCCAATTCAGCATATACATGCCAAGTGCACCACTGATTTCACTAGGTGCTAGTTTGATTAAAACAGTCACTGGTATTTTCTCCATACAGAGAAGATAATCTGAGGCTTTGCTCTGCTGCAATTGTCCATCCCTTCTATTCTGATACCTCTTAAAGGAATAAAGCTAAGGCTACTACATCTCTACATCTATATTGTAAGAATTTAGTTGATCAGGCCTTAAGAATTTATAGTTAGTTAGTGGTTGATAAGGGGAAGAACACATCCAGCAGTTCATTGGGAAGGGAGAAAAGATTACTAGGACACATTTTCTTACTGCTCTTCCCACCCAATAGTTTCAGAAAACCCCAGAGGGAAGCAGGTTGAAAAGATAACCAAAACACCTTTCAACACACTTTGGTACAGCTTTCTTGTTTTTTGACAGATTGAATACATGGCAACATCAGCCACGGCCTACCACCAATCAAAATCCTCACAACCCTTAGCTAACGTCATTTCAGAAAAGACTAAACACAGCTCATGTTTAATCAACTCTAATTCTCATACAAACCTCAGTCATTCTACAGCACAAATGATGGGCAGAAGAATGTGCTTTGGCACACAGCACAGAATTTGCTCCCACAATATACAGCAGATAGCACTTTCAGTCTGTGAACTGGCTGACAGACATCTGCAATGCAGTAATAATAATTAATAATAATTGTATTATTTATACCCTGCCCATATGGCTGGGTTTCCCCAGCCACTCCCATCAATAACATTTTCTCATCAATTTCTGGCTACCAACAACATATGCAAGTCTGAGTAACACAGCACTCTACATGATGTGCCTGACCTATTATGTATGCTATGTTTTCAGAGAACAAAGTATCAATTGTCCGTATTATCCTGTCATGATATTTACTTGTCAATCATCTGGGAACAAAGTCCCTCCAATACCCAAGGTGAAAGCTTGCTTACAAGGTACCTACTAAAATTCAAATAGTGTAGACCACTGTCAATCTGTCCAGAAGTAGACATGAAAAACACTGCTTAGCATCTGATAACACTGAATGACCCCATCCATCTCTATGAAGGCCAGAGTATGCAGACTAACACTAGCCAGCCACTAGAACCAAACCAATTTAACCACTAATCCACTTTTGACATTCAAGGGTGATGCGGGACAGAGCATTTTGCCAGTTCAAAAATATTAAATGGTTTCATTCTAGTGAAAGAGCATCAGATTAATCCTGCATCTGTGCATATCTACAAAGATTAGCATAAAAACAATATGTGTTGGGCCATAAGAAAAAAACCTACTAAGTCCTCATGTTTGTAATACTTTTATTTGGGCCAACCAAAAAATCACAAAAAAGTGGAAAGTGACAACCCAAAAATGGACTGTAAGAATTAGCCTATTTTCCTCACTGCAGCTGAGCAGCACAAATATATTCATAAGCACAATAAAATCATTTCCTCAGCAGCTGAAGTTCAATACTGGCAAGTACAAGCAGTTCCTGGCTCAGTTAATAAATTCACAACAGGATGCCGATTTATCAGCAGCCAAAAAACATCCCCTGACCTAGGACAAAGTTAACTCATGAGTTTCACCATTATTTCTAGATTGCAGTACATGCTTTCAAGCACTTAATCCCAATTATCCTTAGCGTAGAGGTATTTCTTATCACCATTTGACAGACTGTAATTTGCCAAGCATCAGGTGATATCACTTAAGTAGATGCCAGCCTCAGCTATAAAGTAATAAAGCACTTGTATAGAAAGCATGTTCAAGATCACAAGTATATAAAAACATGAGAAGAGGCCAGCTGGATCAGAGCAAAGACCCACCTAGTCCAGAATTATTTCCTCTCAGCAAACCTTCCTTTGTGTAGGTAACTGTCTGTACAACACAACTGCATGTCTGATGGCATGAGCCTTTACAAACCTATCAAGGAGTAATGCCCATTGTGTTCCATGGAGTTTAACTCCCAAATGGGTACAAGACTCAAAGAATAAAAATTAGGGGTTTTAACAGATAGCCCTTGGGGTCCCTTCCAACTCTACCATTCTTGGATTCTAAGTTACAGGATCAGTACACAATCACACACCAAATTTGTCTTCACTTGTTCCAATCCATCAACTTTCATACCAAAATTTTGTAAGGCGTAAAACAATCCTGAACTAGCTAGTAAGTTTTTAACAAGGGCTAAATCTCTTTGACACTGGCTACTGCAGTGGCATTGGGCCAATATATAAGCCAATAACACACTGGGTGATCTTCTATTTGAAACTACCCTTACTTTTCCTAGCCAACACTTGACTGCTGCTCCATTTTTGTCCAGTAAAAAATGTGTGAAATCTAAAAGCTTTCAACTTCATCAGTAATAAAACATAAAATAAAAAATAGTACAAATAATCTGAAAGACTAAAAAATGAACCAAGTCATCAGATTCTGTCTCCCAAAGTGATTTCCGTTTCCACAAAATGACGATATGAACCAGAGCAATAATATGGCTGCATCATTAGGGAAAGCAAAGTTCATTACTATTCTCTGCTGTTCAGAGGAGAAAGTCATCCTACTATTCTTTCTCCTTCCACTACCCACAGCACGGCTGGTGCTGTCTCTCCAAGTGTGCTGAGAGAGATAGAAAAGGGATATATGAAGAGCGGGGAGGGTAAATACATAGCAATCTTATCTTCGGGGAGGGAGAGGGGGAAATCATAGAATTGAGCGTCCCCCCAAGGCTCATCTAGTCCAACTCCCTGCAATCCAGGAATCTCAACACGTGGTCCCCGATCCAATTTGAAACCATACCCGACCCTGTTTAGCTTTGCAAATACGCTAGTAGGTTTTTGTTCTTGTTTGCTGCACCACATAACCCAGGAAGCTTAGAAAAGGCAACGGCGATCAAGATTCAGGCATCCTGGATAACAAGTTCGCGTTAGGCACAGAAATGAAAGCAGCAGTGCTTTTTTTTTCCTGGGGGGGCGCATACCCCTAAACATTTTGTGAATTTTTGTACTTCTGTCCATTTACTGTATTTATTTTCCCCGATGTGAACTAAATAATGGTGATTTTCTTGAGTCAAAATGAGAGTGCCCCTAAACATATTTTAGAGGGGGGGGGGGAAGCACTGGAAAGCAGCATACAACAGTGGGGAGAGCGAAGAAGACGGAACTGTGTAGAAGGCAAGAATGAAGCGTAGAAACAAAGAGAACGGGGAACTGGGGCGAAGACCGTACTCGATCCCAGGCACTTTCGCCCCATTCCACCCTTCGGCGGTGAAGAGGAGCGAGTTTCTCCATCGCTGCCCATCCACGCGCCCCGTAACTTCCCCCATTATAACATCTGATCGCCACCCCCTTCCACCACCGGGGTTCCCCACCCAGCGCAAACAGGATCCTCGCGCCCGTTACCACTATCGCTCGCTTCGACTTCGGCTCCGGCAACCTCGGCCTCCTCACGTGAACCCGCCATGGCAGCGGCCATCTTGCCTAAGGTATGTCCCTCTTCCTAAGCGGTCCGGGTGACCCGCGCGGCTGTTACGGATGTTCCGGGAAGAAACGAGCATCTCGAGATAGTCGTGAGACGTACTCGGGGTGACGGATACGAAAACACGCCTGGAGGCATAAATATCCTTATTACGTCAATGGGAACATAGAATGGATTACCATAGAGGCATGGGGCTAGACCGGCTCCCTCGCGTATGGCGGTACATACTGTATTGGAATAAGAAACCGGAAGCGAGGGCTGTGCTCACCGCTTCTCCTTCCCCCATCTCTGTGGTTGTTGGAGGTTTCCGCTTCGTGCAGAGATGGGGCGAAGCTGAACCCCTCCAGATGTTGCTGGACTCCCAGCCCCAACCAGCAGTGCCAGTAGTCAAGGATGGTGGGAGCTGTAGCCCTGCTGCAACATCTAGAGCAGGGATGTGGCCCCCTCTCCGATCCCTGATCATTGTACTAATTGGAGCTGGTGGGAGTCGATGCCCTGGCCATATCAAATACTATATCATATATCATATTTATACCCCGCCTTTCCCCCCAACAGGGACTCAAGGCGGCTTACAGATAAAATAAGAACAGCTGTAAACATGAGTTTGCATTTTTTTTTAAAGTAAACAGTAGAAAATTGTCTACCTTGCCATAGGCTCCCTACCTCTGATCTGAAGGATCACAGGTTCCCCATCCCTGGGTTAATCCGTGCAAAAATCATAAGTGTTGCCTCAAGCCTGGGTGGACACTAAATTGTCCATCTATTCTAGCATCCTTGCCACCCATCTACTGCGGCCAAGCAGATGCATGGGCTGTTACTGGGGCTCCAGGACACAAGCAGGGCCAGTCGGGTATGGCCTGGGAAAAGTTCTGGCCACCAGGGACAGGCCCAGGATTGAGGCCCCCAACACCGCACAGTAGATCTCCACAGCGATATTGTTCAGGCCAGATAACTTTTGGTGCCTGAGTTGTAAAATTCAAATTGTGTCCCCAGTTTACAGTGAAAATAAATAAATGCCACTTTATACTGAGGCAGCTAGCAAAGAAAGGGCCCTTGTGATTCAGGCACCCCAGTTGTGGAGCGTTCTCCACAAAGAGGTTTGCCTGTCATCTATTTCATTCATTCATTCATTCATTCACTCACTCATTCATTATTAAAAGTACTTGCAAAGGTCCCAACGGTAGAAATGGTACAGAGTCCAAATCAAAAGTTAAGCAATACAATTTAAACACCACAAAGCAAAATACAGTACATAGTTCAGCTCTATAAGCAGCAGCAGCAGCAGTTCAAATTCCCCGCATTTATTTCTTTATAGTTTTAAGCACTTCAATCATTCCTCTGCCCTCTACCGACCTCCATCCCACCCGCTTTCAGGCTTCTTAATATACATAGTTTGTTTTTCCTGCAGCTCGTATTTGTCAATGATTTGCACATCGTAAGATTTATATCAAACCTGCTATAGTTTTTAGGTTTTTGTAATTCCCTTCAATATATATCATAAATTTACTCCAGTCGTTAATAAACTTTGTATTTTTTTGGTTTCTAATTTTCTGTGTCATTTTTGCAAGGTTAACAAATTCAAATAATTTGGTTTGCCAGTCTCTAATTAATGGGGTGTTTTGATTCTTCCAGTTTTGGGCAATTAGTAATCTGGCGGCGGTTGTGGCATACTGAAATATTACCTTATCCTCCTTTTTGATTTCGTCCCCGATTATTCCTAGTAGGAATGCTTCTGGTCTTTTGGGAAATGTGTATTTGAGTATTTTTTTTAACTCGTTATAAATATTTTCCCAATATTTCTTCATTACGTCGCATGTCCACCACATGTGAAAAAAATTTCCCTCTTTAATTTTACACCTCCAGCTGTTCTTGTTTCCTGTTTTGTACATTTTCCCTAGTTTTGCTGGTGTAATATACCACCTATACATCATCTTCTCTAAGTTTTCCCTGAGTGTTACACATGCCATGAACTTCATTCCACTAGTCCATAATTTCAACCACTTATCATATTCTATATTGTAACCCAGATCCATTGCCCATCTTGTCATTACCCCCTTTATTTCTTCATCTTTGGTGTCCCACTCTAATAATATGTTGTACATTTTGGATAGTAATTTGTACTTGCCTTCAATTATCTCTATCTGGAACTTGGATTTCTTTTCATTCATCCCTACTTTTTTGTCATTTAACCATTCTGCATGTATTTGATGGAATTGTAACCAACCCGTTAAATTATCCTTCAACTCCTCAAAAGTTCTCATCCTCCATCCACTTTCTGATCTTACCAGTAGGTTCTCATACGTTAACCTTACTCCCTCCATATTAACTTTTTTTATTATTAAGATATCCATTGGGGATAGCCACCAAGGTGTTTTCCATTCTAAAAGTTTTTTATTCCTCTCCCACACTTCATATAGGGGCCCTCTTATAATATGATTTGAAAATCCCTTATGTACCTTTTCTTTATTTTTCCATAAATAGGCATGCCAGCCAAACCTTGTCGAACCCCTCTAGGTCCAATAAATCGGTATTTTCCAGAGTAATCCAATCTTTGATCCAACAGAGGCTGGCAGCCTCATAATATAATTTCAAGTTGGGTACCGAGAAACCCCCTCTCTCTTTCCTATCTGTGAGGATTTTAAAGCTAATTCTTGGTCTTTTACCCTGCCATATAAATTTCGAAAGGGTTCTTTGCCAATCTATGAACATTTTGGAACCTCTAATCACAGGTATGTTTTGAAACAAAAATAACATTCTTGGAAGTAAGTTCATTTTAGAAGTTCAAATTCCCAATACATCTCTACCCTTCTTCAAAAGGCAAAGAGGTGTCTCTTCACCTGCTGACAAAAAGGCATCAGTGTCTTGGTTAGATGCAGGGGTCACGAAAGAGAAAGCTTGCCAGTGGGCCCTCACACTACGAATCTCATAAGGCTGTTGAGACCACCAGAAAAGCTTTCCTTTCAAATCTTAAAATGTACGTAGGTTGATGTAAGACAAAGTTCTCCTTCAACTACCTGTGACTTAGGTCATTTGGGGTCTCAAACATTAACACATTAAATTGGGACTGGCAACCACTACAATTGTTTTCAGAAATTATTTATTTCTTTATTTATTGCACTTATATTTCAAATATCCTCCAAGGAGTTCAAGGTAGTGTACATAGTTCTTCGCCCCATCCCCCATTTTATCTTCACAACAAACCTGTGAGGTAGGTATGGCTGAGAATGAGTTAGATTGGAGGTAGGCAACCTAAGGGCTGAGGGCCAGATGCGGCCCAATCACCTTCTAAATCTGGCCAGCGGATGGTCCGGGAATCACCATGTTTTTACATGAGTAGAATGTGCCCTTTTATTTAAAATGCGTCTCTGGGTTGTTTGTGGGGCCTGCCTGGTGTTTTTACATGAGTAGAATGTGTGCTTTTATTTAAAATGCATCTCTGGGTTATTTGTGGGGCATAGGAATTCATTCATTCCCCCCCCAATATATATATATATATATATATATATATATATATATATATATATATATGCTTTCGTAGATTTTCACGGGTACAGGAATGCAGGTTTTGGTGTCTTCGGGTGTCTTCCCGTGTAAGAGTTGGGGTGTCTAGGCGACGTTTCGACGAGGTCTCACTCGTCATCTTCAGGCTGGTGCTTTCGGCTTCTTGTTACTAGAACAGTAACAAGAAGCCGAAAGCACCAGCCTGAAGATGACGAGTGAGACCTCGTCGAAACGTCGCCTAGACACCCCAACTCTTACACGGGAAG
Source organism: Podarcis bocagei (assembly GCF_964188305.1). NCBI lineage: Eukaryota > Metazoa > Chordata > Lepidosauria > Squamata > Lacertidae > Podarcis > Podarcis bocagei. The sequence continues at coordinate 81,237,478 of NC_138127.1, forward strand.
ACACCCGAAGACACCAAAACCTATATATATATATATATATATATATATATATATATATGCAGGTTTTGGTGTCTTCGGGTGTCTTCCCGTGTAAGAGTTGGGGTGTCTAGGCGACGTTTCGACGAGGTCTCACTCGTCATCTTCAGGCTGGTGCTTTCGGCTTCTTGTTACTAGAACAGAGCAGGATCTCAGTGTTTGAGTTCCTATAAATACTGTTGAGGGGGTGTGGTGTATAGCCTCCAACGTTCTGGGCAGAGAGGAAGTTCCCAGGTTAGTGTGCCTTTTCTTCTTTTGTTCCTTAATTACTTGAGGGATATCTTGAGTGATTTCTTGAGTGATATTCTGAGTACCACTTAGGAGGGTCATTAGGTGTGGATTAGTTGCTAAAGCTTTCGTGTCTTGACCTCTTGAGCTTGTGAAGAGTTTTTCTGAGAAGATGGCTGTACTGCACTTAGTTGTGCTCTGGCTTGGCTTCGTGTATAGGGGCGAGCTGTGGTTTTGTGCCCTGTGCCAGCCAGATCTGTGTAGGGATTGCAGGGGGGTGCAGCATCCGGAGGTGCCACTATGGTTTGGCTACTGGATGGTGTCTGTAATTAGCAAAATCCTCCATAAACACAATATCAAAACAGCCTTTTGCACCAACCAAAAAATAGCTAATATCCTCAGAAACCCAAAAGATAAAATCCAGTTAGAAAACCAAGGGGTCTATGAAATACCCTGCAAAGTCTGCCCAGCCACGTACATTGGACAAACAAACAGACGAATAAATGCTCGTATCGCAGAACACAAGAATGCCGTCAAAAAAGAAGAAAAAACTTCCTCTCTTTACCAACACATGAAAGAAACAGGACACGAAATTAATTTTGCAGATTCCAAATTGCTCTTTAACATGGAACATCGCCACAAGAGAATAATCATGGAAGCCATCGAGATAGAGAAACACCCTCACAACATGAACAAGCGTGACGACACGTCCCGCCTGCCAGACATCTGGAAATTAGCCCTCCCCACAAAAACCGACACCAGAACCAGAGGCACACAGAACGCCATCTCCAATCAACCACACCAGACCCAAACCCAGACCCTCTCCACAGATAAATTACAGACACCATCCAGTAGCCAAACCATAGTGGCACCTCCGGATGCTGCACCCCCCTGCAATCCCTACACAGATCTGGCTGGCACAGGGCACAAAACCACAGCTCGCCCCTATACACGAAGCCAAGCCAGAGCACAACTAAGTGCAGTACAGCCATCTTCTCAGAAAAACTCTTCACAAGCTCAAGAGGTCAAGACACGAAAGCTTTAGCAACTAATCCACACCTAATGACCCTCCTAAGTGGTACTCAGAATATCACTCAAGAAATCACTCAAGATATCCCTCAAGTAATTAAGGAACAAAAGAAGAAAAGGCACACTAACCTGGGAACTTCCTCTCTGCCCAGAACGTTGGAGGCTATACACCACACCCCCTCAACAGTATTTATAGGAACTCAAACACTGAGATCCTGCTCTGTTCTAGTAACAAGAAGCCGAAAGCACCAGCCTGAAGATGACGAGTGAGACCTCGTCGAAACGTCGCCTAGACACCCCAACTCTTACACGGGAAGACACCCGAAGACACCAAAACCTGCATTCCTGTACCCGTGAAAATCTACGAAAGCATATATATATATATATATAGTCCGGCCTACCACATGGTCTGAGGGACGGTGGACCGGCCCACGGCTGAAAAAGGTTGCTGACCCCTGAGTTAAATGACTGACCCAAAGTTACCAACTGAACTTTATGCCTGAGTGGGGATTTGAACCCAGGTCACCCAGGTGCAAGTCTGACACTCTATAACCACTACCCCACACTGTCTATTCCAGGACACCCGCTAGCAACCTGGCTGCAACAGTTGCAACTTCCAGACCATTTTCAAGGACAGCCCCATATACAGCGCATTTTCATAATTCCACCTGGAAGTTCCCATAGCATGAATATCTGACCTACCTCTGTCCAGGAATGGCTAAAGCTGGTGTACCAACCACTGCAGCCAAATGGTGAGCCAGTGTAGTGTAGTGGTTGAAGTGTTGGACTAGGATGGGAGACCAAAGTTTCCTACTCAGCTGTGAAGCTCACTGGGTGACTTTGGGCCAGTCACCATCTCTCAGCCTAACTTACCTCACAGGGCTGTTGTGAAGATAAAATGGGGAGGAGGAGAATTCTTTTGAGGAAAGGTGGGATACAAATGCAATAAATAAAAAGTGACAAAAATGACTCAAAGAGCCACATGCCTGTACCTTCAAGGGGAACGCAGCCCTGTACAGAACAGGCTGCCCCACCTGTGCCTGTACCCAGCCACTCACAGAATCTCCATAAATTTCCACCCTTGACCTATGTGCATCCATTCGAAGATTGAAGAGGGCCCGCATGGGTACAACTTTAAGGAGAAATATTGCAACTCAGTGGGAGAGCATTGCTTTGCCAGTGTGATGTAGTGCCAGTGTGGTGTAGTGGTTAAGAGCGGTAGACTCGTAATCTGGTGAAACGGGTTCGCTTCCCCGCTCCTCCACATGCAGCTGCTGGGTGACCTTGGGCTAGTCACACTTCTCTGAAGTCTCTCAGCCCCACTCACCTCACAGAGTGTTTGTTGTGGGGGAGGAAGGGAAAGGAGAATGTTAGCCGCTTTGAGACTCCTTCGGGTAGTGATGAAGCGGGATATCAAATCCAAACTCTTCTTCTTCTTTGCAAGCAAAAGGTACCAGGCTGAATCCCTGACCTCTCCAGGCAGGGCTTGGCATGCCTGGCTGCCTGAAACTCTAGAGAGGTGCTGCTAGTCAGTGTAAACAAATACAAAACATGATACAGCCTTGATGTCAGGCTGTCCCAATCTTGTGTTCTCCCATTGTTTTGGCTGTGGTGGTGGTGGTTGGGGTTGGTGGGAGCCGTGGCCCCAGACAACTGGACAGCTGGGCCCCAGATTGGAAAAAGGTTTCTGAACATTGAGAGGGAACAGCCTTCTGACTAACAGCTGCAGCAGAACAACAGCATAAGGGAGCAATTGCCTTTGTGCCCTGCTTGTGGGCTTTCCAAAGGCAGATCTGCCTGACCACTTTGGGGCAAAAGGAAGCTGGGCTAGATGGACCACTTAGTGTGAGCTGGGAGAGCTGCTCTTAGGAACAAAGGAAGCTGCCTTTAGCAATTCAGGCCATTGGTCCATCTAGCTCAGTACAGTGGTGCCTCGCAAGACAAAATTAATCCGTTCCGCGAGTCTCTTCGTCTAGCGGTTTTTTCATCTTGTGAAGCAACCCTATTAGCGGATTAGCACTATTAGCGGTTTAGCGGCTATTAAAGGCTTAGCGGCTATTAAAGGATTAGCGGATTAGCGGCTAAAAGGCTATTAGCGGATTAGCGGCTTAGAAAAGGGGGGGAGCGGAAAAAAATCGGAACACTTGCAAGACGTTTTCGTCTTGCAAAGCAAGCCCATAGGGGAAATCGTCTTGCGAAGCAGCTCAAAAACGGAAAACCCTTTCGTCTAGCGGGTTTTCCGTCTTGTGAGGCATTCGTCTTGCGGAGCACCACTGTATTGTCTACTCTGACTGCCAGCAGCTCTCCAGGGTTTCTGAAACGGGTCTCTCCCAGCTCTACCTGGAGATGCTGGGAACTGAATGTGGGACCTTCTGCAAGGGGAATCCTCTACCACTTAAGCTACATCCCTTCTCTATTCTCCCCACTCCATCCTCCTAGATTTTCAGCAAAATAACTGCTCCTATCTTATATGCAGGGCAACTTGAGTGCATAAAATTTCACTGCGGGACCAGGCCAGTAGATATTACAGCAAAGGACTGTGTGACATCATTCCCAGATCAAGCCTGAAAATTAGGCTCTGTGCTTCCAGGGCTGTGACAAAGATAAGAAAATATTATCCAGACCCTTTTAAAACTAATTATGAGAGGTGTGCGTGAGAAGCCCTGATGGAACCTTGCAAAAGGCTGCCTCCTTTTTGTCTTCAGAAAAGGGTGTCCCTTTATACTCTCTGAACAAGTCCATGGCATGTAGCTACGTAATGGATTCTCGCCTATCTCTCTCTTTTTATTTGCATGTGTTAGCCTTTTTTATTGCAAATAGGGTTCTAAATCTTACTTTCAAAAAGAAAATTGCACTGTATAGGAGTGTGTGTTCAAAGGAAGCTATCAATAATGTTAGTTATGAAAACCTGATCATAAGTGTTTTTAGTCTATTAGCCATTCCGGTTTATTTATGTCCCCTTTCCGGCAGAGTTTGGAGCCAGTAATTCAAGAGATGAAATTTGGAAGAGGCACACAGTGCACAAGGATATAAAACACTGACATATCCTTTATGCTAGAAGATCCTTTTTATTTTATTTTAACTAAACTCTGCAGACACCTACTTTGGAAAGACCACGGGATATTAACCTTCATCTAATCTTTGTTTTTCCTGGCGCTGTTAAAGCATAATACCACTCAAGGATCAACTGGAAGAATTAAATCCAAACTAAAGTAATTTCCTGTGCAAAATTAAAGCAAAGAAGCAATATTAACCAAGTAAGCCTCTCTCCATCCAGCCTGGTGGCCAGGACAGAATTGCTCCTTACTGCCCCTCTCTGGTGCTAGCAGAAAATACATTACAATGACATAGCAATACTGTATCCTTATTTGTATTTATTTAGTTAAAGGTAAAGGGACCCCTGACCATAGGGTCCAGTCATGGCCGACTCTGGGGTTGTGGCGCTCATCTCGCTTTATTGGCCGAGGGAGCCGCTGTACAGCTTCCGGGTCATGTGGCCAACATGACTAAGCCGCTTCTGGCGAACCAGAGCAGCACACGGAAACACCATTTACCTTCCCACTGGAGTGGTACCTATTTATCTACTTGCACTTTGACATGCTTTCGAACTGCTAGGTTGGCAGGAGCAGAGACCGAGCAATGGGAGCTCACCCCATCGCGGGGATTTGAACAGCCGACCTTCTGATCGGTAAGTCCTAGGCTCTGTGGTTTAACCCACAGCGCCACCCGCGTCCCTTATTTATTTAGTTAGTTACTTAATTATGCTGTTGGTGTTTTTACTGTTGCTATAGTAGCATTGTGTTTTTATGTTCTATACTGCTTCGCCATATTTGCAGTGTGTTTTACAAATAATTAAGTATTTATTTATTTAGTTACTTAATTATTTGTAAAACGCACTGCAAATACGGCGAAGCAGTATACAACATAAAAACACAATGCTACAATAGCAACAGTAAAAACACCAACAGCATATCAACAAAAACCGGTTGGTTAAAAAACACACAAAAGAAATAAATCACATTCTAAACACCAGTCTGAAGAATACAGTTTTTAATCGTCATCTGAGAAAAAACTGAACTTCTGTTAGCAAGAACTTCCACAAGGCAGGAGCTCAGTAGCTCTGATGGATAAACTACATTCGTCTGTATGTATGAGTATGTGTTTGTTTGTGTGCTCTTTCAGTGTATGGTGTGTATGCAGCTAGAGAGAAGGGGGGACAAAATTCCAACACCCTAAACCAGGGCCATGCAACAGAACACAGGTTGGGTTGGTCCAGTATATCTGAAGGAGCGTCTCCTCCCCCATCGTTCTGCCCGGACACTGAGGTCCAGCTCCGAGGGCCTTCTGGCGGTTCCCTCACTGCGAGAGGCCAAGTTACAGGGAACCAGGCAGAGGGCCTTCTCGGTAGTGGCGCCCGCCCTGTGGAACGCCCTCCCATCAGATGTCAAAGCGATAAACATCTACCTGACATTCAGAAGACATCTGAAGGCAGCCCTGTTCAGGGAAGTTTTTAATATGTGACATTTTAGTGTATCTTTCATCTTTGTTGGAAGCCGCCTAGAGTGGTTGTTTGTTATTTGTTTTTTAATGCTTTAGTTAAATACTACACAATAACACAATTTGCAATTTATTCCACAGGGCCATGTTTGAAGGCACAGTAACCTCTTGCAATTAAGGGTTATAACAAGCATCAGCTTTAAAGTTTGGTGGATGGGAGACGAAAACGTATTGAATGAGCCTCTCTCAGCGCCCGTCTTGAACTTCTCTTCGCTGGTCTTGGACTCACGAGTCTTGGCCCTTGGATTTTCAGTTGGGGTCTTCTCTGCCAACCCTTTGCCTCGTGAGAGCTCTGGGTCTGGATTAGCTCCTTTCCTGCTGCTGAGTCTGTAACATTATTCTGCTTAATAAAGCTCACTTCCTTGTTCTTACAGTATTTCATATCAGTTATATACCACTTGATTGTAGGGGGTTGGGAACCTTAAAACAGTTTACATTGGTACCTCGGGTTACATACGCTTCAGGTTACAGACTCCACTAACCCAGAAATAGTATCTCGGGTTAAGAACTTTGCTTCAGGATGAGAACAGAAATCGCGCAGCGGCGACGCGGTGGCAGCGGGAGGCCGCATTAGCTAAAGTGGTGCTTCAGGTTAAGAACAGTTTCAGGTTAAGAACGGACCTCTGGAACGAATTAAGTTCTTAACCTGAGGTACCACTGTACAAGTAAGAGCGTCTGCTGACATGTTTTGGGATGGGAGTTAGGAGCATAGCTGTCAACTTACACATTTGGAAATAAGGGACCAGCAGCCTTGAAAATAAGGGATCAGCAGCCCAAATAAGGGACCTGCAGCTCACCTGTTCCAGGCACTCCAGTCTTCCTGTCCTCCTGCAGTCTGGTCAAACTCATGCTGGTAGCTTTGAGAACACTGTCCAACCAACTTTGTAACAAGAGGTTCAACTAAATAGAATCTGAATCACATGCACCACAAGGCCTATGCAGCCTCAACTTAAGATGGCTCCCCGGCCTGGCTTTGCACTGCAAAATTTGCAGCAACACGTGCAACAAAATGGCGTCCAGCATTCAAAAAACCCCTCAGCTTGCATTAACTAGCCACACAAGGCATGCAAGCTCCACCCCCCAGTCGTTCTTAGACTTCTTACTGGGTGAGCAACACAGCCAAGCAACACAGTTGGCCGGCAGGGAGGGAGGGAGAGGAGCTGCTTCCTTTGAAATTTAAGGGACATCATTTAAGGGACATTTAAGGGACATCCATCAATAAGGGACAGCAGCGGGACATGGCGCTGGAATAAGGGACTGTCCCTCCAAATAAGGGACGCTTGACAGCTATGGTTAGGAGAAGCACCACCAAGATGGTGGAATGTGTTCCCAAATGGGGCTCATCGTAACTCAGAATGCTGCAGCACGATTGCTGACAGGAAGGAAACCTTCACGTTACACCAGGCCAAATTAAAGGTTACTATTTGTATTAAAAGTGTTTAATCGCTTGAGACCAGTTTGCTGAAAGGATCACCTTACTTGATATATGCCCACTCACGTGACTTTGATCTGTGGAGCTGCCATTTTAACATGTAATGTTTATTCCAAACTTAAAAAGAACCAATCTTTTTGCACCCATGCTCTGAAACTCCCTGCTCATTGAGATCATGCAGATGCCTTCACTGTACTGTTTACAGCAGCTGCTAAACACCATATTTAAAGGCAAGTCTACCAAGATATGTAATGCTAATATGTACTTTACTATGCATTTTTTTTTAAACTGCTGTTTGTATTTCTGTTTTGAAAAATCTTTTACGCTTACCGGTACTTGTTTTTAACTTCTGACTTTTATCGATAATGTTAATATATCTTTTACATAACCCACTTAGAAGTTTTTACAATTAAACAGGAAACAAATTCTGTTAAATAAAACACACAAATAAATCCTGATTTATCTTTTTTTTCTTTTTAGGTGATGTATGTTGCATCTGGGTTCTACTGAGTCTGGTTTTGGGGTGTATTTAACTGCTGTTGCTTCTGTCGGTTTATTTTTTTATTTAAATAATCAGTCACTTGAATTTGTTTCTGACCTATGATATTCGGTTAACCTATCAAGTTAAAACATGGTATTGTTGTTGTGAGCCACTGTGGGGGTCTGTTTGAGTCAAAACGCAGAGAGATATACCCTAAATGAATAGTAATAAAGACAGACAGACAGCGTTTCAGGGATGCTAGTGATCTCATTGAGGAATCCTTAATAAGCTTCCCAAACTCCTCAGGCACTGCTGGAAAACAATCTGAAGACCCTTCGTACACAAGGAGATCAGCTGCCCATTGGACCTAGGAGCACGTCTGATTAATACCTACTTTAAAATCCACATTTTAAATCTCCAGTTAAATCAATTGATTAATTACACCAATTAATCAGATAACGCTGCCAGCCACAATAAAAATTGTATTTGGGTGACATAAAGGGCACAGCCAGCATTTTAGTGATGTGTCCAGCTCCGAGGCGGAAGTGCAGAGCATTTTTCTCTGCACGGGAATAACTTCCCCTATAACTTCCAAACTCGTTTCATTGATGCCACACTTCTGGACGCATAATTTAGACGAAAACGAACACAAAGGCAAGATCCTTGAGTCACCTAGTCCTTCTCACCGGAATTGTTTCTAATTGAATGTTAAGATCAAAGTTTAAGTTTATAAGAGTGAAAAACAAGCACAAATAGTTATTATCTGACATCCTTATGAAAATTCATGACCTGCAGCTTTATCGGGGACCTTTTAAGAATTCTAATTGTGAAGTATGCAGAACTGTTAAATGGCTAGTGCTCCAGTCTCTTGATAAGAAGCGAGTTAAATAATTGTCCTGTTTAACTTGTGCTTGTTAACCTTTAAGGTCAACTAGTTTGAACATACGTTTAATGAAATCCTGGAGCCAGAATTTATGATACTGCTGCTGAATGTTAAATTGGACAATTTACATAAGCAGGACATTAACCTTCTGAGTACTAAATAGCATTTTAGCACTTAGCCGCTGGGGACAATAAGGGACATGTTCTATATATTTGTGATTAGCTTGCCTGGAAACTCTCATGATGACCAATTGGCCTACCAAGTTTAGCAGCATAATTAAATGAATGGACTCAGCCTAAGTAAATTATCATTGCTGTGTACAGTATATCATTATAGTCCTAAGGAGGAGGGGGAGGGGGGGGAGAAAGGATATGAATAATTTAATATTACATTACTAATTTATCAATGCTAAGTGACTGTGAGGAGACTCTCTGTAATTCATTGGTTTAAATTTGATATTTGATTTACTGGTGGTGTGATTAAACTTGAGCCTACTTAATTTCTTTATCAGAAATTTATGGTAACTCAGAATTTATGATAGCGCTCCCAACTGCCCCCTCCCCTCCCCTCACACACACACACACATACACACCTTCCCTTTCCGGCAACGGATGCATTTTTCGTTTTCTTCTTCTTTGTTAATAACAGCAAATGCAAAATATTACGCATAATCAAGCTTCTCATTAAGCCATTTTTCACAGCTCGTGGCAGCTACTTCCCCTCCCTGGCTGGGTCTCTCATAAGAGCCACCTTCAGCTTCACCTGCGGGGAAAGCGGGATACAAATTTAACATGTTAACCAACTGATAATAATTAAATAAATGAAGTGCCTGCCTTGGAATTCCTCTGGGCTCCCTATACGAAAGTCATGTCTCCAGGGAAAATATCCCAATCGGATCTAAAAGATAAAGCCATATCTTTATCTTTCTGGGAAAGAATTTGACATCTTTAGAAACAGATGGGTTTCAGAGGGAAACAAAATTAAATGTGGTTAAAAAAGTGAAATACCTGGGGGTCAACTTGTCTTCCAAAAATTTGAATTTATTTAAAGATAACTACGAAAAATGTTGGTCAGAAGTTAAAAAAGACCTAGAAATTTGGTCAAGACTGAAACTTTCCTTGTTAGGCCGAATCGCAGCTATAAAGATGAACGTTCTGCCAAAAATGTTGTTTTTGTTTCAAACCTTACAGATCGTGGACAGAGTGGAATGTTTTGGAAAGTGGCAGAAGGATATCTCAAAATTTGTTTGGCAGGGCAAAAAGCCCCGAATAAAGTTTAAAATACTAACTGATGCAAAAGAAAGAGGGGGGTTTGCCCTGCCAGACTTAAGGTTATATTATGAAGCTGCAGCCTTCTGCTGGATGAAAGATTGGATTTTGCTAGAGAACACTGATGTCCTAGATCTGGAAGGTTTTAATAATTCGTTAGGATGGCATGCGTTTTTGTGGTATGACAAGGTAAAAACACACAAAATGTTTAAAAATCATATTGTCAGGAAAGCAATATTTATGGTCTGGACAAAGTATAAAGACTTACTTGAAAGTAAGACTCCGAGGTGGTTATCACCAGTGGAGGCCAAGGCCCGGAAAAAACCCAATATGGAGGCCGGCTGGCCGAAATATTGGGAAATAATAGAAAATATTGGAGATAATTGGAGGTTGCAGAGCTATGAAAAACTAAAGGATAAGGTGCAAGATTGGTTTCATTATGCCCAAATTAATGAGGTTTTTAAGTTGGACAAAAAAACAGGATTCCAGGTGGAAAAATCGAAACTTGAGACAGAGTTGTTAGAACCAAAGACCAAGGTATTATCGAGAATGTATAACTTGCTGCTTAAATGGAACACTCAGGATGAGACAGTTAAATCAGCCATGATAAAGTGGGCTCAAGACATTGGGTACAACATTATGTTTGAAGACTGGGAAAGGTTATGGACCACCGGTATGAAATTTACGGCATGTAATGCCCTGAAAGAAAACATTATGAAAATGATATACAGGTGGTACATGACCCCAGTCAAGCTTGCTAAGATATACCATTTGTCTGATAATAAATGTTGGAAGTGTAAGGAGGCTGAAGGGACATTCTTTCACCTTTGGTGGACTTGTCCAAAAGTGAAGGCCTTCTGGGAAATGATCTATAATGAGTTAAAAAAGGTGTTTAAGTACACCTTTCCTAAGAAACCGGAGGCCTTCCTCTTGGGCATTGTGGGCCAAAAGGTGTTAAAGAAGGATAGAACGTTTTTTATGTATGCAACCACAGCAGCAAGAATTCTTATTGCTAAACATTGGAAGACTCAAGATTTGCCCACACTGGAAGAGCGGCAAACGCAATTGATGGACTACATGGAGTTGGCCGAGATGACTGCCAGGATTCGAGATTTGGGAGAAGAAGCAATGGAGGAGGACTGGAAAAAATTTAAGGACTATTTGCAAAAATTTTACAAGTTATATGAATTATAGGATTTCGCATGATTTGGAAGGTTAGCTCCAGCAATGAGAGTGGAATATATATGAAACTAGATAATATTAATGAAAGAACCAATGTTTAAATGTTTAAAAAGGATAATATACGTGTTTATAGAGTAAACGGATAATAAGTAATTTAAACTTAAAATGCAATTGAAAGTACAAAAGAAACACATGAAACAAGGTTATAATTTGCTGACAAATTTATTATTAAGATTGCATTGTGCGGGAGATGTGGGGAAGTTCGATGGAAGATTGAAACAAGCTTTGGAAATAATCTGTTTTTTCTTTTTCTTTTCTTTTCTTGTTTTCTTTGTTCTTCTGTGCTGTTTATCTTTATCTGGAAAAAATATAATAAAAATATTTTTTTTAAAAAAAAAATAAAAGATAAAGCCAGCCTGATAACCTGCTCCCTCTCCCTGCCTCACACTTACCTATTCGGCTGCTCCTCAAAGAGAAAGTTCGTTGTAGGAACCAGATATGATGAGTAATCAAATTTGTCATTTTTCACAGCTGGCTGCATCTTGCTCCCCCTGGTTACACGCGGCTTGAATCGTAGAGGTGGAAGGGACCTTGAAGGCCATTCAGTCCAACCCCTGCGATGCAGGAATCTCACGTAAAGAATCCCTGAAAGATGGCCATCCAAGCTCTGTGGGAAAACCTCCAATGAGGGAGGTCCTTCAGAGGGAGTCCATTCCACAGTCATACAGCTCTTACCAGGGCCGTCTTTACTAGGGGGTGTAAGGGGTGCGGGGCACCCGGGTGCTGAATTCGGGGGGGGGGGTGCCAGGCCCCTGCTGCTGAAGCCGCCTAAGCATATTGTATTGGGCTGCTATGTGGCGGGGGGTCAGTGGTGCCTTTGACATGACTGCTCTCGCGCACAGGCTCCGGAACCTTCCCAAGAAGAACTCGTATATTCGTGCTCACAAGGGTCCTCCGAGCTCCTCTAGAAATAAGGTTGCTCCCACAATGAAAGGCTGCCCAAGATGGCTCTCCCATGCATGCGCACAATGCCCGCCCGTCTCATCTTTCAGACACCTCCCTACGACCGTAAGCGCATGCGTGGAGTTTCTACACCGACTCCCAATGTGTTCTTTGTCTTCTTTAGAAAAGCTGGTTTTCAACACAAAGCACAAAAAAGCCCCTCCTTTTGGAGCCGCGCAGGCGTGAGTGCTATTTATCAAATGGTAATAGTGACATAAGCATAATAAAAGTAAATTTGGGGGCTAAAGTAAATTTGGGGGTGCTAAAGTTCTGCCCAGATGCTGAGGTCCAGCTCCGAGGGCCTTCTGGCGGTTCCCTCATTGCAAGAAGCAAAGCTACAGGGAACCAGATGGGGGGCCTTCTCGGTAGTGGCGCCCGCCCTGTGGAACGCCCTCCTATCAGATGTCAAAGAGATAAACAACTACCTGACATTTAGAAGACATCTGAAGGCAGTCCTGTTCCGGGAAGTTTTTAATGTGTGACATTTTAATGTATTTTTAATCTTTGTTGGAAGCCGCCCAGAGTGGCTGGGGAAACCTAGCCAGATGGGTGGGGTACAAATAATAAATTACCGGTATTACTATTACTACTACTATGACAGCCTTGGCTCTTAGCATTGGAAAGGAATTCCTAATGCTGCAGACATGACTCCTCTGCACACCCAACCAATCACTGTGTTGTGTGGGAGAGGACATCCTACAGATACCATCATATCAAGAGGTCCAATCCACATTGGGGCTTTAGTGTGACAGCACCTGCCCCACACTGCCTATCCGACAGGCACCTTCTCTATTGACTTTCCATTGCCTGCTAAAATATCCCACTTGGTTTCTGTCCTGGATCTAAATTAATTTTATATATGTACTGCTGTTGTTTTTTATCTTTTTATCTTTATAGTTGTTTTCTAAAATTGTTGTAATATGCAATAGGTTTTTTTTTTTTACTTTCCTATTCAACAGCAACTGTAGCTGCTTTTCACCACCTAGAGAGGAAAACCCCTATGTATCCCCCCCCCCCCATGAAGAAAAGCAACCCAGAAGGATTTTGAGTGGGAAAAGAGCCCAAAGGGGAAAGGGCTGAGCAGCCCTTCTCCACACAGTGTTCAGCTCAAAACGGTATCTTCCAACCACATTTCTTTCAAAAAGGGGGGGGGGAGAAAGAAGACTCAGGTAAATTTACTTGCAATTGCATGCTATGTATAGTTTGGCCCTCAGCCATTAAGGTGACTCAGGAGTCCAAGCAGAAGAACTGAGCAAGGCATGATGGATGGCAGTTCAAGAAACCGTGCAGGCTTCCCGGCTGTTGCTGCTGTGCCTTATATAGGCAGAGCAGGGCAGTTATTAGGCCCTGTGTTCAGGTTAAGCCTTTGTGGCTCTGATGAAAGGAGAGGCGATGGGAAGGCCATGACTTGCTCCCTAGAGTCTCCATTTACGGCGGACATGGTGGCGATGGGAAAGGAGCGCCGAGGCTCCATAGCCTAAATGCTCTTCCCGGTGCCTGCTGCTGTTCCTTAGTCATAGGGGAAGGGGGAAGCCAATGGGGTTGCAGGACCCCGATGAAACCGAATCTGTCACTGTCGAAGCACGAGAGCAGAAACCTCACGAGATGATTTATATGCTTCAGCCTGGATGTGATGGATCATGCAGATGCCGAGCCCAACTGCATTAGCCCAGCAGCCAGGGTGGGCGAGAACCAACGAGACACCAACAATGGCACTTGACAGGGAGCGGGGGTGGGGAGGAAGGAGATGTCAACATAAAAAATGGCAGTGTTGACATTTATAGTCTGAATCTGATGCAGTTTTGCAAAAGCTCAACAAATTGCTCAGGATGGATGCATGATGTTAATAATGCTTCTCTCAAAAAACCCCGCTCATTTATAGTGGGGTTTGAAGTTATGCAAAACGATCCTATTTCAGAATCAGAATACTATATGCATTGTTTATAAATGCATTGTCTCAGCGGCCGTATCAATACTGGAGGAACAGCTTGTCTGTGATGTTCAAATAGCTCCCTCTCTGACTGCCTTCCTCTGGCTTCTGAATGCTTTGCAATTATCATTTCTGCGGGCTTTTAACTTGACACACTGGAATAGATGTTTTATGTCCTGGCCTTTGCTTGGTTGATTTTGCGCTTCTGATTTCATATTGTGATTTTAACTACTGCAAACCTCCTTAAGTAATGCATGCGTAAATATCAGAGTATACATTTTTATAAGAAAAAACAAACACACTCAATCAAGGCTGGATTAAAGGGGCAAGGGCTTTAGGCCGAAACATTTTCTTTGGTCTCTCCCATCGCCAATCCAAACGCTATACAGTGGTGCCTCGCAAGACGAAATTAATTCGTTCCGCAAGTTTTTTCTTCTTGCGAGTTTTTCGTCTTGCGAAGCACGGTTTCCCATAGGAATGCATTGAAAATCAATCAATGCGTTCCCATGGAGACCGTCCAGGGACAGAGGGGAAGCGCCGTGCGCCTTCCCCTCTGTCCCCGGACCTGTTTAAAGCAAGGGGCGGTGGGGAGAAGATTGCTTCTCCCCGTTGCCTGCCCCGCAATCTCCGGGGACAGAGGGGAAGGTGCACTCGCCTTCCCCTCTGTCCCCGGACCTGTTTTAAAGCAAGGGAAGGGGCAGCGGGGAGAATCGCTTCTCCCCGTTGCCGCCCCTTGGTTCAAAAGGGGTCCGGGGAGAGAGGGGAAGGTGCGCGCGCCTTCCCCTCTGTCCCCGGAGATTGCGGTTCTGGCAACGGGGAGAAGCGATCTTCTCCCCGCCGCCCCTTGCTTCAAAAGAGGTCCGGGGACAGCGGGGAAGACGCGCTGCGCTTCCCCGCTATCCCTGGAGCTTGTGGGGCAAGCTTCGTTTTGCGAAGCAAGCCCATTGGGAAATGCGTCTTGCGAAGCGGCTAAGAAAACGAAAAACTCCTTCGTCTAGCGAGTTTTTCGTCTTCCGAGGCGTTCGTCTTGCGGGGCACCACTGTACATTGTTTTCATTAATTTTCCTGAGACAAGTGCCACAATGAGCACCTGTGTGTGTATAAGTGCACACACACATTTTCAACTTCACCACTTCTCCTCTCGCCTATCCTGTTCTGTATTCTAGAATGTTCTTTGGCGGGTTCTTGGATTCACACCATTTGGGAAGGAGGCCAACACTGATTTTTAGCATCTTTATGCCACAATTCTCTGCTACAAACGGTACTCAGAACTGCATGCACATTTTAAAAGCATATAGTAAAACAACCCAATAAAAACCAGCACAGCTAAAACAATCTGCAGTCAAAGTTAACAACAGGACAGGACGACAGCAAAGGAAAAAGAATGTTCAGTGGGCACCTTCTTAGGCAGCAGGCAAAAAAACCCTACAGTAACCGCTCCCAAACTGGTGGAGTTTTTGCAGGCATATTCTGCTGTGTGTCACTGAGCTGTGCATTTCCGGGGGGGGGGGCAGGGCGGAGGGCTGGGTCCCTTCACACTCTATGATTCTATGGTTGTTTCAATAATAGTGTGTTAGTTCTGTATTCATACTGGATCATCCAAACATCGGCTACATTCATACCATACATTTAAAGTACTGTGATACCACTTCAAGCAGTTATGGCCTCCCCCAAAGAGTTCTGGGGACTGTATTCTGTTAAGAGTACTGAGCGTTTATCAGGAGACTCTCTAGTCTCCTCACAGAACTACAAATCCCAGAGTTCCCTGGGAAGAGGAATTGATTGTCAAGCCGTTCTGGAATTATAGGTAGCTCTGTGAGAGGAATTGGGAGGCAGACTCTCCAATAAGCAACCCATGGATTATTCGGGATACAGTGATTTCTTAATTGCCTTGGATAGGGAAGGGATGGTGAATAAATAGCATAGATCCTCAGCGATGACCCACTGACCCCACGTGAGAGTAGAGATCTCTCCACTCATTTGCACAGGGGAAGGCACAGGCCCATGTAAAAAGTGCAGTTTTTAATTCCTCCCCCAATTGGGGGCCTTAGGATTCACGGTGATGAAAAGCTTGACCTGTTCCTCAAAATGAAAGATCTCCCACTTCTCCACCCCTCCCTTCTTGGGGTCAGGGTGTTTTTTCAGCCTGCTTGGTCTCATATCTCAAGAGGTGGGGTGTCCATGCACTTTCTGGACAACCAAGTCATACAGCCTCCCAGAAGCTTAGGGAGTCCATGACCTGCATCAAGACACTTAGTTAACAGTGTGATTCAACTCAGAAATGTGAAAATCACCCCCAATTCAGCCCAGTTCACCTGGTATGGGTTTTTTAAAAACCTTTTCATTTCACCCGCTGTTGGCATCTGTCTGTCTCAGGAGACAGTGAAAGAGCGTCTGTTATGTACTGAGCTGAATCCTAGAACAATAGGATCCAGAATGCAGCAGTCTGATTGGTCCACAGGAACCACCCAATCCAGCTCCAGGTGGAAGTGAATCAGCGACCTGATTGGCCTGCAGGAGCAGCCAATCAGGCTTCTGGAGGAGGTGAATCCGCAACCTGATTGGCCTACTGGAGCAGCCCAGAAATAGCCAATCACACAGGGCCCATTGTGTAAATAATGTATATATAGCTAGACGTTTTGGGGAAAGTTTCATTCATTGCTACTATGAGCTGAATAAAGAGCATGAAATTCACACTCGACTCTGAGTATATTTCAGTAACATCAACTAAGCCTGTGCAGCGTTGCAATGGAGATAACAAAGAACAAACCAGGGAAAGACAGGAGTGCCATGACTTCAATATTGCAAACTTGGCTTGGGTGAATGGATCCTTTATCTGTTTGAACAGTGGGTTCCTCATTAGTATAAAGGGTAATGCCCTTTTACTTTTCTTTTACTACTCTTTTACTTTTACTGTGACAGCTTCCCAGGTGAAGTGCAGCCACATTTTCAACTAACCATTCTAGGTGCTAATTCCTGTTTAAGCCCAACAACAACCTTGGACCACATTCTAAATATTTTTCAGGGCTCAGTCCTGAGTAGCAGTCCGGAGTAAGTCTTAGAAACTGGGAGCCTGAAGCCAAGAGACAGGGCTGGAAAACAGGCCTGAGCTGCCCCATCCTCCTAGGCACTCTCTAGCTGGGAGGGACGCTCCTGATGAGACACAGGTAGACCATGTTGCTCAAGCAAGACTCAGCTGGAAAAGGAAGTCGTTTTATACTCCTTCCTGCAACTTGGCTCCCAGTATGTTCAAAGTGTTGGTGCTGCCCTTTAAAGTCCTGAACGGCCTTGGTCCAGTATACCTGAAGGAGCCTCTCCACCCCCATCATTCAGCCCGGACACTGAGCTCCAGCTCCGAGGGCCTTCTGGTGGTTCCCTCACTGCGAGAAGTGAGGTGACAGGGAACTAGGCAGAGGGCCTTCTCGGTAGTGGCACCCTCCCATCAGATGTCAAGGAAATAAACAACTATCTGACTTTTAGAAGATATCTGAAGGCAGTCCTGTTTAGGGAGATTTTTAATGTTTGATGTTTTATTGTGCTTTTAATTCTGTTGGGAGCCGCCCAGAGTGGCTGGGGAAACCCAGCCAGATGGGCAGGGTATAAATAAATTATTATTATTATTATTATTATTATTATTATTATTATTATTATTAGCAACAGGATAAACCAGTAGCCAACCTGGATGGGTAGGGACCAGCAATCTTTCCAGACAGGCTGCAGTTATGCTACAGTTGTGCAAATTGGTGGTGCTTTTTTCAACCCAAAGGGAGAAGGCAAGCAAATAGGGAGTACTATCAGGGGCAAGGAGAAGGTGGCCCAGTCAAACTGGGGTTGGAGGAGCTAATGAGGATACCATGTAACTGGGCCTCCAAAACAGGAGGTGTGCAACATTTTTGCTACTAGATTGTTTCCCTCCTGTTATGAGACTGAAGCTGATGAGGGGCAGGGTGACATATTTTAAGTAATTGATTTTAACTGGAATTCAGTGACCCAGCATTGGCTTAAAAGCAGTGTTTGAATCTCCCGTTGTTCTAGGTGCATTTTGCGACAGGGAATTTCATTAGCCGTGAGCAGCTTCTGAGCTCTGCGCCTAAGATTTCAGATTAAAACTTGCAGAGTGGAAGGAGAGGAAGACCTTTTTCTGCCTCCCCACTGCCACCTACTCTCTGAAGACCGGAGAAGAGAATATTAGGGGTTGGGTGGGCAGAGGAAGGACTAGACCATGTGAAAAATGAACATAATATTTTAGCTGTGGTTCATTCATTTTGAGCTTTGTTATCAAAAAAGTGCACCTAGACATTCTTCTACTTAAAAAACAAAAGCAAAGGAAAACCCACCACCTTCTGAAGTGTCAGTAGCTTGCACCACCAGGAAGTGCTCCCTCATTCACTTTCTTGTAATTCAAAGTCTTACTCTCTGGAGCCACAGAAAAGCCACTTTCACCTCTGTTCCTGCCCCATGGAGGTTGTGCAGAAGGGAATGTGCACATCCCAGCTGAAAAATGCCCCCCCCCCGCCGCCGCCCTAGACCAAAGAGATGTCCACTGGCGGTTGCAATAGAGAGAATACATCTAGGTCAGCAAACCTTTTCAGCCATGGGCCGGTCCACTGTCCCTCAGACCTTGTGGGGGGGCCGGACTATATTTTTTTTTGGGGGGTGGTGGTAATGAACGAATTCCTATGCCCCACAAATAACCTAGAGATGCATTTTAAATAAAAGGGCACATTCTACTCATGTAAAAACACGCTGATTCCTGGACCGTCCGTGGGCCAGATTTAGAAGGCGATTGGGCTGGATCCGACCCCTGGGTCTTAGTTTGCCTACGCATGATCTCGGTGGTCAGCTGGTCTGACATGTTTGAGTTTGAAAGCAACTCAGTGAAGGAAGCACATTTTTCTTATAATGACACATCAAAGGTATCAGGGCTGAGTATATTTTGTGCTAAAAGAAATCCAGAATGCTGCAGCAACATTGTCCAAATCATTTGCTCGAAAAGACCAAATTCTCAGAACAGTACAAAACCAGAAATTCTGTTACTGTATTTTTTTAAAGAAAAACGAAAAACATGTATACACTTTAAAATGTCAAATATAGGAAGCACATCTGAAAGCACACGTGTCGTCCAATGAAAACACACTATCAATACTTCCAGTAATCAGTCACCGTTTCACAGAGTATAAAAGGTAAAGATCTAAGGATTTATTACCATCTTCTCATTAGTCCCATTTCATCGTCAAACAGAATTGAGATAAGCTATATGTTTGGCCTAGTCATAACGACTAAGGGAAAGGGTTGTGACTGTTTGCTCCTGTAGCATTGGCTATATGGGACAAATTGTCCTGAATACTATCTCTAATTCTAAGCGGTATATAAATTTATTGACACCAACTGGGAGCTTGCTTCCAATGCTAACTGCAGTATGTGTGGGGTGGGAGCAATTTCCTGCAAGATCATAGCTAGAGACGGAAGGCTTAAACCTCCCCTCCCTGTGCCCATGCTATTAGTGTCTAGATTGATATTCTTATATATGTTTAAAACTGTGTAAATGATGTTTTTATCAATCACACTCTCCTTTGCGCTCATCTCTTTGTTGCACATATTCATGGCACTGTTTGCAAAATGTATGGTTTTGCATTGACGTTTGAAACGAAACTGGACTGGACGGAACCCCCTAAGTCATACATCAGCCTTCTTTAGCTCAAAAAAGTGGTGTGTGTGTGTGTGTGTTTTAAGATACATTGCCTGCGTTACCTGGCTCTATTTTTCTCCTTTGTTGTTGATGTCACTGCAGTGCATCGGTGCTTTCAATCAGCTGTCACCAGGAGTACAAGGAGCAGGGGTCCTCAGAAACAATTTGAAAAGAGCTGTTCCATGTCAGACGTTCGCCTTTCCTTTCCCTTGCTCCGCCTTCCAAGTTATTCTTCACTTGAGACACTTCTTCGTACGTCTGGAAAACGTTCTCAATGAACAAACAAACAAACAAACATCACAATTCGATACATCAAAACTTTGCACTTTTCCACAGAGGTGAAGAAATCCCCAAAGCAATGCATGGACAGAATGTGTTCAGCAGTTATCCCAGTATGATGTGCTATGAGAGGATATTAGTGTGTTGTGGGAAAATATGTTGAAAAATTAAGAGCATTGAGGGCCCATCAAAGGCCCCCGTCTGGCCCAGCACCCTGGCAGAGTATTTAAAGACAGATGCTCTCGCTTGGAGGGCTCCTCAGTGTGCTGCCTCACACACTATGACCAGCCAGATGCCTCTGGGAAGCCCCAAAGCAGGACAGTGAGGCAGTAGCTCTCTCCCACCATTGCTCTCCAGGGACTGGTTTTCCGGTTCCTTACCACCAGCCCATGCAGGAATCACAACTCTTTGTGAGTCATTGTTCTGGCATTGCCCCTTTCTAATTGGCATCAGTTGGAGAAGAGCAGCTCTAAGGGAGATTGTTTTTTTTTATAATAAATATTTATTAAAGTTTTCACAATATTACATAATGAAAAAGAAAAAAGAAAGAATACAAAGTAAAAAACAGTTAAAAACAATTCCATCCTTTTGTCACTTATCTTTCATTTACTTGTTTCCCGGACCTCCTCATACCTCCCTTTTTTGTATCCCAGTTCAATTTATTAGTTCAGCAATTCCTTTCCCTCCTTATTTTATCCTAATCTTTAATCTTAATATATTATAACATTAAATTTTTACCTGTTAAAAATCCAATTTTTTCATATTCTTTTATACCATTACAGCTAGAAACCACTTAACTTCAATCCAACATCATTCTAACATTCATTAATTTTGCAATATTTCTGTAAATAGTCTTTAAAGTTCTTCCAATCTTCTTCCACCGACTCTTCTCCCTGGTCTCGGATTCTGCCAGTCATTTCCGCCAATTCCATGTAATCCATCATTTTCATCTGCCATTCTTCCAGAGTGGGTAGTTCTTGTGTCTTCCAATACTTTGCAAAGCTCTAAGGGAGATTGAATGGCTTAGCCAAGCCTGCCCAGTGTACAGAGATGAAGCAAAATTGCATGTCCTCAGAGGAGTTTGCCAGTTGCATCTCTGCATTATTTACTGCTCTGGTCTTATCCCCTTCCAATCAGCTTTTGCTGTGGGCAGGTCATTCTGCAACACACCTCTGAACTGGTAAGTCTGGCTCACTCAGTCACTCCCCGTGCAGAGACACAGCAAAAGGGTTTGCCCTCAGCAGAGGTTGCCCATCTTCTCTCTGCCTGAGTTACTGCACTGAATTTGCCTTTTTCCAGTCAGAAGGCACATGCAGAACTGTGACTCATGCAGGACCAAATGAGGTGTGTTGTGGCAGTTCTGTGTATTGAAACACAGAACCGCACTCGTCACTTAGAAAGAGGGGGTGGTGGAAATCTGACATTTCCTAGCGAAAGGAACATGACTGCAATACTTTTGAGGGACCCAGGAAAATTCAAAAGAATATTTAGCTCCACATTAACTTGTTTAGAATCAGCATGCCAGTTTTATTAGAGGACATTAAGTTTGTCTCCCACTTCCTCCCCCTTTCCCTTCATTTCGAAGAAATTATTCATCTGAGCAAAAGGTTATGTTTTCCTTCTGAATCTCTCTCTCCGCTGTGGTATATCGAAGTATTTTCCAATGACGCTCCTCAAGAATTATTCTAGATAAAAGCACCCATGTAGCAGATTGATGGAAGGTAATGTATTTTTTTTTAAATAAAAAAAAATATCTCTAATTCTCTTCTCTGTAAAACACCCTCGCACAATACAGGCTCCCCCTCCCAAAAGAAGAAAGAATCTCCCTCACACCCAGCCTGCCCCCCCCCCCGCTTTACCATGTAGTGTTTAAAATGCATAATCTCTTCTGTTGCTTTGGTAAGTCAATCACACTAACAGGTACAACGGCCTCAGGCTAAGTACAGCAAGTGACAAAAATGCTTTCAGGTTGTCATGTCTTAAAGCTGAAAGGTTGCCCCCCCCCCAATCCCCACTGCTTATTCATCTTCATCGGCTTGAATAATGCTTTTCCCATGTTGTTATGTGTTGGTAAATTAAAGAAGCCTTCCAGACAGTTCTGTCAACAATTTACTGAAATGTACCTCATTAGTGAGGTTGAGCTGTCACATGAACATAATTTAATCCTACCAAATTATCACTCAAAAACACTAGAATATCCAGACGAAGGAGGCGAGGTTTCGGGGAATGCTGCCACATTTTCCCCGTGGATGAAGTTTCACATGTATTCCTCCCCATCCCCATCCCCCCCCCCTTTAAAAAGGTTCTTGCAGTTTAGCTTACAATACAACACACACCAGCTCCACATTTCACAGTTTATCAGTGCAGATTTATGTGTTTTTATTCAGAAATATTCCCCACTGTAATCGATGGGGTTTACTCTCAGGTAAGTGTGCACATAGATATGCAACCTGATGGATGTTTTAGTTCTGTGCTCTCTGTGCTATTTTATCACAATGGTTTTGTATTTGATTTTAATGTGGGCTTGTCTCTCAAGCTACTTGTGAATTTTTATTGCAGTGTGGTTTTATTGTTGTTCATTTATTGTGGTGTTTTATTCTTATTTCTTATTTTGTATGATGCCTAGAGCATTTACTTTATGAGGTGTCTCATAAATAATAATAATAATAATAATAATAATAATAATAATAATAATAATAATAATAATAATTCATACATGGCTGGTTCAAATACAATAGATTTTCTGCTTAGTTCTGGTGGTAGTGGGGAACAATGTGTGAAGATCTCACACATGTTTATTTTGCCTCATGCCCATGCTTTGAGAAATAGTGGCTTCTCAAAATATGCACAGTCTTTACACATGACCATCTGTATGGCCACACACATATTTTCCCCTACGTGTTGTCTGTTGTACTTTGTCTCCAAACAGGCACTAATAACTGGCTCATTAAGTAGGGGCTTTACAGAGCACTCAGGCAGGCCTATAAATACAGGCCTGCAGCAGGGTTTGTCTTAGACTAGGGATGAGGAAATTGTGGCCCTCCAAATGTCACTGGACTCCAACTCCCATCAACCCCAGCCAGCATGACCAATGGTCAGGTATGCCTGCATAAGAATATCACATGTGTGAAGTGGCCAAATAGCACCAAGGCTATGTGTGAAATATATGAACCGCTGATGCCCACTTGGCCCAACTTGTCACCTAACAAACTAAACACAGTTCACCAAGCATTGCTGCACGTCCTACATTTATTTATTTTCTCACAAAACCGGGGGTGGGGGTGGGGTGTACATGAGACTTTCCAGATGCTTCTCTATGCAGGCACTGACTGGATATAGGCCCACTTAGCTTCAGCAAGGTGGTAGCCCCATGTGCAATGCCCTGAAGAGGATATGTAGCTATGGGCTGCCTCTGAAGACTTCTCAGAAACTTTATATATATATATATATATATATATAGAGAGAGAGAGAGAGAGAGAGAGAGAGAGACAGACAGACATAACACTCAAAACAGTAACACACATGTAGGCAATCTGTAGTCTGTATGTGGCTCCCTTAGGTCTCTCCTGCAGGTCCTTGAATGTATTCACACCATAGCAAATATGGCCGACATGGAAAACCAGGTGCAGGGTGAAGAATCGAGAAGAGCCTGAAAAACAATGCTCTTTGTTATGTACTGAAGTTCTCACTCTGGGCCAGCAGGGAGATACTGTAGATAGTTATGCAAATAAGGGATCAAAAGTGACGTTCAGTGATTGGATAGTTTTAGAAAGTTGTTACAATTATGTGTACTGGAGCTCTATATAAGCAGGCTGACTGAATCCTTCAGCTTAGTTCTGTTCTGGCCTCTGAATAAACAAGAGCTGTTTGAAGAATTGCTGTGTCGTCTGATATGTTCACCCACAACTAACACTGGCGACGAAGGTGGGATCGATGGACATCAGAGCACAGCCAGATGCGGCCACCCTCTGAGCTGAGCTGAATCACTGAGCAGAACCAATTCAGAGCTGACCGTTCTGGCTAGATCACTGTGTTCCATCCATTGCCCTCCACGCCGGCATCGGAATCATGGCTTCACTCGTGCCTCTACCGCCATTTGTGCCAGCCTCTGAATCATGGGACTCCTACCTCGCTTGGTTCGACTGCTACCTCCAAGCCAAAGAGCTGACAGAAGTATCACAGGAGTGGAAGCGGGGCCTATTCCTCAGCCTCTGTGGGCCTGAGGTGTTTGAGACGGCCCAAGCATTGGTTGCGCCTGAAGCAGTCCAGGCAGCACCGTGGGACACGATTAAAGAGAAGCTCCACAACCACTACACGCCAAAGCCGTCCAAGATTGCTGCCTGCCATGCATTCTACCACCGGAACCAGGCAGAGGGGGAGTCAATTAACAACTACACCGCCGCCCTCCGACAGGCTGCAATGCACTGCGAGTTCCGAGACTTAGACGATGCCCTGATGGATCAAATCGTCTGTGGGGTCCGGGACATCCACCTGCAATGGCGTCTCTTCGCCAAGCCAGACCTCACGCTGCAGAAAGGAGGCCGTGGCCTCAGAAGCTGCCGAACGCTCTGCCCAGGAGATCCGCAAGGCCAGCAGCCCGCATATTGCTAGGAAGCCAGTTCCAGTGCATCATGAAGAGGCCAGCAGTGATGAGGCATCCTCTAGTGAAGATGATGACGTGCACCAGACAAAGCGAGAGTGCAGGAAGTTCCAAAAGAAGTCCAAGGGCCAATTGGAATGTGCCGGCTGCGAAGGCAACCATTCCTGTGCCAAGTGTCAGTTCAGAGATGCCATCTGTCGGAAGTGTTCCAGAAGGAGCCACATCGCTAAGGTCTGCTGATCGGCTCCATCTGACACCCCCCCTTCACCGACTCGTAAGTCCAAGTCTTCACTCCAGTCCGCCAAGGAAAGCTGTTTCGCTCTCACTAACTGCCGCTGCCCGTATGGAACCACGATTGGCCAAACCGACTCGCCTACGTGATGCAAACTGAATGTCACTTTCCATCCCTTATTTGCATAAAAATCTACAGTATCCCCCTGCTGGCCCAGGGTGAGAACTTCAGTACATAACACTCTTCCTGCTTTCTCCATCACCTCTGTGGAAATTTTCCATATTGAAGATTGACTGCTGCTTTGCATATCAGGAAGAGAAAATAATAAATTATTCCCTCTACTTTATGCCATATTTCAATTGAGAGGCATTCGGCCTCTTTTGTGGAAATGGCTGCTCCTCCCTTCTCAGGAGGGTGGCGGTTGTGGACCTCGCCTCTCTCCATCATCCCCAGCAGCTAGGACTCACATGTCTTGCTAGATGTTAAGAAATTCCCTGGGCAGCAGAATCAAGGAGTGGGGATTCATTGCCAAAATGTGGGCTTCAAATGGGCCAATCAGAAGCCCCAGATGGGCAGTACCTTGCTGGTTGGCTGGCTAAGCATTGTTGGAGCTCATTCTATCACACCTCATAGTACTCACTGCATAGGGGAAGGTGGTACTGCGACAGGTACTGCAACCAGGAAGATAGGAACGCGGGAAGATGCCTTATATCAAGTCAGAGCTTTAGTCCATCAAGCTCAGCATTGTCCATACTGCTTGGCAGTGGCTCTTCAAGGTTTCAGAAAGGGGAGATTCCCAGCCCTACCTGCAGATGCTGTGGACTGAATAATAATAATAATAATAATAATAATAATAATAATAATAATAATAAATTTTTATTTATACTCTGCCCTTCCCAGTTCAGGAAACCAGGCTCAGGGTGGCTAACAACAAATTTAAAACACTTAATTGATACTACAAAAAAAAAAACCCAGCATAAAATACGATATAAAGTGTAAATAACAATAAAATCAAGAATAAAAAATCAATTTAGGGGGGAAATCCATCCAATAAATATTAGATGATCACCAGGGCTAGCTGGCTAAATTAGTCCCACTTGGGCCAGCAAGGAGACCAGGGGAAAACCAGCTGTAGGATCCCAGAGTGGGCAATCTTCACAAAAAGGCGAGGGGGAGGGAAGGAAGGGGAACAAAAGATCAGGCCAGGTTCAAATTGAAAGCCAGGTGGAATAGTTCTGCCTTACAGGTCCTGTGGAAGGAGGTTAAATCCTGCGGGGCCCTGGTCTCATGGGACAGAGCATTTCACCAGGTCAGAGCCATCACTGAGAAGGCCCTGGCCCTGGTGGAGGATAGTCTAACGTCCTTAGGGCCCGGGACCTCTAAACTATGATTATTCATGGACCTTAAGGTCCTCTGCAGGGCATACCAGGAGAGGCAGTCCCGTAAGTACGAGGGCCCTAAGCCACAAAGGGCTTTAAAGGTCAAAACCAGCACCTTAAACCTGACCCGATGCTCCACCGGGAGCCAGTGCAACTGGTAAAGATGTGGTCTTCTGAATGCAATGCAGATTCTTTACCACTGAGGTGTGGCCTTCCCCACAAAGGGCTGATTTAAATAGGGACATAGGAAGCCGCCTTATACTATCAGTCCAGGGAGCTCAGTATTATCTGCAATGACTGGTGAAGGCTGTCCCTGGTCTCAGGCAAGAGACATTTCCAGCTCTACCGGGAGCTGCCAGTGATGGAACGAGGGACTGTTTGCATCCAAAGGTCTACCATTAAGCTACAGCCCTTCTCCTAAGTCAGTGGTTCTCAGCCTGTGTGTCCCCAGATGTTGTTGGACTACAACTCCCATCATCCCTAAGCTCTGGCCTTGCTAGCTAGGGTGATGGGAGTTGTAGTTCAACAACATCTGGGGACACACAGGTTGAGAAACGCTGTCCTAAGTCCTCAACTGCACAGAGTATCCCTGTGTAACTTTCATTGCTGGTAGCTCTGCTGGCATTTTTACAGTTTAGGTTTTTTTAAGACATTGTAAATTAGCAGCCTTCCAAGCCCTTTCAGACCTCCTTCCACCTCCTCACGTTGTACCTGCCAGGCTCCACAGGCTGTCCTCTAAATTGCAGAAGGGAGAACTGCTGGCTTTGCATAACATAAATTTACAAAGTTAACAGAAACATTGCATTTCCATAAAGATTGCACAAGGAAAGCCTCAGATGCTTCTCCTAACTGGATGTGAAAGAGCAAAGGTCTGTCTTTGTGTGACTCTCAGGCAATGAAATACATGCTACTTTAAAAAAGGCAGTTGGAGCCTGGTACCACATACTTTCCAGTGGGAATGAACTTTCAAAGCTTTTATTCAGGAAAACTGAACTAGCTGTGTTTTTTAAACCACTGCTTGGAAAAATTCTGAGGTTTTTCTAGCAAGCTTATCAAGGGTTTCTCAACGGACTACATGTCCTAGGTAACAAAGGACAGCCCTCTTTTTTACATGTCTTTATTGGGTTGTTTGCAACTAACCTTGACTTAGAGTAGACCCATTGCAATTAAAGGACCTGTTAGTCTACTCTGAGTAAATATTAGTTGAATACAACCTAATAAAGACAGACCAATTTAAAGGATGTTTCCTGTTTTTGTTATTAATTTTAACTGATTTATGCAGTGGACGATTATAACTTTTTTGGACACTGCTTTGGAACTTTGCAGTATATAATTATATATATATAAATAAAAATGAATAATTTAAGGTGGTATATAAATACCTTAAATTATATATGTATCAGTCACAGACTGAAACCACACTACCTGTTTAGGTTGTAAACTCTAGTTTGTTTACTGTTCAACCAATATGGAAATTTCATATCACAGTTACTCTTCAAGGATTTTTCCTAGTGCAGATTTTGATTGTTTTGTTAACTAAGGACCAAAAATGGTCAGCTACCTCATGATTCTTCATTGCTGGTAGAATGATATGGTTTTACAGGCACACCAAAAAACAGACCTTTCCACACTAAACTTGTTTGTGCATAGCATCCAGGACACAAATTTTGCTGAAGGTCCACTTACTTTTAGTGCTGAACTGAACCATTTTTTTGCTTTTTTAAAAGAAAATCAAAAAGGTTCTGTGTACTTTTTCAATGACATTTAACAGTTCAACTTAAAAACACAGAAGATAGCATTATAAGTTTTGCCCAAAATGATTATGGCAGCCATTTGAATAAAACACAGATTTTGCAAGCTGTAAAGCATATCATTAGAACACATTCTGGCCTAAGGTTTGGTTCACAAACTACAGTGCTCAAACCAAGTCATTAAATCTATCTAAAAGGGCCTCATTTGAGAAGCAATAAAATTTTTAATCATTTTATTATTAAAAGAGTGTTTAATATGTAGCTAATTAAATGCCAAAGGCAGGTTATCTGAGTTTAACCTTCAAAAAGAAAATGATGTATCAAAGTGTGCCTCTGGCATCATGGGATAGAAATGTCATCCTCATAATCAATGCGTGACAACTAGCTAGTGGCCTTTTCTGGAGGTATAGTTAAATTACCTGATTAAATTAATAGCCATTTAGATGTTTTAGGAACTGCACAGACCTACACTAAATGAAAATTAGGTCCATTACATTTTCTGAGTGGGCTAGATAGACCCTAAAATAAAACACGTATGCCATTGTCCACATTTCTGAGATTAAGCAATTAAAAGCCCTTTCTAAAAAGCGACTCATTTTCTGTAATGTGCAGACAACTAGATTTGTCCTAATGATCACAGATATGTTTCTGTCTCCTCAGCTTTCCCTTTTATGCTGCTGGTGTGAAACCACAACAGAGCTTGTGTTCGCTGGAAGGGTTAAGTTTCACACCAAGATTTCTATGGACCTCCTGTTCAAGCAGCAGCCTATAGGGACCAGGAGCTAAACACAGGAGCTAAATACAGAAGCATTGTGCTAAACACCACATTAAAGGGGGGGGGAGAGACCCACCTTGTGGTGGTGTAAGTTAGGCATGGGCAAAAGGCAGACTAATCTACAGCTTGATTAGTCATATGGGTGGGGTATAAATAATAAATATTTATTTATTTATCATCCTCAACAGATTGGGAAAGGTTTCTGATTGCAAATAGTTTAAATCCAGAGCAAGTTTTTGTGTGTGTGTGTGTGTTTTAAACCACTATAGCTGCCTTGTGCTAATCACTTCTGCCTGAACCTCAGCGATCCTCACCTGTAAAATATGAGCATTAATTGGCCGCTTCTCAGTAAATCTTTGCATAACTCTGCTGGCTAGATCTCAAATTTTGCACAGGAATCCCTAATTTGATGTGACTCAGATGCAGAATTGCATCTCAATGTTTGGTTCATGGGGTCAGGGCCAGTGCTATCATTAGACCAGCCAGGCAGATGCCTTGGGAGCAGACCTCAGAGGGGAGCTGTGCTCACTTTTGAGGGGCATGGTTTCATACAGATTACGCCTGGATAGTGTCGTGCTGATAATGCCAAGGTTGCAGGTTCGAATCCTGAATGGAACAGCTGCATTGCAGGCAGTTGGACAAGATGATCCTTAGGGTCCTTTCCAGCTCTACAATTCTATGATTAGTTTTTGTTATACCCCATAAATCCCTGATAATATTTTATATTTTGAATAATTTTATCATTTCTACAAGTTTTTGAAAACCGAAGTTAGCCATTTTTTTTTAGAGGGGGTGCACCTGCGCCTTACCTATGGCGCAAAATAGACTAGCACTGGGGTACAGAAGATGCTACAGCTAGCCTTTATGTGGGCGAACTCAGCAACACACAGTACAGTGGTACCTCGGGTTACAGACGCTTCAGGTTACAGACACTTCAGGTTACAGACTCCGCTAACCCAAAAATAGTACCTCAGGTTAAGAACTTTGCTTCAGGATGAGAACAGAAATCGGGCTCCTGCGGCGTGGCAGCAGCAGCAGGCCCCATTAGCCAAAGTGGTGCTTCAGGCTAAGAATAGTTTCAGGTTAAGTACGGACCTCCAGAACAAATTAAGTACTTAACCTGAGGTACCACTGTACAGTGGTACCTCAGGTTACAGACGCTTTAGGTTACAGACTCCACTAACCCAGAAATAGTACCTCAGGTTAAGAACAGTTTCAGGTTAAGAACGGGCCTCCGGAACGAATTAAGTTCTTAACCTGAGGTACCACTGTAGTTCATTGGGAGCATCTAGGAGAAGGGGCTATGCCACCATGAGGCCCCTTGAATTCCTTGGAACTTACGCTGGATAGCTAAATTTAGGGAAACGTTAGCTGGCATTAGGGAGCTACAGAAACCAATACATCTCATCGGAAGAAAGCTACCTCCTTGTTACAGTGTGCTTGTGGCTGTAGCAGGATGATTTACGCCATGGCCTTGGGAGAGGAAGGAGTAAAAGACTGCAAGCCGTGAGGACTCAGGCACCACCCAGGTAAGGGAAAAGATAAAAGATAAATCCTCCTCAAATAATTTTTAGTAGCCCTTGGGATAAAAGTCATCCCTGACAGTGATGATTTAACAGTATCTCGAGGTGGGAGGGAAGCGCCCTAAAACTCAATGAAAGCTTTTCTCTCTCTTTTTACTTCCTTCAAGAACTCTCTGCCTCTCGCTCACTTTTACTTTTGACACTCAGACATTATCCTTATGTTTGGGGTCAAATTGGGAATTGGACGAGTGCAGGACTCCCGGAATATGTCCCTCCTGCGAAATAACTGTTCTCTGTACTGCCGTTCCTAGAAAGAGAAGCATTGGCGCACTGAAAGATATTTGAAATCACATAATAGCCGATATTCGGAGGGAGGGGAGGGAGGGGAAAGTCTTTCATCTCTCCAGATCTCAAAGTACTCTGTGGCTTTGGAGAGGCACCATGGGCAGAGGAATCACGTCAGCCCCGCCAGAACGGCAGCATCTATTTATCAGAGCACAGCAAGGCGACACAGAACAATCTGTGACAACATCTGAAGAACGACAGTGTGAAGGCATGCAATTACCACAGCGGGCAGCGCATAAGGACACACCAACTCAAATCTGTCCTCCTTTTTGTGTGTGGATATTTCTTCCCATTAAGCAGGAGGCACTAGCCTTTAGGTCATAAACCATTAGCTTGTGGTGGTTTTGTTTTGCTTGGAAATAAAATGTGCAAATGACAAATCCTGACTGTGTTCTATGGGGAGATTTGCACAGGCGCAACCGTGGTGGTATCAGGCGGAGCTTATCCCCTTTCTAATCTCTGCAAGCAGAGGTTAGGCTGCTGTAAGTAAAGCCCTCAGCTTGGGGCAGGATAGTCATTCTAAGCCTCCAGAAAACAATAACACACACACTCCTTTAAAATACTAATAGGAAGGAACAAACAAGCCTTATGAGCCAGCTGGGGAGAAAACTGTCAGACAGCGTTAATTGCACCAGCTGTACGAGAACATCACTCTGAAAATGTCCGCCAGTGATTTCCAATATGCTTTTGGGGGGAAGGGGAAACATATAATTAAAGACGTCAGAATGAGGACATTGTTTTTTTCCCTTTACAGGCAGAGGTGGGGCCAACCCTACCATGAGACAAAGTGAACGAGGCGCCTTAGGAGGCAGGGGAGCAGTAGGCAAGGTGCTGTAGGACTACGTTAGCGCCTCTCCAGTCTGCAGGTTTATTGTGAGTATATTCTGATAACGGTGCATTAATGGTGGATAAGTTCTGCTTTTGTTTGTTCTGGGGTGGTTCCCCAAGGCAGAGGCGGATTTAGGGCAATTCTGCCACACTGGGTGCCAAGCCTAGGGGGCACTGCAGAGCATCACAATGATGACATACTGAATTGAGTAGAATGGAAGGCCTTGCACAGGGCGCCACTGAAATTTGAAAGGCCAAAGTCCGTCCCTGCCCTGGGCTAGGCTACAACATTATTGCTGCCCAGAAGGGCTGCAGCACAACAAAAGCAGGACAAAAATAAACCTGAATATCATACCCTCCAACATTTCTCTGATGAAAATAGGGACACCCCATTCCATAATGGTAATTTTACTATTTATACCCCACACATCTTACTGGGTTGCCCCAGCCACTCTGAGCATCTCCCAACATATATAAAAACATAATAAAACATTAGAAAAAGCTTCCCTATGCAGGATTGCCTTCAGATGCCTCGGGGGTCAGATAACTCCATACCATCCAACATTTCTCCAATGAAAATTGGGGCATCCTAAGGAAAGTGGGACATTCCAGGATCAAAGCAGAAACTGAGATGGCTTTTCTAAATCAGGGACGCCCCTGGAAAATAGGGACACTTGGAGGGTCTGGAATATTGGTGGTATAAAAAGTTACAGGAGTTCAGCAGGAAGTGACGGAACATGCACTGATTAGAAATGAAGCCGTGTGAGGGCAGCAAATATCTTAAAGATGACACACACACCCCTTACCTACAGATCCTTTCAGGTAGGAAGGTCAGCAGGGGGAGCCCTATTGGTAGTTCTGCCTCCCTCTGAAGTTCAGTGGGTGGCCCAGAAGAGGTTGTTCTCTGTGGCAGCCCCTAAGCCAGGGGTCTGCAACCTTTAAGACAAAAAGAGCCACTTGGACCCGTTTCCGAAGAGAGAAAAAACTGGGAGCCACAAAACCGGGACGGTGACGTCAGGACAGTGCGTGACTAGCGCACACACCGTCCCCATGCGACATCACAGCCAGTACAGCGCCCGCCACAGTGGGGAGTGTCGGGGCGCACAATGCGCCTCCTCCCCTCGCTAGTATCCGCCCCGGAGCCGCGGCAAAAGTGTAAAAGAGCCACATGCGGCTCCGGAGCCGCGGGTTGCAGACCCCTGCCCTAAGCCGTGCAATTCTCTCACTACAGAGGCGTGCTTGGCTTCTTCACTATACGGCTTTCAGCGAACGCTGAAGACATGCCTCTTCATGAGGCTCTTAGATACCTGAGATGTGTGTTTTTAGGACCCACTCTATTCCTATGACTAATTTGTTTTAACTACTACTAGCCTTTATTGGCGTAAGGATTTGTTTTAACTGTTTTATATTCTGAATTTTACACTGTTGTAACCGACCCTGGGACCTGCTACAAAAGGGTGCATGGTAAATTTAATACTAATAATTAAATACAGTGGTGCCTCGCAAGACGAAATTAATTCGTTCCACAAGTTTTTTCTTCTTGCGAGTTTTTCGTCTTGCGAAGCACGGTTTCCCATAGGAATGCATTGAAAATCAATCAATGCGTTCCTATGGAGACCGTCCAGGGGCAGAGGGGAAGCGCCGCGCGCCTTCCCCTCTGTCCCCTCTTTTGAAGCAAGGGGCGGAGGCGAGAAGATCGCTTCTCTCCGTTGCCGCCCCTTGGTTCAAAAGGGGTCCGGGGACAGAGGGGAAGGCGCGCGCGCGCCTTCCCCTCTGTCCCCGGAGATTGCGGGGCTGGCAACGGGGAGAAGTGATCTTCTCCCCGCCGCCCCTTGATTCAAAAGAGGTCCGGGGTGCGGGGGCAAGCTTCGTTTTGCGAAGCAAGCCCATAGGGAAATTCGTCTTGCGAAGCAACTCGAAAACGAAAAAAACCTTTCGTCTTGCGAGTTTTTCGTCTCGCGAGGCGTTCGTCTTGCGGGGCACCACTGTATTCTGCAATTGCACTCACAATTGCATTGTGAACACTGGCGATGTGATTTTCTAACAGCAATGACAAGTGGAGAGGACTATTGCACTCGTAGCTCGCTTGTGGACTTCCCATGGGCATGGGCATGACCACTGTGGGAATCAGGAAGGTAGACTTTTCTCCCGACCCATAAATTTTTATTGAAACAAAGTAATAATAATAAAAACAAAGTAATAATAATAATAAGAAGAAGAAGAAGAAGAAGAAATAATAAAAAATAATTTAAAAAAGTAATAATAATAAAAAAGAGTGAAGAAAATACAATGCCCTCTCTCCAAGATAGATATTTTATGTTGTGATTTTCTGTTGTGAACCACCCTGATATCTACGGGTATAGGGTGGCATACAAATTTAATAAATAAAATAAAAATTAATCTTAACCCTTGTCTCACACAGAAGGGGTGGATCCTTCCAGCTCTCACCCCGAGATCTTCCCTTCCCTGCCTCTCACACAGGGTCCTTCGCTTTCATGTGTGCATAATCCCCCCAGTGACCCAGAGTAGAGAACACACACCAAAAAATCCCAAGAAAAGAAAGGAAAAAAGAAGAAACAGGGAGATAAAAGCAACAAAAGAATAAGGAAAGGAACGAAAGGGAAAGAGAGAGAAAATAAAAAGGGTCTTGAAAGACCTACATTGGCTCCCAGTACGTTTCTGAGCACAATTCAAAGTGTTGGTGCTGACCTTTGAAGCCCTAAACGGCCTCGGTCCAGTATACCTGAAGGAGCATCTCCACCCCCATCATTCTGCCCGGACGCTGAGGTCCAGCGCCGAGGGCCTTCTGGCGGTTCCCTCATTGCGAGAAGCAAAGCTACAGGGAACCAGGCAGCAGTGGCGTAGCGTGGGGGGTGCAGGGGGGGCGGGCCGCACCGGGCGCAACATCTGGGGGTTAGGGTTAGGGGGCGCAAATCCACGGGTTAGGGGTGCAAATCCATGGCTTAGGGGGTGCAAATTACTTGCCTTGCCCCGGGTGCTGACAACCCACGCTACGCCACTGCCAGGCAGAGGGCCTTCTCGGTAGTGGCGCCCGCCCTGTGGAATGCCCTTCCAGCAGATGTCAAAGCGATAAACAACTACCTGACATTCAGAAGACATCTTAAGGCAGCCCTGTTCAGGGAAGTTTTTAACGTGTGATATTTTACTGTATTTTTGGTTTTTATGGAAGCCGCCCAGAGTGGCTGGGGAGGCCCAGCCAGATGGGCGGGGTATAAATAATAAATTATTATTATTATTATTTCAATTCTCCGTCTGCCAGTTATATGTAAAAGGATTATTCAAAGTATTCACTCCAAGATGGTGGACTAGATGGGCCCATGATCTGATCCAACAGGGCTCTTCTTATATGTGGGGAACCTGTGGCCCTCCACACGTTGCCAGACTACAACTCCAAGCACCATTGACATAGTCTTGCAGATCTGGAGAGTTTCTTATCCCATGCTACAAAAGGGAGTCAGAAGCATTCAGAGCAGCTGAATAACTGTAAACTTAAAATAAGAATAATAGGGAAATAAGTGTGCAACCCTGTTATAAAAGGGCTGGTTCCCCCTCCCCACAAGCCAGGATTTTTAAGAAGAGGGATCATTTGTGAGAAAGGCACAACTCATTCATAGGCATAATCAATATGACAATGAACACTGACCAAAACAATACAAAACGCTTATCAAATAGAGCTGCACAGCAGTCTTGCCAAAGGCTCTTCATTATCCACCAGTGGCCTCTTAAGAACAGAAATCTATTGCTTTAAAGAAGCCACTTGAAGGGGAAAAAAGGCTAGGCTTTGCAAAGCTGCTGAGGATAAAATAGGATGCTTTCTCTTCCTATACAGAGCTCCCATTAAAAGAACAAA
Source organism: Podarcis bocagei (assembly GCF_964188305.1). Lineage (NCBI taxonomy): Eukaryota > Metazoa > Chordata > Lepidosauria > Squamata > Lacertidae > Podarcis > Podarcis bocagei. The sequence continues at coordinate 81,272,778 of NC_138127.1, forward strand.
ATGACTCAAAGAATCTTTGAAAACCTTCTCAGATATCACACACATCCCTCTCACCAGATATCAAGAGAAGACTGTTTTCCAAATGCATGAAGGGATTTTGTACTTTAAAAATGTTTCCTAGAAGGTCATTTTCTTTCCTTCAAGGAAGTTCCACGGATTTTGGTGTGGGTGGGTGTGAGATTGCCACATCATGAAAACAACTGAAACCTGGAAAACATCCCTGTTAGCAGGCACATTTTGGGCCATCTCTTACCCCTTTCTCTTTCTTATACAGAGGAAAATCCTGGTGTGAGTTGGAGCCCCTCGCGCTTGCTACTTCTGACAGAAAATGTGTCCATTCAAGGACTTATAAGACCACCTATAATTTGGCTCACAGCTCTTGTACTCCATCCCTCCGCTGTCCCACAGCAATCCTGGGTTGAACCATTGCTATGCATTGCAATTGCATTGCTTCCTTAACCTTCTGTTGCAGATTGTCATTTTCTTTGACACACACTCCAAGCATTACAGCTCAGAATATAACAAAGAGACTGAATATTGGGAACTGACCATTATATGTAGAGATAATGCACTTCTATTTGAGTTTTCCGTTTACTTGGCCGGAAACAGTCATCCTAAAACACAATTCTTGATGCGACTTATGCTAACTGCATGAGCATAACCTTCATCTTTTACACTCCTGGCTTGGAGATACAAATATGCATGGCTTACCCTCCTACCTGAGAAGCATGTTTATCAGATTTATTATTGAACCTTCCGCCTTGCAGTGTTGATGCAAATGCCTCTAATACTGTTAGGAAACCTGTGTGTTTTAGCATCTGTGCAATATCATCCATCCTCCAAGGCTGAGCCTGGAGCTACAGTGTTTAAGAATTTATATGGCTGTCCTTCTCCTCTCTCTCACTGTGGCAAAAGCAATAATGAAATGCATAAGCTACACCCTTCGAAAATATAACTGGGCTATTTGTGATTTTGATTCACTGTTTAGTCCCCATCAAATAAATTGTTTTACAGGTGTTCATCTTTAATATTTATTTGTTAATGGCTAAGCCCTAGACAGATTTCCTCCTCACAGTGTAAGTATTTGAACTTGGAAGAGAAAACGAGTCCTTCAAACAAGTTGATTTCTTTCAGGGATTCCTCCCCCACTCCTCCCCAGTATGGGGGCTTCACTGTGTAGTGACTACTCATAATATTTTCTGTTATCATCTTGTCAGGGTTCAATTCATTATTCCATTCATTATTCAATTTGTTGGGCTATGAACATCTGAATAATTGAAAACGGCAGAAGTATTATAAATTATCATGTCTCTATGAAAAACCCCTTTTAGAGATTTTATGACATGACTTTAAAGCACACACGCACACTCCACCAGAATTGGCCTACAAGCACTCATCTTGGAAGGACAGTTTCACATGTGTATGTGTCAGAGAGAGAGAGAGAGAGCGCGAGCGCATTGGGAGGAGAGATTAAAAAATATCTTCTGCATATGCATAAACACACACAGCCCCTCAAGTGCACTAAACCTCATACTCATTATGTGCACATTACATCATTTTAATTACTGTTGCATTCACAGCAGTGAACATTGTAGTCCAAGGCGGTAACATAAATAACCGATCCATAGTGATTATTAATGAAAGCAGCTTTCCTCTGGTCAATGTTGGCATGTCAGCATACAATCCTAACACTACAGTGCCCTATATTATCTCAGACAAGAATGCAAAGCAAAACAGTACCTTTAAATTGGGGTGACTAAACCATTTTTGGGCTGCGTTGACCCAGCTTGCTTTGGGCTGCATGTCAAAGTGAGTGGTATGAGATGAGGTGTGGCCCAAAGTGGTCACAGTGAGTGTGGTGAGCACCTTTTAAAGCCTCGAAGCTGTGCAGAAGACAACATTGCCAGAAGAAGGCAAACCTCTTCTCCCAGTTCCATCTGGTCCCCCAATATGTTTACAACTGTATTTCATAAAGCTGCAGTCAGAGCATTTGTACCGGATGTTAAATCTGCCAAATTCCACCTGCCTCAGAAGTAAATGGAAACCTGAATATTCATTCAAGGAAGCTGTTGTAAATCAAAAGCTCCTGTCGGATTTATCCCGGCCACCATTTGTTTCCAGAAGTGTAGCAGTTAAAGGTGCAACAAAAGGATCGACTTCTGTTCCCCCACAAATAAATATTTATGTGGAATGGCGATTCAAACAAATATTGTATTACTTAAGACACTGTGCTGCTTTTCAAAACTAAAGTCCTCCCAAAGTAGTTGTCCCGTTTCAGTCTATGAGTAGTCAGATATCTGGGCAACCTAGAAGTGCACAACCAGGCCCAGACAGGGGGGGGCATATGGGCCACTAGGCCCGGGCCTCTGATTCCAAAGGGGGCCTCGGTCAGCATATTTATCTATATTTTCCATTTTGTCTTTATATGCAGATATGGTTCAAGCCTTGAAATAAAATTATTTGTCAGCATAACTTTTGTGAAAATTATTTATATGCTTACTTATTTATAAGACTTCAGTTATTCCCAGGGTAAAAAGGGGGGGGCACATTATCTACCTGGCCCAGGCCTCTGCCTGACTCTGCAAGGCCCTGTGCACGACCCAGGAACTGAACCTGCATGCGAAGGAGGAACATATGAACACTGAAAGGTGTCAGACCATTGTACCATCTAGCTGAAAACTGTACCCACTGACTGGCTGTGGCCCGCTAGAGTGTCAGACCAGCATGTTCCAGTGAACAAGCTGATTGCTTTGCCCTGAAACCAAGTGAATACATAATGTCTAGAAACCAACTCAAAGACAATGTAGAGATTGAGAAAAAGCAAATGTGGCGTATCACTTTGTCCCAGGCACCAATATGTCCCCGCCATTACAATTTGGATAATTCTAAGAGAAGTTCTCATTATAACATTTAGTGATATAGTGATTTGGGGAGATTCCATCGCGTATATTAGAGGGTGTTCACTCAAACCTCCCTTTACATCACTGTAATGTGCTATGTCAAATCTGGAATCCTGCCCCCCCCATGTATTCTGTTGAGTGGGGCTCCAGACATCTGCCCCCAAGTCCTACTTTGATGGCATGCTAAGGGGACCCACAACCCTCAACACTGTCATGTTTGACTCCTGCCCTAGAAATGTTGCCTAAAATAGGTATTCATATAACTAGCATGCCCTGATCTGCTCATACAATCTTGGATTCCAGTAATTTAGAAGCCTTCCTCCAATGCAAATCATAACTGTATTCATAAATATCAGCAGCCGCTTTTAATTCCTATTGGGGGGTGGGGGCAGATTGTAAAGGTTGGCCAAATATCCCTATAATGGAAATACAGCCGCAGTCAGCTAAAGAAAGCCTGCTATAATTCCACAATATTACTTGCAAAATTGAAATCTAAACGCTATTTTGTTTACTGTTGGAGAAGGATTGTGGAATGAAGACATAAAAAGCTACTGAGGGCTTCTTTTTTTTAATGCAACTTTTGCATAAATCTTGTATCTATAACCTGATCTTGGCGACATAAATATTAGCAGGCTTGTTTCCATTTCATCTCCCATAGAACCAATGCGGTCCTACAGCAATAACCAGCCAGAGAATAGAGCTATTTGCTGCTGTCATAAATAAGGAAGGGTGTCACGGATGTTTTCATTTGACTGAGCAGTAATGGAGTTAATTATACTTCCAGTCTCTTTGTTTTTGATCTGTGTTTCCAAAGTCATCTTGGTGTCCTGAGTTCTCTCAGTACTTTTAACCTTTCCTACTCCCACCACCAACAGTAATTTTCCCCAGTTCGATGATGAATTTGGAAGTGTTATTGTTCAAATCTTGCAATTGAGTATCTATAGAATAAATACCAGTGAAAATCTTCATTACTGTAGCCATATCCCAAAACGAAATGTTTTGCCAATAGTTATAGGCTGACAAATGAGATGTAGAAAATGCTACTGAATATGTTACTTATTAATATATCGGTACACCATTAAGAGAAAAGGCCCCTTCTAGAAAAGCACTCTGTGCTAGTAAGAAAATAAGAATAATCAGTTATGATACATTGGGCTAAGGATATTGGTTATAATATACAGTTAGAAGATTGGGTAAAACTATGGAAAGATGGAATAAATTTTATGGCTTCCAGTTTTCTTAAAGAAAATATAATGAAAATGATGTATAGATGGTACATAACACTAGTGAAATTAGCAAAAATGTACAAAACAAATAACCAATGCTGGAAATGCAGAAAGAGGGTACCTTTTATCATATGTGGTGGGTTTGTAAAGAAGTGAAGGCTTTCTGGGAAATGGTTTATAATGAACTAAAAAAAAATGTTGAAATATACATTTGTAAAAAAAAAACCAGAAGCCTTCCTAATTGGTATTGTAGGTAATGAAATACATAAGCAAGATTTAAAAAATTGTTTTTATATGCAACAACTGCAGCAAGAATATTATTAGCCCAACAATGGAAGCAGGAAGGGATACCAACGAAGGAAGAGCGGTAGATGAAATTGATGGATTACGCCGAGTTGGCGAAATTAACTGGGGAAATTCGGAACCAGCAAGCCCAGACTTTCCTGAAAGACTGGAATAAATTTATGGTGTATCTAAAAGACAATTGTAAACAACTAACATCCCTAGTAGGGTTACAATAAGTTTTGTAAGGTTAATTTTATCAATTATTGCGAAGTATCATTTATAATCTGTTTATCTATGAAAAGGATTTAACAGTAATAACTATAATAACAAAAGGCAATATCAGAAAGTAAGTTGGAAAACCATCAGGTAAGGAGGACGGAAGTCTTAGGCTGTTATAGCCAAATGTATGTTATGTTATATATAAGCTGGATGTTATGTTTTAAAATATGTGTAAAAATAATTAAAAATTATTATAAAAAAAAATAAGAAGAAGCTGCTGGATCAGGCCAGTGGCCCATCTAAGCCAGCATCCCATTCTCACCGTAGCCAACCAGATACCTGTGGGAAGCCTCAAAGCAGCACCAGAGAAAAACAGCACTTCCTCGCATGTGATTTCCAGCAACTGGCAATCAGAGGCAAATTTCCTCTGACCGTGGAGACAGAACAACATAACAGTAGCTAGTAGCCATTGATAACCATGAATTTGTCTAACCCTCTTTTAAAGCCACCCAATTTGCTGGCTGTCATTACTTCTTGTGGAAGCAAATTTCATTGTTTAATGAAATTAGGAAGCACTTTTTTGTGTTAGGAGGTACTTTCTGTCCTGAATCATCCAACATGCAGCTTCTTCTTGTGTTATGAGAGAGAGAGAAAGCTTTTCTCTATTCAGTTTTTCGACACAGTGCATAATTGTATGATCTTATCGTGTCTACGCCAGTGTGGTGTAGTGGTTAAGAGCTGTAGACTCATAATCTGGTGAACCGGGTTCGCTTCCCCGCTCCTCCACATGCAGCTACTGGGTGACCTTGGGCCAGTCACACTTCTCTGAAGTCCCTCAGCCCCACACACCTCACAGAGTGTTTGTTGTGAGGGAGGAAGGGAAAGGAGAATGTTAGCCGGTTTGAGACTCCTTCGGGTAGTGATAAAGCGGGATATCAAATCCAAACTCTTCTTCTTCTTCTTCTTCTTCGTTGGCTTTTCTCTAAACTAAAAAGCCCTGAATGTTGTAATCTTTCTTCATAGGAATGTTGTTCCACCCTGTTGATCATTTTGGTTGCTCCTTTCTGAACCCTTTCCAGCTCTAAAATATCCTTTTTGTGTGTGGTTAGGTGATCAGAACTGCACACAGTATTCCAATTGGCAATGCACCCACTGCTATTTTTTCTAGAAAAAGAGGTGCCAGAACTCTGCATGAACCTCTCCCTCGTCCTCTTTGAGTGGTGATGTTGCCCTCCTAAGAGGTGTCGGAACTGAGTTCTGGCGAGTTCTGGCTGAAAAAAAGACCCAATTGCACCATAGATTTGTGTGACGGCATTATGATATTTGCAGTTTTATTTTCAGCTCCTTTCATTATGATCCTTAGCACAGAATTCAAATTTTTCACACTGGGTCAACATACTCACCAAGCTGTCCACTGCAACCCCAAGGTCTCATTCCAGGTCAATAATGACCAGTTCAAACCCCATAAGAGTATCTCTCTGTGTGTAGGTTTATTGTTGTTTTTTCCCTAATGTGCATAATTTTAGACTTGTTTCCACTGAATTGCATTTGCTGTTTTTCTGCTGATTCACTCAATTTGGAGAGAGCCTTTTTCAGCTCTTCATAGAATCACAGAATCTTAGAGTTGGAAGGGACCCAGGTCATCTAGTCCAACCGCCTGCAATGCAGGAATCTCAGCTAAAGCATCCATGACAGATGACCATTCAATCTCTGCTTAAAAACATCCAAGGACGGAGAGTCTGTCGGCTTCGCCTTTGAGTCGGTGCCAATGACTGGGCTCAACCTCTTCAGCCCCGACTGGGCCAGGTGAGCTGGGAAAACACTTCCAGAGACCTTCCACTGCAGGAAGCAAGTCTAAGTGCAATGGACTCACAACTTTGAGCTGTGAGCACCAAACTCAGTTCCAAAGTCAGCAGAGCACAGCAGAGTGAACTACACGAACGGCGGCTCTGAAGCATAACTTCTTTATTCTTTTGCAGCTACTGCAAACTAGAAATAAACTAAAGACTAACGACTATCGGAGGCTACTGGACTGCATGAGTGTTACAGTTGCTTAAGCAGTCATCTTATCTCTACACAGATAACACTTAGACTCTCACAGAGTCAGGCTGGAGCGGAAGAAGCGATGAGCAGAGTCCACCCCCTCCTTTCTGAAAAGAAACATTGTCAGTAGATTCTTGCAATGGGAGGGGTGAAATATCCACAGAGTCCACTACCTCTCGTGGGAGTCTGTTCCACTGCCAAACAGCTCTGACTGTCCAAAAGTTTTTCCGAAAGTTTAGTCGGAATCTCCTTTCTTGTAACTTGAAGCCATTGCCTCAAGTCCTACCCTCAAGAGCAGGAGAAAACAAGCATGCTCCCTCTTCCATGTGATAGCCCTTAAGATATTTGAAGATTACCCAGCTCTTTCAAACTTTTCTTGTAAGGCTTAGTTTCCAGACCCTTGATCATCTTGGTTGCCCTCCTCTGCGCAGGTTCCAGTTTGTCAACATCCTTCTTAAACTGTGGTGCCCAGAATTGGACACAGTACTCCAGGTGTGGTCTGACCAAGGCAGAATAGAGTGGTACTATTACTTCTCTTGATCTGGACACTACTGTTGATGCAGTATCTTTTTTGTTTTAACCAGCCTGACCTACTTAGCCGTGTGTTGAAATTTGTCCATCAATTTCTTGAAAGTTTTCTTTCCCTGTGAAAGAGCTTTCCACTTTTCTGCATTATTCTCTGTGTGCTTTAGAATTCCTTTAGAATTTTGGTTGGTGCGGGATTGAGTCTCCCTTATTGTTTCACGATGTAAATGGAGGCGAGTGTGATCATATTTACACCACACATTTAAAAGCACAGTTATACCTATTCCTCTCACAGAGCTACAATTCTTACAGTTTCCTGGGAAGAGGGTTTGTTTGTTAAGCCACTCTGGAAATTGTAGCTCTGTGAGGGGAACAGGCGTCTCCTAACCACTCTCAGCACCCTTAACAAACTACAGTTCCCATTATTCTTTGGGGGAAGCCATGCTTGTTAAAGTGGTATAATAATGCTTAAAATATGTGGTGCTGATGTGGTCTTTTCTTTCCATTAAACATTTCCACAGTGTTCTGCAGCCTCCCCAGCTGCCTGAGCAACTTGATCCTGGGGGGGGGGGGCACCAATGGGACAGGATTTCTCCCTGTGAGTTTTACCTGAAAGAGCACCCCAGGGTGGCTGAGGCGCCTGAGTGCACTCTCTGATGTTGTTTTAAGGGAAGGCCTTCATTTCACCTTTCTTTTTAAAAAACTCACATGGATTTTTAAAAATAATAAACATCTGCTGGGGCACAGTAGGCTATCTCCCCAACTTCCCATGCTTAGAGGAAGCCCAGCGAAGGATATCAAGAAGTTTCCCTGAAGCACAGGCATCCAGGGAAGGTGGTAACATGCAGAGTACCAGAAAAATGATTTGAGGAATGAAAGAAAACTTCTTTGCTGCCTCAGAAGTAAGGCAAGCACAACCAAAGCCCTGCATACCACACACTGATTTTTTTTCACTCTCTCCTTTGATAATTTTCAAAAGCATTGTTTCCTCATTAATTGATAGAGAAAGGTAAAAAAAAAGGGGGAAGACATTTTCTGCACAGCACTACCTTATGCTCATAATATGATTTCACCCACCTGACCCCCTGCCCTCAACGAAGCCATTCTATGAGAGTAGATTACAGTGGTACCTCAGGTTACATACGCTTCAGGTTAAATATGCTTCAGGTTACAGACTCCGCTAACCCAGAAATAGTACCTCGGGTTAAGAACTTTGCTTCAGGATGAGAACAGAAATTGTGCTCCGGCGGCGTGGCCGCAGCAGGAGGCCCCATTAGCTAAAGTGGTGCTTCAGGTTAAGAACAGTTTCAGGTTAAGAACGGACCTCCGGAACAAATTAAGTACTTAACCCGAGGTACCACTGTACATGTAGAAAGGTTGTGTTGGAATATGTTATTCTTATGATTAGTCTGTGAGCAGGCTCTGGCAGGAATTTAGGATTATCCTCAGTGGATTGTAGAAACAGTATATGAATAACCAGTTCTGATGCAAATCCTTCCACATGTATGCACCCATGGGATCACTTTGGAAAAGGTCGTTCATGGGCAACAAATTGGTAACATAGACAAGTGGGACTTCAACAAAATGTTGCAGTGCGGTGTGTTCCAGTTAGTTAGCCATGCCCTTTTCTCAGATATTCCATTCTTCCTCCCACCTAATTCTTCATAAATCATGCCCCAGAATATTTTTCTTCTGGGGCACGTCCACCACATGTGGAAAAAAAAATCCCTTCTTTTTGATTACATTTCCAGAATTTATTACTATTTTTTTATTTATTTTAGCCAATGCTTTGAATAAAACAAATAAAGGGGAGCAGGACCCTCCAACAGATCTCCACACTGAAAGCATCCCTAAAGAGCCAAAGGACCAAAGAAAATAAAAATAAGGTGCTTACAGTGGGAAGGATGATGCTTGTTCTACTGGAAAACAGGTCCATGCCATTTCGAGACTACATTTAATGGGGGGGATGATGGGAATGGTATGAAAGAACTGCTAATGGGAAAGAAAACCTTCTTAGACCCAATGTTTAGAAATTGGATGCTTGTTTAGATACAGGAGGTCACTTGGTCCTTTTCTTCTCCTCTGTCATTGTGTTGCTGCAGTTGTGAGGCCTCCTGTTTTTTCTATCTTTTCTAAAACATGCAGCTTTCCCGTTTGGGTTTGTGAAATTGCTTTAAGTTTATCTCTCTCTGTGTGTGTGCATGTGTATATATACTATACATGCAATCAGCATCCCCTGGTTTCACTCTCTGATCTTTCTACAAAAGCAGTGAAAGAGACAGAAGAAACTCAACCCTCTGAGCTCCAAAAAGCTCTCCTGTCTATAGTGATAATGGATTTCTCCAAGCTTTGCCCTTTGTTAGGGAAGGTCAGGGTGTTGTGTTCTTTGGTGCGTGTGTGTTTGTGTGTGTGTGTGTGTTTCACTCTCTAAATTCTTCAAGGCTCTGAATCCAGTTTGCATATTGAGCTTCCAGGAACTATTTTCAACTTCCAAGGGCATTTGAGCATGAAGAACACATTTCTTGATGTCTTTAGCTACAAATTGGCACGCAGCTGGGCTTGCAGTAGCATCGTGAGGAGGGGGCCAACATCTTAAATCCGCTGTTTATTACCCAGGAAGTTCTGATCAAGTTTATGGTTCTAAAGACTTCAACATATCAACTCCACTGAAGAACAGGACAAGCTATTGTAAATATGAACCATCAAAGCACCAGCCATTTCAATGAAATGAAGCAAATCAATTGTTTTTCGCAAAGGTGCCTTTCAGATCTCCTTTTTCAGGTTCTCCATTACTTTATTGGTTTCAGCATTTTTTGTATGTTAGGCTATTGAATGAAAATAAACTAACTGAAAGGGTCTCCCTCCCCTAATTAAACCTCTGAAGATCACTTGTCTCATTATGGCACCTTGACACGTTTTACTTGACCAAAACGAGTGGAGTTACCTTGAAATGTTGCAGACAGAGGCACACCTCAAAGATCACAATCTTGCAGAATAATGTCCTGCACGTCACTCTGAATTTTCTCCTCCTGGTGAGGGAAAGCTGAAAAACAAAACAAAAAAAAGAAGAAGAAGAAGGAAGAGAAGTAATGAACAGTGTTTGAGGAATCTGAAACCTTTCAATGGGGAGAAAGTGTCCAGCTGGTTCATCAGGTTTCCTTCACATGGGAATATCACTGATTTCCCCCACTAAGGAGGCATTGATGCCTTCTGTGACATCAGTAGCCATTCCAACAATTGCCACATACATATCAAACCTATTTAGTCAAGGTATGTATGCATTCGCCCTGCCTGTACCCCAAATAGTGAAGCAAATCAGGCTGATTTGGGGTGGTCTTTCAGGTTATTGAGTGGCTTCATACTGTTAAAAAGAGGTGTGAAGCTGGATCTGGGAGTGCCCAACCTTCCAAGTAGCTCTGCTGCCTCTGTTTTCCCATGAAGTTAAATATATTGCAGATTATTCACACTCCACCCCCAATTTCTTTTCTTTTCTTTTCTGAGAAATTAAGCCAAGCTGAGTGGGGAAAGCCCAGAGATCGAGAGAGGAGGGTGCTCTCCATCCAGCCCAGAGCTGCAAAGGTCCTCTACATTCTTTAGAGATCACCCCTTCTCAAGGCTGGCCCAACTGTGAAGCAAAATGGGACAATTCTCTCCGGCCAGAGGTGCATGGATAGGAGAAGTGAATTGGCCCTCACATGCCTCAAAATTGGCTGTCCTGTTTTACAATTGGCTGACCAACCTGCTTGCTCTCCTGCAGTGGCCAGTATAACCAGCAGCCTACCTGCTGAGGCAAGATGAGACTGGCTGCTGCCCCCTCGACTCCCCTCTCTGAGGAAGTCCAAATGGGCTTGTAATTCTGAGCAAGATGGCCAGGATTGTGCCTCAACTGTTGCAGAGGTTCATTGCCACAGCTAAAAATACAATTAAAGCTTTTTTTAAAAAAAGAAGAAGTTGTAAATAATGTTCATAGAATTGTAAAGTTGGAAGGGACCACGAGTATCATCTAAGTCCAACCCCCTACCAACTTTGAAGTAACTGTTTAATGAAGCTTAAATGGGATTTGTGGCCACAGTTTTAATAGTATTAAAATGACATTTAATGGCACTTCTGTAGCAGCAGCAGTGCAGGGAGTCACCCAGTCACCTTGCCCAGAAAGATCCCTTTGGTTCCTTCTCAGTGTGATGGGGAGGGGGCATGTTGAGAAGGTGACAGAGAAAACTCCTGTGCTCTCACCAGCAATGAAACAGCAAAACAAAATGTGGCTGGGGAGGAGAGATTGATTGCTGGGCCACTCTGGGAATAGTAGCTCTGGGAGGGGAATACATATTTTTAGGCACCAGGTGAAAACATTCTTCTATCACCAAGTCTTTGGCTAAATAAACAATTGATGGCCTTTTAAATGTGTTTGTGGGAGGGCTTCTTCTTGTTTGTGTTTCTTATGCTATGTATTTTGTGTTTTCATTTTGTAGTTTTATGCTGTAAACCGCCTGGCAATCTTTGGATAAAGGGCAGTACAGTTAAACCTCGGCTCCCAAACTCTGAAAACCCATAAGTAACTGCTCCAGTTTTCGAACCATTTTTGGAAGCCGAACGTGCTACGCAGCTTCCATTTTGAGTTTCCCTGTTGTATTGTTTTGTCAGTTTTCAGTTGTCGAACGTTTCGGAAGTGGAAGTCTTCCGGAACGGATTACATTTGACAACCGAGGTTTGACTGTATATAGATTTAAATAAATAAGTAAAGGCTCTCGGCAGGAAATTGAAGCAACTAAATGCACAAATTGTCATCTCGTCTGTCCTCCCAGTTGAACGACGTGGCCCAGGGAGAGAGGGGAAAATAGTGGAAGTGAACAGCTGGCTTCGCAAATGGTGTAAACAGGAACGGTTTGGATTCTTAGATCACGGACTGCAGTTTCTTGAAGATGGACTTCTGGCAAGTGATGGGCTGCACCTCACAACGGTTGGGAGGAATGTTTTTGCCAAAAATCTCAGAAACCTCATCAGGAGGGCTTTAAACTGACTAATGTGGGGGAGGGAGACAGTGCTCCTGAAGGTAGGAGTCTATCAATTAATGAAGATGATCATCCAAATGTCATAGACCAAATGGAGCAAACAGCACGCGGACCTAGTGGTGGGAGGAAAAAATCCTTAAATAAGAGACACGGGGGAATGATTAATGGACTTCAATGTCTGTACACTAATGCACAAAGCATGGGAAATAAACAAGATGAGCTTGAGCTCTTGGTACAGCAAACTAAATATGACATAATAGGCATCACTGAAACCTGGTGGGATAAGTCCCACGATTGGAATGTAATAATGGGGGGATACAATCTATTTCAGAGAAACAGACCAGACAAGAAAGGAGGAGGAGTGGCGTTATATGTCAGGGATGTGTATACCTGTGAAGAGATCCAAGATTTAGAACCTCAAAGCCAATGTGAGAGCATTTGGGTCAAAATTAAGGGAGAGAAGAATAACAGAGACCTCATTGTGGGAGTTTACTATAGATCCCCAAGCCAAACGGAGGACATAGATGATGCCTTCCTGGAACAGATGGCCAAGCATGCAAAAGGAAGGGAGATAGTAGTAATGGGGGACTTCAATTACCCGGATATTTGTTGGACGTCAAACTCAGCCAAGAGCATAAGGTCAAACAGATTCCTCACTGGCCTTGCAGACAACTTCATTGTCCAGAAAGTGGGAGAAGCAACAAGAGGAACAGCCATTTTAGATCTGGTCCTAACCAATGTTGATGACCTGGTTAGTGGGGTAGAAGTGGAAGGATCATTAGGCGCGAGTGATCATGCTCTTCTGAAGTTTACTATACAGCGGAAAGGAGCAGCCAAGCATACTAGGACTCAATTTCTTGACTTTAAGAAAGCCGACTTCATAAAACTTAGGGAAGTGCTGGGTGAGATCCCATGGACAGCAATACTAAAAGGAAAGGGAGTTCATGATGGCTGGGAGTTTGTTAAGAGGGAGATAGTAAAAGCACAACGTCAGGCAATACCAATGAGACGGAAACATGGAAGGTGCCTAAAGAAGCCAGGGTGGCTATCTAAAGAACTTTTAACTGAATTAAGATTAAAAAAGGATGTGTACAAAAAATGGAAAAGGGGGGAAACCACCAAAGAGGAATTCAAACAAATAGCCAGCACGTGTAGACACAAAGTCAGAAAAGCTAAAGCACAGAATGAACTCAGGCTTGCTAGAGAGGTTAAAAGCAACAAAAAAGGCTTTTATGGGTATGTTCGTAGCAAAAGGAAGAACAAAGAAACAGTGGGGTCACTCAGAGGAGAAGATGGTGAAATGCAAACAGGGGACACAGAAAGGGCTGAACTCCTCAATGCCTTCTTTGCCTCAGTCTTCTCCGATAAAGAAAACAATGCCCGACCTGAAGAATTTGGAGCAAATGATTCAGCAAAGGAAACACAGCCCAGAATAACTAAGGAGACAGTACAAGAATATTTGGCTAGTTTAGATGTATTCAAGTCTCCAGGGCCAGATGAACTGCATCCAAGAGTATTAAAAGAACTGGCAGATGTGATCTCAGAACCACTGGCAGTCATCTTCGAGAAATCCTGGAGAACAGGCGAAGTCCCGGCAGACTGGAGGAGGGCAAATGTTGTCTCTATTTTCAAAAAGGGGAAAAGAGAGGACCCAAATAATTACCGCCCAGTCAGTCTGACATCAATAGCAGGGAAGATTCTGGAGCAGATCATTAAGCAAACAGTCTGTGAGCACCTAGAAAGGAATGCTGTGATCACCAATAGTCAGCATGGATTTCTGAAAAATAAGTCATGTCAGACTAACCTGATCTCATTTTTTGACAGAATTACAAGCCTGGTAGATGAAGGGAACTCAGTGGATATAGCCTACCTTGATTTCAGTAAGGCATTTGACAAGGTGCCCCATGATATTCTTGTAAAGAAGCTGGTAAAATGCGGTCTTGACTCTGCTACCACTCAGTGGATTTGTAACTGGCTGACTGACCGAACCCAAAGGGTGCTCATCAATGGTTCCTCTTCATCCTTGAGAAGAGTGACTAGTGGGGTGCCACAGGGTTCTGTCTTGGGCCCGGTCTTATTTAACATCTTTATCAACGACTTGGATGATGGACTCAAGGGCATCCTGATCAAATTTGCAGATGACACCAAACTGGGAGGGGTGGCTAACACCCCAGAGGACAGGATCACACTTCAAAACGACCTTGACAGATTAGAGAACTGGGCAAAAACAAACAAAATGAATTTTAACAGGGAGAAATGTAAAGTATTGCACTTGGGCAAAAAAAATGAGAGGCACAAATACAAGATGGGTGACACCTGGCTTGAGAGCAGTACATGTGAAAAGGATCTAGGAGTCTTGGTTGACCACAAACTTGACATGAGCCAACAGTGTGACGCGGCAGCTAAAAAAGCCAATGCAATTCTGGGCTGCATCAATAGGAGTATAGCATCTAGATCAAGGGAAGTAATAGTGCCACTGTATTCTGCTCTGGTCAGACCACACCTGGAGTACTGTGTCCAGTTCTGGGCACCACAATTCAAGAAGGACACTGACAAACTGGAACGTGTCCAGAGGAGGGCAACCAAAATGGTCAAAGGCCTGGAAACGATGCCTTATGAGGAACGGCTAAGGGAGCTGGGCATGTTTAGCCTGGAGAAGAGGAGGTTAAGGGGTGATATGATAGCCATGTTCAAATATATAAAAGGATGTCACATAGAGGAGGGAGAAAGGTTGTTTTCTGCTGCTCCAGAGAAGCGGACACGGAGCAATGGATCCAAACTACAAGAAAGAAGATTCCACCTAAACATTAGGAAGAACTTCCTGACAGTAAGAGCTGTTCGACAGTGGAATTTGCTGCCAAGGAGTGTGGTGGAGTCTCCAACTTTGGAGGTCTTTAAGCAGAGGCTTGACAACCATATGTCAGGAGTGCTCTGATGGTGTTTCCTGCTTGGCAGGGGGTTGGACTCGATGGCCCTTGTGGTCTCTTCCAACTCTATGATTCTATGATTCTATGATTCTAGGGTTCTCCTAACAATTCCCCGCACCTTTAGCAAACTACGGCTCCCATAATTCTTTGGGAGAAGCCATGATGGTTTAAAGTGGTGTCACGGTGCTTTAAATGCATGATGCGAATGTCCCCCCGCTGATTGAATTACACGGCAAGTCACCACGTTATGTTGCATTGTATCGTGGCAAAATAATATAAACTATCTTGGAGATTGTTTGACTAGAAAGCTGAGATATAAATCCTCAAAATACACAAATAAATGCATGTTATTACCTAGGACGACATGGTGAGATGAAAAAGCATTTCTGGTCTGGAGCATCCCCTCCAGTCCTGTATTTTAGGTTATAAGGCAATCAATTTCTTCTTGAAAAAAAGAAATGAAAGAGATCCAGGCTGAAAGAAAAGCTAACTAGGCAAAATAATGGCTCCTGAAGTTGAGATGCAATTATAAGCCTCTTCGTGGCCTCAAACATATTATGCTACTAGCATGTTCTCCTCCTGTTCACCTGCTGCAGGGGAGGATGCTAAATTGCTTTCTTGTTTGTATTTTGGTATGGTGCTCGTCTCTTTATTACTAAAAGCCCTCCATTGATTCAGCTCCCCCTCCCGCCCTTCCCGCATTCTCCCTGTGGCACATGCATTAGGCAAGGCTAAGTGGATAATGGAGCAAGAACAATCATAAGGATAATGGTGGGTTACAGAAACAATTATGTAAGGAATAACACATGACAGGTGATCTAATCCAAAATATATAGGCTTGCTGCCATCTCCGTGGGAAAATTATGAGACTCTGGGACAAAGGGCAACTGCGTTTCACCAGGCACACCCAGCATGTTTGTGTTAACACCGGCTACTGTTTATCCGTCACACGGGAGTATTCTTCATATTACTGTTATTAATATTGTGCATGCATTTACATTCCTATCTGAAGAGTGCAGGAGGAGCCCTGCTAGTACAAACTAAAAAAAAAAGCTGATATAGGCCACATTCACACCACACATTCAAAGCGCGATGGTACAACTTTAAAGAGGCCTGCCTTCCCCCAAAGGATCCTGGGAGCTGTAGTTCAGGCATAGGCAGACTCGGCCCTCCAGAGGTTTTGGGACTACAACTCCCATCGTCCCTAGCTAACAGGACCAGTGGTCAGGGATGATGGGAATTGTAGTCTCAAAACATCTGGAAGGCCGAGGTTGAGGAAGCCAGGTGCAGGATAACCTCAGCCTTTCAGGCTGATTGAAAACAAATCCAAGTTTTCCTATGCCTGCCGTAGTTTGTTAAGGGTGCTGAGAGTTGTTAGGGCACTCCTTTTCCCCACACAGAGCTGTGGGGAAAAGGGGAGTCCTATCAGCACGAGTCAACTGTCAGGGATAGTCCTGCAACATCTGGAGGACCACAGGTCCCCCAATGCTGCCTTCAGCCAGGCTTCCTCAACCTTGGCCCTCCAGATGTTTTGAGGCTACAATTCCCAGCATCCCTGACCACAGGTCCTGCTAGCTAGGGATCATGGGAGTTGTAGGCCACAAACATCCGAAGGCCCAAGGTTTAGGAAGCCTGCCTTAAGCTCTGTAAGGGCGCTTTTCAGTAAAGCCAGACTTGATTGCTGGGTGAAATGGAAAAGTTGTAGCACCAGTTTATAGGCAACAGCTTCAACTGCGTTAGTGATTTAATTCCTGTTGGGCAGTCAGATGCGATGCTCTTTCGGAGTCCTGACAGAAGAATTTTTACACCAGCCCCCACCCCCATCTCACCAACTGCCTCCCTGGCAAAGTGCCACCTGCCTGCCTGGAATCAGTGCCCCCACGGCGTGTCGTTTCAGGGCTTTGTGGGAAACTAAAAGGGCAAGAACCTTGCAGCCTCCTGCCAACTGAGGTAAATTCCAAGCCCAGGGAAGCAGGCAGGCTGGCCCAAGGAAGCACAGGCAGCAGCATCCGTGGAGAGTTGGCAGCCGCCCAAAGATGCCAGGGCGTCCTGAAACTACAGCGGTGCAAGTGCTACGGATCTGGCCCAACTGCTGCCAAAGCAGGACCCTGGGATCAGAGAGCGGGGCTTGCTGAGAAACATGGACGCCTTCCAGAATTATGAGAAATGGCCGTAAGCAAATTTGTAACCTCTTACAAAGCGATGCAAGGAGATTCTGGGGTGGGGTGGAGAACCTCAGGCCTGGGGAATGAATGCTGCTGTGTAGTCCTCATAACACTCCCTAGGCCACACACCGTCTTGTCCAGGCCTGTTTCACCTCCCTAGGGTTTTGGGCTGGCTGCAATGGGTCCTTGAGCTCTGATATTGCTTCCTGTGTGCCTGGATAAAGGGTACAGAGGTGTGTGTTTGTAGAAACTAGCCAGTACAGTGGTACCTCGGGTTAAATATTTAATTGGTTCCGGAGGTCCGTTCTTAACCTGAAACTGTTCTTAACCCGAAGCACCACTTTAGCTAATGGGGCCTCCTGCTGCCGCCGCGCCGCCAGAGCCCAATTTCTGTTCTTATCCTGAAGCAAAGTTCTTAACCTGAAGCACTATTTATGGGTTAGTGGAGTCTGTAACCTGAAGCGTATGTAACCTGAAGCGTATGTAACCTGAAGCATATGTAACCTGAAGCGTATGTAACCTGAGGTACCACTGTAGCACAAAGGCAACTTTTACATTTGTTGCTCCGCCCACTTTTGCTTCTGGCTCCTCCCACCACTGCCATGTGGCGTCCAAGTGGTTTCTCAGAATGGAATGTGGCCCTCGAGCTTCTCCACCCCAGGACTATTGTATATGTACGAGTAACCATAGATGGCAAAGCCATTCCCTCTAAACCATGGTCACTTGTCACTCAGCTGATGTCAGTGGGTAATGTCAGCTGATTGTTGTTGTTTAGTCATTTAGTCGTGTCCGACTCTTCATGACCCCATGGACCAGAGCACGCCAGGCACTCCTGTCTTCCACTGCCTCCCGCAGCTTGGTCTAACTCATGTTCGTAGCTTCCAACCATCTTGTCCTCTGTCGTCTCCTTCTCCTTGTGCCCTCCATCTTTCCCAACATCAGGGTCTTTTCCAGGGAGTCTTCTCTTCTCATGAGGTGGCCAAAGTATTGGAGCCTCAGCTTCAGGATCTGTCCTTCCAGTGAGCACTCAGGGCTGATTTCCTTAAGAATGGATAGGTTTGATCGTCTTGCAGTCCATGGGACTCTCAAGAGTCTCCTCCAGCACCATAATTCAAAAGCATCAATTATTTGGCAATCAGCCTTCTTTATGGTCCAGCTCTCACTTCCATACATGTCAGCTGATAGTGGGGTTCAATTCTGCATTGGCTGTGCATGCCAGTTCCCTGCTTAGACCCTTGCAGAGATCAGGCTTGGAGTCTCTGCTCATCATCTGAGCACAGATGCTGAAGCAGACTCAGCTGAAGAGTGGAGCATTCAGTCCTGCCAGGTGCTGCTTCGCCAGTGTGTTTCATGCAGGAAATGTACTGACAAAGCAGGTCAACCTCCCCTCATCCCTGCAAGTTAACTTTGATAGGTGAGTGGGACTGCCTGACGCCGGATGATTGACAAGTGTTTGGCCCTGCCTCCCTGTGAAAGTTGGCCCATGAGGTGAGGGGAGATAAAGATCTGGTGCACTAGGCCTAAAATGCCGCCCCCCCCCAAAATATAGACAGACACTTGGAATCAGCTCTGACAGCCCCATCACTCATAAAGGTATCAGAAGAGTTGTCAGAAGGGTCCTGCATGACCGCTACACGAGATAAGAAAGCTGAAGGGAAAAATAAAGTCCTTCAGTTAAGGATAAATAAAGTCCTTCTCCTTTGTAAAAAGTATTAAAGGTAAAGGTAAAGGTACCCCTGCCCGTACGGGCCAGTCTTGACAGACTCTGGGGTTGTGCGCTCATCTCACTCTATAGGCCGGGAGCCAGCGCGGTCCGCAGACACTTCCGGGTCACGTGGCCAGCGTGACAAGCTGCATCTGGCGAGCCAGCGCAGCACACGGAACGCTGTTTACCTTCCCGCTAGTAAGCGGTCCCTATTTATCTACTTGCACCCGGGGGTGCTTTCGAACTGCTAGGTTGGCAGGCGCTGGGACCGAGTGACGGATTCGAACCGCCGACCTTTCGACCGGCAAGTCCTAGGCGCTGAGGCTTTTACCCACAGCGCCACCCGTGTCCCTAAAAAGTATTAGGGGCTTTAAAAAAAAAATTGGTTTCTTTGCCTTCCACCTTGTTTTTGTAAATGCCTCTGGGAGCTCTTTGAACAGAAGTCTTTTCAATATATTTTTTAAAAAACCTCAGAATGAGGTCCAGTGCTCATTGAATCAGACTGGAATTGAATTATGGGCTGGGGGGGGGAGGCTTGTACATTTATACATATCTCCCGCAAAAGGAGGAACATGAACTACACCCCCAGACAGTTAATGTACTTTGACATCAGGTAGAAAACGGCTATTGGATATGCATGTATGCTGCACCCACAAGGTATTAGTGGTATACCAGCAATTACTAACAGTTTGCAAAGAGTTCTGCGCCTGCAATATTCTGAGTATTATTTTTGTTTCCAAATGCTTTCATTTCTGCAACAGGCTTTATAGATAATGAAATCTACTACAGGAGAGGGATTGTGAAGCGTGCCATCTCTTTAACATGATGCGCAGGTTAATATATGCAGGCTGAATCTAAAACCGGGAGGACGGCAGCAGAGGTTCAGCAGAGAGCTTTATCCCATATTTCCATACGTAGAAAGCAGGATGCATTCTGGAACCATAATAATTGCTCACAATGGGGTGCAGGGGGTACGAGGTGGTTAAGGCACAGCAGGTGGGCAGCTAACGCAGGCACCACTTCTGGGAGCATAGCTAGCGTGCAGCTTATTAAAAAACAGCCTGATGGGGTCAGTAGCCCAGTCTCAGAATACCACCCAAGAACAATTCAGTTTTAATAGCTTTTACTATGTATTTCATAAGCATGCCCATTGAAATTGAGTCATCAAAGCCTCCCGGTTCCTCCAAGACAGATTTTAGCCCGAGAGCTTGGAGTAATTATCCCACTGGATGTAAGCCTGTGTAGCTATTTCAACCTCGTTCATCATTTCAAACAGCTACATACTCTGCCTGCTAATTTCATCAGATGGATTAGCCTCTCTTACTTGTCTATCTTTTTTTTTTATTTCTGGGGGGTGAAATATTGCCTTTTCCCCGTTTTAATAAGCTGAGCAGGCATGCACCGCTGCACCGCTTCTGACTCCTATTTCTTTCAGCTCAGGGAATGATCTACTGAGGGAAGATGGGAGAGTAAATGTGAAGGTGAAAAACTTGACCACTCTTACCTGCAGGCTCAAACCAGCTGTTTCAAGCTGTCTAAAAAACAACAACCCAATAACAACACATTGGTTCATCTTTTCTCATCTGTTCCACATATATACAAAATGGTTGGCTTTCAAATTGTTTTTGCTCTTCCTTTTTTTTTTTTAAGTTTCTCTTGCGGGAGACAGATAATCACATTGCAGGAAGCTGAAGTTGATAATGTAGGGTTGCAACTCAAGCAGCAGTGCAATGCTTAGCTACTCAGAAATAAGTTCCACTAAAGTGCAGAAGGCTTACGCTCAGGTAGGAAGGGGGGGAGGGAGAGAAACTGACATTTTAAACTCAATCCAAAACAATATTAGAACCAAAATACAGCCAGCCTTTGAAATTTGCACTTCTCCTAGTTTCCTGATGCTGTTCTCTAACCAAAAAGTCTTTATTATGCATATATATGGGGAAAGTGCACAAATATGAAAATTTTGTTGGAAATGACATATATCAAGGGAAAATGATTGAAAGAATGTGTATATTATTAAAATCTGCATGTGAAAATGTGTTTACAGTGGTACCTCGGATTAAGTACTTAATTCGTTCCAGAAGTCTGTTCTTGACCTGAAACTGTTCTTAACCTGAAGCACCACTTTAGCTAATGGGGCCTCCTGCTGCTGCTGCGCTGCTGGAGCACGATTTCTGTTCTCATCCCGAAGCAAAGTTCTTAACCTGAAGTACTATTTCTGGGTTAGCGGAGTCTGTAACCTGAAGCATATGTAACCTGAAGCGCATGTAACCCGAGGTACCACTGTATTAGGATAAGTTTGCACAAAAATTTTCATGATTTTTTTTTTTTTTTTTTAGCAAACTGATGCAGAAATGTTGAATTTATGACCGGACAAATGAGAAACTGAAAGAACTGAAAGGGACAGATACTTCCATCTTTACTCCCAGGCAACCGGGTATACGCAGAACAAACTTAGTTGGTCTCTAAGGTGCTACTGGACATTTTTTTATTTATTTTCAGTGTAAAAAAAATGTGAAGTAATTAATCAAGCTTTGGTTGGTTGATCTGTTGGTTGAATTGGCTGTGCTATGGCAATGTTAACCCTAGGGGATCAGCTTCCCAGCACCGCAAGGCAATAGGTTCATCCTATTTGAGTCAGTGCTTCTTGAATCCTGGGAGGTGCAAATGAAAATGGTTGGCACGGTGAATTTTGTGTCAGTTCAGCAGATTGGACTTGATTACCTTTGCATTGCTTCGAGACTTAAGAGTCTGTGCCTCTAATTATGGGTTCCAAAATTTATGAATGGCAGGCATGTATCTTTAAAGTAGAGCAGGTTCGACTCTGCAGGGAGCCATCTCAGTGCCACCAAGAGCAGAAGATGACAGCAAACTAGAGTTGAAACTTTCAGATAAATAGTTGGAAGCTCCATTGCTATTGCTGCCTTGTGAATCCATATAAGTGTTTGACTTAATACTAATGATCTTGATACTGGTACTGAACCATAACTAATGTTACAAATTTGCAAAAATTAAAAGAACATCACCTAAAATATCAATGAGTCCTAAGATCAAGGTCGTTGCAAATGATATGGATCTTGTCTAACTACTTGGATAATTTAGGTATAATTGAAGGATCTCTTTCCAGCATTTCACCACTTCCTAACACTGTTTTTTGCCTTCCTGCTGGTACAGGCTATAGTTCAGTTTGTTACTAAAAAGGACTTTGATTTGAGTATATTAACAATCAGATAGCACCCCTTCCCACACAATTTATTTCTTTCTTGCCCATGAGTAAATAAAGTGTGTTTCCTCTCCCCACTTGATGACCACAATTTACACTATTATTTGTATCTGAAGAAGTGTGCATGCACACAAAAGCTCATACCAAGAACTAACTCAGTTGGTCTTTAAGGTGCTACTGAAAGGAATTTTTTTATTTTGACTATTATTTGTGTATTCAATGATTTGCACTAATCATGCTCCCTCTGTGGGCCAGAAGCACCATTCATGTCAACAAGGAATCAGGCCTTCAGGTCTTGTGGGAACTCCCTCCCATAGAAATACAGTTCTAAGAGTGGTTTACAATCAATCCCTCTTCACAGGGAACTCTGAGAATTGTAGCTCTGTGAGGGGAATAGGAACCTCCTAACTCTCTGCACTCTTAAGAAACAACAGCTCCGCCTCAGAGGTTGCCTCCATGCCCCAACCCCCCAAAAATAAAAAAGCTGTGTAGAAGCTCCACACCCAATACCCAACACCCGCAGAACCTGGACTTCTGCCTGCCTTGACTTGAGAAAGGAAATCCATGCTTTATAATACTGGACTATGTACATTGTAAGATAGGAAGTCGCAGTGTGCACCAGCCCCAAGATTTGATTCACTTCAGGAAGTGGTACAATCTGTTCTGAGTCACTCCATAGTCTGTCTGATTCAATTCATGCTCCAGGTTCAAAGCAGCTTCATTAAAAACAAAGCTCCATTTCCTATATTTCGCTATTATGGAGAATCAAAATATGGCTATAACTTTTTCCCTTCTTGAAAGAAATGGATGAAATGTACAGCATAGCAGCCTCTTCAGAGTGGATTAAGCCCGCCAAATTGCAAGCAAATACCTCCAGGGTTTGGGGGTCTGGACTCTTTGATTTATTTATTTTTAGAAGGAGGAACAATCTCCTTCTTGTTTTATTTTGGGAGAACTGCATGGAATTTGTAGCCATGGTTGCCCCTTTGGAGTGCACAAACCCTACCAAATCGCAGAAGAATAGCTGCTTATCCTGCAGTGACACCTATGACAGTCTGAAATGTGCCTCACTTACCTGTGTTTTGTGGGCAAGTTCTCTGCAATTGCAAACATGAGAAAGCTGCTTTTCGGTAGCATACCTGCCATATTACAGAAATGTAAGGATTAGCTTTTGTGCTATATGAATTTAAAGTTGAATGGGGTGAAATAAACAGGATTCACTTTCCTCCATGTGCTTTTGTTTATTGAACCATTGCGATTGGAGAGCCATGGAAGGAATTTCCTCTATTTGAAAATGAGATGTGTTGCTCATAAAGGAGTTCTCCTGCCCCTCTCCTTCTGAACCCCTGCCCATGTTTCCCTTATGCTTTGTTAATTTTGCTTCTTGTAGGAAGCTCCAACCCATAGTTTTTCTCTGGCAAGACACACTATCATGTGCGCTTTATTCAGGGTTGTTGTTGTTGTTTAGTCGTTTAGTCGTGTCCGACTCTTCACGACCTCATGGACCAGAGCACACCAGGCACTCCTGTCTTCCACTGCCTCCCGCAGTTTGGTCAAACTCATGCTGGTAGCTTCGAGATCACAAAATGCCATGAGGCACACTTTGGTCCATGATCTGCAATGCCTAGTGGAAGCTGTGCTTTGTACTATCAATGCTGCAAATCACCCACAGATCATCTGATACCCTCCAACATTTCTCCAATGAAAATAGGGATATCCTAAGGAAAAGTGAGGACGCGGGTGGCGCTGTGGGTAAAAGCCTCAGCGCCTAGGGCTTGCCGATCGAAAGGTCGGCGGTTCGAATCCCCGCGGCGGGGTGCGCTCCCGTTGTTCGGTCCCAGCGCCTGCCAACCTAGCAGTTCGAAAGCACCACAAAGTGCAAGTAGATAAATAGGGACTGCTTACTAGCGGGAAGGTAAACGGCGTTTCCGTGTGCTGCTCTGGCTCGCCAGAGCAGCGATGTCACGCTGGCCACGTGACCCGGAAGTGTCTTCGGACAGCGCTGGCCCCCGGCCTCTTGAGTGAGATGGGCGCACAACCCTAGAGTCTGTCAAGACTGGCCCGTACGGGCAGGGGTACCTTTACCTTTAAGGAAAAGTGAAGGGATGCGGGTGGCACTGTGGTCTAAACCACAGAGCCTATGGCTTGCCAATCGGAAGGTCGGCAGTTTGAATCCCCGTGACTGGGTGAGCTCCCATTGTTTGGTCCCTGCTCCTGCCCACCTAGCAGTTCGAAAGCACGTCAAAGTGCAAGTTTACCTTCCCGCTCCAGTGGGAAGGTAAACGGCATTTCCATGCGCTGCTCTGGCTTGCCAGAAGCGACTTAGTCGTGCTGGCCGCATGACCCGGAAGCTGTCTGTGGACAAACGCTGGCTCCCTTGGCCAGTAAAGTGAGATGAGCGCCGCAACCCCAGAGTCGTCCTAACGGTCAGGGGTACCTTTACCTTTAAGGAAAAGTGGGACATTCTGGGATCAAATCAGAACCCAGGATCCAGAACAGCCCCTGGAAAATATGGACACTTTGGGCGGGGTTGTCATTCTCAGTTTTCCTCTTGCCTTGGACTTTGCACAGATCAGTTGCATCATGGCTAACAGGAAGCTGCTCTGTACCAGCTCAGACTATTTGGCCATTTACTCCATTGTTCTCCACTGTAAGTGGAAACAGCTCTCCAATGTCTCAGGCAGAAGTACCGTACTTCCCATCACCTGCTTCCATGATAATTTTTACTGGAGATGCCAGGGACTGAACCTGCTGTCTTCTTCATTTAAATCATGTGCTCTGACACTGGGCTATGGCCTTTTCCCACGAGAGCTCCCACATGCTCTGTGCCTGGGGTGGACTGGGGTACTCACACATGACTGGTGAACTTACTTGGCTCCTGGTCTGCTTGGGCATCCAGGGGCTGGATTGTGCTTCTTATTGATTGGTTAGTCTTAATTGCAGGTGGCTAAAAGAACTGATGCAAGATGAAAGGGAAAGCATGACTTCACAATGCCTCCGTGTGACATAAACCTTACAAACAGAATAGCCAAGTTTACAGTAAGCAAGAAAGATGGCTAGGGTTAACTCAATATAATAGAGTAGGCTTTCAATCAGAGTTAAAATATGTCTTTTAAATGGAAATAAAGAAAAATGATGGGCATTCACGTGATTGACAGCCTCTCCAAATAGAAGTGTTGCTATAATTAAGCAATAATGTATGAGTGAGTGTACATTATGACAAATTGGAAGTTCGGCTGATTAGATTGAGCATATAAACTGTCAGTATAATTATCACATTTTAATCATTTTTCTCCATTTTTTTTATAACACCATTGTCTTCAGACTCATTTGGTGCTTATTAGATTGATATTCTAAGAGGAACCGTACAACATAAAACATGTCCTTTAACAGGATGAACTTTAGATAAGACTTCAGGTATGTCTATAAACATTTATAATGGTGGCTGTTGTGCCTTCACATCCTTTTTCATCCCGTGTGCCATTTAATGCCAGGCGCGTGTCCCTTTGATCATGATAGAATATGCTCAGCTTAAAATTCCATCGTGAAATACTGCACTGGCCTACAATGAAATGCAAAGCCTGGAAGTAGTGTTCACATGAGACAGCCTTGGTCAACCTGGTGCCCTCTAGATGCTTTGTAGTGCAGCTCCCATAACCCCCAGCTGGCATGTCTTGGATCTAAAGGGCACCATATGGTTGAAAGGGCTGTATGTGTTTAGCCTGGAGAGGAGAAGATTAAGCAAAGCAATGATCATGGTCTTCAGCTACAATGGTCTGTTTAACGTCTCTAGGAAGCCATGAGGTACAGTCATTTGAAGTGTTGGGGTACACTGATGACACACAGCACTATTCTACTGAGAAGAGGCTGTGTATTGTCTGGACTGTTGCTTGGGCACATAGCTTTCAACTTTCAGATTAGAAAATAAGGGATCAGCAGCCAAAATAAGGGATCAGCAGCCTCACCTGTCCCAGGCACTCCTGTCTTCCACTGCCTCCCACAGTTTGGTCAAACTCATGCTGGTAGCTTCGAGAACACTGTCCAACCATCTCGTCCTCATGGTTCAATGTTACTAGTGAGCAAAGTTACCCAGTCAGGATTTGAATCTTGGTCCTAACTTTTGGGGTTAAGTTAATTTTTAGCTGTCCATTAATACTGACAAACCGTATCTCTCATTCATCTCTCAGATCCCCTTGTAAATCTAAAATACTGACCTCACCACATCCTGTGGTAAAAAAATTCCCCAAGTTAACTACACATTGTGTGAAGGTAAGTGTGTGAAGCTACAGCATTCCTACTATCAGCCTAAGTGACACATTCTCTCTCTCTCTCTCTCTCTCTCTCTCTCTCTCTCTCTCACACACACACACACACACACACACACACACACACACAGGGTAGAGCCCCTCCAAGCCAAAGGCCCAAAGGCAGAAAGCCCAGCCAGCAGCCAAACGAAGCCTCAAGCGGTGGTCCCCACAGTGCAGCAACCCAGCAAAGGGATACAGCAGCAAGGAAAACCACACCGTCACCTCTCCGCTGGGAAGCGCTAAAGCAAAGGCGAGTCCCCAGGCAACGCAGCCGATTTGATCGGCACAAGGCATGCAAGCTCCACCCCCCAGTCCTTCTCAGATTCTTTATTGGTGAGCAACGCAGCCGAGCAACGCAGTTGAGGAGCCTCCCTGGCCGGCAGGGAGGGAGAGGAGCTGCTTCCTTTGAAATCTGGGAAATTTACGGGATATCAACAATCTGGGATAGCAGCAGGAAACGGCGCTGGAATAAGGGAGTTTCCCACCAAATAAGGAAAGGTTGACAGCTATGCTTGGACACAGCGGTGAAGTGGATGCTAATAAGCAGAGCTTGAACCCAGGGAAGATGGAAGAGGTTCTCATGTCTAGGAGTACTGCTAGTTGTCTCTCTTCTGAATGGGGCTGTATTCCCTTTGAAAGAACAGGTTTGGAGTTTGCATGTGCTCCTGGATCCATCTATTCATCGCTGGAGGCTCAGGTTGCCTGATGTCATGGACTGGCTAGATACAGAGGAGTAGTGGGAAGTAGGGGCATAAGGCTTCTGCTTCTGCCACTGCTTCTGGGTGTCTCTTTGCCACAGACTCTCCTGTTCACTATACCCTGTTATATCTTCAGCTTCCAACACCTCGTCTTCCCAATCTTCTCCCTCTTCTCCCACTCATCAATGTCCTACCACCACTCCCTGGGCTTTGAGCCTTCTTCCTTTAGGGGTTTCCTAGCTGGTGCCTCCCACAATTTCTCTGCATCCAACCAGCCCATAACACTGGTTTCAGCTTCCTCCTTATTAATCCCTATAGAAAACAAGGAGCAGGAAGAGGGGAAACTAGAATTAGATGGCTTCATCTGTCATTGGCTATGGCTCCACCTGCTGTTGACCTTCCTACCATCTGCCATTACCAATCTCAATGGGCAGTAGTAGTACATCATTCAGAAGGCAAGGTTCACTGTGGATGTCCATCACAACACGCTGTCCAAACTAAATATTTTTGGGGAGAAAGGGAAATGCTATTTGCGCCTCTCACCCCTTTGAAAAATTGTTACTCTGTCTGGTATAAGAACCAAGATAGGTGGACAACAAGAGAGCTGGTTTGGGTGGGAAGAGGGCCAGTGAGTTGAAGCCCATGATCTATATAGCTTTGATCCAGAGAAGAACATGGCAGACACGTGTCTTTGATTAATAACTCTCTTATTTCACAATAGGTGCTGCTTCTGCAGTTTTTTTGCCTTCTGGTATAGAAATAGGGGGGGGGGGATTTCCATGTGGAATGGGCAGATCTTCCCTCTGCTCTGGATTGGGGTGGTAAGCATGGGAGATCAGTTCTGCTTATTTTCATAGAACCGAGTGGCATTCACCAAATGGAACGAAACGAGGAACAAGTTCTCTTTCCAGAGCAGTTCTTCAAAGTAACTTCCCATGCACGTGTACAATATTACTCTACAGATTTGCTATTGAAATGAAATACTGCAGTGACCTTTTTAATTCCCCTGATTTTTTATAATCTTTGAAATTTAGCACAACAGCAGGAGTTTAATCATATTCACTGATATAAAAGCCAAAATAAGGCACCTCTACATTCAATTAGAGATATGACCTCCAAGGTGCCAGACTCTTCAGAGATTCTGTGAATGTCTCCAAGGACAATTACATCAATGAGGCATGGGGCTTCCTCCCCTCATTTCCTTCATCGCAACGCAATCCTATGCATGTTTACTTAAAAAGAGGTCTCGCTCAGTTTAGTAAAGCCCACTCCCAAGCAAGTGGGCATAAAATGGCAGATTTAGAGCCAAACTACATGTTGTGTTACTAACGGGTTGTATTAGTGTGTACACTAATCAAAACAAGCATTCTGCTACCAACCCCCTCCCCCAAATAAGGGCTGCAGGATAGGATTAATCCTTCCTCCTCTCCAATTGTTGCTAAAAATCCCCCAAGCTGCTACCCCCCGCCACCCTCTCGCTTGCAGAGGAGTGCCTGCAAAAAGGTTCTCGGTATTATTACTACCATGATTTATTAATGATATAATATAATTTACTTGATATACCACTAATGCCAAAAATTGCATTCTAAGTGGTTTACAAATATAAAAACCAGTTCTAGAAGCATTAATATATCAGCATCCATAACTAAAATATGCAATAAAGCAAACCCATTTCTTATAGCCTGCTAGTAAATGTGGCACAAAAATATTGGCACAGTTGTTATACTGTATAACAAAATTTTAAAGTTTGGAAATGAGGTCACTGTGATGATGATGATTAAATCCACATAGCCGTGTATGAATCTGTCTCCATTTTACTTTCACATGTGTGTGTGCCCATGATTTTTGTAAACCACTTTGAGGTTTTTTACAATCAAGTGGTATCTAAATTTTAAGAAGTAAATAATAATTTATAAGACATGATTTAATTCTGATGTTTTCCGACGGTGTAAATTTAAAAGTAAAACATTTACCAGGATCCATATTTTCCCACTAGAGTTCATTCTTATTTTTCCATGTTGGAAGAGTCACAAAAGATAAAGCTTTGCACACAGTTTTGTTCTGTATGCTGTTTTCAATCAGCCTGAAAGGCCAAGGTTATCCTGCACCAGGCTTCCTCAACCTCGGCCCTCCAGGTGTTTGGAGACTACAATTCCCATCATCCCTGACCACTGGTCCTGCTAGCTAGGGATCATGGGAGTTGTAGGCCAAAAACATGTGGAGGGCCGAGGTTGAGGAAGCCTGTCCTGCATTATGGTGCTTCGGTATGTAATGTATCAATAATTACATATGGCTTTTGCATGAATCTTGGTGCCTCAGTACTGAAAAAGCTTGTCACCTATAAAAAAGTGTGAGATGGATTCCATTTTTTAAAAAAAGGTGTGGGGGGGGGGACAAGTTTGAAAGTAGACAACAAAAGGATTCAGGCATGCAAGCAAGAAACATGCAAGTAGAGTTTTTTAGTCTCACAACAACCCTGTGAAGTATACTGACTAGAAAGCTAGAGACTCAGAATCAAAGAACTGAAGAATTGGAAGGGACTCTGAGGGTCATCTAGACTCACCTCCTATGATGCAGGGATCACAGCTAAAGCATCCATGACAAATGGCCATCCAACCTCTGCTTAAAAACTACCACGTTCCAAAGGAGTCGATTCCACTGTTGAACAGCTTTTATTGTCAGAAAGTTCTTTCTAATGTTTAGTCGGAATCTCTCTCAAGAACAGGAGAAAACAAGCTTGCTCCATCTTCCATGTGACAGCTCTTTAGATATTTGAAGATAGCTATTCTATCTCTTCTCAGGCTTCCTCAACTGTTACTCATAAGGCTTGATTTCCAGACCACTGGTTGCCCTCGTCTGCATACATTCCAGCTTGTCCATATCCTTCTTAAATTGTGGTGTTCAGAACTAGACACTCCAGACCAAGGCAGAATACAGCAGTACTATTACTTCCCTTGATCAGGGCACTATACTTCTGTTGATGTAGCCTAGAATAGCATTAGCTTTTTTGGCTGCTGCATCACACTGTTGACTCATGTTGGGGTTGTGTTCTACTAAGACCCCTAGATCCTTTTCGCATGTACTACTAGTAAACCAGGTATCCTCGATCTTATATTTATGCAGCTGGTTATTCCTGCCTAAATGTAGAACCTTACATTTGTCCCCATTGAAATTCATTTTGCTAGTTTGGGCCCAGTTCTCTAATCTGTTAAAGTCCCAGTTCTGTCTTCTGCTGTGTTAGCTACCCCTCCCAATTTGGCGTCATCTGCAAATTGGACAAGCATCCCCTCAATTCCTTCATCTAAGTCATCCAGGACAGAACCCTGTGATACCCCACTTGTCACTTTATTCCAGGATGATGAGGAACCATTATGAGCACTCTTTGTGTTCATTCAGTCAACCAGCTACAAATCTATCTAACAGCAACCTTGTCCAGCCCACATCTTACCAGCTTTTCCACAAGAATATCATGGGGGAGTTTGTTAAAAAAACCTTACTGAAATCAAAATATACTATGTCCAAAGCATTCCCCTGATCCACCAAGCTTGTAACTCTATTTTCTAAAAAAGAAATGAAATTTGTCTGGCATGAATTGTTTTTGAGAAACCCATGCTGAGCCTTATAAATTACAGCATCCTTTTCTAAGTGCTCACTTGCCT
Organism: Podarcis bocagei; assembly: GCF_964188305.1. NCBI lineage: Eukaryota > Metazoa > Chordata > Lepidosauria > Squamata > Lacertidae > Podarcis > Podarcis bocagei. The sequence continues at coordinate 81,303,666 of NC_138127.1, forward strand.
GAGATTACCCAGAAAGATTCATAGCAAAGAAAGGACTTGAACTCAGATTTCTGACTTTCAAATCTGACATCTTTGCTGTTGTGCTTACTGTACCCCATTCATCAGAACTGCAAGGTCAGAAAATGAGCATTTAGTGTGGAGCCCCTTAGTTTTTAAAATAACTTTAATTGCAACTTTTATTTTGTAGGTGTTCTTGTTCTTTTGGTGCATATGTTGAGATGTGTGCAAGCATTCATATACTGAACTGCATGCATATGTACAGCCATTGCCTATAGAAGTGAAGATATCAGTAGAGTGATTGTCTTGTTCTTCCATACAATTTAACAATAAAAACATTCAGAGCCAATTGGATTTTTCATCAATCACCCTGATCACAGTGGCTGTATCAGCAAAGGGTTTAAGAGGGATGATCCGTTATGTCACTTGAGGCACGGGACAAAAACATCACTTTCAAAACATTAATGCCACAACAAAGCCCCTCTTTTTTTTTCTTTTTTTTTGTCAACCTGGCATCAGTCAAAAGGCTTATGATACAATTCCTGCCAAACAGGGTGAGCAGAAACGCTTGACAAGCCTCTTACACAGCTTGGCCAAATATCCTCTTCATTTTATGCCAGACATAAGTGGCAAATATTTTGGACTTAACTCTGTATCAGTCAGGGTGTATAACATTTTGCATTTGCAAAGTCAAAGTGGAGATTTTGAACGTTGGAAGGGTGGATGTTAATTTCCGCAATCTCTAGATCCCCGGCTTTAAGTTTGAAATTTTGTAATGAATGGCCACATAAACCATGGTTGTGCATGGTTTATCTGCCTTGACAAAAAGTGGCTCAACAGTCCTTAAACCCATTTAAGTCTGGCTACAGTTCAGGATGCTGTCATGCTGTTCAGTCATGCTGGCCACATGACCCGGAAGCTGTACGCCGGCTCCCTCGGCCAATAAAGCGAGATGAGCACTGCAACCCCAGAGTCGGCCACGACTGGACCTAATGGTCAGGGGTCCCTTTACCTTTACAGTTCAGGATGCAAACCCACAGCTTGAAGGATAGATATAATGATTATGCCTATATTGACATAATATTTAACCTGCTGGCATCCATTTTTCTTGAGAGACAGTGGAACGCACCTCCAGGGGTGAAGTCAAACCATTGTGTTGGCACCTAAGTGACCTCCCTGGAGCACAAGCTTGGGCAGTATGCGTGGAGGTCCTGGGATGCTCAGACAACAAGACTCCCCTCTCAACCTCGCTGATGCGGTCCAAAGGAAAGCAGAGCAGTATGTTTGGCACCAGCCTGGCTGCAGGAGTTGCCAAAAGGAGGCACACTACCCTTCCTCTAACACCCCATACACCCCAATAATACTTAACCATGGTTAAGGCAACCCCCATTTTTCTAATGTTGTATTTTAAAAGATTGTAAGCCGCAGATCTCACTGGTGTGTCCCTATACATATTCTCTAGGGATAATTCAGCAAGATGCACCATGATTTCATTGTGCTATTTGGATCTTTACCAGAGTTAAAGCAATCATGGTTAGCATTTTGCAGGACGTCTCCATTTTACCAAAGACGTTTGGTTCTTGGCAGGGGGTTGGACTCGATGGCCCTTGTGGTCTCTTCCAACTCTATGATTCTATGATTCTAAGCAAAAAAAAAGAGAAGTAATTGCCACAAATTTCCTGCTCAATACAGTATACCACTTTCCCTTCCAATAAATCCAGGAGAGTCCATGCTACCAACTTGCAAAGGATTCATGGTCAGTCAAACACTCCGTGACACACCTTTTGATAGATAGATGCTGTGATAATCTCATCTTCTATGCTATAGTACTTATGTTTACCATTAAGTCATTTGCCCATACTTATATCTTCTTGACATGTTTTGGTAGGCTGCAAACTATTAGAAAAATACATCAGAGTGGCAATAGCTTCTGAGGGGCTGAACATTCACACAGGGACCTTTAACAAGCAGTTTGTGGCCATTCATTACAAAATTTACTGCAAGATACTTTATGTGCTTCTGTATCCCACACATAAAGAACTGTGCAGTAGTTTCAATAAAATTTGTGTGAGATACTTTATGGGACTTAATCTTGGCAATGTGGTGCCATCAGGAAGACCTAGTATCTGTGTATTAGACTTCAATTTGGAAGATTTTCCAAGTAAATGGCTAAATCATTATTCAGTTGAATGATAACTTACTGTAAACAGTATGTTGCTTCTGGATATATCACTTTTGATCAATAGGTTTTCTGTCTGACTCTGCATCTGTTAATATTGTAGAGTGGCTGGACTGAATGCTTCAAACATTCTAAGTGGAAGGAGAGAGTTCATTAACAAAGATTCACTTTTTAAATATATCATAGGATTCACATATAAAGATGCAATATTAAGGCTGCAATCATGTCACATTATATACCAAGATAAGAGTCGGCTAATTAGTACACGTAAACTCAAAGCAGAAACTCTTTTTTTGGAGGAAACCATTCTCCACCCCCCTGAAATCCAAAATCTGCCATTTTTTCACATTTCACTTTTATGTACCAGTGACGCCCTCCAAATTTCGGACAACAGCTGATACAATGCAGACAAGCATGATGCTGACTGGACTGTTGAAAGTTGAATCAGCACTTTTCAGTGGATTTAATATAAATTTTGAAGTCACATTTCACAGATTGAATTCCACAGCCACGGTATGTAATTCCAGATACGAATGGTAGAGATGAAAGGGGAGAAAGAGCAAATGCCAAATCACATTTGAATTTAGACTTACAAATCTAAATTGTTTCTGTGGCAATTGCACAGACTTTTCTGGCAAGAAGTAAATGTGGCAGTAGGAAGTCATGGAAATTTTTCATTGGCTGACTGACTGATTTGATTTCTAGGCTGTCTTTCAGTCCTGAAGGATTGCTAAGACAGTGTCAGGGCCCAACTCTGAGCAATAGCCTGGTTCTTGGAGAGCAACTCAGATGAAGAGGAGCCAGTCAGGTCCATCTGACAAGCAGCGACACAGGCAGAAATGCTGGAAAACTACAATGGGCCTGAGCCCATTGGATTGGACGCCTCTGAATCAGGGACTCCTGCATCAGAAACACTGGAGTCTAAATCCAGTCCCGTCCCCAAAGAACTGACCACATAGGAGTCTCCTAAATCTGGTCCAGCATCCTGTTTTCACAGTGGCCAGGCAGATGCCTGTGGAAAGCCTACAATGAAGACACAAACACAACAGCATTCTGCTCATGTAGCAACTGGTATTCAGAGGCATACTGCCTCTCACCGTGGTGACAGAACATAGCCATCATGGCTAGGGACCCACAACCCCATATCAACCCATTAAGACAGCAAGGAGCTTGGGGGGAAAATGCAAATGCCCTCTCTTTCTTTCTAATCTGTAACCTAATCAAAGCCACCCATGGTTCATTTGACCGACTTAGAGGCCAGACAATGGAAGCCCCATGCCTGAGAAACTGCTGCCATCAGTATTCACATTAACAGACCTCAGCATCACTTTGTACACTGTGCTCATCACCTAAGCGGGGAACAATATCTTAATGGTATGTACACTTACATAATTCTAGGAACACTCTCCTCAAGTTACTGAGCCTATAAGAGTTATCTGCTTTAAAACATTATGGCCCAGTCTTCGATGGATGTTTCCTAGCTTCAATTGTTTCAATCCTTGTCATCTTGGCTTCCCTTCCTATTTGCGGTCCCAGGTTCCATCCCAAGTATTTTTAAAGAGTCACTAGCAGCCAGTGCCCATAATACTGTGATAAGCAGATCCATCACCTGCCTCAGTAAGACAACTTTTTATGTTCCACCATCTCCCATCATTGGCTTTTTCCTGGATGTTTCTATATAAGCATAGGCACCTTATTATTTAAGTGGTTGGATGCCTGATCCCCAATAATCCTTGAGGAACTGCTTGACTAACCCCTGGTACCTTAGCACAGAATAGAGCCTCTTGTTCTGTCCAAGGCAGTGGTCTCAGCTCAGGGATAATGTGGTTCTAGCCCAGTAGGGACTTATGCTGAGCACAGAGGTCAGGGACACCAGATCATGTACCTCTAACACCAGTTTCAAATCCCAGCCTAACTCATATTCCAGCAAGGCAAGCTCAAACAAAGCAGAGAACGAGTCCAGATAAAGAAGGGAAGGGCAGAGGTTCAAGTACAAAAAGTGAAAAACGTAAGGTGGGTGGCATCCTGGATAGCTCCAAAAGGAGCTAGGCTTAACAGATGAATAGAACTTTAAAAATTGAACAAATGAATAACAAAATCTGTCCAGGTGAAAATCCCACAAAGGATATGTTCTTATTTCTTTCTTATTTGTCCACAATAAGCAGAGACTAACAACTAAATGTTGCAGTGTTTCCTCAGCCCCTAGAAACAAGCCCTGTAAGGTGCTCCAACCAGCCTGGAACAGGAACCTAGAAGCACAGATGTGGAGGCAGGAAAGGAAAAAGGACACCCCTTTTTCATTTCTACCCTACTGAAACTACTCTGCACGGTGCTATTAAGTGCTCAAGGGCTCAGTGTTTTATTGCTGTATCATTTGGCGTGGGGTATCTGGAGAGTGGAGAAGTGGAAATATGCCTTTCCCCCTTCCCTGTCCCAAAGCTTTCGCATATAGCATGGAGAAGATTCACAGATCCTCTTAACCCTAAGCTCCCTTCTAGGATACCACAAGCAGTTAAGGGATCAAGCAAAGCAAGTCCTTCCATCCCTCTCTGAAATATACTCGGAGTTGAGTGTTGATTTCATGCTCTTTATTTCAGCTCATGGTAAACAGTGAGTGAGTGCTTTCCCCCCAAACCTCTGGCTATATATACATTATTTACACAATGGGTCCCATGTGATTGGCTGATTCAACTCCCCTCCTGGAGCCTGATTGGACTGTTCCTGCAGGCCAATCAGGATGCTGATTCACTTCCTCCTGGAGCCGGACTGGGCGACTCCTGCAGATCAATCAGGTTGCTGCCTTCTAGGATCCTACTTGCCTATTGTTCTAGGATCCAAGCTCAGTACATAACACTCTCCACATTCCTTTAATCTGCAAACTGAAGTCATCAACATTTCATAGGTCCTGGGAGTCACTGAGCATAGAAAGGCATGTCTTTTGGATTTTCAAAACTCGCCAGAGTGGTGCATGCTCTGGTTATCTCCCGCTTGGACTACTGCAGTGCGCTCTACGTGGGGCTACCTTTGAAGGTGACCTGGAAACTACAACTAATCCAGAATGCGGCAGCTAGACTGGTGACTGGAAGCGGCCGCCAAGACCATATAACACCGGTCTTGAAAGACCTACATTGGCTCCCAGTATGTTTCCAAGCACAATTCAAAGTGTTGGTGCTGACCTTTAAAGCCCTAAACGGCCTCAGTCCAGTATACCTGAAGGAGCGTCTCCACCCCCATCGTTCTGCCCGGACACTGAGGTCCAGCTCCAAGGGCCTTCTGGCGGTTCCCTCACTGCGAGAGGCCAAGTTACAGGGAACCAGGCAGAGGGCCTTCTCGGTAGTGGCGTCCGCCCTGTGGAACGCCCTCCCATCAGATGTCAAAGCGATAAACAACTACCTGACATTCAGAAGACATCTGAAGGCAGCCCTGTTCAGGGAAGTTTTTAATATGTGACATTTTAGTGTATTTTGCATCTTTGTTGGAAGCCGCCCAGAGTGTCTGGGGAAACCCAGCCAGATGGGCGGGGTACAAATAAATTAATTATTATTATTATTATTATTATTATTATTATTATTATTATTATTATTATTATTTCCTAGTACTGTATGAACAGAATACTTTAGGGTTCCTGGGTTGCTCCTTGGTTATAACCTACCTGTTATGTCTGGCTGGCCCCATTTTTCTTCCAAACTGATGGTCGTGTGGCATGAGGCCACCCAAGTTTGGTCATAGAGGGAAGGATGCCAGAGCTCCATATCTGAATGTCTCAGAAAAGTATGAATAATCCACATCATAGAATTTAAAATATATCTATTTCTCCTTTTTTATTCAATTTTTCTATTCTGTTCCTCCCTGAAGAACTATTTCAAAGGTTATCATGTTTATGTAGAATGGCACACACTGAGACTAACCACTTCATGACCCATGGATGTGTCAGTTTGTAGATTATTTTATGTGTATTGTTTGCATAGCATCAAGTATATGAAAGTACAGTGGTACCTCGGGTTAAGTGCTTAATTCGTTCCGGAGGTCTGTGCTTAACCTGAAACTGTTCTTAACCTGAAGCACCACTTTAGCTAATGGGGCCTCCTGCTGCTGCTGCGCCGCCGCAGCACGATTTCTGTTCTCATCCTGAAGCAAAGTTCTTAACCTGAAGCACTATTTCTGGGTTAGTGGAGTCTGTAACCTGAAGCGTATGTAACCTGAAGCGTATGTAACCCGAGGTACCACTGTATATATAACTAGAGGTTTTGGGGGAAAGCACTCACTCACTGTTTACCATGAGCTTAACCCGAGGTAATATTTCTGGGTTAGCAAAGTCTGTAACCTGAAGCCTATGTAACCCGAGGTACCACTGTATCAGTTTTGCAAGGTTATCCTATCACCACAATGGAAGAATGCAAGGATTTTTATTTCTAACCAATATCCCAAAAGAACCATCCAAGAAGAAAGGGAAAGTCACGGTGCTGTATAGTTTTAGCCATAGAAGTTGAAGGCAGTTGCTTATAACTGGAGGCTGTAGAAATCTGCATGGCAAAATAGAGCTAGCCACAGCATTGGAGATACAGGGTGGGCAGGACAACCCCAGCTGATGTCAAGTTTATTTACACAAATTATTCTAGTTGCAGAACTTGTGGGAAAGGGATTAAATTCGGCACTCTAGAGACCCTTCCTTCCTTCCTCTCTGCTTGATATGGCACAAAAACCCCTAATTTCTCTTGCTTTCTCCCACAAAGAAAGGTACTTTGAGATCAGAGGGGTAAATTCAGAGAAATGGCCATATGTTTTGGCACATAGCCTTTTTTTTTTCTTTAGTGGAAAATTAAACCAATAGCAATCACCCTCAATAGCTCAGTTGGTTACAGCGTGGTGCTGATAACGCCAAGGTTTCAGGTTCCAACTCTATGATTCTATGATCATTAGTATTGTGACCACACAGAGATGTTGCAAGAACTCCAAATTCTCTGCAGAAAAAAAATTGAGAGGCTTTGAAAGTTTGTTAGGAAATGAAACTGTGATTTCCCATTTGCAATAAAACCAAGATTCGAAGCAGTCTTTAAACCTTCTTGCTGCCTTTCAGGAAAGGCTGTCATTTCATTTCCAAGCCACCAGATGCCAGACGTCTACTGCAAATTTCTGTTCTATCACATATACAGGACAGACTCAGATGATCTTTCTGTGCATTAATATATCCTTTCAGCAGAAATTCCCCGTCTTTTAAGCAGCGTGTTCTTGATGCTATTCATTTACTGTAACAATCCTTGATTATCCACAAACTGTTTCTAAAGGTGATTACAATTTTGTCAAGGAATCCTTCTTTTTAAAGGACTGTGATTTTCCTCTTCGGTCATTTTGCTTTACCCCTCTAGAACCCGCGCCAGATAATAAAATTCAGTCCTCAGTTGCATGAGGAACAATGGCATCTAATGTGTAGCAATAAAAGAAAATTAAAATCTTTTACATGAAAAACTAAATAGATTCAACAATTTAGCAGCCAGACAAATCTATAAACATTACTCCTATACAGAGGAAGCCTGTCGTAAGAATATTTATTCTTACATCAAGATCTAAAATGCAGTACATTTAAACCACATATGACTTTCATATAACAATTTTCTCTCCAATTTAGTAGCCATGGCATTTATGTTTTATTTGAAAAATAAATATTTTTTTAAAAAATATTTTGGTTCTTGAAATTGAAGTGGTAAAAATGTTTTTGGTTTTGTTTTCAAATGGCAGATATTCATTTACATTGCGGAGTGCAATTTATGAATAATATGCACACTTCCCCAACACATCCATAACTAAATGCTATTACGCCACAATTCATATGACACCATGACTGTAAGCATGCAGAAAGACATATCTATGAACAGAGACGTGTTGTTTTGGAAAAGAAAAAAATTGCAGCTCAAATAGCTATGTAAATTCTTTTCTCCGTTGCAACAGACACGGAATTTTGTATCGTGCTGTTTAAAAATAAACTTGTAATTCCATGTGCCAAAAGGACAGAACGGGAAGCTGGAGAAGGTATTTTTAAAACCCTCTTCCAATTAACAGAAAGGGATCCCCAGAGCCAAGTCATATTCATTAATTTAAAATGCTTGTACAAAACAAATCTTTCTAGATAAAACCCAAGTGTACTTGGATTAAAAAGATATATGTATATACTGCAACGTTGCAGGGGGGGGGGGAGCACATGTAAACACTGATATCAGACATTAATAAAAAAATATTCTGACACTTAATGCACAGTTTCTCATTAATAATTAAATTATTAATGATAATACAATAAAGCCATTTTGCCCTTATAAGACACATTCCTGCTGACGACCGGTTCTGTTTTCAACATTCCACTAAACAGAAAAGTAAAAGGCTGGCTTTTCAAAAAGCAATACATGGTAAGATTATTCATCATTTATACTCAGCATAAAGTCTCCTTTAGAGTGAACTGTATTTTGGAACAAATTATCCAATTAAACATATGATTGGTCTTTTAAAAAAAAATATCACAGGATTTCATCACGAGTCAGAACATTACATTCAAATTTCTTTTCCGCATATACAGCTACAAAAAAAGTGAAGTGTGAGGAATTCTAATGAACCGGATAGACTAGTCTGGAGCCTTTTTTACATAATCCCTTCATGTAGAATCAGGACTTATTTGGGATTGACTGAATTGCCCGTGGATTTCAGAAATCATTGTTTGCTCTTGGTTCAAGGAAGAATAGTCTTTTTCTTGACATAAAAATGTCAAAAAGTTATATAACTATATTTTATGATACCATTATAATTTCTGTCCATTCTTTCAAAATATAGCATTAAGCTACTCCATTATCTTATCACTTTCTTAATCTTTCCCCTTTTACAAAAAGAATTGACAAAATTATCATTGATCTTCCACCAGATGTTGTACTGGGTGCCCTTTTTTTTGCAAAATACCTTTGTTAATCTGACCTCTCTTAATGATTACGCACATATTCCTTAGTAACTGAATAAAACTTTTCTTTCACAAGATAGCAAGTGCTTAATCCTCATTATTGGGAATATGCTAAAACCTTGAATACTTGTCAAAGATTCATTTTATAATCCTGAGGTTGGTTTGCTTTTAGTGATTTACACAAGGGCTGCGATTACAATAATTGATTTATCCTGTACTTAAAATCTACTGGTGACATTAAAATGACATTAACCAATTTTTGCTGCTGGAGTTTGGATTTACTTTAAGGAGAGGTAAGATTTGTCATTACATATGTCTTAATAGAACACTTGTGACTTAAAACAGCTAGTTCAAATATAGCAGAACAGCAGAAAAGCTAAGTCTATTGAATTGAAGCAGCTTATTAAAACAACATCAGTTAAGGATGGAGAGCAAATTTGCTTTATTAACCTTTTTTTGCATGCTATCTGTTGACATAAAAACTTTGCTTTAAAGTGCAGGTGCTATACTCTCTAGATCTATTCCTCAAAAAGTATGAAAAGAGGAGATTTTCATAATAAAAAAAAGCATGTTTCTTCTGGAGAGCTAAAGAATTTCAGCATGCAAACATTCACATATATGTTCACAATTATCTCCTAAATGGAATATATAATCTGCCATAATTCTTCATTCGATATATTCTCATGCAAGAGGGGAAAGAATCATATGCCAGTTGTTGAAGCAATTCCTCACTGTGACATGTACTTCCATTTTCTTGAGTATGTTTCTTGAGTGTGTTTGACTTAAGGATTAGCTAAATGTCCCTCCCAAGGAAACTATGGTGTTTCCCCCCTCAGGTTCTGGTTTTCTGATAAGAGCTCTCACTGAATGCAGCAATTATTGCACCGAAAACTGGAATAAGGAATAATTTCTATTCAAGAAAAAAAAAACCAGGATATAAATAATAATAATAATAATAAAAGAGTTTGGAACAGCTCTTTCCATACATGTCATGTTACTTTTAATTATGCTTCATTAAAGCTCCTAGATAACTAAAAGTGATTACTGTGGTTGGTTCATTAACACTGTGATTTTAGCCACAGCTGAAAAACATGCTGTAAAAAGTTAATAAGGACCAAAAAAATAATAATCAAATATATTGCAGAAGGCACAGAAAGAACAAAGACAGTTTGAAATAATTATGAGGCCAAAAGCTGATCAGGTGAGCTGTCAAATGTTGCCAGCAACAAATCAAGTACACTGTACGCAGAAAGAAATCTTGCTTTGCATTTCCACTAACAAATTACCCAGAAGGAATATACAGGAAGCTTCTCTGTATACTTGAGAGTTTTGCAGATGCAGGGTGCCATGCAACTAATGTCAATGTGTGGAAGACTGAAAGGCATGATATTTTTGTATGAATGTTGAAGCTGGAAATAAGTTGCCTTTCCCTATTTTTTCACTGATTTGCATTGCGTTTCCATTTCCTATTAGGAAGCTGACTAATATCAGACTACATTTGTGCTCCCCAGCCCAATAAGCCTACTACGACTGGGAGAGATTCTCCACGGTGTCTGGCAGAAGCCTTTCCCATCACCTACTCTACGTCACCCTTTTTATCCGAAGAGTCCAAGGACTGATGATGGGAGCATTCACATGCAAAGCAAGGCACTCGGCCGCTCACCATGGCCCCTCACCTGTTCTCAGATGTACCTTGGTCTCTACCGGGCAAATTAAACACGGCAACAGCATGTGTTAGAACTGGGTTGCCATCACTGCTATATAAAGCAAGGCAAAGCTAGGGTGATTTAAAAGTGCAGCATGAGTGAGTGGGTGGTAGAAATTATGTGCGGGACCCTTTCCCTTTCTTCATTCCTGCCCCCACCGTTTCAAAACATGTCTCCTTTACTGTTTCTTTTGCCCATGAAACTCTTGTGCCTGGAAATAACCCTCAGTAGGACAAAACTAGTGTTTTGGGGAGAGCAAAGTGGGAAGGGTAAGGTTTATGACCTGCTTCTGACTGTCCATGCCACACTGTAAATCCAGTCATCAGAGGCACTTCAGACATCAGTTCTGGTTTCTCTCAGTTTCTCATTTTTATAATCTTAAATTCAGGTCTCCACATTTCCACAACAGTTTGCCTTTTTTTAAAGAAGTCTTCATGAAAATTCACCTTAATTTTAGTGCAAATTTCTCCTAAAATACACATTAATATAAAATGTTTGCAAAGCAACCTTTTCCCAATATAATGCCTTTTATGTGTTGTTTTCACTCATACACACATTCATAGGGACACTTTACACTAGCATATGCATTTCTGTACACATTACTTGGCTAGAGAACTGCATTGCAAAATTCAGAGAAATTTGAATTTTGAAAGATGGCTGCGCTTCGGCTTGGATATTTTATGGGAAAATGTGAATGAGGTAAGTTTGCCTTTAAATGTGAACAGAATCAAATTGCTACCCCATTCCTATCTGAACCCCTTGGCTATCTGGGGTGCACTGGGAAGTTACAGGGCACAGAACTTTTTCTGTGGAAATGCCCCAGCCTTGGAACAGGCTGCCCAGAGAAATTCACCTGGTGCCCACTCTCCTGTCTTTCTGGTAAGCTGCAAGGACCCTTCTACTTTCCCAGGCTTCCACTGATCTGTTGTTGTTGTTGTTGCTGCTGCTGCTGTAATCCATCCTAACCACAACGGTTCACACAACCCCCCCTCCCCACATTATACTTAGAAAGAAAATGGCATTGAGACGGGAGGGAGAAGCTTTGCCTCCTTCCATTGTGCTCTGTGGGCCTCTACACACATACCATTACATTCTCCATCCTTATATTTTTGCATACACTGATGCAATGGGATAGCGGAGAGTGTCATTAATTTAGCACAATTTGAAGTCTACATAAAACCTATAGGTGAGATTATTCATGGTTTTGGAGTAAGGTATTGCCATGCTGATAACATCCAGCTTTGTTTGTGTTTTCAGCAAACTCAGGTGTTGGTTATGAAGCAGCCTTTGGCAGGTACGGCAAATTGGATGCTAACTTCTCCAGCAAGGGCCAGGAAAGGCTCCTCTCTGAAATACTAAAGAGCAACTGCTAATCAGTACAGTACAGTACAGAGAATATTGAGTTAGATGGGGAAACAGGTTTTTTTTTTTTGTTTAAAATAGCAGTAGGAAACCCCTTATGGTCCATTTTGCCTGTCCCTCCAGGGGAAGGGAATTCCAAGACTGGTGAGCCACAACAGAAGAAGACCCCCTACCATACTGCCACTCAGTGGGCTAAATCCACTTGGGGCACAACAGAAAGAGACGCTGCCAATTGCAGTACCTGGAACTGTTTATATGGGAGAAGGCACTTTGACAGATAGGCAGGTCTTATCTGGGTCCAATGAGCAAGATCCTCTCTCAGTTTTCGCTGCATACCAAGTGTGTAGAAATCAATACTTTATCTTTGGTAGCCCCATTTGCACCCAACCACCTGTGCAGGTAAGCTGTGACTTAGCAAGGTATATCAGGAGCCAACAAACACCTTCAAATTCAATAGGACTAAGCATGTTTACTTAAAAGCAATCCCAACTAGGGTCAGCCCTACTGTAGGGCAGAGGGAGGCCATTACTTCAGGTAGCAGGTTCCAGCAGCCCTCTGGCTGTTGTTTCTGATCCCTTTGTTGGAGATGATGAGCTATGGCTCACCTAGTTTGCTGCCCTTAGGGGTGCTGGAGGATGCAATCCTGTTGCCAGTGTTGAATTCGGATTCAGCTACTAGTCTGGCCAGCTTCTGTTGTGGGTGCCACCTTGTCCTTTGCCTCAGGCAGCAAAATGTCTCCCACTGTGCTCAATGGAGCTTATTTCTAAGTAAGCATGCATAGGACTGCAGCTTTACTTTATTTGAAGAATGAAACTATAAGCCATATCATGAGAACAATAGCTGTTAAAGTGTGTTGTGCTTCCAGGCAGTATTATATAGAAGTTGTGAAGCTCTGTTCCCAGTTTTGAAAACTGATGAACTCTGAATGTGCTACAGTCACAAATTACTCAAGTATCCTCTAGCTATTGGGGACAATGTGTACACTTCTCAAGCACATACATCCATTGTATTTGCTGGTTCTCAATCTTGGCTGAAAATTATTATCCATTTTGTCAAAGGCGGAGTTCTATGTAAGTCAAAGGCTTGCATAATCTTACACTAAATTGATTTGCTTAAGAGATCATTTTAGCTATTTTCTATGAAGCGTATTTGGAAATAGTTGTACTGCTTTATGACAGGTGTGCAGATGCTAGCCATCCTATTGGAAAAAAAAGTTCTGTACAAACAGAAAACTGCAGGAAGCCTTGAGCAAACTAGCAAACCCAATTTCAGTTCCTTATTGAAATTCCGTTTCCCCACAACTCACTGAAACAGGTAAATATTACGGTGGATAAACTGTTAATCAAATAACTGCAGTGAATAACCATATCTCTAGTCAGGAAACCCGCAAGTATGAAGTGCACTAAAGCAATCCTTCTTTCCTTCTTTATCTTGTCTTTGTTGATGGTTACAAAGAATGATATGACATGAGCTGAAACTTATTGGTAAACTTCTAAAAATGGGTAGGACCCAGACTTCACCTTCCATGGATGGGAAAGAAGGATCCCACTGCCAGAGAGAGAGAGAGAGAGAGAGAGAATGGATACAAAGGGAGGAACAATCATCTCTTCCTCCATCTCTTCCTCCTTTGAGTGGAACTCGGGTAAAGGATGCTCCAGTTGGTGGAAAGGAAATCTAGATCCAACCCAGTTGGAGGAATTCAGCTTGGCACTATGTCCAAAGGTTACCATTTCAGCTTGCAAGATGGAATGATCCCCTCCCCCCCCCGTTCTGGGGGTTCTCCTGACCGTCTCAAGCCAATTTGGGAGCATGGGGGCACATGTGGGTGGAGATGGGGAGTGGGAAATGTCCTTGCATGAGCTTCTGCTAGTGAGATTCATTAGCTGGATCCGGTCCAATGTTTCTGTAGTGAACTGAGCTTCCATTTCTTTTCCATTTTCTTCCCCTCAGGCTTAAATTCAGGAAACTTTTGATCAACAGGCAAATTACACATGATTTAAGATTATTTTTCCTGAATACATTGGTACCTTGGTTTTCAAACTTAATACATTCCAGAAGTCTGTTCCAAAACCAGTGTTCCAAAACCAAGGCATGCTTTCCCATAGAAAGTAATGCATAATGGATTAATGCATTCCAGACTTTTGAAAATAACCCCTAAAACACCAGTTTAACATGAATTTTACCATCTAACGAGACCATTAATCCATAAAATGAAAGCAATAATCAATGTACTGTACTATAAAACAAGTAAAACAGTATTGTAGATGATAAAAATTAAAATTAACGAAATTTCTTACCTGCACTGATGATAGTCATTGTTTGGATGGGGGCTTTTATCCATTTCCGCAGTCACACAATCAATCAATCAATCAATCAATCAAATTAACTGAAAAAGCCTCAAAACCAAAAACGCAAAATAAATAGCAAAAACAAAAGCACCAAATATAAGCTCCAAATATTACCTCAGAACACTGCAATCAGAAACAGAAGGCTTGAATTATAATGGGGGTGTGTGTGTGCAAATTAGCAGTTCAACAGGAAACACAGGGGGACTCAAAATGGAGCAAGTTTGGCTTCCGGGGGGGGGGGGGAATCAAGAACCGGAACACCTACTTCTGGTTTTGCACCGTTTGGGTTCCAAGTTGTTCGTGAACTAAGCTGTTCAAAAACCGAGGTACCACTGTAAACCCTGTTTATGCAGGGAGGGAATTCCAGGGCAAGGCTATTCAAACCAACACCCTCCCCACTTCTACTGCTCCTCCTTTCATCTGACTGCTAGCTCTTCCAGGGAAATTCTGACTACCCTTCCCCCTGTCATCTCAAGTATTGTATGAGATACAGTGGTGCCCCGCAAGACTAATGCCTCGCAAGACGGAAAACCCGCTAGACGAAAGGGTTTTCTGTTTTTGAGCTGCTTCGCAAGACGGTTTTCCCTATGGGCTTGCTTAGCAAGGCGAAAACGTCTTGCAAGTGTTCCGATTTTTTTCCGCTCCCCCCTTTTTCTAAGCCGTTAAGCCGCTAATAGCCTTTTAGCCGCTAATCCGCTAATCCTTTAATAGCCGCTAAGCCTTTAATAGCCGCTAAACCGCTAATAGCGCTAATCCGCTAATAGGGTTGCTTCGTAAGACGAAAAAACCGCTAGACGAAGAGACTCGCGGAACGGATTAATTTCGTCTTGCGAGGCACCACTGTAATGAGCATGCTAGTGAGGATAGCAGTGTCTACCAGAGGCCAAAGAGAAAGGCCACAGGTATCCAAAGTGTACCGCTTTAACCTCTCCCAATTTTTGTCTTATCTGGGTCAGAAACCAAAGTGCTAACCCACAATTTCCCATTAATTCCTGCTACGAATTCCAGTAATACCGTGGATGAATAGGGCTTCTATTTTGGCGGAAATACATTTTGCTTACACAGGGCCCTTCTGTGCGCTCCTAACTCTATGATCTTTCCCTTTGATTTGATATCTGTGTATCCACAGCACGGCAGAAGAATGAACATTACTTTCTCAGTTTATCAAGGATTGCTGTAACTAAGAGTATTTTCATATTACACCAAAAAGTGCCTTTTGACTTTTTCATGGTTTTTATCCCATCTGTGATTGTTGGTATTGAGGTGGAATCTAGACACATATTTTTTAAAAGTCATGAAAATGCTTTCTTTAAAAATGTTTTGAAAAATGTATTGACTATGCCATAGCTCATCATCCCCATCTAGTGTCACTTTTGTATAATGCACGTTAAAACATTTTATTTGCAGCTGTATAGCTGAGTCCTAGGTGAGAATGTTTGGAAGAGCTATTTAATTATAAGGCAGCCAGTTTAGACTACACAACACTTTACTGTTATAAACCAAATTTAAACCTGTTGATAATAATCAGAGAAACTCGAGTTATACCGTCATAGTTTAGGGCTCATCCACGTGGGAGTTTAACATGAATTTGAAGCCATAAGTGCCTTAAATATTTGTACTTTGTCCACTTGATTCTCTCCCCATTCAGTGGGCAGCCTGCAGTTTCTCAACAGTAAACTTGGATTTTTTAAATTCTGGAAAACATCCACATAGGGGGACTAAATACAATATAAAATTCCTTGTTACCCGACTGTGGATGCACTATGTGGACAGGTTCTCTGGCAACATCTCCTACCTAGCCCTTCAGACTGTATTTTAAAATGTTGGTTCTTATTTTACATTGTTTAGAGGGAGTTGTTTCATTGTGAAACACCTAGAATTCCTTTTTTAATTAGATGGTACAACTGCTACTAAATAAATAAACAAGTTGTAATTTGTTTTGTGAATTAAACTCGTAAAATTATTTGTCGATTATAAAAGGTTATCTGATCTTTCTCAGAGTCTTTGAAATTCATTGCAACTATTCATTCTTTAGAATTGATTTGACTCTGAGTTTCACTTGCAATGTGTTTCTTCAAGGAAGGACTCAAAGAAGGAAATAAAAACAGGTTAATGTATCTTTAATTACTGTGATAGAGGCCCATATTATGAAACTCCCAAGATGAGACTGCCAAGATATTGCCTCTGACCATGGCAGAAAACTGCCCCAGAGAACTTCCCAAGAATAGGGTCAATTTGCCCTCCTGCATCTTAACCTCTGGGATTGGAGGAAATGGTTGACCCAAGCCAACAAGAGTTGCCACTGAGCTGCAGAAACAGAAATCAGAAAGTTACAGGCCAACAAGGAGCATTAAAGTAGCAGAGGAACATGTATGAAAAAGAAACATGCATCAGATTTGTACCTGAATCTTGAACAAATACTTTCCCCCTGTATCCAGTAGAACTTACCCCCTGAGTGGGAGGACACTTTTGGCACATGCTGCCTATACAATGTACTGATCCCCAAGAGACCAGGTCTCTAAGAGATTCCTCAAAAGAGACCCTTCATTTGCTACCCAACTCCCTCAGAAAACATTAAATTGATCCCACTCAGTCCACACAAGGACTTTGTTTTTCCATGTCATGGATCTTATGAGGAAGGGCTATAGCTCAGTTTTAAAGGTAAAGGTAAAGGGACCCCTGGTCCAGTCGTGGCCGACTCTGGGGTTGCGGCGCTCATCTCGCTATATTGGCTGGGGATTCGAACCGCCGACCTTCTGATCGGCAAGTCCTAGGCTCTGTGGTGTAACCCATAGTGCCACCCGCATACCAGCTCAGTTTTAGGCTTTTTCTAAATTCTCGTTTGGTTTTTATTCTTATCAGTCTCATTTGCAGGGATGGTTTTCTTTAATAATGCCACCAGCAGCTAGGTTATATGGAAAGGGCAGTTTCTTAGAAGCAGAAGACAAGTTTTGTGTGAAAAGGGACTCTAGTTCAATCCCTGACATCTCCCTTTACATACCCTCCAAGTATCCCAATTTTCCAGGGACAGTCTTGTTATTACAAAAAGCCATCCCAGTTTCTGATTGGATCCTGGAATGTCCCTATTTCCCCTGCCTGCACCACTGCCAAGCTCAGGGAGGAGGATGAGCCGGCGCTTGTCCTGAGTGACGACGATGGCGGCAGCTGCAACTGCAAAGGAGCATCCTTTTGCCTCTCCACTGCCACTGGCCTCCTCCCTTATCAGTGTGTGTCTTTCTTTTTGCAAATCTACCAAAGAATAAAATAAAATCAGGATTAACGGGTTTTCTCAGGACGTTGGAGGATGTGCACGTTGTGTCCTGTTGCCATAGTGGTGGTGGCACTCGCCCCTTTTCTGAGAGGAAATGCTCTCTCTGGGGCAGGCGACACAAAAAATGTGAGGTCAAGGAGGATCAGTTTAAGGGGATGGGGGCAGAGTGGGAAGTGTCCCCATATTCATCTGAGGAATGTTGGAGCATATTCAGTTAGAGATGGAAAAGACGGCTAATGCCAGTCAGCAGAGCCAGTTCTGAGGCAATGTGATAAGGCAGCTTCCTGGGATACAAAGGGCAGCTTCCAGACAAAAAACATTTTCAAGCATCTTGTTCAGTTTTCAGATCAGATTACCAACAAAGAGCGCAAAATAAATTATAAAGCTGCTGCCAAGCTGGATGATAATGAAGTCACTGCAACTGCTAAAATGTCATTATTTGAAATCACATGTTGCAGACATCTCAAGTGGATAGGGAACTGCCTTTCTCGGCCTGGTCGTTCCACTTGGGCCCTGTCACTCTAAGAACCACAGCCTGCCCAATCAAGGCCTTGTCTTATGTTTTTACCCAAACACTAAATGAGCTCCATTACGAGGGTGGGTAATGGCTCCTGGGAAGCAGCGTTTGCTCTGGGGTCAGCTGCCCAAGGGACAGAGAGAGACACAAAGCAGCCTGGTGAATAAAACTCATCCATTCCTCCCTACCTCCCACCCACCCAGCCACCCCCACTCCCCCTCTGTAACCTCTAAAAAGAAGCTGCTTTGGAGTCTCCTCTCATTTGCATGGGGAGATTTAATTTCCATCCCTTAAATATGACGAATTGCTGAGATTTCCTTCAGTTAATGCTTTTAACAGCTCCCAATAAACTTCATTAATCAGTCCAGCTCTAGGCCCAACGTGCAGCCTGGAAGCAGCTAATTTGCCTGATGAGCCTGAGACTTTAGTGAATAAACAGGTGGATAAGCTGAGGGTTTTATGGCCTTAATTACACTCTAATCAGTTCAACGCTTGGCGGGCAAAAAGGAAAGAGGGAAGAAGGAGGCAGCATGATCAGCCATCCCTTCATTATTATTATTTTTTCAACTGGTGCCTCATTTCTTCCACCATCCTCATCTTCTCCCGATTTTCTGATAGAAAAGGCAGGAAAAGGGGAGTGAAGTGAAACAGGGACATGTGTTTCTAAGGTTTTAGGATAACCGACAAGATGTCTTTAAGCCGCCCTTCTACAATTTCTTAGTAACGCAACCTCTGTTGCCTTTTCCTCTGCATTTCTTTCACATTTCCTCTTTCTTTTCTTATTCATTCCTCAGTCTGTGCAAATTTACAAGAGGTCTTTGGGCTTCCTGATTATATAGATCCATGTCATAGGACAGGGCATTATGTGGCCCTCCAGACGCTGTTGGACTACATTTCCTATCAGCTGCAGCCAGCAAGGCCAGCCGTTAGGGATGATGGGAATTGTAGTCGAACAGCAGAACAGCATATGCAGGGCTGTGGATTCCACATCACTGCCACAGGACAACAAGGCATTTATTTTAGAATAGGAGAGGATCTACATAACAGATTTCACAGCTGAGTTTGATGCCTTGAAGTTTGGAAATGCTTTTCCCTACTCATTGCCCCAGTTTTGTGTGGCCCTTCCATTCTGCAGACTGAGGTGTCCACCTCAGGCAGCCAATTTTGGGCAGTCATGAAAGGGCAGTGAATTGTTATTATTGTTGTTGTTATATTTTGAATTCCATGGTGCGGCACTTGTGGGAGTTTATGTCTCAGGTGCCAAATAACTTGGCCAGTCTTGGATATTATACACCCTAAATTGGGTAGAGAGCTACAATCTGCTATTCAATTTCAGACATCAAAATGTTTTGGCCCAGCACTAATGCAGCTAAATTTAGACACTGCTTTCTCAATTCAGCAATGTTCCCAACTCTAATACTATCTGGAAGCTTTGTACTCAAGGGTGATGTGTAACCCCAAAATCCATCGGCTAGTTTTAGTTAAACAATGGTCAGGGAAAGGAATATGGGAATTACTGTAGAGCAGTGGTTAAGAGTGTTAAACAAGGACCAGGGAGACCTGGGTTCAAATCCCCCCTCAGACATAAAGTAGCTAGAGGAAAAGGGGACAGAGTGTGAAGCAAGAGCTATGAGTGGATGGGGCCCCTCTTCCCATCCTTTGGACCCCTTGGGAAACTCAACAAACCTGTTGCACCTGGAACTGGCTGTGGCAAATGCAGGTGAATGAGACCCAGCTGTGGGCAACCTGAAGAAGTACCATCCACCTTGGGTCTGCCCATAAAAAGCAAGTGAGAGTGAGAGACCAAGGGTGGATCTACACACAGGAAAAGAAACACTATAAGTCAGAAATTAAATCATTTATAACAAAAGAAAAGAAAACCCTATGTAAAAATCACATAGAAAATTTGTTTGCTCTCTGGCGCCATCTGGTGTTGCATGTCTATAACACATTCAAAGTGTTGTTTGACTAATGTAGCTGAGTCCTAAAGATGATATCCACTCTTTCCAGGAGACTTTTGTGGGTGAGCTGAGAGTTTGTTTGTAACCTGGAGGCTGAGTGTCAGAAGGAAAATGAATTGAGATAGACAGATAGATAGACAGATTAGTTACTTTGTATTAATGTAACATGTTTATACACAAACGTGTATTTTTGTAATATTTTGTTTAAGTCGACTGTTGTTGCTTCAGTTTTTTGTATACTGCTTAGAGATACAGTGGTACCTCGGGTTACATACATTTCAGGTTACATACTCTTCAGGCTACAGACTCTGCTAACCCAGAAATAGTACCTCGGGTTAAGAACTTTGCTTCAGGATGAGAACAGAAATCATGTTCCAGCGGCTTGGCAGCAGCAGGAGGCCCCATTAGCTAAAGTGGTGCTTCAGGTTAAGAACAGTTTCAGGTTAAGAACAGACCTCCAGAACGAATTGAGTACTTAACCTGAGGTAACACTGTATTTTTAATATATTTCAGTGGTATAGAAATTAAATAATGAATCACTGGATGACCTTGGGCAAATCCCTATCTCTCAGCCTAACCTACCTCACAAGGTTGTTGTGAGGTGGAAATAGGGACGTGGGAAAATAATTTTGTAAGCTGCCTTGAACACCTTGGACCAAATGCAAGATATAACTTTAGTAAATAAACATAGGCTCAAAGACACTCTCCTACACACTGAGTTTTAACACGTTCCAGAGCTCAATCCTGCCTATTGCTTATTTACCTCATATTAAGTCCTGGACACCAAGTCTGCACACTGGGATGCCATATTCCTGAGGGTGTTTATATTCATAGCACCAAATGTATTTTTTAAAAAATAAATATTTTATTAAGGCTTTTCATAATATAGTACAATAAAAAATAAAATAAACAAAAACAAAGAAGAGAGAGAGAGAGAGAGAGAGAGAGCAACAAATGTACACCAAATGTACTTCTGACTTCCCCTTGTACTATTGCACACATGTAATTACTAGCCATCACAGGGAGACTGATGAAGGGGGATATACAAGCCTCTCAAATAAATAATAACAGAAGAACAACTAAAATGTTGTTAACGCAGGCTGGTAACAGGACACTCCCCCCACCCCCAAATGAGTATGCATTCACTGTAGCTGCCATTGACACGGGAAATGCAACTCCCCTTTTAAGAGCATGTGCTGTGAGAGCTGTTTGATTCAGGTAGGCTTGCTGAATCGGCAGAATGTCAGGGGGAACCTGGATGCATGGCAACGTGATGGAAAAAGCAGTGGAAACAGCTCAAAAACCATTTTTGGGCTAGGTTTCCCTAACAGAGCTCAACAATTTGGGTTTGCTACCCCACAAAAAAAAAACCCTCAAGAACTTGGCGGGCGACAGGAATTTCCCTTTTTGAAAAACGGCAACCCTAGTCTGAGGGCCTTGTGCTTGCTGCGCACTGTCTGCCACTTCCAGGAACCAGGAGCGACGTTTCCAAACAAGGACCATCATCCCTCAAGATAAAAGGGCTCGGCTGCTGTGCTTCCGCAATAATGCACCGCACCCTTTGCCACCCTCTTTTCCCGGTTGCCTGGCCTCCCTCCTTCCCTCCACGAGTGCCCTTCACCTTTCCCTTTGCCCCGCTTTGGCGACCTTCTCTGCCCCTGGCTTCCAGGTCCCGCTTCCCTCCCACCACATTGCCTCCCTGTCACGGCTAGGCCGCTTGACAAATCACTTCAAGGGCAGCCTAACTTCGAAGGACAAGACAAAGCTTTAGCATATGGTCCAATCCCCAGATGTTTGTCTCGCGCTCACGCTCTCCCTCCTCCCTGCTCCTCTCCCTCATAAGAAGGGGCTACTTGGGAAGCTCAGCCTTCCTTCCTTTTTCCTTTCTCCCCTCAGGTTTTTGTCGGGGGGTCGCTAACTAGCAGCTTGAGCGGCTGGTCTCTTTATAGCCCGAGAAGCGAGGGAGGAAAGAGACTGGGGAAGCAAGGAGGAGGAGAAGAAGAAGGGGAGCTTTTGTAGAATGTAATGATATTTTTTACAGCCCTGGCTGAGGGGAAGTCTCAGAGCTGTTAACGCAGGTGCCACGGGGGCACTCCTCACCGCACACTGCTAGGCCGCGGATAACACCCATGGTCGGGGCTGTAAGCCACGAGGCAAAGTTCAGTGCTAGGAAAGGCAGCCAGGCTGTGTGTGTGTGTTAAGTAGAGGAGTTATTTTACTGAGCTTAGAAAGACAAGCCTGCTGGGCGTCCTTCCTTTGCTTTCAGCTGCAGACCGAGGTCCGTTGCAAATAAATAAGCTCCGGGCAGACAAGGGAATGAATGCTTCTGCTGCAGAGAAAGGAGAAGATTGCAGGCTTCATTCTGCAGCTGCTTGGAGAGAATAGAAGGAGCAAGGGCAGAGGCCGCAGCCGGCATCCTCTGGTATATAAATATATTTACAGCGTCTTCCTTGCGTGCAGGAGAGGCACACGTACCAAGCTAGTTTCATTTTGGCTGATCAGTGTCTCTCTCTCACCCCCCCCCCCATTGCTCTTGATAAAGTTGTAAAGGGGGGAAAGGGAAATAGCACCCACACACACAACTGCATGGGACGCTCTTCCCCGACGTCTTTGTTCATTGTGATTTCAGAGAGACAAGGACGAGAAAATTGTGGAAGGGGGTGCAAAATATTGCAGAACGTCTAGCCCACATTTCCCTAAGTTTTAATCTTCAGTTGCAGCAGCGCGCACTCCTAGTATGCATTCCACTGAGCACCAGCTGATTCCTTGCTCAAGAAACAATGACCTGCTTTTGCAAAGGCATTCAGCCAAAAGCAAGGGGTGGTGGGACTGTGTGAAAGAAGACATTTGGCAAGCATCTTTAACAATGAAAAACTAAGGGGTTGGGGTTCTTTCAATTAAGTGTAGCCTATTGAAAAAAACGGGTAGAGTTTCCTGGAGGGTACAATCGCTTTTGTTCTCACATAAGCTATGAAGCAAATGATTTCCAACACTGTTTGAGATGAAAATACTTAACGGGGAATGTTGAGGTAATAAAAGATGTCAAGAGCACTGAAACTTTTTAAAAAAGAAGTTACTAAGAAAATGGGAGCGAACCCTGAAATAACAAGGTCCCTGATTCCCAAATTTTAGATTTGAAATTTACCTGTTTTTTTATTATATCCCTTCTATTAGGTGATTGTTTTGTTTTTATTATGATGATCATAGACTGCAGATTTGCATGTAATCTACTTCTTGAATAGTTTCAGAACTTGATTGAATTACAAACAGCAAACTCAATTTATATATGATCGATGCGGGATATTAATTAGATTCCACCAATTTATCCCCATAAAGACGACACGGCATTAAGCACAATTAAATTCCCAGTGTTCTTTTATGGCATAGATTGTAACGTGTTCTGCTTATACGATTTTCAAAAGAAAAGAAAAACCCAGATTACTTTTTAGGTAACCAGTTCCAAAAATTTTGAACATCACATTTATATAAATTCATCTGTATCAAAGAAGAATTAAAGCGCCTTTTGCTTTGCCAGTGCTTCTCTGGTGTCGTTTTCCTAACATAGATGAATAATGACTTACAAGTTCTGCTTATTTTATCTCCATTCCATATGGGCCACTGATGTCTCCATAAGATGAAAACTTCTCATTTTGGTAAGAGAAATCAAATGGATTGGCTGCAGCCTGCATTTTTCATTTTGCTACACCTAGACTAAATTGCTTGCACTTTCATACGATTACAGCATGTCAGTGCTGCAATGCCTCGACCGAATCCTGGTCTTGTTAGCTTGCAGTTCATTTGCAGGTCCTTCCGCAGCACCGGCCCGCTGACTAATCAAATGGAATTTAAATAAAATGCAAGTGAATTCATGGTTCCTTCCCACCCCCTGCTCTAAATTCTGAACATTCTCAAACCGGCCCTGGAGAAATACAAAAGCACAAGTGACAGGCGAGGCAGGCCCTGTGTTCAACACTCAATCATTTCCTGTCACAGGTGCAGCCTCTATGCATTATCCTGCCATGATTGATAGAGTAGGTTTGTGCAGACTGGGGAGCTGGGCATGGTTCAGATGGGGCCCTGTCATTCCAGCACTGTGCTGTACTACCTGTAGGGGGGAGAAAAAAAGAGAAACTTTGCTAGGATTCAGCGACTCTGATAAGTTTTAGCTCTCTATATGCAATCAAAAGGTCGTATTTCCTAAAAGTTAAATATAGCTTCTAGGTCTAGCTAGCTTGTAATAATCCGAGAATCAAAAAGCTAATTAAATCAGGAGTGCGAAAAATGATTACTTACAGGCTAAGGTAGGGTTGTTGTTGTTTTTTAAATTAGTTGGACGTTTTCGTGTGTGTATGTAAATATATATAGCCTGATTTTTCAAGTGAATCTTGCATACAATAAATCCAACTGGGGAGGCTCAGTGCCACCAGTCACAAGCTTTTGGGAGGCTTAAGGCACTTTCACTCTATTTAAGAAGGTTTTTCGTTGGTTATTTTAGCACATCTGATGATATTTTTATCTGAGGTGGCCTGTATTGGCTTTTTTAAAGTTGCTTTTTTAAAAAAATTAAATTTTGTGGCTTCTTAAATTAAGTCAGATTTAAAGTAAGCTGCCTTGGGAACCAATTTGGTTAAAATTTGAGGTGGAAGAAATAATGATAATAAAAATAGTCTGTCACTGTCTCTTGTGGAAAATGGGTAAAACAACAACATCAACAACTCAAATGATCATAGTTCTTTAGCTATAAAAGAAAACTGCATTGAAATTCTATTCCCTCTGACCAGTGAATCTAAGTCGAGAATGGTTATTGCTTTAGGAAACAATGTAATTTATGCAGTAGGTATCTTTGACAGTTTTATTCAGCTAGGGAAGGGATTTTAGTTTTTGCTACCTATGATCATTCAGAATCTTGACTAATTGATGTAAGATCAAAGTTGACAACTATCTCACAAGTGTTCTGCAAAACTACAGCATCTTTTTGTTTGTTCATTGTTTCTGAAATGGCCAAAGGCAAGAAAATTTACATAAATGGTCTTCTATTTTTAAAATGCACTGTTTCTTTTAATGGGAGTATTAGTTAGTCCTCAGTGAATGATACTGACCTTACAAACTATATCAGAATAAATAAGTAACTCATATTTTGTATCAGTTGCTAAATAAAATGTAGCATTGCTTTAAAAAAAATTTCATTTTGAGTTATATTAAATGAAGGTGAGTTTCTATAAGGAATAATGGGACCAAAATTAATTAGAATTTTTTTTTACACATAGCATTACCTGAAGCTCATTATGACACCCCACAATGCATTATTATTATTATTATTATTAGTTTTGCAGGCAAAACATTTTATGAAACTAACAAAGCCACACTGAAAACCTCAATTTTGTTGATATTGTAGATGAATAATATTAACTGTCTCTTATAGATATGTCAAATAATCCTAGATGACAATAATTTATAATTTATTTATAATTTTCCAGCAGGGAAGCTAATGTTATATAGATACTTCGGTTACCAAAAAATTATAATTAAGCAAAAGCCATTCAGTGAAAAATGTTTGCCAAAAATCCATTTAAAAATTGTAAATTTGATCAGAATCCGAAGACCTACTTTGGGGGCATCCATCGGACTCTTAGGCGCTTACCTTTAAACTGTATAGCCAAAGGTGTTTGCATGTATTGGGCTGCAAATCATAATTGAATATAACAAACTCCCTATGTGGCCTTGAGGGAGGGGATGTTACTTTTAAGTCCAGAGTTCCCTCAGAAGCAAACAACTTGTGCAGTTCTTTTGATCCAGGCCTTTCTTCTCAAATGTTTGCATGGAGCTAAAGTCTTGGACACATTTAATTTGAACAGTTTTCTCAGTGATTTTGGGAAGACAAAGTGTTCTCTTTGAAACCTCTTATTATAAAGCAAGAACCATGTAAAAATGTCTGATTGATTTGGGAAAGCAACCAGCTATTTAAATATTGCCTCATGCACAATCACCAGTATGTATCCTTAATAACTAAGGGTTTCTTTTGCATGCTGGTGTCACCTTAAAAAAAATTAGTAACAGTTCTCTTAATAAACTGTTTTCCTCACAATGTGCAGCTTTTCCTGAGTAAGGTCACATCAAGAAATACTGGTTAACCCAAGTGATTGTGCCTGTTTGTTTTAAAAGGCGTCGGTAAAGGTTTCTAATTCACCAGAACGTTTTCCTGTGAAACCTCTATTGAAATGAATGAGAGTACTACTGTGTAGTTGTACAGCTATAATGTCTTTCTATAGGATTGTTCAAGAGACCATACTCTGAAACCTAATACAGGATTTGTCCTATAGAGTTATAATTACGCCAGTTCAGTGTATCCTCTTTCGCATTTTTGGTGCAAGGAGAAAGTTACCAAATGCTCACATATAAAGGATTTTCCTTTAACACCTCATTTATTATTGCAAGATGAAAAATGATCTCTTCCATTTATTATATTATCTCATTAAAGGGCTCACAAAGATCCTGTTTGTATATACACATAGAAATATAAGCCTTACTGTTATGAACGATCATTTTGTTACCCATGAACTAGAGAATAAGATTCTAAGAAGAAGCCAATTAATGGTAGACTAGAATCCACAGCCAGGGATCAGGAAAAATCTTATTTATTTATTTGCTCATTAGATTTTATACATGCAAATATAAGTACCCCTTAAGAAATAGGCAGAAAACAAATAGGAACCTGTATTGGCAGCCCATAGCCTTGATAAGCCCAGAGGCAGACCCAAAGCTGCCAACACAACTACAAAGTGAGCCTGCCAAGTAGCCAGATGCTACAGCTGAAAAAAAAAAAACATGTTCATTGTCTTAACAGCTTCATGCTGTTAAGGGGATATAAAATACAGAATTAAATTCAATAATACCAAGGCATATTTTGCTACATACATGTGCATGTTCAACAACAATGATAAATATGATTGTACCGTCAGAGACCCAAACGTGTGTAAACGGGTTTCCCCCTCCATTTGTATGGAATGCAGGTGCCCAGGCATACGTACACTAGTTCCTGTGTGCAAAGCATCAGAGGATTGGAGTGCATCTTATCTGGAAGAGAACTGTATGCCCAGGGAAGAGATGCAGAGATGCAGAATAATAGTGCAACAGTTGAGTGAAGATGTTATACACTGAAAAGTCATGTGAAGACCATATTGCTAGGAGTGCAACAGCAGGGATAAGGACATAAGATCAAGTCCATGGCCTACCTAGTCTAGCATCCTGTTCTCGCAGTGGACAACCCGATGCGCATGGGGAAACCTGCAAGTAGGATTTGAGAATGAGAACACTCTCCCCTTGTGTGGTTTCCAGGAACTGGTGTTCAGAAGCATTACTGCCTTCAACTGTGGTGGCAGAGCACAGCCTCCTGCTCTGTGAATTTTTCTAATCCTACTCTAAAGCTATCTGGGTTGACGGCATCACTGCCTCCTGTGAGAATGTGCTCCATTGTTCAACTATGTGCTGCTCAAGGAAGTACTTTCTTTTATATGTCCTGAATCTTCCAACATGCAGCTTTGTTAAATGCCCACAAGTTTAGGGTTACCAGACGTCCCCGGTTTCCGGGGACAGTCCCCGAATTTGCAAATCTGTCCCCGGGAAACGTGGCAGCGGCAGCCTCAGCAGCCCGGAGCCAGCCTGTTATCACAGTTGGCTATGGCTTCAGGAGCAGCTTGCTGCTGTGGCGCCCGCCATTTTTCCTACGCCACGCCAGTAAGCAGCTCCTGAAGCCAGCCAGAATCAACTGCACTACCAGGCTAGCCCCTCCTGGGCAACGACTGCCCGCCCGTGACTCCTAAGCCTCCCCTGATCTGTCAAAACAAAGGGGGAAGAAGATCGGGGAAGGCCGTTGCCCAGTTTTTAAAAAAATTCTGCGCATTTATGTTTCACAGGGTGCGAAAGAAGGGCTTTACACCTTTATACAATATGCATGTGTGCTTGGGCCCAGGGTCTTTTGCCTCACCATCCCCACTACTGACTCCCTGTTGCTACTCAGCTTCAAAAATAATAAAAAAGGGTCCCCGGATTCATTGAAAAAAATCTGGTAACCATACAGTTATGATGTTAAAGAAGAGGGAGGAAAACTTTTCCCTATCCACTTTCCCCATGACATGCATACTTTTATCAATTTCATTAATTTCAGTAGATCTCCTCTTGAGTAAAACTGAGTTCGAGACAACCAGGGCTTTTTTTTCAGCCGGAACTCAGTTCCAGCCCCTCTCAGGTGGACGCCATTGCCATTATAAGAGAACAGGTGAGTCATTCATGGTGAGTTCCGGCACCACTTTCTCTAGAAAAATAACACTGGAGACAACCTAATCTCAAAGGAAAAATATATCGTCCCAGCACATTTTTAAAGGTTCTTCCTCAAGGTACCACGAACACTAGAAGCAAATTTTAATCCTGAAATTCTGTGGCACCTGAGAAGGTATACCAGGGGCCATCAGCTCTTCCTCTCCCAAGGTTTGAGAGAGAGACAGAGCTACAACACTGTATATATTAGTTTCCCTTCCAAACTACCACAGAAACTCCTACAGCCCCAGCCTTACCAAAGCTAGGGTTCCACACCAGGAGAGCCAAAATGGGGACATGCTAAGGGCTCTTTGGGGATATACCAGGGCAGACAGCTTTGAAGCTTGGATTTTAAGCATCCCGTGCTCTCCCCCCCCCCCAAAGAAAAATGCTGTTGCAGCTCAAACCCATTTATTTCTTTCCTATTTTTCCCAAGGGGTGGGAAAGTAGTTCAAAACAAAAATAAACCAGAAGAGGGACAGAGGGGTGTGCAGTTAAAGATTCAGCTAAAGAACAACCTTTGATTTCTTCCTGCCCTAGAATTACAGCCTAAATAGTACATACCACTTGATATCATTATTACCATAACTCCAAATCTTGTAACCCCCAAAAACCTTATATATATCAGGTTATATCCTGGATTCATTTGGCAGTGAAGCATGGTTGAGGATACCGATTTGTGTATCTAAGGTTCATAGCTTGTTTCATCAATACTGGGCATTTTTTTAAAAAAATCTTTAAACATTGTTTGTATTTCCTCTCATTATTTTGTTTTCAAAACACTTGGGGCCAACAGACCTTCTTTCTTGTGTTCCTTTGAGATTTTAATCTTCTTTTTAAAAAAATATCTCTCCAGCAAGCTAAACTCAGGAAGCACCTACCCAAAATTTGCAGGTGTGCTTTCTCACACACTGAAACTGAAATTTGTTAACGCTGCTTGTTTAGTATGTATGTCTACCTATAGGTATATAGCTCTGTCTCTTAGATAGACAGCTATTTCCCCCTATCAATTTGTCATGATGGTTTGAGATTACTGAGCTGCAGAGAGTGGAATACTTGCATCTAATAAAGAGAAGGCGAAAGGAAAACGTCCTCCAAAGAGAAGTTGCAAGGTAGATAAAGAACTTCCGTTTGCCACTTAGTGGGATGGCTGTGTGTCCCAATAGGCTGAGCAGGCCAGCTGATCCATCCAGAGGGGATGGGTGTCAGACTGGTGCAGGTGTCAGTGGCGGCCAGTGAGTGATTGCACCATCAGCCTCCTACCGTGATCCATCATGCGGGCCCAGCCGGTGAAGAATCACAGCCTCAGCAAGGTGCTGCGCCCAGCAACATATCATTAAACAAGGTTACCACCGGCAGATTTGTTCCCATGATCAATCTGGTCAATAACCGTTCCACCTCACTGTTCCCCCCCCCCATTCCGCCCTTTAAACATAAACAAGCATCACGAAAGTGCTGTGAAAACAAGGCTTTAATAGGACTCCTGCAGCATTTTGCAACCTTTTTTTCTTTCCTTTTTGCCCCTTTAAACAACAACATGTAAATTATGAAAAATAACCTTTTTGTAGAAACTATATCCTCAGGCTAGCAGCCTGCCCCAATTCCATATTTTATGGCTTGATATATTTCCCTCTCTATTAATTACAGAATGGCATTTCATTATATTTCTACAGGTGACAACAAGTGTGGGATTCTAGTTCATCTTACAATATTACCCCTATCAGTGTGAATTGATGCTTCTCTCCTAAGAGGGCAGAAGTAAAATATGCCTTCCCATCTTTCGTCTGCAATTCTGGGCACAGCTCCCCACAACCCCCCTACTATTCGCACGATACTATGCTGTTTTATTCATTTATTTAGATGTACAGTATAGGTCAATAACACAGGGAAGTAAGTGGAATAGAACAAGTTAATCTAATTCAGTAAAATTCCCTCTTCTTTGCCATCTTAACAATGGTCTAAAGGTCAGTCCAAACGGGTAGGTTTTGCTACATTTCTGAAAGGTGCTGAGGTTTGGAATTTGCAGACTCAGAAATGAGTTACTTACTGTAAGTAACAAGAGCCCTGCTGGATCAGATCAAAGGCCTGGCTATTCTTGCTTCTTGTTTCCTACAGTGGCCAAACAGATGCTACTGGTAAGCTCACAAGCAGGACATGAAAACAACAGCCCTTCCCATATAGTTTGCAATCTAGGAACTTGTATTCACAGTGTGCATTAAACCAAGTGTTCCTCTGTGAATTTGTCTAATCCTTCTTTAAGGCCATCTAAATGAGTGGCAATCAACACATGTCCTGCTAGTGAGTCCCATAATTGTATATTGTTTGAAGTTGCATTTTCTTTTGTCTTATCCTGACAAAATTCCATAATTGGGGAGCAGCCATCAAGCACACCACTTTTCATGTCCTCGCTGACCGAACTCAGTTGCATAGATGGTGTCATCTCTGTGCAAGGTTCATATGCCTGTACAGTGGTACCTCGGGTTAAGTACTTAATTCGTTCTGGAGGTCTGTTCTTAACCTGAAACAGTTCTTAACCTGAACAACCACTTTAGCCAATGGGGCCTCCCGCTGCCGCCGTGCCGCCAGAGCACGATTCCTGTTCTCATCCTGAAGCAAAGTTCTTAACCTGAAGCACTATTTCTGGGTTAGTGGAGTCTGTAACCTGAAGCGTATGTAACCTGAAGCGTATGTAACCTGAAGCATATGTAACCTGAGGTACCACTGTATTAACATGAAAGCAAAATCATGAGAATGTTGGATCCTTTTTCTGTGTGCAAATGAACAAGGAAGCTTGGTGGACATTGCTTTGGCTATACAATATCAACGGAGAAGGAAGGAACAAAGAGGGAATTTGATAAAGTTCACATTTATTATTATTATTATTATTAATATACCGCCCTATACCCAGAGGTCTCAGGGCGGTTCACAAAAAAGATCACAATATATAAAATTAAAATTAAAACAATACCCCCCCCAAAAGACCACATTTTAAAAGGGTGTAGGATGTCAGTCAGGTCAACCAAAGGCCTGGTTAAATAGGAACGTTTTTGCCTGACGCCTAAAGGTGTATAATGAAGGTGCCACGCAAACTCCCTGAGGAGAGCATTCCACAGATTGGGAGCCACTGCAGAGAAGGCCCGTTCTTGTGTTGCCACCCTCTGGACCTCTTGAAGAAGAAGCACACGAAGGAGGGCTTCAGAAGATGATCTCAGGGTCTGGGTAGGTTCAAATGGAAAGAGGCGGTCCTTGAGGTACTGCAGTCCTGAGCTGTTTAAGGCTTTATAGGTCAAAACCAGCACTTTGAATTGGGCCCAGAAACTAATTGGTAGCCAGTGCAGTCGGATCAGGATCAGTAATATGCTCAAACTGTCTTGCTCTGGTAAGCAACCTGGCCGCTGAATTCTGCACTAGCTGAAGTTTCTGAGGCAGCCCTACATATAATGCATTGCAGTAATCTAACCTTGAAGCTACCAGAGCATAGACAACAGTAGTCAGGCTATTCCTGTCCAGATAGGGGCGTAGCTGGGCCACCGGACGAAGTTGATGGAAGGCACTCTGGGCCACTGAGGCCACCTGAGCCTCGAGTGACAGCAAAGGATCCAGGAGTACCCCCAAACTGCGAACCTGCTCCTTCAGAGGAAGTGTAACCCCATCAAGAGCAGGTGACCTCCCAGCCATCTGGTCTAGGGAACCACCCACATTTAAAGTCAAACCTACCAAAATCACATTTTCTGAAACAATATGAGCACCAAAACACAGTCATCATATGAAATTTGCACTTCTCTGAATTTTGAGATGCAGTTCTCTAAATAATGTGTACAAAACTGCAAGCACTAAGGTGAAGCGTGCATAAAAATGCATATATTGATGAAAATTATATACAAAAAATATACAAAAAAGCATTGTATTAGGGAAAATTGATTTGCAAACATAACACATGTTGGGCAAGACTGCATTCAAAAATGTGAATGTTAGGAAAAGAATCACACTACAATTTTCGCAAACCGAGGTGGAAGTGTGAAGAGCTGAATTTGAGATTAGAAAAATGAGAAATTGACATTTTTGCTCATCCCTATTAGTAGGCATCACCTAGGAATTTGATAAATGTTCCTCTTTGAGAAAGTGTAGGTGGAGGGGGTGGGGGAAGCATACTACAGTTGTATACAGGTATACAGGAACTCCCCTGCCCAATGCTAACGTGGTGCAAATAATTCTTCCAATCTCAGTAAAAATTACAAAATGGAACAAAATGACAGAAACCCTGATGCAAGAAGGTTGGAATAGGCACCATCATCACATGTTGGCAGCCACCCGCTCCATGTTTGTCCCTAAGGAGTATATATTCAGGGGTCTCCCGTTATCAGTCTTCTCATGGAAGAATCCTTGTTAAGTCTCAAAGAACCTTGATGTTTCCCACAGCTCAGGTGACCAGAGTCCAAAGCAATAGAGCCTCTTTTTGCTCCACTGGGTTTATCAAGCACCTGGTTGTGTCACAGTCTACACCCGTGTGAATCTGCCCGGGCTGTAACATGGGTCACATCCACACAACACATTTAAAGCACACCGGCTTCTCCTAAAGAATCCTGAGAACTGTAGCTTATCTCTCACATAGCTACAGTTCCTAGTACCCTTAACAAACTACAGTTCCCAGGATTCTTTGGAGGGAATAAATGTGCTTTAAATGTATGGTGTGGATGTGACCACCAACCTTAAGAGATCCTGGTCTCTGGCCTGGTTAGGTTAGTGGGTACCCAGGGCTGTGCCTTTCCAGTGGTAGTCATGCACGTGTAGAATTTCCTTCTACAAGGGCCTTTCAGTAGACTCCAGGTCTTAGTTTTCTTGCACCAATCTTTTTATTGAATTTACAACAAGCTTCCTATACATATGATTTTATCTAATGCTGTTTGTTCATTTGTTTTGCTTTAGACATTTTTTTTTACTGTAGGCTGCCTTCTGAGCGTTTGCCCTAAAAAAGTAAGACAGAAATAAAGTAATCATAAGTATAATGTAAACGCTATGGGCTGCATGCAGCATATGAAAAATAATATACACACCTGCAGTTCAGTAAAAGCTGGGTGTTTATATAAACCTGTTTTCATATTTTTTTTAAAAAAATATGCCAAATATTAAATATTTGTTGTAAACAATGCATTCTTAAGTTACAAATAAAATTTGGGTTAGTGTGCCTTTCGCCCAAGACCTTCGCAGGTTCTCCTATACAGTCTCTTGGAGGAAAAGAACAAATTGCAGGCTGGAAACAGCTGCAGTTAAACATCACAAGTCTGGCTGGGCAGTACCCTTGAACACATGCCCAGCACGAGGCCCCGTGGTGCTTCATTTGCATATCTCATGACTGTGGATCACTTCACAGCTGTATCACAAGGCCATTGACATGTCTTCATGGGGTGCTTTGCTTTGCTTTGCTTTTCAAACAAGTATATGAGGTGAACTCTCCTCTATCCAGGGTAACTGTTAATAACTTCATATAGCATATTACCCACTTGTATTCTTTCTCCAAAGTACTATCACATACCCTCCAACCTTTATCTGATAAAAATAGGGACGTCCTATATAATAATAATTATGGTGCTGGAGGAGACTCTTGAGAGTCCCATGGACTGCAAGAAGATCAAACCTATCCATTCTGAAGGAAATCAGCCCTGAGTGGTCACTGGAAGGACAGATCTTGAAGCTGAGGCTCCAATACTTTGGCCACCTCATGAGAAGAGAAGACTCCCTGGAAAAGATTCTGATGTTGGGAAAGATTGAGGGCACAAGGAGAAGGGGATGGCAGAGGACGAGATGGTTGAACATTGTTCTCGAAGCTATAAACATGAGTGTGACCAAGCTGCGGGAGGCAGTGGAAGACAGGAGTGCCTGGTGTGCTCTGGTCCATGGGGTCACGAAGAGTCGGACACAACTAAACAAAATAATGATGATGATGGTGATGATGATGATACCCCGCTCATCTGGCTGGGGTGCCCCAGCTACTTTAAGCAGCTTCCAACATGTATCAAAACATAATAAAACACTTAAAAACTTCCCTATACAGGGCTGCCTTCAGATGCCTTCTAAAAGTTGTACAGTTACTTATCTCCATGGCTTGGGGGTCACATACTATACCCCATGGGCATAGGCGGGGGGGGGCAGCTGCCCCACTAAATCATTACAAATCAATACAAATCTGAGGTTCTGCCTCCCCTAACAAAAGCCTGCCCCCTCAACAACCGCCTGCTCCCCTGACATAAATCCTGGCTACGCCTGTGCCATACCCTCCAACATTTCTCCAATGAAAATAGGGACGTCCTAAGAAAAGCAGGACATTCTGGGATCAGATCAGAAACCATGATGGCTTCTGCAAATCTGGGACTGTCCCTGAAAATAGGGAAACTTGGAGGGTCTGCTATCAATATTATTATTATTATTACTACTACTACTCCAACTAATTGGCTTCTAATGATTCAGCTAAGAATCCAACGAACTTGAAACTAAGAAAGTCACGTGACTTAAGAGAGTCTTGCAGCACAGGTAAGGGGAGAACCGGTGAAAAGATGAGGAAAAGAAAGGGAGAAAGTTGATGAGGGTGGCACAATAGCAATAGGAGAGCGTGGAAGAAGAAGCAAGGGGTCAAGGGAAATATCAGCACAGTCTGCACAGTGTTAGACATCCTTAATGGCACTATTCTGCAGGCTTCCATTCTCTCCTGTATGCTATGCATGAAAATTACAGAATATATAGCTAATCCCCCACTCCCCGCATGGAGTTTTTCCTTTGTACATCACAATTTCTGGAGTTGGACAGCAGGCTAAGTGCAGCACCGTCTAATTCATTTTGTTCCTGCCCTCTATAAATTTTACTTTGGTGATCATTGCTAGTAGAGGTAGTATCAAGATTTCATCTACCTGATCTGCCAATAGCAGGCCTCCAGCTTCTATTGATATATGCACTACAAAATTGATTGCCTGCCTGTATAGATAAGAACACGTATTGTTCTTCCACTGGGTGTAGTGCATTACTCTTTTCTGGATAATGTGATCTTGGAATCCTTCTCAATAACATAATTTCACCAATCAAACTGGATGACAAAATATAAATTTTATGGAGTTGTAGTCCTCAATTCATAATCGTTTGAGAAAGACAAATACAGATGAGTGAAGTTTTCCTGTAATAATGAAAATGGCATAAAATTCACCAGCAGCTGAGGGTTGTCAGATGTTCCAAATTGCCACTGAGAACTCGTATGATTCAAGGGATAACGTGTCTTTTGGACTTGGGTCCTGGGGAGTTAAGCTTTCAACTGTGAACTCATGAGGTGGGTTTGCCTGCTGCTGTGAGTAGCTGATCTCCCAGGAATGCCATAAAGGTGAATGAAATAACCACAGGAATGCTCTTCGGCTACTTCCAGTGTGAACTTAGTGAGCTAGCAGTAGCTGCAATGTAGACTCCTCTGCCGGAAGGATTGCAGTGCTGCAGAGGAGTCGCTTGTTCATCGAAAGGATTAAAAACAGAGGGACCATCCACACTTAAAAGGTAGGTTCTTGTGTGTCCTTTGAGAGTGGATGGGACTTATCACAGACTCACAGAATTGTAGAGCTAGAAGAGATCCCGAGGGCCATCTAGTTCAACCCTCTGCAATACAGGAATCTCAAGTAAAACGTCCATGACAGATGGCCATTCAACCTGAGCAAACATGGAGAGAGGATTGGGCTGCACTTTCAAAGAATTAGGTTATTTCTAATATTTAGAGGGACGCGGGTGGCGCTGTGGGTTAAACCACAGAGCCTAGGACTTGCCGATCAGGAGGTTGGCGGTTCAAATCCCTGCGATGGGGTGAGCTCCCATTGTTCGGTCCCTGCTCCTGCCCACCTAGCAGTTCGAAAGCACGTCAAAGTGCAAGTAGATAAATAGGTACCACTCCGGCGGGAAGGTAAACAGCGTTTCCGTGTGCTGCTCTGGTTCGCCAGAAGCGGCTTAGTCATGCTGGCCACATGACCTGGAAGCTGTCTGCGAACAAACGCTGGCTCCCTCGGCCTATAGAGCAAGGTGAGCGCCGCAACCCCAGAGTCGTCCGCGACTGGACCTAACGGTCAGGGGTACCTTTACCTTTAATATTACATTTCAACTAAAAGAGCCAGAGTAGCTTAGAACTGTTCCATATGATGACAATGTGCTTCTCGCACCTCCAAAGTAGGAATGTTTATACTTATGTATACTTATATGTTTATACTCACTCAAGGTCATTCTATAAATGCCTTTGAGTACATTTATTCAAAACGGAATGGCTGTGTTCCTCATCTCCCTGCTGTAAACTTTCGTCCACAAATTAAAAAGTCGGGCAAAGTAACCCAGCTACGTCTCAGATAAAAAATTTATTCTCAGTGGAAATTTTTGCATGAAAAAACCAATCAAGGAATTTGTGCAAATTTCACAGACATCTGCAGTGCATGACAAATTTAACCCTTCTTGTGCATAAGGAATTCTGTGAGACAGCTCATCCATAGGTTTGCATCAGTATCTCAGCAATGCATAACAATGGGACAGGAAGAAAAGTAGCCACTCTGCCGTTTATAATCCAAGAGTTCCTTTTTATTTATTAAACAATTAACATTGGCCGGCATTCTGACATTATTTATTTTGTTTCAAAGCCCTTCTCTGCTTAAAGCAGGGTGTTCCTGCTTGAACCTTGATAGCCTCCTGGTCTGTACCAGAGCTTTTTATTTGGACTGTTTCATCATTTTCGGAAGAAATGAGGTCACAGAGTAAGAGAACTCTAAAAGGGCCAATCTACATGTTACATTTCACTTGCTGGCATGGGTCGCCCTAATCTGAACTAGCACCATGGTATACAGGAAAAGGCGTTAGCTCTCCCCTCCCCATGACCCTGACAAAAATATCCCCCAGCTAAAATAACCTCATCAGTGCCAATGAGAACTTCTATCCCCAGACAAATTAAAGTTGCAAGAGGTGACTTTTGCCACCCTTCCTCCCCACAGGTCCATAGTTGCAATCCAGGTTGGACCTCTTATCTGCTTCCTCTGTGGCAGCAACTGAAGTTTTTCCTGGCCCTCCAGCCAATCTGATTGAGGTCCCAATTGGATGATCTGGACCTGATTTGGTTTGGATCATTCTGGACCTGATCTGCACCCAGATTGAGAAAGCCAAATATTGTACTCCTATTCACTTGTTATAATTAATAACTGCAGCACTATGGAGACTATCTAGCTTTAGAGAAACTTTTTTTAGTTCCAAATCAATTCAGGTGCACCCAACCTGCTTTGTAGCAGTGCAGCTGCCGTGACCCAATCAAAATTCAGTATGATTTGGTCTGAAGGAGATATTTGTGAATAGAAGTATTTAGGAATCTTGTTAGACATGTCTCATTAGTTGTTTAGGATACATATATGCAGAGTGGGACATAGTAAAGATATAGCTTCCATGATAAATGGTTATAGCAAAAAACAGGATTCATAAGTAAATCTTAGCCAGTAATATGGGTATCATGTAAAACATGTTTTTAAAGAAGAATTGTAGATTTTCTAACGTCTTTTTTAGTCCAACTTCCAAAAAAGTCCAAAATAATAATAAAAAAACCACTTTGGCAAAACAATATGAGCAAAAGCTAAAAAGGAGGTGGAACTGTATGATTTGGTGACTTTGTCAGGAAAAGCAACTATAAGTGATTGGTTTGAACTTCCTGGAGCATAAGTTTGGTTTTAATAAATTTTGGGCTCTTCATTAAACCATGGGCAGCAATACACCTTCAGTATTTTGGAGAGAGATTTTGAGTTTTTTAGATTCAACAGTAATACTCGTGAATTCTCAGATATTTTTTTTAAGTGCAAAGAGATCAAATTATAGATGGGTTTAACTGTTACAATATTTTCTGTTTCAGGCACTTACCCTGCTGGGTTGTAATAGCTTTGTCTACTGAGAATCAGACAGAGCCATTATGGTTAAATATTACAAACATTACAGAAAGCTAAAATCACTGTGAATGAAATGTGTTATGGAGCTCTCTGCTTTCCCAATGCACAAGTCACCCAGAGGAGGCATTTTTGAAAGGGGACACACACACACACACACACACACACACACAGGCCTTAGCTACAGTTTCAGTAAGTGGAGGTTGCAAAATATGCATGGAAGTATATTTTAATTGAAGGCCAGTGAATAAGGGCTGATTTATGGGAAATTGAAGCCCAGGAGATAACTGAAGCATTATAACAAGAAGCAGCTAAGCTGAGGAGGCCATACATCAATGGTAGAACACCTGCTTTGAGTGCAGAAGGTTCCATTTGCGGTATCTCCAAGTTGGCCTGGGAATTCCCTTGCCTGAAATGCTGGAGAGTTGATGCGAATCAGTGTAGACAATACCCAGCTAGATGAACCAATGGTATTCTCTCACACAGCACATAACAGTGGCCTAGTTAGGAGGTTATCAATGTGTGACCCACTGCGGCCGGGATAAACCCCTGGATCCAAGGTGGGCTTTCCAGGAGTGGCTGCACCACTGCCTCCTTCAAGGCAGCTTAATATGGGTGCTACTTTGGGCAACATTTCTGCAGGTCTATCAAATTCAACACAGAAACCAAACTTATTCAGTGCCTTCATAATCATTTATATTTATATTAGAAAGAGCTTGGTGGCCAGCTAACAAAGGCGGAGGTAAATCTAACCTAGCGTGGGTTTTGAAATTGTAGGAATCTAAATAAAATGATTAGTCTTTATTTTGGGAGTGGGTTGTTTGAGCAAAAATCAGACCAATGTTCTAAAATAGATAACTCGATAGTATTGTACCTATTGAGTTTGCAAGACATTCTCCCCAATTATGTGTTTTACCTTGCCTATTTGGTCTTGTGTTCTGTGGGTCACAACCGGCAGGAGCACCTTATACCAAGTGGAATTAAAGAAACCTGGTCTTTAAAAAAAATATCTTATGTGTACATATTCAGTGTCCAGAGACAAGGCTTGCTATGGCTTAATGATGTAACACTGCTTGCTGTTCTCCAAATGCTTCTATGTAGCCAGGTGGGTTATCAGAGACCTTGATCTTAGTACATGGTTAGAAAAGCTGCTCTCTCAATAGTGCTCCTCGCAGATGTTGCTTTTTTGGCCTGGCATGTTCCATTTTAATTGTTCCCTACATCTGGCCTAAATTTACATGACCATACACATACAAAATACATCTGGCATATATGGGAAATGGTGTGTGTGTGTGTGTGTGTACACACACCTCATTAAAATGGCAGTACAAATTTTCAAGGACAAGTTGGCATTCTTGATTCATGTGTTCCCTTGGGTTGAACAATTTTTTAAACAACAACAGGGGGAAAAGGAATAAGGAAACACTTGCAGTTTTCTTTTATGCCTGCAATTCTTGAGACACTTAATTTGGAAATAAATCCAATTAAAATCAATTGTGTTTATACAGTTGGGATAAGGCTGTTTGTCTGGAAGATGTGCATATCAACCCTGTGTTTGGTAGCATTAAAACCAATGCTATTAAGAGTGTGTAGGTGTTTACCTTTGGAACTGTTTCAAGCAAGAGGTTTTCTAAACATGAAATCTTCAAAAACAGTTTTCTTGGTCATTAGGACAGTGTGTGTGTGTGTGTTAAGGGAAATGTAAGTTGAGTAGATAATGTGTATAACAACCAGCCATCGCATACATTCACCAGACCATGGAAAATGTGCACATAATCCATCCAAGAGGGAATTGTGCACGTTTCCCAGGCAATATACGTTTCCCAGGCAATATCTCCAGCAGGCCTTGAGGAATGTGCATATCTTGCTGAATTTTGTACATTCTCTAGACAATATGCACAATCCCTAACAGGCCTAACAGAACTCCGAAAGTTGGGAAAGAGTGTGAAGTACCTCTGATCCTACCCACTGCATTTTCTGGCCCAGTCCATGGCTGACAAATTACCAGCCACCTGGCTTTCACCCCAGTTGGCATGAAATTTTCTTAGTTCCACTAACATTTGTTTTGGGGGGGTAGCATACCATTGTGTCTGTTTTTAAAAATTACACATAAACAATAAATCTGTAATGTTTTGACCATTTTTAATACCTTATTTTGAAATGAAAGCTTGTGACACGGTAGAGAATTGGTATTCCAGTCAATATGAGGTTTTTTCTAACATCTCTTCAGAGGCTATGCATATGCCTTGTATCATATTTTGGGATTGCAATCCAAGCCCTGGCTAGAGAGTATTAAAATGTGGTGGCAGGCCAGCCCTGCTTGCCATACCAGCTGGGGCAAAAGGTGGGAGTGCTGTGTTTCTGACTTGCCAGCATTCAGCCTGCACATTTTTGAACAAGAGAGAGTGTCCAAAAAGCATGAATTCCCCCTATCTATACTATGTGCATATTCCTGGAGAATGTCCAAATCCAGTCAAAAGATGTACATTCCCCAAGACCTGTTGGGGATTGTGCATATTGTTCAGAGAATCTACAAAATTCACACAAATATATTTTGTGTTAAAACAGCAAAACAAAGGCAAAGAAAACACCCTAGTACCCCTTTTTGTAACTAAGCATCCTTTTTGTAACTAAGCATTGCTTTAAGGCTGGGTCTTCTGTACTAGACACACTTTGTAAGTCAGGAGGTAGGCATCTCATTCCACACCCCCTGCAAGATTTGAGTTATAGAGTAGCTCAGATTCAGTAATGATATTGGCAAGATCAAAAGAACATTGCATCATTGCTCAGCTCTATGCAAGTTAATTAGCTTACATTTTGCAACAATGTTCTTTTTCATTACAAGCTCATTTGCAAAGAATGTCTACTGAACTGCAAAGTTCACTGGTTCCTACATTATGTGGGGCTCCAGGCATGAAACCTGCAGTATCTGCCCAATCAGGAGACCTGCCTCTCCACTATAGCACTTTTCATTCACTTCCATGAATTGCAGAAGTCACCCTGGGTCCATGACTTTTATCAGTGAATCCTTGAAATATGTGTGCACCAGATGTTATTGCTCAACCTTGCTAGGTGTTGGTTTAGGCCATATGTAGGAGCTCTGCTGGCCTAAGCTATTAACTAACTCCAGTAGCAGAGCCAGTGATTTGTCAGAAGGTCCTTGTACAGAGAGTTGTTTTGAATGGCTGAGCATCAGGGGTGAGCTGTAATAGTCACACAAAACTCCCTGTACAAACATCCATCTGTCTCAGGAGACAATGGAGAAGCCTTTGTGGGTGAGG
This sequence comes from Podarcis bocagei, assembly GCF_964188305.1. Lineage (NCBI taxonomy): Eukaryota > Metazoa > Chordata > Lepidosauria > Squamata > Lacertidae > Podarcis > Podarcis bocagei. The sequence continues at coordinate 81,345,461 of NC_138127.1, forward strand.
TCAAACTGTTAGTATAAGTTGCATTGCCTGTCATGGTCGTAAAGACCAATGCAGGACGCCACTTAGGTTGGGCTTATATTTTGTAACAGCTTCCTCCCGCATTGTTTTTGCTGCATTCGCAGTACTGAAATGACCTCTCTGGGGTGCAAGCCTGGACAGTATGTATGGAGGTTCTGAGCTGCCCAGACGACAAGACACCCCCTCTCATCCTTGCTGATGTGGTCCAAAGGCAGGGACGCGGACTTAGAAAAAATATTGGGGGGGCCCGGGAAAGCTCATGAATAATAAATAAGCTCATGAATATGCAAATAAAGTGGCTCCAGCCCTAAATAGGGCAAGCCACGCCCCCCAGCCAGCCGATTGGCTGGCTGGGAGGTGTGGCCAGTCGGGATTCCCCTGTTCTCGCGGGATTTCCGGCAGTGCCTCCGATTAGGGCGCGCGGCTGGCTGGCTGGCGAAGGAGCAGGTGAGGAGGAGGCGGGCGACGGCGCTCTGCTGAAAGGGTGCCCGCCCGAGATTATTGGGGGGGCTGAGCCCCCCCAAAAAATTTTTTGAGGGGGCTCGAGCCCCCTCAAGCCCCATGGAGTCGGCGCCTATGTCCAAAGGAAAGCAGAGCAATACATGTGGCACCAGCTTGGCTGCAGGACTTGCAAGAAGGAAGCGTACAAGGTGTCATTCATCTGCCTGTCATTGGATTTCCTGCCAGCCACCAGACAGTGGTTCTCAAGTGTTAAAATGTAAGATTCAAGCCTTTCTGACATTTGGTTACAAGTGTCAACACAGCATTAAAAGACGCCAACAAAACAAAAAGTTCAGACCCTCCAAGTCTCCCTATTTTCCAGGGACGTCCCTGATTTAGAGAAGCTGTCCCAGTTTCTGATTTGATCCCAGAATGTCCCACTTATCCCTAGGATGTCCCTGTTTTCATTGGAGAAATGTTGGAGGGTATGGGGTTATCTGATCCCTGAGCCGTCTGAAGGCAATCCTTTATAGGGAAGGTTTTTTAAAATGTTTAATGTTTTACAGTGGTGCCTCGCAAGACGAAATTAATTCGTTCCGCGAGTTTTTTTGTCTTGCGGTGTTTTTCATCTTGCAAAGCACGGTGTCGGAAAAGTTTTGGAAAAGCTTCAAAAATCACCAAAGTCTTCAAAAACCTCAAAAAAGGCTACCACACCGCGTTCTATGAGTTGCTCCTCGAAGTCAAGTCGCAACTGTATTAACGGTTTTAAGAAAAAGGAAACAAACTTGCAAGACGTTTCCGTCTTGCGAAGCAAGCCCATAGGGAAAATCGTCTTGCGAAGAAACTCAGAAAACCAAAAACCCTTTTGTTTTGCGAGTTTTCCGTCTTGCGAGGCATTCGTCTTGCGAGGTACCACTGTATTGTGTTTTTAATATATGTTGGAAGCTGCCCAGAGTGGCTACGGCAACCCAGTAAGATGTGTGGGGTATAAAAAGCAAAATTATCATAATAATAATAATAATAATAATAATAATAATAATAATAATAATAATAATTCATTATTTATACCCCGCCCATCTGGCTGGGTTTCCCCAGCCACTCTGGGCGGCTTCCAAAAGAATATTAAAATACTGTGATACATCAAACATTAAAAGCTTCCCTGAACAGGGCTGCCTTCAGATGTCTTCTAAAAGTCTGGTAGTTGTTGTTCTCTTTGACATCTGGTGGGAGGGCGTTCCACAGGGAGGGCGCCACTACCGAGAAGGCCCTCTGCCTGGTTCCCTGTAACTTGGCTTCTCGCAGCGAGGGAACCGCCAGAAGGCCCTCGGTGCTGGACCTCAGTGTCCGGGTAGAACGATGGAGGTGGAGATGCTCCTTCAGGTATACTGGACCGAGGCCGTTTAGGGCTTTAAAGGTCAGCACCAACACTTTGAATTGTGCTCGGAATGGGACATCCCTATTTTCACTGGAGAAATATTGGAGGGTAAGAAAGTTGTGAAGAGATATCATCACACAAGCTAAGAATTAAAAGCAATAATTGGGGGGGGGGGTTTGCTTATAAAGCGGCCTCATTGCACAGGTTTCACAATCCACTTGCAGGTGGTGACCCATAGGTTGGGAAACACTGATTTAAGAAACCCTCCCTAAAGATAAAACTAATTAGAATAAAGACCAAAGCAAGAGAGTAGATAGATCTATCTAATATACTCTAAAAGTCAATGTTCCCCTTTACGCTATTCTAATTGCATGATGGTGGGGTGAATGCTTGAGCAGGGCTATAGTTATGGATATATAACCTATTTGCTATTTAATCTCTCTCTGTGTGTACACAGACAGACATTTTTCTTGTAGTAAAAGTGAGCAAAAATAGCACAAGATAGAAACAAACCCTCCAGGAAGATCACTTTACCATTTTTTTAAAAAATCAAGCTTCCCTTTTACACTATTACTACACAAGAGTCATTGGCTCTTAACTGCAAGTGGCTCACATTTTTTATGTTAATATAATTGTAATATATTATAAGAGCACATTTGCTGTAAGTGTATCAGCAGAAATCTTTAATTAATAACAACATTCATTCATACCTGGTAGAAGCCTGCATTTAGATTAGGCAAAAGGCAGCCATTAAATTGAAGTAGTGAGCTTATTAAGGAACACAGCTTTATTTCTGTTGCCTGAATTTACTGATGCTCTGATGTGCACATTTAAATTCCAGAGTTAGTTCCTAGAGACAATCAATAAAACTTGTTCTCTTTTCCCTCTGTGCTCATTATTTTCCTGTAACATTACATCTTTAACTTTATATTTGTGAGCACGCTCTTTCTCGTCTTTTTAAAAATTCTCTACAAATTGATTTTCAGGGTTAGGTAAGCCACATGTGAAAGGTCTAGCGTAGAAAAAGAGTATAATGGTAGAGGAGTCTTTTCAGTCCATCACCATTTAAGGTGCTTCACTGAAAAGGACATGGACAGAACTGCCAGTGGTTTGTCCCCTTCATCTGATGCTCACAGGTGCCTTTATTCAATGGATTTATACTTCCCCTACAAGTCAACTCTCAAAAATAGACAGCTAACCATGGAAGAGGAATAACAATATACAGTGGTGCCTCGCAAGACGAAAATAATTCGTTCTGCGAGTCTTTTCGTCTTGCGATGTTTTTCGTCTTGCGAAGCACGGTCCGTCGCAACTGCGCCTCTTCAAGCGGCTTTAAGAAAAAAGCGCAAGACGTTTTCGTCTTGCGAAGCAAGCCCATAGGGAAATTCGTCTAGCGAAGCAACACAAAAACGGAAAACCCTTTCGTCTAGCGAGTTTTTCGTCTTGTGAGGCATTCGTCTTGCGGGGCACCACTGTATATCCAACCTTAGGTGAAACACACAAGTTTCCTGGTAGGAAATGGTTAAAGAGCCATTTTTAGATTAACATAGACGAAGAGTAATTTTATGTGGTATGTTAGGTAAAAACGAGGGACATGGGCGGCGCTGTGGGTTAAACCACAGAGCCTAGGGCTTGCCAATCAGAAGGTCGGCGGTTTGAATCCCCACAACGGGGTGAGCTCCCGTTGCTCGGTCCCTGCTCCTGCCAACCTAGCAGTTTGAAAGCACATCAAAGTGCAAGTAGATAAATAGGTACCGCTCCAGCAGGAAGGTTAACGGCATTTCTGTGTGCTGCTCTGGTTCGCCAGAAGCGGCTTAGTCATGCTGGCCACATGACCTGGAAGCTGTACGCCGGCTCCCTCGGCCAGTAAAGCGAGATGAGTCCCGCAATCCCAGAGTCGTCCACGACTGGACCTAATGGTCAGGGTCCCTTTACATTTACCTTAGGTAAAAAAGAAAGGCAACAGAAATCAACTTGGATAGTGACTATTACTATTTATTGTTATTGTTATTATTGATCATAAAAAATAAAATAATAAATAGAATCACTCAAGGAATGTCACCAACAATGAATATATACACCTCAACTCCCACATCCCTAGTAGCGTCATTATGTTCACCTTCCTGTAATCTGTAGTATTAACTAACTGGCATGGGATAAGTTGCCATCAGCTTGTGGGTCTCTTCAGTCTGTAATTCACTAAATGGAATAAAGCTTGCTAGATGCTTCTTTTCGCATCTCAGACAAGCAGCTAAATAGGTTCATCAAATGCCTGATGGCTGCCGTGGCTGGAGAGCTGTGTTCAGCTTCATGGGTCACAGCCTACTTACAAGAGGTCTCCTTGATGTTAACAGACTCTTACTTAGCTACATCCTCAGAACATTATGCATTAAAATACTTTCCTTCAGTAGCTAGCATGGTCACTGCAGGTCTTGTGGGGCTGCAGTAAGTGCACAACATTTTCACATTGCTTCTCTAGTAGCAGTTTAATCCGAAATTGCCACTCACATTTTACAGAGAACCCAGATGACACCATTGTCAAAATGTTACATTCCAGTGTTTTTTGTGTTCTCCGTTTCTTTTTCTTCAGGTTTGTGTTATTTTCTGAAATTTAAAATGCAGTGGCAATGACAGCCTGTCCAGTGCAAATAGGCAAAGCATCACTGAAACATTTAAGGGCTACTGTACCTTTAATCAAAAGCTTCCTTTTACAGTATCGAACCATTTTATTGTTCCTTGTTGACTGTAGCTTTTTAGTTGCCTCTTATCAGTTTCAGTTTCTGCTTGGGGAGGAATCTTTCCTTACCGATCTCTCATTGTTGTTGCCTTTTCATTTTGATATAGGAAAAGAGCATTCTTTCAAACCATTGTTTTATTTCTGATTCCAGCTGATTGTGGAAATGCTACACCACAGCAACTCTAAAGGGCTTTAGTATGAAGGTATCTTACATACCCATCTTGGAGAGGCATCATTTGCTGCTACTGTTTGTAAACACAATAGTCTTGCTGAAGTTCTTTGCAATAAAACTTAAAAAGAAAAGCTAAAACTCTTGTTAATATAAGGATTGGAAAGATGAGATGTTACAGTGAATCACGCTCTTACGGCTGAATTGTAGATGATACAGAATCTCAAGTGGTTATTTGTCCGAAAACTAGCTTACTATTAAAACTCCATTGTCATCAGCCTTTTCTTCTTCTTCTTCTTTTTCTTTCTTTTTTTTGGGGAGGAGGTTCCGCCATTAGATGAGCCGACTGTGACAGAAGAGGACCAAAATCCAATCTGCCGGCAGAGGTGGGAAGAGGAGATTTGCTCTATATTTGCCCTCTTGCTGACAGTCACTTGCTAATGTTGTTAACCCCAAATTCTGTGTCTTAAGGAGTTCGGCAGCTTAGCCTGCGTTCGTTTTAAAGGTGATATTTTTCTATTTTTCAAAAAAGGCCTCTAGAATCACATTGCAGGATTAAAGGGTATATTATAATTATCAATATCAATAGCAATAAAAGTTTATTAAAGGTCATTAAAATGAAAGGGGATGGCTATAGATCCCATCAATCTGAACTGACTCCCTCCTCTGGTGTTAATTAGAAATCTCAGATAATGGTTATATGGGGGAGTAGTGGGGAAATTTAATTACGAAAGTTTAATGGGCCACTATCTACTTCCTGCCAGATTAAAAACTGATGATTTACACTATTTTTGATACCACGCTGGACTTTTCTTAAAAATAATAATAATCAAAACACATGTTGCAGAATGCAAAATAACACAGGAGTTTAGGCTAAATGCTTTTGCCTGTTTCTACAATGACAAAGAACAAAAGGCAGGGACCTCAGAATGTATGCTTCAAATACAGAATAGAAATAGAGAGTTGTCATCAAAAGCATAAAGAACTAAATGGCAGCGAGTATAAGATTGGACCCAAAGATCTGCTTCTATGAGCAGAAGCATTTCTGCTTTCATATGGATGTTTGTGTCAATCCCTTTCCCCATCTCTGCCCTAGCGTGCTTCCCTAAAATCAGCCGAGAGAACGAAGGAAGCAAATGATATGTTCAGGAGATGGGGAGTCCACCTGATTTGGGCGTACAAATGGTCCTGCCATAGCCTGGAGTCTGATAGCAAGGATTGCTGTTAATATCTTGGCATCTACATGAATTAAGGAGATTGACCTGGTCCTAGAATTTGCACAGCTAGCATGGCTTTCTCCAGACTTGTTAATAGCAGAGGTAGGAATATCATAGGATGAAGATGACAAGGTACCTGATTCAAAGGCCTTTGAAAAAGGCAAAACAATTTAGGGACTAAAAACATCTGAACTTTCCAGTCCTCACACTATTAATGGCATTATTGATGTTTTGCACCTGCAAAGGTTCTGCAGGAAGTTCCCTTTGTTGCAAATCTAACAGTGGAAGGACCAATTGTGACATGGAATTTTCAAATTCACATTCCATAGGCTCCATATCTTTTCTGTACAACTTAAAATAGTACATGTGAAACTCTAAATTTATATGATTTGGCACTGTGCATTTGTCATTGTATTAACCCTTAATGGACGGACTATTCTGACTTCTTTGTTGTTTCAACAAAGTGCCCTAATCTTTCCCAGCCTCTCTCCACTCTCTCAATACCTGTGCCACAAGTATGTCTTATCCAATAAGGAAGATATGGTCCCTAAGTTTAAAACAGGGAGAACTCTGGAGGAAAGCCATTGTGTAATGCTGGAACTGATGACACTGTTATTCACAGTGCACAGGCCTCTAATGCAATTAGCTATTGGTCTTCAGGATTGCAACCAGTGTTTTGAAAATAGCAGAGGTTAGATCACAGATCACTTTGTGCTGTTGTAGCAACTTAACACTGCTCACTGTTTGCAGACTTTCTTAATAAAGAGAGGCAATGGTTTAAGGGATGCTTTTATTAAACCTCTCTTCTTAGTACTGCCAGTTTACAGTAAGATTTTGGCACAAAACTGCCCCACAAAATTAGGCAGGTAAGAAACATCCATTTGGGTGCCCTTTGGATGAAAGACAGAGTTAAATCCAGCAAGCAAGAGAAATGTCAAGTATTTCCCCCTGCAAAACAAAACAAACCCCTCATGCCACAATAAAACAGTAAAGCTCCAATTGTGCTGGGCCAAATGTAATTGCACAGAAAACAGGAAGAATAAAACACCACAGTCCTCATTTACTTGGTTTAACATGTACACCCAAAGCTAAAATATGGTCCAATCTATAACTCAATTAAGCCCAAGAATGTCCTGCATGTGACCTCACTAAAAATTACTTGTGTTATGCACCAAGCTGAGTATTTCTAACCCAAACCAGTGTTTACTGGGTAATGCAATATCAGAGCGGGGTGGGTCTTAATTAAAAAATAAGAGTTTGGTGAGGATGTGTCACCATATTCCATACAGTAGGTCTGGGTAAGATGTACAAGGTGGTGCAGTGCAGATACATCAGCAGAGCCAATTTGGTGCTTCTGCCAGTGTGTCAACACTATGCCCATCTCCCTGCTACCTTGCCCCTTCCCTTCTGCTAGAAACAGCAGCAACTCAGCTGTCAGGAGGTCACTTGAGTGCTGCCACCACACCATGCTGTCTGCTACTATATTTCCTGCTACTCAACCCTATCTCACTCAGTGACTTGAAGTGAAGTGAGGTGGATTTGTTTTGTGTGTGATGGCTGATTTACATATACCAAATATCATCCAGTTACACTACCACTGGTGGCATTGGCATGTTTACCAGGGATCTCATTTGCATACTCCTGGGTGTGCATCCTGTGTGGAACATGTGCAATTGCAATGCTCCTGTGATCAAAGCATCAAAGAAGACATCGGGTAAGGGAGACTAATGCACACACACAAGGTTAGGCAAGAAGTCCTTTGAGATCCCTTCTACCTCTATGATGCTGTTACTGGAACTATACACATATACACATACATACATACTGCAGTGCTTTGAGGAAAAGGTAAATCAGCTCTAACCCATTCTGAGTATATATACTCAATTTACACTTTCTCAAAGATGAGAATTTCCGGCATGAAGAGAGTGTGATTTGGTATTACTTAAAGAACAGTGACCTATATTTGTGGGTTTTAAAAACATATATATCTATATGAATTAAGGCCTCATTAACAAAGTTGCTGAACCACTGGATCTCCCAGTAAAAAAATAATTAAAAATTGGCTTGAAACATGGGTACGAGGTGACTCTGAAATTTTCTCCCCAAGAAGCGTCTCGCGTTTGACACCTGAAAATTAATGAACATGTTGAAAAGAGTTAGACCCAAATGACTTGTCCAAGGTCATGTTCCAGCGTGTGGCAGAGCAGATAAGAAGATACAGTACCAATGCCTCCTGGTCTCATGGAACAGACAACTACTTTCTCTAAGCAGCATAATGAATGATTAAACCTTCAAGAATGTAACAACCTTAAGTGGGAATATTCCCACTCTGTTCTATGTTTTTGGCATATTAAATTTTCATGAGCTTGTTTCAGAAAAAAAGAAAGAAAAATATTTTCAGTTCCTAGGATTCCTCTTGCCAAAGAATGAGACTAAAATAGTTAATATTTCAAATGATGGATTGTAAAGAAAGAAAGAAAAAAGAATGCCCAAAAGCAATTCAATAATAATAATAATCTAATGTGCTCTGTTTCCTTTTCTGGATAGGTTTTGGTGTCCAAAAGTTGAGAACTCAGCGTTATAAACCAGGACTTGTTGTCAGTTCTAATTTAGGAAGACGTAGACAGTTTTCTACAGCAGTTCCATGGCCCGGAGCGCTCTGTCTTGCTGTTGAAGTCCCACTGTGTCAATTGCATGTCCTTGAACATTTCAGGTAGACTCACAGCACTGGGATTTGCCATCCTTGTGGATTTCAGGTGTGTAAACAACAGCTCTCCGCTTTCCTAATTTATTAAAAGATAATGAGGTGGCAAGCAGACATTCAGACATTACGTTCTTTGTATTCTTCAAGGTGGAAAGAAGCAAGTCTCCCGTCCTTTTTTATGGAATGAAACTTACTTCCTTAGGTTCATAGCATTGTGTGGCTTGAGCTCAGAGATGGTAAACCTGAGAACCTCAAGATGTTCTTGGACTACAGCTTCCATCGTCCTTGATGGGAGTTAGGTTTCCACAACAACTGGTGGGCCACAGGTTCCCATCCCCTAAGCCCTTCCATGCAATACAAGAAGGAATAAATGAACAGTTCTCCAAATGAGATGTAGAAAGTGGAGTCTCCCAAGGATTGGGATTGGGATCTGCACTTGTAAACATGTTCATAAATGATCTAGAGCAGTGTTTCCCAAACCTTGGTCTCCAGCTGTATTTGGACTACAATTCCCATCATCCCTGAGCACTGGTCCTGCTAATTTGGGATTATGGGAGTTGTAGTCCAAAAACAGCTGGAGACCCAAGTTTGGGAAACACTGGTCTAGAGTTAGGCAGCGAGGTGGACAAGTTTGCAGATGATACTAAATTGCCAAGGGTCATTGAAACAAAATGAGACTGTGGAGAGCTCCAAAATGACCTCTCTAAACTGAATGAATGGGTGATGAAATGTCAAATGCAATTCAGTGTAAACAAAAATAAAGTGGTGTGTTTTGGGGCAAAAAACAACAACTTAATTTCACATATACGTTCATGGGGTCTGAATGGGAGGTGATGGACCAGTAATGAGACCTTGGGGCTATAGTGGATAGTTCAGTGAAGATATTGACCTATTGTGCAGCAGTGGTGGAAACGGCAAATTCCATATTAGGAATAATTGGGAAAGGAATTGAAAATACAACTGCTGAGATCATAACTGTACAAAATCTATAGTGTGTCCACATTTGGCATGCTGTGTACAGTTCTAATCACCTCACCTCCAAAAGGATATTGCAGAGTTGGAAAAGATTCAGAAAAGAGCAAATTTGCAGATGACACCAAACTGGGAGGGGTGGCTAACACCCCAGAGGACAGGATCACACTTCAAAACGACCTTGACAGATTAGAGAACTGGGCCAAAACAAACAAGATGAACTTTAACAGGGAGAAATGTAAAGTATTGCACTTGGGCAAAAAAAAATAAAAAATGAGAGGCACAAATACAAGATGGGTGACACCTGGCTTGAGAGCAGTACATGTGAAAAGGATCTAGGAGTCTTGGTTGACCACAAACTTGACATGAGCCAACAGTGTGACGCGGCAGCTAAAAAAGCCAATGCAATTCTGGGCTGCATCAATAGGAGTATAGCATCTAGATCAAGGGAAGTAATAGTACCACTGTATTCTGCTCTGGTCAGACCTCACCTGGAGTACTGTGTCCAGTTCTGGGCACCACCGTTCAAGAAGGACACTGACAAACTGGAACGTGTCCAGAGGAGGGCAACCAAAATGGTCAAAGGCCTGGAAACCATGCCTTATGAGGAACGGCTAAGGGAGCTGGGCATGTTTAGCCTGCAGAAGAGGAGGTTAAGGGGTGATATGATAGCCATGTTCAAATGTATAAAAGGATGTCATATAGAGAAGGGAGAAAGGTTGTTTTCTGCTGCTCCAGAGAAGCAGACACGGAGTAATTGGATCCAAACTACAAGAAAGAAGATTCCACCTAAACATTAGGAAGAACTTCCTGACAGTAAGAGCTGTTCGGCAGTGGAATTTGCTGCCAAGGAGTGTGGTGGAGTCTCCTACTTTGGAGGTCTTTAAGCAGAGGCTTGACAACCATATGTCAGGAGTGCTCTGATGGTGTTTCCTGCTTGGCAGGGGGTTGGACTCGATGGCCCTTGTGGTCTATTCCAACTCTATGATTCTATGATTCTATGATTCTAAGAGCAACTCCCCTATGGGGAAAGGTTGCAGCGTCTGGGACATTTTATTTTAGAGAAAAGTAAGAAGTGACATGATATGCATGGCTTGGAGAAAGCAGATAGAGAAAAGTTTTTCTCCCTCTCTCATAAGACCTGAACTCATGGACATGTTGTTGTTGTTGTTTAGTCGTTTAGTCATGTCCGACTCTTCTTGACCCCATGGACCAGAGCATGCCAGGCACTCCTGTCTTCCACTGCCTCCCGCAGTTTGGTCAGACTCATGCTGGTAGCTTTGAGAACACTGTCCAACCATCTCGTCCTCTGTCGTCCCCTTCTCCTTGTGCCCTCCATCTTTCCCAACAGCAGGGTCTTTTCCAGGGAGTCTTCTCTTCTAATGAGGTGGCCAAAGTATTGGAGCCTCAACTTCAGGATCTGTCCTTCCAGTGAGTCTTCCATGTCCTTCCATGGACATATAATGGTTTAAAGGCATTTCCAGCAGAGGCCAACATGGTGGCCTGGATTAGGGCTGCAGTGAGGTCAGGACACTCCAGCAGAGCCAATCTGGCACTCCCAGCAGTGCACCCCTTCCTTGCCAACCCCCTGCCCTGCCTTATTCTCATCCAGATAAGGGGCAGTGACACCAGCAGGGGGGAAGGCAACACTGTGCCACCACACTAGATGCTACCAGCTGTTTCTTATAAGCTTCCAAAGACTGGGTCACTCATATTTCCTGGGAAAGAGAGTTTGATATGTGTAGAGCCACTGCCCATGAGGCCCCACCCCTTCACCAGTCAAGTTGAAGGAGCTTCAGCTCACTACTATGAACTGATGAGACCCAAAACCTTTTCTTTATTTTATTTGTTTTAGTTCAGTTTTATTTTTTAAAAAACAAATTCTTTAAAGGATCTGTCCAAAATCCGCAAGTGGGCTATATTAATCAGAGCAAAACAAAACATACTTTGAAGACTTGGGAGCTTGTGTGTGTTGTGGGGATAGATAGATGGGTTATCTTTTTGTTTTTACAGCTCCCTTCCCACCCATCTGATAGTTCAGGCATGCTCTAGGTCAGGAGTGGGCAACATGGCACCCTCCATGTATGGCTGAACTACAGCTTGGTCATGTTAGCTGAGACTGATGGGAGTTGTAGTCTAACCAATCTGGAGGGCACCACATTAACAACCCTTGCTCTAGACGATCTCCTATTTCCAAAATGGCACCTGTGAGCATCATGGCACCCTCAGAAAACCCTTCTTGGTTCCTGCCAAGCCATTCATCCCTCCAAAGTTTTAATTTGTTGTTGTTAACATTATAGTGGTATTTGAAGATTAAATTATTTCATTGAGAAGGGGTTTCTTGGTGATGCTTGCTTTTTTTAATCTGTGTTTTATCTCAGTGGGGTGTAGGGGTTTCCCTGTTTAGGGGCTGGGGTTTTGAGCAGCATCACTTTTTCTACTTCTGTGAAATGAGCATATTGTAGTACCAGCAAAAGTTTCTTAGATTCTCAGATATACCCCATGGCCCAAAAACAGCTGGGGAGTCCTGCCCTAAGCAGCCTTGGCCCAGTATAGGTGAAGGAGCATCTCACCCCCATCGTTCCGCCCGGACACTGAGGTCCAGCTCTGAGGGCCTTCTGGCGGTTCCCTCACTGCGAGAAGCCAAGTTACAGGGAACCAGGCAGAGGGCCTTCTCAGTAGTGGCGCCCACCTTGTGGAACGCCCTCCCATCAGATGTCAAGGAAATAAACAATTATCTGACTTTTAGAAGACATCTGAAGGCAGCCCTGTTTAGGGATGTTTTTAATGTTTGATGTTTTATTGTGTTTTTAATATCCTGTTTGGAGCCACCCAGAGTGGCTGGGGAAACCCAGCCAGATGGGTGGGGTATAAATATGTATGTTGTTGTTGTTGTTGTTGTTGTTGTTGTTGTTGTTGTTGTTGTTGTTGTTGTTACAGATCAACCTATCTCTGTCTATTCATCTAACAAACTAAGGAGAACTACAAATGAATCTTGAAAAGTTTAGTTTTAAAGAAAAGTTCTTTTGAGAGCTTACTATGAGAAAGTGGAGCTCCTTCCCTGAGAGAAGAGGAGGAGCAGAAGGCCTGTATAAAACTGGTTTCTAGAGAAGTGGCATTTAAGGGTTCCCAGAGGAAAAGCTGAGGGGGAGAAAAATCTATCAGTTATTGTAGAAAGTGCATCACAGGTGAAGGAGCTTAACACAAAACACATGCAATCAATGATGGGCCACTTGAACTATGCTTGTACAGTGCTCTCTCGAGGAAGGGATATTCCGTAGGTGTTAACTGCTTGCCTTTCCCAGGATGAGGGTACCAGAAAAAATAAAAGAAAGCAATAAAGGAAAAGTGAATGATGATCAGGGAGCTTGACGGGTTTCTGGAGACTGCCATGTTGAACACTGGAATGGCTTCAGTTATGGATTAAAAATAGATCAGATTTTTTTTTAAGCTTCCCAGAGTAAGTGCAGGGATCTACCAAGAAGTGTAATTGTCTCTTCTGCCCATGAACTTTCTTCTTTTTCTGTAGTTCCACCCCTGAGTTTGTATCTTACAGAGCATTCTTTTCTTGCTACTTTTAAAACATTCAGATGTCCATTGTTAGGATGAAAGACTCCCCACAAAGTAAACATTTCCTCTTCAATTCTCACAAGGTAATAAATGCATTTTGTAAAGTTTTTAAACTGCACCTTCTTCCACACATGGTTTTCCAGGGTGGTATACATAAAAATGTAACTCTCTGTATGATATTAAAACAAACGATAAAAATTCTGAATAACATAAAATAACAACTAATAAAACAGAAACCATTCAGCCACCTTGAACTGTTGATTTAAAAAGCCTCGGCCGATAAAAACATCTTTAACCTGGCACTGAAAGAGTACAGTTCCGTGCCAGTCTTACTTGTTTTGGGGATTCTAAAGATGGGGTGCCACCACTGAAAAGGCCCTAAGCTTTGTTGATGCATCTTTCAAACAACCTGTCAGGGTCAACAACCGCTCAGGCTGCCACACCATTAATGCTACATGATCATGACCCGCTTTGGTATGATAATTTAACAGCAGACTTCCACATCAGACCCAAACTGATAGCTGTTTGTGAAAGATTGTCATAATTGACTTGTACTCAAGGTAGAAGCGCCTATATGCCTATATAACTGTAAGTGTTGTTAAATGAAGAGTTTGTTTCCATAAACATTTGAGGAGTCTGAGTGCATAGAACTCAGCCACATTCCCTTGCAATACAAGTATTTGATGGGCAAACATAATCTGGACTTAATTTAGCTCAGCAAATTAATAACTACTGCTTATTTTCTATGCTTTTAAACTCAAAAGACCTTGATTTGCAATGGAAGAAATCTATAGTCAGGGGCCAGCACTGTTAGGGACCTGTCCAAGTCCCATCCCTCAAGGAGCCAAGGGCCAAAGCTCAGTGATAATGCATATTCAGGAGGCCCCAACCTCAACGTTCTGCATCTCTAGGTAGGGCTAGGAATGTGCCCTGCCTGATACACTGGAGAGCTTCTGCCAGTTGGTGTAAACCAGGGCCAGCCCACTCACGAGTCAAGGTGAGGTGACTGCCTCAGGTGGCGGGATCCACCAGAGCCGCAGATCCTGATGTTGATCTTTCTTCCCCCCTTGATCCAGGTGGCACCATTTTGGGGTCTCCCTTGGGTGAGAAAATGTCTTGGGCTGGGCCTGGTGCAGACAACATGGAGCTTGGTGGATCAGTGGTCTGACTTGGTAGCTTCCTATGCCCCTTCCTAATCAAGTAGGTGACTTACTGACAGTTTTGGAGCCTCCTATCTTCACCAGGCCTCTCTAAGCACAGAAATAGCATCCAGGAAGAGGCCTACTAGGTGCATCTCATCCCAAACCTGGAACCAGCACGGTCTATAGTTGAACCTGTTTAATGGGGAATATTGATCAGAACAAGTCAACACAGAAGAACCACCAGGATTCCTTGCGTACTTGTGGGATGCCGCTATAACAACAACAACAACAACAACAAGAAGAAGAAGAAGAAGAAGAAGAAGAAGAAGAAGAAGAAGAAGTAGTATTCCAACAACTGATTACTTTTTATACTATCAGGCTGCACCTGCAATAATCCAAGTAGAATAAGGGGGTGGGGATGCTGTATATTTCCAGTAGCCGACTGTGAAAATGTCTCTTTTTGGTGTTATTTTCAAAGGGCTCCCAAAAGACAATGGTTTTCCCCCCTGTGATGAATCAGTGACCCAAGGGTGATGTGAGAGGAACGCAAGGGACTTGTTGGAGAGTAGAGCTTACTTAAACTGGTCACAATAAATATGTTGGTTCAGAAGAAATTAAGAGACGTTAAAGTAGAAGCCTGGCATGCTTGTGTTTGAGGGAAAACTTGTTTGTGTCTAATCTATCATAAAAATTGCTCAAGAACAGTTTGTCCTTGCGATAGGATTGCCCTGTAGAGCTGCTAACGTCCTTAGGTTGAGACCTTAGGTTATGTGCTGTGTATTTGCCGATCGTGCAAGATGAAGCTGACTTTTCCTCCCCAAAGCATGGCCTTTATCTCTGCAAATTCGTTCGCACTTCTTCTTTGTGCTAGATTTGCCTTTCCCCCCACAAGACAACTTAAAAAAAGAAAGGAAGAACTGAAAACTAGCATCTTCATTGTAAATACAATGTGCCAGTTTCAGACCATAGTAGTGCATACTAACTAAGCAGGGATTGCTGGACTCTGGCTCCTATCATCTCCAGCCAGCATGACAAATGGTCGGGGAAGGTGCAGAATACAATCCAGTAATGTCTGGAGGGCACCATGATGTCTGTCCCCGAACTAATGCATCATTCATCTAAGTACAAGAACTCGGACTATTATTATTTATTTATCATTTTTCCTTATTAAAGGGAATATCCCATTCTTGGTCCAAGGAGATCAGGATTGTATACATGTTTTCTCACCACCCAGTTTTACTTTCATAACAAACCTGTGGGGCAGGTTAGGGTGAAAGGTGCCAACTGGCTCATGAGGTTAAATGGGGATTTCAACCTGGGACTCCTACCTTGAGTCCAAAAGTTGAGAGGCATTTTTCTCTGCTTTAAAACTGAGGGCACATTGCAAGTCTCCCACCATCACCACCAACCTTCCCACACAATCTTTTATGCATAAAAATCACCACTAGCTGCCTCCTCTGCCAGTATGTAGGGAATGATTGCTACAGGAGAGATGCGTGTAAACAATGATAGGTATAAGAGAGGGGCACAGTCAGTCCAAAGTGTGTAACCAATTGTTTGGTATCATCATCCTTCGTTAATATTAACTGGACTGACATCATTGAAAGAAACATAGAGACACTGTTAAAACCGTTTTGTAGGATGAGTATGGGAATTGTAGGATGAGTATGGGAATAGAAGTTTTCTTTATTTTCCTATGTTTATTTTCCACCTTCCTTCCATCGTCGGACCCAACGCAGTGTACTCCTAGGTAGACCCCCATCCAGGCACTGACCAGACCCAGACCTGCTTAGTTTCAGCAAGGCAATGGCCTCGTGTGCCTTCAGACCCATAGGTTAGCTAGAGTCAACCCCATAGCCTTAAAGTATGAGGGAAATGCCATTTAACCAAACTGTCAGCTAGAACAATAACATGTGGTACAGTACTTGTGATGTTCAACCTTCTTCAATGATTGCAGGGTTCCTCAGGTGTTTTGCAGCATGGCAGCCAGCAAGCTGTTCTCACTGGCTCAGGGAATTATTTTTAAAAGTATTTAAATCCCAAAGACTTTCCTAAAGAAAGGAAAGCGTTTTCATTTCCAAATATTTGAATTCCAAAGTATTCCGATTCCCAATTCCTGTTGCTAATCTGAGCGAAAATGTACCCAGCAGGCCTAGATTGTGAAGTAGCTGATTCCAGCATGGGTTGTTGTAATTTGACAACCAGACTGTTAAAATTAAGACTCCAAATTACCATTTGTACTTTTGGGTACCACTGACTGAAAGAATGGAAAGTGGGCGGGGGGGAGGGGAGGAGTCAGAGTCATTGTAGCCTAATGGGTTAAAGTCGCACTTTTCGACCACACATCCATTCCTCTTCCATTTCCCTCCCTTCAGCTCCTTCACAAAATGTTAATCTAATCGTGATACTATCACTTTGATGACAATATGACAAGACAGACAAATTTGATTGTATTCTCCACAGAGCAAAGCATATGCTACTTGGAAGACTTTGACAGAGAGAAGGGCATAAAACAAATGGAGTTCATGAATATACAATTTTTATTGTACACAGTAGTGACATCCAAACTTCAGAGAATAGGTGGGTGAGACTTATGCTTTCCTATTGAGATTAATGGGTACGTTTTTAAAAAGTGCCAACCGAGAGTACTACAGTTTATGCTAAAATGTCGGCGTGAATAAGAATAATTTTTTTCTCAAGATGAATGATGCATTTAATAGCTGCGAGACATTCGTGCCCAGTAGCACTCCTTCAACAGTGTTGGGTTTTTTTTTTTTGTTATTGTAAATTATATAATCTTAACTGCAATTATAGACCTGTTTAGGTAAAGGTCAAGTTAGTAGACTGGATGGTTATAAACTAGGAAGGGAATTGGTAATGCATTCCCTTGGTGATAGCGTCTGAATGATTTTAAGCAAGATAATTTTTTGGGGGGGAGAGTGGTAACTCTATTTCTACTTTAATGTAATATAGAAAGTAAAGACAGCACACATTAACAAAGGGTAAATTAGATTTGTCTAAGTAAACATTTCTGTACAATAGGAGTAGTGTTGCTGGGGTAAGGACAGCCTGAAGGTTAGGAGCGCCATGTAAATGGTACCAATTCATTTTCATAGAAAGCAAAAGGAGGGGCCAGCCCTCTAAACAATTACCTCTGATGGGATGCAGCCTGTACTTTACTGAAGTGTACATTAAAAAAAGAAAAGGATATCGAAATTAATCTGTCTTGTGGCTCTTGCTGCTTCAGAGAAGTTAGCATGAATCCTTTAGGTTGTAAAATGCCCAAAAGAGCAAGGGGCAATGCTAACTTAGATTCTACCTTTGTAAATATTGTTTCTCCTCACGATGTGGAAAGTTCGCAATAGGCTTGACAGGCTTCCTGTAGGATATGTTGGGGCACATTCACACACGATTATTTTACTATTAGTTCCTTGACTACAGCTCTGGAGTGATGACTTGCAGGTACGAACGAGCTGTCAAAGGTTAATGAAATCCATTTTAATGGCAGCAGATCACATTTTTAGAGGAGTGTCTTCCAGGGTGGAGTAATTAAATGAAGAGACACCAGGGCCCTGTTCTGTCATAACTCCCAGGTGAAAGGGCAAGTAGAAAGGGGTGGTGGGGCCAAACCTTTAGACCTCTGTTGTCCTAAATTCCTTCTTGGCTTCCCATGGGGAGTCTACATGAGTACAGCAGACTCCCTGCTGATCATGTGGAAAGCTGGAAGGAGCTGCATGACATTGGAAGCACAGCCCTACAGCTACTTTGTACCTGTGCTGCCTGTATACATGAACCAAGGAGTGAATAGGGCCCGCAGGGGCAGATTTAGATCTGTTTGAGGGGTGTGCATGCACTGGGCACTAAGCCAAGGGGGTGTCACCTCAAAGCCCAGTAAACAAGACGCTGGACTTCAAGAAGGAGGCATGAGGCTCTCGCGCCTCCTTTTCAAAGCCAGACACCCCCTAACCCACTTTTAGGAAGGCAGCGTGAGGGCTGGGGAGGGTTGCCCATTTTGGGCCTCACAGAGAGTGCCACAGAACCCAAGTTGGCCACTGGGGAGTCAGAAGCATACTCCATCGCCTCCATCATGGCTAGTAGCCACCGATATCCTCCATGAAGTTGTCAAATCCTCTTTTGAAGCCATCTGAGTTCATGGCCATCTCTGTCTCCTGCAGGATGGCTGTTCTGTTCTCCTTTAAGAGAGATAATAAAATTACTCTGCAAATTCCTGACTGTCATGTCCACAAGCCTTCCATGACACAAAGCATGTGCTCCGTCACTCAGCTATGTTCTGTCCCTAACTAGTTCTCAAAACCTTTTTGAGTGAAGCCAATATTGCTTATATATTATTTATTTATGTATCTCTTTTTTAGACAGGCTGTCTGCAGTTTAATTTTTGGACTTACGCCCAAATACCTGAATTGTGCAACCTGTTCTTGCACTAACAGCACAAGCTTATGAATGCCTACTCAGAGGTGAGGCCCACTGAGTTCAACGGAACTTACTCCCAGGTAACTGTGAACAGGGTTGCGGCCTTAGTGTGGGTATGGTTATGTAATATATCCATCAATGTATTTTGCCTTACAGAGTAACATAAGCAAAAAGTTAGGTCTCTGCCCTGAGGAGTTTACAATCTGAATAATTTCAACAGAGGGAGAGAAAGATGCAAGGGTAGCAGGAGAACAGTGCAAGAGAACACAGTTACACATACTTATCCCCTCATTTGAGAACTGGCACTACCTATTTAAGTCACAGTGCTTCACCACAGGAGTGATATCTGCCTGGGGATAGCTCTGATTTACCGTTTTAATGCTTACATAGGATTTTACTGGACTTTGTGTTAATAAAAGTAGCTAATTAACTGAAACACCCCCGTATTGATGGTAAACTGTAAATGTCACCTCTGAAATACTCTGCACGTTCTTAAAGCGACAGAGTCACCCAAGTGATTCTGGGTTTTCCCTCACCTGTTTCCTCAGTTAAGGTTTTCTAGGAGGGATAACCTCTTCCAGTATGTTTTCTATCCTGATTCCCCCCCTTCCCTACTCCACCCATTCAACCCTCATAATAAACCCTCTCCCCTTTCCAAGTGGGCCACACAGCACAATTTCTGTGGGAAAATTTGCAGAGCGCCCGTATAACTCATTGTTTAACTTGCCTAGCAATTAAGGGCACGGGCGGCAGAAGCAGCCCAGCAGCCTTCCATTCCACTTGGCTGAATGTTAAGCATGACCTCCCTTCCCCTTTCCCCCCTCAGTTCAGAACTCTTCTCATCTTCCAAAATTATGTGAGAAATGATTTTTCATGCTATTTGCATGTTTTAGCGCATCCATCATTATCATGTGCGCTGACAGCTTTATACTTCAGCTGTGACAGAGCTTGAAAAATAGTAGGCCTATCAATCACCACATTGTAGATTTCCAAAATGAGAGCTTTGCAGCTGACATTTTCCCTCTGCTTTCCATTCGCCTGCTTTTCTTTTCTTCTGCCACAATCAGTGGCTTTTTGTCATTGTTGTTTAATTACACAAAAGATGCTTTTCCGCGATAGCAAAATGTTGGGACGAAATACTTTCTGCCACTTTTTTTTTTTGGTGTCGTTTGCCAGCACGTCTTCTCTGGTGTGCTCAACATCTTCATCCAAAAGGAAACTCACAAAAGGATTTGAGGCGTTGGCTCCTAAATTTGCTTCCCTTCTGCCTTACAACTACATAAAAATAATTAGACCCTCTGTGTGAATGCAGCCTGATTCTCTTATAGCCAGGTCCATCATATCATGCTATATACAGGGGAAAGGAATCCTGTGGCCTCCAGATGCTGGCCATTTTGTCTGGTATTGATGGGAGCTGGGAGTCCAGCAACATCTTGATAGCAGTAGGTTGTCCGGTTGTGCTAATATACAATGAGTGTGCATGAGCTCTGTGCAGGGCTTGAATAATGACACAAGGTATTGTATTGAGGTGATTTTGCATCTCTCCCCCCCCCACCCCAAGTCAAAGCACAATGTCAGTAAACCCCCCTGAGCCAAATCAGACCCCATATTCTGCAACTCCATTGCTTTCCTATAGCTCTATAGCCCTCTAGATCCATTGGCTCTGCAAGAAATGAGGTTGTGAAAATGCTGCCAGCAGAGTTCGGAAGAGCTCTGAGCTGCTTTGTTTTCTTGTTATAGCACAGCAGTTCAGGTTTGTTGTTTTTAAAGCTTCATTTAAGTTGAAAAAAAAATATTTCTGTGGCTCTGCTCTAACAAAGGAAGACCATAGAGCTCTTCAGAATTCCACAGGCAACATTCTAGATAGGCCTTACAAAGAGAAGTATCAGAGCTGGTGTGAATCTGCAAAGCTTTTTTAAAAAATGTACACCATTTTTAAAAAATGTACACCATAAGAAAGAACCAGGGACAACTCCCCACCCCACCCTACAATCTCCTTTACGCCCCCCACAAAAAGCCCCTAGTTCTATTTGCCTGCAGTTTGGAAGGCTTAGTCCACTGTGCAGAGGTTCCTGGGCCTGTAAATTTCATCCCTGTTGACCAAATGGCAAGAAAGCTATAGCCAGTTTTGGATCCCCCACTATAGAGAATGATGGACACAGAACATTGTTTTATACAGAGCAACTCAAAATCAAAATTTCAGCTGAAGAGGAAAGAGCACAAAGCAACTCAGATAAACATCAGGGGTTTGTTTTTAAGCACACTGATCGCAAGCACATTATCCATGTGCCATTCCTGCTGTAGCCAAAACAATACCATCTAGGCACAAGAAGAACATATCAGCAAACGTGGGGAACCTCAAGTCAAGATGCTAAAATATACAAAACAATATTTAGTGGGGGGTACTCTTAAAGGGAGGAAACAAACCAAAAACCCAGCAAGGCCTGGACATGCTGACTGGCTCCTGGGAGAAAAAAGCAGGAAGTCAGGTGGGGCGGGAGAAAGGAGTGGAGTACACTGCAAAGGGGGCATGGTCAGAACCCTAAATAGGAGACCCTTCAAACTGCAACATTTTGTTGCAGGTCTCACTTGTCTATTATAATTTCTGAGGGAAGAATTCAGTTGTGCTCTTCTGATTCTTCTGTCACAGCAAGCACTTCAGCTTGCCAGAAAGAATGACCACCCCTCCTCTCCTTGCGCACAACCCTCAGGTTTTCCACTCCCACCCCCAAGCCAGTTTTGGGGGGCACATGAGTGGGGGGGAGAGGCGGCAGCCCCACTGTGCATGCGGAGGTCCTGTGTTTATGCTTCTTGCAGTGTTTATGGCTTTGGAACCTGTCACACCTAAACCCATTTTTGCCATCATCCCTTCTGGGAAACCTTTTGAATGCCACATACCAGCAGTGGGTGGGCAACAAATGTGAATGTTTTGGTTTGTATAGGAAGCTAATTTCTGCATACTCACACACCTCTCCCTATCTGCACAGTCACACATCTCTCCATGTTCCTCATCCAGGCAAACAAAAAGCATTATCAGAGTTCAAGGACATTTCCAGCTAGGCAAAAACCCTCAGTGAAGATGCAAAGCAGGCCCAGTGAGGGTGTAGAATGAGGCAAGATCTCCCCCAACAGTCCCCACCCTGGAGACTAGCAAAAAGTGCCATGTAAGCCATTTATGCCAGAAAGTCAGTCACAAGAAGATGAGCTAACTGGTGTCTTCTGTGCCGTCAGACGGCGTGAACTAGTGTCCATTTTTAAACTTGCACGTTTGCAGTTTGGGCAAGAAATCTGCACATGCTCGCAGTTTGGGGCAGACAGGACAGGGCGGGAGGGAGAGAAGGCTAGAGAAGCTCTTGTTTTTGCCTGGTTCTGTAAAGTTCCACTTTCTTTGCCTGATTGAGTAATATTGTGTAAGCTGTTTGTCACATACCATAAAAAGCAGGCCTCAAAGAGCAAACGGGGCACAGCCTTTGAGAAATGATTCTCACTGCTGCCCCTGCACAGGTGAATAAATTCTGACCTTCCTCTGAAAGAACCCATGTCTGTCGTTATTGACTGGGAAAACCTGCAACAAGGGTGTGGTCTCAACAGCCACATTCTGCCTGAGGTCCATTCCTGAACCAACTCAAAGGCTGGAACTACAGGGAGCTAAGGACAAGGGCTGGTTTATGCTATTTCCCGCAACTCTGTGTTGTAATCAAAATATGCTTTAGTTGGGCACAGTTGATGATGGCCAGGCAGACATCTGAGCCCATCTCTCTCAAAATGCTATTCACTCACTGCAAGCTCTCCAGAGCTAGGGGTCATCCAATGAAACTGACCGGCAATAAGTTTAAGTTCAAGCCAACAAAAGGGAAGCTTGCTTATCATGCAACACGTAACTTGCCCAGGGACCACGTTGTCACAATATGTTTTTGTGATGGCCACTGGCACGAGGGCCTTTAAAAAGGATTGCACTGAGAGAAAGTGAGCCCCAAGTTCAGCAGAGACAGGCAGGCCTGCATTGTGTAGTAAAAAAAAAAAAGTAGCAAGAGTGATGGAGGGAAGCAATCGAAATAATGGCTCCTTCTTTCATTGGATGTTATAATCAGAGGACACGGAAAGGTGAGTGGGAACTAAGGGAGAACCGGCCGATTGGTCTTCTATCTGCACTTTATAAAGGTTTCACAAAAAGACCGAACAATTGATTTCAGTGTAATGTTGGATTTTAATCAAAGCAGAGAATAAGTCAACTCTTTAATCAAGATTTTCTGTAATGGATTATTTTTCTAATTGGACGGGTACAGGAGACAAATGCATGGAACCTGGTGCTCGGTGGCATTCTTTAAATATTGGTAAACTCTCAATCTCAGCTGATTGTGAGATAAAATCTCTACTGGAGTAGGGCGCTCTTGGAGGTCACGCATTCAACTCCTAAAGCTATGCAATGAACAAGAGTCAGGCAACTATCAAGTTAATTCACCTCTGTAATGAAGACCATTCTCCTTGCTGAGACAGTTCATTGATGGGTTAAACGATGAAGGACAGAATCAGGACATCCCCACAGTTTACTGAGTTTTCCATTGGTGTCAAAACCCATGGGCAAAATCCAGCAAAACTCAGTCACCGCATGGCCAAGTCCCATTGAAATCAACGAGAAATGCAACTAAACCCAGTCAGTTCCTTTTAATAGGATGAAGGTCCTCTCTGAGCCAAGAGTGCCTGTTACTGCTTTTATAAGTAGGGATAGTTACTCTCGTCTAAAGGCTTATATACAGTATTCAAACAGTTCTGAACAGATAGAACCTCTTTAAGAGATATCTTTAAGAGGGATGAGCTGACCAGATCATTCTACCTCAATCTCCCAGGTCTATACTGTTCCATTCCTTCCTGCTATGTGCCATTGCATCCCATACCACCCCTTTCTGCCCAACTGTGAGTACTTTATGCAAACTTTGTATAGAAAATATACATTTTTTAAAAAAAGCATACCAATGATTTTCAAAGGCGTTCACCAGTAAAATGGCATAAAGGGATGTATGGGCTGAGACTTCGAGAAAGGAAGTCTTCCTGGCTCTGCTCTGCTGTGCTGTGTCCCATCAATCTTACCTCTTGGTTCTTTGTTTCTGGCTCTTGTTTTATCTCTGACATTCTGTCCTGTTGTACACATGCTGTTCACTTGTATATGAATTGGCCCACTCTTTTGCTGGCTGGTGTCCATCTATGTGTGCTGTGCAGCAAACCATTTTTTCACCAGTTAGTTTTTAGGGTAAGAGGGGAGACTTAGGATTGGTGAAAAGTTTAATGACCCTCCTCCAAGGTTTACATTTCCGTGCATTGTTCACATGCGGCTTGCAAGTATTTATTTCTTCTGCCTGCAGCACAGGTACCATTCCCCCCCCCCCCAAACAGGGGTGGAGGCTTTCCTAAGGAAATCTTGGCCAATTCAGGGATTACATAGGTGATATGATGATGTCACATCATGCAGTCAATCAGATTTGACAATATGCATGATGTCACAAAGCCAAAACGGAGTAAGGGCTGGAATGCAAAACTTCCTGATGACACCACTTAGCTGATCAGATTTGGCATTTGATGATTTAACAAAACCAAGTCACTGCTTCCTGCCTTCATTCTGAGTTGGTGAACATTTGGGTCCCATTCACAGGGCTGTCTGAAAAATTGCTGAAGAAAGGGAGGTCATTACAAAAAGGTGTCAATCTTCATTCAATGCACCTCCTAGTTTTAGTTCAGCCCTGGTTCCAAAGGCTCCCAGCTCTTCTTCCCTGCTCATACCTTCCAAAATCCTACACAGCTGTCTCCTGCAACTTGCCTCTCCAGTTCTACTATCTCTGCTCCCACTTGCCTAGATTCTTCCCTCTGAAGAATTCATTTGAAGGTCCTTCAAATGAATCCCGCCATGACATGGCATCACCAAAGCCAAGCTGACAAAAAGAACAGAAACCTTTTCCAATGGGCTCAGTTCTTACAGTTCTAATCTAACAAATGAATGGGGTTAGCCAGCACTGAAATCCAAGTCAATCGCCCTGAAACAGCATCTTGGCTTCTGTTTCACTGCTTCTGGATAAGCAAAATATGGCAGTCTTTAAGGAGACTGGTGTGTGAATGGAAAGAGCACCCATTCACTGGGGCTGTTAATTAATTAATTAAAACATTTCTCATATGGCTAAATCTATCTATCATCACCTATCTATCTATCTATCATCTATCTATCTATCTATCTATCATCTATCTATCATTTGGGTTCCAATCCTATTCCCCTAGAAATAAACCCTATTGAATTGAGACTCATCCTGGATTTCACTGTTAGTGCAGGAGTGACACTAGGTTTCTGAAACTGCAAGAAAGAGGACACTATGATGACTCATTTTAAATACCCCTACTAAATGTAGGCTACAGAAGCTGTGATATATTGCTGAGAGAGGCAGGAGAAGAGAAGAGGAAAGTAAGTCTTCAACCACCAGTTATGTCTATGTCTCATCCAGAAAGTATAGCCAGAGACATTTTGGCAAATTTTAAAAAAATCTACCCGGACAGAAACGTTACCCCTGAAAAAGAGGATGTGTCCTGGAAAAAGAGGACACATGGCAACCTTAGTAAATACTGCAATTCTTTTGTTTTTACATCTTTGCAAGGGAGGAGGATGGGAAAAGAACCAAAACAACTTGGCCCCACCCATGTGACCCTTTTCCCATCCATGTGACCTTATTGCAGCCACTTATATGGCCTCATTGGCCACAGGCTGCCCCACTAGGTCCAGGGGCTACCAGCCACCACTGTTTCCCTGGGTTCAGGGGGAGGGATGTTGACTTTTTTGTTTCCTATTTTGGGGTGTGTAAGTGTTTTGCCTGGTTTTTTTGGGGGGGGGGAGTTCTGAACTTTGCCAGTTTTCCTTCTCTGAAATGGGTATATTGTGCTGCTTGCAACAGCTCCTAAGAGGGTCAAATGTGCTCCAGGGTCCCATAAGGCTGGGGATTCCCTGATTTTGTCTGATACAATCTACTTTTTAAAAAGAGATCAGAATGATCCTTGTTTCTTATCCATCATTTAGAACTGTGTCAAATATTATATTGTGATTTCTTTCGTATGTCTAATCTCACAATTGAGATTCAAGTTATATGTAATGGAAGACTTTAATAACCAGGTAAAAAGTTTTAAAGGACCTTGGATGAAAAACACTGATAAAAATGCATTGTTTAGGGCACTAAAAAGAAAGTTTTTTAAAAAAAATCAAAAAATCTATAGCCACACGCAAAGAACAGTCTCATCTTTTTACTGCAAAAAAAACCCCGCCACCAGTTTAACATTCTACCTGTGGCATTAGCTATAAAAAGGATACTTTTAAACCCCTAAGTAAGTAGGATAATAGTACCCTAAATCTAATAAAATGTGACATCAGATATCAGAAAATATGATTTTCTGCCAACCAAGCTGGTAAGCTACTTTATGTGACACTTTTCAAAAAGAGAACATTCTTCCTGCGTCTCTTAACATTGTGTCTGAAGGGGGTAAACTGCCGGTTAGGGGACATGTGTGAGGATAAAAAAGGCCTCTGTGTAGCTGACATGTTGTCCACTCATGTATGGCTCCATGTCACCTTATTTCTGCTGTCACAGAACCTCAGGCTAGTGCTTGATGCAATACTGGATTTTCCTCCCATCCTCCTGTCTCACTCAATAGTTATTTTGTCTCCTTGCTTTTCCGTGTGTGTGTGTGTGAAAGGTCCATGCAGAAACGGTTTGCGTTGGTCTTTCGGCTTTATTCCTATATTCCCAAGGAATCATGTACCTAATGTAAAGCCCATTGATTGGAATGCAAAGACTTTAATTGGCTATAATTAAGAGCAGGTCAGAATACAAAAGTCTGAGAACTGCAGAATGAGAAGCACTCCTGAAGTCAACAAATTTTTGTCAGGGCAAGTTTTTTTTGTTGTTTACCATCGTAACAAATTGTTTTCTCAAAATTTATCTTCTGTACCATGAAAATAAATAAAAACATTGCTTTAAAAAAATGTTTGGGGGAGTTTGACCTTTCACAATGAAATCAACCTACACATAGGTTACTATGAACTTTGTATATTTATATTGAGTCAGACTGCTAGTCCACCTCACTCACTAATGTCTACACTGACTGGCAGCAGCTCCTCAGGGTATTATTAGACAGAGGTCTCTCCCAGACCTACCTGGAGATGCTAGGAATTCTGCATGCAAGGCAGATGGTCTACCACTGAGCTACAAATTTCCCCCAGTACTTCTCAATAAAGGGTTAGGAATCATAGAACTGTAGAGTTGGAAGGGACCCCAAGGATCATCTAGTCCAACCCACTATGGGCAGGAATATGCAGCTGTCCCATATGGGGATCGAACCTGCAACCTTGGCATTATCAGTACCACACTCTAACCAATTGTTCCCCAACCCTGAATAAAGACTCTTTCATCCACTGTGCAACACATATCTTACAATCTTACTATTACTTTGAAGATCTTTACTGGAGACAGCTGCATGCCACAGTGGTTATTGCAATGAATATGTTTAAAGGTAAAGGGACATCTCGCTTTATTGGCTGAGGGAGCCGGTGTACAGCTTCCAGGTCATGTGGCCAGCATGACTAAGCCGTTTTTGGCGAACCAGAGCAGCGCACGGAAACGCCATTTACCTTCCCGCCGGAGCGGTACCTATTTATCTACTTGCACTTTGATGTGCTTTCAAACTGCTAGGCTGGCAAGAGGAGGGACCGAGCACCGGGAGCTCACCCTGTTGCAGGGATTCGAACCGCCGACCTTCTGATCAGTAAGTCCTAGGCTCTGTGGTTTAACCCACAGCGCCTTTACTAATAAATACCAATGCTGCTTTGCTTATTTAATAGAAATTAACCCAAACTACTAGGACTGTTTTGGTGAATTAGCAAACAAACAAACAAACAAACAAACAAAACCGCACAATGTATGATGTTTAGAATGCTTATTTACACAAAATGGCTGACACTGATTAAAATGTCTTTGTAGCCTGAAATGTTAATATCCCACTGTTGCAGAATGGAAAAGGTGGTTAGTTACATAGAAGGCAAAACCCAAAATGGCCCACTTTGTTTTGACCATAACCTTAGTTACTAGCACAGAGGTAGTGGGGATGGTTAGGCTAATATTGGGGAATTTCCTTATATGGCCGCCTGCGGTAAGCATTTAGAAACCAAGCAGAACTAAGGGAAGATTGGAGCAAACAGGAAAGACAACAGTTCATATGCCACAAATAGTAGTTCAGGCTGGCAAAGAGGAAGGTGGGTTCAGCACCTTGGAAAGAGACTTATATATGGGTTTCAAAACCACATTTAGCCATCCTGCATTTGAGGCAAACAATACAAGGTCGCTCAGCAATGTCCTGGAGTAACTGGTAGATCTTGATAGCCTAGGCTGTATATCGAAGGGTCTATATACCAGGCACAAGGTTCCTCTTGTATCTGTAACTTTGGGAAGCAGCCCAATCTGATTCACAGCTGCTCTCATTTGACTCATTTAGGATCGAATTAGATCTGTTAAAAAGTCCCTATTTACTATAGTGGGGAATGTGAAAGGGAAAAAAAGGCTACAGCTTTCTTTTTCCTTTCACAGAAGTGGATGGAATTTTCTGGCATAGCAGCTGCTTCATGGTGGATCGAGCCAGCCAAATTGTAGGCAGATACCTCCAGGGATTTTCACAGAGGGCACCTTTAATTTTTTATTATTTAAAATTGGGATCCTACATTATATTATCCTTCCTGTAATGGTCGCTTCATCCACCCTTGCCTCTGTCCTTTGCACTTTCTCTGTATCCCAATTGTGTGCATCCAAGATTTCGGAGACTTACCTTGCTAAACATATAAGAAGTCGGAATGGAAGCAGGTGCTTCCTAACATTTACTAAGTTCTTTAAAGTGTGTCTCAATCTTGAAATGGACAGCATATCCACACTTGAAAATATGCACCTAAAATCAGTATACAGGCCAATATGGAAATGACTGAGAACTTCAAGTCAGGCAAAACTAGAAATTACCGCAAGTACTGTAACATTTTGTATTATAGCCAAACTAACATTGCATCCCCCAAATTTATGTTTTTCTCATACAATTGTATTTGGGTGCAGTCTTGCCTTTCCAGACCCAGATTACGAGGTAGAGTTATTACTTTGGCCCTAGATGCTTGTTTCAAACATTTCTATACCACCCTTCAACCAATAGTTCCTGGGGTGTCCAATTAAAGGTATTAATTAATTAAGTAACCTGTTAAGAGCTCTTAGTCTGTACTCAGACAAGAAAGAATGACATTAAATTAATGGAAGGCATTTCATAAGATCTGCTGCCAAAGCCCTATGTAGACAAAGAGTTTTTTACAACTCTTGTGTGAAATGACATGCCAGATGCCTTTAACAAGGCATGGGAGCTCCTCATCTTTTTTTCTTGTTTTTATTTCTGTAGGCTTGTTTTCAAGAAACTAGAACCCTGAGAGTCATGGATCAGGATTGCCGTGCTATTCCTTAGGAGTCGCCATGCCCTTTTTGTTGAAGTGTGAGCCGCCTGTTTCCATCTGAGCTGGTCATCATGACTTATTCTTGATTTATTTATTTTATTTGCACCATCAACAATTTGGTTCCTGGGTTTGTTTTCCTCTTCCCTCCTTATCCCCTTTTCCTTTTGTGTTGTGCCTTTTCCGATTGTACGCCTGAGGACACAGGTTTTGTGGGCAAGCCCACTCTGGTAGCTTTTCTGTGCAACTACTTTGCATAAATAAATAGATAATTTGTTTCCTATTTATTTTTAATGACCTTTATTCCTTAAGGTGACGACTCTATGAGGAGCTTTGACTTATCCAGCTTGTGTTGCTTCACGTTATCTGCATTAGACATTTACATTTCTCCCTTTATGACCATTTTAATTACAGCATCCCAATTTCGGCTCCTTACTAAATATGAATGAAGCAGATGAAGTGTAGCCTAGCTGGAGCATGATGCTGTTTAACGCCAGTTACTATCTTTAGCCGAGATGCTGGGATTCATTCTCATCTCATTTGCTGAGCGCTCTATCATTAAAGTGTCATTGAAAACTGACACCACTTAATTTTAGCAGCTTTCAATTCTCGTTTGCAGCAAGAATAGCTTTAAATGGAGAGGAGTGCAAATTACAGAGAGAAGGGATATTTTTACACTGCACTCAGCATTTTATCAAACAAAGCTGCCTCGCAGGGAATAAGGAACAATACGTTATAAAAAGCCAAACTCTCCTCTGGTGCTGATAAATGGGCATTTGATCTTCCTTGTGTTGGCTTCTGTTTTACGGACTGCTTGCGGTGGCCATAGTCTTGGCTATTATGTTAGCGGAGTTGTTTCCAAGCCTCTAAGATATATATATAAATATAACCATATATAGATGTGGTTTTCAAAAAACTAAAACCTCTCAGCTCAGTTCCTTTCGCATCCCCTGGAAAGAATCCGTGGTTCTTCGCAAAGCAAAGTCTCATATGGAAAATTTTACTTCCTAAGCCCGTTAATTGCTTTTCTTCTCGTTACATTTTTTTTAAAAACCCAGTGGGAATTGAGGGGGACCAGGAACTGGGAATACAGACAATGTTTAACCCCTTCAATTTGGTTTTATTCCCTAATTGAATATATACACAGAGAGGGAGGGAGACGGGCTGCATTTGGAAACAGCCGCTGCTGTTAAGATGCTGCGCCAACCTTTGTAAAGCAGGACAGAAACGGCATTTGTTTTCAGGACCTGCTTCCAGCTGCAAGCATCCTTTCATTCATAAGACTATTGACCATTTCTCTCTGCTTCTAAATTAAATCGTATTTAGGGGACAGCCCATACAGTAAAAGGCAGTCACACAGAGAATAATTTACTTACATTGAACTAGACAGAGGTACAGCCGACATCAAAGTTCGAGAAAGATTTATAATGCAATGTAATATATATATTATATATCAATCACACAAAATAGGAAGCATTCCAAATGTATGTCTATATATGTGTTCATATTTAGTCCCCAGATTTAATTTCTTCTAGACACCACTCTCAGATCTGATATTATCAATTACTTGAATGCTTTTCCAAAGAAAGAAAGAAAGAAAGAAAGAAAGAAAGAAAGAAAGAAAGAGAAAGAAAGTCTGATACCTTTGGAAGGCTAACAATGCAATGCCACTTGTCATATAATTTGTTATATAATATTATGCATAACTCCTATTAGCTCGGAACAAGATCACATTAAAGTTTGACACTTTTTAGGCCCCGTGGGAGAATGAAACACATGCTTATTGCTGAAATCCTTTGCAGACTCACTTAAGAGAAATACCCATTGTGCAACAATGGGATTTACTTCTGAGGAAACGTGTCCAGGACTGAACTGCAAATCACCCCCTTACGATATCAGTGGGACTTGCAAGAGCTCAATTTAGGCAGACTCTGCCGTGCCATGTGTGTGCTGTGACAATGACATGCTCATATTGAATTTGATTTGAGGCCACTGGGGATTTTTTTTAATCTACGTGATTTGGGGAACTTTACAATTTTCTGTTTTGATAATTCATAGTTCTAAAAATGGGATATGTTTTAACTTATTATTGGGTTATGTTTGTTTTTTATGGTTTATATTGCAATGGCCATCGGCTACAACACTAAAAATCTGACTGATTGATATAATTAATTTCTTTATTGTCTGGTGGTCTAGATTAGATTGCCCTGATTTTTAAAGAAGTCACATGTTCCTTCTGGATTGCTGGGGGGGGGGGTGTTTAGCAGATTTGAAGAAGTGCCTTTTAAATTAATGGGTTGAATTGGAATAGTTATTTACTTCCTAAGGTACTAGAACTATCACTCTCTAAAAACTTTAGAATATAAATGTGGATGGTGTAAATTTGGCTTTATTTTTATTTTGGATAATCTGACTGACATTAAATTGTTTAAGTTAACATACCACAATTCCTTTTGGTTTATTTCAGTATTTGTATACTGCTCTTTAATTCCGTTCTTAGTAAAATTGTGGTTTAGCATAAAATGCAGCTGAAAATACAATTTAACTAAAATAACTATATATAATTACAAAACAATTAACAAGGCTGCTTGTTTCATTTTTCAAATTGTGCCTGTTTTAAAATCTGTTTCAATTTCAATTGAAAATATTAACCTTTGGATCACGAACCATTTGTTTCTTTTGTATATAAACACCATAAAAAATTAATGGTTTGATGAAACATTGGGGGCAAATGCAACTTAAGCTCTACATTACATAAATCATATTCAAAATTTCATTATGTTACTTTATGTGAATTCCTGAGTCAGAGATGGGAGGAGAGGGGAATGTTAAAATTCAAACACGTTTTTGGAACTCATAAAACTAATGTAAGTTGCTGTGCGCAAGGTAAGTTTGAAAATTATTTTCACCTCCAATTGTTTAAAATTCCCTCTGACTCATATATCTTTTCCCAGTAAAATTCTATCCTAAATGATGTTGAGTGCAGCTGAGCAGAATGAGGTGTTCCAAAATGTCTCAGTGGGAGGAGCAATTGAGGATCCAAAAGTGAGGTCGGAGGGGGGGGGGAGTCCAGTAAACCAGGTTCCAGGTAAGCAAACAGGAAAATAGGGAGCAGGCGGGTGCTGAGTTGAAGTCACTGTGAACCAGCCTGCCAGCCTCCTCTGCCTGTTTTCTATGCCTTTGTTGGTTAGTTGGTCTAAGTGTTACACTCGCCTTGTGACACGTGGAGTTTTTCAGGTGACATCTTTGCTCATGTGCAATGTGTACACATGGCCAGGTCTAGGGAAGCTTTTAATGTTTGATGCATTACTGTATTTTAATATTTTGTTGGAAGCCACCCAGAGTGGCTGGGGAAGCCCAGCCAGATGGGCGGGGTATAAATAAATAACAACAACAACAACAACAACAACAACAACAACTATTATTATTATTATTATTATTATTATTATTATTATTGCGGGACATACCAGGAGAGGTGGTTCCATAAGTACAAGGGTCCTAGGCCGCATAGGGCTTTAAAGGTCAAAACCAGCATTGAGTTTATCAAGTGGGGTGGCATTCACAAATGCAATCACCTCCCCTGCCCCACAGACACACTTGCAGTCTCGAAGTGGTGCAGATTATTCTAACGGTGCAGCATGTGATATCTTGCATGTGTTGACCCAACTAGAGAGCAAGGAAGAACAAGATATCTGATAATTAGATGCCTGGGTCTAATGGCATCCACCCACATGGGTTTAACAGAGCAGACTTAGAAGCAAGTCCTAACATTGGTCAAGCCAAATTTCATGTTCCGTCCATGTAAAAGGCTTCTGAAAAGATGCTCTCTTTGGTTTCATTTATGGCATTCCATAACAACTGAACAGTTTACAATAAACAAGTAAAAAACAACAACTGAAATACACAGTAAAACATAAATCCACAGGGGGTTCATAAGTACAAAAAAAGCAGAACTTAGTGCGCCCCCCAAGTTAAAAACACATTAAAAATAAAAAAGTCCAGATTGCAGAGGTTACTGCTTTGAAGTTTTATTGCAACCAAGCAGTATAGAAATGTGGTGAAATAAAGAAACAAAAAGCTCTTTATCTTGTGGTGAAAAGTGCACAAGGATGGTGCCAGGCAAGCCTTCCTGGAAAGGGCCACTACTGAACAAGCCCTGTCCTTGGAGATATCCACCTGGAACATAGCCTCTGAAGAGCTGCCACACTTCTGGTACACAAAGCCATATTCTTTTGGTTCCCCCCGCCCCCCGTACTAGAATGAACAAGGCAGGCTTCATGGAAACCACAGTTTGTTACAATACTGGAAGAAGCAAATTAGAAAATGGGGTCCACTGTTGGGCTCACCTGAACAACAAAAATAAAGTATGAGTGACTGTATTTTGAACAAAACATTTTAGAACCATTTCACTAGGAAAACCGTGGTGATTAGTGGAGTGGTTTTTGTTTTTCATCTCTCCAATGAATTGATTGCATGATTTCCTTAACCCAGAGTTCTGCATTTTCAGAAGGGCACAAGTGGATCTCTTGCACATGAGACTGCATAGTTCATTCCTGAGCAGGGCTAAGGAACCAAACTAAGATGCAGGTGGATCCGCTTAATAGGGCAGTTTTTGCAGACAGAAATCTGTGTGTGCATCGAAGCTCCTGAACCCATTAAAAACAAATAAATCAAAGCAAATACTGATTGACTCTAAGTAACTATCCTCAATACAGTTAAGCCAAAGAACTTGACTTTAAGCCAATTTAGCTGTATTTATGCCAATGGAAATAAATCTGTTTAAATCACAGGTCATCAGTTTAAACAGTTTAGGGAATAGTCAGTATACAAGTGAGTTGCATTTATAACTGTCTCTGAGCATTACATTCCACACACCATCCTCTTCATATAAAATGATAATTCCAACTGTATTTCTTTTTACCCAAGTTTCCATTGCTTTTTTTATTTGCAGTTGTCTTTGAGAACCAACGGGTGCATCCTTTTCATTCCAGATAGTTCAGTGACTTCTTTAAGTTCCTCTTCTTCAGAAATACTGATTCTATCTTTTCCCATTTTTAAAATATTGACATTATGGCATCTGTTTATCATTCCCTTTCCTTGTTCCATCTCCCCAGCTGCAAGCACTTAATCAAGGTGTGCAAAGGAGGATTCATCAGGGCTGTGCAGCCCTTGCCTCAGCCTTGAATTTCCTCTCTCCCGCTCTTCTAAGAATGCCAAAGGGTCCAGGACATTTTCTGCTTAGCCATCCAGCTCCCAGGGCTCTGGTAGCAGCAGGCCTTTACAGCTGCACCAAGGCTGAAATCTTGGCATGGCTTTCAGCCACATAGCGTGCTCTCACACATTATGCCAGAACCTTGGAGGCCAGGGGGCTATTAAAACCCACTCTGCCCCTCTGATGGCCTTCTCTGTTCTTTGCAGGTCTCCCCTTCCCAAGTACTTTGCAAATTTCGCTGGTTGCCTTTTGGGGGCTGAATAGGATTTTTCCCCCAAGTTGCCTTATTGACCTCACTGACTGGGGTTTTTATATTTGTTTGTGTTTGTTTGTGGTTTTTTGTTTTTTTAGAATTCTGCTCTGTTTCTCTCATTGTGTTAATTTGATGGTTTGGCAGTATTGACTAGGTTGATGTATATATTTGATTGATGCTTTGTTTTTTGATGTCTTTAAATGTTCATTTAATCAAATCGAGTTATTGGCTGGAGTGTTTTGAAATGATTTAGTATCTGATAGTCATTGTAACGGTGTATTGATATGCATTTTATAGCACCCTTGTGAGCTGCTTCGAGCATATTCATTTGGAAAAGTGGCATAGAAATTTAAATAACAATAGTATTAATAAATTTGGTCATACCTGGTAAGCATGGGCCGTAGTTTCACAGGGCAGGTGCAAGGTGAAACCTGAGGCTTGCCTTCTAGGTTGATGGGGCCTGTTGGCTGGGTGAGGAATCCCTTTGTGGCTAACCTGTGACAATCACTGATTTATTGGGCCTTGAGACAGGATGGGTCAGGAAAGCCTTCCTACCCACGCTTAGGTGTGGGGCTGATAGAAGGGGATGAAGTTAAGCCACCCCCTTTCGTGTGACACCGTTAGCCTGAACTGACTGGTTAATAGCTACCGTAGGTTTCCACACAGTCACACAGCAGATAATTTGCATACCTTTAAATAAACATAGCCCCACCAAGACATCTCCTGTGTCACACCTGTTATGGTCATGGTTGTGGTCAAATTGAACACCTACCATGATCAGTGAGTGTCTCCCACTCTCCCTACAATTTGTGAAAGCTGTGCACTAACACACTCATTTTATTTAATGAGTAAAACCAGTGTTCCCCCAGCAAAAACAGAATTTCTGTGATAAGTGAGATGCAGTTGACCAGGATTCCACTCTGTCCAAAACATAGATAGGCTCACCAAATGCACTCGTGAAGGCTAGGGGGAGCCAGCACTGTTAGGGAGCATCATACATTCTGCTCCACCTGCTGCTGCTGCTGGCCAAGTATCAATTAACTCATGCAGGAACTGTAGCCAGAGCTGCCCCTGTACTCCAAGTGATTGAGGATTGCTTTAATGACTATGCTATGTTCCCCCAACAGACAAGTCTATAAACAAAGACATCAGGGAAATGACTGGGCACACACATACACACACCAAAAAGAAGAGTAAGGTATTGAGTTGAGAGTCATTCAGAATAGAAAAGCACCCCAGAAAGAGTATCCTTTTAAAATTGTCCACTTAATAACTCCTAATGAGCATCTGCTCACACAAGCTACATCTGTTACCCCATTGCTCAGTAGAGGGGGAAGAGGGAAGGGATGCAGCTCATTAAGATAACACCACATCCATTGCATGAAGCAGGTCCCATGCCCAGTTCCTGGCACTGTCAGATAGGACTAGCATAGATGTTTCTCTAGAACCCTGGACAGCTACTGCCACTCAGTTCTGAGCTAGATGGACCAAAGTCCTGGTTTGGTATAAGGCTGCTTCTTATGTTCTCAGTTTCCCATGCTTTCCTCCAAAGCCAATGGCACAGCTTTTCAATTCAAAGACATGGAAGGACCAGGTTCCCTCACCTTCACCCCCATGCCATGTGAACCAGCAGCACCAGTTTCCGGCAGCATCAGCAGCTGGCAAGAACCTAGGTGTTCCTGTGTGGCTTTCTCCACCAAAGGCTGCTTGACTGACAGTAATGTAACAGCTGCAGCCATGCACAGCAGGCAGCATTTGTTGCCGGTCTGTCTATTCTGCTGCTTTCAGACACCTGGGAGAACATACAGGTTGTCAACCACATCCTCCCGGTGTTGTTTTTAGAACTTATCTCACTTTGGTTGCTTTCCACTAAACATTTCTTTGAGTAGGTCTCTCATTACAAATCCTCATGGTGATTAAACAAAATCTAGCACCCATCCTCAAAGTGGCGCCAGGGCAAGAGAGTTACCCCTGTTTCTTGTCTGCTATCCCAAGTATGCCTAGCCACCTTTAGCGGGTGTCTTCCAAAGGCCCCACCACCCATGTAATGCAATGGAGGTGGTCCATTAGGGTGAATGGGAACTGTCCTGCCAACCTCCACCCTCCTGCCTAACTCCTTCCTCATAACCAGTCTAGGACACCAGCTGACACAATTTTCCTGAATAGTCTCAGTATTGCATTAGTGGAACTCAAAAGCAGATGGGGACAAATCTAGAGTTAGCTGGTTCTGTCTGTCATTGGCTGCTGTTGGTCACCCTGACTTCCTTCTAGTCTTAATGGGCTTCAGCCCCCACTGATGTTATGATCAGTGGCAACCCTAGAAAGAGCCTTCTTGGTGGTAGCACCTCAACTGTGGAATTTCCCAGAAAGGCTCATCTGGCAGCAACATCTTTCACTAGGCAAATACACCCCCCCCATTTAATGCAGTAATTTGTTATATTTTATAGTTTACGTATTTTTTTTATTTTTGTAACTTGACCTGGGATCTTTGCTGAAGGGTGACAGATATATCTTACAAATGAATAATCAGTATTTGCCAGTGAAACAGTACTAGTCTGGATGTGGCGTGCTATTTTCTGAATTCCTAAATGTCTCATTTTCTCCATTTTTAATTTTTAATTCAGGTACAAGTTCTAATGAATATCACAGCTGAATCCTGCAAATACTTATGGTGTAAATAAAGGCTACTTACAATTGCACTGATGATAGAATCAGTACTAAGTTAATGCTGTCAATAATCTTTTTTTATATTTTCCTGACCAAGTATTGCATGTACCAAATTTGTACTATCAGACTGAAAACCAGATCTGGAGCTTAGTGTTGGAGGCAAATTTCCTTTGTATTATTTGGAAGTTAAGACACATTGATTCCCAAGTTTCACAAAGTGTATTACAGCTGTCATTAAAAAAAACACAACCCAGCATTTTCAACCCACATTTCACAATGATTTCTTCTTTCTTGCCACCTATCTTTTTAAAAATTCAATTTTGCTTCAATCACTCCTTGCATATTATAGAACATTGTGCCTATGCTCAGCAAAGCCTCTTGGATTCCTATTGCCGGTATTGTGTGGTCTTGCTGCTTTTGTTTGCAACGTGTATCCAAACAAGGAAGCTAAACACATCCCACTTCTCTGCCTGCGCTTTAATTCACAGCACCGTCTCTTATTCTCTAAAATACCTCTCTTTATCTGGGCCCCTCTGTTTGAACGATCCTAGCACTTGCAGCAAAAGGGATTGGCGCGGGGGTGAGTTGGGGGGGGTGAACAGGAAAGACACCAAACCGAACTTTTCAAGATCAGTGCTTAACATAAAAATTTCATCACAATCTTTATCATCTTGCAACGGTTGCAGAAAGGGCCCGAGCTCTCGCCACCTTTAACTTCCTTAAAGTCGCCTATTTTACCTTCAAATCTGATGAAGTGTCAAAGTCATTTACCAGTAATGAGTTCTGCTGCAAATTTTATTTTGCTTGGAATTTAATTAATGGGCCAAAGACTTTCCATTGTGATTTGAGCAAATGAATAATAAATCAAGAAAGGAGATTTGTCAGGGAAGGAACATCTGTTTCTTACAAGCGTTACAACATGACTACAGCTTGGCTGTGCATTACCAGCGCAGAGACAGTAGGAGTCCTCTCCTCTCTGGCTCTCTTCATTTATTGCTCCACTGAAGGTGAACAGAGAGCACTCTAATGGGCCTCTGGTGTTAATAAAACTTTTCGCTTCTCCAGTTCCAACGTAGCCCCTTCCTTTTGGGTGCTACTGTCCTTAGTACATGGTTTGCTGGTCAACGTCAGGATTCTGCAGCGTCAGTACTTTAAGGGATGATTAATAACGGGAAGACAAATTCATAAGCAGAAACAATATGAAATTACCATCATATTAGTGTTAACTGTCATGCTTTTTATTTTTGGAAGGAGGGGGGTTGTAAATGAGATCGTGATTGAAGTTAAGTACTTTGACTTGCATTGTCGAAAGGAAAAGTAGGTCATAGGACCTGTTGTGTTCTGTCTAGTTAACCAGTATAAGGGCTCTGGGTTTCAGTTTAGCCTCTTCCTTTTTTTAAACACACACACACACACAACCATGACTAGCATCTTTGGAACAATTAAGACAGAATTACAGTCTGAGACGCTGAAGGTTTTATACCTCTAAAAAGGGGAGGGGGGCTTTCAAGGCTCTGCAGTCTGTTCGATGGCACTTATTGTCATAATCCCCTCTTTTTACTTCTTCTTTTTAGCTCCTATACCCCAAGGAGGTTTTAAGTGCCCACTAGGTAGGATTAAATTGCCTTATGAAAATTTGCACGACAGGGTTCATGAGGGCCCCGGGGTAATGTTTGTAATATATGCAGAACTATAATGACTGGTAACGGCACACAGACATAACATACGATCCAACACGCCAGATTTTGCAACAGGCAAAGCTTAGCATTGTAAGGTGAATTATACAATGGTGTGTGGAACATCGCAGCACGTTGCAGGGGTGTTCTATATGTATGCGCATGCATGGCACACACTTCTGGCTTTTCTGCTGGCTTTTATAATGGGCACCTCCGACGGTAAACATGGAATTTCTAAAAGGTAACTGGCAGTGCAGTTCTTTGTATGAAGGGCTGTGGCTGAGTGGTACAACGCTGTGCATCAAGATTCTTAAAGCAGCCTGCCAGACAGATGGGCAGCAAATGCAACTTACCCATAACCCACCCACCCCCCGAACTTGAAGAGTGTGAAATCCTTGAGATGGATCCATTTTTCTGGATCTGTATAGGGCAGCCTCCTATGTTCTGTGGTGACGCAGTACAGAGGGCCTGAAAGCCAGAGCTAAAATGTATCATTTCTAAATTTACATTTTCATTGATTCCTTCTAGATCACCTGCTTCTACATCAGCCTGTTCACACATTAAGGTCACCTTTAGAGACCCTCCCCTCAGTGGTGGCAGCCAAGTTAAAAGTCCAATACATGAGATACTGCTGTAACTTGGGTTTTATTTCACGTGCAAAATTTCATTTTTCTGGGTTTTTTGTTTTGTTTTTAGATTTTGAACATTTAAAAGTACAACTAGTCAGCATGAAATTCAATGGTGCATGGCACTCAAGGGTGTTGAATTTGGCCTGGGATAAAGTCTGAAAGGTCTGATCTCTGCTGCAACCTCAGAGGAATGGCAATTTTTTCTTACAAGGAATCCAAATCACCCCCAGACCTACCTTTGACCTAAAAGGTTAACAGTAGGCTTCCATTGCACGGTTTTCAGGATCTTTTCTCACACTCTGCACAGCCCCCTAACCTGCAATAGGATTTTAACAATGAACCACACTGCAGGACTTATATGCACACACACACACACACACACACACACACACACACCGTATTTTTCCATGTATAAGACGCCCCCTATTTTGGGGGACTAAATTGAAAGAAAATGAGGAGAGATGGCCCAAAGTTGTTGAGCTTTTTAAAGGGGGAATTGCATGCGCGCCATCACCCCAGCAGGGCTGTTGCTGGGGGTTGGCAAAGTGGGCAGCCGCTCCCCACTCACCACTGTGGGCAGGAAGCTCCCTAGAGTGCGGACCGCCAACCAGCTGGCTGGTGGTGCGCAGCTCCCCCTCCCCCCGCCACTATCCGTGTATAGGACGGCCCCAGTTTTCTGACATGATTTTTGAGTCAAAAAACCTTGTCTAATACACAGGAAAAATACGGTACTTCTCTTTCAGCCAAACCTGCAACTTGAGGAAAATAGCAATGGGTAGCACAGCAGGGTTGTTGAAACCTTCAGCCCAGCTCCCGTCTTGCAATCGAATACCTTTGGACAATACTACACTTGGAGCCTCAGCTGCCATACTCAGTACAGTGGTACCTCGGGTTAAGAACTTAATTCGTTCTGGAGGTCCATTCTTAACCTGACACTATTCTTAACCTGAGGAACCACTTTAGCTAATGGGGCCTCCCGCCACCGCCACCCAATTTCTGTTCTCATCCTGAAGCAAAGTTCTTAACCTGAGGTACTATTTTTGGGTTAGTGGAGTCTGTAACCTGAAGCGTCTGTAACCTGAAGTGTCTGTAACCCGAGGTACCACTGTACAACTTTACGCTGCAGGGCTGTCAAATGCACTCCTTCCTATTCACAGCCTCTTGCAAGCTGGTGACAATGAATTGCATCTGCTTTTGAATCTGCATTTACAGGGCTATTTTTAAATGTTTCACACTAAATAAAAAATGAGTTAGAAAGAGCAGGTGGGGTGGACACACTCCATCGATTTCTCAGGGCAGATCTCACTTTCATCCCTGGGGCCATTTAGAAATAATTTCTCGGAGTGAACCAGGAAATGACCTATCCAGACAACAAGAGGGTTGTCTCTACCCTTTATATACCTATGTCTCTCTTCCTCCCTCGTCTTTCCTTACTCCTCTCAGAGATAAGAGAAAGAGAAAAGTGTGGCAAAGAGCAATGGTGGGAAAGATACAGATGATGATGATGATTTATTACCTACCTTTCATCAGGAAGTCCCAGGGCAGGCTACAACAATATGACATCCAGAAACTTAGAACAATTAAAACGAATTACTGTCACAGAAACAGGGTGGCTCCTGAAAACATATACCCCATCTGTCAAACAGCAGGGCAAGGAGATGGACAAATTAATGGAAGATAATGCTATCAAGTTGCTACTAGCCATGATTGTCTCCATGTTCAGAGGCAATGATGCCTCTGAATCCCTGATTCTGGAAACCACGGGGCAGGAAGTGCTCTTGTCCCTGCATCTGATTGGCTACTGTGAACGCAGGATGCTGGACTAGATTTGTCATTGGCTGGATCCAGCAGGCTCTTCTTACCTCCAGGTGCCAATAATTTCTCCCTTCTACTATCCTCCTTGCCTCTCAGCTACCTGCAAGAGGCAGAGGGGTGCCTAATTTTAGCGTCACACAGGGCGCCACTGAAATCTGAGAGCCCAAAGTCTACCACTGGGAGAGGGAGCCAGCGGGGGCCCCATCCTCTCTCTCAAGCTGCTCCCTGCCTCTGGCATTCTCCACAAATGCCTCCTCCTTCTCCTTCTCCTTCTCCTTCTCCTCTTCCTCATCCAACAGCAACTGCTACCCGAGGCCCAAACCGTTCAGG
Organism: Podarcis bocagei; assembly: GCF_964188305.1. Classification (NCBI taxonomy): domain Eukaryota; kingdom Metazoa; phylum Chordata; class Lepidosauria; order Squamata; family Lacertidae; genus Podarcis; species Podarcis bocagei. The sequence continues at coordinate 81,387,317 of NC_138127.1, forward strand.
ATCGCAGCTCTGAGATGTTAAGTTTGATTATCTCCAGTACTACTGATAAGGAACAAAATACTGCACTGCTGACTGCTTCTGTCCAAGGTTCCAGCCAATCATGTCTTAGCCCAGGATACTCCATTCCATTTCCCTTCCTGTCACCTCTCTCAGTTTTACTTTTGTACCCTCATCACTCAACATTACTCTCTCCCTCTCCCTCTTCCTCCCTTTCTCTCTATCCTCATTGGGCTGTCTTGAGGGTTCCCTACCCTTAAGGTGTTTTTCATTTTAAAAGCTGTACTGTAAAACTTGGGGATTTCCCAGGCCTGCTGATAGACCTCCCTCTTGTACACAGATAGTGCTGGTTTGACTACATCAAGAGAGACATGAGGAGAGCTCAGAGCTGGCTATTGGTTTATATGATTGCAGATATGTTTCTACCACCGTATTTTTTTTCTTAATGAGCTACATAAGTTGCTGAGCATAATTCACTGGACCCATTTTATGATTCTACAGGAGGGGAAATTACATGGCGATGAAAAGCTTGAAATATTAATTAAGTGTATCATGAAGGTTCAGAAAGGACAAATATGTAGATTCCCCAAACTGTCATTTTAAATAATCTCCAGTTTTAATGATTTCTTTGGAGCCATCGTTTTTGAAAACCTGGCACTAGCAAAACTGTTATCGTCTTCTTGCCCCTCCATTGTTGTACGGTCTGTCTCTCTTCTTCTGCAGAAGCACAGCAGCATCTGTGGGTGAAAGCCAGACATATGTCTGGCTACCACAGCGAACTCTCAGCCTGGCAGGGATAAAGCAACGCTTATTCCAGGCCCATATTTTTCATTCTCGTTTTAACTGTTACAAACACTCTCCCAGTGCAGGAGAACAACAGGGCTAAACTCAGATTTATGTGTCAATTAAGGGATGTTCTTCTGTCCAAGACTTGCGCGTTCAATGATTATTACCTTATGGGCGCTCTGATTAGCTTCACAGGGGACACCACATCGTATAACTTTTTAACAAAAAGAAGAGAGAGAATCTAGAGGAGGGCTGTCAGATAAACCCCTTAAATATAGATCAATATGCATTTATTGATTGGAGCAAATGGAGATAGTGTGAGAATGAATAACTCTTGCAGAGGGTAATCTGAATAGCAAAGGAAAGAAGAGGGGTTGTGTACAATTCACGGCGATTCTGAAATGTTTTCAATGAATGGAATTCTATGAAAGGAAATGTCGATATGTTCATCGCAACTTCGCATAATTATTGCAATTTAATATATGTACACAGCTTAGTGCGTCTATTTATGCATCTGGAGTGGATCCATAAAAAGTGAAAAACATCTCATTTCTCTATCGCTTCACCTATGGAAAGAGGTCCACATATACATGCTTTCTGGGAAGTGTGAATTTGCCACCGCACCACAGACAGGATGTTCATATAGCCCAGGGGTCTGCTCTGGAGCCGCACGTGGCTCCTTTACACCTTTGCCGCGGCTCCGGGGCGGATACTAGCGAGGGGAGGAGGCACATTGTGCGCCCCGACACTCCCCACTGTGGCGGGCGCTGTACTGGCTGTGACGTCGCATGGGGGCAGTGCGTGCGTTAGTCACGCACCGTCCCAACATCACCTTCCCGCCCGCTGTCAGATCGGAGGGCAGCGGCCCGCATGCTTTAAATGTCGCAATGGTTTTGTGGCTCCCAGTTGTTGTTTTTCTTCGGAAATGAGTCCAAGTGGCTCTTTTTGTCTTAAAAGTTGCAGACCCCTGATATAGCCATACTTGCACACATTAGGATAGGTTGAGAATGACTCTTCTGTGAATGGAAGTGATCCGTGCTGTGTCATTCCACCTCTCTAGAACTCTCCCGCATTCCTTTAGAGCAAGGGTAGGCAACCTAAGGCCCGGGGGCAGGATGCGGCCCAAGCGCCTTCTCAATCCAGCCTGTGGACGGTCTGGGAATCAGTGTGTTTTTACATGAGTAGAATGTGTGCTTTTATTTTAAATGCATCTCTGGGTTATTTGTGGGGCATAGGAAGTCGTTCATTTCCCCCCCAAAAAATATAGTCTGGCCCACCACATGGTCTGAGGGACGGTGGACTGGCCCACAGCTGAAAAAGGTTGCTGACCCCTGCTTTAGAGTAAGAGTTGCCAGGATGTTGTTGGACTAACAGCGCTCACCTGCCCTGGTTATTGCCCCTGTTGGTGGTGGCTGAAGGAAGTTGGAGTCCAGCAACATTGGCTTCGTCTGCCTTTGAGAGATCTGTAAGCCTTTTTCGAAGCCAGACTCATTTCATTCCTATAAACTGTCAGTGTTTGTAAAAAAGCAAAAAAAAGAAGGAAAGGGTTCTGACCTCCCTTTATCTTCTCAGTCTCCTTGTCGGCACAAAAAGAGTCCACAGGAATATCCTTGCAGAGTTTTATTAAAAGTCTTTGTGCAAAACACGACTGAATAACTATACACACCAGCACCAACCAACCCAAACACCAGCCACAGCCCAAACTAACATTTCTCACATATATATACAACTTGGTTCAGACCGCTGAGTCATGCTGACCCAGCTTTATTCGCATTAAAGAAACAGCGGCCATTTTAGCCGTGACACCCCTTCTGTTTCTTAAATGCGAAAAACCCCAACAGAAATAATACATTACAACAATACAACAATACATTATATACATAAACCCAGTTTTGTCATCAATTCATTATGGCATGTTGCTGGCAAAGGCTTGGTAAACAAATCAGCAATATTATCTTGTGATTGACAGTACTCCAGTTTGATTACCCCATTCTGTACACAATCTCTCACATTCGCATGACGGATAGCAATATGTTTTGATGCAGATTTCATTATTTCTGAGCCTGCTAATGCAATGCACGATTGGCTATCTTCATACACTTGGATAGGCAAATCAACTTTACAATCTAGATCTTTTAGTATCTGTATAAACCACATGATTTCATTGCATGCTAGTGACAGGCTCCCATATTCTGCATCACAGGATGAGGTCGCAACAGATCCTTGTTTCTTTGACCTTCATCCAATTATGGAATTGGCAAACATCATAACCATTCCACTTGTAGATTTTCTAGTAGTTACACAGCTTCCCCAGTCCGCATCAACAAATACTTCTAGTTTTTCATCTTGTGTACTAAATATCTTTAAACATACATTTAATGTCCCCTTTAGATATCTGATAAGCCTTTTCAAAGCACACCAATCGGCAGTACTGGGTTTAGATACACGTTGGCTCAGAACATTTGTAGCACATGCAATGTCTGGCCTTGACCACTGGCTTAAATACAACAGTGATCCTATTTTTGAGTGATACAATTCAGGCTGATCAAATTCATCATCACACAGTGTCTTTGGGAAATCTGGTGTCATGGGAGTCTGAACTGGCTTGCAGTTTTCCATGCCAAACTGCTCTATTAAATGAAGAATTTTCTCTTTCTGGCTCAATAGGAAGCTTCCATCTGCTTCCTGCCTTACTTCTACTCCCAAGTAATTGCTTACAGGCCCTAAGGCTTTAAGCTTAAACCTCTTTTCTAGTTGACTTGTGAGCTTCTGGATCTCATCTGTGGAACTCCCTGCCACAAGCAAGTCATCAACAAAGACTAAGAGCATTAGATATTTGTTGCCTGTCCCCTTGGTGTACAGACATGGATCAGCCACACTCCTTTTAAAACCAAGTTTTACAAGGGCTTCATTTAAACACTGGTTCCAACACCTTCCACTTTGTTTGAGACCGTAAACAGCCTTTCTCAAACGCCAGATTGCACCATTCTCCTCTTCAAACCCAGGGGGTTGTCTCATTAACACTTCATGGTCTAAATTTGCATGCAGATATGCAGTATCAACATCAAAATGGTGCACTGCTAGTTGTCTTACAGCAGCAATGGAAAGCATTAAACGAAAAGTTTCACTCTTTACCGTGGGAGAAAACACTTCATCATAACTCTCCCCTTTAATCTGAGTGAACCCTCTGGCTACTAATCTGGCTCGAAAACGTGGTTCCCCAGATGCAAGGGTTTTCCTTTTGTAAACCCACTTGCATGACACCACTCTGCCACCAGGTGGCGGCATTATGACCTCAAACACTTTGTTACGTTTGAAAGAGTCCATTTCTTCTTTCATAGCTTGTTCCCACAAAGCACGTTCCCCAGGGGGTAAGTCTAAGACTTCATTATAACTTTGTGGTTCCACACAACTCACATTGCATACTCTCACTCCTCCTAGGGTCAAACGCTGAGGAGGTACACCCTTGTTTGAACGCTGGGAGCGTCTAGGCACAACTACTTCTTCTCCCCCCCTTATCTCTGGCTCTTCTTCCTCTTCCTCTAGAGAAGTATTATCTATTGCCACATCTTTTGGGGAGATCTGTGCCTCCTCCTCATTCTGCTCCTGTGTTGCCAATGGCTGAGAAGAAGCCTCTTCTCTTACTTGCAGGGGCAGTAGGCAATCAGGGTTGGCATGGATTGCAGTCCATCTGTCCTGGTCAGCGAAGTCTGCACTTCGTGACAGAACCACGCGTCCTGGGCGTAAATTGAAACGCCACCCTTTGCCATAGGACTGATATCCCACAAACCGCAGTTTCTGCGCTCTAGCGCCCCCTTTCTGACGCTGAGCTTTGGGAATGTTTACATGTGCCCAAGAACCCCAATTATGGAGCATTGTCCACTCTGGTTCTTTCCCAAACAACACACGATATGGAATATCTTTTATAGAGCTGGACCAGGTTCTATTAATCAAAAAGTTCGCGGTCAGAAAAGCCTCGCCCCACAGCCTATGGTTGTGGCCCAATCCTGCATCCACTAGCAGGCAGTCCTTTACTGACTGTATCATAGCCCCACGTCTTTCACACAGACCATTTTCAGCAGGGCTATAAGGGTTAGTCAAACGGTGAGTGATTCCCTTACGTCGCAACCATGCCCCAAATTGTTTGTTCAGAAATTCTCCGCCCCTATCTGTTTGCAGCTGCACAACAGGCCGAGCGAAGAGCTTTTCAGCTTGGGCAACCCATTCTCTGAATGTGGGGAAACACTCAGATTTCTGCTTTAACAAAAACAGCCAACTAAAACGTGATTTGTCATCTATTACCAGAAAAGCATATCTGGCGCCCCCTTCAGTCTTCTGTGGAAAAGGGCCTATCACATCACAATGGACAAGTTCTAAAACCTCTTTAGATACTCTGTCGCTTTTAGAAGCCACAGGCTTCCTCTTAGATTTGGCCATTTTACATACATTGCAATCTAGGAAACAGTTACAGCTATTTACTTTTAGGTTCTTGCACACCTTTTGCATTTCTGAAAGCACACGGAAATTGGCGTGACCCAGTTTTCTGTGCAGTTGATGTACACACCCCTTATGAACTGGCAAATTATCCTGAACCACCTGGGCTGCTTTAACAGGCTTGTCCTGCATTACATATAACCCATTTTCCAACTTTGCTTGGCCACATACCTGAGTTCCATTCTTTATCAGACAGCCATCCTGCGTGAACTTAACACTATACCCTGCATTAATCAAACAGCTTACAGACAGTAAACAATAGTCCAAACTGCTGACAAACAGAGTCTCTGGTAGAGTAGTGTTCAAGCACTGCAGGAAACATGTTCCCTGGCCATCAATCTTGCTTCTACGACCATCAGCAAGATAAATTGAGTCTTTTCCATCAGCTGGCTTCTCCAGGGTCTTAAAGTCCTCCCGACTATTGCAGATAATCCTGCTGCTGCCAGAGTCCAGCAACCATGTTCCTCGAGGTATCTTTCTCTCCTCTCGAGAAAATGCAGACACAAACTGAGCAGAGCGCGTGTTCTTCTTCCCTGAAGAGAACCCCTTCTGCTTACGTTTCTGTGTCGATTGCTGTCTCTGCTCCACGTCGTCTCCTGGAAGTCTTGCCCTGCATTGACGTTGGAGATGCCCGGGTTGGTTGCATCTATAGCATCTCCTCACCGCCATGGCCAAGTCCAAAACTTGGCATTGCTCCATTGGCAGATTCTGCTGCTGGCCCCCTTTGCTGTAACTCCTCCGCTCTTGGAGTTCAGCCTGTCTATCTGACCTTCTTTCTGCTTCTTCGGTCAATCTGCCAACCACATACTCAAGGGTCAGATCTCGGGGACGCATACTCTCCATGCTGTTAATCACAGGCAACCAGCTTTCAGGCAAACTTGAAAAGATAATGTAGGTTTGGTCAGTCTCATCATAACGCTTACCTCTCTGCTGTAGTTGAAGAAACAGAGATTTCAGCGTTTGAAGATGAGTTGCCAAACTCTCACCTTCCTTCATAACAGTCCTGAACAGCCTTCTGGTCAGAGAAATTATAGTTCCAGCAGTTTCTCTGACATGCATTGCACTTAATAAATTCCAGCACTCAAACGCTGTGCTGGCATTTGCTACATGCAATAACTGAGAGTTGCTCAAACACAGCATAATTTGGGCACGGGCCCTTTCATCCAGCCGTTTTTTCTCAGCAGAGTCCCGTCTCAAAACCTCAGTTTCAACACAGTCCCATAGTCCATCTCTCCTTAACAACTGCTGCATTTTAATTGACCAACTCAGCCAGTTGTTTTCTGAGAGAAGTTCAAAAGGGATGCCTCCCCCAATATTTACAACTTGGGAAGACTGGAAATCTGCCATCTCTGCTGGTGCTTGCTGAGCCCCTTCTGTGGGGTCTCCAGCAATCTCTCCTGACTCTCTCTTTAGAGTCCAACTGGATGGTCCTGGCTGGCACTCACCGGCTTCTAGCTGCTGCCTCTGTTGACCCTCAGGTCCCGCCTGGCTCTGCAACTGGTGTAGCCGCTCTGTGAGTCACCTACTGTGGTCCTCTAGCAGTTCAAACTGTTCCAGTAGCCGACGCTGAGTGCTTTCCTGATCCTCAGATCCTAGCCACTCCAGCGTCGCTGCAGACAGTTACAGCTTGCCACCAACTGCTCCAACGCACAGCCACTGTCTCCGTACACCACCAGGACTCACCAGCTCCTTGCTGAAATGCTGTCAGTCGTTTTGCACTCTGCACATGCTCAGAAACACTGGGCCCATAACCTGTCAGTGTTTGTAAAAAAGCAAAAAAAAGAAGGAAAGGGTTCTGACCTCCCTTTATCTTCTCAGTCTCCTTGTCGGCACAAAAAGAGTCCACAGGAATATCCTTGCAGAGTTTTATTAAAAGTCTTTGTGCAAAACACGACTGAATAACTATACACACCAGCACCAACCAACCCAAACACCAGCCACAGCCCAAACTAACATTTCTCACATATATATACAACTTGGTTCAGACCGCTGAGTCATGCTGACCCAGCTTTATTCGCATTAAAGAAACAGCGGCCATTTTAGCCGTGACATAAACTATATTTAAAGATATGCTAAAACTCATTCCACATTTTCTCTGGTCCAATTGTTCTTCACCAAAATAAAATAAAATACGAGTTTCTGAAGCTTTCGGAGAGGGAAGGGAGGCATTTTTCTCAAACTTTAGAGTTAGGGTGCTGTTCTTATGTGAGCTAAGTTACAAAGTAGAATAAATTTTTCTTCTGCTTTCTTTTGCAGTTGCAGCTCTCAGTAGCTTCCTGGCCTCACTATGTGCCCCCCCCCCCGCCACTGCTTTTTCACATTTAAAAAAGGCCTTGTGGCTCTCTTTAGCTTGCCAGCCAAAACAACAGAGGGTCCATTAGCCAGAGTATGGGTCCATGTGGTTGTAGTACAGAGCTTAGGGTACGGAACATTATCTACTGCTACGTTAGGGGAGGTCTCTGGTGAAGTCTAAATATAATGCAAGGTCTTAGTAGACCAAAGTTGGCAAAGTTGGCATAGGCTCCTTTAAGGAGTATTAAACAGAGACAAAGTGGTTCCTCTTTCATTAGTACCTTGGTTCTAACTGAATAACCAAGAGCCTGGAGTTTATGTATTCTATGGGCAGCAATGGTTACAGTCACCAAAGGTATGTCAGCGAACACAACTTCTGCCATCCCTGTTTCAAATACATGTAATAAGTTTCTAGGGCTCAAAACAGAAACAGAAATGAGTATAATAGGGCTTCCTGTTTTCATTAAGTTGTGATTGAACAACAAGGTTTTCCTAAGTTCTGGCCTGTTCCTGTAGCCTTTGATACTGACTTCTGATTTGCTCCTCAATCCTACCTCTTGGCTTGGCCTTCAGTTCTGATTTCCTCTTCAGTCCTGACTACTGGCTTCCACCCATGGCTCCTGGTTCTTGGTCCAACTCAGGCTGTTGTCTACAGCTCAGCTCTGATACTGGAAGATATAGAGTATTTACTGCATATATCACTCCGCCTGTTGTGTTGAGGGTCTCTGTACTTCTATCAGCAAGTAATCAGAAACACCGAGCAGGAACACAGCGTTCCATGTGATGATGCAGAGACATTGAGTAATTAGCTCTGTATATTATGGGCAGAGATCCCTTGCTTTGGAAAAAGGTTACTTTCCTCTATGCTTTATGGCAGACACTTCAAGAGAAGCAGTTTGTTGCATAGATGGCCACTAGGTTGTATCCAGCATAGACCCGTTGAAAACATGAATTACATAGATCCGCTAATTTCAATGGCTCTCCTGAATATAACTGAATTGGCGACAACCCGCTATCTTTTATGGAAGCATGAAAGCAAGCAAGGCTCACCCATTCTATGTTTGAGGTTGAAAGTGGCCGCATGAGATCTGGAGCGCAGGAGCAGAGAACCACATCAGAATACTTCACACAACTCATAATTTAGGGAATGCACCCACTGCTGAATGTGGGGTACAGGTGACTACATTCCAACCATGCAAAACTAAGGGGTTTCTGTACACAGACATATCACATCCAAGCAGGCAAGAAGCATTTGCAGTTCCAGAACTCATTCCAGCCTGATAAAAGCTCTCAAAGAAGGCATGGAGCAGGGCTTGGTCAATGGTCTCAGGAGAGTCCTGGGAGCCAGACAGAGATGCCTGGAGTTTGAAGACCATATGGCCTGTTTATATTCATTTCTATCAATGGAATGTGGGGTTTGTCATTGAATGAGCTGGATCCAAAGGTTTCCTTCTACCGCAGAAGGCTTTGTTTGATCATGGAAGGGATCCTTATTTCTCAACGGACTTTCGTTTCCTTGGAAGAAATTGCACCCATATCTGCACTATCCATTTTTGGATTTTGTTGAGACCTTCCCATGATTATTCTCTTTCCCCTTACCCAATTTTTGGTGTGTGTGTGTGTCTTATTTTGGATGTTTTTGGAAGACAAACTTCCAACGGGAGTCTTTGCTTCAACTAAAGGGCACTTATGTGGTGCCTATCGCCACTGGCTGTCTGAGCACCTCACAAACTTTAATGCATTTATGTTCACAAAGCCTCCCATTGATTAAGCTTCTTGGCTTCTGGCAAGGAAGACATTTCCCCTTCATTCCAACATATCTTGTTGGGGAGGGATAATTGTGCCCAGCAGATCTTGTTTTTAACGCTTCTTATATATCGCAAAATACTGTAAGTTAACAGCTTGCTCAGGGAACAAGAATTTGTTCCAGTTCCTGATTTAAATGTTTATGCTAATTGCTATTTATTGGCTCAGATGCAAATGATAGGTTGGCCAAAGTGAAATTTTATGACGAGCAAACTCCCCCCTTTTGTGCAAATTGAAAAAGTGAAACAAGAAGAGGATGAAATGAGCCGAAGATGGTCTTAATGGCTGCTTTTTAATGGGGAAGATAAAATTAAGACTGATTTACGTGGCCAACTCCCCTGTTTTCTCTTATCAGCTCATTTGGCAGGAAAAATGGAAAAGTAATTGTTCCTCTTTCAGTGTGGACCTCAAACCATTATTTATTGGCTGAAATTAATCGCTGTTTATCCTTCATTCACGTGGAAACCGCTCTATCAGCATTATGAACCCCGGCAAAACTCAACTAGTCCCTTGCAATTTAGCCGAGAGCAAGCTCAGATCCTGATGAGCCGTGCCTTAATTTTCTGGGCTGTGGGAGTTAATAAAGACTCCTCTTCTTAGGTGGACATATTTGTATTTCTACAACATTAATAACAAAAGCCCACACTTTCTCTTCTGTGGCATGTAAACTTTTTTTTTTTATGTAGTCAGGGAGGGGGGGATTTAGGCCACCTCTAAAACAAGGGAGGGGAACCTGCGCCCCTCCGGAAGTTTTTGGATTCCAACTCCCATCAGTCCCAGGCAACGTGGCCAGTGGTCAGGATTGATGGGAGTTGTAAGTCCAACAGCATCTGGAAACCACAGGTTCCCCATTCCAGAGAGAGAGAGAGAGAGAGAGAGAGAGAGAGAGAGAGAGAGAGGAGCAAAGTGATAACTAAGCATCTGTTTTGTTTTGTTTTGTTTTGTTAAAAAAAACAACTTGATATGGACCATTGTCCTAGTGATTGGCCAGAAGTCTCCTTGCTATGTGGTCATGTCCTTTGCCTGAAAAGATTTACAGCTAAGCAATATTTGTATCTATCTATCTATCATCTATCTATCTATCTATCTATCTATCTATCTATCTAATCTATCATCTATCTATATCTATCTATCTATCATCTATCTATCATCTATCTATCTATCATCTATCATCTATCTATCTATCTATCTATCTATCTATCTATCTATCTATCTATCTATCTATATCTATCATCTATCTATATCTATCTATCTATCATCTATCTATCATCTATCTATCTATCTATCATCTATCTATCTATCTATCTATCTATCATCTATCTATCTGTCATCTATATCTATCTATCTATCTATCTATCATCTATCTATCTATCTATATCTATCTATCTATCTATCTATCTATCTATCTATCTATCTATCTATCATCTATCTATCATCTATCTATCTATCTAGCTATCTATCTATCTATCTATCTATCTATCTATCATCTATCTATCCTCCTTATGTTTGAGCCTCTTTATGTCCTCCTTCTCACCTGGTGGGTTCTCTGAACTGCCTGCCTGTGCCGTTTTATGCCAAAAGGGAACTAGGTACCTGGGACAACTACAGCTGCATCTTATCTAACTCTCCTGGGGTGGGGTGGCTGTGCTGGCAACCTGCATCCCAGGCAAGAGGCTTTCCATGTTTTTCCTCCTTTCCTATGTGTAACAGGAAAAGGAGCCTTCAATGGCTGCATTTGCTCAATCCAAGAGTGCCCTTGAAAACCACAGAGGGGTTTTCCTTTGTGTGCGCGCGCTCGTAATGAGATTTGCAAGATTAGAAATATAAGAAATAAATCAATAGATTTCACACAACAGTGTGAGGAAGGAATAGGAGAGGAAATTGGTGGAAAATAATTACGTCTCCTCCAAAATATTGTTCAACAGTAAACCATGGTGCACAGGAATGCTTAAGAACAGAAAGTGCTGTAATGTCATTTCACCACACGTTCAGCATAAGTGTATTTTTTTTCTTCGGAAAAAGTGCACCACTACACTGAATACCAAGGATTTGTAATAAAATTATATTTAAATATATTGTGCACAGACAGGACCCACCCACACAAATAGTTAGGAATAGCATGAGAAGCAAATGATGGTGATGATGATCCCCATCTTTTTAACCAAACTACAGCAATGGGATGGAGCCCCATGACTGAAGCCTTTTGCCCCAGTAAAAAACCCAAAGCTGCTTGCATAGGAGAAATTTCCATTTCTACCTCCCCCAGCACACCTAGAGTTTCAGGTAGAACTACCCCAGTCCCTCAGTATGTAGGATTTTATTCAAGACCCTTTGCTCCACTCGAGAGAGCTACATTAAGGACTGTTTCGGTTCCTTGGGATTAGTATGGCTAGCCACATTTGATGTATCTTCTGTATATACCAGTATCCCACAACTAGAGGCTCTGGCTGTTATCAAGAGAACATTGTGTGGACAGCTTGCCTCCTCCTATCAAACTGGCACTGCCCAATAAAGCTTCATGACAAAATTATTATTATAAATTAATATAAGCCAAGTTGATGTCTACTCTAAGATGGATGTAGTGGTGGTTATTTTGACATGGTGGTTTGTTATTGTTCATACATTATTTCTTTTTCTTATTTTAGAATCTCCCCCCCCCCTTTCTCAAATTTACAAACAAAAAAAGTTAGTTTATAAATGACAAAATTATTGCTGTTTTCGTTATTCTATGATGCTCTTTAACGTTAGTCAATTGCCTAGCCACACTGATGAATTTGGGAAAAGATGGGTGTGGAACTACCTACCAGATCACAGCCCCACAGAGTGTTTTCAGCCCCTCCCTGCCCCATGCTAGAGGATGCAGCTTAAAGCCACTCCTAATTTCTGTTCTTGGACAGAGGAGACCCAGCTCATCACAGGAGAAGGTTGAGGACTTGTATGAACTTCCTTCCTGCAGACTAACTAGAATTCACAGAACTTTCATTCTTCTCCAGATTTGTTGCTGTTAAAAATCCTCCCTTACAATTTCTGTACGTCCTGTAAGTCCTCCCTCTTCCCTTCTCTCCTCATAATTTTCTGCTGCTTATAAAGGGGGCTGAGTCCCTCCTACTCATCCCATGTCTCTGCTTTCCAACCCACATTGTTAGCCAGTCCGTCTGAACTTAATTAGAGCCAACTAACATGGGTGATGAGCCAAACTGCCTTGCTCTCTCTTACTGGGTGCTTCCAAGCCATCACTGTTTTCAGGTGATAGTGACTCACACACTGGCAAAGTCAGGTTGACTAATTATATTCTTGCACAACAAGGCCACAGCAAATCCCAAAGTTTTGATTGTGTGTGTGTGTGTGGAAGAAAGTGACAGAAAATATCCTGGAAAGTGTGGGATAAGTGTGGGATAGTGTTATATATTAAGCAATACTGAAAATACCCAAATATCTCAAGGGAAGAGGGGAAAAGCTTGTTTAACCAATGGCTTCAAGTTACAAGAAAGGAGATTCTGACTAAACATATGGAAAAACTTTCTGACAGTAAGAGCTGTTAGACAGTGGAACTGTCTCCCTTGAGAGGTTGTGGACTCTCCTTCCTTGGATATTTTTAAGCAAAGGTTGGATGGCCATCTGTCATGGATGTTTTAGCTGAGATCCCTGCATTGCAGGGGGTTGGACTGGATGACCCTCAGGGTCCCTTCCAACTCTATGATTCCATGAAATAATAATTAGAAAAAATAGCAACACTTGCATTGATGCAACATCCACTAACATTCTGGCAAAAATCAGAATGAAATAGTCAACATTGTCTAATCTCCCTGCAAACAAACCAGGATGACTGTAAGCACCCCTGGACTTATCATAGTGAAATATAAATTCTCATGTAGACAAACTAAATAAAAATTGAGCAGGATGTATGAATGTAGAGTTCCTGTGCCACTCAGTTATGAACATGTGAGTTCGTAGGGAAATATGTGTGAGTCAGTCAGATCTTCCCTTGAATCTTCTCTCCTTCACACAACAGCCCCAGAATTATTTTTTTCTTGTTTTATGGCAGCCTCTTACACTACAAACAAGCAGTGGCAGAAGCAACCATTACATTCCTGACTTTTACATATAACGCAGTCTCGTCCATCAAAATGAGGGGAAGGTGCATATCGAAAAATTCAACCCACCCAAACCTGTTAAACTTTCCTTCAACTTTGTCTCTCCCTCTGCCCCAAATTAGGTCATTAAATTTGACAGAGCTGAAGTTAGCTCAGTATCTAGAATAATTCCTTACAGAACTAAAAAGCCTTTTGAGTATTATTTTTATGATGTAAATGTTAAAATGATATAGGCTTGTTCTAAACCATTTAAGATTATTTTCATTAGTTTTCATAATTGTTGGAGTCCACTTAAGTAATTTATTAGAGGTCCTTTAATGAGGCTATGCCAATAATTGGATCCTTTTTGGCCTTGCTGACCATAGTACTTTCTACCTAAATTCTGTAATTGATAGAGGAATGCACTCTAAGGTCATAGCTTTTGAAAATGACACAAGTTTGATAAAACATATAGGTATATATAATATATCTATGAGGTGGCAGTTAACTAAGGATTGTGGCAAGGTTTATTTGCATAGAAGAATTAACACAAAAAAATGATCTAGAGGAGAATAAGGGTAATGCAAGAACTTTACAAGGAAAAATGGTATTGGAAACTGCAATCATTCACAGGGCTTCTTCTTACTAAATAGTCCAGTATCTCTTTCCAGACATCCTCTTTTCAGTGATCTTCTATGGGAAGGTGTCATAATCCTGCAAAGTCTTATATGCTCTTTTTATTACATTATTAGGGCATTTCTCCTCCCATTTCACAGAAGAAGAAATGTGACTTGAGAGTTGGTGAACTTTCCTGAGGCAAGACAGTAAGTCTGTGCAGAAGAAGAGGGCTTTGAATCCAGATGGTCTTTCGCAAATTCAAACTTGCATCAATCCGCACTGCATTTCAGTGCAAAAATAACACTTGAATTCAGCACAAAATAAAGTAAGATTTCTTTTTTAAAAAAAATATATTTATTAACTTTTCAAAAATTATACAAAAAAAGACAAAAAACAAAAAATACAAAAATTAACATGTATAATTTCATTCACTTATTTTCTTTTAACTTATTTCTCAGACCTCCTCATACCTCCCCTTTTTGTATTCCAATTCCAATTATTCATTCAGCAAATCCTCACCTTTAATTTTCACTTAATTTTACACCTTTCTTTCTTCTTTTTTCCCCAATTATCCTAATCATTACAGCTAGTAACCCCTTATTCAGTCCAACATCAATCTAACATTCACTAATTTTATAATATTTCCCAAGATAGTCCTTAAATTTCTTCCAATCTTCTTCCGTCGTCTCTCTTCCCTGGTTTCGGATTCTGCCAGTCATTTCTGCCAGTCCCATGTAGTCTATCACCTTCATCTGCCATTCTTCCAAGGTGGGTAGATCTTGTGTCTTCCAGTACTTTGCAATAAGTATTCTTGCTGCCGTTGTTGCGTACATAAAAAATGTTCTGTCTTTCTTTGGCACCAATTGGCCGACCATGCCCAGGAGAGAAGCCTCTGGTTTCTTCAGGAAGGTATATTTAAATACCTTTTCCAGTTCGTTATATATCATTTCCCAGAAAGCTTTAATCTTTGGGCACAATAAAGTAAGATTTCTGCTCACACTGCAATTCCAGGACTATGGAAAGAAAGAAAGAAAGAAAGAAAGAAAGAAAGAAAGAAAGAAAGAAAGAAAGAAAGAAAGAAAGAGCCACCCAAAAATAAGATGCAAATTTGCATAAAATTGCCAATGTATATGTAAAGATTTGGAAATAATTGCTATAATTTAAATAGAAATAGGACATATGTCACCATACTGGGGAACACTGTGACCGAGGGATCTTTATGCTTGCTCAGTCTTCTGTCTAGATTTTGTTGGTGGGCAACATCAAAGACCTTGCTTCCCCTCATGCTTCTTTGTTTTGAAACCAGGCTTGGACAGCACCTTCTTCAAACAGAGAACACTTTCAAGTAGAGCCCTGTACTAATGGCTATCTTAACCAAGCCAAAGAAGTGGAACATCCTCCCTTTGTGTATCATTCTTGCCCCACAAAGCTTAAGAGCAGCTGAATTACAAATGATACCCCAGCCGTGAAGCAAAGAGCAGAACCAATGAAACACCAAAAGGACTCAAGTTAGCCTGAATCTGCCCATGACGCAGAATGAGGTGAAAAGATGGATTGCACCACATAACGATAGCCTGGGTATGAAAAATAAAAATAGAAAGAATCTGCAAGTAGAAAAATTAGCAGAGCAAGGAAAGTCTGGGCTACAGTACTAGGGGCAAGTATTGGCTTGTTTCAATGCTTCCCCCCCATTTGCTTCATATCGTACCTTTCTGGGAAATTAGAATATGAGTCTAGTATATAGTATATAATGTTTGAAGGGAAGAGGGTTTTCTGACTGTGCTCAGGCTGAGATCATGGAAGCATCAGGTTGTGAATAAAGCACAAGTACATAGGAGGAGCCCTGCTGGATCAAGCTGAAAGCCCATCTATCCACCATACTTCTAAGACAGACGGACATCTTTCTGGTCTCTGCTCCAGTGGAGACTCCATTCTGAGCTCAGCTATGTATTTTGTAATCTAGAAGTAGAATTTGCCTGCCTTGATTTCATTACTGTTCCTGCTGAAATCGAGTGCAAGACTTTATGTGAGTAAACACTATTTTATGCTTAATTTACAGTCCGTTGTGTGATTTTTTTTATTAAGAGGGGAAAGGGGAAGCCTGTCTGCTACCACAGCCTGGATAAATAAAATTAAATCTACACAGTCTGGTCCCAAAGTTTACACTTTAATGCTTTAAGGGATGGTGTTTAAACTCTGCTAACTAATGGTTTTAAGTCTAAACACTAAACTGATTATTTTAAAACGTTCTGCTCACACATATGAGCAATAAACTGTAAAACGATTTTCCCCATCCTGCCTACAGAACCCATCGAACAACAAGGGCCAACAAGATACCTATGGGAAGCTTGCGAGCAAGACCTCAGCTCAACAGCCCTCTCCCTTCTTGTGATTCTCAGCCACTGGTGTGGTGTGCTGCCTCTGACAAGTGGCACTAAAACAAGTGCTCTTGTGGGCAGTAGCCACTGAAAACAAATGATCAGAACAAGCCAATATCTACCCTAAACAATCTTTGACAGGAAGCCCTGAATATTGGGTGGATCAGACAGCAAGATGGATGCTGACAAACTTACCACATAGGCTAATGTATTTTGTGGCCATGTAGATTTTAAGTTCAGCAATATTTTTTAACCTTAATTGGGCATGAGCAAAGTCCTCACAACAGATTTTGCTTAACAACTGTAAGGGGAGAATGTGCAGCAGCCACATACAGAGACACCGTTTTGTATTTCTGCTAGGCTGTTCTCTTCAGATGTAACAGGAAAATGGAGGCTTAATATCTCCCAAGAGGCCTGGAATTGTCCTTGACTACCATGAGGTGAACATAGGGGAACTCCGGGCTCGCAAAGCTCTCCTTTCTTAATTGTCTTCCAATATATGAAAAATGCCTTTGCATATTAAAAATCCATCATCTATTGGGAAACTAATGGGAGCAAGACCCATCGGGGTAAGGCTTCCATCGCTTGTGTTCTTGGATGGGGGTTGATCCAAGGTTGCAAATGACTTATGAAAATAAATGCACCACATGTGAAAATGATATTATATTTTAAGAACTAAAATATATAAAGTTTCTATGGAACAGTTACATGGGGACAGAGTTCA
Organism: Podarcis bocagei; assembly: GCF_964188305.1. Lineage (NCBI taxonomy): Eukaryota > Metazoa > Chordata > Lepidosauria > Squamata > Lacertidae > Podarcis > Podarcis bocagei. Next base: position 81,404,485 of record NC_138127.1, read on the forward strand.
CGGAATATATATACACAGACATTTTCCTGGGCGATTAATCAAGTTCTTTGTCTCTGTAGGCACACAGAAAATTTTCCCTGCACACAAAATCTGCCATTAGCTTAGCATGTTCTCTTATTTCTGACCAGCATGCTCTGCTCTGCTGATCCAAAGGCCCTTGTGGGAGTCTGTTGGTAATATGCATAGAGTACATGGGAAGAAGATTCTCTCCCTCTCACCACATTCCCCTGTGACATCTCCAGAGCAAATTTGGCACTGGGAAGGGGCATGTGTGCAGGGAGGAGAGGGGGAAAATTCCTTGATGCTAGTGCAATTATTTTGTTCAAGTATCTTCAACCTTTCCAGACCCAGGACCCACTTTGAATCCAAACATGTATTTGAGGACCCATTTCTCAGTTTTAACCATATATTTGCATAGTGGTAGTGCTTGTGATCCATCTTGAATAAGGCTGTGACTCCCTAGTAGGTCTCAACCCACTGGTTGAAGACCAGTGATTTAGCTGGGTTGTATCCGATGTGAGTCATGGCCCCATCTGCATTATATATTCAAAGCACTATCTTTTCACCTTAAATAGTCATGGCTTCCCTATATAATCATGGGAACTGTAGTTTGTTAAGGGTACTAAGAGTCATTCCCCTATTCCCCTCATAGTGATTTAAGAATCAGTCAGTCTTCCCTTGGAACTCTGAGAATTGTAGCTCTGTGTAGGGAATAGAGCTTCCCTTACAGCTCTCAGCTCTGCAAACTACAATTCTTTGGGAAAAGCTATGACTCTTTCGAGGAGTGTGATAGTTATTTAAATGTGCCGCTTGCACCTGAATACAGTTTGTGACATCCAAGACATGAGAAATGTTTGACACCTTATTGAGGAAGGAAAGGAATTAGAGACTCTTCTGAGGGTATCCTTGCCACTCAGATAACATCGATGGCCTGAGAAAAGGGCCTTGCAGGGATAGTGCTGCAATTATGGAATGACCAGATCATTTACATACTGCTGATACACACTTTTATGTTACTGCCATTGGTTTAATACAGCCTTTCTCCAAACTGGTGCTTCCCAGATGTTGCTGGACTTCAACTCCTGTCAGCCTCAGGCAGCATGGTCAATTGTCAGGGATGATGGGAAACACAGTCCAAAACATGTGGAAGGGCCCAGCTTGAGGAATGCTGGTTTAATAAATGCTGCTGCTGTTTTAATGTGTGGACTTGCTTTTTTAATTTTTAATTTTAATTCACAGCTGCTCTTCAGACTCTACATAGATAAATAAATTTATAGGTAGATGCTTATGTTTAATAGCAGCTCTGTGTTTCTTGAAACATACAGCGCCATCTTCAAAAGTTATTTCTTCTCTGTTAAAGTACCTCCCCCCAAAAAATGGAGCAGTACGTAGTTTAAATGTCTCAAAGCAAACTACCTGCGTGCCCTTTCAAACTTTGTTCCACAGAACCTTATTCTCTTCTTCTGCAGTTGATTCCTTATATTTTCAAATTGGATGTTGAAAAAAACCAATACGTTTTGTAAATCAAACCGTGTTTAATTCATTGACCGGAGCAACATGCCTTTAAAAAAGAAGAAGCTGTCTTCTTAACAGTTGCTTTTGCAGGAACCGTAATCAAAAATACATTTCACTCCTTCAGTCCCTGGGCCTCAGATGTTCTTCCAATGTTCAGCGAGACTTACAGGTGATTAGTATCTCTCAGTGTCAGGCTGCAAGCCCCCCAAAAAACCCAGTTGACATTCCTCAGCTGCCAAAGAAATAAAAGAAAGGTGTAGCAAGCAAACAGCATTGCTTGGTTAGCGAGCGGCTACCTCTCATCCCAAGCTGTGACAAATGTTGAAAATCATAGAAACGAGAGGCCGCAATATTGGCTGAAATGTCAGATAGATTAAACGAAAACAGGTTGATTTTTAGCCATGAGAGAAAACCCCAATCAGGTATGTAAGGAGTAGCAGGGAGAAAGGGAGAGAGAAAGAGTTTCAAATATAAACCTCGAAACTGACAAGTGTGCTGTCAAAAGTTACTCACTAGAGACAATCAGGGCCTGAAACAAATCTAACCAGTGTTCTGGAACTGAATGAGTCGGTGGGGAACTCAAATATGGACACAGTGTCAAAAAGTACAAACGTAATTTTTTTCCCCCTTGCCTCATGTAGCTCCTAGCAGCATTTCATTTCTGAAGGCCCGCGAGGCCAACACTTTGCTGAATCCAAGCAAGTCCGAGGTCTGTTCAGTGCCTGGATGGGTGAGTGCCTGGGAGCCATACCCATGAGTTCCAGAAAGGTGAGGTATTAAGGTAAGAGAATTAATAAACCGTAAATCACAACAGAAACAATGGAAATGTCTACAATTTGATCATCAGTATTTAAGTTACAATTTCCAAGGCCACTATTTTCTTCCATCACTTATCGCTTTTGCTTGCCAGGGCCGGCCCACTCATAAGGCATCATGAGGCAACTGCCTCAGGTGGCAGCAGAACATGATACCGATTTTTCTTCCTCCCCTTGTTCTTATTGTAGATATTCTCTCGCCCCTTCTTCCCTGGCAGGAAGAGGGGGAGCCATTTTGGGGTCTGCCTCAGGTGCCATAATGTCTTGGGCCAGCCCTCTTGCTAGCAGTTCCAACTGCTTGACAAAGGAAGAAGTGTTCAAGTTAATCACATGTTCCTACTTTAACAAACCACCAGACAGTGGCAGGGAAATCGCAACGAGTCTCTTGGCTATTTGGAGCATTCTGCATTGGGAAAGGAGTCAGCACCCAGGAAAAGTGAATGCTAAGGAGCTTGCTGCAGGGTGCTCCCAGAATTAAGAAGTACTAACTGAGGGCATTTCCTTGCATTCTATATGATTACGGCAAGGAATTTGGTCACTGTGAGATAATTCCTCTGTACAGCAGCCACAAGGCAGAAGGTATTCTGTAGAAACCCCACAGAGGGCCACCGATTGGGGCCACAGGGAAAATTGGGAGTTCACGCACAGCCCTTCTGGATGCAGGATAGAGGTGGGTATGGGTGTGGGTGTAAAAGCTAACTTATTGTACAAACATAAAATTAACATGCATTGCCCTGCCTGTGTTTGCATCTGGTCCCAGCCATATTTGCCATGTGGTCCTCAGATGGTTGCCTAACGGGAATGTGGCCCCCAGGTTGAAAAGGATTCCCCATCCCTGCACTTGGGCTTTCCTTGATGCTTTTCTTGTGCTTCCTCCATTGGAAATATCGTAGTTTGGATTACTTCCTTTGATTCCTTGCAATAGCATCATCAAAGCCACAAAGCAAAGTTGTTCAGCTTTTCTGGGGAATAACCTTGAATAGGACATGAATAGGGTGCACACAGATACCCTTGGCTATGCCCATGCTCAGAACAAAACCACAATGTACACAAAGTCTTGGGGCATGTTCAAAGTTACAGCTGAATCAAGCAACAAGTGCACAAAGAAGGAGTGATAGCAAAAACTGTGGCTATGAATTCGTTGTTGGGCTATTTCTGGATGTTTTGGAATTAATACAAATCACATTATAATTATGATGGTATTTGCTTATGGGGTAGTCTAAATGCAGCCTCCTAAATTTGTTAAGGCTATAGCAAGCAGAAGCCTAGGCAAACCCGAGACCAGATTTATTTATAAAGGTAAAGGTACCCCTGCCCGTACGGGCCAGTCGTGTCCGACTCTAGGGTTGCACGCTCATCTCGCTCAAGAGGCCGGGAGCCAGCGCTGTCCGGAGACACCTCCAGGTCACGTGGCCAGCGTGACTAAGAGGCATCTGGCGAGCCAGCGCCGCACACGGAAACACCGTTTACCTTCCCGCTATAAAGCGGTATCTATTTATCTACTTGCACCTAGGGGTGCTTTCGAACTGCTAGGTGGGCAGGAGCTGGGACAGAAAGATGGGAGCTCACCCCACTGCGGGGATTCAAACTGCCGACCTTGTGATCGGCAAGTCCTAGGCACTGAGGTTTTACCCACAGCGCCACCCGCGTCACAAGATTTATTTATACTATAATATAAATAAATAAAAACTTATTGGTTCTTTTATAATGTCAATCCACAGCAAACAACGCCTGGAAAAAATGATTTGGGACATGTAAAACATCTGTGGAACTAAAAGTAATGATGGTGCTTGACACAAGGGTTGATGCAAAGAGACTAAGAAATTTGGGGATGTGACCGTAGAGTGATAAAGCCGTGGAAAAAAGCAAAGGTCAAGGAACCATCAATCTATTTGTCTATCTAGTTACGTGGTCTCAGGGGCTGACATAATGATGAACAAGATGAAATGCAGCACCCTTGGGACCCCTCCCCCCCCCCCGCTTTGACATCTTTCCCATCAAGGTTTTGTACCTCTGTTTTAGCTACAGCCTCTCTGTGCTCCTTATGTATTTCACACCCACATTTGCAACGTACATGCTTTCCTTTGAAACTTACATTCTATGTGCTAGAATGCATTTGTTGTTGTCGTTATGTATTGTTTATTGAATTTACTGTATATACTGCCCTATACCCGGAGGTATACTCAGGGCAGTTCGCAGAATAAAGCCACAAAATATATAATCAAAATACCCAATAAACCCCAAAACCACATTTTAAAAGGGCATAGGATCCTCACAAGATTTAAAGTAAGACAATTAACAAACCTGGACAAGAGCCACTTATTGGAATATCTGACAGATGAATAAATAGGCAGGCACATTTGAGCACCTATACTTGCTGAACTTATAAAATGTAATGATGCAAACTCTCTTTCTGCCCACTTATGCTCACAATCTTCTCCCAGGTCATCAATCACAACAGACTCCAAAACTTCGGGGGGGGGGGGCACCAGGTTGGGGAAAGGCCGAGGTAGCAACTTCCAGACAACTTATTCATTACACATTAGTCCTCATTGTTTGTTTGCAGCCAAAACAGCCCACTTCCTATTTCGGGAAACGGAAGCAACTTGCTCTTTTCCCCATGCTGTTTTTAGTGCGTGCGATTTTGCTGATTGGGCGCCCGGGAAGAGTAATCAGAGGGAACCGAAGCCTTGCCACCAGCCGCTACGGGGCAGCAAGCAACCCTGTGGCAATGAAGCTAGGGTTTATCAACATACCTTCCAACATTTTTACCTTTGGATCTGGGTCATGAATATGTGCCTCAGAACATCAGAGGCAGAAGCAATAGGGAGAAGGAGCGGCGGCAATGTTGCACCTCTCCTTTGCTCTTTGGCACCACCAGCCCACAGCTCCACTCCCAGGTCAGGCCTGAGACGGGGGTGGAAGCAGTGGATAGAAGGAGTGGTGGTGGTGGCACCACTCCTCTCCTCCACTGGGCATGCAAGGGAGGTGAGGACAACACCAGCGCGGAGAGCATCTTCACAGCTCTCCAGCCGCTGTTACAAGCTGCCGAAGGGAGGCCTGCAGTGGCAACCATGGGGAGGTTCAGCCGGCCAGCTCATGCTCCACTCCAAGCTCGGCAGCGGCAGTGCTGGAAGGGGAAAGCGGGAAATTCCTGGATCCAAACAGAAGCTGAGAATAGTTCTATGAATCTGAGAGTGTCCCTCTTAAAATGGGGCAGTTGGAGGGTATGCTTCGGCAAAGCTGCAGGGTGGTTTTCTTCAGCCTCGGGTCCCCATATGTTGTTGGGCTACCACTCCCATCTTGCCTGACCATCAGCTAAGCTGCCTGGGAATGATCTGTGGGCCAGCAATATCTGAAGACCCAAGGTTGAACAGCACTCCTTTGGGGTGTGGGTGACTTTTGCAAGCTCAGGGCTAGACTTCAGTCGCTGTGGTTCGGTGATAGTAGCAGCCCATCAGGACTTGGGGCCAATGCACTAAACCACAGGGCGGAGAGAGAGTTACTTTAGCTGTGGGACAATCAGCAAGCAAAGGAATCCCAAGATCCATTGCATAGCATATGGGAGGTGGGATTTTGTGTGATATCTTGCCTAAGGGAGCCTCAGGGTTTACTAGATTATACTGGATATTTAGCTCCAATATTTTGCAGCTTGTGAGTATTCTCAAGGACATAACGGAATAATTGAGTGATTCACCATAGAAACAAATTATACATACTTAGTAATGTATCCCAAATATTTTTTTAAACGGTGGAGGGTTGCTTTTTTTAATCGATTGCATATCCTTGTATTTATACATTCCATATTGCGTCTATATGCTAACATTTTTATTTCCAATTTGGAAAGATGAGCTTCAGAGTTTTGCTCTCGCTTGCCAGCTCTGGGAAGATACTTAAGAGGGCCACTTAAACATTAAGCATATGTTGAAATCCATTACTCTCCGGCAAAGCACTAATGCACATGTTTAACTTTAAGCGTGTCTTAAATCCCCATTGACTTCCAATGTGCATTTTCTAAATTGGGGCTTTTAGGAAGTGGAAAGGGGCTTCTGAGTGATTGTGACCATCTCGATGTAGCTCCTAATGGACAGTTATAAGTGCTGGTGCACTAGAACGGATACATCAGAGTTTCAGAAATAAAGGATGTTACAGACATCAGCTGTCCATTCTATTAATTCCAGCAAAGATGTAATGCTATGGAAATGATGCCTGTGCTAACTTTTATGGGAGTGGAGAGCGAGAGCGAGAGAGAAGACTCATTTAGGTGTGCAGGATAAACACAAAAAGAAACCATTGGGTCATGCACACAAGGCCCTCTTCAACATTGGGGGGCCCAGAGGTGTCCTGGTTTTCGCTGGATGGTGGACTTGGAGTATGTTTTCTGCCAAAAGCTTAAATGCTAAAATCAGTCCAGGGCATAAGCAGGAACAAGACTGGAAGGCAAACCAGGTACCTACGCGAGCGAAGATGCTGATCCAGCAAGTGAGACCCAAACATGCTGGGCTCCTGTTATCAAGGAATGGGGTGGGGTGGCAAGTGGGATGTTTCTTTGGACTTATTTGGGTGGGCTGGGCCTGAGCTGTCTGTTTGCACCGGCCCCGGCATCTGACACCATAAGCAATGGAGGAGGTGAAAGGTTACGGAGATCCTGCTCATATACCTGCCAGAAGGTCCGGCTGGTAGATACAAAAGAACAGGTCCTTTTCTGCCGTGGCCCCGCATCTATGGAACTTCGCCTCCCAAGATACACAGTTAGCCAGTAGCAGCCAACAGGGTTGCATGGGCAGGGCTGTGTTGCTCTACTGTCTTCCCAATGCCACACATCCCTGCCAGTTACTAAGTAGGACAGCTGAAGGAGCAAGGCAGTGAGAAGGCTGGCATGGTGCGGCCGCAGCATCAGGAGCATCAAATTAGCTCTGATGTTGCACCTCTCTCGGTAAGGGGCAGTGACATGTGGCTTTAGAAACACAGGAGAGTCAGGCAGCCTCACCAATGCAGCCCTGGCCAGTTGCTACTGCAGACATTTACTTTTTCTTTATTCATTTATATACCACTCATATGCCAGAATGGCTTCTAAGTGGTTTACAACTGTAAAACCAATGATAAAACCCATGCATATTAGTCTTCTTTGCCTTGTGGCAGGCTGCAAACACATTGTTCTTCAGGCTTGGCCATGTCCACAGAATGGAAGATGGCAGTATCCCCCAGGATGTGCTCTACAGGGAGCTGGCTTCAGGCACCAGGCCCAGTGGCAGATCAACTCTGCAATACAGTGGTGCCCCGCAAGACAAACGCCTCGCAAGACGAAAAACTCGCAAGACGAATGGTTTTTTCGTTTTTGAGTTGCCTCGCAAGACGAATTTCACTATGGGCTTGCTTCGCAAAACGAAGCTTGCCCCGCAAGCTCCGGGGATAGCGGGAAGCGCAGCGCGTCTTCCCCGCTGTCCCCGGACCTCTTTTGAAGCAAGGGGCGGCAGGGAGAAGATCGCTTCTCCCCGTTGCCAGCCCTGCAAGCTCCGGGGACAGAGGGGAAGGCACGCGTGCCTTCCCCTCTCTCCCCGGACCCCTTTTGAACCAAGGGGCGGCAACAGTGAGAAGCGATCTTCTCCCCTCCGCCCCTTGCTTCAAAAGAGGGGACAGAGCGACGCTTCCCCTCTGTCCCCGGACGGTCTCCATAGGAACGCATTGATTGATTTTCAATGCATTCCTATGGGAAACCGTGCTTCGCAAGACGAAAAACTCGCAAGAAGAAAAAACTTGCGGAACGAATTAATTTCGTCTTGCGAGGCACCACTGTACAAAGGTTTCTGCAATTGTGACATGAAGGCTGGAAGCATCAGTCCTGCCGCGTGGGAATCCCTTGCAGAGGACCGCACTGCCTGGAGACAGTCTGGTTGTGCATGAGGAGGAATGACCGCTGGGAGGAGCGCAGAGAGAAGAAACACCATGGGGCATCTGCAACAGCACAACTGGATGCCTTCATCTGCCCCAGCTGCAACAAAACTTGTGTCTCCCGCATTGGTCTCTACAGCCACAGCAGGCGCTGCAACCTCCCAACAGCTTGACCTCACCCCCAAAGGCACACTCCTCCATTGTCTCCCGAGACAGACAGATGCCAACCAGGCTTTTAGTTAGCACCCTCTATTATGCTGGTACAGCTTTCTGTGTTATATTTAAGGGAATTAATGATACAGAATGATCTGCAACGTTTTTGCTGCTGTTTTTATGATAGCGGCGACATTGCTTTATATTTTATATGGGCTTTAATCATTTTAAATGTTGCGAGTCACCAAAGGAAAACATTTGTATTTTGAACGGTGGCTAATTAAACTGGTGGAGTTTAAAATAAATTTAAAAGTTGTAGTTGGCAAACCGGCGTCAGACTTGGAATTCCGAGGCATTCTCCATAAATGTATTTTGGAGACAATGTCATTTCAGAGAGTCCAAATGGCAGGGATTTCCGACAACAGAGTACTATAAGGGTAACAAGCTGTCACATTTCATCTGATGTTTTCTGCATAAGTGATTTTTTCCCGTGTTGCCAATAATCACCCAGTTTGTGTGCAGCCATTCTATAAAGCTATTAGTAATCCATGCCCACCATGTGGGCACCCGACCAGCTAAACTCTTCTTCAGATGATTGTACGAAAGGGGGGGGAGTGTTACATTTCTGTTAATGACTTCCTGCCTTAAAAGCAGTGTTGTCTCTCCAGCAGAGGTGGTGGTGTTTTTTTAAAGGGTTTGCAAACCACTGCCTTAAGTTTACCTTTATCCTGGACGCAGGAGAAACCCCAGTTAATCTTTTTTAAAGTCTTATTCACTTAATGGAAATACTTAGGTGCATAATTACATTGAGCAGCTATTGCTATTGCAAAAAGGAGAAGAAGAAAAAATAATCTAATGGTATTGTCTCTATAAGCGAATGAGGATTTCAGGAGGGGGTGTTGGTGCGACCCCACGTGATCCAGAGAGGTTAATGCAGTTAAAGTTATTTCACAGTCCATTAAGGAGCTTACGGTGACCTCGTGACCTTTGAGCCAACAACACGGAATCCATTATCATCACAATGGAAGTGGCGGAGGGTTCGGCTGACTTGACAATGGGCCCAGGAAATCCCAAGTCAGTACTTAGGGTTACCCCCACCCCCTTTCCTTTCCTTTCTGTTCCTTTTCTTTTAAAAAAAAACATTAAAAAAAAACACCAGCCCATGCTCATTTCTTTCTGCTTCTTTGGTACTGCTATTAACATGCCTTCCTGTAATTTGTAACATTAACATTGCTAAAGGTACAGGAAAGGACACCGAAATGAAGATGTCAGAACTGCTGACTTAGTTCAGCGTATGATAATATGGGCTACATATGGAAATGGTCGAGAGGTAACTAGAAAGATCGAGATGAAAACAGTAAAGAAACTCCGTGGAAATGATGATAAATTATCAAAGCCTGAAAAATCTATTTCGGCACATTTTTATTTCTCTCTGTTTTTTAAAGCCCTGTGTTTAAACGCATTCCTGTCGACTGCGTCCCAATGTGTGTGTACTTTACTTATGCAAATAGTATTTCTGTTGCTGTATCTTTTGAGTTTTATCGATCAGCAGAATTCTGAATAGGATACCCTTGCAAGCTCAGTCATCTAACACAACCTATTGCTAACCTTTCTTAAGGATGGAGCTTTCTGAAACGTGCTGCCAATCAAACCGAAATTTGTAAGTTGGAAGAAACATTTTAATTAAGGAATTTTAAACACAACATTTCTCTCGTGTTTTGTTTTAAAGGATAAACATAGCTATTTGTGCTTGCTTAGAAAATAAAATAACATTCAATTACCCTTTCCTGAATGTTCACTTAGTAACAATAAATCTGTTAATGCTAATAATAATGGTACTTTTTAAAAAAGGGATTTTCAATAAATGGTCATGAAATTTAATCATCCCAGTAAATTAAATGTAAACGTCTCAAAAATCAGTAAACACAAGGATATTGAGTAAGCAGAAATATGAGAAAGGGATGTTGATATATGGGGAAATTATAATAATAAAGTATTATAGCAGCATTAAAAATTGTTTTGTAACTAATGTATAATAACGTATTTAATCACTTTAGTTACTGGGGAGTAAGTCTCACTGAATTCAGTCAAATGTATCGCTGAGTAGTCATGTATAGGATTGCAGTATTGATCAACCATATAGGACATCAACACTGCAATGATGCACATATCTACTCAGAAGTAAACCCAACTGAGTTCAATGGGTGTTACTCCCAGGTAGGTGTGTATAGGATTGCAAATAAAGGCTTGTATTAATCAAGCTGCATAGTAACTTTTTAAGATAAGACTGTTAGAAGGGATTGCACATGAATATTAACTACTTAATTTGCAGGAAAGTAGCATGATCTCCTATCTTGGTTCAAAAATACATAAATGGTTGGAGAAGTTGTTGTTTGCTACTGAAGTTTTTTAAAAAAAGGAGCCAGTGATTGGGTAGCATTTTAAACACACATGGGTCATCAAACTTCTGAGCTAGGAGAAAGCACTTCTGATCATGCTCTGATCTTCATAATTCCTGTGACCCCCCTCCTGTAACCCCCTCTTGAGGGTTGGTGGACTTCCCTTAACAGGACAGGATGTGGCACAGAGTACTGCAATAGGCAGGCAGACATAGGGAAACTGGGTGCCCTGCATTGCACAATATTGCCACTGGACCCTGAAGTTCAGTTGCAAGAATTCTCTGCAGAATGTTTAAAGGAGGGCCCCAAACCCTGCACTGAGTTGTGCTGCACTGTGTGCCCCTCACAATGGAAGCTTTTGCAAACAGAAGAGGCAATCGGTTTTTGCAAAGTGCCCCTTTTGTCTGCAGCCCTGTGCGCTGTCTTGTAGGGGAAGGGCGGTAGCTCAAGAGGTAGACTGGATCCACTTTGCATGCTGGAGGTTCAACCCCTTGTGTGGCGTTTGCCCATTCGTTTAGAGCCTGTCTGTACAGGGGAAAAGAAAGGGTTAGAAATGTAGACCAATAGGAAAGCTGGAGGCAGAGCCTAGATGTGTATAAAAGGGCTTAGCCCGAGGTTTGTTTGAGATGTTGGTGGGTAGTTGGTTGGTTGTAGTGGGTTGGCTGGTTGGGAAAGGCAATTGGAGAAGCAGTTGGCAGGCAGTTGGAAATAGAGTGACAGTTAGGGCAGCGGGTTCTTGAGTGAGGGGAGGTAGAAGAGACAGAGAGAGGAAAATAAGACTAAGAAAGTAAAGAGTAACAACATTTGGAATGCCGTAAAAGTTTGTGTCTGAAATAAAATACCCTCTTCTTTATTAACTTGAGAATCTGACTGAGATTGAAGTGATTTTACCTGGCTGGTGGCAGTAGATTAGTGGTGTACGGGTCAATAGTCCGTGAGACGACCGGGGGCTCTGTACGAATGCCACACCTTGCGTCTCCAGTGAGCTCTGAGAATGTTCACCATTAGAAATCCTGGAGAGCGGCAGCCAGTCGGCGTAAACAACACTGAGCGAGACGGATCAGTGGTCTGACTCAGCAGCTTTCTATATTCCTCCAACACCACTACCAAAAGTCAAACCAACTGTCTGGACCAGGTCTTGGGGGCCATGGGGAGCTGTCTCCCCAACGCACTGCTCACAGAAGCATGGATACATCTTACTGGATGTAAGAACTTTCTGTAAGTGGAGGGGCACAACTGGATATAATCTGTTTGATTTGAAGGCAGAATTCCTAATACACAGAAGTCTAGCTGTGCATAAAAAAACTATGGGTCATCCATCAGGGCTATTTCCATAAGTACAGGAGGGTGTAGCACAAGGAATAATTTTCTGTATTCAGCACCAAGCAAACAGGAGATTGAATCCAGGCAACTACCACATGCAGTGCTATTCCTCCTTCCTCTAGAAGGGTTAAGCCACCATTTGGGAAGTAGGGGCAATAGGTAATGTCTGAAGAGGCTCCCACCCCTCTTCACCATTCTCATTAACCTCAAACGTGGAGAGTGATCTCCTCAAGCAATGAACCTCCTGTATTTGCAGAGGATCACTATACATTTTAAAGCCCTACGTATGGGGAGCCTCCACAAGACCCGAAGACTCTCCAGTCAGTCCACAAGGTCACCCTCCAACTCATGTCGCAAGAATGGTGATGAAGGAGCAGAGCAAGCACACTAACACCCTTTACATGCTAACTTAACCCTTGCAGGTTAGAGGGGGCTCTGGTAATTAGGCAATAAAAAATTGTCTACTCATTTATACCAGAGGTGGGGGACCTGTAGCCCTCCAGATGTTGGGGTCCAATTCCCATCAGCCCAGCCAGCACGCCCAATGGTAAGGGATGCTGGGAGCTGTCATTCAAAACATCTGGTGAGCCACAGGTTCCCCAGCCCTGATTTTTACCTACATCTGTTTTATATACTTCAAAATATAGCATTCAAACTACAGTCTGTGCTGGCTTCCCAGCTAGCATCAAATTCTGCAGTTTGACTGTGGATGCACAAAACACATGTGTGAAAGCAGCTTAGCCATAGCTGGCCTCCTCCCTACCAGAGGTATGTTCTGTGTTTTGTCATGTTTTCACCATGGACTGGTGCTCTATTTATTACACGTGTGGGGAACCTTTGCCCCCCCCCCCGATGTTGCTGAACTACAACTCCCATCAGCCACAGCAAGTACAGCCAATTACCAAGGATAATGGAAGTTGTAGTTTATCAACATCTGGAAGGTCAAAGATTTCCCACACCTGATTTATTAGGTGATTCGCGGAACTTCTAATTGTGCATTTTATGTCTTTAAGTATATGATGTGTCTGAGTTATTAAATCATTTTGGCAAATGTATTTCTTATTTTAAAAAATATGTGTGATAGGAGGGAGCATGGCTCCAGAGCGAGCTGTACATGCATCCTCTTGTGTGGAAATCTGTTTTACATAAATGTGTGGCTGAGAGATGTTGTCTTTTGTGTGCGACAGAGTTGCTGTTTTCGAACAATATGTTTACGAGAAGGTTGAATCTGTGTTCCCTGGAATGAAAGTATCAAATGTAGCAAGGTTGCACATAGCATCCTTGAGTGATCTAGGAGTTTTATAAATATATATATATATATATATATATATATTAAAAGCTGTTCAAGCCTTGATTTTAAGATTTTTGTGACAGCAAAATTGGCACTGTCAACATAAAGGCAAAATATAGACCTGAAAGGAGCGGCAGGGGTGCGGTGGGGGACAACTCCACAACAAGTCTCGGCTTTCAGTGGCCAAAAATAAACCAGTTCTTGGCTGAAAGACATAAGTGCTATTGTGAAATTGATATCCCTTCTTGGCTTATTCCCAGACAATATGTTGCCTTTCTGGGGGCTGATCAATATGATTGATGTGATGTGTGAAATTCAGGAGGGAGCTCCCCTTTAATCAAGCCCACTGTCCTCGACAGATAGGCAGCTGCGGACTAACATGTTCTTCAAACTGTCTCCTCCCCGCTGCCCAAACGGAGGGGAAAAGGAAGAGCAAACTGCAAAAAGGGAACATGAGATGGCAGCAAGCGCGCAGTGCATTGGAGAAATCTGCGCGCACCCCCCCCCCACTGCTCCGAGTGTCATAAACAAGCCACAAAAGATGGTCATTTCAGGCTACTTCGAAAGGACGGTGATGAAGTTGTTCCTATCTGCTTAGCAACTCAGCTTGGGAATCTGGCTGCTTTCCGAGAGCTTCCGCCCTCTCTTTCTCTGTTATAATATTGATTTGCTACTGGTATCAAATTTTTTTGGCTTGCGCAAAGATGAAATAAGTCGAGCTAAAAATATCAGAGGAAGGTTGCAACACTTTACTCTTTTAGACATGATGCAATTATCTGTGCAAAGAATTTTAAGTACCAGCTCTCCCCGGCAAGAAAACATTCCTTGGTCGCGAGCCTATAGGTTTTCCCTACGCTTATACAACAAGAAGAGGCGCTGCTTGTGTTGAATGGCAGCGCTTTTGAAAGGAAAGGGGAAAGATAGGGATTGTGTTCTTTCAAAAGCAAGCAGCAATTAAATTGTTAACGCTTTCCCCTTAGATGGTGTTACAAATTAAACCGATTACATTGAATCGATTAACATTACAGGAGGTTCTTCCTTTTTAATAATAATTTTTAAAAGGTTTCCCATGGTTGTTTCGGAGGTACGAACCTCATTTTGTTAACCTTTCCATGTGTTGCAAGATTCACTGATCACCACCTGGTGCCAGCTTGCCGACTAATTATGTCATAAGCAATCTCCTAACCATGTGTAGTTAGCTCTGCCTGGAAAAGATAGAGCGCCTTAAATGGCTGAATACTTTTCTCAGAGGAGCATTTTGAACCATCGACAGACAGCTAAAGAGAACAACGAAGAGAGCAAGGGCAGGTGAATAACAGTTGGCTCCTCAGATCCCTCGATGGAACGTGTTCTTTTCCCAAGATCTCAGACAGAAGCACCCATCAGGAATCTCAGCTAGCGTTCCAAAGGCAGAGCATCCTTTGAGCCTGGTTTCAACAATGCAAAGGTGGCATACAAATAAAGCTATGTATGTATGTATGTATGTATGTATGTATGTATGTGTGTGTATGAAATTCCCACCAACCCCAGCCAGCATGGTCAATAGCCAGGAATGATGGGAGTTGTAGTCCAACAACTTCTGGGGAGCCACATGTTTGCCATCTCTTCCCTGTAAGCACTAGCAGTTTCCTCAGAGGCAAGGACACCAAAAAGATAATAGGGGCTATGTATGGAAGTGAGAGCTGGACCATAAAGAAGGCTGATTGCCGAAGAATTGATGCTTTTGAATTATGGTGTTGGAGGAGACTCTTGAGAGTCCCATGGACTGCAAGAAGGTCAAACCTCTCCATTCTGAAGGAAATCAGCCCTGAGTGCTCACTGGAAGGACAGATCGTGAAGCTGAGGCTCCAATACTTTGGCCACCTCATGAGAAGAGAAGACTCCCTGGGAAAGACCCTGATGTTGGGAAAGACAGAGGGCACAAGGAGAAGGGGACGACAGAGGACGAGATGGTTGGATAGTGTTGTCGAAGCTACCAGCATGAGTTTGACCAAACTGCGGGAGGCAGTGGAAGACAAGGGTGCCTGGCATGCTCTGGTCCATGGGGTCACGAAGAGTCAGACACGACTAAATGACTAAACAACAACAACATGTAAACTCTCAGTTTACTCCGAACCTCTGCTGGTTGTAGGTATGACCCAACCTGAACTTTGCCTGTGGATTTCTCTTGGCTTCTTTTGGAGCTGTCCATGGTACTGCTTCCTTGCTGACCAGACTCTCAGTTGCGTCTTACTTCAACAGCAGTGAGGGGTCAGTTTCCTTCACCAGACCTGATGGCAACCAGCTATGGCACTTGCAATTTTGTCCTCCAAGAGATTAGAACGGGACGGGGGGGGGTGCTCCAGAGGAATGACCCTCCCTCTACTCTCGCATATGTTGCCTGAGGCACTTTCTTCGCTCTGTTTCGTACCCTCCTCACGTTCCATTTTGTTTATTCCTGGACCTTTCCGGCTGCTCATAATGGCTTCCGACTCTCCCATCTTATTCCCAACAGCCATTTATTGCATGCTGCCATTCATACCTACTCACAAATCCATAATAATTCCACCAAAATGTCTGTATGATACCAGTTTTTTAAAAGACTTTTCAAAGGCCAGGCCTTGCCTCCTAAAGCAGAGGGGCAATCAAACTAGATAAAGAGGCTCGTTTCCTTCAATCAAAGGAGCAGAAATAATGAATTTCACTGAAAACTGTGTTGTCCAATGGGCAAGAAAATTATTAACTTTCTTTTGCAGAGGTGAGATACAACTTGCAACTGTTTTACTCCCAGAAACCATGCAGCCCAACGTGATAAGAGGAAGTATTACAAAGTAATTAAACATTTCAAATGAGTTCAGCAAGCCACATATGGAATGAGTTGACACACCCACACTTACAGTGATTGTATACTAATAATAGTGGCACTGGTGGTTGTGTTAATGATCACTGTTTGGAAATAGCTGTGGAGGATGAGTATCCCATTAAATGCAGGTTCACTAAAGTCAAGCACAAGGATTTCACACGCTGAGAGGAGTTGGGCCACTTTGGCGTGTACTGCAGATAATGTCTAAAGCACAAAGGCTGCCAAAATCTTATTTGTCCTTCAGATGAAGTCCATATTGACTGTCTAAAAAAAACCCTACCCAGCAACCCACCCTCTTTGTATGAGCCATTATTTTCAAATTGTTTCCCAACTTATACTGCAGTTGAAAATTGGACAGCTCTTCAATGGTGGCTGCATTTCAATTGATTATCAATACAGTTTTTCAGAATTAAGAATATTGTTCTATTCTTTTCCTTGGCATCATGTTGACTTTGTGTGGTGGTCATTTCAATATTGCTGTACAATTTTGTGTTGGACTCTTTGGCATTAAGATAACGCACGAGAGAATCAATTAGATTTATTATCTCCCCTCGAAGGGTACGGTAGGCGATAAGGCAAACTCTATACATAATGTAGGATTTATTTTCAAGGGCTTCTATGATTACATAGCTGCAGTTATCCAGGTGCAACTTGGAGTGTCACATACAGATGCCTGGAAGTTTCTGTTTAAAACACAACAAAACAGGACTGCATTATAAAGGGTTTCCATGGTGAGTTTGCATGGGCAATTTATACAGGGAAAGGACACCAAGAGGTGAGACTCTTCCAGATGGATGAAAAGGCCTTTGCCATAGATGGTCATCTTTGTATTGTTTTAAAATCTATTTTCAGGATTTTTGTTTCATTTTGTAAATCACCTTGACCCACATAGAGAAGGCAATTTGTAAATTAATACATAAGTATTACAATAAAAATTCATTGTAACTCAGGAAGCTGTCTAGTACCATCAGACTATAAGTCCATCTAGTTCAGTTTTGTCTACATCAGTAGCAACCTCTTCAGAGTTTCAAGCTCTGCCTAGAGATGTCAAGGATTGAAACTTGAACCTTCTACGATCAAAGCAGGTGTTCTACCACTGAGCTACAGTCCCTCTTAGCAGTGCTCCTCCTTGTGGTAGAAGAGAAACAAGATAATAGGAAAGTAACTGTTTGTTTCAAGCAGAAACATCTCACATACTTGTGCCTCTGAGTTGCTTCTGACATGATAGAAGACTTTCCAAAGAGGGAGTGTGGATGCTTCTACACTGAAATGTTATATGGAGTTTTACCACCCATGAGCTGTGCCCAACAGAATGCAGGGCTCCTTTTTGCCAAGTGGAAGCACACTTATAAGAATGAAAAGCTGTAAATGGATTTGCAGTCCATCTTTAACTTGCTGGTTTCTGCTACTTGAGACGTCACTACTGGTTTTGGGTTGCTTCGTAAATGGCAGTTGATGCTTTTACAGCACTGGATACAATTTTGTGCTTTCCCCTTATTAATTACTTATTTATTCAATTTCTGTACTCCCCTTCATTGTGAGGATCACAGGGCCATTTACAATATAAAGTGAACTAGGCTAGAAATGCTCCTCAATATCAGCTTCTCATAGCAAGGAGAGCCTCCTCAGAGGTTTCCGAAACTTCTAACATTCCCAGTTAGAAGAGTTTGGATTTGATATCCCACTTTATCACTACCCGAAGGAGTCTCAAAGCAGCTAGCATTCTCCTTTCCCTTCCTCCCCCACAACAAACACTCTGTGAGGTGAGTGAGGCTGAGAGACTTCAGAGAAGTGTGACTTGCCCAGCAGCTGCATGTGGAGGAGCGGAGACGCGAACCCGGTTGTCAGGGAACTGCCATCACAGTCAGGAGTGGTGGAAGGGCTCCCGAGCGATGCCGGAGAAGGTCCCAGCAGGAAAAGAGAGGACTCAGTGACCTCAGTGACTCAGGGAAGGAAATCAGCGTTACACCAGGGAGAAAGGCGGCCAGAGGCGGGTTTCGGAGGGATGGCTCCAGGACTCTTCGCCAGAGACCAGCGGGGAGAGCATTGGTCCTCCACTGCCCACACCCACCCTGCGCAGAAGACTTCCGCGCAGGGAGGCTAGGTGGAGACTATCCGTCAAGGAACTTTTATGTTGGAAGAAGTTCAGGAAACGCCCACTGACGGATTCTGCCAGTGACTGAGACAGACGCGGAATCAGGACTGTCCAGCCAGGGAAAGGTTTATCCAGGCAACCTCACCGAGAGTGGCAGCAACTTACGCACGAGCAACCCCCAATTCCCATTACACCAGTTCACCGGATTACGAGACTACCACTCTTAACCACTACACCACTTGCTCCAGTTACAATGTTCCATCACTTTCCCTTCTGAGAGAATGCCCTACTTCTGGTTTCTTCTTCCTTTTATACTACTACTAGTCATTCTTATTTGGAATAATTTCTGAATTTGGTTTAATGAGTGACTTCGGTTAGAACAAGCCTCAGTTCCCTGTGTTTGGGTGTAACATGGAACTCTGGTTTGCTCGTGACATCGTCACAGCCATGTTTGACAGATATATTTCAGACCCAACTAAGCTGCTCTGGCTATGGTTTTAGAACCCAAATTTTAAATAGTGAGTAAAATATGAAACTCATCGCTGATTACTCATCTGTGAATTAGATTCATTTGGAAGAAATAGATGCACAAGATATGTAGCAGGGAAACAGCCTTCACAAGTCCCAGTTCTGTAAATGAAGCATCAGATATAATGAAAAGCTTGGTTGGAGACATATTTGTCTGCTAATTGTTGTTATAGTTAATATTTTTTACAAACAGAAATGCTTTTAAAGATAAATACCTCTAATGCATCTATTGATTTCCTTTATTTAAACTATTAATAAACTGACACAAACAGTCTCTTTTTTAAAAAAAGAGAAGGGAATAAAATAGGATGCAGGTACCCACAAAATGTTTTCTGTGTATTTCCAAGCAGTTTATGTATTAAAACTGGAATTAAAACTGATTGGCTGATAATGAGTGCAGATGCTGACCTTTGGAGAGATTTATTAGTCCTGCAAACGATGAACTGGGCTCCCTGCACCTTGTGACCTTGACAGAGAGATACAGAAATAACCTATGGTATATTTAACCCTTTCTGGGTGCTAAAAATAGATTTAAATACAAGAACTATCAATGAGTTAAATGTTACTGCTAGATCAAAAAGTGAGATTTTGGTGGGGGAAGAGAGTGCTATGATCAGCTGATTCTCCAGCACTATTTTGGAACCTTGCAGATTCCTTTTTTCTGCATGGTATACAAGAGAGATAGAAAAAACGTGTGTGAGATACATTTTTGTAAACTCTAAATATTGGTCGAAATATTGGGAAATTCTGGAACAAGAGGGAGATAGACTGAAATTGCAGAGTTTTGAGAAACTAAAAAATAAAGTGCGAAATTGGCTTCATTATTATCGATAATGGAGGCATATAATTCGGACAAGAAAATTGGTTTCCAGGTGGAAAAATCAAAATTAGAAACAGAACTGTTAGAACCCAAAACTAAGATTTTGTCAAGGATGTACAATCTGCTGTTGAAATGGAATACTCAGGATGAAACGGTGAAATCTGTTATGATTAAATGGGCACAAGATGTTGGACATAATATAATGATGGCTGACTGGGAACAGTTATGGACCACAGGTATGAAGTTTACGGCATGTAATGCCTTAAGAGAGAATATTATGAAAATGGTATACAGGTGGTACATGACCCCAGTCAAGCTTGCAAAAATCTATCATTTGCCCGATAACAAATGTTGGAAATGTAAAGAAACTGAAGGTACATTCTTTCACCTTTGGTGGACGTGCCCAAGGATTAAGGCTTTCTGGGAGATGATCTATAATGAATTGAAAAAAGTATTTAAATATACTTTCTTGAAGAAACCAGAGGCCTTTCTCCTGGGCATAGTCGGCCAATTGGTGCCAAAGAAGGATAGAACTTTTTTTTATGTATTCTACAACAGCAGCAAGAATACTCATTGCAAAGTATTGGAAGACACAAGATTTACCCACTCTGGAAGAATGGCAGATGAAGGTGATTGACTATATGGAACTGGCGGAAATGACTGGCAGAATCCGAGACCAGGGAGAAGAGTCGGTGGAAGAAGACTGGAAGAAATTTAAAGACAATTTACAGAAATATTGTAAAATTAATGAATGTTAGAATGATGTTGGATAGAAACTAAGTGGTTTTTAGCTGCAATACTATAAGGGAATATGAAAAATGGATTACTAATAGGTAAAGATTTAATGTTACAATATTTTAAGATTAAAGATTAGGATAAACAAAGAGGGGAAGGATTTGCTGAACCAACAAACTGAATTGGAATACAAAAAAGGGAGGCGTGAGGAGGTCCGGGAAACAAGCTAATGAAAAATAAGTAATGGAAAGATTGAGTTGTTTTTAATTACTTTTATTTTGTATTTTTCTTTTTTCTATTTTTATTTTGTAATATTTTGAAAATCTTAATAAATATCTTATATATATATATATATATATATATATATATATATATATATATATATATATATGCAGGTTTTGGTGTCTTCGGGTGTCTTCCCGTGTAAGAGTTGGGGTGTCTAGGCGACGTTTCGACGAGGTCTCACTCGTCATCTTCAGGCTGGTGCTTTCGGCTTCTTGTTACTAGAACAGAGCAGGGTCTCAGTGTTTGAGTTCCTATAAATACTGTTGAGGGGGTGTGGTGTATAGCCTCCAACGTTCTGGGCAGAGAGGAAGTTCCCAGGTTAATGTGCCTTTTCTTCTTTTGTTCATTAATTACTTGAGGGATATCTTGAGTGATTACTTGAGTGATATTCTGAGTACCACTTAGGAGGGTCATTAGGTGTGGATTAGTTGCTAAAGCTTTCGTGTCTTGACCTCTTGAGCTTGTGAAGAGTTTTTCTGAGAAGATGGCTGTACTGCACTTAGTTGTGCTCTGGCTTGGCTTCGTGTATAGGGGCGAGCTGTGGTTTTGTGCCCTGTGCCAGCCAGATCTGTGTAGGGATTGCAGGGGGGTGCAGCATCCGGAGGTGCCACTATGGTTTGGCTACTGGATGGTGTCTGTAATTTATCTGTGGAGAGGGTCTGGGTTTGGGTCTGGTGTGGTTGATTGGAGATGGCGTTCTGTGTGCCTCTGGTTCTGGTGTCGGTTTTTTTTGGGGAGGGCTAATTTCCAGATGTCTGGCAGGCGGGACGTGTCGTCATGCTTGTTCATGTTGTGAGGGTGTTTCTCTATCTCGATGGCTTCCATGATTATTCTCTTGTGGTGATGTTCCATGTTAAAGAGCAATTTGGAATCTGCAAAATTGATTTCGTGTCCTGTTTCTTTCATGTGTTGGTAAAGAGAGGAAGTTTTTTTCTTCTTTTTTGACGGCATTCTTGTGTTCTGCGATACGTGCATTTATTCGTCTGTTTTTTTTGTCCAATGTACGTGGCTATTTATAGGAACTCAAACACTGAGACCCTGCTCTGTTCTAGTAACAAGAAGCCGAAAGCACCAGCCTGAAGATGACGAGTGAGACCTCGTCGAAACGTCGCCTAGACACCCCAACTCTTACACGGGAAGACACCCGAAGACACCAAAACCTGCATTCCTGTACCCGTGAAAATCTACGAAAGCAAATATATATATATATATATATATATATATGATATTTATTAAGATTTTCAAAATATTACAAAATAAAAATAGAAAAAAGAAAAATACAAAATAAAAGTAATTAAAAACAACTCAATCTTTCCATTACTTATTTTTCATTAGATTAAGATTTCTCTCCCACCTTACACCAAGAGTTTTAAATATATGAATTAGCTCATTTAAAAAAACAGTTAATGCCCCACCACAAGAATATTCTATGTCCCTGTTGTAATATTTTGTCACGATCACTTCTGAATCTAGTGGTACCTTGGTTGTCGAACGGCTTGGCTCCTAAACACCGCACACCCGGAAGTAAGTGTTCCTGTTTGCGAAGCCGAACGGTTTTTGGAAGCCGAACGTCTGACGTAGCTACCGCAGCTTCTGATTGAGTACAGGAAGCTCCTGCAGCAAATTAGAAGCCGTGCCTTGGTTTTCTAATGGTTCCAGGAGTCGAACGGATTGGCTGCCTCCGGTTTTGTTGGAAACACAACTGCTGGCTGCAAGCACCAACTCATCCTCCTCCCTGAGCTTGATGGTGGCGGCGCTGGAGGGAGGAAACAGGACATTCTGGGATCATATCAGAAGCCAGGCTGTAATTCCAGGAATGTCCCAGTAACACTGGGACACTTGAAGGGTATGCCCTCTTCCTATAGGCCCGATCTACACACCCAGACAGATGAAGAGAACTAGGTGAGTGGAAGATGCAACTCCTTCTTGCTCCTTCCACTGCTCACTTGCTCAGCATCAGCAAGGAGCAACAGCAACAGGGCTAGAAGGCACCAGCTAATAGAAGTGGAGGGCCCTAGTGGGGCGTGGCCTTGTCTATTGCCTGATGGTGCTCACTACTGGTGCCAGTCCTCAGAAATTGCCTGCAGTGAGCTATTTTTAAGATCTGCAATCAGTGTCAAAATAAAAAAATTCCTTCCAGTAGCACCTTAAAGACCAACTAAGTTAGTTCTTGGTATGAGCTTTCGTGTGCAAGCACACTTCTTCAGGTATCTGAAGAAGTGTGCTTGCACACGAAAGCTCATACCAAGAACTAACTTAGTTGGTATTTAAGGTGCTACTGGAAGGAATTTTTTTATTTTGACTATGGCAGACCAACACGGCTACCTATCTGTAACTGCAATCAGTGTATTTGACTCAGTGGAACTTACTTCGAAATGAACGTGCAAGTCTCTCATGTAAACATGCCCTGCCAAAGTAAACGTTGTTGTTTAGTCGTTCAGTCGTGTCTGACTCTTCGTGACCCCATGGACCAGAGCACGCCAGGCACTCCTGTCTTCCACAAAGTAAACATACCCTATGCCAAAATCTTCTGGAACTGAACATTTGCATTTAGTGTTGGTTTAGCACCCATCCCATAGCCTGAAGTCTCTCTACCCAAGCTTACCAGAGTGGTCTCCACATTGGCATTAGAATTCCCAAGGCTTATTGTCTTGGATGACTTCAATGATCATATCATGTTCATACCTGGCTGGAACAGTTCGGGTTTTCATAGCCACGGGCCTGTCCCAAATGATTTTTAATTTTTTTAACCCTTTACAAATGCTTTCAAATAAGTGAATGAATGAAATAGGACCTGTTCCCATATGCTGGGCCTTGTTTGTTTTTCTGAATAGGGAAAAGATTATCTAAGGGTGTTGAAAGTTGATATGTTTCCCCTTGTCCTGGACAGATCATTGCCTGGTCAGGTTTAGATTCTGGACAACTGTATAAGTGCACACCCCCAATATTTGAACTGCTGGGCTGGGTATCATGCGAGTGTTCCTTTATTTCCAAATGAATCATACAAGTTCGGTCCATCCGGCTAAATCTATTCTGAGAATGCAACAACTGGTTACACGGGCATCTCACAGATAAGAGCAGGGTTGTTTTTGCTCTGCTTCGGGAAGCTCTGTGATCAAGACGGCAATCTGTTTTGTCTGTTGCCTCTGACAGTATCAGAGGGGACCTGGCTCGGCTAGATTGATTGGTACCTCCAGCCTAGCCATTTCCGTGCAGAATGGCTAGGTTTTTTGCCTAATGATGTTACATTTGTCCTGCAGATGATGTAGAGCATGCTACAGAGAATGAACAGCTCGGCTCTGATCGCTCCTTATTTGGCAAGCACTCACATTTCACACCAACCCTCTTCAGCCCCATTAATATTATATATAGATACCCTTGTCACAGATTTACATTCGGTGATCCGAAATCAGGACGGAAAGGGTGAAATGTATGAGGGGGGTAGGGGTGAGGAGGTGAGCTGATTTATTATAGGGAATGTTGAAGAATAAAAAGAAAGTGATCAAATTTATATTAATGGTCTGACCTACATTCCCAAGCACTGTCTCTCTCTCTTCCCCCCCCAAACACAAACACACACAAAATGCAGAACTAAAGCTTCCATAGCTATGCCTCCATATGATAGATTTCTTTAGAGCAGGGGTAGACAATATAGGGGTCCCCAGATATCCAGTAATACTGCTCCCATCATTCCTGACCATTTACTATGGTGGCTGGGGCTGATGGGAGTTGTAGTCCACAACACAACGAAGGTACCATGTTGGCTAACCCCTGTTTTAAGAATAAAATCTGCTGCTTTAGCTGTGCCATTTGTTATTTCTAGTGTTAGCTTCTCTACAACTTAATGAATGCTTTCTTATTTTCATCTCTTTCTCTTATTAAGGTTTGGAAATGGGGTCAGATCAAGATAAAGCTGGCTGAACGTACGGTAGTTCTCTCTCTAGCAACACAAGAACGGGCCTTTTCTGTGGTGGCTCCCTGTTTGTGGAATACTCTCCCCAAGGAGCGTCACCTGGTGCCTTCATTACAAATCTTTAGGCGCCAGGCCAAATATATTCCTTTTCTCCCAGGCCTTTGGCTAATTAAACAATCTATGACCTTTTAATTGTGCTTGTGGGAGGTGGGTTATTGGTTTGTTGTTGTTTTCTGTTGTGTGTTTTGTGTTCTCATTTTGTATTTTTATTTTGTAAACTGCCTTGTGATCTTTCGATGGTGCTATACAAATTTAGTAAATAATAATAATAGTAATAGTAATAATAGTGATAATGATAATAATAATAAAAACAATGGAATATAAGTCCCCCAATACTACAGAAGTCATTAATAAATTGTCCCATTGATATCAATGCAACCTAAATTCAATAGCTCAGTCTGGATCCAACCCAAGTTTGGCACAAAATGCATTCATATTTTCAAATGGTCCTTGAGAATATTGCATCAAGTTCAGTCATTGCTGGCAGGGTGGTAGCGTACTTGGTAAAGAGGCATCTCTGCAGCCAATTCACACATTGCAATTTTACTGCTAAGATATTTTGAGTGTACACTTTAAGAGGCATAGTGTGATGGTGCTAGCATGTATATCATGCACGCTGATGCTTGGTGGCAAATCCAGATTTGCTATTGTGCAAAGTATTAATGACTCTCGGCCTTCTTTATATAGGCTATTACTCAGCATCTTTCTTTCCTTTTTCACCAGAGTTTGTTATAAACTCTCCAAGGTTATGGGCTGTACAAAGCTGTCATATCAATCTTAGAAGTGAACTGAATCAAAGTTTGAAATTTTACCTGCATTCACCCGTGGTGAACATATGACGTAGGAAGCTGCCAGAATACTGACTGACTCAGGCCACTGATTCTGCTCCCGCCTCACACCACCACCAATTTCTGGACACTCAGAACTTGATAACTTGAGAGAAAGGCACTATTCATGTGCAAATTAGGACTCATAAACTGAAAATTAAAAGAAAGATGGAATATTAAAGGTGCCTGTGGGATGGCTAACTCTATCAAAATGAGTAGGACTTCAGAGGACACATGTTTAGGATCTTAAGTATTAATCTTCTAGTTTAATGTAGATATTTAGTGGCCTGACTGCAGGCAGTGTTGGGTGATGTGGATTATTTGGCTGCATTTCAATACGGTTTTATACCTAGTTATGGAACAGAAACAGCCTTGGTTGCTCTGTTGGTCGCATCAGGGAATACAGTAAGTAGAAGGACTACAACCCAGTGAGTTCTCCTAAACCTCTTAGCAGCATTTTTGGCCACCAAGCATGGCATTTTCTTGGGCCAGTTATCTGGGCTGGGCTTAGGAGTCATGGTGATATACAGTGTCTCTGGTCCTTCCTGAGACGTCATCATGAGAGAGCAGCCTTTCTCCCCCCAGTGACCATTGGTCTGTGGGGTGTTCAAATTCAATTCTGAAACTCATGCTATTTAATATCTATGTGGAGATACTGGGAGGCATAATCTGGAAGCTTGGGCTGAAGTGCCATTGGTATGCAGACATTACTCAATTCTACCTCTCTTTCCCACCAACTCATCTCAGAGAGGCTGGGAAACCCCTAAACCAGTGTTTGGAGGCCATTTTCAGATGTATGGGAAGATGCAATCCAAAGCTTAATACAGAGGTGGGGATATTGGACATGTTGCAAGTGGGGAAACTGGTAAACCCCAGAGAAAGGCGTTCAGCTTGGCTTCACGAGGTTGCACTCACTCTAAAGGAACAAGTTTGCAGGTTGTAGGTACTGCTGGACTCATCGCTCACTGGGGAAGCTCAGATCATGATGATGGCTAGGAGTGCCTTGTAGGAGCTTAGACTAGTGCACCAACTGCAACCCTATGTAAAGAAGTCAGATCACAACTCAGTTGGCCATGCACTGTCACATCCAGTGCATGCCTTTGGGAATGGCTCTGGTACAAAATGCAGCCACCCTGTTACAGTTGACTCTTGGGTTACGTTACTCTTGAGTAACGTAAACTTTGGGTTGTGAAAGCGGCAAACTTGGAAGTATTGTTTCCGGGTTTTGCCACTCGTGCATGCGCAGAAGTGCTCTATCGAGCCACGTATGCGTGCAGAAGCGGCACCTCTGGATACAGATTCTTTGGGGTGCGCACGGACCCCCCAAATGAATTAAATTCGTATCCAGAGGGTCCACTGTATTACTGGTAGGGACAAGGCAGCCATAACGTGTAACACCCATTATGTATCAGTTGTACTGGTTGCAAGTGTGTTTCTGGGCCCAGATCAAAATGCAGGTTATTGTCTTTAAAGCCCTGAAGGGCTTGGGACCAGAATACCTAAAGGACCACTTGCACCCATATAGTTGTACACATATCTTGACATCTAGCTCAGAGAACCAGCTGTAACTCATGCCTGTAAAGGTGATTAGGCTGGTCAACATGCAAAACAGGGCTTTCTGGCAGTGGTACCCCTATTATAGTATGCAATTTCTATGGATATTATGCAGGTCCCATCGCTCATGGTTTTTTTTAAAAAAAAAGCTTTAAAGGCCTATTCTCAAATTATGTTCATCTCCTCCAGTGTTTTTTAGGGGAATTAATGCTCTAACGTACCTGTTTACATATGGAACATGATATTTTAGGATCCTTCTAACC
Organism: Podarcis bocagei; assembly: GCF_964188305.1. Classification (NCBI taxonomy): domain Eukaryota; kingdom Metazoa; phylum Chordata; class Lepidosauria; order Squamata; family Lacertidae; genus Podarcis; species Podarcis bocagei. The sequence continues at coordinate 81,431,795 of NC_138127.1, forward strand.
ACATCAGTGGATACGAAGCAAAGTTGAGAGTAATGAAGCCCAAATATGACAGTGTGTGAACCAAGGTGAATTAATTCATGTCTAGCTGTATATTGATGATAATCAAGAGGTATATCGAGCATGAATTAATATTACCATCAATGCAACAAGCCATGAATGATCCTTTAATGTCTTCCCGCAATTACAAATTTTTCTTACAAAATGCATTTAAATATTATATACATTAATTTAGTTTCAAGGCCCAAAATTATGTCGCACAATATTAATCTCAACCCTCTGTATTCTCTTATAAGCCAGTTATATCACTTGATTTCTTATACCTACTTTATAATTACCTTTAATTACCAGTTTATAATAAGTTTATTCTGTTAATTCAAGGTTGTTCATGCCCTGAAGCATAAACCAATAACAGTATCATTTGAACCTGTGACTAATTAGAAATGTGTAGTGCCATTAGGTAACTTGTTAATGGAAATAATTTCAGCCTTTAAGTAACCCGCCTACCACTTGTTATTCCTATGGATGGAGTTCTGAATGTAAGTTCAGGACCAACACTACCTCTCTGGTAAATATGTGTGTATAAATGATCACAACATCAAAAAGCAGAGGGAAAAACCCATGGGCATGAAGTAAGCTTGCATTGCTTGTTTAAGGAGAAAACTACGAAGGCAAATGAGTATAGTTTCTCCAATAAAGCTTTCCTTCAGTGATTCATGCTATAAGAGCGTATTTGTCAGTGATCCTGGGAAGATAGGCGAACTAATACCAGTGTACTGTAAGAAGCAAAGATCACCAGTGCTGAATCAATGATTCTTCAACTTCATTGGACTGGTCATGTTGTGCAGATGCCTGATTATCGTCTTCCAAAACAACTACTCTATTCCGAACTTAAAAATGGAAAGCGTAATGCTGGTGGTCAACAAAAGAGGTTTAAAGACTATCCCAAGGCAATTTTTTTGTATAAACAGCAACAATTGGAAACACTCGCCTGCCAGTGCTCCAACTGGAGAACAGCCTTTACCAAAGGTGGCATGGGCTTTGAAGACACTTGAACTCAGGACGCAAGGGAGAAACGTGCTAAGAGGAAGGCACGCTTGGCAAATCCACACCGTGATCAACTTCTGCCCGGAAACCAATGTCCCCACTGTGGAAGAACGTGTGGATCCAGAATTGGCCTCCACAGTCACTTACGGACTCACTGTTAAGACCGTGTTTATGGAAGACAATCTTACTCGGCTACGAATGATCGCCAAAGAAAAAGAGAGCTATAGGATTCTGGAGAGTTCAAAGGAAAAAGCAGAGGAACAGCTAGATGTATTACCTGACTGAAAAAAATGTTCAGCTACCTCAGGAATTGCTTATTGGAGTTACTGAAGCCCAGGGCTAATGCACCTTCTTTGCATACAGAAACTTCTTTGTTTAGTCTCCAACTTCTCCAGGTAAAAGATGTAATTACCTGATTATGGGGAAGGCCTCAACCTGAAAGCCTGGAGAGCTGCTGCCCATCAGAGTAGTCCAGGAACAGGGAACCTTTTTCAGACCGAGGGCCACATTCTCCCCTGTGCAGTCTTCTGAGGGCTACATGCCAGTGGTGAATGGTGAACAGGGCCAAAGGTAAAAGCAGGCAGAGCAATGAATGCAATTGTTACCTTTCTGCTGTAGGCTAGTTTCTATCTATGCACACTTTTGTGTCCCTCATCCAGACAAGAGGCATTACTAGACTTCAAGGATGCATTGCAGGCAGACAAAACATTAATATTAATAATAATAATAATAATAATAATAATAATAATAATAATAATAATCAAAAGATCAGTTCAGTTCATCACCTTTGAGCAGACTTTTGCCTTGGCAGGAGGTATAAAAATTATTGTAAATAAGTGTTCAGATGCCCTGCACGCTCTGGTTTGAACCAAATCACTATATTTGTGATCGTCACCCCAGTATGATTCTTACAATTATTTAATAAGTCCAGGTACCCCGTCATAGGGAAGCTCAGAGGATAGTGACAAGAGAGAGGGCCTCGTCAGTTGTTGCTCCCCATCTGTGGAATGCTCTCCCCAATAGGTGCCTTCACTAACATCTTTTTGGCTCCAGGAAAAGACTTATCTTCTTTTCCTCAGGCCCTTGCTTTGTTATTAGTGAACTGCCAAACTGGCCATTACAGGGGTAGTTCCATTTTCATATTCATTTTTGTGGCATGATGTGTTAATATTAATGTATTAAATATGTTGTAAGCCGCTTGCAGACCTTCAGGTAACAAGTGACTAACAAGTATATTAAATTAATATATCCATTCCATGTTGTCATCCCCAATCCAAATGTAAACAACATCAGCAACAACCAAAAACCTGCTGTAGACAAAGTCCACACTGGAAGAAAGAAGGAAAGATTGGGAGAGGCAAAGATGGGCACACAGGGTGGAGATAGGGAAGGGGGAGAAGGAAAGAAAGAAAGAGAAAAGAGATTTTGCAAAATGTGTTTAGACGAAAAGAACTGAGTCCCCACATGAAAACTGCACACATAGGATACGCAGGCCTGCTCTTTCCAGCAGTTAGCAATATGAAGTGTTTCTGAAGAAGCAAGCAGGGAGGGGGTTGTGTGTCGGGAACTGAAGTGGACAATTATGGGATAAATGACGCCTGGCTGTGAAACGAACTTTGAGTGGAAAATAAAATTAGACTTTATTTGCTAAATATTTCTTGCAAAAAATTAATTTTTTTCGGGATTGTTCTGCTCCAGCCTTTGGCGTTTGATTTAAAATTCTGGTCTCACACAGCTGGTGACAAAGTGAGCCTTTGATTAATCAGCGAATTGGTCTAATCATCTATTGCTGGGAATAATAAATGAGAGCAGATGAAGTCCATACAAGATGCTTCTTGAACTAAGCATTTTCTGGGCATAAGCAGCACTTAAGAGAATCCAGGGGACAGCCTACCTTACCTGGGGGGGGGGCAGTTAATGACCGCTGAGTGTTGGTAGACTGCTTGGTTTACATTGCTCTCTCCTTAACTTGCTGGCATGGCATTTTTCTACCATCTGACTTACACCTAATCATTTATATTACTTTTGAGAGGAGTAAATAGTGGCAGGGCAACTATCATTTTGTCATTTTGGCAGACCTGGAGAAGGTGCTTGTCCTCCTCCAAATCACTTCAGATTAACATCTTAGCCAACTTCAAAGTCTCTTTCCCATGCACTGAGATGCTTCCATGCTACAGAGGAGGAGAGCAGGCAGGGAAAGCCCAGAGGACTATTGTGAAGATCATTTGCTCTTCTAAATATTTCCATGTCCCCACTAGAACATGGGTGGGAAAATATTTTAAGCCCTAGGGGCACATTCTCTTCCAGGCAACCTTCCAGAAGCAGACTTTGTGTTTTCAAATTTCTTTTCTTTCTCTTTTTTTGAATATTTTTGTATTAGTTTTCAATTACAGTCCAATAATAGCCTCATTACATCAATTTATAATACAATTATTAATACCAATCATTCAAGTATCAAATTATACAATTTAGTTTAAAGAGGCCACCTGCATGCTAGATTTGATGATTTGATGGTTTTCTTGATTTCTGTGTTCCAAAATCTGATTAGTTTCAATTACATTCCGGTCATAATAATGATCCCTTATACAACAACTGCAATATTAATAACTACTATTCGTGTTGACACATTAAATGAGTTATAAAATTTCAAGTGAGGAACTCAAGCTATATCCTTGTTCTTCCTGTGTGAGGCAAATATTATGCCTGTGGTGTTTCTTCCTGTCCTTCTAAGATGTTATGTCTTTCTTTCCCCCGATTTGCTGTTATCCATCATGCCTTGGGCGAAGCTGATATCCCATTGTTGTTCCAGAAATTTCTCCATAGCTCCATCCAGTGCTTTGTTGTTTTGCACTGAGAAATTTAATGACAGCTGCAAAAGTCACTCTGTCCCAGCAAATAAACTGTTGTCACCATTTTTTCTCTCGTCCTGGGAAGAAGAGCAGTCTGTTGAACTGCAGATGACCTTATGAGTTCCTTGGCAGCTCACAGACTCCTTTCATCCTTCCTTCCAGCTGATTATCCTTCCAATTAAATTAAATTCCAAGTTCTCTTAGCGTTATTCAGTTCACTTTGTAACATAATAAAGGATGGGGAAGAGTCAGTTCTAAGTAAACCTTTTGCAAAATAGAGCTTTGCTCCCTTTTCCCTATTTTTTTACACACACAGTTCCATTTGATGTTATACTCCATATTTATAATCCAATTTCGTCCACCCTCACTTGTACAAATATAATTTGAACTAACATTCAGAGGAGGGTTGCCAAATCATAAATGTAAAGAAGTAAACTTTAAATAAAGATACCACAAGCTCCCCTCCCCGCCCACGTCTTTTGCACCGAATGAAGTCTTATCTCAAATTCAAACCTTAAAGTCTTGCGGTTGGTTTGTTCCGCAGTTTGTGATCTCATCTCTTCTCGCGCATGCATGTCCTTTAGTCCAATTAAGCTCTAAATAACAGGAGAACCTCTGCTTCTTAATGATGGCATTGGAGGGTTTTCACCAGGTGAAGTGCTTTTGCACCCAGCACCTCCCTGCCCCACACATTGCATGCTGGAGTGAGAGCCAGGTACCAAGACACACTGCTTTCTCCCTGTCCCTGGGGGGGGGGGATTTGCAAGGATGATTTACCCTCAGTCATCCTAGTTTTTCCTTCACCTATGATCTCCAACCTGGGCTGCCTCCATTAAGGCAGAGCGGAACCAGAAGCCTTGTGTTTTTACATTTCATCAGTGTCCTTTGCGATGCCAAAATTCGGTGCTCCCCAGCTCTCACTTTTTGTTCTAGGTCATTCTTGTTGCGACTGCTGTGGTGCCCTCTTGGCTTGCCTTGCCAGTGTGGGCAAACCAGTCATGCTTCCCTAACTCTGCCTGTGCCACAAGAGCATCTGCTTGGCTTGCAGAAGGTCCCAGACTGAATCCTCAGCTAGGGCTGGGAAAGACCCCTGTCAAAAATCCTGGAGAACTGCTGCCAATCAGTGCACGCAATACTGAGCTAGATGGACCAACAGTTTGACTCCTTATAAGGCAGCTTCCTAGGCTACACTGAACCGAATAGTAATCCTCACCCAATGCCACCGACAGCAACGTTCTCATTGGCTTCTTGAAACCAGTAAGCTAGAATTTCACCATGAACATCTAAATTGCCTTTGACGTTTCTCTACTGAAAGATAGGGTGATGGATTCTTTGCAACCCCCTAAAATGAGCATGCTCGGAGGAAGCAGGTGCAATAAGCTTTTGCCCGTATAAATATGTGGACGCTAGCAGTAGAAATATAACACAAGCTGGTGTTATATATCAAATCCCTTTTTATTCAAGGAATTTCGTGTTTCCTGCGATGGGTCAAGCCTGTAAAAACAGAGACAGGAAATCAATAAGTAGAGCAAGAAATAAAATAAAAAGTATCCTTGGTTTCAGGCATGCTGTTTCCTCTCTTCATCACTGCTGTAACTAAGTGTCTTATGATTTGTACCAGCCTTCATGCTGCTGGGTCTCTCTATCTCTTCTGGGTGATCTTTCAGCCAAAGGAGTGTTAAAATACTGGATGAAATTTCACTGTCCTTCACTTCTGTTGGTATAGAATTGCTAGCTTGTTAAATAAGGTTTAATAGGTAGATTAGTCAACTACCGTTTCAGTTGATTAGCCAGTGAGAAACCCTAAAAAGCTTTGCAATTACCTAAGAGCACTGCAGGAGCACCACACTTCCTTTCCCAAGTTAACTTGTCCCCCCGTCAGTCAGTAGTGGGTTTTGTTTTTTTTCCTTTTCCTTCTGATGGAGGGAAGGTAACCAGGCCCTCTGGCTAAATTGACACAAGTAGTAATGGGGAGGAAGCAAGTAGAATAGTAGGCACAAAATTGCAGGCTCTGCTTACAGCAGCTGGATCAGAGCTGCCGTCGTAACCATGAAAATGAATGTAAGCTTTGAAAATTGAATGAAATACGAAACCTAGTGAGCAACTGGTTTCAATATCGCCAGTTAAATGAAATTTATAAAAAGGATTTAAAGAATGGATTTGCTGAGCAACGGTCATACTTTGAAATTAGTTTGCGTGAAAACGATGAGAAATTAATTTCCAAAATGTATAAACTGTTACTAGCATGGGAAACGAAGGATGAAATGGTTAAAACAACAATGACGGGCAAAAGATGTTGGACACAAGATAGATATTGCTGCCTGGGAAAAGCTTTGGGAAACAGATATGAGATTTACAGCACGTTACGGCTTGAAAGAAACTTATTATAAGATGATGTATAGATGGTATTTAACGCCAAAGAATGTATCAAACAAGTGTTGGTATTGAAAATGAATACCTTAGAATATGCAGAGATAGCACTGATAAGAGCCACAGATTCCAACTCCATACTCACCTTCAAGTCAAATGTTGCCAACTACCCACATCCATTTTGTGGAAATTCGGCATGTTGTTTTGCGTCAAGCACTCAGCAAGCATTACATGGTAGTGCCAAACAAAAGTAAACATGGACAACACAGCAATTCAGAAAAAGAATTGTGTTCTTGGGGAAACAGAAGTTCAGCACATGAATGGAAAGATCATGTGCAAATTTGCTTAGAGGACTGAGAACACAACTGCATCCTTTCCATAGAATGAAGGAGACTCACACTTGTAAAACGAACTTTGCCTCAAAACATTCAGTTCTCATTGTCCCTTGACAATCTGCTTCTATCCATGCTTTCCTTCACCATAAGGAGTGGGTTGGAAGTGTGTGAGAAATAGCATGTGGTTCCTGGCCTTGTTGCTCCGCTATCTGGGTCATGAACATATGAATAGTATTCTAATGTTGCAAGGCCTTTATTACTACCATTGATTTTTTTTTAACCCAATTTCATCATGGATTTAAATAGAGTTTTGCTTAAAATTCAATGGCACAATATGGTCCCCCGACATTAACACATCCGAATATTGACAGCAAATGAAAACACAGCCATTTTCCCTTCCAAAGCCCTTCCTCTTGAAACATTATAATGCACCCCCTGGGCTCCAGCTGTTTCATAATATGCAGCAAATGGAGTGAAAATGCTATTGGATACAGGTTGGCTATAAGAATACTTAAAAAAAAAAATCCTATATGAACAGTACCCAGCCTTTTAATCAAATAATTTCCTAATCGCTCACTGTGGCATCCCAATCAACTCATCTCCAGTTAAACTCGTCTCTCTCGCCCCAGCCCCCTCCTCCTTACCACTTTCGCTCCACACTTTACTTCAGAAAACGTTCGGCGCAGCCCATTAAGGAACGCTTTAATTCAAGAGAGCCTGGCTGATCAAGAAAAATTAAGCTCCTAATAACAGCAAAATCGAAAGAAATTTGGATAAAATGACTCTCCGCATCACAGATTTTGTTTACTAGTGGGTAATTAATTCTCCACATATGCTGGGAACATCTGTCGTGGTGACCTGCCATACTATCTGTGAAATGACTGCTGTGCAGCTCCTCCGCAGGCCATTAGCAACCATCGGAAAGAAGGCTTTCTCCTTCCTGCCCCCAGCCTGGGCAGTTTTTTACTTTTGTTCCAATCTGCCACAATGCAAGTTGCCCTCTACTCCTTCCTTCTGTCTTCTCGCTCAAAAGCCTATTAGGAAAAAACCCCACAGAAGGGGGGGCAGGGGAAGCAAGGTAGAGAAGAATGGGTTTAATTCCTAGGTAATCCTATCAAGCCGCTTCTCTCCTACCTTTCATTACCTCCAGCTGGTCACATGGGAACTCATGAGATACAGGGAAGAGCACATTAGGCAAAAGTATATCTGCCTCCTTCTCTTCCTATGGACAAATCCTAACATTCCCTATAATAAACCAAAGAGCCAAAGTGTAGGATATGATGATGAATTTGGGGGGGGGGGGTGGAAAAGAATGTCATCCTTGTTTTCAGCAAGGATGGGAAAGCACACTTAAGGTGGGCAGAATGGGGAATTGGGTTCATGTTGTTAACAATTGGCTTTTATGGAGATCTAGCAGCATGTGCAAAGCCTTTTATGTAAGTTACATCTCAGTGCTGAAGGCAGAGATGTATGTTTCCAAATTTTCTATTCCCACTGTTCAAATTCTGAATTCTGAATTTTGAATCCTGAACTCATGTTTGTAGTTTGAATATTACCCCTTTCGCTCTGCTTTCCAGATTTAAACGCTTATGATGTGTTACTATTTCTCCATTGTTTTATTTTTGCCAGGTTCCAGATACAAAACTTCACAAGCTCTCAGCTTTCAAATACTAATTACCGCTGCATTTTGTCTATTAAATGTTGTCAGATCCTAAGACTCATTGCTTGTTATCTACTCGCTCCTATAAGATAATAAAGTGCCACTTCAGGTCATGCTGTAAAACATTCCAAGACCAAAAAACAAAAGCCTTTCAGCTTAGTAGAACAATTGGAACCAATCCACATACACCAAAGGATGTTTGCCTTAACTTCTGTGCTGTGTAAACATGAACAGTTCTCCATATTGGGACCATCTTCAAAGGCAGCCCCAGGTGCAATGCATGGCAATAGTCTAACCTGGAAGTTACCAGAGTATAGACAACTAAAGCCAGACTGGACCCAGATGACATCAGAGCTGGGCTACCAGCTGAAGCTCACGGAAGGCCCTCCATGCCACCGAGGGCACTTGCAGCCCAGAACAGGGATCAGACCAGAGACAGGAAGTTCTTTCTCAGGTCTGCTCCAAAGCTGCGCCTCCTCAGCACCTACGATTGGCTACTGAGCCTTGCAAGTGATTCCCAGCTGTTAGTGCAACCAGAGGAGCACGAAGTGACCCCTCCTTTCATGCCAAGACCATGAGGACGGAGTGCATGCTTTCCATGGGCAAGGAGGCTGCAATTACCACTCCCCACGACTGCAGAGGGAAATGGGTACTCTTACTCAGCCATCAACAACTAGGGAAGTTATAGTCCAAGTCCAGAGCCAAATTAAATATTACATTAATCATGCAGTCTACGTAGGCTTGTTGCTTCAGGATGCAACCATATGGACACTTGAGAATAAACACCAGTGTACAGTGGTACCTCGGGTTACATACACTTCAGGTTACATACGCTTCAGCTTACAGACTCCGCTAACCCATAAACAGTACCTCGGGTTAAGAACTTTGCTTCAGGATGAGAACAGAAATCGTGCTCTGGCGGCACAGCAGCAGCAGGAGGCCCCATTAGCTAAAGTGGTGCTTCAGGTTAAGAACAGTTTCAGGTTAAGAATGGACCTCCGGAACGAATTAAGTACTTAACCCAAGGTACCACTGTATACTGTAAGACGTCATTCCGTGCACATAGGATTGCACTGGTTAATTGCGCATTACAGTGCTGGACTGCAACTTTAGCCTTTGGCTAACACTTTGCGAATTCACGGCTCCCTTCGCCTGAAATCAGCACTCAGGTGGCCAAGCTCCATTCAGATGCCATTGCATAATCAGGCGCTTAGAATTTCAAGCATTGTCTTCAAGGGCACGTAGAAAAAAAATTCTACAGAGAAGCAACTTTATTTATCCCCATAGGACTAGATTATGCCAGAATGAGGAGAGAACACCTGCATCTCCACTAGGACACCTGCTTATGCAATAAATGCCACTTCACTAGCACAGCCGCAGTCTGTCAATGAGGAAGGGAGGAAAAAGATGCAGACTGCTAAGAAAATTAGTCTGAAAGATCACAGCACAGGCAGCAGGGCTTTGACTCTGGCAAAGATATCACCTGCACTCTCGTTCCTACTGTTGAGAGGCATTGCGGTGCTTGCTATTTTAGTTTTTCTTTATTAAAAAAACACTATTATATTTAATTGATGCTTCTTTTTGTTCCTTTTTATTGTTGTCGTTGGTCCTTTTATGGCACATTTGTTTTGTCCTGAAACTCAAGATTAATGTGCAGGTTTTATTGCCACCATGAACAATTTGGCTGTTTCATTTGGTTTCGGCCCTGTTTAGTATCTTGATGCCAAATTTAAAGGACTTTGCCAGATCCTTTGGTAATATAAATTGGATTTCAGCTATGTCAAAACAGATCACATAGATTCACTTGGAGGGCATGCCTGGACCGTAGATTTTTGCACTATTTGATTCAGTGTTGTACATTGCTAAGTCACAGGGAAAGGAGTAGGTTTTTGTATTTAAAAAGGCATGACTTTTCCTCCTGCTTCAGAAATACTACTACTGCTAACAACAGCAACAAATCTATGCATTTTACATGCATGCCAATATGATTTGCAAACATATAGGAGCATCTAAAATAATTTTTAAAACAGCACAAAAATAACTAGATTGCTTTATTGCATTTTACTTAACCGTAACTTTTGTTGAAATATTATGCTATCAAAACTTCTACTTTATTGAAACAGTTATTTGGCCTACTGTGCTGATCTGTTTTGCTTTGTCTCTGTATTTTAATCTTAATGTTAATGTTTTTAACTGCCTGAAGTCTTTTTTAAAACAACAACAACAACAACAACTGCTCTTATCTGAAGTCTTGTTTCCCCCATAGTTGCAGCTTTAGATTCCAGCAGAAATCAAGAAGGGCTCAGTCTCTCTAGCTATCAGCTTCTAGCTCTTTCGTCTTTCTCACTACCAACCAGGTGAGGGTGGAGCCCATCCATTTGCCCTCTGGCACAGAGCAACTTCTTTTGTTGTTCTAATGATGATACCTAGGTCTATTAACTCTAGGGTTGCCATATTTCAAAAAGTGAAAATCCGGACAGAAAAGTTGTTGAGCTTCTGCTTTATTTTGGGAAAGTTGTTAAGCTATTTGGGAGGGGGGCTACAGTAATCTGAGTATGTTTGGGATATTCCGGACATATGTCAACCCTAATGAACTCACAACAAAACTTGCCTGATTAGTTCAACTATGGAATCCTCCTCTAGATTTTAACCTTTGCTGGATCCAGGATTCCAGGAATTAGAAGGGACATCATACAGACTGACCCCCACCACCAACAGACAACAATATGAAAACAGATATTAGCAGGCTCACTTGACACCCATGTTGGTGACCCCAGCAGAGATATTGTAAATCAATCAATCAATCCCAGCCTGTGTTTGCTGGTTCACAGTAGATATCTGTAACATCTCTTGAAAGTTTCCTGGATAAATGGAAATAATACAAAGGAAAATAAGTCTAAGTCAAGCACTCATCTCTTCCCATTGATCTCCAGGGGACTCGAAGCAACTTACAGGTGGCTGGATTGTGCCCCAGTTTATTTTTGAAATAATGGGTGGTTGTTCCATTACACTGAGGATTGGTATGCTTTTCTGTAAATTAATTCTGAAGGGTCAGCAGTATAATTCTCTTGTGAAATCAACTACAGCGATAGCTGCCTAGGTATACAGCATTAAAAGTAGTCAGAGAGAATGATACTAATGCCCTGGAGAGTTCTTCATAATTAGCTGTCATTTATACAGCTACTTTCTTCAGCACATACAAAATGTCCATAATTACAGTGTGCTACTAGTGGATCCGTCCTAGGAAGAGTGGGGTGGGGGAATGCATCACCAAAGAAGGGGATGAAATACAGCTCAGCATAGTGGGAAATACTGTGATCAGGTGACCTGCATACCTGCTAAGTCTGCAAGACAGGTGCTAATGGTCAGTGGGCAACCTCAGAACCCTGGCTCTTCCTTTTATAGTTATTTATCTTTAAACCAGGGACGCGGGTGGTGCAGTGGGTTAAACCACAGAGCCTAGGGCTTGTTGATCAGAAGGTTGTGGTTCGAATCCCCGCGACGGGGTGAGCTCCCGTTGTTTGGCCCCTGCTCCTGCCAACCTAGCAGTCAAAGCGCAAGTAGATAAATAGGTACCATTCCAGCAGGAAGGCAAACGGCGTTTCCGAGTGCTGCTCTGGTTCGCCAGAAGCGGCTTAGTCATGCTGGCCACATGACCCGGAAGCTGTCTGCGGACAAACGCCGGCTCCCTCGGCCTATAGAGCGAGATGAACGCGCAACTCCAGAGTCGGTCACAACTGGACCTAATAGTCAGGGGTCCCCTTTACCTTTACCTTTACCTATCTTTAACCCAGACTTGGCCTGGGTAGTCCTTCTGTCTTGGGCCAGAGCCTTGTGAAGTAGGATATATGTCACATGTCGGCCACCTTAGCAAGAGAAGTACTAAGCCCAGTCAACTGAATGAACCCAAATCCCATATGCGTGATAAATTAATTATCTGCATCAAGCTGTGTGGATTGTTGCTTCTTTAAGCAAAGTGAGGCAATTGTTTTCACATGTCTGGGATGGGAAAGCTGTGGCTCTCCAGATGTTGTTTGACTACAACGTCCATCATCCCTGATTGCTGGACTTTGTTGGCTGAAGCCAACTGGAGTTGGAGCCTAACATCGTCCAGAGGGCCACAGGCTCCCCATCCTTGGCATACAGTAGGATAAAAAGAATGTGGCAAAAAGAGAAAGTCATGCTGGTTTAATTGATTTATCATTTTTGATTCCATTCCCTGTTTCCTCTTTGGTATCAAAGGCTGTTGTGTTGACCTCCCAGTGTAAGAAGTACCGTATTTTTCGCTCTATAACACGCAGATTTTTTCTCCTAAAAAGGAAGGGGAAATGTCTGTGCGTGTTATGCAGCGAATGTGTGGTCCCTGGAGCCGAAAAATGAGGCAAAAATCAAACCGCGCTTCAGGGAGAAGGGAGCTCCGTGAGAGAGGAAGCTGTGGCTTTCCTGCATTCTGCCTCAGGGTCTTACTGCCCACCCTCTCTGTTCCGTTACTGTGTTTGCTCAAACGGAACAAAGAGCAGGGAAAGCCCCTCCCCTCCAGGCAAGAAGAGAGGAAAAGCAGAGCGTCCTTTGTTCTATCCTCTCCCTGCTCCGGAGGGAACAATGTTTGTGAAGGGAAGAGAGATTACAGGTTTGACTTCCTGCTTTTTGTTTTTGGAGACACACAGCATTCAAATATGCTTTCTTCCATTTAAAAGGATGAAATCCTTAAACAGTGTTTTGCCTGTAAATTCATGCGATCTGGAAGATTACAGTGTCTGTACCTCTTAAGGGATGGCAAAGCTTAGGTTTCGCTGCTAAATAGTTCTTAATGCAGTTAAAATGCTTTCTTCTGTCATGCTGGTGGGAGGGGGAGAGAGAGAGAGAGAGAGAGAGAGAGAGAGAGAGAGAGAGAGAGAGAGAGATACGGCTGGCTTGGGTGGGGGGAAACTTTTGCCTTCCTTTCCTCACGTTATAGCCCTCTCCTGCATTCTTAGCCTTCTGTGTTTTTCCTTCCCTCCCCACTTAAAATGTGGTTACAAAGCATGGATCCACATGGATCCTCAGGATCTTTGCATTGGGTCACCCCAAATTCACCATCAGAGCACACAACATGTCCATGGCTACAGCCTGCCCCCCCAAAATCACACACCCATTGTTGCCTGGGGCTGCAATGGTGCAAAAACGTGGTTACAAAGCATGGATCCTCAGGATCTTTGCATTGGGTCAGCCAAAATTCACCATCAGAGCACATAGCATGTCCATGGCTACAGCCTATCCCCCCCCCCCAAAAATCACGCACCCACTGTTGCCTGGGGCTGCAATGGTGCAAAAACGTGGTTACAGAGCATGGATCCACATGGATCCTCAGGATCTTTGCATTGGGTCAGCCAAAATTCACCATCAGAGCACATAGCATGTCCATGGCTACAGCCTGTCCCCCCCAAAAAAAATCACGCACCCACTGTTGCCTGGGGCTGCAATGGTGCAAAAACGTGGTTAAAAAGTATGGGTCCACATGGATCCTCAGGATCTTTGCATTGGGTCAGCCAAAATTCACCATCAGAGCACATAGCATGTCCATGGCTACAGCCTGCCCCCCCCCAAAAAATCACGCACCCACTGTTGCCTGGGGCTGCAATGGTGCAAAAACGTGGTTACAAAGCATGGATCCACAGGGATTCTCAGGATTTTTGCATTGGGTCACCCCAAATTCACCATCAGATCACATGTCTGGCCACAGCATGAAGCACAAAAATGATACGCCCACTGTTTCATTCAGAATATTTTTCCCTTGTTTTCCTCCTCTAAAAACGATGTGCGTGTTATGGTCAGGTGCGTGTTATAGAGCGAAAAATACGGTAGTAGAAAACAGGTAGAAAGGCTGGGCTGAGCCAGGACTTTGCATTGGAATGCAAAATATGAGTATAGGAAGCTGTCTTATGCCTAGTCAGACCACTGGTCCATCTCAGTATTGTTGATGTACAGACTAGCATTTGCACCCATGCTAAGGAGGCTAGCTTAAGGAGGCAGGGCAGGGCGCATGGCACACACAGCTCTGCCCTCCATCACCTCGCTGTCACTCCCTAGCCTCTGCCGCTGGAGGTACTTGCCTCACTCTGCCCAGTGATAGGGCCGTGCTTGGCTACTGCTGCATATGCTTGCAGGGGAGCACCTAGTATGTACCTACAGTATCACCTTGGCTCTCAGAGACTGTTCTGAAATCTAGAGACTTCCAGGTTGGTGCCTCCGGCAATGGCGGATTTCCTCTGACCGGGAGGAATCTGCTCCGTGGAAATTTGGGTCTGGCCGCCACGGCGAAGGTGGAGACCCGTATAAATCACAGGCGGGAGAAGCCTGTGAACGTGGGATTCGGTGGGCACCCTTTGCGCCTCCCCTACTCGCGGGGAAACCCGGTTTTGGGGATCCGGAGCGACATGGGGCGAGCGGCGCGGTGCTTCGAATCGTCTGCTTCTTCCACGGAGCGAAGCCGGATAGCTGTTGCCGGAGAGCATTGACTTTTTCCTGTGGACAATTTGACTCCAAAGTAATTACCCATGAGTAGAGCTGAGACGGGAGAATCGGATTTTAAAAGTTTAATTTGGCATCGAAACGGGGAGGTTCAAAACAGGAAGTCCGCCTTCCCTACTTGTAAACAGACTGAGGCAAGGAGGCTGTAGGCTGAAGTCTTGGAAAGTCTTTTGTAAAAGCCTAAATTTCCATCGGTAAAGAGCATAAAACCCCCCTTGGAGGCAGGAGAAGAGGGGGGGGGAGTTGTGGACTGAGTATGCCTGCAGGAGAGAGTGAAGGGAGTTAAAATAAAGCCGCTCTGACCCTGGAAATGGGCTGCCAGTAGGACTGACGTTTTGGAATGTTCATTGACAGCACTTAAAACGTTCCTTGACAGCTAGCAAAGGAAGAGAAATACATTGTTTCTATTGTCTCCGGCTGCTTCTATAAAGGAGTAAAAAGTAACTGAAATCTGAAATTAACTTTGGATTGTATGAGTTGTTTTTAAAGGGGACATTGTTTCCCTCTAGTGGAAATCTCTGAAATTGGTTACTTTATAAGAGCTGGGCTAGGGGGACTTCCAGCTGCAAGATAAGAACTGTGAGACTCTGAGATTGACCTTGAATTTCTCAAGTGTTATGGTAAATGGAAAGGAAAAAAACAGGTGAAATGTCAGCAGAAGAGGCCTTAGTGGTTGCATTAGCGAAAATAAACGATTCGTTGGAACAGCTTCACAGGAAAATAGACAACCTGGGACAAAAGGTGAACACCAACACAGAAACCATTCAGAGATCGATACAGGAATTTACTTCGACACGGCAAACTGCGGATGAAGTCAGGGAGAAAACCCTTGCTGCTGAATGTAAAACAATACAACTGGAGTGTGAAAGAGCCCCATCCATTCAAAGGCAATTCGATGTGACATCTGTTATGATGGAACTTAAAGAAAAACAGAAGAATTTGAGGACCAGAGCCCTACCTGAATTGGGAAAGGAAAGCCTGACAGAGCTTCAGGAGGAGACTGGACTAACATCGGTTGAGAAAGAGAGGCTTTTGGGGGCCAGTATGACACCAAAAATGTGAATTTATTTAAGGGCAACTGTGAAGGACATTGGATTGAAGAGAAGGGGGATTGGGAAATATGGACAAATCTGAAGTTGCTATTGTTGGGCCGAGTCGTGGTGGGGATGAGGGTTGCTGTGATGCCGGGAATGTTGCTTTTGTTTCAAATAGTGCAAGTTTTGGATGGGATGGATTGTATCAGGAGGTGGCAGAGGGATGTTTTTGGAGTTGTTTGGCAGGGCAGGAAGCCTCGAGTAAAACTTAAGATATTGACGGATGCTAAAGAAGGAGGTGAACCTGCCCTGCCAGACCCCTAAACTCTGTTGTGAACCATCTGCTCTTTGCTGGCTGAGAGAATGGTTGTCTCCTGGAAGCACAGAAGTGTTGGATAATGGCAGATGAAGTTGATGGACTAGATAGAATTGGCGGAAAAGACTGGCAAGATCCGAGACCAGGGAGAAGAGTCGGTGGAAGAAGACTGGGAAAAGTTTAAAGATTATTTATAGAAATATTGTAAAATTAATGAATGTTAGAAGAACGTTGGAATGAAGTTATATGGCTTCAGTAGAAATGTTATAAGGAATTAAGTATAAATAGATTAATAGAGTATTAAAGGGAAATAAGGTTAAAATGTGTTAAGATAATTATAGGATAGAAAACAGGGGAAGATGGATAGGAATTGAAATTAAGTATAAATAGATTAATTGAGCTTTAAAGGGGAAAATATGGTTAGAATGTGTTAAGATAATTATAGGATAGAAAACAGAGGAAGATGGAAAGGAATTGCTGAAACAATTAACAGAAGTGGAATACAAAAAGGGAGGTGTGAGGAGGTCGAGGAAATAAGGGAAAGAAAGATAAGATGTTGAAATTGAAATTTTAAATGGTTTTTGTTTTGTTTTGTTTTGTTTGTTTCTTTTATTATGTTTGTTTTTTATTATGTATTGTATTGTATTGTATGTTTTTTCTTTTTTGGCTTTTTTGTAGTGTGTTTAATTTGTTGGAAATTTAATAAATATATATATATATATATTTTAAAGAGACTGTTCTGAAATCTAGTGAGCAATCTCTACCATCAACAACTGCATCCGGCTAAGGATCCGGAATCAAGTGAATGGGGCACTCTTTTGTTGTTCTTCACTTTCATTTGTGTGTGTGTGCGTGCGCATGTGTTATATACACCAAAAGTCTAAGCAGATACCATTACCATGATAAATCACTTTTTAATCAGTAATAATTTTGCACTAAGTGCTGTGTAAATGCCCTTTGTTTCACTACTTAAACTGTCAACCGGACTAACAATGGGACTTCCAGAGCAGTGCCTGTCATTAGGAGTAGGAAGTAGGAAGGGAAGAGAGAAATCAATACAATTTTTAATTAAGGGTGCCTCATGACTAGAGCTCTTAAACAAGGAATTCTCCTTGTCAGAACATCTCGCCTTTAAACCCTGTTTCATATTCTGTCAGCTCAGAAGTTAACGGGCAAGGAAATGGAAGGGATTTACAATGGGCTCCTTTTCTGAAACAGGAAAGGATGGGCACGTGAGGGGAGATTCTAGATCAGGGGTGGTGGGGAACCTCTTCTCTGTCAGGAGCTGTGTTCTCTTGGGAGTAATCTGTCAGGGACACAACCTTGTGACCACAAGACTGCATTTGGCCCCATCTGCACTGTGCATTCAAAGCTCTATTATACCACTTTAAACAGTTATGGCATTCCACAAAGTATCCTAAGAACTTGTTCAGAGTGCTCAGAGCTTTTAATAGACCCCATAAAGGTAAAGGGACCCCTGACCATTAGGTCCAGTCGTGACCGACTCTGGGGTTGTGGCGCTCATCTCGCTTTATTAGCCAAGGGAGCCGGCGTACAGCTTCCGGGTCATGTAGCCAGCATGACTAAGCCGCTTCTGGCGAACCAGAGCAGAGCACGGAAACGCCATTTACCTTCCCGCCAAAATGGTACCTATTTATCTACTTGCACTTTGACGTGCTTTCAAACTGCTAGGTTAGCAGGAGCAGGGACTGAGCAATGGGAGCTCACCCCGCCGCGGGGATTCGAACCAGAGTTACAATTCCCAGGATGGTTTAACAATCAGTACTTCTTCCCAGGGCATTCTGGAAATTGTAACTCTGTGAGGGGAAATAGGGGTCTCCTGACAATTCTCAACATCTTTAACAAATTACAAATTCTCAGGATTTTTTGGTGGAAGCCATTACTTTTAAAGTAATATCCTTTTGCTTAAAATGTACAGATGGAGCCTTTCTTTCTTTCTTTCTTTCTTTCTTTCTTTCTTTCTTTCTTTCTTTCTTTCTTTCTTTCGCCACCTTCTCTCTCCCCCCATTTCTGCCAGCCCCCTACCTCCCTATTCCTCTTCCTACCTGCCCAATAGGCCTCTGGGGGAAGAGGGGTGGGGACCACTCTTTTGACTTTCATCTCTGTTTTCCTCCCTATCACTCTTCTCTCCCTTTGAGTTTCCCTGATACTCACCTTAAATTCGGCCACAAGAATGCATCTGTCAGGCAGCAGGTTCAAAACCCCTGAATGTAGAGGAAGGAATCCAGCACTCAGGCATCCCTCTCAGCTCAAGTGGGTTTATCAGACACAGCATAAAATCTGCAGATATTGATGTCCCTTGAAATTACTAGAGAGATCTCGCCCTTTAAAGGCTTTTTGAAATGATTTGATAGACTGTAAAACAGACGTTCTTGTCAGTAATATTTTACAATATAGATTTTTGTGTGTGTCGGTGGAGAAGAGGGAAAAAATGGTTCCTTATTCTTCTTGAATTATTTGTGCTATTGACTGCCTTGAGCTGTCTTGTCTTTGTTTTGTTGTTCTGCTTCCTCCTCAGCGATTTCATCTCCCTCCTTTTTAAGGGTTTCTGAGGCTGGATTGGTTTTTATCCTATCTAAGAGAACTTGCTGGTTAAATTCCCTGCACCCTCCCACATAGCAATCAATGAAGTCAAACAAACTGACGATTAATATGAACAAGATAGACATGTTCTCGTTCAGTAGAAAGGCAGATCTTTGGATGGGGTGCAAATGGTTTAGGATATATGCCTCAATTTAGGCCTGCAATTTGAACCCCAGGGTTTGGCAGTGGCCAGGAGTGTTTTTGCATAGCTAAGGACAGTACACAAACTACACCTGTCCCTACCAGATCTGGCCACAATGACATGCTTTAGTTTATAACTTCTTTGGACTACTACAACATGCTTTGCATGGGGCTGCCTTTGAAGATTGTTTACAAACTCCAGTTGCTTCAGAATGCTGCAACCAGGCAATTGACTGAAGCCAGCATGTGACTCCCAGGTTATCGCAGCTTCGCTGCCTGCCTGTCAGTTTTCAGGCATGATTCTAAGTGTTGGCTATTCTAATTAAGATTTGAAATATGCTATTCTCTCATATGAACCGGCCAGTGTGTTTTAAGACCCATCAGAGAGGCTCTTCTGTCTGTCCCACCAATATCTGAAGCACCATTGGCAAAGAACTTGAGAGATGGCATTTTTTGTTTCTTCTGCTAGGCTTTGGAACTGCTGCCTGACCCTCTCTCTCCCTGGCGATCTTCCATAGGCATTTTTATTGAGATAGAACTTCGGCCTCATATGATATGT
This sequence comes from Podarcis bocagei, assembly GCF_964188305.1. NCBI lineage: Eukaryota > Metazoa > Chordata > Lepidosauria > Squamata > Lacertidae > Podarcis > Podarcis bocagei. The sequence goes on from NC_138127.1 coordinate 81,451,217, forward strand.
TTGGAAATGCCTCATAGGAAGAGATTCATAAATGAAATCATCATCACAATCTGATTGATTGTGGCCATTCCTTTTTAAAGGAAAGCTTTTTTAAAAGTCTTATTAATGTATTTTACCTCATCTGTTCTTTGGGGGGTTTTGGGGGGGGTTGCGTTTGTATTTTATTGCAGCTAGCCACTTTGAGCAGCATGTGGTGGAAAGGCTATACAGTTACCAAATAGCCAAAAACTAAATAACAACCTCACAAGGTGGCATTTTTCCACACAAAGCTTGTCGCGTTTTTCCCATGAGTAGTCACTTCTCATACTAGACATGGGATACTACTGTCATTTATTTATTGAATTGGATTTGCTCTGACTATGGTATGGATCCCAGCTAGAAGCATCAGAGCACCATGTCTACTAAGCCAATGGGTTATAAATTTAGATTATTTTTGTAATCTAGTCAGAATTAAGTCCCACTATTATTTGCTCACGGGTTTCCAGCTGTACTCTGTAGTACAAACCATTGTGTATTGTGGGCCATGTGTCTTTCTCTTCTTGGTAAGACCAGTACCACAGCTAACAAGATAGGCCTGTTTCCTTTTGGGGCAGGAGATAATTTTTTATTTAATTGAAAACCAGGAGAGGTAATTGTAACTTACACACCTACAAAAATGCACAATGAGTTAATAAAGTTGTGTGGCCAAATTTTGAGGGAATGTATTGCTGTGAAGGCTAACACCTCCATGAGATTCTCAGTTTGAGCAGATGAAGCAGTAACGTTTTTTCCTTTCTTTCTTACAGACCCTCTTTCTAAAATAATGGCTTATCCCAAACCTGTTTGTTAGCAATGGTGGATGTGGCCTCCATCTGCATGAATTATCCCCACCTCCACACCTCACTACCAATAAGACAATGAAAAGCGGCGTTCCAGGAAGATTTTGCCTTTTGATCTCCTTTCTGATCTAATGTAATTGTCCACTGGCAGAAGCGCTGTGAGGTGCAGAATAAAGTAATGAAGCTAATCTGATTTCTCCCCCTGCAAACCCAGGATCTATGTGCCCTTTTTGTATTAGGTTCCTAATGAGATTCCCTGGCCTGCATTCCAGCAGCCAGTGCTGAGAGCGTAGGGAGGGCTTCCGCTTCTCACACAGGGGACCTGCCTCCATTTACATTCCACCCTTAATGGATGCAAACCTGCCTGCCCTTGAGTGACAAGGGACCATCCCTCTCTCCCTCCCCAAAAGACAGCCTCGGGTGGGAGAAAACATCCCGTGCTTGTGGGAACTGCAAAGCAAAACTGGACATGGCAAAGCTGAGATACCGCAGAAGGGAAATGCCACTGTCCCTGGATTCATCAGAGGGAGCAACATCACCAAGACTTCTTCCCTCAGCACCAGAGGAAGAGTCAAGGCTTCCTCTGCTTGTCTGCCATTGGGCTCCTCCCTTTCCCATTTGTGGCTGAAGGCACCAAGGGTGAACAACAGAAAATGCTCTCTGGGTTCCTATGGACTTCCTCTGCAGGAGTCTTGCACAAAATTGTAACCCACCAAGTTAACTACAGCCTTGTGATCTGCTGGTCCTAGGGAGACGGCTAAAGCAATAGGTTTATTGAGCTTGTGGTGAGATATCATATGAGGCTTGACTGCTGAAGACTTGCAGCTGGCTTGATGTATCACACATTGTTCAATCCTACTCATCTGTGAGTTGATTGTTACCAAAAGAAGGATGTTGCGCTGTGACTCAGGAAGGCTCTTTTATGCATTTTCTTCTTGTAAAAGGAAATCTGCCCCCTTAGGACCTTCCCAGAAATTCACCATCGGGGTTCAAAGGGGGAAGTAATGACTTTAAAGTACAGTGTTTTTTGTTTGTTTCTTTGAAAAAGGCTGTGTACACACTCCCATTTCCTCGGCATCCAGTGTTCTCCCATCACTGGTTTGGGGAGTAGGATACAAATGACATTAGCCACAGCCCATATCCGGTACCTCTCCTGTTGTTTCTTATGAAATACTGCATTTTTATGCATTTCCCTCCAAACCAGCTTCTATCCAAATTGAGATAAAGAACTGCTTTTTAAGCCGCTAATGTGTACACAGCCAAAGCCCCCGCAGAGCTGAAAAGATACAAACAAGGGCTGAAGGGAATCATTTGGAATTGTATTTAACTAAGGTCTCCAGGAGCTATTTAACAGCCTCAGCTGTGTTCTCTGTGGACAGAGGCCTGCACCACAGAAGCACCATACATAATTCACTACAAGAGAGCCCCAGAACTAAGCAAAGAGGCTAAATTACCGATCAGTTGAAGAAAAAGTGTTCCCTTCAGGTCAAGGTTGAAATCGTTGGTAAACCAGCATGAAAGAGATCACGTCAGACTCTGTGTAGGTACCCTAGTTCTGTCTGGTCTGTGTGGCTTAATTACAAATGTCCATATATATCTATCTATCCATCTCCACGTTATTTACAAGTCATATTTACTCTCCAGTGAAGCTGACTGATGTCTATGCAAGGTGGATGATGGGAAGGGCATCAGTGTTTATAAAGCCACCATTGATTCTGTCACGAAAGGCCAAACAATGCCAGCCCAATAACGGCCTTGTATTCTGTTCGCGGGGCTGTCCTGTCAGAGGTGCGAGGCACTACAACTTAGCCTGAATACAAAAAACATCTCATTACTTCGCAGGACAGGCAACGCTGCTAGTTATCGGCAGCAAGTGTGTGACTTCAGGAGTACAGTTCATAGGGAGTAGATGCCATCTGGCTGTCATTAAGTGGCTGATTGGGCCTTCCTGTGATTGACTGGTGATTGATTGACAGGTATTCAAGAAAGGGAAGCGATGGGTGCTATGAGTCAGCTGCACGCGGGAGCCTTTTGTTTCAATCATGCTGCATGTATTGTTTCAGTCTTATATATAGGGAGCATTTTTCCGTGGGGGTTTTCCCCCAGTCTCTTCCTTTTTATTTTTTGCTCCTAGTGCATCAAGGCCTCTGTTCGAAGTACGCTGGAGGTAAGATGAGAGATGGGATGGGATTGAGAGAAATGCAGTGAGGGAAAAGGAAATTAAAAAGAAGAGTTATGGCTTGAATTTAAGTGCTAGTATATACTGACGTATCACTGACAAACAGCTCTCCCAGATCATGGTTCTGGGGGGGGAAAGGAACGGGATGGGAGAAGGTACCCCAATACGATTATAGCTAGGCCCATGACACAAATTTGCATATGCCAATCAATATGCATAGATGCCTCTGGGCAAATTAAGGTGCAATGTACCTAGTCGCTTTGTAAACAAAAAATAACAACAGTTTTTAAAAAGTAAAGGAAAAGAACAGGAAAGCTCAAGCCCAGCACAAAGACCTGGGCCACCTACCCCCTACCCCAAAAACACCCGACTTCTCCAATTATAGCGAAGGAACAGCCAAGAGAAAATATGGTAATCAAACCGACAGGGACACTAAAGAAAGAAAATGCTCAATGTATTAAAATATATTCTTGATTTTTATTTTATTTTATTTTATTTGTAAAGGAGGAAAGATCTGAATCTGCTAAAGACCCAATGGCTGGTGTCTGTATTGTTCTGCAGTTTTATACATCAGGAGTCAATATGACTACTGCATCTTGGGGGTGGGGAAGGAGGGGGGGGAGAGATTTTTTTAAAAAAATAAAAAGATGGTCTCCAAGCAGTTTATGAAGTGATAGATCATATATAAATAGGTTGTTTGCTCTCAGTACAGATGCCATCATTGCTAACTACTTTCAGGCTCTTTGAGAGCTAAATAATTTCGTAATGCATCATTGAACATTTAGTTGCTTGGATAGCAGATGGTTTCAGGGGTCCATCTGCTCACAGCAATGTTCTCAACAAGCCCCCTTCACCTTCACCAAAAGGTTCGAAAACGTCGGAATATTCATTCTTCACCACAGGTGCCTTTTTTTTTGGAGACTGCCATGTGCACAGAGTTGGTAGCGGACTTTTATTCAGGCAAAGGTGGCTAGATCCAGTGCGTTTAGTATGTGTTGACTCGAAACATGCACACACACACACGGTTTGCAATGTGTTTTATTATCTGTTTGAGAGAAGGGGGGAGCAATGTGAAGTGGGCTTAGGATTAGGGTGTTAAGGCTGCAGATGGAAGTAAATGTTACAGAGAAACAGGAGTGCTGTTGAAACACCTTCCTTGTCTCTACACCTCCTGGTAATCTATAGGACAAGAGTAGGGAACTGTGACCCCCCCCCAATGTTACTGGATTACAATTCCCACTATCCTTAACCACTGGTCATTCTGGCTGAGAGTACAGGAAGCTGTGTCAGACTAGCTCAGTACTGTTTCCATCAATTCAGCTCACCAGGCTGACCCCCATTTGACCCCTAGTTCATTTTGGCCAAGCAGCACTCACCTGCCCTGCACCTAACATCATATAAGACATCAGATAAAGACCTGGTTTAGCTGAAAAGGCCTCACAAACACTTCAGATCAGCAGGTCAGCATTTCCTGCAAAGCTCTCTGCAGGACCAAACTATTAGAAGCTCCTTACAAAGCACAAGACCTGGCCATTAGCTGATGGCCTGGTCTTGTGCAGCATTTCCCGGTGGGCTCTGCGCAAGGGCTCTGCAATCAGGTGGTTGTTGGGTCCTGTGAAAATTGATTGCAGGGTGCAGCTTTGTCCTCTTGGTCTGTTTTCAATCCATGTGGGCAAAAAAAGAGAGAATTTCATGATGTTGTTGTGATATTAAGTGATTTGAGCTGCTCACCTGTCATGGACTGGCTGGATGCAGAGAAGTGGTGCAAGGCACCAGTTGGGGGACCCCCAAGGAAAGAAGTCCCAGAGCCAGGGGATTGGTGGTGGAGTGATGATGAGCGGTCAGAGGTAGAAGGCAGAGCAGACTGGGGGGAGGTGGTGCCGGAGGTAACAGGGTTTAGTGAGCAGGAAGAGGCTGTGGCAGAGAGCAGTCCAGAATCAGTGGCAGAAGCCAGAGGGGAGGAGGGCCAAGAGGCAGAGTTGAGGCAGGCTGCTGAAGTAACCAGAGGGTCTCCCCCTTCTTCTTTGATCAGCTCCCCTTCTCCCTGGTCTCCCAGAACACGAAGAGGAAAGAAGAGGGCAGAGCAAAGAGAGACAAGACAAATGAGCCTCAGGTTGCTGGGGAAGGACCTAAAGGAGGACGAGTTATAGAGAACAGTGGAAGGTGCGGACCATCAGTCCTTGCAACTGCCTCATTGGGACAAGACAAATTGGGAAGAGTTGCTGTGATCACTAGGCCTGAGCTGTTTTGTACTGCAGACCCGACTCCCACCTTGACATCACCATTCAAATTTGGTCCACAGCAGGTGGGGCAGATAAGGATCTGGCCCTCTTGCCAGATCCAGTCCCCCACCCCACCCCTGGTCTGCCTTGACTAGCAAGGGCTCTGCACTGTTTGAGACAGAGGTTACTCTCTCAGCCTTACCTAGAGATGCCAAGAATGAACCTAGGACCTTTTGGGCACAAAACAAATGTTCTGCCACTGAGCTAAGGCCCTTCCCCATCTTCCTGGGGACGATGAGAGTTCAAGTCCAACAACTTGAGGGTCACAGGTTCTCCACACCTGCTATAGGACCACTTCCTCCACTTCCTGCCATCAGCATGAAACTTTATCTAGCCCCAGCAGCAGCCACTGTTGAAGTGAAGCATCCACATTTAGAGTTGATAATTCTGTATGAACCAGCTACACAGAGAAGTTGGCGTTTCCCAAGAATCTGCTACCCTTTCCCTTGCAGTTGCAGACACACAGTTGCTTAGTGCAAGGGGCAGCTTACCACAGGGCCAAAGGTCACACATGATGAAATTATAAGCAGCCACTGCCACACAAGCACTTTGCCATATGAAGCTGCCAATTAACATGTTTCCAGAGGGAGAACCATGTTGCTCCAAAAACAGCAGCGGATGAAGTGAACTGTGGCCCACAAAAGCTCATGCCACAATGTTTGTTAGCCTTCAAGGTGGCAAGACTCTTCGTAGCTGCTGCTTTTACCAATTAATAAATGAAGCAACCAGAAAGAACTACAGAAATAGGAGCACGGCCAACGATTGGAGCGGCTGAATGGAAGCGATTAAGACATAGAGTGACCACACCAATTATTTACTCTGAAGTGAGTGAAACATAGAACTCTATAAACACATTTTCACTATTGACTGATGGAAGATATTGTCAGCCTGCTAATATCAAGGCATTGGCGTTGCTCTACCTCACAGCAAAGCAGGGGGAACTCCGCAGAAGGTGACTGTTCTCCCACTCTGGCAGAAATGCTGATTATGCACTCAAGAAAGGACAGAGCAGTCACATCTTTTATTATAGGTCTTTGTTTTCCTCTGCAGGAGCTATACACAGAGTGGTTCCAGACGTCATTCTGAAACAAGAGCAGGGAAATGAGTCGCTTGTGGCTCCAGTTTTCGTGCTTAAGGGGGAAGCTATACAGAAATCCCATGTGGAGATTCGCACATTGATTCCATACCTTATCATCTATACCTCTCTGGATGTTTTATTGTTTCCTCATTTGTTTGTTTGTTTGCTTGTTTGTTTATACAACAAGAAAAACAAACAAACAAAAAACACAAATACCAAATTATACACAAAATACAAAAATAACCATAGACACATAATATTCTTAGCAAACAATAAAACATCTATTGGTCTTAACACTAAAGACCCAACCTCCCGTCTATTCCATACTTCAAATTCCTATTACTTATTGCCAATACACATTTTTTTCATAATTAAACTTATTCTCATTAAATCTAATTTCTTATATCTACCTTACAACTATTACTGAAGTTCCTCGAATGCTGCAACAGAATTTAAACTACTATATTTATTTTTCAGATATTCTTTAAAAACCTCCCATTTAGAAACAAATTCCTGTTTTGATTTATTCTTTATTTTTTCTGATAAACCATCTAATTCAGCATATTATGTCAGCTTTGGGATCCAATCTTGAATAGAGGGGATTTCATTACTCTTCCATTTTGCTGCGATCAAAACTCTTGCTGCCGCCATCGCATATAAAAAGATACCCTTCCTCTTTTGTGGAATATCCAAATCTGTTATTCCCAGGAGGTAGGCCTCTGGTTTTTTATTGAAAGAGATCTTTAGCATTTTTTGCAGTTCTGCATGTATACTCTCCCAGAATACCTGTATTTTCCTACATATCCACCACATATAGAAGAATGTTCCTGAGTCTCTGCATCTCCAACAATTACTTGATACATTTTTATACATTTTTGAAAGCTTCCATGGTGTTAGATACCATCGATGTTGCATTTTTTGAAAGTTCTCTCTAATCGTGTAACAATTTGTGAATTTCCAATTGATCTTCCATAAATTTTCCCATTGGGCCATGGTTATTGAGTGGCCAAAATCCTGGGACCACCTCACCATTGCCACTGTTACCTCCTCCTCCTTGACTGTCCAGTCAAGGAGGAGTCGGTAAGTTTTGGAAAGAGTTTTTCTTTTAGAATTTACAAGATCAGATTCGAATCGGGAAATTTCTGTTGAGAACCCCTTTTGTTTGTCAGATTTAAATTTTTCAAATAACTGATGGTATTGGAACCAGTCTGAAATGTGGTCTCTTATTTCCTCAAAGTTTTTAAATTTTATTTGGCTATCTTCATTTTTTAGAAGTATTTTATATGTTGGCCAGCTTTCCTGAGTATTTTTCTGTTTTACTGCTATGGCTTCTACTGGAGAAGTCCACCACGGGACTTTAGGCTCCATCAGGTCTTTATATTTTTCCCATACAGCAAAGTGACTTTCTTATTATATGGTTGGTAAGGTTTTTATGAATTTTCGCTTTTCCATATATTAGGTAGGCGTGCCATCCCCAACGGTTGTCAAAACCTTCCAGGTCCAGGAGGTCCGGATCCTGCAACGTGCACCAATCTTTTACCCAGGTGAAACAAGCTGCCTTGTAGTAAAGTTTTAGGTCGGGAAAAGCCTCCTCTCTCTTTTATGTCTATTAAGATCACGTGTTTAATCCTAGGTTTCTTCCCTTCCCACAGGAATTTGGAAATTTCTCTTTGCCATATCTTGAGACAACCTGCTTCGCCCAGTATTGGAATCATTTGAAATAAAAAGATTAATTTTGGAAGCACATTCATCTTTATAATGGAAATCCTACCCAGAAATGTTAATTTTATTTTACTCCAGGTTGCAAAGTTTTTTCTAATCTCTAACCAAGTTTTGGTGTAATTATCCTGAAATAAGTTTATGTTCTTGGGGGTGATCCAAATACCCAGGTATTTCGCTTTTGAGGAGATTTTCAGGCCCAATATTTTTTCTAAATCATCCTTTTCTTCTCTGGTTACATTTTTAACAAGCATTTTTGTTTTTGTTATATTCAGCTTAAAGCCTGCCACTTCTCCAAATTCTTTAATCAATTCCAGCACTCTTTTCAGACTTTCTTTAGGGTTTTCAGTCATAACAAGTAAATCGTCCGCAAAAGCTTTAATTTTATATGTTTTGCTTCCCAGAGTGATGCCTTTAACAAGCTGATCCTTTCTTATCTGATTGTTCAAGACTTCCATCACCAACATAAATATCAGTGGTGACAGTGGGCAGCCCTGTCTGGTTCCCTTGTTTATTTTGCACTCCTCAGTAATTCTTCCATTGATGATCAGTTTTGCATATTGTTCCGAATAGATGGCATTTATTCCATTACAAATATTTTCTCCCAGTCCGATTTCTTCCATTAATTTTTTCATAAACTTCCAGGACACATTATCAAAAGCTTTTTCAGCGTCCACCAACATAATAGCTGCTGGTTTGTCAATCCTCATTTGGATGTAGACAGGACTATGTGCAAAAGTCACATAGTCCACATCAACACTTTGACAGCAGACTGGGCAGGCATACAGGAAACCCGGTCATCCTATTTATTTCCAAGCACTTTTCAGCACTTACCAAGTGCACATGCAGAGTGGCCAGATGCAACAGAGAATGGGGCATCAGCCTATTTGCTAGTGGGATTTTGGCAGGTGCCATGTGAAAACTGAAGAAATGGAAGCTACCAGCTTCTTTTATTTATTTATTTTATAAAAATGTATATACTGGGACGCAGGTGGCGCTGTGGGTTAAACAACAGAGCCTAGGGCTTGCCGGTCAGAAGGTTGGTGGTTCAAATCCCCACGATGGGGTGAGCTCCCATGAGCTCCCTGCTCCTGCCAACCTAGCAGTTCAAAAGCACGAAGTGCAAGTAGATAAATAGGTACTGCTCTGGCGGGAAGGTAAACGGCATTTCCGTGAGCTACTCTGGTTCACCAGAAGCGGCTTAGTCATGCTGGCCACATGACCCGGAAGCTGTACGCCGGCTCCCTTGGCCAGTAAAGCGAGATGAGCGCCGCAACCCCAGAGTCGTCCACGACTGGACCTAACGGTCAGGAGTCCCTTTACCTTTACCTTTAAAAATTTATATACTACTTGATTGCAAAAAAACAAAAACAAAACCTACCTCTAGGTAACTTACAAAAGAACAAAACTATAAAATTATTGGTTAAAAAAACAACAATTTAAAACATTCAAAAAAATTAAAATCCATGATAAACAAAAACCTTAAAAGAAACGTCAACATTCTCAATATCTGGGTAGGCTTGTCTAAACCAGCGTGTTTTTAGCAGGTGCCGAAAAGAATACAAGTGAAGGCAGCTGCCTGGTATCAATAGGCAAGGAGTTCCACAGTGTAATTGTGACGATACTAAAATATTGACTTCTTACAAACGCCAAACAAGTATTATGGGGCACCTGTAACAATGCCAGCTCTAGTGATTGAAGCAGTTGAGTGGGCATATGCAGTATGAGCGAAGGCAATCACTTCTGCCTCTGGTCACATTATGGCAGCCTTCACTGACCTGGTGCCCTTCACGTGTTTTGGACTACAACGCCCATCAGGTTAACAAAAGCTGCCCTATGGGCACATGCATGTTATCCATGTCTACTGTTTGATACTGTCAGGATAAGCACATGTCAATACATTTAAAAAGACAAAAGAAGAGGAGCCCTCCCTGATTTTTAAAAATGTTTTATCTGCCCGTCCTCATCTATTTTTATGAGCTCATTCTTCATTGTGTGTGGCAGCTACTAAATGCGATGCTGAACGAGGTTCTACAGCTGCTTAGGGAATAAGCACCCCCCCTCCCCATATAAGTATATAGTTGCATTTCCCCCCTTTCATTTTAACACATACTATAAATCATGGCTGCAAACAGCACCTACAGTAAAATATTGTCATGTAAAATCATTCCGGCGGAAGGTTTTATTTGCATTGTACTCAAGAGTTAATGTGTCAATAAAAGGCTATGATTTCACCTGAACCACTCCAAATAGATGGATCTGGTTTTACAAGCTGTGCATCTAGTCCCTGCCAATTTGCATCCAGACAGGTAGTCACAATCCACTAGGAAGTTCTCTTGCACAGGACCAGTTGCAATGAACAGGAGCGGTTGTGCAACTTGTCTTCTCTTTTGCTCCCCTGACTTCATGCAAATCCAGGGGTGTGATGAGGCACTCTAAAACCTCCAATGGAGGCTGCACTCTGACTTTATGCAAATCCAGGATAGAGATGCTGGGAAAGGAGCCCACCTAGGAGAAGTAAACTCCTATCCTAAACCTCCTCTGCCTTGCAGGATGTCTTCAGAAGAAAAGGCTAAGGAGTAAACTCTATATAGATCCGAAGTGAAGTCCCTAAGATGGGCGCCTTGTACACCTGCTTCCAGCAATTCCTGCAGCCAAGCTGGTGCCAAATGTATTGCTCTGCTTTCCTTTGGACCACACCAGCGAAGCCGGGAGGGGGTCTTGCCCTCTGGGCAACCCAGGACCTCTGCCCAGGTTGCACCCTGGGGAGGTCACTTTGGTGCTGCTAACACAGCAGTTCAGCTTCAGCCACGGAAGTGCACTCCATTGTCTCTTGAGACAGACAGATGCCAGCAACCATGCTGCGCTACAAATTCGCCAGTGGGGCTGTGCAATGACTGACTCGTGCAAATATAGAGATCTAATATATTATTATTGATTATTCTTTTTATTGCTAGGGAGGGTAAACATTTTTTGTGATTTAGTATGAGCCATGTTTTCAAAGAAAAAATCTCTAGGCTTTAGAGCACTGATGTTGTTTTGGAGTGAGCATTGCCTTGTTTTTGTTCCTACTTTCTGCATAGCCCCTCCATCTGTATATTGGAAATAGTCTGTTAAAAGAACCATAAGTCTTCAGCTTCTTTCATACAAAAAAGGAAACCAAACCTGCAGAAGATTTGATTCCTAGATTTGTAGAGTTGGAAAGGACCACTAGGGCCATCTAGTCAATTCCTTGGAATGCAAGCATTTTTTTGCCCAACCTAGGGCTTGAACACACGACCCTGAGATTAAGAGTATTGTGCTCTACTGACTAAGCTACTGACTGACATATTGCTTGGGATTTCTTGAAGATGCTGGAGACTTGGAACAGCCCCAGCCTGAAATGCCAGACAGCTGCTGCCAGTCAGTGAAGACAATACTGAACTAGATGGAACAACGGTTTGACTCAATACATTCCAGCTTTCTATTGTTGTTCCTTTACAGCCTCCCCTCATTCTTTGCTTCTAGAGCCAGGGCCGGTTGGTGCCCCCTTAATGTGCTGAATTTGGCCCAGGGGCTGCCAGTTGAAGACCCTTACTTTATTGAGGCTGCACTCCTGAACTAACTTACCTGGGAGTAAACCTCTTGAACTGAATAGGACGTCCGTCTAAGCAGATATACATATGATGGTGGTGGTAGCCATTATAACAATCAAACCTTTTACCCAAGTTGCTCAGAAGTCATTTCTGTTTATGCTCATCGTGCTTCAAACTGTGGTTTGGCTTGCTTGAGAGTTTAATGCAAAGCACAAATCCACAACTGGCGATGGCCCTCGAGCCTTAAAAGAAGGAGAAAACAGCTAACAAGCATGACAAATTCTATAAAGAAGTTAGACATCATTGAGATGGTGAAACACTGACATTCCATATCTACTGCCCAAATTTTTGAGGCAGTGCTCAAGCTGGGAAACCACCACTGGCAAGAGCAGTTGCCATTTTGAATTGTATTTCTTCTCACACAATAGCCCTGCATGAAAGATAATCAAGATTTTAACCTGTATTTACAAATGCAAGCAGACAGATCTCAAAAATGGGAATCATGCAAACTCTGTCATATTGTTTATTGCATCACCTGGTAAATGAATTCTTGTCTGATAAATGAAGCTGCCACATGTGGACTTCTTTTTAATTAAAAAAAATTAAGGTACAGAAGTTTGATTATTATTATTTACATTTAGTCTACAGCTTAGCAATTGGGGAGACAAGTATAAATCTTTGGTCAGCTGTAAATCTTTGCTCAGGCGTTCCCCAGCCATTAACTAGTTCTTCGCTATCTTCAGTTGGTGGTGTCTGCTAATATTTATTGAAAATTTTCCTGGAAGATGTTATTATTACATTATTGCTGTCTCAATTGCTCTTAACCATTTTGGTTTTCACTGAATGAAAGCAACATGTAATTATTGTAATAAATAAACAAAGCCAACTGCAAAGTCACAAATCATTCATAATGTGTCTGCCTGACCTACCTCACAGGGCTGCTGTGAAGATAAAAGAGGAAAACTCTATGTGCCCCTCTATGCCCCTCTATGGAAGGAAAAGAGGAAAACTCTATGCCCCTAGCTCCTAGAAAGAACGTTTAACCCAATGGATCTTGAGTGCGTCCCAGCTTGTTGGCTGGATTCAATACAAACAGGGAGATCTGTGCCAGTCTTCGCATGCTTAAGTCAGATCTCAAGTTTTGCCTCTTGTAGATGTTCTTGTCCAGGGGTCAACAAACTTTTTCAGCAGGGGGCCGGTCCACTGTCCCTCAGACCTTGTGGGGGGCCGGACTATATTTTGGGGAGGGGAGAATGAACAAATTCCTATGCCCCACAAATAGCCCAGAGATGCATTTTAAATAAAAGCACACATTCTGCACATGTAAAAATACCAGGCAGACCCCACAAATAAGTGCATTTTAAATAAAAGGACACATTCTACTCATGTAAAAACACGCTGATTCCTGGACTGTCCATGGGCTGGATTTAGAAGGCGACTGGGCCGGATTCGGCCCCCGGGCCTTGGTTTGCCTACCCATGTTCTTGTCTGTGCCGTCATACAGAGATCTTCATTTGCAAGGGATTCCCCCCCCCCCATTTCTTGCACTGCAGGTAGCCCATTCATGTACACATTCCTTTTATGCACAGATCTCTTTACCATAGAGAACTCAGAGGCAGATTTTAGGGCAGCGCGAACAGTTCTGCCACACTGGGTGCTGAGCCTGGGAGACATCACGAATATTATGTAGTGAACTGAGAAGAACAGAAGGTTTGATTTGGGGCACCACATTTTGGACTCACACAGGGTGCCGCTGAAATTTGAAAGACCAAAGTCCCAGGAATTTGGGTAGCTTTTGTTTTTTGCCTTTACAGAAGAACTTTGGGCATTATGGGGAAGCAGGAAGCACATTGTTTCCTACTTCCCATTTCATAGAACCATCAAATTGTAGAGTTGGAAGGGACTTTGAGGATCCTTGCAATGCCGCTGTCCCATAGGGGGACCAAACCTGTAACCTTGACGTTATCAGCACCACACGCTAACCCAACTGAGCTATCCAGGGTAGATTTTGCACAGTCCTTTGTAGCTGCTGAAGTAAAGCCTCCACATCTCTCCCCGCCCCCCTTGGTCATATGCAACATATTCACAAGATGGAAAGGCGGACTGCACATCTGAGCACAGAAAGCAATAAGTTTCACTTGAACTTTTCGATACGGACCTAAAAGCAGCCTTACGGAAAGTCAGGCTATTTGCCCACCCAGCCCAGCATTGACTGGCAGCAACACTCCAGGGTCTGTGGCAGAGGCCTTTCGCATCACCTACTGCCTGGTGCTTTTTTAACGGAGATGTCATGGACTGAACATGGGAGCTGCAAAGCATGTCCTCTATCCCTAAACGACGGTCCTTTCCATAGAACAGGAAGCAGAAAATATTTGTGCTTCTTCTCCCAGCATCTCCATCCGGCCAAAAGCTGCTGCTTGAGGTATCTGCATCACTGTGCAGAGAGGGCAGTGCATAAATCTTAATGTTGCATTCGGTTCTGATTAGTCCCCCCCCCCCTTCACGGCATGCTCCTTGGAAAAGGTAGTTCACCTCTAGAAGGCATCATGCTGCTTGTTTAACAGTTCAACAGCATTTGCAACCTTATCACCTCAATCTTTCAACTATGCTGCTTTATTTCCTCAATGGTCTGCTACTCTCCACCCCCCTCACCCCCCTGCACACCTTTCATAGTTAAGTAAATTACTGCTCAAGGGTCATATAAAAGTCAGCTGGGTTACATAATTTAAAAGAACATGTTCCAATTGCTTTAAAAAAATATTTTATTTTATTTTTAGCAAGCCCCAAATAATCCTGATCTTGGATTTGCCACCCGGACACCCTTCTGAATTATTTCAAGTGCTCTGCGTTCTCTTCAAAAAACCAGCATGGGTTCCCCGCACCCATATCAGCTCCAATTTAATGAAGTTGTTAAAGTAGCAAGACTGACAGGTTAATTATCCTTTATAAAAGGGGGACAAATTGAACTGTGTCTTTCCATCATTTTTTGATATATCAAGACGCTCCTGAGGTGCTCAGATGCCACTCTGGCGAATAGAACAACTAATCCACTCTGCTATTCTTTCTTGACCCTGCTTGCCCCTACGGGGCCTTGCGGTATATTGCAGTGGCTTTTTGTTTTGTTTTGTTTTGTTTCACATTCAACAGATTCAACTTTATTATGAATTCAGAAGGATTCCCCCCCCTTCCTCCATATGTTAGCTGACAGCTCCCCTGAAATAACTGATGGCTAAATTTAAACTCTGATGAAAATTAACCCAAGTGTTAAATGCAAACGGGGAGCCGGTTGGAAAGAAAAGAGTTATCATAGTAAATGCCAAACAGTGGAAAATGTGTGTAAATTAATGGAGCCACACTGGTGACAAGCTGTCAGGCAGTTTGATGGCTCTCGACAGTGCTTTAGTCCCACTGAAGTTGGCCAGAGGGCAGCACGGACAAGTCCTGCTTTTCAAAAAGACCGCGGGATGCTTGACAGTAACGCTAACTAGACTGTCTAAAGTTCATGGTCAAATGAGAGGCCTCTTTAAAAGCAAAAAAGAAAAAAAGAAAAAGAGAGAGAGCAAAAAAGCTGTGTGCTAAACAGGATCTGTCTGCTTGTGCGATCTGAATGAGATATCAAGCAATGCTTTGGTGTCCCAGTGGTCACCAAAGGGGGTAAAAATAATGAAGAATATATGCAGCCTCCAATTTAGTGGGAAACAGCACTGGAATTTAATCGCCAAGACAATTTTATCGGGTTAAACTGCCCAGATATGCTACCCCTGAAAATATGTATTAAGAAATGTTGTAATTTGCCAAGCTTTATCCATAAAAGAAATGGTTTGGTTTCAAATGTTGCATTCCAATGGGTTTTTCAATCAGGTAAAAATATTTGTGCCTGTCCATAAGCAATATTCTAAGTATGTTAGGTACAATATCATATGCTGACATTAAGATAAGGGTTAGCATCCCAACAGAGGACTGCTTGATTTTTTGATTATTATTTTTTTGGACATTGTCAAAATAGATCTGGGATCCCCAATGTTCAGCATAGTTCAGGCGTTTGCATTTGCACATGGATTAGTTTGCATGTTTTGGGGCTGGGCCATATATTACAGGAGCTTAATGCTTAATAAATATTGTCATATTATTAATTAAGCCACAGCTCAGCTGGGGCAACTGTGTTAACATGGACAGATTGCTATTTCTGAGCTGAAGTTTCTTAGCTGTAACGTAGAAACAATGAGAATGTGTGACACACAGTCAATTGTATCAATGACATAAGGATTATGAAAAGCCCCCTGTACAATGGAAACGATCTCCTTTTGAAATGGCATGAATCCGCTCTCAAAGGCAGCTGTAAAAGAACACTCTCTGAAGCCCTATAGAAGAGCTGTGATTATTTTTATGGAAATGGAATAAAACAAAGCAAAAAGTCCAGCCATGGTATTGGATCACACCCAGGTATTCTACAGACATGTCAGAAAAATATAGAGGAATTTGTAGTCTGATGTCTGAGGGCAGAACTTCATAGAAGTACTAGTAAGTTGGCCCTATTTAAATACATAGTGTGATATCTAAGTAGACCAAGTAAAATCAATGGACTTTGGGCTAATTGTCCATTAATTTCAGTGGGTCTACTCCAAGCTTGACTAAACATTGGCTATCATCTCTAGAGTTTGGGTGTCTGAGTATTCCTGCATTTCACATGGAATTTGAATGCAAGGCCCTTTAAAATACAGCTGTCTGGAAGGTTTTCCTGCACACACCCTGTTGGAATGCACAGTAGAGTACTTTTCTGTGGACTGTGCCTTTCCAAAATTATGATTCTTCGAAAAGGCCTTGCACTGCCTTTCTGAGCCCACACACAGAAAAGATCCTTCTTTGTTTACAGTGTAGATACATTAACACTACATTTGTACAGCAGATATGTGAAAGGAATACCCACATGATAGTTTGCGAGCTACATGATAAATAAACGTACCACCTAAACTGTAACAGTGCAATTTATCACATGTCTGCAGCCAGAACACCTGCTTAATAAGACATCTCCCCTTGTGCTCACTCTATCATTTGTAATTCTTGTGCAGAAAGAAAGAAAGAAAGAAAGAAAGAAAGAAGAAAGAAAGAAAGAAAGAAAGAAAGAAAGAAAGAAAGAAAGAAAGAAAGAAAGATTGCTTTTCTTCATAAATGTTGAATTTCCAAATAAATTGCATTTCTGCAAAATCTAAGATTGGCATTCTCCCTCCCCTCCACATAAACAGCTTTTCTTAAGGGTCCTTTATATTGTCCTTTAAATGCCCCCATATGTTCAAGATCATTTTGCATGATTATATAAGGAAACCACACTTAGCTTGAGAAAATCTGGATCCAGCGTCTAGGTGTTCCTCTGCATAGGAAGATACAAAAAAAATCACAAAACTGTTGATTAATACAGCAACATAGCTGGCAAAGCCTGGCTCAGTTTTCATTGCAGGGGGAGGTGTCCTTCCTTAGGATTCCTTCCTTCCTTCCTTCCTTCCTTCCTTCCTTCCTTCCTTCCTTCCTTCCTTCCTTCCTTCCTTTGCTTGTTTGTTCTGCAAACCTAGGAGTTTCCCCAAGCCTACTGATACCTCTTTCTGGTCTGTAAATGTCCCATTGTGGTTATGTCAGGACTGGCACTCGGAGAAGTGAGATTACTAGCAGATGTACTGCATCTATATACCTTGACCGTCTTGGCTAGTATAATGATCAATGGAGCTCTCTTAGATGAACTTTTTGTTTAATTCTATTGCCAACATTAGGCAATGAGCCTTTCAGGTCAAGAGCATGCCTTACCTGATAAAGTATATTTGGATTAGGATTTGTTCTGTAGCACAGCGTTTGCCAACCTGGTACCCTAAAACTCCATCATCCCTGGCCATTGGGCATGCCAGTCTGGACTGATGGCAGTAGCAGTCCAAAACACCTGGAGGGCACCGGGTTGAGGAAGGCTGCTGTAGCAGGTGGTGTGGAAAGCAAAGGGCTGTACTCCATTAACTCTTATTTGGAGTAGACCCACTGAAATTAATGGATCTAACTTAGTCATGGTCATAAATTTCAATAGGTTTACTGGGAGGAAACATTAGTTCGAAATAACTCAAAGATTAGTGTCAGGGGTACAGGGACAGAGGCACAGGGAAGGCAGGAAATGGAGAGCGATGGAGAGGAATCCCAGGACAGGGAGGAAGAGGATAGCAATGACGCAAGGGATTCCATGAGTCTCTCCAGCGAATCAGAGGATTCCCAGAAGGGGGCGCCTGTGATAAGGGGGCGCCAGGGGGAAAGTGTCAGGAGCGGGGGGCCAGCAGGGGACCCCAAAGCAGCAGCTGGGAATCAGGGCCAGCCTCCCCACCAGAGCGCAGCGAGGGGGGGGAGGTTCCAGTGTGTCAGAGGGAGCAGCTCCGGTGACAGAGAAAGGGGAGGGATCAGAGCAAGCCATTCTCCCGGAAGAGGAGGAGGGCAGTGAGGGGAGTAGCATAACTGTCAAAAGGAAGGTCAGAGGTTGGGCGCGCGCGCCAAGTTCAAATGAGGAGGCGTGCGAAAGAACAGGGAGCCCGGGGGAGGAGCCAGGACCCAAAGCCCGCAGGAGGGGGGAGGAGCAGTCTGGAGATTCCGCTTCAGGAGAATCCAGGAGGGGAGGAACCCCGGCGGGCAGAAAGACCCTGCGGAAAAGGAAAGAGAGAAAAAGGTGGAGCAGCGTTAGCTTATTAAACTGGTGTAGGGGAGGGACCGATTCAGAGGGGACTTCTAACGTCTAGGGCTAAGAGACGCGGGGCTGCACGCCTCGGTTGTGGAACCAATAATGAAGTGCAATAAACGTCCTTGTATATAAGAAGAACTTGGCGTTGGTCTTTTGTGAGCTGAGACCTGAGGCAGCACTGACAATTAGGTTTGGTAGATCAATTACTTTAGTTCTCACCATGAACTTGTTTGAAGCAGCAGATTCTAGAAGGACCACACTCTTGTCTCCAACTACCATCTTCCACATTTGAAGAGGAGGGAAATCTTCCTTTCAGAGCAGGAGGCGCCTAGTTGACATTTTGCTTTAATATATTGTTTACCTGCACTGTGCCTTTCTATCCTGGCATCCTCAGGTATTCTTGTATCAACAGATTAGTGTATAACAGGGAGCGGGGCAAGGTCGCACTTGCTGAAGAGCAAAGAACAAAGAGGGGGAAAACAGCAAATAGCAAAGCGTTGTTTACCCTTCCTTACGATTTAGGAACTGGGGCAAGGTTTGGAGCAAAGAGAAATGTGAAGGGCATTAGGGGTACTAATGTGTGGATAGCCCTTTCAACTTCCAGGTCTTTCAAAACAGAAAAAAATAGCACAGAAATGAGTGGCTGCATTAGGTCTTCCTCCAGCAAATGCAGTCCTGAGCAGTTTCTATAGTGGCTATGGGGAAGAGCTTCAGCACCAGGGTGCTTTGCATACAGAAGGTCTCGGGTTCAGTCCACAGCATCTGTAGATAGAGCTGGTAGAGTAGCCTGCCTGAAATCACGGAAAGCCACTGCCAGTCAGTGTAGGCAGTATTGAACTTGATGGGCTGCTGACTTGGCTTCCTGTGTTCCTATGTACTTTATCTGAGGCATCTGAGAATGGTCCTTTATTTGGAGCAGCCCTCTAGTCTGAAGGATTGTTGGGTCCAAGTCCCACTTAAAGAAGAAGATCAAGCAGCAGACGTGAATTTGCCCATCAGCACTTATCACCTGGACAGCAAACTGAGCAGGCACAACAGTCACCTGATCACAGTCTCCGCCACTATGGTGAGGTGGACCACATCTTAATTGTGGCAATTATTTCTAAATCTGCATGTAAATTAGCGACTTCAAAATTTATGCACACCTGTGTCCTCTTTGGGCTTCTTTTGGAAGGCACATCTCCTCTTTTGGGGAGATGCATCAATGATCACCCTGTCAGATTCATGTGGCCCACCCTGCCCTATGGCTGCTGTTGGTTTTATTTTTAATTCCATGAGATCCTTGATCATGGGTGTCATGTACCACACATAGTTTTTGCTTTAGGAGCAACATATGCACTGAAAACACATCGACTTAAATATTTTATTTAAGGGAATTGTAATGGTAAATACACAGGGTGCCCTCTTGGGTATGCTTCATGGAAATGTAAGTTCTAAAACATTTTAATTAAATAAATAAAGCTCAGCTCCTAGCTCAGAAAACTATTTGTAGAATTGGGTTAAAAAGTGGAAAGCTACATACAAGTTCAGACCCAAATAAGTCTCCTGTATCTTTATTGGTAACCTTCTTACGTAATTCTGACTTTCAAATGCTCACAGAGTGCCTTGTGCTTCATGTTGATTCCTCATCTCTTGCCTCTCCTTGTTCAGGCCTCATCCTCTCCTTGTTCTTTGCATTGCAGTTTTCACAGAGAATGTCTCGTTTGGTTAAATAAGTAGGATGTGTGTGTGATCTTCCTGCTTCCATTGGGGTCAGGATCAGGCCTGTAGCAAATGCTGTGGAGAGCAAAGGTTAGGCTTGGTAAACTAATGACCTCCCCAGGAGCCACTGTCAGCTCCTCTCCACTTCTAAATATGTAGCAAATGCCTCTGTTCAAAGGACAATCACTGAGAGCATGTTGTGTTCTCTAGTTTGGCAGACATTTGCTATTCATATTTTAGAAAATAGATGGGCCTCAGAGCCCAGTTAGATCAAGTGCGTGGCATCCATGAACTTAACTCTGTGGCACTAAGGCATAAGGCACCTCAAAGGAATATGACAGAACTTTGCCCGGCTATCTTTGGTTGCCTGTTGATAGAAAGCCAAGTGTTCACTGGCTATTGGACACACACATATACAAAAGCAGGTGCCTACTGTATAAATGCAAGGATGCAAGAGGCTGTCTCATATTCATTTTGTCTAACAAGACCAGTACTGTTTACTATGACTTCCAGGGCTCTCCAAAGTCTGAAGCAGAGCTCATTGCTCCCCTGCACCCCTAAAAATGGCTCACAAATGACTTGCAGTCAGGTGGTTCAACTCCCCACTTGCACAAGATGGCGCCACCCAATTTTAGGCAATCTTCTTCCTCCCACTGTAGATCCCCATGGCACATCCCAGGCCTTTCATGAGGGTCCTCTAATTCTCAGGAGATAAAGCATGGTGGTGGAGGAGGAGGAAAGTCTTACTGCATGAATAGACTTGTTTATTGGGCAAGTGGTTTGGATACAAGTATTTATAGCAGGGGTATGGAACCTGCAGCCCTCCAGATGTTCATTCATTCAACACTTTTGTACCCCACTATTCATCAAAAAAGATGTGGCTTAAAAATAGTGCTGATAAAACAGCCCCTGCCCTCAGACTTATAGTCTAGGGCTGAATCTAGACACATCAAAGAAGTGTTTCAGTTAAACGTGTTGTAAACTCATACAGGGAAATCCGGTTGGGAAAGACAAGACTCCACAGCGCCATATGGTGGCACAGCGTTGTATTGCATATACAATGCATATAAAACTTTTTCTTTACCAATCTAGCTGAGTCCTAGAAGACTTAAAAGGAAAATGGAGGGGGGAAGCAACCTCATGCACTAGATTTTAGTTGCAAAATTCTTGTAATGATCGGCTGGATTAGAATGATTTGGAGAGGAGTCAAAAGATACTGTCTTTCAGCAGAACCAATGGAGAAGCCAGGCAGTGCTGTCTCCCTCTCTGGAATAGCCTGTGCTAGATGGCAGCTGAGGGAGGAGTCAGATATTGTTGGGCCCAACTCGCTTCAGCCACAGGCCAACGGTGAGGGATGATCAATATCCTCTGTAAAGTAGGGCGTAAGAAGTCTTCTCTAACAGGTCATTGAACATCTGCAAAGTAAGGGGACCTGGTCACTTGAGTCTGGGCCTAAGTGCTGCCCTTGTTATGTTGAAATGGACTTGAGCTGCACTTTTAGTTGTACGGATAGCTGCAGCAGAATATATCCTCAGACTTCATTCCTTGTAAAGCCTCTTTTATAGTTTCCTTGACAGGAAGCTTCACAAGGCTGATGTGATGCACAATACTCTTTTCAAGCTATGGAAGTTCATAGTATGCCTTCGAGATGATACCTGCCATACAAAGAAATAGCACACAGGTCACACCTGTAATTAGATCCATGTACTAAAATGAATTGCAGCATGGCTGGTTCTGACTGGTGATGGCGAGACCTTTATCCCGTCACATGTTAAGTTTTCTCTGGGTATATGGAG
The DNA here is from genome assembly GCF_964188305.1 of Podarcis bocagei. Lineage (NCBI taxonomy): Eukaryota > Metazoa > Chordata > Lepidosauria > Squamata > Lacertidae > Podarcis > Podarcis bocagei. The sequence continues at coordinate 81,473,065 of NC_138127.1, forward strand.
ATGTTTAGCTGAGCTTTGCCTCTGCAAACCACAGAAAAAAGCTGTGTGTGTGTGTGTGTGTGTGTGTGAGAGAGAGAGAGAGAGAGAGAGAGAGAGAAAGCTCTCTCTATATATATAAGTAGCAAAGATAACCTTTTAAAAAGCATTTTATATATAAAAAATGAACAGTCCTTTAATGTTTATTGAAAAGCAGCATCTTTCTAAAAAGGGGGATAGCCATTCAATGTACTTGAGCTAACAGACAGCTAAGTTGTGCTGGGTGCGCCTTTATTGATTCTGACTAATACTGGCTGCGTCAAATAAACTGCATTTCAGAACTGTATGCATTTTTAAACAAGTTCCTGACTATAAACTCTTCATCAGGTTATGAACCTGAAAAGCCCAGGAATCCGAAAGACGCCGTTCTTTCCCCCCTTCTTGCAATATGCCGTATCAGTCTGCCCAGATAACTGACACTACAACTTCCTCCGAATAGCTACCGCTCGCCTTCCTTCCCCCATCTTCTCCCCTTCCTTGCCATCTGTTCCTGCTGCTCAAGCAGCCTCCCTCCTCTCCTCTCACCAGGGCCTGTCTAAGCAAAAGGGTATTAGAGCCTCTGATGAGGTAGGCCTCAGGCCTCTCCATCACTCCTAGCCACAAGGAAAGCACCAGCTGTCTGGCCTCATTTGCATTTTCTCTCCAAAATAATGAAATTAGCCATGAGTATCCTGAGGTGATGCAAGACGCAAATTTAGGCTGGATGTGTCAGCATGTGATGGGAAGGGAGGGGAAGGTCACTGAGGCGTTTGGAAGCTGCCCGTGGTATTAAGCATCTAAGGTAGCATACATAGGATTTCTGTACTGTGAGGAGTGAGATGCAAGAACCTTTTAACTGCCGAGAAGTTTAACAGCAGTGTAAACACACGCTAGTGGAAAAACAAGGAACTTTTACAGGTCCACACAAAGACAATGCTATTGGAAGTCAGGTTTGGGTGGTTGTTTTTTGAAACCCGAAGCCCATGGCAGTCGAAAAGACAGAATGCATGAGCCCTTTGACTACCAGTAGGTAATACTCAAGCACCAGCTGATAACCCCAGTCTCATAATTCTACACAACAATTTACCATAATTTGTAGGTGACCAACTGCTACATTAGTCTCTAATGAGGTTTCCTAGCCAGATTCCAGTATCTCCCTCCTGTGGTACATAATGTTCACCATTTTTACTCCTAGTGAAGGGAGAAGACATTAACGAATTTGTTATGCAGCAACACAGATCTCCAATTGCTGTGCTGTATATTTTATTTCCTCGGTGTGGAGGGATAAACACATGCTTCGCTTTCTCTTTCTGCTGATAAATTCGTACGGTTTATGTCTCATAAATCCAAATTTTCCACCGCAAACTATTTTAACCTGAAATAACAGCTGGGGTTTTTTCTTCCCTTTGCTTTTGTGGTGGCACTCTGCAAACCGCTTCAGCTAAGAGACTTGGGGCAGCATCCAACTGGAGATGTTCTATGTTAAGTTGTGGGTGAACATATCAGATGACACAGCAATTCTTGTTTATTCACAGGCCAGAACAGAACTGAACTGAAGGGTTCAGCCAGCCTTCTTATATAGAGCTCCACTACAGCGCAACAGTAACCACTTTCTGTAACTATCCAATCACTGAACGTCACTTTCAATCCCCTATTTGCATATGTGGACCTGAGTGAAAACTATCTACAGTATCCCCCTGCTGGCCCAGGGTGAGAACTTCAGTACATAACATTCTACACAAGGGCCATTGAAAGAAATGGGAGCTTTACAGGAGTACAGTTAATGCATAGGAGCCGTTACTCCTTTCCTACATATGGAAAGGGCATTTTCAGTTGTACCTCTCCATCTGTACAATGCCGTCCCAAGCGAGGCCTGCCTCACACTTTCACTGATGTCCTTTCCACTCCATGTGGACTTACCTTGCCATTTCCCCAGGGCTTTTGATGGACAGAGCTGATTATATTTTGCCATCGTTGTGCTGCCAAAGCTTCCTCTGGCTATTATGGTAGTTGGGCTTCTGTCTTAACTCCCTCCTCCCCATGTATCTGTGTGCATATGAATTGCTGGTGTTTCTGTGAGGAGATTAATTAGATGAATTCTAATGGTACAGTATTTATGTTTTAAAATGTTGCTCGCTTGGAAACCTTGGTAACAAGCAACTAGTTGTTGTTATTGTTGTTGTTGTTAATGGACAGCTGGCCTTGAGCAGCAAAACTTGCTAGTGGGGTTTTCCATTGGATTCAGACTGAACTGTACCTATCAAGTCAATACTATAGCCCTGTCTACAGTTTGCCTGATGAAGCCTTTGGGATGGCTAAATGACTTTTTTTTCCCTGTAGCTGTTTTACTTATTTTATTCATCCTTTGTGGTTGCCTTGGTGGGTTTTCATTATCAGTGATCATAAAAGCTGTGCTTTAAATACAAATTTCTTTTGTGCTCTGTTGAGGACCCTGGGGCTTGAAAATAGGGGCTTTGTCCATATAAAATGAATGAGGCTGTTGAGTCAGGCTGCCAACAAGATCTCCTCAGCACCACAGGTATAATGTATGTCACAACTTGACATGCGGGTGCTGCAAAGTTCATGGATGCTTCCACTGTCAGCATATGCAAGAAGCAGGAGTGTGGAAGTTTATGATGTCTGCTTGAACCTCTCCCTACAGTGTGAGAGATCCATCAGGAGCTGCTGGATCCATGTGTTGCTCCCCCGGAAGGGTGAACCACCAAACTGCAGTAGCCGGCTTCTCAATGATAGGCTGACTCTGCCAACATGGTCTGGCCATTAACTTCTTCCAGGGAGGGAAGAGTATAAAAGTGCTTCCCGTACCAGTGGAACCTTGATCTTCCTGAGCTCTGGAGCACATTATCCTCCTGGATACCTAAGTTGTTTTCTGTGGGACAGCAGTCACTTTTCCACCAGGGAAGACCAGCAGAAAAGGCTTTTCTCTTTAAAGAAAAAAGAAAAAAAGTAGGGATAATGTGTGTTTCACTGTAGCCTTAACGTTGTCTAATTGGCTTTCCTGAATGTCAGTCATTGCTATGATTTCATTCATTGGCCAAAACCACAGAAAGGCGGAAGCAGGCGAATTTCTCACAGAACAAATCAGAAAAATAGTACCTGTACATTTTACCTCATATATTGGGTTCTACAAATGCTAGAAACGTACTCTTAGAAACAAATAAAAAGTTGGGATTATGGTTCACCCTGGAGGGACAATTGCCCCCCTGTTCTGAACTCCAGACTCAAAGAAGGGCTTGTGGGAGTGGTTGGATGCAGGAATCCAAAGAAGCATGTCAAAAACATCAGTGCTTTTCCAGAGAAGGTGTAGACTTACAGCAAAGCAGCCTGCCCTGTCTCCCAGGCTTTACAGACGCAGAACAGACACTGCAGCTGGGAGATGGCTTGTCTGCCTCCAAGCAAATGTTTATACATTCTTTATACACAAAGCAGCGTACGCCAATTCACCTGACCAGATGAGGGCATAGGTGGCAGATACCCAAATCTTACAGATAGTTTCTTTTTTCTGAGCTCAGAGCCCAGCACCCCAAGAACACATATAAGGATAACAACAAAGCAAGCCAATTAGCTTATATCAAAGTGTGTGAATATAACATATATGAACTCATTGCTACAACAATTACCAATTAAGTTGTGACATTATCTTGGCTACCAAGATAGTGTTTGCAGAGCATGTGGAACACTGCCCCCCCCCGCGCCCCTCACTGGTGCCCATGGGTGCCACCTCTGCATGTTGGTTAATACCCAGTTCTGGGCTCTAGATACTTCCAATGAAATTGCCTTTTTCAACAGTGTAGCTGTTTGTGGCTCTGGTAGTAGCTCTTCAGTCCATTGCTCATTTCCCATAGGAGTTTTAAACATCAATGATAAAGAATTTCCTATATCCACTTTCAGATGGATGATTAAAAGGAATGATAGAGATAAACTGACACTGGGAAAGCTTTATTGAATCCAACGCTCATTTTGCAAATCCCCAAACCGTACTATTTCTTAGCTCAACATTTCTTACATTGCCTTTTTGCCCCCCTCTTCCGCCTCAAATTATTGTTTCAAAACATACAACTGAGTGGGTTTTTTTGTTTTTTGTTTTTTTAAAAAAGCAATGGCACCTCTGTTTAACTATCAGTCGCAACAAAGAGACCTGCTTGGCAGCACTTCGTGTCAGTCAAAAGTCTAGGTCAGACACTTATCAATTGACCCTGTGTTAAAGGTAGACACTCATTTCAGCATCTGTCAATAGCATCTTTTGATCCATTTATACTGGAGGCTGCATCACTAGAGTGATTTATAAGTGAGCGTGCATAGACTTTAAAGAAAGGACAACACTTATAAAAAAGAAATACGGGGGGAGAGGGATCCTACAGTGGGCTGTCTTATTTGTTGGGATTTTAGGACTTGATTAGAACGCTTCATTTGTGATGTTGTAATTTAGGATCTGTTCGACTTATAGGAAACTTGGCATCACTCATTAACAATGAAAAGTCCTTGTTATCGCAGAGTCCTCTTCTGAAATCAGCGCCTATTCATAAAGCGTTCCATTATCTGTTCAGTATGTAAGGCCCTTATAATTATGAACAGCGCTTCCTGCTATTTCCTAACCTAGGTTTGGTCTCTAAACTTCCCCTGTTGAGGTTTTAATTACAAATCTGCCAATCCTGGTCCATTTTACACAAGACAAGGGAAAGAAATGTGAACATTAAAAAAAAAAAGTCACAGAGGGGCCCAGGAAAAATTTCCTTGACACACACCCGCTGTGACACCACAGCAATTGAAGAAGGCCTGTCATTTGCCTGTCAACCTCTGACCTCACCCAGACATATTATGAAATGATTTGAAAAGAAATATCAGCACCATAGTGCTGGCTCTTTCAAGCTTTGTGCTGCCTGTCCTTGATGTCAGTCAGGAGTAGCTAACTAGCACCCACAGAGCCTTTTCCATTATTATTTTTTAAAAAAATAATAATTAACAAAAAATCCCACAAAATATCAGGAATAGCTTCTGTTAGCAAGACTAGCTTTTGTCAAGTAATGACTTTATGACATAAGGTATTGTTTACCTAGGCATCGTTCTCTTACTTGCATTTTAATGAGCCTAATTAATAATAAGTTAGAAGTCCTCAGCTACTTCTTCACAGCTGGACCATATGCACTAATTACACCAAGTGAGCAAACTTCAACTAATCCCTTTCATCAGAAGAAATATTTTAATTCAAAAAAAAAAGTCTCAATGTGCTTTCCCCCCTGTTTTTTGTTTTTTTAAAAAAACCTATAAAGAGCTAATTTTTTCATACCGGCAAATTTGCACAGGAATCAAAGTAAACATTGAAGGGGCAAGATCCTATCAATTTATTATTATAATTTCTAGTTGTAGGCTTTATTCCTCCATGCCATAGTAAGAGCATGGCTGATCAGAGTAGGTTAACAAGTTTCATTTCTAATACGTGCTGCATTCCTTCAAAGCAGGGGTCACAAAACATCGTACTAAAAGAAAATGATATTGTTAAAATCCTGAAATCCCTTGCAGCTGATAAACCTTTAGATCTCATGGTTGCAAATACATGTGCAGAGATATGGGGTGGGGGAACCACAGCTCAATGGAAGGACTATAGTAAGGTTACCAGATTTTTTCTCTGAATTCAGGGACACTTTTCAACTTCAGTAGGAATGATAGGGGACTGATTTGTAAATCCAGGGACTGTCCCTGGGAAACGGGGACGTCTGGTAACCTTAGACTATAGCTAAGTATCTAATTTGCATGCAGAAGATTTCAGGTTCAATCCCCAAATAGTGCTGGGAAAGTCCTGTCTGAAACCCTGGAGTGTTGCTGCCAATCAGTGTAAGGTAACACTGAGCTAGTTGGACCAATGTCAGGCATGGCCAAACTTGGCCCTCCAGCTGTTTTGGGACTACAGTTCCCATCATCCCTGACCACTGGCCCTGTTAGCTAGGGATGATGGGAGTTGTAGTCCCAAAACAGCTGGAGGGCCAAGTTTGGCCATGCCTATAAGGCAGCTTCCTATGTTCCTCTGTAAGATTACATGCATGCAGAAATTCCATTGTTCCGTCCCCAGCAAGTACTGGTGAAAGCATCTAGAATAGCAGTTCTGAAAGCAACTGAACAGCTTTTAAACTGGACTCCACCATCACCCCAAATCCACTGTGTTATACCCTAAAACAAAGAGTAGGCAACATGGTTGCCTACCAAATACTTGCTGAACTACAAGTCCCATCAGTCCCAGCCAGTGTGAACAATGGAAAGGTATGATGGGAGTTGTAGTCCAACAACATGTAGATGGTATTGCATTGGCTGCACCTGCCCTAGAAGCTCCCGGAATTGCTAGGCTGCTTCCCTCCAACACACACTTCTGGAGTCTGTTCTCTGGCTTCATCCCCAGGCCTTGCCTGGATACATAATTTATTATTTTAAGAGATGGAAACCCTGGCTTCAGATATGTAATAATTCAATACGGAAGAAGTCATCTCTGTCAAAAGGAGCAGTAACTGGTGAAGCAGCCATTGCCTAAATTAGGCCTGCCTAGCCATGGAGGTCACCTGAGTCTCCAGCAAACATGTTAGATCCCAAAATGGCCAAACAAATATAAAAAAGCAGGGGTCAGCAAGGAAGGGCTAAAAGGAGACAATTCTTGTTTGGAACATGCTTGGAAAAGAGGTTTAAACTTCCCCCCTCCACACACTATGGTTGGACCACTCAACCTTGCCTGCTATGCATTTTTAAAGAACCAAACATAAGCATGGTTTCTAATGGCTAGTTTGGCTGTAGGAATTCAAATTCATAAGTCCTTTTAAAAAATTGAAATTTGAAAAATTTGAATTATTAACTTTCAAAGTAGTGCTGAGAGTGTTTCAATATGTGTTGCCGTGTTCTCTTCCATACAAAACACACAGGCTCTGTGTGTGCGGCTTATCTAAAGACCCATTACCCAAGGTGCTCTTGGCTACAAAATTATATCAGGGGGAAACCTCGATGCTGAGCAAATTTCCCTTCCCTGGCCTAATCTAACATTAAAAACCCCCTCAGAAGACACCCTTCCATGGAGAGAGTTCTCTGGAACAGCAGGAGACCTTGTCCTTTAGGAAATTTTGTCTAACACATTTGGCCTAAATTCCCCTTTGTTGCTTTTCATTACATTAGCTCTTGTTATATTCTGCCAGATGACCCTAAACAATTCCACTAAACAATTAATGATTATCCTATCTATCCTTCATTTGCTGTTTAGCTACAGCTATATGCCTTTTACTCCTTTTAATCTTTAGTTTAATGAAGTGTAATTAATCAGTCTCACAATGAAATATTGAATCTTGAAATTTCTCAATTCTTTCATAATAAGCTACTTCATGCATAAAAAGCCTGCTTGGAAGAGGAATTAACACAGCTGCTTTCTCTCCCTTGTTTGGATAAACAATCTCCATCAAAATGGGAATATCACTTAACAAAACTGTAACAAGTGTTATTATAGTTTGCAGCAGAGGGAAACTTTCCAGAGACACAATTTAAACGAACTTGAGGTTTCTGTTCTGTGGCATTCACTTAGAAGTCTGAATGCTATTGATTACTTGTCTAATTTGTATTATTTCCCTTGGCCTCCCAGACAAACCGGACTGTTTTGCTATCCAATCTCCTCTCAGTGAGACATTTGTGTTCTAATCCTCCCAGCCTCGCTGAATGCTCAGAGGTCTTTTGGCCCAGTTTACAGCGTTGTAACTTTCTTTAGATGTCGGCACTGTGAGAAGAAGAAGAAAACGATGGGGGGGGGGAGAGAACACGATTGCCAACCGAATGAACAGAAAACAATATTTCCTGCTGCGCAGCGCTATTCTGCCTTTGCCAAAGAATGATTAAAATTTATCACAGACCCTGGGGGCCATGTACTTGCCTTCCAACATTACACAACTGAAAATAGGTGCATGTTTGGAATGCTCTGATTCTCATTCCAAAGATCACTACCCCAATCCTACCCTCACAACATACACTAGGATCCACCACTAAGGGCTCTGCAATACTTTCTAATGTTGCATTCATTTACACTGCAGTTGTTTGCCTTCCACCGATTTAAAAGCCAGGAGGGTATGTGTGTGTGTGCATGCTTAAAGATATCATGAAAGCTGAGGCTCCAATACTTTGGCCACCTCATGAGAAGAGAAGACTCCCTGGAAAAGACCCTGATGTTGGGAAAGATGGAGGACACAAGGAGAAGGGGACGACAGAGGACGAGATGGTTGGACAGTGTTCTTGAAGCTACCAGCATGAGTTTGACCAAACTGTGGGAGGCAGTAGAAGACAGGAGTGCCTGGCGTGCTCTGGTCCATGGGGTCATGAGGAGTCGGACACGACTAAACAACAACAAAGCTAGACAGCACAGTTGTCCTGTAGTCGGTTAATGATACAGTAATCCAAAATACACCTCAGCAACTGCAGTGTGTGAAACAGTAGGCTGGGAACTGCACAGGCCGTTACTGTTCCTGCTCATTCACTGACTGTGCTTCAGACAGTAACTTTTTGTTTAGTGAATGGAAAGCTTGCCGGCTCATAGGAGTTGTACTCTGGGAAGGGGTCCTGCCTCCATTTTACTGAAGAACTCTTTCCATGAGCGCAGCTCTCTTTCCAAGAATGGTGTAAAAGGGTTAGGATCCCATCTGCAGCTCAGTGGTGGAGCGTCTGCCTTGCATGCCCATGGTCTCACATTCAACCCCCAGAATCTCCAGGCAGGACTGCAAGAGAGGTGCCTCAAATCCTGGAGAGCTGCTGCCAGCCAGCGCAGACAATACTGAACTAGATGGCCTAGATGACTCATTAGAAGATGGCTTCTAGTGTAATCTAGAACCAATGGTGCACATTCAGTCCATGTTCTAACTATCTTTCCTGTGGCAAGTGAGGAAATTTGTGGACTCTCTTAACATTTTCGTCCCCCAAATCAGGACATCAGGAAGGACGTGCCTTCTGGTCCAGTGCTTGGGTCACACCACAGTACCTTCTGGTCTGGTGCTCTGGCATGAGGACCAAGAAATGGGTTAACTGTGGGTTAAACCACAGAGCCTAGGACTTGCCGATCAGAAGGTTGGCGGTTCGAATCCCCGTGACGGGGTGAGCTCCTGTTGCTCAGTCCCTGCTCCTGCCAACCTAGCAGTTCGAAAGCACGTCAAAGTGCAGGTAGATAAATAGGTACTACTCCAGCGGGAAGGTAAACGGCGTTTCCGTGCACTGCTCTGGTTTGCCAGAAGTGTGTTTAGTCATGCTGGCCACATGACCCGGAAGCTGTACGCCGCCTCCCTAGGTCAGTAAAGCGAGATGAACACTGCAAGCCCAGAGTCGGCCATGACTGGACCTAATGGTCAGGGGTCCCTTTACCTTTACCTTAATTTGGTGACACCACCAGCAGCTTCTGGTGGTACCCTTAAGTACCAGGATGTAGTGCTGAACCCTGAGGGTGCCAGCACAGTTGCTGACTGCATAGTCCCTCTTCTGATGGAATCTGCTCTGACATCAGCAAGGGAAATAATCAGCAATCATGTGCTTCACGGTGCTGGCTGTGGCATTCACTACCTCTACTGCTGCCCCCTGGTGCTTTAATATACCATCTCCCCCACCCCCCGCCACACAGTTTGCTGGTGTTAACCCAGCAAATCTCCACACCAGCTTCCACTGCTTGGGGGTGTGGGGAGATAAACCCTGAAGAAACTCTAGAAGCCCCCCAAAATGTGAACAAGACATTCCCCAGAAGAAAAAATGGGGACAAATGGGGACATCGGTGTACATGACACTTCAGTTAACGGGGACTCTGGCACCTAGATTCACAGCTATGATCCTAGCATCCCTTGCCTGGGACAGCGACCACAGGAGTATATGCATAAGCTAGGCCCACTCGCTTAGCTAAAATGCCTTGCACATCAATAGGATCATCATGAAACGGCCAGAAATCAAGGCATAGTTCAGCACACTCACCTTTTGTTAACTGATGCTTATACTAGACGCTAAATATTTTCCATAGATGGCAATGACTACTAAATACAGTGGTGCCTCAGGTTAAGTACTTAATTCGTTCCAGAGGTCCATTCTTAACCTGAAACTGTTTGTAACCTGAAGCACCGCTTTAGCTAATGGGGCCTCCCGCTGCTGCCGCACCACCGGAGCACAATTTCTGCTCTCATCCTGAAGCAAAGTTCTTAACCTGAGGTACTATTTCTGGGTTAGTGGAGTCTGTAACCTGAAGCGTATGTAACCTGAAGCGTATGTAACCTAAGGTACCACTGTATGTGGATATGTTGAATAAAACAAGTGCACCATACCCGATCATCAGGCATGTGCTATATATTCTGTATGCACAGTGCACTCATGTCTTTCTCCGGAGAGGAGCCACTGGGCACATTCTACATCTCAGATGCTTCCAATATCACACAATGGGAAGTGTAACAGAAAGTGGTTTGTTTCACCATATGGGTAGCTCTGTTAGCTAATCTGTGAAGGCTTGCTTCAGGATCTCAATACTGTATGTTGATTTCAGGTTAGCTAATGCTCTGATTCAGTTTATGTGGTTCCATGCACACTATCTTTAAAAGCACACCCCCTCCAAAAAAGAAGAATAATTCTAGGTATTGTGGTTCATGCTTCACAAAGTTATGATTCCCAGCAATCCTTAACTAACAACAATGCACATAATTATCTGATGGAGAAATGTTGCACTGCGCCCCATTTAGGCCTCATTATTGTCCAAAGGCTACAATCTTAAACTTTGGAGGAAATCCAACAGAATAATAAATATGAGGCTTTCTTCTGAGTAAACGCACATAGGATAGGCCTGGGCTGTAACTCTATTTCAGCTGCTAATCCATGCATCTGTTTGAATTACCATTTGAATACTTCATATTTTCTTACAGTTTGAATTGATACATCTCAGTGTTTATTTGTCAATATACATTTTTATCATTTGTCAGCATACACTGAATGGAGAAATCTCAGCTGATTATTCTCGTGCAATCAGATCAGTTTTGGGGTTTTTAAAAACCAGTTGTTATGTTGCTTTAATGTTTTGGCAATATGTGCAATTAAAAATCGCATGGAGTGTATTAAGAAATGGGTGGTGGTGTCTCCAGGGTTTGCAATAATTAGCAAAAACTGCTTTATGTACGCTGGCAGTTGGATTTAAAGGTAATGGTGTTTCATTGATGGTGCTCAGATGTTGTGAATCTTAGAAGTACTCCCAGTGGTGATAAATTAGTGGGCAGAGGGCAAAGGAGACAGCCAAAATTGCATGATAAATGCAATTTGCCACATGGCCACTGCAATCTATCACACTGAGATCACCAGTACATATGTGGAGTGGGTGTCTGCATCAGAGTTTTGGGTGTTGGCCAGCACATCAAAAGTGCCTCACAAAGTTTCAAGACTGTGGTGCTCTTGGAGTTTCACTGCTGTGTGATTCCTAGGCTAATTTTAGTACATTTGGAAGGAACACAAATTTCACACAAATTTCAAACACTGGCAAGCCTTTAGGATTTGAACCTGACTTCTAAAATCCCAAACTTTTACAATCCCTTTCACTTTCCCAGGGGAAGGCAGCAAAAATAGGAACAGGATGTACAGTGTGCTGTGTCAAGCCAAATGTTGCTACAGTGGTACCTCGGGTTACATACGCTTCAGGTTACAGACTCCACTAACCCAGAAATATTACCTCAGGTTCAGAACTTTGCTTCAGGATGAGAACAGAAATTGTGCAGCGGCAGCAGGAGGCCCCATTAGCTAAAGCGGTGCTTCAGGTTAAGAACAGTTTCAGGTTAAGAATGGACCTCCAGAACGAATTAAGTTCTTAACCTGAGGTACCACTGTATTTAGAGCATGGAAGTAAAGGGGTTGATCCAAAGGTTTTTGAAGGGAAATTTGAAGGGAGTGAGAGGGGTGGCACCATGCAGGGATCCTGGGAAAGTCTTCCAGCTGCGCTGGCTGCAGCTGATGGAGTTGTGGTCCAAAATACCTGGAGGGCACCAGGTTGGGAAAAGGCTGCTCTATACCCCATTGGCTGTCTTCTGTAGCTGCCTCCTAAGCTTATCCCTTCAAATTCCTCCTCGCATCTCAGATTGTCTCTGAACTCGAAGATACCAGATAAGAACATAGGAAGCTGCCTTAGACCAAAGTCAGGTCAGCAGCTGTCCAGGATTTCAGGCTGGGGAGATTCCCAGCCCTACCTGGAGATGTTGGGGATTGAACCTGGGACCCTCTGCTTGCAAAGCGGATCCTCTGCCACTGAGCTATGGCCCTTCCCCGCATTTCCCATGTCTTGATTGCTTTTGTGAGAGCACAGTCTGCATATGCAGCATGTGAGAATGCACCCCACTTTATTTCCTGCTGCAGTCTCTAAAGAGATTTAGTATCGCCCCCCTTTAATTTCTATGGGTTTCCCCAGTGAAAGTTTATGGCATTTTAAATACCAGGGGTGGCAAAGGCTGGGCTTTCCCCCACCCCCACTGGAAGTCTCACTTAAGAAACCAACTGTGTTTGCCAGAGGAAGCTCATGACATGCTGTAAGTTTAATTATGTTCAATTCATTAACACAATTAGAGCTGTGAACAATTTATTGACACAGCCAGAAACACTTAGAAACAGCCAGTAAGTCATAGATTATAGGAACTCATTCACCATTCTTTTGCAATGTGAGCAATACTCCAGCAAACTATTAAATCACTTCAGAGCATGGCTTGAGTCATAGTTTTGTTTTTCCGCTCTCTGATGTAAAGTCCTACAATAACTCAAGTGTGTTTTGGAAGAAAGTGCTACATTGTGCCGTATTAAATTAAACCATTAATCACAGCACACCACCTTAGCTCTGAAATAACAAGAGCTAAGTCATCAGTACTTATTTTCCTTTTTAAAAAACAGAAACAAAAACTTTGTACAAAGCGGTACAAATTACCTTGGGATTTCTAGAGTTGTTTGTTTTACAGGCAGAGAAGGCAGCCGTAGCAGAGAACTGATGTGGTAAAAGTTAGAGCAGCAACAGGGACCTTGTGGGCCTCTGGAGATTGCTGGATTTCAATTCCAATCTGGCTGGGGCTGGCAGGAATTAGTGTCAGACCAAGACTAGGGAGAATCAGCCTCAAATCCCCATGAAGTCAAGGGCAGCTGCCAGTCAGTGTAGACCATAATGGGCTAGATGGACTAATGTTGTTGTTGTTTAGTCATTTAGTCGTGTCCGACTCTTCGTGACCCCCTGGACCAGAGCACGCCAGGCACTCCTGTCTTCCACTGCCTCCCGCAGTTTGGTCAGACTCATGCTGGTAGCTTCGAGAACACTGTCCAACCATCTTGTCCTCTGTCGTCCCCTTCTCCTTGTGCCCTCAATCTTTCCCAACATCAGGGTCTTTTCCAGGGAGTCTTCTCTTCTCATGAGGTGGCCAAAGTATTGGAGCCTCAGCTTCACGATCTGGACTAATGTTAGGACTGTATAAAGTGTCTTCTTATGTTCGGTGGGTAACTTTGGTTGTATTTTTCAGCTTAACCTACCTCACAGGATTGTTGTGAACATAACATATTTTTTGGGGGGGAGGTTTGAACTTTATACACAGCCTTTAGCTCCTCAGAGGAAGGGTGAGGTTTGGTTTGGTTTTGCTTTAAATGTGGTAATGGACTGGAATCCTTGAGTAACCACCTAATTTCTAGCCAGACTCCTGTTGCTTTTAACTATCAGAGTTCAACAACTTGCAGTACAGTCCGAAATTAAGCAGGCAAAGTACCAGTTAGTGTATCCCGCTGAGGAGTTGGAAATGAGACACAGAGCTGCTGCTTTTGGTAAACAGGCCTTTGCTTATTGTAAAACACACACAGTTCCACCTTCCAAGGCATCAGCTCATTTTTGCCTATAGCATGGAGGGACTCACAGGGACCTAAGTCAGGAATATGGGGAACGAGAAGGTTCACTGTGAACCCCAAGTGCGCAGAATTGTAAAGCCAGGTCCAGACCCAACATCAGCACTAGCTATGCTTGGAAAAATCCTGAGTCCCTGGTCAGATGCACCACTATGTAAATCTTCCAGCAACGGGCTGGGTTTGCTCCTTAAAAAAACAAAATACAAATTCTGCTGTTTAAATTCTCCCACAATGTTCATGGGCTCTGGCCCTTATGCAGCGCCATCTGCTGGGGTTTTGGGACCAGTTGTGAGGAAACTTAGGGGGCAGCTGCCTAATAATAACTGGGCCCATTATTGCCTTGTCACTGCCCCATGCCCCTCTGCCCCATTATAAAGCCCACTATGGCCTGCCACCTCACCTACCGCCTGGCAAGCTGTGTGGTAAGTAAAGACCAGCCCAGTGATGGGAAGGGAGCAGTGGAAGGGAGAAAGGAGAGTTCATTAGTTGTGGGGCAGGGTAATAAAGGAGGGTGTAACAAAGGGCTTGAGATATTGGCCTTAGGAGCTGTCTGTCAGGAGGGGTGCCCTTCTCTTCTGTAGAATACATTATTCCCTCCAGATTCCAGAGCTGGCTTTTCAGACATGGCCTCTGCATAGGTTGTTGGGCTCCAGTTTGTGCATTTTAATTGCATATGTTATATTTTAATAGTAAAACAATTCAAATTTTTATACTTGGAAGCCTATTCTGGCATGAATTGTTATATAAAGCAAACAAACCAACCATCAGCCACACAGCCAGCAATGCAAATACAGAAATGATGGGAAAATAAAAAAAAAAATTCTTTCCTGTAGCACCTTAAAGACCAACTAAGTTAGTTCTTAGTTAGTTAGTTCTAAGTTAGAAATGATGGGAGTTGTAGTTCAGCAGTATTTGGAGGGCCAAAGGTTTCCTGGGAAGCAAGGGCTTCCTGAATCCCTACAATACAGGTTTATGTCTCCTTTCCAAGAAGGGCCTTTCCCCAGGGACTTTTTTGCCTGGGCAAAAAATAAAAATGGTAGTAGCTAACACTGAGGTCTAGCCTTTGTGGAGTAGCTGTCCCATGGCACAGTGCTTGGAGGAAGGACATAGCATCCACTTATCATGATGATTTCTTTTTTGTGTGTGACACTAATAACAAAATATCCATCATGCTTCAGGTTAGGATCATTTATAGAAATGGTGATTTGAGACACCTAGTATATGTGCTTATGCAAAATGCTTTAAAGCATTAAAATATAATACACCTGCCGCAATATATGTGATTTCAATAGCTCCCTCTGTGGGGAATGTACAATATATTAATTGTAGTGATGTATGTAATAATATAGTAGAGCTGTTGAGTCTACATTTAATTATATGATTAAAAACCATATATGCAATATATTCACTGTTTCTCAGGCAATCTAGAAAGCGCTGGAAGGTCTTTAATGGCCATCATAAAATTAATAATAAAATGTGTAAAGATAAGCTACCATGAAAACTGCAGAGAAAATGATGACCTGTGTATTTTTGGTTAGGTAGCTTACATGCATGGAACACTGTTAGATATACTTAACCATACTTGGGCAAAATATTATGATTGAATAGATTTATATCCCACCATTCTGCTCACAGAGCACCTTGCATCTGTTTGAAACCAAATGTAAAATGACTTATAAAATGATAAAACAATACCAGTTAAAAACAATACAATTTTATGAGAATTAGTTTAAAAAGAGCAGCATAATTTCAGATCTAAAGCCTGTTGAAATAAAAACATTCTAATTTCCATGTACATGTTGAGCCAGCTAAATCTCAACTTGCAGGGTATTCTAGAGCCATCACTGAGAAGGCACAAAATCTGACCCTATCAAGTGCCAACGTCCCTAACCTGATGGTTCCTAGCCAACAGCCCAGGGTCCCGCCTTCCAAAACGTTTTGGGGTCCCCCTCCTCAAGAACGTCCTGTGTTTGTGTTGTGTGTTTAAGAGTATTGACCATTCCCATGGGTCCCTCCCATGATGCCATGATCGAAGAAATTTTCCCCAGGCCCTCTACTTTGTCACAGTTTGTTACAAAATTATTATTTTCTGACTTCCTTCATTGATCACCTACTGTGATGCCAAAGGTTCTTGTGTGTGTGTTAGATCAGTCACCCCGGATTTGTCTGTTAAAAAAAAAAAAGCTACTCCACTTTGCCAATTGCTCCTGCTCTGCAATATGCTATAGCTTCTTTATAAGAGCAAGCACAACACGAAACAACCCAGGCGTCTCCTTAAACAGAGGCCACCTCTTAATGGCATCTCTCTCTCTGAGAGAGCCAGTGTGGTGTAGTGGTTAAGAGTGATAGACTCGTAATCTGGTGAACCGGGTTCACATCTCCGCTCCTCCACATGCAGCTGCTGGGTGACCTTGGGCTAGTCACACTTCTTTGAAGTCTCTCAGCCCCACTCACCTCACAGAGTGTTTGTTGTGGGGGAGGAAGGGAAAGGAGAATGTTAACCGCTTTGAGACTCCTTTGGGTAGTGATAAAGCGGGATATCAAATCCAAAATCTTCTTCTGTGGTACACTGTTGGCTTGCATTGATCAGAGAACCTTTTCAGGGGGCCATGCATCCTACTTTACAGAGGCACTGTCTAAATATGAAGAACCATAAGAATGGGGATTAGGGGTCAGTCTCAAAGTTGTCCATCAACAGCTAGCAGCTGAACATCATATTGAGCAGATACACAGGTTAGCTAGTCACCGCCTTCCCCCTACTGACATGACATGTACTTCTGTTAAATTGTAGTAATAATGCCCACATTTGCATCTATATGTATAATATAGCACATTAGTCCTCTTTCTTGGTGATAAGCAAGTGGCCACTCTAGAACCTCTGTATCTGAGCATATGCTTTGAGCATTATATCAAAACCAAATATGGGAAGCACTTTTACCGGAAATGTGTGGCAAACATTTGGTTTCCATTATTCTCTCAAGCTCCCTATTGGAAACCTCTAAGAGGAACTGTGCAATTGGGCATTCATGCATAGCTGTGACATCTGCTTACACTTGAGCCTCTTTCTTTTACATCTGAGCCTCTTTCTTAGTGAATCTGTACAAAGCTTAGGAAAAGAATATTTGTAAACCATGTAAAAATCAAAGAAAGATATGTTTGTGGATGACTGCTAAGGGGTTAACTGGGACTCCGCTTACAAGTGTCATCCACAGCCACCCATGCACATTGTTTTATAACTGCCAAAGTGGGGAATTTTGCCAATCTTTAGACTTGTATGAATTTCCGTTACTATGTTGATTCCTAGGTATATTTAGCTTAGGCTCTTCACATCTTCGCCTGTGGTGAACCTTGACTCAAACAAGCGCTGATGCAAATGTTACAGGTATCTGCAGTCACCTCTAGCTCATGCTTAATCAGTGCAAACAAACCTGACGTTTTGGTGTCTAAAGTCCTTGTGCAACTAACTCAGCTGGTAACTGCTTCAAGTTACATGATCATCACAGGGGTGGCCCAATACATTTTGTTGCCTGAGCTTCTGAACCTGGAATTGTGTGTGATCTTGCCCTTTGACTGGGCTGGTAGTTAAATCTTACTTCAGTAGTGGAAATGAGACCAAATACACAACTGCACCTGGGTGGCAGCAGGCTGTTCTCTTTTTTTGGCAGGGGTGTATCACAGGCTGTTTATCACACACTGCTTGAATCACCAACAGAGTGCAAGGGCTTAGGAGGAATGACCAGTGCTGCCTCCCAGTAACTGCCGTCCGAGGTGACTTCCTCATTCTGCCTATAGTAGGGCTGGTTCCTGGTGCTGTGGTGTTCTTAAGGAATAACACAGAGGGTTGGGAATTGAAAGCACTGCATTACAGTGGTTTCACTCTTCCCTGCCAGATTGCTACTAATAAACTAAAGCTGAATCCTGACAAGACAGAGATGCTATGGGCCAGTAGTTCCCAAAGTACAGAATTACAGTACAGTGGTACCTCGGGTTACAGACGCTGAGATCCAGCGCCAAGGGCCTTCTGGCAGTTCCCTCATTGCGAGAAGTGAGGTTACAGGGAACCAGACAGAGGGACTTCTCGGTAGTGGCGCCCACCCTGTGGGACGCCCTCCCATCAGATGTCAAGGAAATAAGCAGCTATCTTATTTTTAAAAGACATCTGAAGGCAGCCCTGTTTAGGAAAGCTTTTAATATTTAATGCTGTATTGTTTTTAACACTCGATTGGGAGCCGCTCAGAGAGGCTGGGGAAACTCAACCAGATGTGCGGGGTATAAATAATAAATTATTATTATTATTATTATTATTATTATTATTATTATTATTATTATTATTATTATTATTTTATTTTCAGGTTACAAATGCTTCAGGTTACAGACTCCACTAACCCAGAAATAGTACCTCAAGTTAAAAACTTTGCTTCAGGATGAGAACATAAATCGTGCTGCGTTGGTGCGGTGGCAGCGGGAGGCCCCATTAGCTAAAGTGGTACCTCAGGTTAAGAACAGTTTCAGGTTAAGGACGGACCTCCAGAACGAATTAAGTTCTTAACCCGAGGTACCACTGTAAGTTATGGGTGGGCTTGTACACCCCTGAACAAACAGGTAGTCTGGGAATACCCCCAATTCACCAGCAGCAACTGCTCTGGGACTGGGTTGGGCTCTCTTGTGGGCAAAAGTCAATCATGGCTTACTTTGAATTAATGTGTGGCTTGTTTTGTTTTGTTTTGTTTTGTTCGGATAAAAAGCTTAGAATTCTGAAGGTAGGTTTTTACATTCCAAAGCAACACATCTGGGTTAATGAATGGACTTGGAATCCTCCAGGTGACCTTAAAGGGCCCACCTTTGCTTTCCTGGGTCTACTCTTTTGAGCGTTCTCACAATGCAGCTGCCTGGCCTGAGCGAGAACAGAAAAGTTGCTCTGTGCCAAACTGTGCTTTGCTTCTTCCACTCTGCTACATTTAATTAGGGTTTGTAATTAATCTTCCTTGTGTATTACGCTATGTCCAACCATCAATATTAATAAAATCTTTACTTACTTTAAATACTCTGAAAGATTTTATTTGGAGAGCTGGGCCATCTGTCCCTCTCCACCTCACTAGGATAAGTTCCTGGGTAAAACAGCTTCCATCTGTTTCTGAGATTCTTGTGTGGTATTACACGGGGGTAAGCCTGAAGAGGGATTTCACCAATATAGTAGATGAAATAAAATTGGCTCTCTCTAGAGTTCCTCCTTTATTACATTGATAAAATCCAGCATCCTTTTTTTTAAGCGTTCGGTAAGACCACACACACACACACACACTTACTTTGCTTTACTTATTATTTGAAAAGACAAGACTTGCATTCAACATTGCTTCCTTATAATAAGGAGCTCTGGAATTCCTAGGTAGTAATGAAATTTAACAACCCGTCTAAATCATCATTGGAATAAATTGTGCATTTTTTTTAAAAAAAGAAGTTACTTTGGTTTGGGGACGGGAGAGTGTTGTAAGTTGGATTTTTTATGTGGTGGTAGTCTTGCTTTTTTGTGCCACAGACTGGAAAACAGAGCAGGATATCGAGTAATATATGTGACCCATAAGGATGCATTTGGACCTCCGAGGTATTCTAAATTGCCCAAACATTGTCTTCCACAGCCTCCATTTATCCATATACCGTATTTTTCCGTCTATAAGATGACCGCATGTATAAGACACCCTCTGTTTTGGAGGACTCCAATTTAAGAAAATGGAAGAAGATACTATCTGTGTATAAGATGAGTCCAGATTTTGAAGATTAGAGTAAAAAAATAAAATAGTCTTATACATGAAAAAGTACAGTATTTATGATTCCACTGCAATTACTGGCTTCTATCTTGGGGCAGACACCTTAATTTCCCCTTTCTACAGTGAATGGGCTGGAGAAATTGCCTTGTGCTGCCCCACTGATGAAACTAGGTTTAGGCTACTAGTTTGTAACTCTGGTGAATACAGAGTAAAGATGCCACAGAAAAATTAATATGCCAGTGGTTGGTCTGTTATTCTTCACTAAGGCATAATTTTTGGTTAGAAAGCAGAAATTTTGTGTGTGTGTATGTAGAAGGTCTCAGATTCAAGCCCTAGTATTGCAGGTAGCTGAGCTAGAAATATTACTATCTGCAATCATGCCAGAGTGGCAATACTGGGCAAAATTGACCACTGTCTGATTTAGTTTTCATGCATTAAAAAACTCCCATGGCACTTTAAAGTTTAGCAAATTTATTTAGGGATAAGGCAGCATTTGCCAGTCTAGTGCTCCAGGTGCTTTGGACTACAAGTCACAGCAGCCCCAGCCAGATGGGAAATGTAGTCCAAGAATTTAAAAGCCACCAGGCAAGCTTTTGCAAACTAGGGTCCATTTTGTCAGATGGATGAATTGTGTCAACAATGATTCTTCAAGCTTGTGAGAATTCTTCTGGAATACATTTTATATCCTTGAAAGCATCCACATTATGCAAATTTTCTTACCTTGCCAGCATCTTGGTAAAGACTCAAAAGGTCACAAAGTTTCTGATTTACTTAGAATGAGAGAAGGCTGTTCTGCAATGGATGTGATTTTGCCATGACTCGTATTACCAGGAAATGTGTAAACGATGGGACCTTGAAACTGCCATGGTGCCATATATTGATTCATATATCAGTTGTCACCATAAACCATAATTATAACGAAAGGTAGAGGTTGAATAATGGGCAGGAAGAGTAGTTTTGCTTTATACCATGGTGCCCCAAAGATGCTTTTGCTGACATTTTAAAATGTTGTGTACTTGTGACAATGACTTGGCTAGCCCCTCTATTGCTCAGGTGTCAGTCATAATATAATGTCCATCATAATTTTGTCCAGCTCACAGTTAACACTGGTCTAGGGTGAAGCTACCCTGGTTTGATATGGGTAAACTGAGCTATTCCACAATCCCCAAATTGGAAAAGTTGTTTTTTTTTCTCCCCTGAACCTGTTTCCAAAATTCAGACACTGTTGTTCTCCTGGTAGCATAATCAGTAGTGAGATGGGGGCCAAGTACAAGAATAAAAGAATAAAAGCATTTTAAATAAATAACTGGATTGCCAAGTTAAGAACCAATACTGCTCTTTAATCAGAAGGAAGTGGAAGTGACACTAAGGGTCCTTTTCCATTCTTCTTCTTTTAAGCTATTTAATTGCCTCAGTTGTGGTTTAACAACTCCTAGCCGAGCAGTTAGAGGAAGGATTCCAGCCTTCAACTTGCAAAGCGGTAGTTGTAGTAAGATATGCCTGGAGGTAGACATGGGCATGAATTTCTGAAATAAATAACATCCATATCCATTGCTTTTAAGTGCACTCTTTCCTACAAAATTACATTAGTGAAAAATGGGTATAGTGTAGTCATCTCCTAAGTCTGTCTCATAAAAATCGCAGGCATATTTTTGCACATGGAAAGGATTATTAAAATTGCCCTGTTTGGGAGGAAGAAAAGAAAAGAGATTGAATAAAGGCTACACAATAGATGAGTGAGTGGATTAGAGTGAATTGGAAGTACTCTTTTTAACCTTAATATATGCAGAGTATCATCAGCAACTGAAAACTCCAGCAGCTTCAGTGATGGCTTGCTTGGCATAGGTTATGTTTATCTTGGGGTCAGAGATATTTAAAAGAAACCAAGAAAGAAAGATTAATCTGATAAAGGCATTGCCAGTTCTAATCGGACTGATGGGAAAATGTGGTAGAAAGATAAGTAACAACACAGGGTGAATTATCATGAAGAGATGAACTACCTTGAAGCTGGAGCAATCAAAGAGATAGCCCTCACATCTAAAAATTACTATGGCATCCCTTATTCATCAACACCTTTGTGCGAGTGTCTTCTGTTCAGCCCCCTGAACAAAGAACAAAAGCACTCCGATTTATTTGGCAAAATTAACTTGCTCGGGTTGTGTCCCTCACTTACCAGAATTAAAGGACCTTCGTTTCCCGTTGCAGGACATAAATACAAAACTTTCAAAAGTTTGAATTTGATCAGCTACTCAAAAGTACAAAAAGACAGCCAAATATGCTTGGAAAAAAATGCCTGACATATTTGATTTGTACTGCTGTCATTTAGAAAATGATGTATGTGTTGCACCTGCCCCTGAGAGCTTGATTTCTCTGTTCTTTGTGTCTGAGCTGATGTTATCTGATGTTGCCTGATAACTGTGGAAGTTTGTAGAATAATATGGCTGAGTCTACCCTAGCATTTAAGAATTTGCCTGTGTGTGGACAACTTCTGTGAGGGCTCTTCATCCCAGTTCTATGTACTAGGAATACCTAAGAAGCAGACCAGGGGAACAAGAAAACTCTATATTGACGCTAAACTGGTGACATAAACCCCGAATGCCCTCTGTACCCGTGATAAAAAAGCGACAAGGATCAGCAATAGAGAAAGAGAAAGAGAAAGAGAAAGAGAAAGAGAAAGAGAAAGAGAAAGAGAAAGAGAGTTACTATAGGAGTAACAACAGAAACTGAGAACCATGTTGAGGAGCCGGGTGGACAACATGACTACTTCCCATGGTAGCACTGACATTTTCATATATTTCATATATTTAGGAAGATATTTAGGGTAGACTCAGCATATATATTCACCTCATGGTGCTTTGCCAATATGAGTATTACATCACATTATCAACTGATCATTTCAATCACAGGGAGATGATAATGCATTATTAACAGAGTAAGTATTTTTTATTCATTTATTTTCGCCACAGACAAAAGGGCTACATCTCTTACCTGAGTAAGTAAATTGATCTAATTCTTCAGATCGTTGAGCTTATTCCACCAGTTACTTTGATCTGCAATCTTGCTAACAGAGAAAACGGACTAGACATACCTACAATTAATAATTTCTGAAGATGGAGATCTGTCTCTATGGATGTCCTTCACACAAAAAATGTGGCATGATGTAACTTGCTGGTTGCTTAGAACCATTATTTCAGAATTCCAAAAGTAGGTTGTATATGAGGATTGTCTGCAGGTAGTACATGCCAATCATAAGTAATTGCTTTGCTTCACATTTTCAAAACAAAACAAAAAACCCTTTATTTCAAGTGTTTAAAAATTCATAGACGGGTTGGTAGAGAAATTACACTACTGCTCCAGCTCTGGAATAGGCTTGGCCAAACTTTGCAAACAGAGGAATCGATGGTAGCACGGTTAAGAAGTCCTAGAGAAAACAAAAAGGAAAAATTAATTTGGAGCAGTTCATGTTATATTGACTGCAGCCCAGATTGAATGGAACTTTCTCCCTGATAATCTCCCAGGGCGTGACAGTGTAACGATACTACACTTTCTCATACCACTTACTGGCTGCACCTGAACATCCTCACATGAATGCGTGCATAAAAAGTTAAACGTACATAAGTCTAAAAAGTGCAGTTGATTGACTCCAACAAGCCCCAAAGGCTGTGTAATTTGAGCCTACATAGGTTGGATTTTTCACATGGGCATTCTATTCAAACTTATTGTGACTGCATGTAAACATCTGGTGGAATAGGCATGGCGGGTGGATGGAGCAGGAAGGCAGGATTCTGTTTCCACCTTGTTCATGGGAAGAAGATGGGCAATCTAATCTGGCTTTTTTATGGCGTGTGTTTGTGTTTTATATCATGGTTGGTTGGTTTTTCACTTCAATTCAGTTTGAAGAGATCTACAGTATAAACACTGCATGAATAAATTGTCCATAGAATCATAGAATTACAGAGATGGAAGTGAACATGAGAGTCATCTAGTCCAACCCCCTGGAAAGCAGGAATCTTTTGCCCAGTCTTGTGCTCAAACCCATGACCCTGGGATTAAGGGTCTCATGCTAGGCCGACTGAGCTCTCACACACACACTTTTGAATTTTCCAGTATCATAGTTTAACATGTAGATTGTATATATTATACAGATTTTTTTTTAAAGGAAACACACATTCAACTCATTATAACAGTCCGACACATACACATTACAGATTGAAGAGAAAATGTAGAATGAACCAAAATAATGTTCCTCGTCACATAACAGTTTCAGTGTTAACAATTACTTACAGTTGATCTAATTTGAATCTTTAATTGTATTTATCAAACAATACAGTTTCAGTTACATCTTGTAAATATTTACAGTATCCACATACTCTCTTTTTAACATTTCTTAATAAAAATCAGGATCCAGTGATCTGTCACATTCCTGAGTACACCAGTGAGCACTTAAGGGAGGGAACCAAAACACTTTCCTGGCTCTTTCGGCTCAAATGTGATTAAAATTCCAGCTTTGAATCAGTTCGTACACTTGGCAGTGCTTCAGACTAGAACTTCTGGCTCTTGCCCTCTGGCAGAATATTGAATTTTGGCTCTGATTCTGTATAGGCTATCTATGTTCATGTTATATCACACCCTCCCAGATTGTCTTGTATTTAATGTGCTGTTTTGCATATCAAGTGATGGGGGATGGACAAGGGCTACGTGGGCGATAGCTGGAGAGGCAGAATAATGTCCATTCAATAAACAGACTAGCACCCCTTTGGCTTCTGATTCTTTACAATATATTTATCATGAGTTTTCCTTTACCATGGGAGCTAGAAACTTCTTTTTAAAATACAGATGTTCAGGGGAGAGGAGGGGAGTTGTGCCAGATTCCAGTAATGTGACAGACCCAGAGAATATGCACATCTCTCTTTATGATGTACTCAATGAAAACTACACTTGTCAGCCGCTCTGTGTTCCTGATAAGAATCATGGGCTCTATTGAGGGTATGAGAGGAACATCCCATCATAATTAACTTATTAGGAAATTAGAATAAAATATGAGCAGGAAAACAGCTGTCAGCATTCCTCTCAGAGTGTACCTCTGCTCCTACCACTCTCGTCTGCATAAAACAAGGTCCAGTCATTTCTGATCCCCCAAATAAGCACTGA
This sequence comes from Podarcis bocagei, assembly GCF_964188305.1. Taxonomy (NCBI): domain Eukaryota; kingdom Metazoa; phylum Chordata; class Lepidosauria; order Squamata; family Lacertidae; genus Podarcis; species Podarcis bocagei. The sequence continues at coordinate 81,497,889 of NC_138127.1, forward strand.
TTGGAGAGAGCAGACGGCTTTTGCTATTAGGATGACTTGCCAGACAATAACAACCGACTGCCAGAATTAGTTCCTTGGGACAATTTAGGTGCCTTTGAAGTGAATGGCTTTTTGAGCTGGAACTAAGCCCACGCCCGGCTTCAAATCCAAGTCAAAATGACAAAAAGGAAGTCCACTGCACCATTCATTCCCTCAGCGTAAGATTACTTTATGTTGGCAGCTGTACTGCTTATCTTGTTTAAAGGCTATTTCGCTACACACTCACAGCTGTGTATTTAAACAACTGGATCGGATCATGGGGCCAGAAGTTGCTGATTATATATTCCTACTGTTCTTCTGAATGGTGACACTGTTCTGTTCCTTTCGTTCTTTTTCGTAACTGTAGTGGCAGTAGTGATCAGTAGCAGGAAAAGAAGGAATTCTAACAGGGCTGGCCCTACCATTAGGTAGAGCAGAGTGGGAAACCTGTGGTCCTCTAGATCAGGGTTTTCCAAACTTGGGTCTCCAGCTGTTTTTGGACTACTCCCATCATCCCAAGCTAGCAGCACTAGTGGTCAGGGATGATGGGAACTGTAGTCCAAAGACAGCTGGAGACCCAAGTTTGGAAACATTGGTCTAGATGTTGTTGGACTCCAGTTTTCATCAACCCTAGCCAGCAGAGTCAGTGGTTTGCTCCTCACCCCTAAGGCTGTGTGATGTGGCCTCTTCTACCACTGGACTAGATTACCAACTCTACAATTCTATGATTTTAGGTGTCATGCAAGGGAAGTAAATTATTATTTTATTATTATTTTTACTGCCATGAAGGAGGAGAGGTGCTTGTAGACTTTTCTGCCTCATATGCCAAAATAACTTGATCAGCTTTGGATACTATGCACTTTGACTTGGGAAGGTGCACCATTTATTCTCTGCCTCAAGAAGCAAACTATTTTGGGCAAGCCCTGAAGAAGAGTCAGTGCCAATAGCGCTAGCAATGTCAGCAATAATAGCTTTCACAACAGAATACTCAGGCCTAGACCCACTTAATATTTCAGTTGGTGATATTAATTAAACGACATGCATAGTTTGTAACATGACATGAACCCACCATACTATTTTCCCATGGTTAGTAAGTATCTGCAGCGTTCTCTGTGGAAAGGAAATGTAAAACCCTAGGACATGCAATGCAATCTGACAATAAAGTCACTCAGCGTACCTTTCTTGATTTATCCCAGAAAAAAAGTCATCCACTAGTCTAAAGCTCTAACCTTTTTCTTTTCTTTTTTTCAGTTTCAAATTTGTTGGAAAAAAATTAGAAAGTACATAAACGGAAAATCATCAAAAGAAAAAAACAGAGTGCAGCTATTTCAAAATGTCACATTATTGCAAAACATTCATCATATCATTCCCCCCCCCAAGACAACCATATTTCTAAAAATGGGGTGACAAGGAAGTTGGTATTTCTGAATCAGTAGCATATGAGATAAAGTCTCACCAGACTGTGCAAAAGCGTTCAGGATTTCCCACATCCTTGGACTCTCAAGCTTTTCCTTGAGGTAAGCCTAATGGCAAGAGACGATGAGAGAAAGTTTCCTCCTTATACTGTGGTGTACCTGTATTATATCCAGGAATGCATTTGCCTGTGCTATTTAAAATATTGATATAATAGAAGGCCTAATAAATTACAGTCTGAATAAACATGCCCAAAGAAACCCAAAGCTGAATGATAAAATTCTGAATCCATTTTTTAAGCATTTTCGTTTTCTGATCCCATTATCTTCCAAGGGATTATAGTCTACTACAGTTATACTGACAAGATTTAACTAGACCTAGGGACCTTTTCAATGTTTTGATAATTTGACTGCCATGTAGGCTAATTATCCCAAACACACAATTCAAAAGAATGCAGCAAAGAAAATGATGACAGGGAACAACAGTTTATAGACTATTGGCCCAGTCCAACAAATACAATCTGATGCTCCAATCCAGGTAGGTGACCTCAATTCATGAAGGCAGGTTTATGATTGAATATTCCAATTTTGGATGGGGAATCATGAATGCAAACAACTGCTGCATTAACAGTTCTCCAGCCAGATCCAGCAGCGAAAATTCACTTGCTTTTTAAGTAAGCTGTTCTCCCCCCAACTCTCTTTTTGGCATATTCTCCTCCCTGCTGCTCTCATATGCCTTCAGCTTGATGAAAGACAGTGTGTGTATGTTCATTCAAGGAATGACAGTGGTCTATTCAACCTGGCATGTCTCCATGTGATGGCTTTTTTATTTGCAAGATGTTGTTTGCAGATGATGCAGCCTTGACTCCAAGGAAGCTCTATAGTGACCCATCAACCATTCTGCCCAAGCCTTCCTGAGTTCAGCCTCACCATCAGCCTGGCAAATACCAACACCTTGGGTCAGGAGTCACCAGGACTCCACATATCAGCATTGGTGACCAGGTAGACAATTTTGGGCTCCACCATTACCAGCAACCTTTCCATTGACACTGCTGTAACTCTCCAACAGTTTGTCCTTATCCCCAATGATGCACTCTTCCATTGTCTCTTGAGACAGATGGATGCCAATAGTCACACTCACTCACTGTTTGGGAGGAGTAGGCGGAGGCTGGATTTAGCACCTCCCAAATTGCTCTCCTGTCTTCCTGTTAAAGAGATGATCAGCGCAATTAAGATTTAAGGCTATATATGTGCATAAAGGTAAAGGGTAAAGGGACCCCTGACTGTTAGGTCCAGTCGTGGCTGACTCTGGGGTTGCGGCGCTCATCTCGCTTTACCAGCCGAGGGAGCCGGCGTACAGCTTCCGGGTCATGTGGCCAGCATGACTAAGCCGCTTTTGGCGAACCAGAGCAGCGCACGGAAACGCTGTTTACCTAACTGCCAGAATGGTACCTATTTATCTACTTGCACTTTGACGTGCTTTCGAACTGCTAGGTTGGCAGGAGCAGGGACCGAGCAACGGGAGCTCACCCCGTCGTGGGAATTCGAACCGCCGACCTTCTGATCAGCAAGTCCTAGGCTCTGTGGTTTAACCCACAGCGCCACCCACGTCCCTTATATATGTGCATAGCCCCAGCTGAATGCTGAAAAGCCTATTGCACGAGAGACCGGTTGTATCCAGCAATCTGGAAGATGCATATATAACCTATAGATTAAGCAATATGTCTTGTCATGTGATTACCTTTGCAAAAGGTTGGTCATTGGGCACCAGTTATCAGCCAGTACAGCCATGTGTATGTAGCATTTCTGCAGCTCAAAGAGTTCTCTGAACCAGGGCCTATACAGGTATGTGCCTATATCTTGATTTAAACTAGGGACTTCAATATATAATATCTATTTCAATAATATCTGAGGTTTGCAATTGAGTGGATGCATGCATAGATGGGTTTAACAGCAGGACCCATGTTTTTGAAAAATGAACTTTTGTACATGCATTATTTCATTAAATTTGTGTGAAAATTTAGCAAATGGTACACATATTGAATGAGCAGGTGATTTATACACACAAAAGCTGCATATACATGAACTGAAGACATTTAACATATTTTTTTAAAAAATATGATGTCATATTTGTGTGGGAACAGGGCTTAGCAATCTATTTAAAGAAAAACCAGTCAGTTACAATCAATTCATGTATCATTGTGAGAAACAGCATAATAATGTAAGTGTCATATACTTTAAGAGAAAAAAGAAGCAAAACATTAGATAGAAGGCAATACCTCTTAATTAAAGGGCCACTTGTAACAATATATAGCTTTTTAGTACCTTTAGTCTATGTTACTTTTTTGTAAAGTGCTTTGGGGTTTTATTACAATCAAGCAGTATATAAATCTTGTGAGATAAATAATGATTTTATAAAGTGATTAAGGAGAGTTTGCATAAATTGTACAGACTAGTTTTCTAGTGATGAATTTTGTCATAATGTCACCTTGCCACACTCCTTTTAGTGAGGAACAGTAGCAAGCTTTCTTGCTAACCCAGCAAGATAGCAGACTGGTAAAGAAAAGCGATATATGTGTTGTATGTGTGATATAACATTATGCCACCAGATGGCTATGTGGAGTCCTGTTTTTCTCTTACCTGTTTTCCCGGTTTAAATTTACGATTTAAACTGAAACACTTCTTTGACGTGTCTAAATCCAGCCTTAGACAGGATTCTCAGTTTTAATAATAAATAATAATAATTTTTACCCTGCCCTTCCCGGTTCAGAAAACCGGTCTCAGGGCGGCTAACAACAAATTTAAAACACTTAATTGTAATGCAACATAGAAGCAGCATAAAATACCGTATAAAAGCATGAGTAACAATAAAATTCAAAGTTCAAAAATAAATTTGGGGAAAATCCATCCAATAAACATTAGATAGTCACCAGGGCTAGCTGGCTGAATTTGTCCTACTTGGGTCAGCGAGGAGGCCAGGGGAGAATTAGCTGTGGGGTCTCAGAGTGGGTAATCTTCATAAAAGGGAAGGGAGGTGGAAGGGAAGGGAAATAAAAAATCAGACTGAATTCAAATTAAAGGCCAGGCGGAATAGCTCTGTCTTACAGGCCCAGTTAAATCCTGTAAGTCTAAAATAACAAACTTCAAGCTTGCAGGGGGTGGGGGAATGATGAATGTCACTTCAAATCAAAGTTCGTACAATCCTTACTTTATCCGTGAAATAATTATAGATCATTTCTATATTTATCATTGGGACGCTGTTATTTAAAACCATGCAATTGGTAGACTTCTTTTTCCACTCGCCTGCCATATTCTTAGATGCTAATAGGAAGATGTGTGTTCTTTTAAGAGAGGATCCATTGCTATCCTAACGACGTTTTTATTTTGAATAAACCACCCGGGAGCACTTCATGGCACAGATATTTGAGAAAGACACAGTAGGAAGTTCTGTTTACAAATCAATGGTACAAATATGGCTCCCTCCATTTAACTCTAGGGGTCCTCGCCCAAGTTTTCCCTGCAATCCTAATGCCTGTAATGGCAAAATTAGAGCTTTGAACTGAGAAGCCGCAAGACATTCTGTGACCTTTTAATGGCCATGCAGTGCTATTTAACAGAGAGAGGGAGAGAAGCAAACACGGCAATCTGCTATTAGGGCAAAATGTTGATCTAGCAAAGAGGGGCTTCCCGCCTAAATATATTAGTACTGGTTAACACTTCCAACTAGTACAAGGGCTTCTGACATGACAAAATGAGTATAACAGCCCCTTCTGTCAATACAACACAAATGTCATTTCAAGTGCTCAAAACCACTAAGCTACCCTAAAAAGATTGATTTATCTGCTCCAATGTTTCTTTGGGGCAAACTTTCCTCACAACTGAAACCAATTAGTGGGCCTGGCACTTGTAGTGCAGAATGTAGGTCAGCGTCAAGTAATAAAAAAGTATTGACTTTTCTCTGTCTGTAAGCAGCATGAAAGGGGTGCCATGGCCTTGTCGTATATGAAAAGAGCTCCATTAATTTCACTTATTTCAACAAGGGCTGTCAAATACTAATGCTTCTATTGCACTTTTCACACAAAGTACATTGACACCACTCCTGGCCTCAGTGAAATAAGGTTTAAAATATTTCAGCTAGTGAGAGAGGCCTACACTATAATTTTCAATTCCCACTAGTACATTTAGACACCTTAAGTAGCATTGCTCACAAAAACTATTGAGAGAGATTAGATGGGATATTAATCATGACTAACAATTACTTCCTGTGGCCAAAGGGATCTAATTCTTATGTATAACCCCATTAAAATAATAATCCAGAATGTTGGGTGTTTATTTTTTACAGAGCAGGCAAACACTGTCAGTTGTGGGTTTGGTGTCAACAAACACCCACAAATCACAGGTAAACCACCTGCAATGTTGCACTACAATCCTGCCAGCCTCCTGGTTTCCTTGCTTGGAATTTTCATGGTGCATTTTGTTCCCTGAAAAGTAGCCTTGTTTTTATGAAGACTATAGTTAGATTCACAATTACTTTACAGCCATATAAACTCTGATGCGAGCTGAAAAACTCTCTACTTGCAAATGCTCCCTCACTGAAGCAACTGTGATATGCACACATAAAGGAATTAATTTCCTCTATCATATGTGAGCAAGATATCTATGTGCACACTTGAGAACAAATGGGCATGTGGATTGAGGTAACAGTCTCTGATACCATATGAGACACAACCGCTCAAGTGCCAGATTACCAAACAGGCAGAATAGGCAAAGGTCTATGAGCCTGAAGCCTTTTAGGGGCCCCACAATAAAATATAAAATTAATATTGACTTAATCTTAAAAGAAAATTACAATCAAGTTTTCTTAGTTCAATGTTATCCCACTAAAATAAAAAACGTATTAGGGGATAATTTGCAAGACGGCCCCTGAGATTTCAACTGCCTAGGGGCACTGCAACCACTTTCCATTTGTTAACACAAATTACTAATTCCGTGATCTTATTATTTTTTTTGGCGGGGGGGGGGGAGATTACTTAACATGCTATCTTGGAAATATACCACTTCCTTGCTGCTTTGACCTTTACTCCATATATATAGAATGTCTGGATAAGGATTTCCTTATATTGGACAGTGATTTTAGTGATTTAGTGATTTTTAGCAGCAAGACTGAGATTTATTTTAGCCTCACTGAAGTCAATGAGAATACACTATTTTAATTCAAGTAGTTCAACTTAATTGCTTTATAGATGGGAATCTGTGTAACCTAAGTATTTGGAGGTGGTAAAAGGCCTCCCATTGTTATTATAGTAGCCATCACCAAGTGAAGTCCTTACCAACCAACCAAAGAAAGGATTGTTCTTATCATTATGCAAACTGCCAAATAGAACATAGATTCATGAATGGAAACACCCACTAGTTACCAATGTCTTGTCCAGTTATAACAAACACTCACATAGTTATAACATAGTCTACCAATTCATTTGCAGATGAGTACCTTAGCTAAATGCAATCTTGGGAAAAGTTTTTTTCTGCATAGGGATTTAATGTATTTCATCTGAACTTGAGGGTTGCCTCTGAATAGTCTGTACATGATGCTATGCCAAACCATATGAAATAAACCATGGTTAAGTGTGAACTGTAAAACAAAAAGAAACCGCGACTGCAGTTTATGATGTAGCAGGGCAAACTATGAGCATGCGTTCAGATGTGGCATTAAGCCAAGCCATGGCTTAACTCTAGGTAGCACAGCAGCAGCAAGATCTAGAGAAGAGTGAAGCTCCTGTGATTTTATTGTGTGTGTCCACACTTGGCCATGGTTTGACTTAGCATTACATGGTAACCAGGCCAATATGTCAAACCCAATGGCTAATTGCCTCCTTAAAATGCAAGCAAAGCTGATTTAAAACAACAACCCCTCTGACTTAAAAAGGCTAGCTGACTAAAATGGAGGGCAATTTTCAACTTGCTTTAATGACTTTATAAGTATGCTTTGAATCAACTTATCATTCATTTTTAAAATACAAAATGATACTGGCTAGTCATCATGAAACAATGTTATGTCCTTCTGCATGATACTTTCATCATACTATTTTCTCTGTTTGATAGTCTATTTGGTTATTGACAGAGAGCATATGATAATATGCTGTACAAATATCAGGAAATTATTCGCACAGTGGGAAGCCCGCTAACAACATTATTTTAATATCTTATCTTTCAGACAGAGGCAGAAAACATATTAATTGCAGCTTAATATATGCAACAAACATTTCATTATAATTTTACTTAAATTTTGACCAAGCCTCTTAAGAAATAGTATATTATACATACTTCTCTCAGTGTTGTAAATCGAGGAACTAGAATCAAACAGTCTTGTGAGAAATTATGAAAGACTTGTAATTACTGCTTCTGAGTTTGAATAATTACTTATCTGATTGTCTCTTTACAAGTGGTCCAAATTAAGACTCTTAGAGCATTGTTAGTCTGTCCCTTGAGATGTCCCAAAGAGAAACAGTAAAGCTTACCTTCGAGCTCACCTCTACAAGCATTTTGGGGAGAAGGAGTTGGTTCAGCTTCAGATACACATCAAACTCACACAATGCACATGAAAACCATCCTCTGCTGCATTGGTCATATGCACACTTGCAATGCAGAAGGGGATGAGATCCAGATTTTAAAATAGAGCGATGTTGGCATAAAATTCTCCCCGGGATAACTGTTTTTGCAGCTTTTACAAGTACTAGTTCTGATGGCACTTGCTTCTGATGCACACAGGATGACCAGGGAGGTAAGGAGAAGCACATCCAAATAATTGCCAGCCATACATATATAAACCAGAAGCTGCCACAACAAGCACGGCAGAGGTGGAACAATCAAAATAGCAGCCATGATGGGCTTAATTCCTCTCTTTTAAAAAGCCGACAGTTTCTGTCCTCTTTCAAAGGAAGCATTCATTTATCATTACATTTACATGCCTCCCTTTTCTTCCAAGGAGCTCAAGGTGGTGTACATAGTTCTGCTCCCCAAATGTCATCCTCACAACGACCCTGTGAGGTAGGGCAGGCTAAGGGATGGTGACTGACCCAAGGTCAGTAAGCTTCATGGCTGAGTGGGGATTCAAACCCTGGTCTCCCGGGTCATAATCCAACACTCTAACACTCTAGTACACACCTGCACACAACTGGGACAGCTTGAAACAGGCTGTCAATAGGCGGTCCACTGGGGGTTAGAGGTTGTGAAGTACAGAACAGTAGAGCAGAGAACAAATCCCAGGTGAGTCAAATGAAAGCAAGCAGCGTGTTATTTATTACATGATCTCAGAGAGGCTCAACACGCAGAACAGTCAAACCTTGCAGCTTTCTCCATCATGGATTTGTGACAAGTCTGGAAACTAACGGGAGAAAGTCCACTTCTACCATATAACAGTCATTTTGGGGCATAACTCCAAGTGGAATCCTGGAGGCTTGCTTCTACACACACACACACACACACACACACACACACACACACACACGTGATCAAGCCATCTTAAGAACCTAAGAGCCTTCTGCTGGATCAGTGCCCATCCAGTCCAACTTCCTATTCTCACAGCGGCCAACCAGATGCCTATGGGAAGCATGCAAGCAGGAGCTTAGCATGGCAGTACTCTCTCCTGCTGTGGTTTCCAGCAACAGTTATTCAGAAGTGTGCACCCCAAAGAGTGGAGACAGAAGATGCTCATCATAGTTAATGATCCATGATAGTCTTAGCCATGAATTTGTCTAATCCTCTTTTAAAGCCATCCTAGTTGGTGGCCATCACTACTTTTGGAAGCAGTGAATTCCATAGTTTAACAAGAAGTGCTTTCTTTTGTCTGTTCTGAGTCTTCCAGCATTCAGCTTCGCTGGATGTCCAAGAATTCCAGTGTTGGGAGAGAGGGAGAAAAACTTTCCCCTACCCTCTTCCTCAATCCCATGCATAATTTTATTGCTTCTTACTTGCATTTTCCTTTGTTGTTTAGTCGTGTCTGACTCTTCGTGACCCCATGGACCAGAGCACGCCAGGCACTCCTGTCTTCCACTGCCTCCCGCAGTTTGGTCAAACTCATGCTGGTAGCTTCGAGAACACTATCCAACCATCCTGTCCTCTGCCGTCCCCTTCTCCTTGTGCCCTCCATCTTTCCCAACATCAGGGTCTCTTCCAGGGAGTCTTCTCTTCTCATGAGGTGGCCAAAGTATTGGAGCCTCAGCTTCACGATCTGTCCTTCCAGTGAGCACTCAGGGCTGATCTCCTTCAGAATGGATACGTTTGATCTTCTTGCAATCCATGGGACTCTCAAGAGTCTCCTCCAGCACCATAATTCAAAAACATCAATTCTTCGGCCTTTTCCTTAATTAAGCTTAAAAAGCCTAAATGTTGTAACCTTTCCTCCATAGTTGCTCCACCCCCTTAATCAATTTGGTTACTCTTTCCTGAACCATTTCCAACTGTAAATCTTTTTTTGGAGGTGAGGCAACCAGAACTATACATATTACTCCAACTGCACCACCACCACAGATTTGTATAATGGGCAGTTTTATCTTCAATTCCTTTCCTAATTATCTCTAGCGTGAAATTTACCTTTTCACAATATGAAACATCGACTTGTTTCTGTTTGGGAAGATTGTGATGCGCAAGGTAAAGCATTCAGAAGTAAAGTCCTATTGAATTCAATGGGGTGTATTCCTATGCAAGCGTGTATAGGATTGCAACCCAAATCTACCCTGCTCCTCCCAAAAAAATTCTGGAGCAATTTCTGGCATTGCCAATTTTTTATATCATACAGTTGCTTGATTAAAAAAGAGTAAGATAGATTGCACTCGGGTTTATTCAGTAATAGTGGAAAGTGTCCAACACAGTAAATGTAGAGCTGGTTCACACATGCATCACTTGATTTATCACTGCTTGGTTACCCAACTCTGACTGATGGCTATATGTGTGAACTGTCTTATCTGAATAATGGACCAATATCCCTATGTATCCATCTTCTAATCTGCATAGGTCCAATGTACCTTAGAAACAGCCACCCCTCCCCATTATGTGATCAACCCAGGGCACTTCCTAAACAATGAAATCTCTAATTTTGAATCAGCTGCCAAGGATGTAGAGAGAGCCATTCTTGGTCATAGTCAGTGCTTTTTTCAGGGGGTACATATACCCCTAAACATTTTGTGAATCTAAGGTTAGCCGCATTGAGGGGCAGTATTTCAATATGAGTAGGAAAATGAGAGTACCCCTAAACATATTTTTAGAAAAAAAGCACTGGTCATAGTTGTACAACACCTCTTCCTTAGTGATTCTTCCATCCTAACCTAAGCACTTGTTGTTGTTTAGTCGTATCCAACTCTTTGTGACGCCTTGGACCAGAGCATCCCAGGCACTCCTGTCTTCTACAACCTAAGCACAAGCCTACCTATTTATGTTAGGTTTGGCAGGGCAAGAGTTAAGGTTATAGTGGATGAAGAGATGTCTGAATGAATTTTGTTTTGCGTTGGTAGGATATTATAATATGTTTTCACATTCTCTTTTATATTTAGTGTTACTTTCCAAGAGCCTGTAAAATGGGGTGGGGTATACATTTCCGTGAAAATGTGGCCATAAGTTTCAAAACATTGCATTTCGCCCATTTCTCTTATATCATACACCAGAGGAAATGGCACTAGCTGCCTTATTTTGTTTTGGACATATCTAATATCTATATTTGAACCAAAATTGCCAAAGATAATATTCTATTTTTGGAACTAATGCAGTCTTTATTACAGCTAAATTAAATTAAGACAGTGATGTGAATTTCCTCACAAGCTATTTCATACTTGGATACCCTTGAACTTTACTGAATCAGAGCTAAAAAACAAACGTGCAGATGAAATTGTTGGATTGGTATTTGGAACTTATTGGCTATTGTAATTCAGGCCTTAGTTTAGTGCAGGGCAATTTCCAAAAGTATTCCTTATAAAGGGAATAGATGGTCAAAAGCTTCATCTTCATTCATTCACGATTAATAAATGTCATTTGTCAAATATGAACATTTGCAAATGACTAATAAATATTTTTATGAAAAAACAAGTCTACCTGAAGTGGGATTATGCTTAATATATTCTGTGCACAAATAAAATATATTTCATTTAAACTCAAAAGTGAAGAAATGCAATATAAATATGCAGGTATTTTTAAATCCTTCAATCATACACATATCATACAACTAGCAGAACTAAACAAAGGGTGTATAACAAGCAATACACTTTGTTATTAGTTCAAATCATTAGTTGAATCCCACAAAACTCTCTGTGATGTCACCAATCCAGTATAATCACTGACAAAATCAAGAGGGTACCACAGCGAACAGGAAAATAAGGGCATGGGAAAATAAGGGCAAAGGAGGAGGGGGGAAGTGGAATTTAGAATAACAGGATCAAAATACTGCAAATGTGCTAACACGTCCTGAAATCCATGAAACAGGAGATAGTTCTTGACATGTAAAGTAACAAGCAGAGAAATGAGGGAAATATATTTAGTTTCAGACCTGTGTTATTTAAATAATACTTTGAAGGAATGAATTTGACAGTGTATTTGTCAATACTCATGTAGAACTTCTAAAGAATCATCATATAGCAGAATACCAGTAGAGCCTGTAAATGAGCAAGAACTTGGGATTTTAACAATTGTGCACCTTTCTACCTTAAGGAAATAAGAGGCACAGTGAAAATTCCCAACATGATCCCAAGGGCTTGGGATTCAAGCTGAAATGTTTCTATTCTTGGGCTACTAATATATTTTGAACTTCCATTGCCAGGAGGTTTGACATTTGCAGAAACAACAAATTACACCCAATTTTGCTGAATGATATACAGAGGAATACAATCCGAATCATTCATTTAATTTAAAACCTCTGGTGAGATTTAAGACATCCATCCGCACACACTGTATCTCATGTGATTATGCCAGTATACATCAAACCCCAGTAATAACGATTCATATCCATATATGTGTATATGCTTTATTGCTACCTTTAGCGGGATTAAAAGCAGTATATCAAATTTTACAGTTGTGCTCCTTTTATTAGCTTCTTACCACTTGATCAGCTGATAGAAGCAATAATGAACACGCACACACACACAAACACACATATCCACACAGACTGGAGTCTGCATTTGCGTGTTCTATCTTAAGAATGTAATATTTCAAAAAACAGCCTAAGCTTTGGGGAAAAAACCAATTACAGAAACAGCATTAAAAATGCCAAGCACCGGGCAGAAGCAATTCTGGATCAGTTTAAAAAAGTGATTGATGAAACTCTAATCTGAGCTGAAGGAACAGTTTCACGACAAGCTGTGACCATTCCACACACTTCATTAGCTGCCATAATTAGCCTGGTGTTTCAATTTGTTAGAACTGGTGGGGACAATTTTACTCAGAATACAAACATCAAAAAGCAGGGTCTCTCCGACTTCAGAAGTGGCTGATGAGAGGCTTTCTAGTCTTTCTGTTAACGAAAAGATTAATTACAGCTGATGGGAGGCTGTACTCTGATTGTCACTCTGTCTATGTACATTACTTTTAGCATTAGAAGAAAGACATGGTTGACACTGCGCTGCTCAATCAAGCAGCTTCACATCAGGGCACCAAGTCTGTTTTAATATGCATGGTCTTGTATTGTTTGATTGACTTGTTCTCTACTTCTCCAGGTCCCAAGCTCTGTCACCAACTAGATTGTACCAACAGAACAGCAGGTTATACAGTGGCATGCAGGGCAGGTATAATACTCAGGACATCATTATTCCATTACAGTGTATACACACACACACACACACACACACACACACACACACACACACACACCAGTTCCTTATTAATATATCACAAAGCTTCACTTTACTTGTCCTGCTCTGCGTAAAATGACAAAAATATAATCTACAGTCCTGGAAAAATGTAGTATTTTTCACAGAGCGGGGCAAGCAATTTATGCTAGGATAATCCTTTCTCACGTAGCACAAAGCCATCTTCACAGATACAAACGTTCATTAACTGACTCGATTTTGCACGCCTTTGCTTTCTGGAAAGTCACAAAGACTTGACAGAAATTTGGGTCCTTATTCTGACTGTTCAAATTTGATCACTTGTCTGGCTTTTTGTGGAGCATGAACCTAAAAGGTACCATCTAAGTTGAAGTCTGGAGCTATTATTAACTCAGCCTTGGTGATGAGCTACCCTTTCTGCATATCTTGGAAGCACCACCCACTTCAGTGAACCTGCCTTTAATCAGCAGGGTTAAAGAATATACGTAATTGCAATTTTCTACCTATTATTTAGAGCAGTGTTTCCCAACCGGTGTTCCGCGGCACACTAGTGTGCCGTGAGACACCGGCTGGTGTGCCGTGGGAGGGAGGCGGGCGAGTCGGGCGCCTAGGAGAGAACAAAACCAAGTGAGCAGCGCGCGAGAGGGAAGCGACCCGAAAAAGAAGCGCGTTCGGAGTCCGGAGGCACTTTTGGGGCTGCGTACGAAGGGAGGGGGGGCACGGACGGCGGAAGGGGGCGGGGCGCGGTTGCAGAAACCCGCCAATGCTTCCACCTCATTGGGAAAGGGAAGGGGTTGGGCCACCTAAAACTCTCCGCCGGGGCCACATCCTGCCTCCCAGCCCCCTTTCCTCCACCCACGGAGGGAGGGATGTTTTTAACACACACACACCCCCCCCGCTCACAACCCTTTGGTAGCGTTTCTCCAATCTGAGGCGAGCGCCCGCCGACGCCCCCTTCCCCCGCGCGAAAACCGAAGTCTCCTCCCCACCCCTTTATTCCCTCAAACCCCGTTTCCATAAGGGGGGGGGAGAACCCTTCCGTCGCGCGCAAAGCCCAGCTCCCTCCGCCCTTCGCGGTCTCTTCAGCTCGGAGCCACTGGGCAAAACTCGCTCTCAGAAGCGCAAGCGCGCGCGCGCGGAGAGAAAGAGAGAGGGAAACAAAGTTAACTTGTGGGGAGAGAGAAAGAGCGAGCGGGAGCTAACTTGTGTCCAAAGGCAGATACAAAGTAGCCCCCCCCCCGCCCCGAAGGCGACCTCTCTTGCTCTGCTCCTCTGGGGTGGGGAAACCAACTCCACCACGCGGAGCAGCCCCGAGGCGGGGAATTTCGCCCCTTCGTAATGTATGCATGTAAATGAGGCGGGCGCAAGGGGTGGGCGCGGAGAGGAACTCGCGCCTCTGAGGCCGCCGCCTCCTTCTCCTCCTCCTCCTCCGCCCCCCCCTCAAACCCAGGCGGCGGCGGCGGCAGGAGGCAGCAGCGGCAATAACAGAAGCAGCTGCGCTGACAACAACACGTGTTCGCTCGGGCACCATGGAATTCGAGGAGCTGGGGATTCGGGAGGAGTGCGGCGTGTTCGGGTGCATCGCCTCCGGCCTGTGGCCCACGGAGCTGGACGTGCCCCATGTGATCACGCTGGGGCTAGTGGGGCTGCAGCACAGGTAGGGGACACGGCGGTGGGGGGGGGAGACGGTCTGGGGAAGCGGGGGGAGGGTGGGTTGCTTGCGAGACAGCGGAGGAGGAGGAGGCCGGCATGTCCGGGCAGCAGCAGCAACAGCAGCAGCAGCAACTCCCGGCGACGGCTCCTCCTCCGCCCGCTATCGCCGCCACCACCACAACAGCCGCCGCCGCCTCAGCTGCCGCCGTCCCTCAGTCCCTCGCTCTGCTGCCTCCTCCCACCCCGGCAAGGGGAAGGGAAAAAACTTTCACTTTTGTGCGTCCCTCCCGGCGTGACGCTGCGCGCTGACGTCACGGGGCGGGGCTTTAATGGTGGTGTGCCGCGAGATTTTTTTCTGGTAAACAGGTGTGCCGTTGCCCAAAAACGTTTGGGAAACACTGATTTAGAGTACACAACAGTAGTAACTGCTACTAGCACTGCAATCCAGACCACAACACACCTTCTCTGTTGCTGGGCCCAGAATGTGGACCTTCTTCACTGGAGAGGGTTCATCTTGTCCCTCCTTGCTGGCCTTCTGACTTAGCATTAAAACCTTCCTGTTTAGGATGACATTGGTCTCCAGCAGATAGATGTTAATGCTTGCCAGCCATAATTATTTATGATCTCCCTCTTTGTGTTTTTACTTTGTTTTTATTCTGCCTTTTGTTTTTATTATAGTTCATGGTGCCTCTTACTGTGGTTATTTCAAAAATGTTTTATCGCTGGTCTTTGTTGGCACCTGTTCTTTTTGTATATTGCTTTTATATTGCATCTTGCTACTTCTGTAAGCTGTAAATTACAAAACCTTCATTCATTGACAATCACATATTTGAAGCTATTAGATCAAATTAATTTTAGCACAGTGCACTTTTCGTAGCATTCAAAGAAATAGTGACGGATATCCCTCTACCTACAACAAGCACAACTGCATAGTAGTTCATGGGCAGCTACCCTGGGGCAAAACTGGCTGGAGACCATCGCTAGAAGGATGGGTGAAAGCTTTGCTGGCTAAAACCACATTTTTCCCCTAAGCCACTATAGGTTTTCCTCTTTCTGGCTAACTTGTATCCGGATTGTTCACAGATGACAACAAGCTTTAGCACCTTTTGGTGCAACCAGCAGCACCCAAAACAAATCTGAATAACTTTGGGAAGAGGTGAGAAAGAGTTTGCCGTCTCTCTCTTTTGGGAGGTCTCCAAAAAAATTCTTGTTTGTTAACAGAGCATCAGTGTTGTTAACTATACATAAACTCTGCTATCCTCTAATCTCAGTAAAGAATTGTGTGGAAAATCTGCAGACTCTTTGACTTAACTTAGCAGTTATTAAAAGGTAGATTTTCTTCCCCTGCTGAAACAAGCTATTTGCCTGATTAAACATAGAAGATAGGTAACACAAGACATTTATTATGCAACAGACGAACGACACAGGATTGCTAGTTAGACAGTTTAATAAGTGCCATCTAATTTTTCTCTTCAGACTATATTTATTCTTCGAAGTCCAATAACATTATCAAAGCATGGCATTTTCCCACTGAGAAATTATAGAACTAAAAATAAGGTTTTATAAAATATAGAACTGGTTGCTTGACAATCCCTATTCAAATACATTAGAAAGTGCTGACAGTGACTTTTCTTATGCAAATAATTTCAATGAATGGCTCAACATTTTTTTAGTCACTACTTGAAATCATTCCTTCTGAATTATTTTCTCTGAGCCACCTTCAAAGGAGTATTGTTACATGGTTCTTGTTGCCCGTTCACACAGGCAGGAATCCAAAGGTGCCGCTGCACATGTGAAAGGAACTTCTGCTTTTATCGGCATGTGTGTACTTATTTTATTTCAGAATGAATAATTGCCCTATGTTCAAGGTTTCCCCAAGCAGTGTAATAAAATGTGTATGATGTTTGTTGATTCTCCCTTGCAGCTTTATAAATCCACTGTGCCACATCCCATTCCAATACAAAGGGTCTCCCAACCCTCTTGAAATGCTTTTCAGTGGCTCAGGGAACAATAATTGTAGAATTGTAGAGTTGGAAGAGACCCTGAGTATCATCTAGTCCAACCCCCTGCAATGCAGGCATATGCAGCTCTCCCATACGAGGATTTAACCTACAACCACCTGTTTCTGTGATTTTTCCAACTCTACAGTATCTTTTCTGAAGTGAGGTGACAAAAACTGCACACAGTATTCAAAATGCAGTTGCACCACTGATTTGTATAACAGCATTATGACACTGGCAGTTTGATTTTCCATTTCTTTCCCAATGATCCCTACCATGGAAGCTGCATTCTTCACAGCTGATGCACACTGGGTCTGAAACTTTATCAGGCCAGCCACTATGATCCCAAGGTCTTGTTCCTTCTAAGTGACCACCAGTTTACACCCCATGAGCATATGTGTGAAACTGAGATTCCACCCTGCATCACTTTATACTTGTTTATACTGAATTGCATCTGCCATTTTACCACCCAATGTCTCAGTTTGGAGAAGTCCCTTTGGATCTCTTCACAATCCCTTTTTAACAACCCTGAACAGTTAAGGACCATCTGCAAACTTGGCCACGTCACTCCTCACTCTAAATTGCTTATGAACAAGTTGAAACACACAGGTTCCAATCCTTGGGGAACTTCCATTTCTGCAGCCCTCCATTGGGAGAATTGTCCATTTATCCCTGCTCTCTATTTCCCGTTACTTAACCAGGTCCTAATCCACAGAGGATCATTAAAAACAATTAAACACTGATAGAATTAAAACTACACACACACACACGCATAAACAATCTACTAAAACCATCCAAATAATTACAATAAAAACAGCATGGCACCAGTCCTTTCATTAAAAGCAGTTAGTTCCCAAAGCCTGTTGAGACAGGACTTACCCTCACAGAAGCCATGCTGGTTCTGCTTCAGCCAGGCTTGTTCTTCTATATGCTTGGCGGTTTTATCTTTATAATATTTTCCGCCAGTTTTCCCAAGACATTAGGAAAACAGATAAATGTTATTTTAGTTTGGCACTGACAATACAAAGGTAAAATGTCTTTGCCATTATCAATGGAATTGCACCGGTTGTGCATAGCTAAATGTTTTTCTTTTCAGCCTATGCAAGGAACTTGGTATCTGATTAATGCAACTGGCAACTCAGAAGAGGTTTCCCCTTTCTTGATACCTAATTAATTGCCAATATTAATGAAATGAAACCATTTTAAACAAACAGCTAGACTGGCTGTTTTGAAGCATGCTTGGATCATCAATTCACATATACAGACTTCTTCCTGAAATTGCAGTAGGATGGACTGTTGAGCTTGAAAAGCATATTTTATCCCAATCAGTGTGCAAAAGTAAAATTATCCATAACTAAGCCATGTTTCTCTGCCGTACAGTTTAGCTGTAATGATCCCCACACACTGCACTCACACATCAATTATGATAATCATAATCACGGTCGTTAAGCTGAATGTTCATTATTATCAGGATGCTGGTGACAGCAGATTCAATCATCGGGTGCAATGGGCAGGCAGTCACAGTCCCACCCAAGTTTCTGCAGACAGCGTTGTGCCACATTAAGCCTATGATGTGTTCCACATCCCACTCCATTTCAAAAGCTGCAGACGGTAAAGGTCAACTTTATGTTCTATGCAATATGCTTAGGTTCTCTAAAACAATTCTTTGGAGTACTGGCTATTTTTATGCTTTGTAGATAATAAAATTCTATTTAGGGCCAAATATGCATGCGCAAATAAGGAAAGAGGCACGCATCTGTGTTGTAAGTCACCTATAATAAGGCAAACAGCAGAAAGCTCTACAAAGAATGCCACTTCCTTGTCTGCAAAAACAAGGACATACCAAAAATTACTGCCATTAAAAGCCAGATGTCTTAAAACGCATACGAAAACTAATTCCACTTCAGATTAAAGGCTGTAGGCTATAATTTCTGCTTCAGTGAATATTGAGAGAGTGCAAGTGTTCTGACAACTGAAAGATTAGTTAGTATATCTGATCGCTTGTCTGTCCAGTTTCATAGGATCTATCAGTGTTGATTAAATTCATGGCGGTTTCTGGTGGTTTCTGAATCCTGAAACTTCGCAGCTGTAAGGGCAGTATTAGTCATTTGGAAGCTTTGAACCAAGGAAAATACTTTCGTCAAGTGTAACGTCTGAACAAAGCACATTATTTTACCTTAAATCTTTCAGATATATAGATATATAAAGTTGTTGGTTCATCTAAGTTTTAAGTTGAGTTATAGTGATTTTAGTAATCCACCATGTAATAATTCTGCTAGTGCCTCGGAAATATGAATATATGATCTTTGCCAGTGGTCTGCTATCAACTTCGCTGCATGGGCACAGCAGTACTATGCCCCTCCATCTGAACTATGCCAAAATAGGCAACAAATACTGAACCTAGAACTGCCACCACCTTAGCAGCAACCACTAGTATGGTCGTACTGCTAGCTGCTCTCTGCATGTGCACCAGGTACTCAACTGGTGATAAGAGAAATAAAAACCTCCGTTGCCTCCATTTTGAAAGACATTGTGGCTCTATGTTCATTTTGGTTCAATAGACAAAGCTGTGAACATGGATTTGGTAGATCATTTCAATCCTAAATCAGACCTGTGACTCAGGCCCACGTCCTACTTTAATTTAAAATTTCTGCTTGGGTTCACAAAGAAACTCACAATGCTATATAAAAAAATTGAAAAAGAAATATAAAGCTGTAGCTTTTAACTTAATCACAATTTCCCATTATGTCAGAAAACACAGGTCTGGGGAACTTTTGGCCTATCAGATGTTGCCCATCCTCCCTAGCCACTGACCATGCTTCCCGGAGCTGATGGGAGTTGTAGTTCAGCAACATCCAGAGGGCCAAAGGTTCCCTGCTGGTGGTTTAAACAAACCACAGTTCTCCGAGTCTGGACAAAATGGGGAACCACAGCTAGCTTAAGCGCAAAAGTGGCTTTCAATTTTCTCACTGTAGGTGGAAATAAAGGAGAGGGGGAAGTAAAAGTCTCAGCATGGCAGGAAACCATGGTATCTGTTACGTCTGAACTGAACCAAAGTGTGCTCAATCTCTTCTTAGGCTACAATTATTATTGTGTTGGTTCTCAAATTATGGTTTGACACTGTAGGAATGAGTCCTGTGTCTGTGTGTGCGCATGCCCCTTTCCTTTCTCCTGGTCCCACAAGCTCCTCTTCAATTAGTTATTTCCTAATATGATCAAAAAAGGGACCCGGGTGGCACTGTGGGTTAAACCACAGAGCCTAGGACTTGCTGATCAGAAGGTCGGCGGTTCAAATCCCCGCGACAGGGTGAGCTCCCGTTGCTCGGTCCCAGCTCCTGCCAACCTAGCAGTTCGAAAGCACGTCAAAGTGCAAGTAGATAAATAGGTACCACTCCAGCGGGAAGGTAAACAGTGTTTCCGGGCGCTGCTCTGGTTCGCTAGAAGCGGCTTAGTCATGCTGGCCACATGACCCGGAAGCTGTACGCCGGCTCCCTCGGCCAATAAAGCAAGATGAGTGCCGCAACCCCAGAGTCGGTCACGACTGGACCTAATTGTCGGGGTCCCTTTACCTTTACCTAATATGATCAAAGTATAGTTTGCTTTTATGTCAAACTGACAAAACATGGGTTACACATGCCCTCCAAACCAAGACTGCAAAACAGCTTCAGCTTCAAACCATGTTTTGCGATGTTAGTTTGGAGGGCAAGTACAAAACAGTTTTACCAGGGAAACATCAAACTATGGTTTGCTCAAGCCAAATTACAACTGAAGTACAGCATATGCATGGTGGGGAGGGAGCGCATAACCGCTGCTCTTTCCTATAGCATCAAACCATGATTTAGCATGGCATCTGAATGAAGCCACTATCAATTCGGTAACAAAAGCTGCAGTTCAGTTCACATTAAGGTTGCTTAAATCACATTGATTTCTATGGGATTTGATCTGCAGAACTGGAGCCCAAATACGTATTTTGCTGCTATAGACTAATGGAGCTATGAACTAGAGTGGGTCAAAAGGTCAGTATCTTGGGCAGCAATTATTTGAATTTTATCATCTGACACTGTAAAATGTTAGCGTATCTAGTAGGCTGTAATCCCCACCTCAGGATGCTACAGACAAAATCATGTGCCAAGGTAGCAGAACCCAAGTGTGCAGAGCAATTTCTATGTCGTCTCTTTTAACTTGAGTCTACAGGGAGCTTACATAAAATCAGAATTTTTTTGCTTCCCCAAACTGACAAGAACTCAGAAAAGCAGCCGAGAAGCAATTGTTCAATTGTTTTCTTTCCATTTCATGCTTTGTGACTGATGATCTATATTAGTTCCGTTTTTAAACTTTTGACATCCTATCCCATATTGAATTCCTTCCACTGAACAGCTATTTATACAATGTTAAAAGTTTTGAGAAACATCGAGGCCTGTAGCAGGAAATTCTGAAATGAGATTTTAGCAAATCAGACAATTCTGGAAATGTCTGAAAACAGCAATACATTTACAGTCATGTTTAGTCAGGAAAGAGAAAGTAACAGACAAACTATTTTCTTCTCTTGTTGTTATTGAAAGATTCCACCATTATTTTCTCCTTTTTTGAAATACAAACAGGGTTGGGGGGAAAGTTCACCCTATTTTATGTGATCCTCACAGGGAAAGGAAGCAAATTTAGGTCCCCAAACAGAGGTGTGAGTTCACCATTTTTTCAGGTGTGTGTGTTGAACTTTGCTGCCATTTGAGGAGGTGGGTTCTTCTAACCATGAATGTAATCAAGAACAACACACAAAACCTCCCTAATATCTCCACCTCTTCTTCCTTGCTCACCTCGGCCAGAAAGAAACACAACCATAATTCTCCTCTTCATCTGACCCCCAACTTCTTGTCGACTTAATCACACTGATCCTTTATATAATAGTATGGCAACGTTACCAACAACTGTGGTTGCCCTATGCCTGTTTTCTTTAATGTATTAACAAAATATGTTTGAAACTCTTAATAGAAATACAAAAACACACAACAAAAACCAGGGTAACATTGTTGCATATAATTTGGGGAACTGGACTTTTATCCAGTAATCACTTACGCTGTGTGTGCACGCATTGAGGTCCTTCTCTTGCTAGACTTCCCTGTTCATTTCAATGCAGTGAAATGTTAATCCTTTTGGTACAATCTCAAGAATGGTGCAAAGCATTGAGCACCCTCATCTTTGAATGCTCATCAGTGCAGAAAAGGGAAACTACCAGTCTTACAAAATTGCAGCCCTAAGAATAATACTTTTTAAAATACATTATTGGTAAGTGAAAGTTTTAATTTCATTATGCCAAAACAGCATAAGTGTGTTTGTGTGTGTGTGTTGTGATGTTCTTAATTACTGTGTACAATTGCTGCACTTATTATGTTCCTTATTGCCTTAAGGAGTAGTAGTGTAATTTTTAAGCATCAGATTTCAATAATTAGGGCAAGATTTCTTTAGCTTCATATTTACCTGATTTTTTAAAAAGTAAAAGCTTATTCTTTTTAACAATTTCCATTTTTTCTTTTTCTTCGATATACAGCAGAGGAGTTTCAGTTCATATTTTACTCTCATGAAAGCTCTGTATAGTTTCCCAATTCAGTGAGCTTTTATGTCATTTCAGTAGAAATTGATTTAGTGGAGTGGATCTGATTGATTTTGATATTTTTAAGAAGTCTACAAAGCTGTAACTTTGCTTTGGTTTCCCAACATAACTCACCTTATTTGTTATCCATTTCTCTGGGTGTTCTTCCCGGAAGTGTTTGAGCCCGTAACTCGACTGACCATATTTACTTGCTGTTTGGATTGATGGGACATACTTATCAACTCTGTGGCCTGAAAATGGCAAAAACCTGAAAGGTGAAACACATATATGTTTATTTAATATATTTTTTCATTCTACTAGTACAGGTCATATAAATCACAAGGGAACTGTACAATGCAGAAAGCATTTGTTTCAGTGCACAACCATTTTATACAGCCATAGTCTATCATTGCTGTTACATAGTTAATGAATGCCCCCCTTTACTTCTCCCCTATGCCTTTCATTTTGCATAGTTCAGCTGAAAGTAAATTACGCAGGAGCTGCTTTATAAAAACTTCACCATCTCAACAGAAATGATGGCAGTACAGGCAATGACCGATTTGTGCAGGGATTACACTCCTGACTCCCACGTGTGCCAGTAGAGTGTGAATAAGCCTGCTCTGCCCCACCCCCATTCTGCCCCCTTTTATGACCACTTCCAGGTCACCACGATGTGTGTAAATCAGCCATTGCCTGTACAGCCTATTCTGGGGCCAAATGATTCTTCAACAACCAAAAGACAGACCGGCATATAAATATCACCCTTTGCAAACTCAGGGACAGCTTCAGGTACTTCGTTTTCTAAAGCTTCAGACCAACTACTAGAGAGAGCTGATTTGGCTATGCGCCGTGTGCTTCAGTTACTTCTGGTTTGGACAACTGCACTATGCTGGTCCAAGCAGAGACATCACCTTGCCAACAAAGGTCCATATAGTTAAAGCCATGGTTTTCCCAGTAGTGATGTATGGAAGTGAGAGCTGGACCATAAAGAAGGCTGATCGCCAAAGAATTGATGCTTTTGAATTATGGTGCTGGAGGAGACTCTGGAGAGTCCCATGGACTGCAAGAAGATCAAACGTATCCATTCTGAAGGAAATCAGCCCTGAGTGCTCACTGGAAGGACAGATCCTGAAGCTGAGGCTCCAATACTTTGGCCACCTCATGAGAAGAGAAGACTCCCTGGAAAAGACCCTGATGTTGGGAAAGATGGAGGGCACAAGGGGAAGGGGACGACAGAGGACGAGATGGTTGGACAGTGTTCTCGAAGCTACAAACATGAGTCTGACCAAACTGAGGGAGGCAGTGGAAGACAGGAGTGCCTGGTGTGCTCTGGTCCATGGGGTCACGAAGAGTCGGACACGACTAAACAACAACAACTATGCTGGTCATGAGCCAGCCCTTGGAAAGTGTTCCCAATTTCAGCTGGTTCAAAATGCTGCTGCCGAAATTCTGATGATGATGATGATTACAGTGGTACCTTGCTTCTCAAACTTAATCTGTTCTGGGAGTCTGTTCGACTCCTGAAACGGTTCAAAATCCAAGGCACGGCTTCTGATTGGCTGCAGAAGCTTCCTGCACTCAATCGGAAACTGTAGAAGCCGCAGAAGACATTTGGCTTCCAAATAATGTTTGCAAACTGGACACATACTTCCAGGTTTGTGGCATTTGGGAGCTGATTTGTTCAACAACTAAGCCGTTTGGGAACCAAGGTGCCATTGTATTACGAATCCTGCACACTTCCTGAGTGCATCAGAGGCAGAATGGAGGTGGGGAGGGTGAGCTGGCTGAGAAGGGATGCAACTCAGTGGCCTTAGGATGCAGAAGGTCACAGGTTCAATCCCTGGCACTGCTGGATAGGACTCCTGCCTGAAACCTTGGAGAGCCAGTCAGTGTAGATAATACTAATCCAAAGCAACAGGCCCCCACGCATCTCCCCATTTCCTTCACTAGGAACTAGGTCCTGGTGGGGATTTCTCCCGTACCTCATCTATGGGTTCTGGAGACATGAACAGAATTCATTTTGTATCAAACTCCAATAAAACATCAGTGGTAAACAATGTAACTACCCCTTGTCTTCAGGTGCGGAGGTGCAGGAAAGTAATTTGACATCAAGAGAAGTTCTTGCTAAGGGGAAAAAGTTGGTTGTTTGCTCATTAGGTGGGGCATCAAATAGGATACCATAATACTGTAGTGAGAATAGGAGCCAACTCCCAGGGGCTGTGGGGGCTTTGGCCCCCACAATAAAATATTTGAGGGGGCAGGGGCCCCACAAAGTTGATGGGCATTTCCATTCAAATGGTATATGTGGGACTGTGTCATGTGATCAATTACGCATTGTGTCATGTGATCGCTTATGCGGGGCATTTATGAAAAGACTCTGTGGATCATACCCTAAATTATTAGATCACTGTCTGTACCACAAGGCAAAATATTATTGTTCCCAGATATCAGAAGGCTAAATCAAGTTTTCATTTCCCCCATATGCTATACTGAACAGTGTAAAATGAAAAAAGAAGAGACCCTTTAAAAAAGATAGGAAACATTTATTTTCTTTTTCTTTTTGAAAAGCTTCCAATAGAAAGTTTTTAATTGTTGTGTACTACTTTTTGTGATGCCATCTAAAAAAACCCCCCGATTTTCTTATTTTAACTGCTGAATTCTATTTTTAAATCCTTTACTGAAAGGATTTAATATTTCATCAACAGTAAATTATATCAATAAACCTTCCTTGTGGGGAAACAAATTGGTCTTTATTAGCATCTGGCCAGTCAAATTGCCCATAAAGAATTCAAAACCAAGGGCTCTTGAAAATTAACAAAACAAAAGCACAGAAGTAGCAGAGCTTTAAATTATACAAAGCTACAGAAGCATGTATATACTCATGGGGCAGGTGGCTTTCATATAAGACAGATTATAGCACTTCTAGGGCTAATTTGCACATGGGATGGACATCACACACAAAAAAAATTAATGTGGCCCCAATGTCCCTGAGTATACATAGGAGTTGCTGGAAGCCGGCTGCTCCACTTACAGTTTTTATCACTTCTGAATTGCATTTTAATAGTACATTTTTCTTTTGTTCAGACATGAAAGAAAATTGGCTCTCTCCAGGGATTGGATGATGACTGAAAGACAAGGCTAGTAGCAAAGGAATTTGCCCACGAATGCATGGAATTTAGGGTAGTCTTAATGCTCAGAACAAGGTGTATGTAAAAATAACTTTCTATAATAAGGAATACATTGTTAAGTGCTGTAAAACATCAAAGACAATATGCCTGATTTATAATAGAAATATATGCAGATTTCTTTGTTTATAGGATTCTTTCATTTGGCATTTATTAGTAGAAATTCTTAATTTTATAACCCAGGAAAGCCTCTCATCTTGATAATAAAAGACATTGAGAATAGCCCCAATTCAAAACACAAATGTTTACAGAAAGTGAAGGATTTCATGATCTAATTATATATTGTGACTTGCATTAAAATATGTAATGAAATGGCTTCCATCTTGGCAGATGTACTAGGGTCTTAATATTGGATTGCCAGAGCAAAATAGCACAGGAACTGTACTTAAACCTTGAGATAAAGTCATTAACCCAAACTAGGCTTTAGATGATCATAAAGAATTCAGACCTTCCTGTAGAAGATTTGTGACTAACCTCAAGTTCTCAAGGTAGGACACAGTGAGCTCCTGTCATTTTAGAAACAAAACTGCTTGAAAATTGCAACACAAAAGAAATAAAATATAAACAATTCTGGTGATGGTGTACAGCGTCATCTGCAGCCTAGCAGTGTGTTTTGTGGTCATAATAAGATGGACCTCAAAGAAACAAGCTAAGATGGGAAAGTTACAGGGTTCACTTAGTGGCCCTCAAAGAGAGCAGTTCAGTTTTGTGTGAGAGAGCAAGTGAGACTCCAGCATTATACCTCCTGCTCTACCAGTGCTCTCTTTCCAGTGCAAGACTGGAAGACTGAACTTGGTGGATGTACAAGCCAAGGCCTGAGTACCACCAGCTGACCCAAAAAGTCAATTCTTGTCCATCAGGCCCTATAAAGCCAGTCACAAAGCTGGCTGGTTAGTTTGACAACTTGTCTCATTGTGTGAAGATTCTGCCTAACTGTCAGTCCCCTAGTTTGGCCCATGCATCTACTCTTGTCCCTTCGGGGGCTTGATTGATTGCTTGGAACTTGAACCACCACCTGCTTTGGACCGCCTCCCTGCTTCTGACCCACTTGGATTGACAGCCAGCTTCTCCTGGGTCCCAGAACCCAACAGCCCTTCTCACCCTTGGGTCTCCAACATGTTGTTGGACTATAACTCCCATCATTCCTAGCCAGCATGACCAGTGGACAGGGATGATGGGAGTTGTAGTCCAATGACAGCTGGAGACCCAAGTTAAGAAAGGCTGGTTTGGAAGCTAAGGCCTAGCATTCTGATAAATAATTTCTTTGTCTGGATTAATGACACTCATTTACTGATGGGACCATTGTTCTCACCTGAAGGGTGTTCCTTAGGGGGCATGAGGACAACACCAAGGCCCATCCACTACTGGCCAATATATACATATGTACAATGAATGAGCACATTAACAGTCCAGAGTGAAGCATGCACTGTGCAATGTTATGTGTTTTCTCTGCTATTGGGCTTGTATGCCTGTTAGGTTTATTACATGCAGTCATTTGAGTATCAGGTATTCTTCGACACTTGGCCAGAAGGCAAACTGTCACCCCAAGGGGTAGAAGAATCAAATGTTCTTGCTGAGCATCCTGGTAGGCTGCTAAGTATGGCCCAAGGACCTGTATTCATTCTATAGGTTGAAAGTTTTGTGACCAATGCTAGAAGGAACTGCATTGAGCCCTGGAAATCTTTTAAGGAGAGCACAAGATAAGAGCACATTAATGAAATGGTACTGCATTAGCTGCAGCAGCACATGCAGTAAACTATAAAAAGTGTCTGATTTATGAAAGCATGTATTAAACGTTATTTAATTCCCATCCCTTCCAAGACAACAGGTCTAAGTCAATAGTTGTTTTCAGTCAACTCCCCTGTGCTAGATATAATTTTATGTGTAACAACTGAAGGCTAAAAAAAAGAAAAGAGAAAACGAGTTAGGTTGTGCTTAAAGTGCCTCTCAAGAAGTCATATCTTTAAGAATTATTATTTAAAAACTTTACATAGTCTTACATTGGCTATATTTCAGTTACAAGGGTTGTTTTTGCGCTGTCTGCATTATGTTTTATGATATAACACTAATAATAATCATTGGTCTGTTTTGGTTTTAATCCCAGTCTGCAGTAGAAGTAAAAGCAGCAGACAAACGCTAGCCCACTTCTCGTATAAAGCAAAAGTAATGAGACCTCTTCTTTGCGGACACATTCTAGAACTTCTTAATTATATACAGACTTATTATCTATATCCCCAGTGTTATAAAGTACCAGAACTTCATTAGAAAAATTAAGCTGGAAAAATGAAGGCACCACTTTGTAAATTTCCAGTGGAAATTAGCTAGAAGAGGCAGAGGAATACTGGATCAAAAGAGGGTAATCATGCTTAACTGTGCCCTAGAGCACCCGCATGTATAATACGATTTGCACAGTAACTACCTCTCCTATTACTGCTTGTTTGGAGTATTCTGTGTTAATGGGGTTAGCTAATTTAGTATTTTAACTTAAAAAGGCTCTGCTGATTAATAAATGTTGCACACTGTGCTAGTAATTAAAATAAATGGAAGAGTTACAAATAGAAGTTGAATTGTTAAGAAAACATTATCTGAAAATATATGATAATCCCTGTTTATCATAATACAATAATAGTCCAGAAAATATGCAAATTGCTAAAGTTGCAAAGCATCTGACAAACTAGACATAACTTGAAAAAAGTTTTAGATGTGTTAGATTTGCAAGGAATAACATTCAGTGCCTGTTTTCATAACTGCCCATGCTCTTCAAACTTGTAAATGCACATTCCAAACCTCAAACACCCTGACTAAGTGAGGGCAACACATAACCAGAAGCCAGTTTCCATAAATGCATCCTTTGCTGTATTGGGGACAGTGCAGGTAAAGGGGTTCAGTGCATATGATTCCCAGAACTGGATGCATATAGTACCCTATACTGAGTTAGAAGCCACTGGCACAGTGATTTGACAACACTGATTTCCTGTTCTGGAGGGCTGGTGGATGAAATCCAGGTCAAGTGAGCCCCATGGGTAGATTTAGGTTTCCTACACCTTGAAATCAACCGTATTATCAAAAGTGATGGTGTCAATAATATTTTGAGTTGCTGAGCACACACAATAATCTGTATATGGGTAGGCCCCCTATCAAACAATTTCGGCACTGTAAAACCTTTTAATTCTTCTTTTACCATATAGTCATAAAAGAGAGAATGGTGCAAAGTTAAATTCCCGCACTTCCAAGCCTGGTACTTTGCCTGCACAGCTCCTGTTTAAGTTCCTAACGCATGTTTATTTCAGTTTAGTAAATGAAACTTGCGTCTTTGCTTGCAAAACTGTTGTTGGAAGGCTTGGCCATCCATACTGACGTGAGTATATGAAGGGTCTATTGAACTCCCTCAGCCCAATCTTATCAGGTAATCTTTTTATTCAGAGTTTAGTCTGTTAAAGGAAAACATTCCAGTTTTCAAGTACTTTTCAAATAGGCAAGTTGCCTTGGCCTACAAGTATACCAAGTTTCAATGTTCCAGGTGGTGTGGAATTACCTTAATTATTTCTCAGATGCAGCCACAGTAAGGAAGCTATTATTGAACCATGCTGGGGTGGGGTTGGGCAGGTACAGCCTGCAATGAAAGCTTGCACGTATTTGGTGAAGAAGTACGAAGCAGTGGAGTTCTCTTCTGGCCAGGAGTGTCTGATTTGCTTGACTAAGATCAGGGCTGTTCAGTGGCTTGTCATCTGAAGCGGCTAACCTAACTACTTAAGTGGGATTATTACAGAATAATAGCCCAATCCACAAATCAATCAAGATGAAATGGACTTGGTTTTAAACCGATTTAGCCCCATTGACCTCAACTCAGCTAAACAAGCTTAAATCCAAGTATTTCAGCTTTCCTGGGTGAATAGATCAGGGCCTAAGACATTTGAAAATCTTGGTCCACGAAATATGATGCTTAGATAGACTTATGCTTAATGGTTGCTTTTCAACTTTTCAGAATCAACAGCTTTTTTGAGTCTATCGAGCAACAGTAAAAGATATAAAAAGAAGAGGCACGGTGAAGCGAAAACAGGAGGGGAAAGCAAGCAACTTACACTTCATCATGTACACGGTTTCTCCACTCTTCTTGTTTAATTTTTTCTCTGGCAAGCTCCAGTGAAACGTTTGAAGCTGCCACCTGCACAGACGGTTCCAAAGGCTTATAGCGTTGCTGCAACACTTCAACAGGATCACGAAATGGGCCCTGAAAGGTACAGGAGAAGACATGCGTTCTGCACTGGGGCTGTTCCTCTTTGCTTTGATTTTTATTAGCAGCCTAGCACTGATGTCTCTGCATCTAAGAGTAGACTTGTTTCTCTCTCAAATCTTGGTGAAAAGCTAAATTTAATAGTTTGGGTCTTTACCTAATTTTGTGATAATTTTCTATAGATTAATAAGTAAGCTTTCATCAGACTAATTATATTAATATAATGACACATTTGCTGAGTTATCACAAACAGTGGAAGAAGTGATGAATCATATCTGAACTATACCATTCTAGACTTAGCAGGGGCTTGTATGATTGAATATGCCTCCAAATTATAACAAACACACACAAAAATGTGAGGGAGAAGAGCCTTTTCTATGTTAGTTTTCTATGTGGATAAATAAATTGGGTGCTGGGTGGACAGAATTTGCTGTATGATCAGAAGTGCTCCAGACATAGAAATGTTGACAAGCTAACACTATGTGGAAACCCAGACCATAGATATTTGGCAAGGAAAAATCTATCCAGTGTTTTTTAAAAGGGTTACACCACCTCTTGCCTTTAGGTAGTAAGTATGAACGTACCGTAAATATCATTAGCACTGTAACTCAATGCAATTTACAGGCAGCTGACTATTGCTGAGTTGCCAATTACAGCTTGTTTTCCTTTTTACCACTGTTGTTCTAACACTGAAGTAGTGAAACAATCTCACCCAAGAAAAGGAGGTGGGGGGCAACAATCCTAATCATGCCTCTTATTCTGAAGGATCTCTTTCTTTAAATAGGTTATCACTAACAAGCCACAGCTGGAGTTACTGCAAGAACTGAGTGAAGACTGCAGGGCTAATAAAAAGAAATGATTCACGCCTCATTTATGTTCACTTATGTTTTACATTAATAGAAACCAATAATAGGAACCAGTTACCATAAAAGTCACGGACCGTAAATAACACAAATGGCAAATAAGTATCATCTAGTACTTTTCACAGCTGGACAGAAGGATTGCTATATTCGAAAGTTGTTAATGGATTTTTATTGGAACTTTACTTTTTAAAGGCACAGCACCCCAATTGCCAGGTCTCCTGAAAAGAAGGAAGCAAGTGATCATAGCAGTTATTCATTGTGCCAGAACCCCCCTCCTTCACTTCCAGAAGGGTTATGCCAAGAATAAATTTATTTTATTGGGACCACTACAGAGCTTTTAAAGGTGTGAAAAAGAAATTTAAAAGTTTATTAGGTTTCACAGGAGTAATGAGTGCAATCAAGTAATTGACTCAAAATAATGCACATTATTTGCTTATGTTATCTAGAAATTTGCAGTTAAAAACATAAAACGGGGAAAAGAATTAACCATGATCTTATCTAGGTGACGATAGTCCTTAAAGCACAGAATGGGGATTCAGTGTAAACAGGAAAATAGAAAACTTACTTGTTTTACATTTCAAAGTTCTCACTTACTTCCTACCATCTTGCACCCCTGCTATGTTTTGCTGTTATGGGCACAATCCAACATAGATAAGACCATGCTTTACTGCAGAGGCATTTAAGTGCATGCGGAATTGCATTCTGTCATCAAAATACAGCAATCTCCTTATGAGTCAGGGATCTGATGTGCACAAACCTGTAAGTTCTTTCCCCTTAATATTATGAAAAAGGGAAGCTCTATACACAGAAAAAGAATGCAGAGTGGTCTCCACTGGAATGAATGGGGAAGTCCATGCTTACAGTAGCTTTTGATGTGTAAATGTTGCATACAATTTACATGGTGTAAATGTTGCATACAGTGGCATTCCACTTTAAAGCAATTTGCCTCTACACATGCATTGGATGGAGAGGATAGGATTTTGGGATCATAGATCAGTGTTTCCCAACCACTGTTCCGCGGCACACTAGTGTGCCGCGAGATGTTGCCTGGTGTGCCGCGGGAAAAATTAAAAAATTCGAAAGATTTTTTTTTAAAAAAGTCAAATTTTCGATTGGGGCGCCGTCACTAGATGACCCCTGGGGTTCCCTCCCTCCCTCCCGCTCTACGCCTCCCTCCTCCTCCTCCTCCTCCTCCGGGGAGGCCCTTCCTGGCTCTCGGCCAAGGCTTGGCGGCTGCCACTCACTCACTCACTCGCCCACCCGTCCCTCCATCCCTGCACCCGGCCTCTCCCCCTCCGTCCCCGGCGCGGGGGCTGCCGGGATCCGTAGTCCCCTCGCCCTTGGGCTCCGCGCCTGCGCGGGGTGCGCGAACTACGTTTCCCAGCGTGGCCTGGCGGGCCGGGCGTTTTGTTTGAACCGCTCTTCTCCCGGCCATGGAATGAGCGCGGCGGCGGCCGGGCGGGCAGGGGCTCTTCCGCGCAGACCCCGCACAGCCTGCCTGCGCCCGCGCGGAGATCGGGCGGCAGGATGGAGCCCGGGGATCCCCGCGGAGGCGGAGTGGCGGAGGCTGCCCCCCAGGTAGGGCTGCATCGGGGGGTTTTATTTTTGCAATGCTGCATCCGCGCCGGAGGGGACGCATCGGACCGCGGGGAGACCCCTTGGCGGGTGTGCAAGGCAATGCATGCGTGCAGGCGTTGCATGGAGTGCAGTGCAATGCAATGGCAACGCGGCGCCCTGCATGCATGCATGCAACTTCCACCGGCGCTCCGGACTTGGCAGGTGAGGGGGGTCCCCAGTGGGCGGCAGAGAGAGCCGGGAGGGCGAAGGGGAGCCGGGGGGAGCAGCGCTGCTCCCCGAGCCGAGCCCGGGGGGAAACATCGGCGTCGTTGCGCCGGGTGTTGGAAGCGGAGGCTGGCGGGGGCCCCTCACCTGCAAAACCTGGTCGCCTCTCATATATTTCGTGCATTGCATTCATCGCCCGCTTTCTCCTCCAAGGAGCTCCTGGGGGCGCGCATGGTTCTCCCCGTGTTATCCTCGCAACAACAGCCCTGCGAGGTGGGTCAGGCGAGTGGCCCAAGGGAGCACCCAGGGATTGTCCTGGCCAGGTGGGGTGATTTGAACCCTGCTCTCTGCCCGGTCTTCGTCCTCATTTAGCCCCCACATGTGCATGACTGTGCATGACTGAGGTTTTTCCCCCTCGTCTTGGCTATGGTATGAGTCTGTGCTGTTAATTAATGGGGTTCTGCCTTCGGAGAAGATGAGCCAGCCCTCAAGGAGGTGATTATGTAATTTGCTAGCAATTCATGTCCCTCCCGGCGTGACGCTGCGCGCTGACGTCACGGGGCTGTAATGGTGGTGTGCCTCGAGATTTTTTTCATGAAACAAGTGTGCCTTTGCCCAAAAAAGGTTGGGAAACACTGTCATAGATGATAGCATGATGATGTCAACCCTACAGCTGTGAAATCTCATTTTGGGGGTCATTAAAAAAATAAAACAGCTAATATCATAATGCCATTACCCCAAGCTATGATGTAACCATATGTGGAGTGCTGTGTAAAGTTGTGGTTGCCTCACCTCAAAAAAGGTATGGTAAAGGTTCAGAAAGGAGTAACCAAAATTATCAATAAATTTCTAAATGATTTTTCACGGTGTGGAGAAAGTAGGTAGAGAAAGTTTTTTCTCCACCTCTCATAAAACTACCAATTGGGAACCATTGACCTAGAGGATAAGACAATCAATGGCTACTCACTATTGGTCACTGAATGAACAGGATTTTGGAATATGGTTTGATCCAGAAAGGCTCTGATTATGGTTTGGAGGCCAATTTTGGTAACTCAACCTGCGGCCTAACAACAGTATCTGATTCGTACAACTTCTTGCACACCAGATGAGTGTACTATCCTGAATGTTTCACTGCATTTATGGATGATAACTCAGATGAGGCTAGAATCTTACATAGCAGGCCATAAGGGGGAAAGGAGAAATAAAATAAAGCAATGTAGATGTTCTTAATTACCTTTAATAAAGTGACAACTAATTTCATGATCTTTGTTTCCAGTGTTCTGTAATTCTAGTTAATTCTGTGATAAAAGTCAGAGATCTGACAGAATATACCGTATTTTTCGCACCATAGGGCGCACCGGACCATAGGGCGCACCCAGTTTTTAGGGGGGGAATTCAAGAAAAAAAATCTTCCCCCCCCCCCGCAGCCTCAAAGAGCAGCGTACAGGCTGCACACAACCTCTCCCTGCCGGAGGGGTTGCGTGCAGCTATGGATCAAGCCAAGGCAGCGAGCGGGATGGATCACGCCCGCTGTTTTGGCTTCCCCTTTAGCCCCGTGCAGCCTCTCCTTGGCGGAGGGGCTGCACAGGGCTTTCCTGGCTTTACTGGGAGGTGGGGGGATTCCCTCACCTCTCCCCAAAGCCCGCAGAAGCCGTGCAAACCCTTTAAAGAGATCACGGCTTCTCCTGGCTTTCCTGGGAGGCGGGGGGATTCCCCCACCTCCCGCAAAACCGGCAGAAGCCACGCGCCTTTTAAAAGGGCTGCACGGCTTCTCCTGGCTTTCCTGGGAGGCGGGGGGATTCCCCCGCCTCCCGCAAAACCGGCAGAAGCCACGCGCCTTTTAAAAGGGCTGCACGGCTTCTCCTGGCTTTCCTGGGAGGCGGGGGGATTCCCGCGCCTCCCGCAAAACCAGGCTCCCCCCCCCAGCCTTCTAACCAAGTCGGGGGACAGCGGCAAAGGCGCGCTGCGCCCCTGCCGCTGTCCCCCGAGTTTGCAGGGCTGGCGACGGGGAGGAGCAGGCTTCTCCCCCCGCCAGCCTTCTAGCCAAGTTGGGGGACAGCGGCAAAGGCGCGCTGCGCCTCTCCCGCTGTCTCCCGAGTTTGTGGGGCTGGCGACGGGGAGGAGCAGGCTTCTCCCCCCGCCAGCCTTCTAGCCAAGTCGGGGGACAGCGGCAAAGGCGCGCTGCGCCCCTGCCGCTGTCCCCCGAGTTTGCGGGGCTGGCGACGGGGAGGAGCAGGCTTCTCCCCCCGCCAGCCTTCTAGCCAAGTCGGGGGACAGCGGCAAAGGCGCGCTGCGCCCCTGCCGCTATCCCCCGAGTTTGCGGGGCTGGCGACGGGGAGGAGCAGGCTTCTCCCCCCGCCAGCCTTCTAGCCAAGTTGGGGGACAGCGGCAAAGGCGCGCTGCGCCTCTCCCGCTGTCTCCCGAGTTTGCGGGGCTGGCGACGGGGAGGAGCAGGCTTCTCCCCCCGCCAGCCTTCTAGCCAAGTCGGGGGACAGCGGGAATGGCGCGCTGCGCCTCTCCCGCTGTCTCCCGAGTTTGCGGGGCTGACGAGGGGGAGGAGCAGGCTTCTCCCCCCGTCAGCCTTCTAGCCAAGTCGGGGGACAGCGGGAATGGCGCGCTGCGCCTCTCCCGCTGTCTCCCGAGTTTGCGGGGCTGGCGAGGGGGAGGAGCAGGCTCCCCCCCCGCCAGCCTTCTAACCAAGTCGGGGGACAGCGGGAAGGGCGCAGTGCGCCTCTCCCGCTGTCCCCCGAGCTTGTGGGGCTGGCGGTGGGGCTCTCCTGAAGCCTGGAGAGCGAGAGGGGTCGGTGCGCACCGACCCCTCTCGCTCTCCAGGCTTCAGCGAAAGCCTGCATTCGCACCATAGGACGCACACACATTTCCCCTTCATTTTTGGAGGGGAAAAAGTGCGTCCTATAGTGCGAAAAATACGGTATATCAACAGTATGAATATATGTGTGTGTGTTACACACACACACACAATATTTTCCCATATACTGCCTGAGAAAGCCAATGGATAGTTAAATGTTTAGTCTGAAAATTTGACATGAATACAAACTCTTGTTTTAACACTCTCCTTGAGCACATTTTGGTATCTTAACACTCACATGGGGCCTAATGTGTAAGGTACATAAGTTTAATGTCAAATGCTGCTGTCACCGAGTACTAAGTCACAAGGATGGCTAGCAATTATAAATCCCTCATTGTCACACCACCAGACCACTTTGAGAACAGTGCATTCTGTTGGATTTTCATTCCAGCTGTTTCATCAGCTCAGACCAATGTCCTTTCCCAAACATATACCTCTAAACTGTGTTGTCCAGGGATTTAGCCGTGTGACTCCCATTAACATCAATGAGAGTCGCACAGTTAAATCCATGCACTGTACTTTGAAAATTTACTCCACAGTGTACATCCCAGGGCACTGAAAGGATTAAAGTATTATACAGTAAATTCCCTCTTCAATGTGCAGGGAAATAAGTAGAAGTCTTCTCTTTGTTCTGAAAGGCTTTCTTGTGTAAGTTTCTTTGTCTGTGTCTAAACTGGGGGGGGGGGGGAGAGAAATGCTCCAAAGTAGCCTAAACAAGAGAAACTTAGCAAATCAACACGTAGTATAACTGTATTTTGGCAAATTGGAGGCTAGTGGAGATATTCCCATCTACTCTAGGGAAGAGCCTAATTGATTTTAAATGGCCATTAACTGTTATAACCAATTTCAGTGAGTTCAAGTTTGCAGCAGAAAGTAGTTCCAGAAACAATAGGATTTCCACTTTGATTTTAAAATATTAAAGAGATCTTTACACATTATAGGGAGAGATGTACTCCTTAGAAATGTATGTTGCCTGTTCATTCTTCTACCTATGGTAAATTGATCTTTTAGTCAAGGAAATTAACATTGCAACTCAGTTGGATCAGCAGCAAATGACATTCTAAGTGAACATTGTGTGAGTGGGAGGAAATAAAGAAAGATGAAATTGTCATCACTTCTGTTATTTTGATTCTGAGATTGAAAATGGTACTGGGCAAGAACAATTTGAAACACTGATGGGACTCCTTCTAGGTACTGGAGATAACTCAACGTTTTGTGAAACCTTCACAGGGCATGCAGAGCTCAGGGCATGAAGGGACTGCCGTATTCTCTTCTGTGCTATGGAATGCCCCACCGAAGAACGTACAGTGGTACCTTGGTTCCCGAATGGCTTGGCTTCTGAACAAATCGGCTCCCGAACACCGCAAACCCGGAATGAGTGTTCCAGTTTGCAAATGTTTTTCAGAAGCTGAACGTCTGATGTGGCTTCCGATTGAGTGCAGAAAGCTCCTGCAGCCAATCAGAAGCCGTGCCTTGGTTTTCAAACAGTTTCAGGAGTGGAACGGACTCCTGGAACGGATTAAGTTCGAGAACCAAGATTTCACTGTACTCATAGCCATCTCTGTGAGCAGGGACAGGGATAGTCCATTCTCTTCTTGCATGGGAAAGTTCTGTGGTTTAAGTACATGGAACTTTCTCCCACAATGAAATGAATGTAAAGTTCCATTCCTATTAAGGTTGATTAAACCAGATCTCCTGAATAAAACAACAATTGCAGCCTGAGAGCTATTATATACAGTGGTATCTCG
This sequence comes from Podarcis bocagei, assembly GCF_964188305.1. Classification (NCBI taxonomy): domain Eukaryota; kingdom Metazoa; phylum Chordata; class Lepidosauria; order Squamata; family Lacertidae; genus Podarcis; species Podarcis bocagei. The sequence continues at coordinate 81,535,044 of NC_138127.1, forward strand.
GGTTAAGAACTTAATTCGTTCTGGAGGTCCGTTCTTAACCTGAAACTGTTCTTAACCTGAGGTAGCACTTTAGCTAATGGGGCCTCCTGCTGCCGTGCCGCCGCTGCATGATTTCTGTTATCAGGTTAGCACAGTCTGTGACCTGAAGCATCTGTAACCTGAAGTGTCTGTAACCCGAGGTACCACTGTACAGGGTATGGTTAACATCTTTCATTTTATGTGGCCATTTAAAACACATGGTCTCTCATAAAGATGGAAACAAAAACCTTTCAGTCATTTCATGAATGTTTGTCCTAGAATAACGGTCAAGAACAATGAAATCAACGAGATTAAACATACAGTGGTACCTCAGGTTACATACGCTTCAGGTTACATACATTTCAGGTTACAGACTCCACTAACCCAGAAATAGTGCTTCAGGTTAAGAACTTTGCTTCTGGATGAGAACAGAAATCGTGATCCGGTGGTGCGGCAGCAGCAGGAAGCCCCATTAGCTAAAGTGGTGCTTCAGGTTAAGAACAGTTTCAGGTTAAGTACGGACCTCCGGAACGAATTAAGTACTTAACCTGAGGTACCACTGTACTTAACACTCCGTAGCTGTGGCTGTTATTGGGAGTTATTGATACACAATACCTGAGGTTTTTGTCTCCCAATAGGAGGAAGAGCTGGCTCTCGTTGGAAGCCAAACAAATCAGAATAAGCATTCCAGTGGAGATCGACAGCATCCTTCTTGACCTTTTTCTTCTTGGGCCTCAAAGGTTTTGCGTTCCTTAATTCCAATTCCATTGGATCCGGTGATTTCCTGTAGGGCGAGTTGTATATTCCTGCAATCTAAAGACACACCATTTATGTGCATTGTTTCAAAATTTCTCTAGTTTAGATAGCAAACAAAACAATGTATCATTTAATTTATATTATTAATTATAAATTAGTTATTACATGCTTTCAGAAGACAAGCTCACCAAGAAATCTGAAGATGATGGAAGTATAATACATTCTTTTAATATTTCTTTTATTGTTCATATATTGTTGTACACTGCACATTTTACATGATGGTGGTATAGAATTACTATTATAAATAAATAAATCACTTGGGGATTTTGTGTATGTGTATGTAAAAAGTTTTGCTTGATGTTCAAATTTCTTCCTGCAGAGAACCTTTCCCATGTTATTTGCCATAGAACCCCTGGAAGAAATGCGTTGTAGATTCAAACCAGACATCCTTGGGTGATATCCAGTGTTAGAATAGACCCACTGAAATCAATGGACATAATTGACTCAGGTTTCATTGAGTAAGAGTACTAGCCTGAATTTGACTTAGTTGGATATCACTCATCGGTACACCAACTGTTGTATGCTCTGAATTATTGACACGGAACCACAAATATATCCTGAATGCTGGATGCCGTCCCAGGAACTGCATGCACAGCACTGCTTCTGTACATTCAGTTTTCAATACAGCGGGGGATGCTGCTTCCATGTGGTTCTTCATATGGCACTACAAGCACACCCAAAAACCTGCATCTACACATGCCACCTCAATGGGTTGGGAGAGCTGTGGGATGTGTAAGTCATCTAATCAGCACAAAGAAAAATTAAAAAAGGATTGTTGATATGTTGTTCCAAAAGAGCCATTTTAGAACAAGCGTATCGGCCTGTTGAAACAAGATTTATGCAGGTAGCATAATTATCTTTTTAACTGTTAAGCACTGTTGAATAAGAGAAATGAAGAAAGTGTTAGAACTGAGCTGAAGCAGATGTAGAGTCTATGTTTATATTGTTGCATCTGCTGCTGATTTCTGGCTCCTAGGGAAACTTAAGAGTCCAGCTTCTCATAATGTATTAACCTCTTGGGAGTGAGAGGATTGAGTGCTCCTCAATTAGCTGTAATGCATTTTTCATTAGTGTGTCCCACAGGAAAATTCAAACTCTTAGTGTCAAAAAGTTAAGCAAGCTTTTAGTTATCTATATCTATAAATTGCTGTTCAAATGTATAGAAGACTCCTATATGCAGAGAGATAATTGGACGGGAAGATTGGCTGTTTATTGAATGGTAAGGACATAAACTCATTAGCTTTTAATTACAGGGGAAATGCTCCAACTTTTGGATTATTTTGTCTTTTCCTGCCGCTTTTTGAGTCCTATGATATCCTTTTTGTGATTGGCTGACCAGAACTCTATGCTATATTCTAAAAATAGTTGTAGATTTGTATATAGTCACTATAATGCTGGCAGTTTTATTTTCAATCCATTTCCTAATAACCAAATATAGCAAGGAATTTGCCTTCTTTACCGCTGCCACAAACTGCACTGATGCTTTCATTGAACTGTCTATAATGGCATAAAGTACTTTCTCCTTGGGTTAGTCATTACCAGTTGACACACCATCAATGTATATACTAAATCAGGAGTATTTTGTCTCAATGTGCATTTTGCTTAAACAAAGTTTGCTTACACTCAACCTAATTTCCCATTTTATTGTCCATTCACAAAGTTTAGAGAAGTCCTTTTGGAGCCCTTCTATATCTTCTTGGGTTTCCACCATCATTTGGCAGTCTTGGGTACCTCATTGTTCACCCTTGACTCCAGATAATGAACTAATAATTTAAACAGTGTCTGTCCCACTACAGATTTTTCTGTTTACTTTGCACCACTTTGGAAAACTGTCTATTTAATCCTAGTCTGTCTATTTAATCTATTTTCTGTTCTTTAACTAACTGTCAATCCATCAAAGTGCCAATCCTCATATATAATGACTGTTAACGTTGCTCAGCAGACTCTGGTTAGTGGCATTGTCAAAAGGTATTTAGCAGACAGAGTAAAAGTGTCAGTTGGACCATTTCTATCACTAAATGCTAAGTGAAATTCTCAAAGAACTCCAGATGGTTTATGAGGCAGGGATTTCCTTTGCAAAACCCATGCTCATTCTTCATCAGCAAGGCTTGTTCTTCTATATTTAAGAAACTTAGCTTTATATTTTTATTTCTGTACATTCATTTCCAAGTTCTATCCTGTCACCACTTGAATATCATGAAACACTTAGGTCATCATCTCTAAGAAATCCCTGGGAAAAATCACTCCAAACAAGATACTTCCCTACTCATATCCTTTACCTGTGCAAAACTGATTAAATAATTGTTTAGCGGTCATCTTATTATGCTGTTCATATTCTTCCCAGAAAAGTTGGGGTTTGGCTTAAAAATAAGTATACTTTTTAAAAAGCAACAAGAATACAGGATGATAATAGGCAAACTGGTTTCTTCTAAGTGATCCTTGGCTTTAACCTGTATTTACTTTCACCTCCCACACAGCAACAAGGGTATATACAGTAGTAGTGGTATGGTGTCCTGCCAACACTGGTGTTAATGTTTTGAGACATGATCAGCCAAAATATGGCAGCTTTTGCTCATGTTTAATTCAATGGGAGAGTTATTCCACTGAAACCAGTAAGACTTTAAAGTACTCAACAGTAGCGGGATGCTACCCTTGTTTATACTGCATTAGCAGAGCAATCATCATGCTCCATCCTCAGCTCCTATTCTGCAGAACAGTAAATAGTTTTATCTGAACATATAAAAACATGTATAAATGAACAGACCTATGAGTTTCTCTGTAAATATCCCCCCTTTGGTTTAACCTATGGTGACAATACATAACCAGTTTCCTTGCCACCCACCCATCTCTGCTCCCCAACCCCATCCATCCATACAAAAACCGACTGGCATTTACGCTCTCAAAAACCCCAGGGTCATTCCCAACATCCTGTTCGTTCATTTTCATCACCCAGTATAACCAGTTAGAAAGTCATCAGTGTTACTTTAGCAGGGTATCCAATGCTAAAGTGTGCTTTCCAGCTTTATTTCTAAATAGTACTATAGGTTATTCCCAACCCCAACCCCCTTTCAAATCACATCTAGTCTATGGAGAGCATGACACATTTTTCTGTAGCCATGTTCTTCGCAAGCGTCTCTCGCAAGGGCCTCTGTCAAAGCTGGCTTTCTGGGACTTCATTTTCAGGAACAATTTTCTGAAGTGACAAACACTATAGGGAAATCTGTGCTAACTGTTAAAAAACCTACAACTGAGTTATTTGCAGTACTGTCATGCTAACTTCCAACTCAATAAGACCAAAGAAACCTCTGGGGGAGACTCTGCTAATAGCTTCTTACTGACCTCCTTGCAATACGCCCTTCTGCTGAATAGTGGCCCAGTGGTGAATATGGCAAATGAGGTGTGAAAGCTGTGTGTGTGTGTGTGTGTGTGTGTGTGTGTGTGTGTGTGTGTGTTTTAAGGCTATGATTCTGACTCGCTGTAAAAAGGAAAACTGAGCTCCACAAACTCTCTCTGCTCTCTTGCCCTGGAATTCTTTTCTTCATCAGGACTTCCACCAGGGAAACCCATGCATGACCCAGAAGTATTATTAATTTTGCCAGATCCCAAGCATAGGCGTGCATGTGCCATTTGTTACCCAGCCACCCTTAGCATTACATTAATATTTTGAATCATTTTCATTTCTAACAATGTATCATTTTGCTTTCTTCATATAATTTTTAATCTTGGTAATTGAGAATGGCATGCAGAGGGCGAAGAGAAAGGTTTTGCCAGGAAGGATCAAGTTTGTGAATTATATAAATATCACATTTTTTAACAAACCTGGTATTTTTTCCTACATTGAGCAGTCACCCACACTCTTCTAATTTTCTTTTGATAATAATTCAGTGTCATCACTTAAGGTGCATTGCTACTGTTGCATTTATTTTTTACACATTCTTGCTGTCAGATACACATCTACAAACGGTATCAGGCACCCACCTAAAACAGCTTTCCAAACTACAAGTAATCCTTTTCCAATGCTTTTGAAATCAATCCCCAAATTAAAATGCTCCCTGCAGATTAACTCCTGCCAATAGCTCCGCAGCTGCATTCTGGACCCACCTTATTTTCTCAACTATGTTCAAGAGGAGCTGCACATACAATGCACTGATAAAATCTAGTTGAGAACTTACCAAGGAATGTATAATGGTGGTTAGGTAAGGGTAAAGGGACCCCTGACCATTACGCCCAGTCGTGACCGACTCTGGGGTTGCGGCGCTCATCTCGCTTTATTGGCCGAGGGAGCCGGCGTACAGCTTCCGGGTCATGTGGCCAGCATGACTAAGCCGCTTCTGGCGAACCAGAGCAGCACACAGAAACGCCGTTTACCTTCCCGCTGGAGTGGTACCTATTTATCTACTTGCACTTTGACGTGCTTTCGAACTGCTAGGTTGGCAGGAGCAGGGACAGAGCAACGGGAGCTCACCCCATCGCGGGGATTCGAACCGCCGACCTTCTGATCAGCAAGTCCTAGGCTCTGTGGTTTAACCCACAGTACCACCCATGGTTAGATCTCACAAATCCAGGAAGGGTGCAATTGGTATATATAGTGAATTTGGAAGAAAGCATTCCAAGACAGAGTTCAACCTGTGATTCAAGATCCGTGTTGGGCACACAGGTAGCCCCAAAAGGCAAACAATATTACTCTGTCCAAAATGGGTAAGTTGTCAACGACATTGCATGACAGCCTGATCCCTAGATCCTTCCCTTGCAAAGCTCTAGCTCGTTCCTTGAAACTTTTTGTGTGCATGTAATCTATTCTACTTTCTTTGTGAAACACACACAGAGACGCAGAAACAGAGAGAGCATTTCTTGAAAAAAGAAACCATAAATGTAGAAGCATGAAGGAGAGGTGTGAAAGAAATATTTGCTGGAAACGGAATTGCTGAATCAACACTGACCAGTGCACTTCATCATAATTATCAGGACATACTACTGCCAGGGGATTTATAAAAATCCCACTCAGCAAATAATTGCCCTGCTGTTAGGAGATAGTCAAGAGTGTTAACACACTGTCACAGTCCAGCATTTAGTAAGATATTCAACATTCAATTACTCTTGTGGGGAACTGAAAGGAAACATGATATTTTTCCAGGTACTGCCGTTCATGCTTCCATAAGAATTCCAGTGAACATTCCTGGTAATGTCCAGATGGAGGGGAGAGCTCTGGTGGCCTCTCTCTGTGTCAAGAGGTGAAAGAATGATTTGGAAATTTAAATACACATACACATACTTTGAAAATATTGCAAAAATAAAGAGGTGAATGATTCCATACAGTGTAATCTCTTTGTTAAAAATAATACCAATTTCTTTTAACTACAATCAGATTTATATATGCATTTTGGAACAGCAATACCAAGGATCTATTAGAGATTAGCCTCAAAGAAAAAAGTTCATACTTCACTGTAGAATTTCTAAATATTATTCAAAGATTTAAAGAACCCACAAAAGAGAGCCTTTTGTTAAGATTTTGCCTTCTAGAACTTAAATAAATGCAGGATAGAAAATAATCTGGCATTAGTAACTTAGTGGAAGTATGAAAATAAGCGAACTATAAGAACAAGGATGAAATTTTGATTAATATTATGTCAAATTTAAATATCTAAATATGTGATAAAGTTTAAAATTGGAGACATAATATTTGGAAATTACAAAATAAGATTTGAAAGAAGGTGAAGCACTGCTGAATATAACTTTATAAATGGGAACGCAGGAAAGGGAGATGTAAGGAAGTCCGAAAGGAAGGGTATGGAAATTTGGTTTTTTGAAATCTAATTATGCTGTATTTTATTTGTTTTGTGTTTACTTTTTTTCCCTGTGTTGGTGATGGTGTTTTATGTGTTTGGTGATGTATTGTTTAAAACCTTTAATAAATATTTTTTTAAAAAAAAATTAAATAAATGACAACCATCTGAGCAACTTCAGTGTAGCTGTGAGTTGCAAGGAAGGCTGACACCTGCGTCAGATTTCTAAATCACACACTCAATTCATGCACTTGGACCTAAGTCCCAAGTGAGTTGTCTTAGAATTGTGGTTTGTCAACATCTTAAATTCAAAAGGTTTGGCTTAACTGGGTTGGGATGTACATGGAAAACTGATTTCTTATGTGCAAGAATCCTGCAGTGTGAAAAGTCCTCTTGAATTTAATAATAATTTTGCTTGAACAAGAAGCAGGAAAAGCTAACCTATAATATGCAGGTCTGTATACAGTATCAGTGATGTTTTACTTATCCATTGATGAAATGCTGTAACTGAGGTCCAGCATTATTCCTAAAGTACCTCCATTTTGGCTAGGCCATTTATATATCTCCATTTGTTTAATAACTAATTTAGCAGTATTCATTTTAAATTATTAAACTAAGCCTTTAATATGACTCATTCACTGGACTCCTTGCTCTGCGGTTTCCCCTTACTTTATAAGCTCACCAGTTGTTCTTTCTACCAAAAGAGAATAACAGTGCTTTCAAGATACCCAGTTTTATGGGAGCTTGATGCTAACAGGACAATCGGGTAGTATTCGGTCAAAGCAGACTGGACCAGGCCTTTGGACAGCTCTAAGAGTTGTCAAGACAATTGCAGAAGATGTTGTCTCTAAAGGGACTTATAGCCAACTGAAGCCTCATGTAGGCTAACTAGAGTTGGTTTGTGGTAGGTGCCATCTCGCTGAAGGAGCTGGCTAGGTGGTCCTCCTCTTATTTTGCAGATAGTGGTCTTCAGGGGGCTCAGCCATTTATATCTTAGGACCAAATTATCTCAAGGAGTGCCCCTCTCTGTATTGTTGGTCCTTTGATTTAAGAATCCTGCAGAGATCAGGCTTTCTCAATGGCACCCCAACTGTGGAAATATCCTTCCCCCATGATGTGGCTGGTGCTGACATTTACAGTTTTTAGTGCCAGCTGGAAACCTACCTCTTTCACCAAGACTTTGGGGATAGTGTGATGCATGCAGGCATCCAGAGAGACCTGGATTGTCTAAAATGGAACAGATGACGTGAGCTGCCTATTGTCATGCTAGTGTTAATAGGGAATTTTAAAATCTGACTTTATGGTGTATTTATGGTATATTTTTATTATTGTGATCCACCCTGGAATTGTTTGGTGATGAGGGGTAGGAAATAAATTTTACAAACAAAATAAATAAATCATCTGAAAAAAGAGTTATGGCAGCAGGGCTGTGTCTTCTGGCCAGGTAAAGGTAAAGGGAACCCTGACCATTAGGTCCAGTCGTGGACGACTCTGGGGTTGCGGCGCTCATCTTGCTTGAGTGGCCAAGGGAGCCGGCGTATAGCTTCTGGGTCATGTGGCCAGCATGACTAAGCCGCTTCTGGAGAACCAGAGCAGTGCACGGAAACACCGTTTACCTTCCCGCCGGAACGGTCCCTATTTATCTACTTGCACTTTGACGTGCTTTCGAACTGCTAGGTTGGCAGGAGCAGAGACCGAACAATGGGAGCTCAACCCATCGCGGGGATTCAAACCACCAACCTTCTGATCGGCAAGCCCTAGGCTCTGTGGTTTAACCCACAGTGCTAGCCGCGCCCCCCCCCCCCAAAAAAAGCAAGTGTTTCTTCTCTGGAGGACATTGTCTGAAAACTGCACTTCAATATACTCTGATCATGACACAAAATGAAGATTTTGAGCAATCTTTAATGTAAAGTATTATGTTTTAAATGGATCTTTTCCATGCAATAGACTTCTTTTCTTTATCTTATATCTGAATAGGATGAAAGTATTTTTTTCTACGTTCTGTTTGGCTATTATTAAAAACTAACTCACTGCACACAATATGGACAGCTAAAGCCGGATCAGGGACCGCTACTCGCCATTTTCTCGCAAATCCTCCAGAGAATTTATTTATCTGAAGGAAATATGCTATAGCACAAGATTTACAGCTATCTTCAAAATTGGTAAGATTTTGCTTCATACCATAAAACTGTACCACCAAGTTGCATTTCAAGGACAATGTCATCATTATTTTTATTGAGTTGTTTAAAAAGCGGAAAACAGTGTGGGCACATCATCTTTGTCTGCAGATCCCGAAAAGCCACAGCAGCCAACACTGCTACAACGGACTACTTAGCTCTTTTTGAATCAATAATATAAGCCTGAGGCATTACATGCCGAGCCAAAATAGAAATAAACACATGCAAATTAATAATACTGCAAATATCATCGCTTTACAAACCAAAACACCAGAGACAGCAGGTCAAACTGCAATAGAAGCAATTTACCATGGCATACTAACTAAAAAAATTAATTTTATAATTCTACTGCTGATTTTAATGCTACCATTTGTTGTTTTAGCCAAATTACTGATGAATGCAAGCTCTGTCATAGCAAGTCGCTTTTAAGAGGAGGAAGAGGATGTTAGTAGCTATTTTGGTCCAATAATATGAGGGGCAGAAAATAGGTATATTTATAGTTCTTGTCACTTGAAGATTCAAAATCTTCCAAAACACAGGAACAATATGTGTAATAATTTGGTCGGCTTTCACTGTTTCGGCACATTCTTCTTTTTCTTGCTGAAGTTGAGCGACAAAATTACATTTTAAAAATACATTCACAAGGAGATACACATTGCTTATGTTCATATTTTAAGCCGCTCTGGGAAGGGTTACAATGTAGAATTGTTAGTATAAAAATTAACCACTGTCAATTGTAGTGTGTCTTACAAATATTAAATGATGATAAAAGTTTCCTGATCTGCTCTTATTGATTTGTCTTACAAATAGAAAAGATGTTAAGTCTAAAAAACTCAAATGATGTTGTTTGGTCTTTGTAAAAGCTTTGTGCTGGCACTACAAACCTGAGAAAGAATAACAGGAGGAAAAGAAGGCACCATTTAAAGAAATAAAATAAGGATTTCATGGCTTTCTCTGAAAAACAAACTTAAAATTCCCCCTTTAAAATCTCAGTCTCAACAGATATGTTATGAATACGAAAATTGGATAGATCTTAACACTATCTCAGTGTATTTCTAACTGTAGTATGCAGTTGGATCTCTTCCACAAGGCAACCAGTAGGTGGAGCAGATAACATAATTTATGACTTGAAAACACTGGCATAGATTCTATGGCAAGTTTCTTCATAATTATAGGGATGATGAAGAAAGAATTTTCTTCAAACAAAGGAAGGCTTAGATGTGTTAGGTGTTACTTGACTAGTTATTGAAACCACCAATAAACGAAGAACGTTGATTAAAAGCTCAATATTTCATAAGGATAAAGTTTTAGAGCTTGTCATTTATTTCTCCAGGCATTGTCTTCTAGCAACCTCAGTTTTAATCAAAATACAATTCCAATTCTATTTTTAACTTCTTTGTATGCTAAGTTTATACCAGCATTAGACACCCTGAGAAGGTAATATATAAGGATGCAACAAATCTGTATATTTTAATGTATAATTTGCATATTTGCATTAACCTGCTGCATATCGGATCACAGGGAATGTAAGATACACCGCAATTCTGCAATGACATTGGCGCATTTTGGGGCTGGGACCTGAAGTGCTAGTTCTTAAATTGTTAAGTAATATTTCAATAAGTGCATTACACTTCAGAGACAAGTGTGATTTTCACCATTTGATTAGCATGTTTGTAGATTGTCTTGAAATTATGAGGATGAGAAATCTTAAATTTCCAAATTAACCATAAATACCCCTACGCACTGTCTTCATTGAGATGAGGTTTGTCCACTCTTTGAAATATTTGGAGGTATTTATATATCTAAATTAAAGTTTTAAACAATGAAAAGTCCTCTCCCAGAGATTTTTTCTTTCAAGGAGCAGATGAATAATTCATTTTTAATAATATTGATTTACTAATTAGTCCTTTCTTCTGTTTCTTCACAAACAAACCTTGATTTCACTAAATTTACAATTAAAATAACTAATTTCCACTAATCAGTTCACTTTCCCATAATTAATTGCTATGCAGCTTAGGTAAACAAACTCCAACATTGCTTATTCATGATTGATGTGACACAAAAGAAGGGAGCTAAATTTTCTATGGCAAAATCTTATGCTGTTGTCTTCAATCCCTGATTGGAAGAATGACACTTGTTAAGCAAAAAGTGAGCATGACTAAATAAAAAGTCTAATCATCAATAGCAGATACCCATTTAAGACTGAAACAATTGTGCTTGCATTTCCAGTATGGATGTTCATATAAATAAGCACTTATTGCAGGCAGGAAAAAACTTATTTGCACTGATGAACTTAAGCAGGGATTAAAGAGGGGAACATCTGTCATACCAAATAGCTCTTCAGAATTCCAGCAAATCTTCTAAGAAGAGTAAATAGATCTGTTGGAATATATTCAAGAGTACTGTCTACAAGAAGGTAATCAAGGTAAATTTGCTGACCCAAGAAGATCACTCTGGAAAGTTTTTTTTACAGATAATCCATTCTTAACCACCTATCTTGAAACATAGTGGAGCAATGTAATTCTGATCAAAGCATTAGCTCAATTAAAACCGAAAAAATATGAAACCCCTCCTCAGCTTAATAACTGGTTAGTCCTTGACAAGTGAAACAACCACAACAATAAGCCAGTCAAAATGAGTTTTTAAAGTGAGGTTATGCCCTTTGTGTTGTGTTATCACAATGGCAGATCAAACTGCTGACTTGGACTCTTTCTGCCAGCCGCGCTGATGCCGCCTCTATGAAGCCGCTGTCGTGTCATGCAGCAGTCATGGTACCTGCTCTCGCCTATAGAAATGCACTAAATTGAACTCGAAGTAGTGTCTTTGTGATATCTTTTCAACAAGTCATGTCCCATTCAGCCTGCTAGTTTATCTCTGTCAAGCTAGGGGCCTCAGTGGTTTGCATGAGCTGTCAGGGACAGGTACACCAACCTGCACAGTGCTAAGGAGGTAATGCATCTTTTGGGCGAGGTAATCCTTTTTCCTTTTTTCTCTTTCGAGGGCTTTTTTCTGTTCCTCTTTCTCCTTCATCTCCGCAAACTCTTCCAGTTCTTTCCTGCATGAAAACATTTAAATGATTACTGGGCCAATGTAAAAAGGCATCAGTGCTTTAAAACATCTTTCCCAGCCCGTCTTCCCTAGTGATGATATGCTGGCATCGTCCACTGTTTACTGAAATCGACAACATCAGGATTGGCTACATTCAGCAATGCTTGGCTAGTACTGTTAGAACAAAGGAATTCAAGAGACATTCAATGCACTAAGATTCTTAACCATTTTGGGAGATCCAGTTTCATGTAAACAAGAGTTTAAATAACAACAACAACAACAACAACAACAACAACATTAACAACAACAACAACAACAAACAACAACAATAACAATAATAATAATAATAAATTTTATTTATATCCCGCCCTCCCCAGCCGAAGCCGGGCTCAGAGCAGCTAACATCAAATGTATAACACATTAACATAAAATCAGACAATCAATTAAAATACATCCTCAAATCAGATCAGGATCAGAATAAAATCCAATCAGAATCATAGGTAAACTATTATGTATCCTTGTATCTATGTTTTTAGAACAAAATCAGCTTACAAATTGTTTAGAAATGACTGGTTTTAGTTTTAATAATAACATTAAAATAATTATTTGTACCCCATCCATCAGATTGGGTTGCCCCAGCCACTTTGGGAGGCTTCCAACAGAATATAAAAAAACCAAGATACATCAGACATCAAAAGCTTCCCAATACAGAGCTGTGAAACTTAAGCTTCCCTAAACACGGCATGATATTTTAATGTTGGGGCAGGAGTTAAAGGAATAAACTTCTCCATATAGTACCGGAGCATGAAGGAAACGTGTAGTTGGTTATGCGAGTTAGATGCCTCATGAAAATTTGCAGCCTCCCTAGAATAGGTACTTATGGATGACTGTGTAGTGCCATGCTTAGTTAGACCAATGGTCTTTCTAAGTTCAACATTCTGCTTACTAACAGAGCTCAGTAAGCATGGGGAGGTTGTAAATAAGGAACTATCCTGTGTTTTTGCTGTTGAATAAGCATTTGTCTCCCTTTCTGAGTCACAAGGTTACAGGTATAAAGAGACTGACAGAGAGGGTCCTATGGAGATTGCGCATTATTGCATATTTAGTTAAAGCTATGGTTTTCCCAGTAGTGATGTATGGAAGTGAGAGCTGGACCATAAAGAAGGCTGATCGCCAAAGAATTGATGCTTTTGAATTATGGCGCTGGAGGAGACTCTTGAGAGTCCCATGGACTGCAAGAAGATCAAACCTATCCATTCTTAAGGAAATCAGCCTTGAGTGCTCACTGGAAGGACAGATCCTGAAGCTTAGGCTCCAATACTTTGGCCACCTCATAAGAGAAGACTCCCTGGAAAAGACCCTGATGCTGGGAAAGATTGAGGGCACAAGGAGAAGGGGACGACAGAGGACGAGATGGTTGGATACTGTTCTCGAAGCTACCAGCATGAGTTTGACCAAACTGCGGGAGGCAGTGTAAGACAGGAGTGCCTGGCGTGATCTGGTCCATGGGATCACGAAGAGTCGGACACGACTAAACGACTAAACAACAACAATTGGGAGAGGGGCCATGCACCAGTGGTAGATCTCAGGTAACAGAAGTGGAAACTCCTCCCCAATGGACCTGGGACCAGGAGTGTACTAGCAAATTCAGAAATGCAGGGTGCCTGCATAATAGTCACAGCTATGCCTCCTCACAACCTGATCTCCTCACAGCCATGTCCCTTTCCAAGTTTATACAACCTTGTAAGATTATATAGCAATAATAATTAGGGATGCATTGCAACAATTAGTGCAGTTCTCTATGTGTTGCCTTTCAGCTAGATCTACTATTTTCTGTGCACGCACATGGGTATATGATTTGGAGTGCTCCAATATATTATTTTGGAGTGACTTGAGTTGTGTTTCCCCTGAAGTTCCATTGTCCGTAGCAGAACTTCAACATCAGTTTCTTGAAACTGAAGCAGCTTGTGTTTTTATATGGAATACACAGAACAACTCATCGGTGTTGTTCTTGCGCATCTGACTCCAGAGTGTCCCTAGAAGTCAGTCCTCAGTGGTTGACTCACCTCCTTCAACTCGGATTGGCTCAAATCAACAGAAAGGGAGAAAATACTTTTTGGTTAAAATCCCCCCTTTTATGCTGACTGGTCGGCTCGAGGATGCTGGAGGCAAGTATACTGGGGGGACCCTGCTTCAGAAATAGTAATGTGTATTTGACCTCCACACAACCCCAGACCATTATCCTTCTGCCTTGGACTTCTGCTTCTAGTCTGAGTAGATAGTGTTGGGTTACATGAACAAATGGTCTGATTCAGTATTAAGACACAGAAGATTAAGTAATTAGTTAAGAGAACTCTTGCAGGAATTTTCTACCCTGTGAATTTGTTTCTATGATTTTTTCTAATAAATTACTAATCCTATTGCCAATTATTGAACCCTTAAAACATTTCATAGATAAAATGTGATTGCATAATATATTTATAACAACACATTACAGTATCACCCTCACTAACATATACCCAGAGTAGAAGTTAGCTTGATTAACATTTGTTGTTATTGGTATTAAGAAACACTAATTCAAATTAACCTTGTGTGTGAAAGACATAAATTTTGTTCAGCGATGTATGTAGATTTAATAAATGTTAATTAGGTAAGTTCTGACCTTTTTCTGGGCATCTTATGTAAAATACAGCATTGAAAATAATTCAGTTCCTGTAGGGTAAATATTTATAATACTTCAACATATTCCATATCAATTAAATATCAGGGGGTGCAATCCACAGCACAGTAAAGTTAATAGCAAAACTCCCATTGATTTTAATGGCACTGGTTTGGATGCATGTAATTAAATATTACAATTAATTCAAAGAGCCCCGTGTAGATACAAAGGGCACATGCAGGGCACTTTTGCATGCACTCAAGTGGTACACTGATTGCCTACCTATAAATGGAAAGCCTCAATACATATGAAAAAATCCCCAATATATATGTGAAGGACCGTGCATGTGTTCTCAAAGAGGAGCTGGTTGCACTTAGACACACCCAGGCAACGTCCTGACCCAGGATGTTGGCCTTTGTCAGGCTGGTGGCAAGGCTGAATCCCATACAGGTTTGGGCAAATTGGTTGATGAGACTCTAGTGCTTCCTTGGAGTGCACAATCAAGGCTGCATCACCTGCAAATAACATCTCTCGGATATGGACCCACCACACTTTTGTCCAGGTGTGCAAACATGTCAGGTTAAATAGTCCCCCACCACTCCTTGAATGGATGTAGACACCGTCTTCAGTTGAGCTGAAGACATAGGAGAGCAACAAGGAGAAGAATATGCCAAAGAGGCTCCATGTTCTTAATGCCAGGCTCAGTCAGGGATCTGCTGCTCTCTTTTGCCAAAGGAGGTCACAGCTGTGTTGTAGGTAGTTCCACCTTGCTTTGACGCTGTCTCTGGGGCAGTCCAGTAGAGCTTCTTTGACAGAATCGGAGAAGGATCTTGCTCATCACCAGAGAGTGATCCGTGTCACAGTCGGCACTGTGGTAGCTCCATGTGACATGATCACAGTGCCCCAACCTTGGACATCTCCATGACACTTGCTGTTTTGCCTTGGTAGAGAAGAACCTATTCATGGTTCAGAGGCTGTGATATGAACACAGTTCTAGCAGCTGTTGTCCATTCTTGTTCATGCTGCCAATACTAAAGTGGCCTATGAAGTTGCCCCACGTGTGATGATCATCTCCAACTCTAGCATTGAAATCTGCCAGCAGGAATAGGTGTTCGCAGGCTGGGACCCTCCCGACAGCCTGGTCTAGTGGGAGTGTAGACATTCAAGATGTTAACTGGACTGGAGGTGGTTGAAAGGTGAGGGAAAGCAAGCATTCTGAGCCCTTGGTCAGCGGTTCTATTGCAGACAGAAGAGGGTTCCACGCTGTGAAGCCCACACCTTGAATATGTGGTTCTTCTGGATGCCCTCCTTGCCAGAAAAAGGTGTCGTTCATCTCTTGGAGGCTGTCATTTGAAGCAAGTTTGGTCTCCTGTAGAGCAGCAAGGTCAATGCTGATCATTTTCAGCCCATGGCCAATGATGGCACACAAGACACCATTCAACCGCCTTAGAGACTCCACTCCGGATTTGTGTAGGGTTCACTCCTTAGCCTTTTCTTCTCCTGAAGATGTCCATGTGGTGTGGAACTACTTTTATCAGCAGAGTTTCCTTTTGACCCCTTATCCAAAATTGGAGTTTCAGCTAATTTGCTATGGGCCCTCAAGCTTCCCATCTAGGACATGAACTGAAAACTAGGTTTCTTCAGGCTTCCTACCCCTAGAATTCACCTCCAGAGTTAGAAGTTCTTACAAGTTCTCTCTTTTACATCATCAGTTACTTACTACAGTGGGAGTCTCCTGAAATAAAGGCTGAACGCAAGAAGCACTTTAAAGGTTTGCTTTGAAAAATAATCAGAGTTAAACCTGTGTGAAGTGTAGAGACTGTGGATTTCATTGCATTACAGAGCTATTCAGAAAACTATGATGATCATGCAACAATCAGTTGACTCTGTCCATCCTAAAACCAGAGCATTCTCACTCCATTACAATTATAGATATTTTCAGTTTCTCGCTATCTATAAATATGTAGATATGGAACGTTTTGATGTTGTTTGTAATGCTACTGCATTTTATTACAATGGATGTATTTTTTCCTTTTTTTATGATGTAACCCATGCTGAGAGTGCTTGCTGATGAATGGCAGGATACAAAACAAATAAATAATATTTTCAGTATAATGGGACATAACTTTTTAAAACATGCAATCTGGCAATATTTTTACCATAGATATAGAAAACTCTGTTACAAAAATCTATGTGCTATGTCATTTTTTACTTTTCCATCAAAATATTAATCCATAGCATGTAGAGTAAAATATTAAGTTAATCACACATGTTTTTCTTTCAAACGTACAAGGCAAAAGTAGAACAAAACAGAAATAAATTAAAGATAGGAGAAGATGTATTATTCTGTTTCAATCCCTGGAATGTTTTCTTTTTTCTTTTTGTTGCCTTTTACTGTTAAAGGCTTCTAATACAATATTTCATACAAGGTTACTTATGAAACATACTGACGTTTAAAAATCACCATGCTATGCTTTTGCAGCAGTGTAATTTTTTTCCAACATAAGATTAAATTGCAAAATAAATGAATTACTTAGAGTGGCATGGCCCCCATTTTGCCACACTTCTCTTGAAAATTGCTTATTAATATGAAAAAAGAAGTTGGAAAATAGCCTGTTTTACTTTATGCATAGTGTTTGGAGGCCTCCAAGCCGGGAGACCTGGACTTGCTGTACATTTTAGATTGTATTGGCAAGCGGGTACACTGACCTTTCTGACCTGCATCTCAAGGCTATTATTAATCGCTAAGTAACCTGGTAAAGCCAAACAAATTTGTTTCCATTGAAAGGATCTCTATCTGTGTCTGAGAATTTGTGCCGTACCAAACCAACCTCATTAACTGTGTCCACTTTTGACAAAGAACTAGGACTTGGAGAGACTGGTGACCTTTCTTTGTCCTCAAGGAACAGATCTCAGAGCCGAGAAATGTGAGTAAATAAGCATTTTTACAATAGCATTAATAAAAATAAATAAACATACATTCTCGGATTTTTTAAAGCAATTACACCTGTCAACGTTGGTACATATGTTTCCTATTTAGTAATTACTCTTTTTTTCGTTGCAGATTTGTCTGGTCAGCCTCAGTGTCTATGAACTACAGAGAATAAAATGCCTACGAATGAATATTTACAAGTTCTTAATTTACATCCAACATCTTGTCAACAATGGTAAAAGCTCGCATTGTCCAAAAACGAGTAAGTGCTGGACAACACAGAAGAAAAGCATTTATATAAAAATATATATTTAATTATAATGATATCTGAAATAATTGTGTTTCATCAATGAAAGTTGACTATTATTATTTTGAATGGATGATTCACTATTCACTATAGTAATTTGATAAAATTAAATTACATTTGTCAAAAGATGCAGAACTTGGCAGCAAATAATTATATTATGAACAATCACTGCAGCATAAAGGCTACCGTATTTTTCGCCCCATAAGACGCACCGGCCCATAAGACGCACCTAGTTCTTTGGGGGGGGGGAAATAAAGGGGGAAAAAAATTATTTCCCCCCCAGGTGCGCTGCGCTAATCCCGAAGCTTGGGGCGTGCGGAGCTCAGCAGGCCCCAAGCTTCTGGGTGTGCGCAAGCAGTCCGCTAGCCGTGGGAGAGCCGGGCACCTCTCCCAGGGCTAGCGGACCGCTGCGCTAATACAGAAGCTTGGGGCGTGCTGAGGTCAGCGTGCCCCAAGCTTCTGGGTGCCGGCAAGCAGTCCGCTAGCCCTGGGAGAGCCGCGGGGCTCTCCCAGGGCTAGCAGACCGCTGCGCTAATACAGAAGCTTGGGGCGTGCTGAGGTCAACGCGCCCCAAGCTTCTGGGTGCGCGCAAGCAGTCCGCTAGCCCTGGGAGAGCCGCGTGGCTCTCCCAGGGCTAGCGGACAGCTGCGCTAATCCCGAAGCTTGGGGCGTGCGGAGCTCAGCGCGCCCCAAGCTTCTGGGTGCGCGCAAGCAGTCCGCTAGCCGTGGGAGATCCGCGCGGCTCTCCCATGGCTAGCGGAGCGCTGCACTAATCCCGAAGCTTGGGGCGTGCGGAGCTCAGCGCGCCCCAAGCTTCTGGGTGCAGGCAAGCTCTCCGCTAGCCCTGGGAGAGCTGGGTCTCCCACAGCTAGCGGATAGCTTCCTGAAGCCTGGAGAGCGAGAGGGGTCGGTGCGTACCGACCCCCCTCACTCTCCAGGCTTCAGCGAAAGCCTGCATTCGCCCCATAAGATGCACCCACATTTCCCCTTCATTTTTGGAGGCGAAAAAGTGCGTCTTATAGGGCGAAAAATACGGTATATCTTTTTTTAAAAAAAAAAATTATTGGGATTTCCGCTTCTATAAAGACAATACAGACACAAAAATAACACAAGACACAAACATGTATAAATTCAGCAGATCCTCGTTTCATAACCTTGTTCCCTGACTTCCCCCCACCCCCCCTCGTGCATCCCAATTCCCAAGATTATATCAGCAAGTTGGTATTTCTCCTCTTAACCATCTTATTCATTTTATTACCTCTTTTCTAATAAAAAAAAAATTGATTTTCCTAAGTTGGACTTAAATTCTCTTCCATCGATTTTTCATTTTATCTTAATTAAAAGTCATATTAACCAAACCTAAAAGTCTTAAGAGTTTTTAAGAATCTCCTCTTCCCTCCCTCCCATCCCCGGTTTTTGTCCCTTCCCAATAATAATCCAAAGTCAAAATTCTCAGCCTGGGTTCCTCACGTCCGAGGCTTTCAAGTCTCTTTCAGTCCCTCTCCGCCGGTCTTGTTGGTAGTCCTTTATGTCAGTCGTCGAGTCTGGAAAAAGATCTTTCACCATCAAAGTATATTCTCTTCCCACAAGGAGATTTGAAAGCAACTGCTGAAGAATTTCCACAAAGCCTGTATCTTCAAAATCAAAGTCCAAACGGAGGCCCCAATCATATTTCTTTATTTTAAGTTCCTGTATTCCATATTGTCCCAGAACCTCCTCCTTCTTCTTCTGCGTCTTTCGCAGACTTGTGGTAGATATGTTCCCAGAGTCTCCTTGCTTGTGTTCCACAGATGTCAGCTTTTGGTTGTTGCTTCCCAAGGTTACTTTCTCTTTTTCTTGTTTAGTCTCTTCCACCTCTGTAGACATTGTTTCCCATTCAGCTGTGGATTCTTTCTCATTCAGGTCCTCAATACAAACAGCAGAGTTGCCTGTTCCCAAGGTCATAGTGATCATAGTGATAATAGGAGCTTCCGGGTTGACGCGATCTGGAAATGGCGGATTCCCTCCGAGCTGCGGAGGGAATCGGCTCTACTGAGGACGGGTCTTTGCCGCGCCGGCGACGCGGGGACCCTTAAAAACCGCAGGCGCGGAAGCCTGCGGACTGAAGACTCGGCGGGTGCCTTAAGCGCCCCCCCTGATCCACGAAGAGCCTTTTTAAAGGCTGCGGAGAGGATACGGGGGTGGCGTGGCACTGAGAGTCGACCGCTACCTCGGTGGAGCGAAGCCGCGAGCCATGACCAGAGAGCGCTGACTTTCTTCCTTGAAAATCTGGACTGAAAGAATTACCCGTGAGTAAGACGGATTGGGACTTTAAAAATTTTACCCTGAATTGGAGACGACCGGGGGATGTGCTAAAAGGAAGTCCGCACCCCCCCCCTTGCAGACGATCCAAGCAACGACATAAGAGCTAAGCTGGAGAGCCTACCCTTGGTGGGGTGAGTTAAAAAGGACACTAACTTTCAAGATTTAGCTAAAGGAAATTTTGTGCTGGAGAGTGGAGTTTTGGAGACCTTCTTTATGTTTTAAACAACCCCCCCTCCCGGGCTCGGGAACGTCCTGCCTTTGTGCCTGTGTAAGAGCTGCGGAGTTTGACAGCTGTCAAAGCTGCCAAACGGGCAGTTTAAAGTGGAAAAATCACTATCTAAGATCCCTCTGGATTAAGACGAGTTATAATTGAGCCAAAATTGTTGGAAACAAAGTAATAATAATAAGCTAAAGGACTGTTGGAGAAAAGACTAATAAGTAACCAGATTCCCCCTAGGGGGAATTCTGTGAAACTACAATGGATACAATGGCTGTGGATGGAAAGTTACTAGAGGAAATCGAAAGGATGTTTCAATTGGTGGGAATCTTACAAGAGCAGAGCTTAGCCATGAAAAATACGGTATATCAATGACAAGTATTTCCTTTCTTCTTTA
This sequence comes from Podarcis bocagei, assembly GCF_964188305.1. Lineage (NCBI taxonomy): Eukaryota > Metazoa > Chordata > Lepidosauria > Squamata > Lacertidae > Podarcis > Podarcis bocagei. Next base: position 81,555,702 of record NC_138127.1, read on the forward strand.
ATGTCCAATGCTAGTCCAATAACCGCCCTGGGAGTTATAGGATGGTATTCAACTATATTTTACTCAGACTAGACCCACTGCAATTTATGGACCTAGTTTAGTCATGTTCAATCATTTTAATAGGTCTACTCTAAGTAAAACTTAGTTGAATACCACTCACAGAATTGAAGAGCAGATATAATTTTTTTTTACGCGAACAAGCAGCCTACATTTTTAGAGCTCATTTTCTTCACAATATATATCAATGCTAAACTGGCAACAGAGAAAAAGCTAAGATGGTATCTTTTGTTGAACTTGTAAGGTATCTTATATAATATTTAATGGAAACACTATAATTTATGGATTTAAATGCATTATACATATAAAAACATGATGTGGTTGTTAGATCCTAGTTCAACACTAGGTGGCTAGTGATCTAGAACAATGAATAGGTGGGAAGAGAGAGGAATCTCCCCCTTCTGCAAGAGTTCTAAGCTCTCTAGCACACACCCATAGAAGGAAAAACAGGGTTTGAGTTGGGATGAGTGCAGGAATGTGATGAATGAGAACATTTTTAAGGACAATAATTACAGCAACAGCATTTCTTCCTCAAGTGGGTTCACACAGAGTCCTACGTTTGGGTAAGCAGTGATTCAAAGAGGCATATAAGTAGGAATCCAAGACTGAATAGGGAGCCTAAAAACAAGGAACTATTTTAAGAAAGAATTATATGTTATGCTCTACTATTACAGTGCTTCTAGAGTGGTACCAATTCCCAAGCAGAAGGCACCCCAAACTGTCTGCAGATTCTTAAGGGAAGTCCAATGATATCAGAAAATAAATGTATGTTCCCAGGTAGCAAGATTTGATAGGAATTAAGCTTCATCCTGAACCGGTGCAAACAAAGTAGAGGGCACTGTATATTCTAATTCAGTGCATCTAGTACAGTGGTACCTCGGGTTAAGTACTTAATTCGTTCTGGAGGTCCGTTCTTAACCTGAAACTGTACTTAACCTGAAGACCACTTTAGCTAATGGGGCCTCCTGCTGCCGCCACGCCGCCGGAGTACGATTTCTGTTCTCATTCTGAAGCAAAGTTCTTAACCCGAGGTAATACTTCTGGGTTAGAGGAGTCTGTAACCTGAAGCGTATGTAACCTGAAGCGTATGTAACCCACTGTACAGGTACCACTGTATTGTGCTATGTGCCAAAAGGCAACACAATCAATATACAGTGGTACCCTCAGGTTAAGAACTTAATTCACTCTGGAGGTCTGTTCTTAACCTGAAACTGTTCTTACCCTGAGGTACCACTTTAGCTAATGGGGTCTCCTGCTGCTGCCGCTGCACCACCGCCACATGATTTCTGTTCTCATCCTGAAGCAAAGTTCTTAACCCGAGGTACTATTTCTGGGTTAGCAGAGTATGTAACCTGAAGCGTCTGTAACCTGGAGCATCTGTAACCCGAGATACCACTGTATATGTTTCTGCAGTGGGTCTCTCATGGGCAGACATGCTTGGGACTCAAAGGTGAGGGAAGGCAAAAAGGGAGACAGTCTCTACCAAAGGTTAGGCCCTGAAGGAAAATACTGAAGGAACAAAATGATCACCCCAGGTGAAAGCGCATATACATTTCCCTCTACTTTTCCTGAAAACTTTTAAATTAAATTCTTTAAAAAATACCAAAAAAATTACAAAAAAAATACCAGTGTATCACCCTCTTGAAATCACAATGCAGCAAAACATCAGTTGAATCTGAAGGGGGAATCAGGGCCCCATAATTTGACCATTCAGATTAAGGATGTCACATTTTTTTGTCAACTCAAATAAATGAATATTCCTTTCTCCTATGAGTTATAATTCATAATTGCTAAATTAATTGATTAAATTATGTAAATCTACATATGAATAAAAATTGGTTAGAAGAACATGGCATACTTTTTTGTTTTAGATGGCACCATCTTACAAAAGCCCTTCAGAACGAGGATGAACTAGGAATTCCTCTTCTAAGATGTTGCCTGTCATGTAATCCTATATAAACTTGGCTTGGCTCTTATGTTCCTACCCTATGCATAGGATATTAGTGAAGTCACAAAGGAAAATGAATATGTGAACCTGTGCCTGACATTCTGCCCCCAAATGCCCTACAAAATGGTAAAAGTCAGCGAAAGCGAGAATGAAGGCCTAATAAAGCTTTGGGAAAGTTGGAGAAAAAGGAATAGAATCTTTTTATGTTAAAATGCCACAATAATTTAAATCCTTTCACTAGTTAAATGCATTCATATTTTAGAAGTAATGCACTTAGGAACACTTGTCATCATGATTCAACTAAGATTATATGCAACAAATGTCTGAGACTGTGAATTTTTCACTTTTGGTTAGGTATTAAAAATAAAACTCATTCATGTGCCAAGGTAACTTATTGTTATTCTGAGTTTTCATTTATGCAGTGTGCAGTGGTGTTGGTTCCAGCTATGAGATGCAAATTTGGTTGACAGTGCTCCTTCTGTTTCTATAAATGTTAAAAATACATATATAATGTTTTCCTAGCACTTTGGTAGATGTCTTTAAATGATGATTACAGCAATATTCAGACCGTAATGGTGATGCACTCAACACTAAGATTTTGCAGATTTATACTGACATACTTTCATTGAACTTTATCAAAATATTGCATTTTGTTTTGCATTTTAATAAGAAGTTTGTGATCTTGTGACTGTGTAACTATAAATATGTAGCATTAAGGAAAGCAAAGGGCATTTCAGACAAGTCAAAATAGTGTATAATTTGTATAGGAAAGGGTAGAGCAAAACAGTCAAGATAGGGCATATTCACAGTAAAACATTAATAAAAACAAAATAAAACTGTGGTTTACTCTGATGGAGTCATCATATCAGGAGGGATATAGTATCAAACTAGTCTGTTGATCTCATGACCACATTTCCAACTCTCTATTCCAGGCATAGGAAAACTCCGGCAATCCAGATGTTTGGGACTACAATTCCCACCATCCCTGACCACTGGTCCTGTTAGCTAGGGATGATGGGAATTGTAGTCCCAAACATCTGGAGGGCTGGAGTTTGCCTATGCCTGCTCTATTCTTTAGATCTACTAGAAAGGTAAAAATGATAGTGGTTTACATGGAAGAGGACTGGAAAAAGTTTAAGGACTACTTGCAAAAGCATTGTAAATTGTATGAATGTTAAGATAATGCAGGATAGAAAATAATCTGGCATTAGGAACTTAGTGGAAAGATGTATGAAAAGAAGCGAACCATGAGAACAAGATTGAAACTTTGATTAATATTATGTCAAATTTAAATATCTAAATATTTGATAATAAAGTTTAAAATTGGAGACATAATATTTGAAAATTACAAAATAAGATTTGAAAGAAGTGAAGAATTGCTGAATATAACTTTATAAATGGGAACGCAGGAAAGGGAGATGTGAGGAAGTCCGAAAGAAAGGTTATGGAAATTTGGTTTTATTGAAATTTAATTATGTTATTTGTTTTGTGTTTATTCTTATTTTTCTATGTTGGTGATGGTGTTTTATGTATTTGGTGATGTATTGTCTAAAACCTTTAATAAACATTATTATATAAAAAAAATAATGATAGTGGTTTATGTCAGGGAACTGCCATCGGAAGGACAGGAGGTGGAAGGGCTCACGCAGGTTGGGAGAGACTCAGCAGCTGAAGAGGGAACCAGCAGGGGGAGAGGAGGGGCTCCGAGGGAAAGTGAGCACGAGGGATGGCTCCGAGACACTTCCAGCGAGGACAGTGGGGAGGTTTCAGGACCTCCTATAGGGACACCCACTCCTCGCCGGAAACTGTCACGCCGAGAGTCCAGAAGACGCGTTTCCGTTAAGGAGCTTTTATGTTGGAAACGATTCCGAAAGCAACCACTGTCAGAATCTGCCAGCGACTGACGGAGCCATGCTTAAGGCGCTCCGTCACAGACAGAGGTTTGCGACTTGACCAAAATCTGAGGGACTAGGATTTTACGCACAAGCAGCTCATCATCCCATCACAGCATTCCGACAGTCCTTGAAAGCAGCTTGTGCAGGGGAAAGCATCATGAGCAACCCAGCCGGAACCGGAGAAGCAGGAGGAGCTGGAGCGGGTCCGAGCCTGGAAGAAAGGTACAGGATGTTGGAGGTCCAGCTAGCGCTGCAGACGGCGAGGCTCGAGGAGAGGAGGGCTCAAGATGCAGAAAAGGGAAAAACCACCCCGCTCGCCAGAAAGGTGCCAGGATTGGTGCAGAAGTTTGGGGGGGGGAGCCCAGGAACTATCATGCCTTTAGGACAGAGATGCAATATGCCCTTAACCTGCAGTTTGATGACTTTCCAGACGAGGAATCGTGGGTGGCATTTGTGATTGGACATCTCGAAGGGGGGGGGGCGAAAGACTGGGTTAGGCCCCTGATGGCAGCGAATAATGACATCCTAAAGGACACGATGAAGTTCTTTCGTGCCATGGACCTGATGTTTTCCAGCGATATTGAGCAGGGAGTGGAACGCAGCCAGTTAATGGCTTGTAAACAGGGGAGCCGATCCGTCCGTGAGTACTGGACTGAGTTTACCATGTTGATCCATAAATTGGGGTGGGATCTATCGGCGGAACCCATACAAATGCTTTTTGAAGAAGGGCTTTCTTCGGATGTGAAAGATGAACTTTCCCGGGCACCCAGGGTGGAGTCTATGGACCAGCTGACCAAATCCGCGCTGACCATAGGAGCACGCCAGGAGGCGAGAGCCTTGGAGAGGTGGGAAGGGAAGGGGGAACGTTGGAGGGAGTTTCGCATTCCAGAGATTCCAGAGCCACCTTTCCCGCCCGGAGAGCCGATGGAAATTGGAACAGCGCGTGCAGTTTCAAAGCCCAGTGAAGGGGGAAAGAAGGAGGGGAAAGGCGCCAAGAAATGTTATCTCTGCCAACAGCCAGGTCACTTTGCCAGAGTCTGCCCTCAAAGAAAGGAATGGCAAGGGATGGCGGGAGCTGTTGGGGAGAAAGAGGAAGAGCGCCAGCAGCAAGTAAAAGCCAACGCCTGGCTGCCACCGTCGGGGCACAGCAGCCAGGCCAAAGAGCAGTGAAAGTGCCCACGCCAGAACCTCCTAGACCCGCCCTAGTGATAGAGGTGTCGCTAGAGCTGCCATACGGACACCCACTAAAGATAAAGGCGCTATTGGACTCAGGCAGCTCCTGTAATTTCATGAGCAAGGAGTTTGCAGCTGAACACCAGATACAGACTATCCCTTTGAGCAACCCTTTGCAGGTGACCACGATCGATGGGAGGGAGCTGTTGGGAGGAGAAGTCAGCCAACAGACCGTCCCAATGATAATGAGGGTGGCAAGGCACACTGAGCTAATAGCGTTCAACGTGGCCACCTTGGGAGGAGCTCCCATTATTTTGGGGATGAGCTGGCTAGCGTTACATGATCCGCTAGTAGGCTGGCATCAGAGAGTGGTCTCCTTTGGGTCAGCACATTGTCTAGAGCACTGCAAAGAGGGGAAAGCTCCGGAAGGGGCCAAGGCCACTCTAGCAGGGACGGAAGTAGCGGACAAGGGGAAGGTGCCCCAACAATACGCCGACCTGAGCAACGTTTTCAGCGAAAGGGAAGCTGACAAACTACCTCTGCATAGACCCTTTGACTGTCAAATCAATTTACTCCCTGGGGCTCAACTCCCAGTAGGCAAGCTGTACGCCATGTCAGACAGGGAGATGCAGGAGTTGAGGGAGTTCATTGACAAAAATCTGAAGAGGGGTTTTATCCAAGAGTCCAGAGCGGTGGGTGGCAGCCCAGTGTTTTTTGTGGATAAAAAAAACACGGACAAACCGAGACTTGTGGTGGACTTTAGGGCCTTAAATGCAGTGTCAGAACCAGTGGCTTTCCCTATGCCTAGAATTGATGACATCTTGACAAGGGTCAGGAAGGGAAAGATTTTTACCAAACTGGACCTGAGGGGGGCGTACAACCTGATACGAATGAGGAAAGGGGATGAATGGAAAACCACCATGTTCACCCCTTTGGGGGCATTCGAATATCTCGTTATGCCCTTCGGTCTACAAGCAGGCTCAGCGTGTTTTCAATCGTTTATGAGCCACGTCCTGGGACCTTTGCTTTACAAGAATTGCGTGGCATTCTTAGATGACGTGTTGGTATACTCAGAGAATGAGGAGCAGCATGTAAGAGACGTCAGGGAAGTGTTGGGCAAACTGCAAGCGAATCAACTGTGGGTAAAACTGGAGAAGTGTCAGTTTCATACCAAGGAGGTGGAATTCCTGGGGTACCGCTTGTCAGACAAGGGATTGGCCATGGATCCAGGCAAGGTCCAAGCGGTGCTGGAATGGAAGACACCGAAAACGAAGAAGGATGTGCAGAGATTCCTAGGGTTTGGAAACTTCTACCGGAAGTTCATCAGAAACTTTGCCCACTTGACGGCTCCCATTACTGACTGTCTCAGCAGTAAGAGGAAGTTTGTTTGGATGGCGGAGGCGGAGCGAGCATTCGAGGAACTGAAAAGGGCGTTCGCTTCTGAAGAACAGCTCCTGCATGTGGATTTACAAAAACCGATGAGAGTAGAAACGGACGCATCAGACCGGGCGGTAGGGGCGGTGCTTCTGCAGCCTGGGAAGGAGAAGTCGGAGTGGAGACCGTGTGCCTTTTTCTCGCGAAAGCTGAACAAATCCGAGAGGAACTACACGGTGTATGACCGAGAACTACTCGCCATTCACGAAGAGTTCCGAAGATGGAGGCACCTATTAATTGGCGCACAACATAAGGTGCAAGTGTGCACTGACCACAAGAACCTAGAGTATTGGAGAACGGCACGAGTACTCAACCAACGGCAAGTGAGATGGGCCCAGGAGTTCTCCAAATTCCACTTTGAAATTTGTTACGTGCCAGGCCCAGAGAACGTTAGGGCGGATGCTCTCTCACGTAAACCTGAATATTTGGAGGGGGAGGGAGCACCCGAAGAGAGACATGTCATCCCAGAGGACCGCTGGGTGTGTGGGGTGGCATTGGTGGGGCAAAGAGAACTGGTAGAGGGAACGGAGAATGATGAATACGCCCAGGACAAACTCAGAGGTCTTAGGAGGGAGGGAGAGAAACCCGGAGGGTTTGAGGAAAGAAATGGGGCATTGTATTACAAGGGGGCACTGTATATACCTGAAGGAGAACTGAGGGGGAGAGTACTCAAGCAGCTGCACGACAGCCCCACAGCAGGTCATTTTGGGCAACACAAAACCATGTGGTTGGTCACCAGGGAATTTTGGTGGCCCAAGGTGAGGGAAGATGTACGGGAGTATGTTAGAGGGTGTGACCAATGCCAGCGAGCTAAAGGGGAGAGGCGGGCGCCGGCGGGGTTATTAGAACCATTACCCACACCAGAATGACCATGGGAGGCAGTGTCGATAGATTTTATGACTGATCTGCCAAAGTCCAAGGGGAAAACAGCCATCATGGTAGTAGTAGACCTATTAACAAAGATGTGCCACTTTGTAGCATGCTCGCATGCAGTCACGGCGGAAGAGACAGCGAGATTGTTTGTAGAGCACATTTTTAGGTTGCATGGCACCCCCTTGAGGGTGGTCTCAGACAGAGGGAAACAATTTACGTCCAGGTTCTGGAGGAAGCTCATGAGCTTACTGCACGTAGAGGTCAATTTTTCGACTGCCCGGCACCCTGAAACCAACCGGCAGGCGGAAAGAGCGAACGGTATCCTCCAGCAATACCTGAGGTGTTATGTCAATGACAGAGAGAATGATTGGGTAGAGAAGTTGGCGTTGGCGGAATTTGCCTACAACAATGCGGAGAACGTGTCCACAGGGATGAGCCCCTTTTTGGCTAATTATGGGTGTCATCCCAGGGCATTTCCCGGGGGGGAAGGGGAGAGATGGAGCGTCCTGGCCGCCGAACAGTTTGTAGAAGAAATGGAAGCGATCCATCGTCAGCTCCAACTCAACTTAGAAAGGGCCAAGGAAGAATATAAGAGACAGGCAGACAAACACAGAAGGGAAGGTGAAACCATTAGGGTGGGGGATCAGGTGTGGCTGTCAACCCAAGGGTTGCCGTTCAAAGGGGGTTGTAAGAAATTAAGACCCAAAAGATTGGGTCCATTTGAGGTCATGCAACAGGTCAACCCAGTGGCTTTCAGGCTCCGGTTACCGAACCACATGAAATTGCACCCAGTATTCCACAGGTTGCTGCTGTCACCGTATAAGGGGGAACGAGAAGGGAGGTCCACACGGGGGCCAGCAATGGAAGAAAGGGAACACAGCAGCCATGTTGCGGAAATCATTGACTCCAGGTGGAAGGGGAATCAGGTGGAGTATTTGGTAACATGGGAAGGGGAACCGGAGTCAGAAAACACCTGGGTAATGGCAGAGGATGTCAATGACGAGGTCTTAATAGAAACGTTCCATCAAAGGTTCCCAAGGAAACCTCAGCCTGTAGCGAGGTTCCGGAGGGAATACTTTGGCCCCACCGACGAGGAGGAGGAGTTGGAAGGATTCACGGACTCGGAGTTGGAAGGAGGGATAGACTCCGATGAGGAGGAGTACTTAGAGAGCAGGAACAGCAACCGGTGGAGGGAAATGTTCGAGACGTCGGAAGATGAAGGAGGTTCTTTCCGGGGTTTTGCCTCCTCACCGCCCATAGAGGAGGGAACGGGAGGGGGTGAAGGGGGCCCTGGAGGGGAGGTGGATGTCAGGGAACTGCCATCGGAAGGACAGGAGGTGGAAGGGCTCACGCAGGTTGGGAGAGACTCAGCAGCTGAAGAGGGAACCAGCAGGGGGAGAGGAGGGGCTCCGAGGGAAAGTGAGCAGGAGGGATGGCTCCGAGACACTTCCAGCGAGGACAGTGGGGTGGTTTCAGGACCTCCTATAGGGACACCCACTCCTCGCCGGAAACTGTCACGCCGAGAGTCCAGAAGACGCGTTTCCGTTAAGGAGCTTTTATGTTGGAAACAATTCCGAAAGCAACCACTGTCGGAATCTGCCAGCGACTGACGGAGCCATGCTTAAGGCGCTCCGTCACAGACAGAGGTTTGCGGACTTGACCAAACTCTGAGGGACTAGGATTTTACGCACAAGCAGCTCATCATCCCATCACAGTTTACATATTTCATGCCAAGATAATCTATTGCTGGTCTTTATGATTTGGGATCTAAGTCTTTGCTCCTTCCTTTTCTATAAAATTATTGCTGCGTTCAAATGAAGTATCCTAGCTTGTAGGCAAATCTAAGCTTTGTTGTGGGCCTAGCAATCCTGGTTTCACCAAAATGAATCACAATCCCCAACGCTGCCATGATGTTAAGCCAAGGATTTCACTTTGTTTTTCCCAAGTAGTGGTAGGGAGGAGTGAAATGGACACAACACAGTCTTGTATGGTAAACTATGGTTTATGTTACCATGATGTCTCCACATGGCCAATGAAGTGTAAAATTTGGCTATCAATGGGTTATTTGATTGTGCCAATAATTTTCAGTAAAAGTTTTTTTACAACACATGTAGTAAGCATTTATTTATGTAAAAGTATTTTTAAAAAGATACAGATACACTTACATCAGCTCTCTGAGCCTCAAAGTCGATAAAAGAGCTTTCAACATGAATTGGCACTACATCAATTTCTGGGGATCACAGTCAGCAGTGCATCAGCAATGATTCCTCTGATTACTGCCTTCCTGCCCCAATATTTACTTTCAGGAGCAGAGCTATGCTAAGTAGAGAGGAGATGAGACACAGGAGTCTACGAGAAACCACCGAGAAGTTATATGTTCATTGAAGATGAGGGCGGGAGTGGAGTTACACTTAAATGAGGCTTCAGGAGTTTTACTGCAGAAAGATACAGTAGTTTTCTACTTACTCACTCTGAGAACCTTCCAAAATGTAACAAGGGGAGCGTGTATAAGCTTTGTGAGAAATAACACTATGGTAGGGTTGCCATGTTTCAAAATATGGGCCAAAATTGTTGAGCTTGTTTGGCAAAATTACCCAAAGGACCACACACACAAAAATTGAGCTATTTTAAAGGAAAATCGCCAAAAACAACACAACCAACATAGGTTGCCATACGTCCGGATTTTTCTGGACATTTTAGCAATTTCTATCAGACACTGCTTCCGACTGCAGTATTCCACCTATGTCTGGGAATTTCCGGATGTATGGCAACGTTATACTATGGTCATATTCTTTTTAAGTCAGGTGTGGGGAACCCTTGGCCCTAGAGATGTTCCTGAACTACAACTCCCATCACCTCCCATAAGAAGTTAGAATTACTTAACCCAATGTGCATAACTTTACACTTGATTGCACTGAATCACATTTAATGCCCATTCACCCAGTTTAGAGAGCTAGCTCTTTGCAAACCGTTCCTGTTCTTACACTTTCCCTTCTTCACTTAGTTCATTTTCCTTTTTAGAAGGATCCAGTGAAGTCTCATAGTCCAAACCCCATTAAAAAACTAAAACCAAACCAGAAAAAAACAGATAACATATCCTGGGGACAAACAAAAATCCGTCTATGTGTGGGTACAACTAGCCACGGAACTGAAAGTATGGGGTCCTCCAGATGTTTTGGACTACAATTCCTAACATCCCTGACTACTGACCATGCTGTCTGGGGCTGCTGGCAATTGTAGATCACAACATCAGGAGGGCACCATATTGGCTACCCCTGTTAACCATATCAGTCAATTAGTCACGAGTAAATTCAGTTTGTCTCTAGAAAGAATAATTATAACACAATGATTAAAAAGCAAGATAACGTACTGTTTTAATGGCCCACTACATTCCCCCCACATAAAATCCCACCTAACATTTCATGCGTATGAAAGAAGAGTTACAAGTCTATTAACATGAACAGAGCAAACACCCCTCTCCTCTGGTGTTTCTCTCCCAGATAATTTTACTTCCAATCTTGGTGCCTGGCTCTTTTACCCTGAACTGCAGATACCCTGTCAGATGCCTACAACTGCATAGAGCAGGAGTGATATAATTTAATCAATTACAACCCAAGAATTGTGTTTTCAAAAATCTCATTTACTAATATATAATCTTTAGGTAATCATATTTACCCTCCTAATTTATGCAATATTTATAATGCTATATGTGTCCTTGAAATAGGGACAGTATACTATGAAAAAGTGGCCCAGCTACTGGAATTCATAAATTTTGTTCAGCTTTGGATGAGTTCAAAGAATTGCCATGTAAGAAAAGCCTTACAGAGGGAATCTATCTGATTATGGCAGTAATAATTACCCAGCTGTTTATTGCAGATAGAGAAATAATTCATGTAGGCAATAGGCCGTGGTGGCAATGACACTCCACATTTAGTAAATATGCAAACTGTTCACTTCTAATTAACCAAGCTAGAGGATGCCCTTATTAAATGTATAAACTAAAAGTGCCTTCCTGACAAGTGATGAATTGTTACATTGCACAAACTCTTGCCACAGAATTATTGGAGTGAACTTGGGGCTTAACTTCATTAAGAGATCTTGTGGGATAGTTAAATGAGGATGGACAGCATAACAAGGCCAGCCTGACAGCCAATGATATGTTAGAGCTTAATGAAATTGCACCTTTTCCTTCTTTTCTACTTACTTTACAGTTAAGATCCCACTTTAGATAAAATAGGAGACTGTGAAATCTGTTGCAGTTGAGACTATATAAAAGCGCGTGATACACACTGAGGCTCAGGTTTTAACAGCAGAATCAATCTACAGAAGATACTAAAGTCCATAAGTAACCTTAATAAAGGTAGTTCAGCAGCCAAAATGTCCCATAATTACTTTATCACTGCTCTGGAACAGCTTTAAGTTTCATCCAGGCTCTACGGTGAATTGTTCAATTAAAAAAAGTGGTACAATGAAATTAGTTGCCAAGTTTTTGAAGAAACAGATTCAAATTTGGCCAACACTTTAATTTTTGCCTGGAAGGTAATGGGCAGCCATATCAGTGTAATATGCTGCCATTTACCTAATCCTGTTAAGAGGCAGGACACCATCTTCTCCCCAAAGGAAATCTCCAAACAATGCTCAAAGGTAGTCACAGAGAGTTTGCACAATTAACTAATGTTCATGTTAAGAAAGACTAGTTACGGTATCAGCCCAGATATCATATCACACACACACACACACACACACACACACACACACACACAGTTTCAAATTACTTGCTTTCAACAAAACATTTCTCTGTTCCAACCCCTCTTGCTCCATTAAAACTGCCTAGTCCTAAGAACCGACAGGTTTCCTTTGTGTAGTCTAGTCATACTGTTTGTGCTCAGTTTCCAGAGCCCACTTGAGGAACAGAATACGGTGTGGAGACTTTTTGGCTCCACGGGACAGATCCTTATTAGGATCTGCATCAAGGGGCCAAATCTGGCAGATGGGCAGGAACTCCACCTGTCAATCACATGATATCATTATGTCATATGAAGGGGGAAACAGGCTTTTGCAATAACTTTCTTATGAGTCACCCTGAATTTACTTACTAATAAAGATATGATATAAATGGTCAAAATAAAATAAAGGCATCTACAAGGACATTGGACAATATTTGTTTACAATGCTGTGATATGCTGGTCAGACCTACTGAAACACTCGGTTTTGTTCCCAAGGTGGACAAACCAACTGTCCTTACTTTTCCATTGATTCTCCCCTGAAGATGTACCTTCCAGCTCTTTATCCCCCAGTTGTGCTTATTCGAATCTCAGAGCTTGGCTGAGAAATGTAGGGTTAAAATGGCCAGGGTGGATTTGGAAGGAAGAATGGCTTAGGCGCCCTATCGTGCCTAACTCTTTCTTGTTTTAGTGTTACAAGGCAAACACGGGGATCCCACATTTGTCTTATAACTTGCAGTTCAAGCCAAAGGGTCGCCAGTTAAACCTATTTCAAATGAAGCTTAAAGCCATAAGCAATAGCAAAGGGCTTGTGGATAACAGTTCTAATGAATTCAATCTATTCCTGAAATTAGCTCATTTTCTCAGTTGATTGCATCCCACCTTTAATGCTGCAAAACATTAAGTAACAGATAAAGTCAATGTATATCTGAAACTAAAATTAGAAGGGAAACTCAGTGTATTGTAAGTTTCACTATTAACAGCATTATGATTTTTATTAATGCTGCCAATCTGTATCTCTAAGGCTAGTTTTTAATTTCATGATATCATTTTCTTGTTCATAACCTAGGGCAGTTTTTGCATATGGGGCTATAGGTTATAAGTGGACACATCTAGAAAATGCATACTCAGTCTTTAAATTAATCAAACCAATTTATCTTTGTAAGAGGCAGGCTGTGAAAACATAATCTTACATATGTGTTATATAAACATAATGACAAAGGGGGCTATCCAGACACATACGGTGGTATTCAGCTAAGCTTTACTCCATGTAGATTCACTAAAATTACTAAGCACAACTAGGGTAGATTTATTAATTTCAATGGGTTGCCTCTGAGTAAAGCTTAGCTGAATACCACTCATAGAAGATTTTTGTTTCTAAGTACTGCTTGGTGGGGTGTTATTGTTTTGTTTTTATGTTATGTATTTTGTTTTTATACTGTAAACCACCCTGTAATCTTCAAATGAAGAGTAATATACAAATTAAATTTAAAAAAAAATCTGCTGCATTTTTACTACAGTATTTGTGTTTACAAGAATAACTAAAATGTGCACAAATGCCTTTTTTTTGGTAAATTTACAAGATCTAAGTATTGATGCATCTTGATTGGAGCTGTAACACAAATTATTTCTCCCACAGAAGATTATGATTTCCCTTTCTGAGTTGCTAAAAATGAAATAATCTGCCAAACAGGGCTGAAGCGATGCGAGAAGACCCATGATGGCAAAAATCACATCAAGTGAAATTGTCGATTGTGGGCAATTCTCAGACTAGGGAATCTGCAGCCTTGCGGATGTTTTTGGATACCAACTCCCATCAACCCCATTTAGAATGGTCAGGGATGATGGAAGCTGTTGTTGTTGGCATCAGTCTGTCTTCAGAGACAGTGGAGTGTGCCTCTGGGAGTGAAGTCAAGCCACTGAGTTAGCAGGACTAAAGTGTCCTCCCTGGGGCACAAGCCTGGGAGAAGTTGTATTCCAGCCACATCTGGAGGATCCCAGGTTCCCCGCATCCATTTTAAAGGGATAGTGACACTCTCTTGGTGTCTTGACCTACAGACCTTAAGAAAGCAGTGAGGCCCAAGGGACAGAATGTTCACTGCACCACTGAGTTATGGAGTTGAGTCTAACTCCGGGCTGATTTACTCTATAAACACTCTCAGTGCACATGGTGGACAGTGGTGACAATATTCTCTTAACCATCTCCAGCTCCTTGACCCCTGAGAGCCATATCTGGTAAAGGCAATGGAAAACTATCATGGCCTAGCAGCATGTGCCTTGTCTCAGCACCCATCCACCAGAATTAGGGCCCACATACATGTTGCAATTGCGGTCTTAAGCCTCTAGCACTACTTCATTATTCTACAGACTTGTTAATATAGAAAGTCCAGAGTATTTTTCTCCTGAGCAGATGGAAAGAGATAAATTCTGTGTTGTATGTATTTCAGCTTTGGGCTCACTCCAGTGGATTCAGTAGAATCATAGCTGCATGCATACTGGTATAAACGAGACCATAATTTGCACCACATGCTTAGGTAAGAGAAAGAAGAAGACTATTTTATATATTGGATAATGGAGGCAATTCTTTCCATGAAGAAATAATTTAATTAGCACCATAAACTATTTAGAAATATATAAAAAAAGAAATTTAAAGTTTCACTACTCAGTATTTTTATCTTTACCTGACCAGCTCATTATTCAAAGCAATAGCTTCCAGGTACTTCTTCAGTGCATAATAATTATGGATATATTTTCGCACGTAATAGCCTCGCCATCTTTTCTGAATCTAGTGGAGAAAAAGCACATATATTTGCTTCAATACTTTTTTTTGCTAGAGAGATCACATTGTCAATTTATATTAAAAATCTAGTTTTATGAGAGATGATATTGCTTCAACATCAAGCATGCATGTATACATAATTACAGGTATGAGGAAAAAGTAATATATTGAAATAGTACTTATTGATCAAGGAATGCTAAAGTGAACATGAGCTTACAATGGTTGTGTAAGGTATTTTGCATATTCCAAAGAATTTTGAGGGCCTTTAGAATGAAATCCATTCACCTGCTTTTCTAAGCAGTACCAAAAGAAATAAGTAGTATATTCAAGTCAAAGCTGTTAGCCACGTTTAAGTTAATTACAGCATATTATGTAAATTAACATCTAGCTTCTCTACATTTCAAATTTCACTAAAGCTATTATCTTAAGAATCGGTCTGTATTTTATCACATAGAAAGCTATCTGTCTCTGTTTACAACTTTAAAGGCTCTTTCCCTACAACTAAGGAATGCTAGGTGGAGATAAGATAAAGGTAAAGGGACCCCTGACCATTAGGTCCAGTTGTGGCTGATTCTGGGGTTGCGGTGCTCATCTCGCTTTATTGGCCGAGGGAGCTGGCCAGCATGACTAAGCCACTTCTGGTGAACCAGAGCAGCGCACGGAAACACCGTTTACCTTCCTGCTGGAGCGGTACCTATTTATCTCCTTGCACTTTGTGCTTTTGAACTGCTAGGTTGGCAGGAGCTGGGACCGAGCAACGGGAGCTCACCGCGTCTTAGGGATTCAAACCGCCGATCTTCTGATCAGCAAGTCCTAGGCTCTGTGGTTTAACCCACAGCGGGACCCACACATGATTCTGAATGCCGAGGGAAGTGATTGCTGAGCCATATTCACAAGGAAGGAGGTGCTGCTGTATTATCTCCCAGAGGGTTAAACTTTCCTGCCAGGTGGGATGGGGCAATGCAGGAAAGATAAGCTGTGGCTATTTCAAAAGAAAGCTCTGAAGCATCAAACAAAAGATCTATTTCGTCCAGCATGCTGTTTCCACAATGGCCAGCCAAAGAGAAGCCCACGAGCAAAACATGAGGGCAACAGACATCTTCCACTCAGTTGCCCAGCATCAGGTATTCAGAGGCACACTGACTCCAATACGGGAGGTAGTACACAGCCATCATGACTCCTAGCCACTGATGGCGTATCATCCATAAATTTGTCTAGACTCTTTTATCGCCTGAGGTCCAGAGCCTGCAAAGAGTTCCAGAGCCTGTGTAGGGCCTTCCCAGAGCCCAGTAAGCAAGGCATAGGGCTTAAAAGCACTTTCCAGGGTGGGAAAACACTTTGCGGAAAGAGCTTTTAAGCCCTCCACTCTTCTCTTCAGCGCTAGGTTGGTTGTGTGAGGGCTCTGGAGGCTCCCATGAGATCTCAGACAGCCCTGCAAAATCTTGCAATGACCTCCAAAGCCTGGTAAGAAACCGTCTCCCGCCCACTTTCTATTTATTTATTTTTTGGCAATCCACCTGAAGTAAAATCAGTGTGTTGTGACTGGCACTCTTAAACATAAACTATATAGAGGAGGGGTGAAAAACTTTGCAGAGCACAGCAGTGGGTTTGATGTATCAAAGTAAACTCTGAAGCATTCTAGGAGGTTCTAAAAGTATTCCAGAAGGCTAACTCCAAACTGGGTGGTAGGCCAAGAAAGAAGCAGTTGACATTTGGAGTAAAGTCATGTAGTGGTGTCAGATAAGACTTAAAACACACATACAGTGATGGTTCTGAATTGCTTTTAGCTATGAAGAAAACAAGCAGTTAGCTCTTTATTACACAGCAGTAAAAAAATGAAATATTATTATAAAGTCTGGTGATTTTATGCTTTATGTACCAATCAAACTCTGGCTGGACTCCTCCCTTTCAGGTCTAAGTCTTGAACAAGACATAGAGCAGGCCTATATGGAGTGCTATACAGTACAAGACTCGCAAACCACATTTAGCTTTATGGGTCAACTGTTGTTGAAATCTTAAGCGGACAGCATGCATCTTTTGAGACACCTGTGTATGCAACACCCTACACATTTTTAATCCTTACATCTCATTGGATGTTTTCCAGTACTAGTACTATCCCAAATGGCACGCACATTGTCATTAATAGCTTTTCCGGTACAGTCATAGTTTTATATACTCTACATTCCCTATCATCTATTGTCTGAGCTGAAGAGTCCTAGCCATTTTAGTCTCTCCATATGCCAGAGCTTTTTTCTGGTGTTTCCCAACATAGTGCAGGACACACAACTACCTACCTGACTTTGCTGAATGGGTTAGAAAATGTAATACTTCCACTACCATATCTTACAATTCCAAGGTGAATATTTACACACTCCTACAAAAGGCGAGTGTGTATGCCCTTCAAAGTAATTAGCAAGTTTCAATGGTGATTGGTACCAAACAATTATTGTCATTGATCAGTACCAAACAGATAATTTTAAACAAAGTCATTGTGTGCTCAGCAGATTACAGCTTGTTAACGGGCAAGTTCTAAATGACCTCTTAAGCTAGTCAAATCAATGATGCATATTCCTCATTAAGTAACATCAAAATGTAAGTGGTCTTATAAATAATGTTTATTTTAAGCACTAAAACAAATGGCAAAACCTTGATATATCAAAAGCCATCTGCTCACACAAAGATTGTTCCTTTAAAAAAACATGGATTACTTTTGTTGTTGAAAATTCACAGCAACCCTTAAATCTTCCAAATGAAAAGGATGAATATATAACAACCCACTATACTAAAAGTAAATCTGATTCATGGAAAATTATGCATTATAATAATTGCTTTCTTTGTGCTTTTTCTTGTTCTAAAGGTGAGAGTTTGACAGTAGTGGGTTAGATATAATTAAGGGACAGCTTTAAAGAATGCACAGTGACACAAAAGCCATTACACCAACCAGGTGTTTTGCCTTTCTGCCCGAATCTAATTTTAAAACTGCTTTTCAAAACGGAAGATATGCTGCACTGTTACAATGAAGCCGTATCAGGCTACCCAAGGCTTTTATTTTTTATTTTTTACTTAACACACACACACAGCATTTTTTCTCTCCCTTTTCACCTGAAGGCATTAGCCTATGAGCAAGATTCAGCAATTTAGCAGCATGGGACTGCATAAAGAAAAGGAAAACACTGATAGGCTGTATACAGCGTACAACTTTTTATTTCCTGTCTTTACACCAGCAGATTAATTTTCAGGTATTATGCTCCAGTTTTATGCCAATATTTATGCCAATGATTTTACAGGGTTTATGGTGATATAAACGCAAGCATCACGACAATTATGGTGGGACCTCCTCTGCTGAACACCAAGCACAATCTCACTTAAAAGAAACATTGCTAAATGCATTAAAATTGGGAGGATTAAGGGTTGGATCAAGATATGCTGTTATGAAAACGGAAGAGTGCCTCCCATTTGTAGAAGTGAGTCAAATGCAGAAGAGGCTTCCTTTCAGCAAACGGGATGTTGCCACATCAGGAAGGAGGGAAGGCAATTTCCACAGATCTCCTCTCCCTTCTGCAACCTCCAGTGCCATCTCCTATTCTGCTCCAGAGGGTCTCTCAACTCCCTGAAACATATTTCGACCACAGGGGTATGGGGAATCGGCAAAAATTGCCTAGCCTCTTCTGCCGGTGACAGCATCCAGTTTGCGGAGTTCCACTCCATGCAACTTTAGATCCAATCCTATGGATTTCAGAGTCTGGAATGTTGAGACCTAGGTATCCCACACCCCTTAGCTTGACACTAGGCTTCCTACAGAGTCTCTATATGTCACTGATCTAGATTAAACAGAATGTCATCTCATGTAATCCAGATATGTGGTTTCTAAGAGATAGGCAGAAGAAGAAGTCACACTCTGATTTTCATCCTTAGTACTCTGCACAAGTAAGCTGAGAAGGTGTGCATGTGAAATACAGGAAGAATACCTGCAAAAGAGGGACTGAGTGCATGTGTGTACTTCCGCGTGGTCAGGGCCAGGGTGGTTGTGGTGTCCTACTAGAGAGACATGGGTTCAAATCCAGTCATGACTCTGAATCAGTCATTCTCACTTAATCTAACCTACCTCATAGGACTGTTGTGAAGATAAAGGGGGAATGAAAAGAATCATGTAGACCGCCCTAAGAGGAAAGGTGGAGAAAATGCACTCAATCATAGATAGCAAAGGCTTCAACACAACAATGCAGGGCTGCACATGCACTTCCTCAGAAATAGCACTGATCGGGGTTGGGGGGGGGGCTGCACCTGTTCTCTGTTCCCACCTCTTGAACAATGATCAGTGTGATATCCAATGATATTATTCAATTTTAAAAAAACCACAACCACAGATTATTTAAATCTTGTAAGGACAATGCACATACACCCAAGCTGCTGGAAGAAGAAGAAGAAGAAGAAGAAGAAGAAGAAGAAGAAGAAGAAGAAGAAGAAGAAGAAGTAGTAGTAGTAGTAGTAGTAGTGGAGGAGGAGGAGGAGGAGTTTGGATTTGATATCCCGCTTTATCACTACCCGAAGGAGTCTCAAAGCGGCTAACATCCTCCTTTCCCTTCCTCCCCCACAACAAACACTCTGTGAGGTGAGTGAGGCTGAGAGACTTCAGAGAAGTGTGACTAGCCCAAGGTCACCCAGCAGCTGCATGTGGAGGAGCGGAGATGCAACCCGGTTCACCAGATTACGAGTCTAGCGCTCTTAAACACTACACCATACATTGCACAACTGAAAACTATGCATGCGTCAACCATTACCATGGATGATCCTAGCACAACTAGGTCCAAAATTAAACAGGTTTCACTTCTGGTCTGAGTCACATGATACAGCAAGGTAAGCTGAAGGTAAGTAGGTCTGGGTTTGATCAGTGTCTGAATGGGAGGTTACCAGTGAAATCTGTGTAAGCTGCTTTGAGTCCATCATAGAATAAAATTGGTGGGTGGGTGTACACATATATAAATGAATAATATTTAAATAGCTATGACAAAGCGCCCCAACATTTGGAATAGAGAAGAATTCACACATCAATATCTTAAATCAAACAGAATTTTTCAAAAATGCAACTTAGATTACTTAGTGTAACTTTAAATTTGTAACTATGTACCATTTCCTCACTTTACCATCAGCATATCAATCAAGTGTATATTATTCTGGGTTGCTCATTTTATTAAAAGCAAATTCAGAGCACAATTGACTTTTCATTTGTTTAACAAGTGAAGAAATATTTACCCTGACAGCCATTTCATTGTAGAAATTCATCTTCATAATAAAATATGCTGTCTGTGAATCAAGGAGGGGTGGGGGGAAAGATGCCATACATTTCAGTTACACAAAGACAGTACTCCTATTTTTACATATAAAAGATAAGAATCTTTATACATAATACATAATAAGAGTTCTAGGCTTAGAGAGAATAAAATCAAACTTTGTATTGAAGAGATAGGCTTCCTAATACATAATGCAGGCTTAACCAGAAAAATCTATGGTAGTCAAACTAGCAGCTAATGGAGATATATGATCATAAAATGCTCTCCGCTGAGTTTGATAATCAATGGTGCTCTACTGAGAGTAGAATAACAAAGCAGAAATATTCACAAGTGCTGGTGACACGTAGTATTGTATGATTTATTCACTGGGGTTCTTTTAACCAAAACTCACAGAAACATAAAAGGAATTCATATTTCAAGACGTCTGGTTTAATGAAAAATTCAAAGAAATGCTGTCTTCAGTCGAAATCGTTCAAGGATATGGATGCAGTGATGGAGCAAAATTGTGCCTTCCAACCATCTGTACTAAATGTTATGTACTTAGTTGCCTCCTGAGTAATTCTTGGGAATTTTGTTTCATTTAATATTCATTCCAACATCATAAAATCATAAATACAATGATAACATGTTACAGTGAATCCCCTGATATAGAAAACATTTCCTGGTTCCCTTCCAATAAAGGCGAATCCCACTCTGAGTGAAAGAATCCCCTGTTATAGCAAACACTCACTTGGCAGGATAGGTTATTTTAATGGATACATCACTTTACACTAAGCTTTCACATCTGTTCCGCCCTCTAATTACAAATGCAAAATGAACATAATTCACAACTGCATCATAAAAAGTAAAATAAGTACTTTCAAGGCAGAAGATGTCCTTTATTCAGCATAAGTTGCAGACTTGGAGGGGAGGGGGACTACAAATCAGAGGAAAAAGTGATATGTGGTTTCCTTTTTTCTCACTACTCCCCTCACCCTCCCTGGCAAAGAAGAATTCACCGTAAAAGGGTTTCACTGTAATTAGTGTTATTTGAATTGCCTAGTCTGATCCAAAGCAAATTGTCTGTGGAGAGCAGCAGGACTGGATTATTTATCAACAGTCTGGGCAATTAAGAAACAGTTGGCTGCAATATGTTATTTACAAATGAACACAATGATGCTACTTCATTTTAAAATTCGCTTTCTTCATTACATTAGGCCAGGCATAATTCCTTTCATTTAATTAAAGGAGGTCTTAAAACGCTGGCTTTAATATTATATTACTTCCTTTCTAATATAGCAAAAAATTATCACAAGGAAGGGAGAGCTTTTTAAAAACCAAAAAACTGAAAATCTGCTGTTTTAAAGCCTTGGAACAGTTTATTAGGTTGCGAGTAGGATTCACTCTGCTTTTGAGAACTCCTGAGTGGGACTACTCTCAATGAGGCTTGCGTTAAGCACCAAATTTAAAAGGAACTGAATGCAAGCCCTGCTTCCGGAGGAACAACTGGAAAGGTGGGCGCGCACCAAGACTCCCAGTTGTCCCTTCGTAACTGTGGCTTTATCTGCCCCACACTTGATGTCTCAGATGTGGGGCAGGTGGCCAGTTGTGGGGAAATGTCCTTGCAAGTCAAATTAGGCCCCTTGGCAGGCCTAATTTGGCTTGCAAATCAGAGGTTCCCCATGCCAACTTTAGTAGGAGTGCAGCCCCATCTGGAAGAGATAAGGCCAATGAAGCCAAGGATATTCCCTCTCATTCTTCCCTTGAATTCAGGTCTTTAATACTGTATTCTTTTTTCTAAGAGAAACAGAACCTGTGAGTCTACAACCAGCCTAGAAAAGTTAACAAGACCTACCGGTAATTTATTTCCCCCTCTTTAATCCTGAAACATTTATACCTGATCAACAGCATGTGAATTTAAAAGCTAGCAAGTACTTGGCCAAACGGAAGAGATTTCACCTACTTTGTATTTGCGTACAGTCTTATGGAAAGCTTACAATAATTTTTAATTACAAATTTAGTTTTTACCTCCACCATTTCTCTGAATTTTTGTCTTCCTTGATAACCCCGCCACCATTTCTGAATAAAAACCATCATTTTGTTCAGATACCTGAAACAAAATACCTTGGTAAGATTTTTTCCCCCTGGAAATAGTGAAAAGTTGAACCATTTTTAAAAACCCAGTGCATGTAGCAGTCAAGCTTGACAATTAAAATTTGGAGACTTTTTATATCAATATGCATCCTAAATTTGAGGTGGCAGCTTAAATCTTGATGCTTTCATCCAAATTTTTGGAATACATGGTATCAATCTGGATTAAAAGTACGAAGTCTTGCCTGAATCATGGACCCCTTCCAATGTAACTTCTTATGGAGCCACAAAAGGAATAGGGAAGAGGATGCGAAGAGTTAACAGTTTTAAGTCAGTGTCAGCTTCTGACAAGGATAAGCTGGCAAAACTATAATCATCTTTGGCTACTTTCCACTTTAGGCTTGTCTGAACTTTGAGCCTCAGAAGAATAGTACCAAATTCCACTAGGCTGGTTTGGACATAACATTGTTGGCTTAATAAACCATAGTTTATCCAAGTGGGAGCAAGCGATGGGCCCACACTCTTCCTCTTTGTTCCTCTCTATCCTTCTTCCACTTGTACAGCAGATTCTGCACCAGATCCCTGTTACATCCAAAACAAAGAACTGCTTGGTCTGTTTTCAGATCTTGGTTAACAGCCACATTAAGCCACAGTTTCCTGTTCCAGACATAATGGTAATCTTTGGTTTGACTAAAGCTGGCATGCAGGAGAAGGGGGGGGGGATGGATGACAGTGGAAAGCACTGCCCCAGTGGTTGTTCTTGACTTAATAATTTACTGTCTATAAAGTCAGGAACATTAAGTCTGTACTAGACCATTTCATGTGGTCCTCTGCAAAGTGGAAACATTCAAATAAGGGAAAAATAACCCAGTTCTCTACACATATTCCTCAATGCACAAGCGTGCTGCACAGGGTATAGAAAGGCTTGCAAACCCACATGCTTCTCTACACGAAGCCCCAACTATTAGTGATTGCCAGGTTGTAACCTGGAAAACTTCTTGGCTTTTAAGTCTGCAGCTGCATTTGGAGATGGTGGTTTCTACCACCAAAATAAGAAGAAAATTTCAAAATAGCCGAAAGCTATTAATTTTTCTAATTTGAAAAATAAGGGGGTTCAATGTGCAAAGCAAGTTCTTAACTTCAGCGAGACTTGGCAAAGTGGTAAATAACATACAGATTTAGGGTGTAGCCAAAAGTCATTTTGCCCATAAATAAACGCTTATGATATCAGTTGGGGTGACTTCCAAGTATGCATGTCTACAATTTGGATGCAAATAAAATTACCGGATATACGCTCGGACTTTGCATCCTCGAAACCAACTCTGAATTTTTACAGCAGCATAATATTCTGTTTTTCTATATTCATCTACGCATCTGAAAACACAAGAAATGGGTTTTCACAATTTGAATTTTGGTCAGTCATACAATGACATGTAAATAAACAAATGTTATGATTCAAGAACAGAAGAAAAAACAAACAATATATTCTCTGAGTAAGATCACATTCTTTTATTAAACCTAGTAATACACTTTTGTCTTATAACTGCTGGGCAGTAAATAAAGAGTGGTGTCCAACATCCTTGCAGTCTTTCCTGATGGAGAAATGATTGCTGCCTCACAGAAAAACAATGTTAGTGCAGCTGTAATTATGGTGTATTATGTTAACTCAAAAACAAAAAAAGCAGAAAAGACAGGAAATGGGGTGGGGTTATTCCCCGAAATCATAAATATTAAAAAAATTAATCTAATGCCAATTATTATTGAATCCATATTGAACAAGATGGGGTGGGTGGGACTGTGAGTGTGTATGTTATGTTAGCCCTGCAAAGTAGCTGTAACTTTTTTTGCTGGTAAAGGAAAGAGTTTGAATACAGTAGCATATGACAACCTAGGAAAGTTATCAACCTGGTGGATTGCTTTGGGTTTTGTTTTGTTTTTGAGGGAAATGCAGTGGGGTGGTAGACTCTGAAGTTGACTGTGGTAGCAGTGCAATTAATTAAGAGGGAAAGAAGAGAGTGTGGGAACAAACAGAGAGTTTCAGTGGTGAGTGGAAAGATGTCTGGATGCCACATCTACAACTCATAATCAACCCAAGAGTAATCCTGGATTACAAGTTTCTGAGATGCCAGGTCCACCTGGGGCTTGTTGGTCTATTTATTTTATTTCTTTGAGAGATACCCATGCCTCTTGGGTAGGGGGGACATTTTTAACCCCCCCCCCCGTTTTTTAAACATTTATACCCCACCTTTCTCCCATCACTGAAATCAAGGCACAACATAGATGTGGTTCCAATTCTGGGCCTCATCAACAGGAGTATAGCACCTAGATCAAGGGAAGTAATAGTGCCACTGTATTCTGCTCTGGTCGGACCTCACCTGGAGTACTGTGTCCAGTTCTGGGCACCACAGTTCAAGAAGGACACTGACAAACTGGAACGTGTCCAGAGGAGGGCAACCAAAATGGTCAAAGGCCTGGAAACGATGCCTTATGAGGAACGGCTAAGGGAGCTGGGCATGTTTAGCCTGGAGAAGAGGAGGTTAAGGGGTGATATGATAGCCATGTTCAAATATATAAAAGGATGTCACATAGAGGAGGGAGAAAGGTTGTTTTCTGCTGCTCCAGAGAAGCGGACACGGAGCAATGGATCCAAACTACAAGAAAGAAGATTCCACCTAAACATTAGGAAGAACTTCCTGACAGTAAGAGCTGTTTGACAGTGGAATTTGCTGCCAAGGAGTGTGGTGGAGTCTCCTACTTTGGAGGTCTTTAAGCAGAGGCTTGACAACCATATGTCAGGAGTGCTCTGATGGTGTTTCCTGCTTGGCAGGGGGTTGGACTTGATGGCCCTTGTGGTCTCTTCCAACTCTATGATTCTATGATTCTATGATTCCAAGGAAGTCGCTCACTGGAGGCACTGACCAGCCCTAGACCTGCTTAGTTTTGCCAAGATGGTCACTTGTTACCTTCAAACCATAACTTGGCATCTTTCTAGGACCAGGAAGCCTTGCAAGCAAAGGGAAGCACTGTAAGAGTATTCCACTAGTGACAGGGCAGTGGCGTGAGCCCCCTTGACTGGACTTAACCATCCAGGGTCCTTTACCTTTTTTACCATGCTAGTTTGAATGGCCAGGTGCAATGTGGATAGGTCTCCCACACCTTAAACAACAGGGAGAGAGAGCTGCCCCTCTCAAAATCTTAATTTAAGCAGTTGCTAAAGGTCAGAAGCAAACCAAACCCCTCACTTTTCTTTTGCCCACCCCATGCCCCTGCTACCCCTCCCAGAAATGAAGTGGGGGGGGGGAGAGGTCTCCCTTTCGATTTTTTTGCGCAGTCAGCAACTTGTTCACCTGTGGATTTTATCCTACTGGGAGCGGAGGAAGAGAGGGAAAGGGCGGCTCCTGCTGCTGCTCCGGGGCCAAAACAAAAGAAGAAATTATCTCTCTTTCCCCCCCTTCCCCCCCCCCCAGCAGCAAACCTGGGAACTTTCCCGGGGGGGGTGTGGGAGGGAGTGGCAACTCCGGCTCCTCGGAGAGGCTGGGGAGTGCGGCGCGAGCGTGAGGGCGAGAGGAAGCTTTACCTGTTCCTAGAGTAATACTCCCCCTTGAAGAGCGGCAGCCTCTCTTGCAGCCTGGCCAGAGTGGCCATCTTCCCCCCTCCCAGCCGGCTCCCATTGATGGTGTACAAGGAGTCGGCATGGCAACTGGGCCGTACCACCCGAGACAGAGCGGGGGTTGGGGGGGTGGGGAAAGGGACAGGAGGGAATGCGCGTTAAGCCTGAGGGCGATGAGGCCGTAGAAGAAGGCAGGACGAAGCGGGTCAAGCGGTGGTCGCGGCGAGGACGAAGACGCCCCGCTGCTGCTGCTGCCGCCGCCGTTCCTGCAGCTGCTGCCGCTTCGGCGACCCCCTCCAAGGAAGGAATGGTCGGGCCCGGTTTCCTCCCAGCGCCGCGGCTGCTTCCGGGATTCCATCATGGGGGACTGAGGAAGCGCAGCAGCCCCAGAGCTGGCCCGGTGGACGGTCACCTTCCCCCGAGTCTCTGCGAAGCGGCACCCGCCTCCCCAGGGAGCGGCCGACGGCGGGCGCCGGGTACATGTTCCGGGGGGCTGAGCCCAACCCGAGCAGACCTCCGGCCGCCAGGAAGAGCTGGTGAGGGGCAGGGCTGGGGCAGGAGGAAGGGGTGGAGGAAGGAGGTGGAGGGTGAGGCCTGGCTCTAGGGAGGGAGGCGAGGGGGCGTCTTGGGGGGGGGGCTGTCGGCTGAACGGGGGTGGCTGGCTCGGGGGCTGCTCCGCTCCGCTGCTGGGCTTTGAGCAGCATCTCCGCCTTCAGAAACAGGCAGGTGAAGAAGCTGCAGCATGGACGCCCCCGTAGTGACCTGCTGGCTGCAGGGGAGTTCGCTGAAGGTTAGCAACCCCTGGCTGTGAAACGTGTGCCAACGGGCTGCAGGGTTTGGATTGGAAAAGAAATCGAGCGGCTCCCAAACTTTCCTCCCCACGAACCATTTGAACATTGCTGAGGGTCTGGGTGGACCACGTAATGCACACATATACACACACGGTTTCCTACTTGCTGTAATAATTGTTAATGCATTGTACCGGGCGCTATGTGATTATTAATTGTGTTTTTATTTCTTCCTTTATGGCTTGTGTGTTGCATTTTGTTTCAGGACACAGTAGAATTCAAACTGAAATAGATAAATTGGCATATGGCAACGACAAATGCAATGGAAGAACTCTAAAAGAGTAAAATAAAATAAAATAAAATAAAATCAGTATGTTTAACGCAATGGATGTGCCATCTCCAGTCTTCAACAGCAAATCCACAGGCACACAAGCGGGACATCCAGATGAAGCTCGCAGATTGCTGGTGGTCTGCAGGCTACAGTTGGGAAAGTGCTGCTCTAGCACACAGTCTCCATAAAGTGCAATGGTAGTGAGAATAAGGAGGCAAGCCATCTAGAGCAGACTGGGGTATTGACACTTTGGCTATCAAGATGATATTAATGGGGCTACAGGGTGCCTTTTTTCATTTTCTTATATAGCTGAGTTGGCCAGAATGTTGTCCACAGCTGGGATGATGATTCCCAGGATGATACTTGTAACTTCTGAAAACTGCACTGCAAACTGAGAATTACGTTTGTATTAATTCCCTGTAAGAGTACAAAAATAAAGTTTAAAAAGTAGTATGAAGTAATAATATATATACAATATATACAATCACTATAAAAATAAGAAACAGCACAGAAATTCATGTCACATTTGTCAATAGCTGAGAATGCTTGTAAGCCACTGGAAAAAAGCTTGCTTTCGTGTAGTCCATGGTAAATAGAACCAAGGAGTGAGAGCTTATGGCCTGGTATTGTGGAGGCAGAAATATGCAAAAGGGTGGAGGGAGGGAAGTAGCAGGTACAGTATATAGAGCCAACAATGACAGTATATGATGTTTACATGAAGAAGCACTTGGTTCTGGAGTGAAGCGGCTAATAAAAATTGGTCATTGCCATATGCCAATTTAACCCTAGCCCCCTCCCGTCTAAACAGCTAATATGAAAATGAATGAACATTTGTACCTATTGGAAGAGGATAAAGCCACCTCCATCCTCTAGCAAGCTGTCTCTCACATCAGTGATATAGGAAATAATAGTGCTTACTTTTCTCATGGCTATGAAGGTTGAGGGCACAGATGTTAAGGACAGGGACACATTTTAAACAGCTTAAATGGTGAGTAAAGTTTGCATGTTTGCATGGCGTAGAGAAAATGAATACAGTTGTCTTCCTCTCATAACACTTAAGCTTGTGGACATGCAATGAAGCTTACTGTTGAAAGATTCAGGACAGATAAAATAAAGGACCTCTTCATTCAGCACATAGTTAAACTATGGAACTTATTCGCACAGGAGGAAGTATTCGCTACCAATTTGAAGTTTTTAAATAGGAAGCAATAGAGGGCAAAGCTATCAATGGCTACTAGCCACAATGGCAATGTTTTACCTCCACTGTCAGAGGTATCATGTCTCTGAATACCAGTTACTGGGAATCACAGATGAGCATAGTACAGTTACACTCAAGGGGATG
The DNA here is from genome assembly GCF_964188305.1 of Podarcis bocagei. NCBI lineage: Eukaryota > Metazoa > Chordata > Lepidosauria > Squamata > Lacertidae > Podarcis > Podarcis bocagei. The sequence goes on from NC_138127.1 coordinate 81,584,017, forward strand.
TCCAGCTTGCAGCATCCTACAGCTGTCTGGCTGGCCACTTAAAACAGGATGCTGGCCTAGATGAGCCATTGGCCTGATCCAACAGTCTCTCTTATGTGAAGATGCCTTTGTACCATCTGCTGCTCCAGCACTTCATATGGGGAAAATGTATATATTTTCTGAACAAGAGATCATATTTATTGGTTGATAGTATACATTACTGTATATTGCTTTACACCTAATAGTGCAATTGTACAACCTAGAAGTAAAATCTAAATCCTTTGGTCATGCCACCCACAGGCACTTGCCAAGAAAGAAGAGAGAGCTTTCTGTTTGGCTCTCCATAAACATACAGGCAGCATCACTTGATGACTAAGAATTCCCATGCACGCATTTTGAAAGTCAAGTACATTTGACCAAAGTGAGATTGGCTTCTCATTGTTATGATCAAGTTGCGTAAACATGCACAGGATTGAGGTTTCCATAAACAAAGGCTTGTGATACTGGGCAAAATAGTATTGAGATATGTAAAGTAACATAACTGTCTATTATGTTTTGAGTAGTAGAGTACAGTGGTGCCCCGCAAGATGAATGCCTCGCAAGACGGAAAACTCGCTAGACGAAAGAGTTTTCCGTTTTGGAGGTGCTTCGCAAAACGAATTTCCTATGGGCTTGCTTCGCAAGACGACAATGTCTTGCGAGTTCCTGCTGGTTTTTTCCCCTTCCCCCCCTTTTTCTAAGCCGCTAAGCCACTTATCAGCTGATCCGATCAGCAGATAAGCCGCTAAAAGCCACTAATAGGGCTAATCCGCTAATCCGTCAATGGGCTTGCTTCGCAAGACGAAAAAACCGCTAGACGAAGAGAATCACAGAACGGATTCTTTTCGTCTTGCGAGGCACCACTGTAATACATATTTGTAATTTGAGAACTAACATGTTCTAGAGCAGAGGTTGGCAAGGTTTACCTTGCATGGGCCTGTTCACTCCAGCAGAGATCCCTCTGTGGGCTGGATTGTGTGCACGCGTGAACACCCACGATTTCCAGCGTTGGCGTCTGCTCAGACACAATTTCCGGTATCGGCATCTCAACAGACGCGATTTCCGACATCGGTGCAGACATGATTTCCAGAGCTGTGGAAGCGAGTCTCCACACCGTGTTGCATCAGTTTAGTGCAGCACGGGGATTCGCTGAGCGGGCGGCTCGGTTCGGGGGTGGCTTGTGGGCTGGTTAAACAACCCCCGTGGGCCACTGGGCCTTAGGTTGCCGACCCCTGTTCTAGAGATCAGGTAGCTGAAGGGGTAAAAGGACAAGTTCAGCCATGGACTCAGTGGATAATCCTAGTGAAACACAGGATAACATCTCCTGGATCCAGCACCTTTTATGAGTTACTAGTTATCGGATCAAGTAGGAAAGCTAATGAAAATAAACTCAATATGTATTCTGTCATTTATAATGCTTAAACCCATGTCTCCCCTCTGGTATTTTTAGACACATTTAGGAGGTGGTCACAATTTAGCTACGTTGTTAACAGGTCTACTTTTTGCATTTCATTTGCATCTGATTTCTGTTTATAATCCCACCATGTGTATATATACTTGCAACTGAGAATTATACTTCATGCATCTGATGAAATTGACTATGCCATAATAGATGTGTTAGTCCTTAAAATGCTACAAACTCATTTTAAACAGGGTTATCTTTTAAAAAGGACATTAATTGATATTAAAACATAGATACAGTAAGCAAATCTACCATATTTTTCCATGTATAAGATCGCCTCTAATTTTTTTGACCCCAAAATAAGAACATGCACAATGCACTATCTGTGTATAAGACGAACCCTTATTTTAAACTTCAAAAATTTAGGAAAAAATTTAGTCTTATGCATGGAAAAATATGGTATTTACTTTTAAAAAAATACCTGGCTGTTATTTGCCCTGGATTGCCAGTCTTCAGTTCTATGCACAGTAACCCCACCAGATTCAGGAAGATTTAAGCGTACATACTGTATTGGCCTGAATATAAGCGGCACTCAAATATGAGGACAAGGGACTACGCACGGGGCGAGCACCGCTTTGCTGTGCTCCTGGCGCTGTTTGCCCCACGCTTCTGGCTGAATACCGTAAGGTCGCAAATATAAGCCACACTTCAACTTTTCACAGTCGGAATTTGGGGGGAAAGTGAGGGTTTTATTCAGGCCAATACGGTAACTGGGTTTAAGATTACAACCTTAAACAGCGTTACAGTGTGATTGCTTCAAACTATATTGCTTCTAGTAGTGCGTAGAGAGGTCAGCATTTAGTAAACTTTATTGTTATAGCTGAATGTAAAGGTCACTGCAGGCAAACTACAATTTCTTTAGCTTAATGTCTTCTTTGAAACAAGAAGTAGATTTTATCACTAGCTGAGGGGCGTTGCTGTAATTGTCTTTGCTATGCGATGTAAAACACTGAATGTGAGATATTAAATGCCTGAGAGAAGTTCAGTAGGTACAACTCATACTGTCATAACACTTAAATATTTGTTTTGCTAATAATACAAGTTGCAATTTTTGAATGCTGCTTGCATGGGTTTAATTTTCTGTTTAAATATATCATAATTTCTGAAATAAGGCAAATAGATGCCTACTTAAGGTGGCTTAGTGGGAAAATACAGTAGAGATGTACTTTGTTCTACATTTTAGGAAAAGAACAAGTAAAGGAACTGAAAACTTAGTCTCTGGTGAATGTTTACAAGTGTCTTCATAACTACTTTCAGTAACAGTTTCTTCAGATATCACCCTCCTTTGCAATATGCATCCTTATGATGTTTTTCTTTTGACTGCACAATGTTAGTGTGGTATAAGTTTCTTCTTCTTGTACAGAGGGAGAAGGCAATCTAAGTGGTTCCTGTACCTACAATAAAATGTTTTCTAGGGGGGCACCTTAAAATACTATCTTCAGAGATAGACTAGAAAGAACAAAATGGAATGGAATAATTTGCTTCTTGTCCTATCTTTAAGATCCATGTGCCTCACTTTAAAATCAAATGCTGCCATTACATTCAGATTCTTGGACGTATATATTAGAACTGATGAATAAGGCTATACTTCAATCCTGGTACTGCATTACCTGAAAATATTTTTCAATTCATACAGATTTTCCATCATAGATACGTAACTTAATTCAGTATGCTGATATTTCTAAATTGTAACCGAACCATGCTGCTCTTCAGTTTTTCTTGGTTACACCACTCAGATACTGAGCAGTAATTCTGCAAAACATTAGACTATTGGCTTAGATGTTAGCCACTGTTTCTTGATGCCAAAAAACTTTTCCTCAGTTGGACAACTTGTGCAGCAAACAGTATCATGAATCTCTTCCCACATCACTTACTAAAGTTTCTATGGGGGCTGAAATGCTGGCAATTTGTCCAGTCCTCAAATTTTAGGTTACTTTTGCAGGTTCATTGTGAATAAATATTGTGCTGATTCATGTTGCCTGATTTCTCCCTCTTTCAATTCTCCCCTTGTGTGAATAGGAGAAATGAACCAGGAAGCCACCATTGAGATTGGCTTCTTGTGCTTTCTGAACCTGGGATCCTGATTTGTTGCTCCCTATTATACCAGGATTGCAGGTTCAGACAGCACAGGAAGCCAACCTTAATTGTGGCTTCCCTGTGATTTACTGTGAATAAACAATGTACTGGTGCATATTGCCTGATTGTTTCTCCTGCTTGCACCAGGGGAGGATTAAAGCAGAAATAAATGGACCATATGTATCAACATACTGTTCATTCACAATAAACCAGCAAGGAAGCTGCAGCTAAGCTTGGCTTCCTCTGATGTCTGAATCAGGAATCCTGGTTCATTGTTCTCTTAAACTATGGCTTGTTATTGTGGGTATAGGACTGTTATTATGATGATTATTTTACTAATAGGCGCTCTGTCAGTATGCTTTTTACTATGTTTTTATCATTCATGTTTTGTAATGTGTTTCTAATGTTATAAATTTCCTTGAGATATTTTGATAAAGGGTGGTATATAATTTGAATTATTATTGTTATTATTAGCCTATCTATCCTGCAACAAACTAGGATCCTGGCTTCCAACATCATGGGAAGCCAAGCTTCATTGTGGGTAACCAGGGCATTTCTTATTCACACCAGGGAAGGAGCCAAGAAGGTGTCATTGGAATGCACACATAAGCATTGTTTTCATAACAAACAACAATAATGCAGTCATTGAAAAAGTGAGAAAATCAGCATAGCTTTGATTTCCAAGCTCTTCAGGTCAAAATAGCTGCAGCTGTCTCCTTCCAGATGTGTCACTTCAGAATTTCAGAGTCATTCTCATAGTGAGTCATGAAGTAGAAAGTTTTTCTCCTTAGATTCCAATTAGTCAGTAAGCAGATTTAATCAATATATTGGCAGTATAGGTGGCACTTATGTGTGCTTGTTTAAATGATTGTACCTGCATACCACATTCAGTGAGCCCACATCAAAGGAAAACTAGAATAAGGATGTTCCCTATATTTAGAACAGCACACACAAGATACTTAAAGCCCTGTTTCATGGATCAACTGCATGGGAAATGGCAGTAATTACAGACAGAAATTAAATGTTTTAACTGGCCCTAGGTACTAGGATGGGTGAAATGAAAGATGGCACAACAATAAGATAATTTCCACATCTTGGTTTTGGATCCTGTTTCTCTATGTAAGTTTGATAAGTGGCACTTGAATGTGAAATGAAAGCTATGCCTTTTAGGTGGTAGTGGTTCTAGTAGAAGAGCTTTCTTCAATTAATTTGAATTGTTTTTCAGGCAGTTCAGCAAGACTATGGAGGAACTAGTTCATGATCTGGTCTCGGCACTGGAGGAAAGTTCGGAGCAAGCAAGAGGAGGCTTTGCAGATACGGGAGACCATTCTCGCAGTGTCTCTTGTCTTCTAAAACGCCAGGCCCGAAAGCGAAGGGGGAGGAAAAGACGTTCATTTAACACCCATCACCCCTGGGAGACAGGCCACTGTTTAAGTGAAGGCTCTGATTCCAGCCTTGAGGAACCAAACAAGGATTATAGAGAAAACCATGCCAATAACAAGAAAGACCATAGCGACTCTGATGACCAGTTGTTACTTGCAAAACGCAGGCCGACGTCAAATTTAAATAACCTCAGGGGCAAACGGCCTCTATGGCATGAACCTGATTTAGCAGTTGACAATCTAGGAAATAGGACTCTGCGGAGGAGGCGAAAGGTGAAACGAATGGCAGTGGATCTACCTTCAGAAGTAACAAACACGCTGACCTTACCGCAGCAGCAGCAGCAGCAGGATAACATTAAGGATCAGGAAATGGACAATGACAACAGATCTTGCCAGCATCAAGAACTAACCAAGAGCAAAGTTAAAAAAAGGAAACTAGCAGCAAGTCGGCAAGGACCAGACATTTTGGACGAAGGAGTGGTCATTGAGAATGATGAAATCAACCAGACAAGCAAGGATAAGATGGAATATGAGGAGGAAAAGGGCTCAGATGAAAACATGAGTGACAGGTTACCTTTAACATTTCATTTAATTGCAAGTTTTTTATTTTCAATTTGGCATTTGATACATGTTTATCGCTTAGTATTTTTTCTGTGTTTCATGATCAAAACATAATGTAGCATACTACAAAAGTGTGTACAGTTTAAAATAGTTTCAAGACTTCCTGCTACTGTACTATATTAGAGCTCTTATTGTCAAAATTCTAATTATGGAATAGTTTTACTGTCTTCCAAGTGTTTTTATTCATACCACCATATGCATAACTGTTGCATTTTATCTAAATATATATGGGTGCTCTGAAGGTCAAGGGCAGTGCAATGCCGTGCTCATTTACTCATAAGTAAACCAGAGTTCAGGGATAGTTGCTCTCAAGCAAGTGTGTGCATAGGCTTGCTAGCCTTACTAACTTCAGTCATTATGATTTTTTTTTTACTGTGTTTCATGGGTTGTGAACACTCATATTAAAAGTGAACACTCATATGTTCAGTAGTTAGAATGAGCAAATAATAATTACAGGAAAAATATGCAAATTTAGATAAGTAATGTACATTGTAAAAATTGTACATGGGTAAAAATTCAGTTTTTTCCTTTTGCAGAACACTTTTTTGCACAATTTTGATTTTGTTAGCTTTAAACACAAAACCCTCTTTTTCTCTTTCAAATAGGACATTTTGCGAAATCAGATAAACATTTAGAATCTAGGGAAGTATTTTAAAACTAATTTGATCCCTTGGTGCCACAAGGTCTTGGGAAACATGTTGAAATGTTCTTCCCATCTAATTTCCACTTACACAACATTGGATGGCAAGTTCTAGGTCATGTGTTTTGTTTTTGCGGTGGTTTATTTTGCCCTTCTACTCTGTTCCCTTTGTAAGCATTAACTCCATTCTGCATTCATGGTTACACTTGTTTAAGACAAAATGAGTAATCTTAGTACCCAGCCATACAGGTTGCCACTCTGCTCCTAGGTGAAGATACTGTAGGGTGCTGTTTTCCCCTTTCTTCTAGGAGGCCATAAGTTGTCCAAGAAGCCTACATTTTCAGGAGCTTTTGTATTTGCTGAAATTGCAGTAAACTAATTGGTGATGAGGCAGGGAATGGGGTTTAGTACATTATTGGTACTCCATAAATATGAATTACAGTCTGGAGAACAGAGTCATGCAATGGTCAAATATTGTCAAGGAAGTAGGTTTATAATTTGTCTACACTTAATGGTAGCTGACCTCCCTTAGGGACAAGGTGCCGGGTGGCATGATAAAATCTAAATATTATAATTTACCATTTGTATTTTACATTTTTGTTTCATATTTCTTGTTAACCTGCCTATTGCCTCCAGTATCAGTATCAGTACGAGTTTTTGAAGAACACAAGCAGGAAAGTGCCTTTGCCCTTAAATCCTACTAGTGGGCTTCCCATAGGCCCACTATATGACCACTGTGAGAATGAATGAACAAGGACTAGATGGGTCTAGGTCTCAACCAGCAGGACTCTTTATATGTTCTCAGTATATTAATACTTGATATACATTATAGTCCCCTTCCCTTCAACTGCTAGTTTGCCCTGCTGAATGTTTATACAGAGAGTACAGACCTCCGATTCAACGTATTTAATGGAGAAAGTATTACCAAATTCTGCTAGATGTTACAGTGTTAACTGAATGTTTTTGAAGCAGGGCTTTCTCATTGAGTAGCTGGTTTTATTTATTTGTTAAGAGATTTCTATACTCTTAGAGTGGTTTACATTAAAATAATATAAAACACAATAAGCAACAATGTTAAATTAATAAATAACATAAATAGCAGTATCATAAATATAACTTAGCCCATCAGCTTCTAAAAGCTTGACAAAAAAGGTGTGTTTTTGCCTGGCATCTAAAAGACTAAAAAGTTGGGACAAGCCTCACTTCATTGGAGAGGTTATTCCACAGACACAGAGCTACCACCAAAATGACTTTTCCTCCGCCCCCCACACTATTCACCCCACACTAGTCGCCAGAAGAACCTCTTTGACTGATCTTAATGCACATCCATGTTAATATGGCAGAAGATGTTCTGTCTTCTATCTGGGTCCCAGACCATTCATGGTTCTAAATGTCAGCATAAGAACTTTGAATTGGGCCTCGAAGATGACTGTCAAACCAATGCAGCTGTTTTAGAATAGGAGTTATATGCTGCCTCTATTAATTCCCTGGCTGCCACATTCTTCATTACTTCTGGATCATCTTTAAAGGCAGCCCCATGCAAAGCACATTACAGTAGCCTATCCTGGAAGTTACCAGAGCATGGATAACTGTAGGTAGTCTAACCCTGTTTAGAAAAATGTCAGCATTCCTCATAGCTGTCAACTTACAGATTTGAAAATAAGGGACCAGCAGCCTTGAAAATAAGGGACCAGCAGCCGAAATAAGGGACCTGCAGCCTCACCTGTTCCAGGCACTCCAGTCTTCCTGTCCTCCTGCAGTCTGGTCAAACTCATGCTGGTAACTTCGGGAACACTGTCCAACCAACTTTGTAACCAGAGGTTCAACTGAATAGAATCTGAATCACATGCACCACAAGGCCTATACAGCCTCAACTTAAGATGGCTCCCCGGCCTGGCTTTGCACTGCAAAGTTTGCAGCAGCACGTGCAACAAAATGGCATCCAGCATCCAAAACCCCCCTCAGCTTGCATTAACTAGCCACACACAAGGCATGCAAGCTCCACCCCCCACTCATTCTTAGACTTCTTATTGGGTGAGCAACACAGCCAAGCAACACAGTTGGCCAGCAGGGAGGGAGGGAGAGGAGCTGCTTCCTTTGAAATTTAAGGGACATCATTTAAGGGACATCCATCAGTAAGGGACAGCAGCGGGACATGGTGCTGGAATAAGGGACTGTCCCTTCAAATAAGGGACACTTGACAGCTATGATTCCTAGCCACTGAGTACACCTGGGTGTAAAATGACAGTGATGGTTATAAGAGCACCACCAACTCTTTAAAAACAAAACAAAAACCAGAAAAACCCTACAAACCTGCTTTTTCAAGGAGAGGGCAGCCCCATCCAGATCTGGGTGTTCGCCAAATTCCATATCTGGGATCCACTCAACTACAGAACCTTTGTCTTATCTAGATTCGGCTATAGGTTAACATCTGCTGCCTCAATTACACACAGAAAGCAGAGAGTCAGTTCCACTGTTACAACATATCTCTGTGATCCCATCGCCCTATACTTAACAAGGAAAACTGTTGTATTTGCCTCCGTGAAGCTTTTAAATGCTCAAGGACAACCACAAATAGAGAACATTGCATTGGTCAATCCTTGAGGATTATGAAAGTGGCATGGGGTTAGTCCTTTTCTGCATATGAGTGAAGTCAGTAGACTGGAAGAAACCACGATTCATAGCTGCTCACAGCTGCCACCAAATTGCAAGTTGAAAATGTTTGAAAACTGCCTTCGCAGCAAATTTGTACATGGCTTCTTCCATGATGCTCATAGCTGCAAATACACATCTGTGCATAAACATTTTTTAACATGGATAGACAAGACGTTTGAATGACGCATATGAAACAGCTGTCAGCTGGAAGTTAACATTTCTTTTTGCCATTAGAATCACATGGATCCTGGGGGCGGGGGGGTTTTCAGGGTGACATTTACTTTATTTTAATAGGTTGTTGTAGTGTAAGCGTTTGTTCTTCTAAATAATAGAATTCTGGTGAATCTTTATGCAGTGCATCTTTCAGAATATTTGTAAATGTTGGAAAAAAAGTCTTGCCCCTTGTGTTTCGTGTGTTGAAGAACAGATCAGAATGGTTTTGCCTGAGATCCCACCACCACCGCTTTTATTTTATTTTTTAACTGAACAGCGGTATTCGGGATCAAGCTGAATTGCACAGCATAAGAAAGGAGCAGTGAGCATTTGATGGAAACAGATAATAAAATGCATCAATTGTGTCAGCACCTCATTGCAGTCACATCTGGCTTACTGTCAGGGTCCCATTAGATTCCTGTGGTTTTATGTGCCAAAAATAATGTTCTGTAGTTAATGGAACTGGGATATTTGCAGTTTGATATTTTTTTTTTTTTAAAAAACAACATCTTATTTTCTTTTAGATTTTGTGAAGGCTTAAGTTTCATCTGAGTGCAATCTTGTCTCTTTAAAATTTTATGACTGAGATATCAATTGCACTTTTGATCTGTTTCTTTCTCTCTGTTATTACAGTGAATCCAGCAGCCTGAGCAGTAGTGATGCTGGTTTGTTTACCAATGATGAGGGAAGACAAGGTACTGAAACAGTGCATTTTTTTTGTTTTTGAAATTGGATCAGACTCAGTTCTGTAAAACACTGAACATTATTTCACAATTGGTTGGTTTATATCCCAGTATTTTTAATCTTCCTGTAGGAAGTTTGGGGTTTAGTTCTTGCAGATTTTAAAAACGTAAAACTATTTATCAATTTAATAGTGCAACCTCTCTAATTTTAGACATTAATCTTGTGAATGAACTGTGATTTTCTTATCACATTTTGTGTAAAGCAAAAAAGATTGTGGAGACAGGACTTTTTTGAGGCATCTTATAACAATTGTTATGTACTGCTTTCTTATTCTCTTAGGCACGTTGCTACGGCAGCATACACAGTTCAGGATAAGGGTTCAAATGCCTATATAAGGGCATGATTGATCCTCTGTTATTGGGACTTGGTCCTGGGTGCACCACCATCACAGCTGCTGAAGCTGGTGCTACTGCACGTACAACTTTCAACTCTTATATGTGTCCCCACTACATAAGGAGCTAGTGAGCCCCATGTATTTAGGGCTAGTCATTTTGACTGGTCAAAGAATTGTCAAACATTTTAAATCATGAATTCGTTAAAACTGTTGAGAGGGTGAAGTATGTTAATAATAAAAAAATGTGTTGATTAACTCTTCTGAAGTAAAATATTCCAATCAATTTGGTAGAGGTCATAACTTGGTGGTCATGCAGGTTCCAGGTTCTATGCCCTACATCTCTGGCTAAGAAACTCAGGTATCAGGGATCAGTTCCCCTTCATCAGAGTAGGCAGAATGAGGCTAGGTAGACAACGTCATATGTTCAATTGTGTGTCACCAATAGTCAAGAAATCAAGCTGTTCTTCGGGGCTTTTATTTGGACTCCCAAGTACAGGCCAAACAATTCCAAATAATTCCAAATTTTGCTCAAAGTGAAATTAAATTTAAAAAATGTATATAGTAATTATTTAACAAGCTGGTTTTTAAATATTGTCATTCAGCATAATGGGGTACCTTCCCCTAAATCAGGCACAGGCAAACTCAGCCCTCCAGATGTTTTGGGACTACAACTCCCATCATCCCTGACCACTGGTCCTGTTAGCTAGGGATTATGGGAGTTGTAGTCCGAAAACATGATAGAATGATCTCGATACGAATCCAAGGCAGACCTTTTAACATCACAGTAATCCAAGTGTATGCACCAACTACTGGTGCTGAAGAAACTGAAATTGACCAATTCTATGAAGACTTACAAGACCTTATAGAAGTGACACCAAAGAAGGATGTTCTGCTCATTATAGGTGATTGGAATGCTAAAGTAGGGAATCAAGAGATAAAAGGAACAACTGGCAAGTTTGGCCTTGGAGATCAAAACGAAGCAGGGCAAAGGCTAATAGAGTTCTGCCAAGAGAACAAGTTGGTCATCACAAACACGCTTTTCCAACAACACAAGAGACGACTCTACACATGGACATCCCCAGATGGGCATCATCGAAATCAGATTGATTATATTCTCTGCAGCCAAAGATGGAGAAGCTCTATACAGTCAGCAAAAACAAGACCTGGAGCTGACTGTGGCTCAGATCATCAGCGTCTTATAGCAAAATTCAAGCTTAAACTGAAGAAAGTAGGAAAAACCACTGGACAGGTAAGATACAATCTAAACCAAATCCCTTATGAATACACAGTGGAAGTGAGGAACAGGTTTAAGGATTTAGATTTGCTGGACAGAGTGCCTGAAGAACTATGGGTGGAGGCTCGCAACATTATACAGGAGGCAGCAACTAAAACCATCCCAATGAAAAAGAAATGCAAGAAAGCAAAGTGGCTGTCCAACGAGGCCTTACAAATAGCGGAGGAGAGAAGGCAAGCAAAATGCGAGGGAGATAATGAAAGATACAAGAAATTGAATGCAGATTTCCAAAGAATAGCAAGGAGAGACAAGAATGCCTTCTTAAACGAGCAATGCAAAGAAATAGAGGAAAGCAACAGAATGGGAAGAACCAGAGATCTGTTCAAGAAAATCGGAAATATGAAAGGAACATTTCGTACAAAGATTACCATAATAAAGGACAAAAGTGGTAAAGACCTAACTGAAGCAGAAGACATCAAGAAGAGGTGGCAAGAATACACAGAGGAATTATACCAGAAAGATATGGATGTCTCGTACACCCCAGGTAGTGTGGTTGCTGACCTTGAGCCAGACATCCTGGAGAGTGAAGTCAAATGGGCCTTAGAAAGCACTGCAAATAACAAGGCCAGTGGAAGTGATGGTATTCCAGCTGAACTGTTTAAAATTTTAAAAGATGATGCTGTTAAGGTGCTACACTCAATATGCCAGCAAGTTTGGAAAACTCAGCAGTGGCCAGAGGATTGGAGAAGATCAGTCTACATCCCAATCCCAAAGAAAGGCAGTGCCAAAGAATGCTCCAACTACCGCACAATTGCACTCATTTCACACGCTAGCAAGGTTATGCTTAACATTCTACAAGGAAGGCTCAAGCAGTATGTGGACCGAGAACTCCCAGAAGTGCAAGCTGGATTTAGAAGAGGCAGAGGAACCAGAGACCAAATTGCAAACATGCGCTGGATTATGGAGAAAGCTAGAGAGTTCCAGAAAGACATCTACTTCTGCTTCATTGACTATGCAAAAGCCTTTGACTGTGTTGACCACAGCAAACTATGGCAAGTTCTTAAAGAAATGGGAGTGCCTGATCACCTCATCTGTCTCCTGAGAAATCTCTATGTGGGACAAGAAGCTACAGTTAGAACTGGATATGGAACAACCGATTGGTTCCAAATTGGGAAAGGAGTACGGCAAGGCTGTATATTGTCTCCCTGCTTATTTAACTTATATGCAGAACTCATCATGCGAAAGGCTGGGCTGGATGAATCCCAAGCCGGAATTAAGATTGCCGGAAGAAATATCAACAACCTCAGATATGCAGATGACACAACCTTGATGGCAGAAAGTGAAGAGGAATTAAAGAACCTTTTAATGAGGGTGAAAGAGGAGAGCGCAAAATATGGTCTGAAGCTCAACATCAAAAAAACGAAGATCATGGCCACTGGGCCCATCACCTCCTGGCAAATAGAAGGGGAAGAAATGGAGGCAGTGAGAGATTTTACTTTCTTGGGCTCCATGATCAGTGCAGATGGTGACAGCAGTCACGAAATTAAAAGACGCCTGCTCCTTGGGAGAAAGGCGATGGCAAACCTAGACAACATCTTAAAAAGCAGAGACATCACCTTGCCAACAAAAGTCCGTATAGTAAAAGCCATGGTTTTCCCAGTAGTGATGTATGGAAGTGAGAGCTGGACCATAAAGAAGGCTGATCGCCGAAGAATTGATGCTTTTGAATTATGGTGCTGGAGGAGACTCTTGAGAGTCCCATGGACTGCAAGAAGATCAAACCTCTCCATTCTTAAGGAAATCAGCCCTGAGTGCTCACTGGAAGGACAGATCGTGAAGCTGAGGCTCCAATACTTTGGCCACCTCATGAGAAGAGAAGACTCCCTGGAAAAGACCCTGATGTTGGGAAAGATGGAGGGCACAAGGAGAAGGGGACGACAGAGAATGAGATGGTTGGATGGTGTTCTTGAAGCTACCAGCATGAGTTTGATCAAACTGCGGGAGGCAGTGGAGGACAGAAGTGCCTGGCGTGCTCTGGTCCATGGGGTCACGAAGAGTCGGACACGACTAAACGACTAAACAACAACAGTCCGAAAACATCTGGAGGGCCAAGTTTGCCTATGCCTGCCCTAAATGTACTCATGGTTTTGCAGACACATTGCAGAACTAAGGAGTAGAGCCCTTATTCTTGCTTTTCCTGTTTGAAAACATTATATTTCAACTGAAATGACTGACTGAATGAAGGACATTCTTGGGCTCATGAGATATTTGACTGATCAGTTAGTGTTTCCCAATCCTAGCATGTATAGGGTGACACTTGCACTGGCATAGGGTAAACCATTCTTGTTGCCACAATAAGGCAAAAAGGTTAAACCTATTGTTTTCAGGAAGTTGATACAGTAGACCTTTTGAATGTTCTTGAAACGGAACAAGGTAAAGGAACATTTGCATTGTTTCCTGTATTAAACATTCCATGCAAAATTCTTTCAGAATGTATAAAAAAGATGATTTCATATCTTTGAAAAGTGTGATTTGGGGAATGAGCAACATTACATAAAAAACTGTTTCTGAACTACAGGCCTGATATAAATGTTGCATTCTATTTTTATAGAAGCATTTGGGAATTTGTTAAGTAAAGGGTAAAGGGACCCCTGACCATTAGGTCCAGTCATGACCGACTCTGGGGTTGCGGCGCTCATCTCACTTTATTGGCCGAGGGAGCCGGCGTTTGTCTGCAGACAGCTTCTGGGTCATGTGGCCAGCATAACTAAGCCACTTCTGGCGAACCAGAGCAGCGCACGGAAACGCCGTTTACCTTCCCGCTGGAGTGGTACCTATTTATCTACTTGCACTTTGACGTGCTTTCGAACTGCTAGGTGGGCAGGAGAATTTGTTAGTCCAGTTTAAAAAGCCTTACTTAGCAGTTGAAATGCAGCAACTCTCTTATTTCACACAACAGAATACAGGATATGTCCGCATCTTACACTATTAATTTCCCATGGGCTAAAGGGCCAAATCCCAAGTGTGGTCTCCTTGATCTAGGAATACTGTGCTGAAGTAAGTAATTGGGATTTGTGTCTTTAGTTAAGGTTAGTGAAGATGTAGTATTGGTCAGTCTATTGAACTGTGGTTAAGAGACTGTGTGCTCCCTTTCCGATCCCCTCTTTTCCATTCTTGAGTGTGAATGTTAACCACTATTTCCTCTTAACCCTTGATCATTAGAAAATGGAGTGTATCAGTTCAATTTTGGGGTCAGATACTGGAAAGCTATGCAAATAAAATAACTGATGAAAAGCATGACACCACTTGCAAGCAATAATAATAATGCCTGATTGAGAACTTTCCTTTTCCAGCAAAACAATACAGTTGCACATAAGTCAGCTCTAAGTTGCTTGGATGCAAAGTGTTTTTGGGTTATTCTCATCAGCACATTCAGCAAATACCTTTCTGTGAAAAGGAAAAAGTGATCATCTGAAGGTCCTTGATTGAAAATTGCTGTTATGTCTTGCCACCTGTTGAGATTAGGATTCAGGCTGTTTGCTAACATCTGCATATGCAGTAGGGACCCAGAGTTTTGTCTCATACTCAAAATAGACCCATTGAAATCAATTGGCTTAAGTTAGTTAGTCCATTGATTTCATATAACTTGGTTGGATGCAACCTTTGGTGACCCCAAACGTTGAATTAGTAGTGTATACTGCATTAAATGATAGCTATAATTGTTTATTTAAATAAAAAAACAGATTTAGAAAACTAAGGTTCGTACAGGCCTTCTATAAACTTCTAATATACAGGAAAGTGAGTAGTTTATTATAAACATAGTTAAATACTACATAATAAGTTTTGCTCAATGAACATAGATAAGCTGCATACCACTCAGTTTGTTTTGTTGTTTGTGCTCCTTTTTCACAAGAAATGGAAGGAGCAAGTTGTTGGCTAAACATCTATAGAACACAAAGAGGAATTAAAGAATTTAAACACCATTTTGTGGGGTACTACAATCTGTAGCTTGTTATGTGTATGGCTTTCCAGTTTTCTGAATCAAACCAATAGAGAGAATTGCCTACCCACAGAGCAGTAGAAAGGAAAACATAATTTTGTTGCTTTACGTAGTGCAGAATGGGGCTGAAACACCACATGGAAATTCATGCCTCTTTAAGGTTGAGGGATACCTAGAGCATAGTTGTGGAAAACAAAGGTTCTGAATTTCTAGTGCTCTTGGGGTACATTTGATCCCCCCCCCCATTTACAGATGCTTAAACAGGGTTTGAATATCCCTAATGGGGAAACTCTTCCTGCTCTGCTCTGCTGTTACATATCTGGTTGACCAAGTGTGCCCTTCTATCAGTAATGCACTGTAGTGCACCTTCAATAGTATATGGAGGGACAACGGATTTGGAGTGCTCCAAATCACACTGTTCCAGCCAGCCATTCCCTATGTTCTCCATTTCCCCACTTCTCTGTTTTTCTTGTGTCCCCCTCCCCCAACAGCAAGCAGAATTCGATCACAAGAGCTCTTTCCCCTATTGTGGTTTCTAGACTGCTTTGGACCCCTCCTCCTTTTAAAAGCTTTTTTTATCTAAATGGTTTTATTTCTTTTTGGTACTTCTACGCCAGCTGATACCTCCCTCTCATGTGTGTAAGGTGCTATTTGTTCTACATAAGAAACAGCACTTGGAGAATGAGTTTGCTGTTGGTGTATAGACTGTTGTACACTACTGTTCTCTCTTCTGGTGATTTGTTAAAGGCTAGGGTCATGGGCATCTTTACCTAGAATTAAGTCTGGAGGACTAAGTCTTGGAATCACTGCAGACAATCTCAAGGGCAAGGCTGGGTCAGACTAAGGTAAATACTACAGTTTAATTCTGACCTTTGCTCAGAATAGTATTGGGGCTTTGGGCTGCCATTGCTAGCATGTATTAGTCTTAGTCTAAACAGTACAGTATTCATTAGTATACTCTGTTGCTCTGGATTATCTACCTAACCGTCAAATTATTTGGATTACACTCCTTATTTGAAAGGCAGCGTGAACAATTTTCAAGCATGAGAATAGTTCCAACTTATTATGAAACAATGCTATCGGCCGATTTCTGCTGATCATTCTTAAAAGTTTGTGTAATAAATACCTAGTTCAGCCTCCATCAAAATGGTGCCCTCCGGGTGTTTTGGACTACAGCTCCCATGAGGCCCAGCCAGTACCAGCTAAGGCAAATGGGAATTGTAGTCCAACACATCTGGAGAGCACCAGATGGGAAGGCTAGTCTCGTACCAACAATTTGCTGATTGCTGTGCCATCTCCTTTATTTGGTGCCTAAGTATTTAACAGTTCAAAACTGTTCATAATGCAGGACAATTCATCCTCAGCTTGCTTGACTTCCTTGAGATATCAAATGCAAGCACTGATATCTTTATCTATGTGAAACCTACCTTACCCCATGGCTTAGATTTAAAGGAAGAGGATCAGAGTGCACCTGAATTACTGTTCTCTTCTCTTGGTGTGCTTGAGCAAAGCTTGTGGAGGTATCTTGCCTGGGCAGCTGCGTCCCTCCTCTTGTGTGCATCCTTCTCACATGTTGTGTGCATGTTTCCTTCCATCACCTAAGTTCACAGTCACAGTCACATATATATTTGTTTCCATTTGATTGGTTTTCTCAAACGTTAATAAACATTTTTTTAAAAAAGAGCATCACAAGACTTTCAAGTTCTATAGGACATCCCTTTAATCACGATAGACAGGCTAACACTCCTTTCTATCACAGTGACCTGAGGACACAACCTGTTGCCATCATCCAGGTAACGTAGCCACTCTACAGTAGGCTGCAGATCCATAATGTCTTTTCTGACATCACAAACCAGTTGTACTTCAGCAACCATCATTCCTATACAGAAAGTAAAGCATGACTCTGGATAAAATCAAAGTGACATGAGCATAGATGCATACAAGAGTTTCAGATGTTGATTTAGCAAAGTGCATAATTTTGTTTTACTTTTGATTTTTTTAGTTTCTAAGAGTCATTAAAATATCCCTGGACTCTTGATGTTTCCTGTGGTACTGTCATCTTTCATTTAAAAACAACTTTTTCAAAACTTATTTCTTAATGAACTTAATCAGATTAATTTGATTTGGTCACATCTGTTCCTGATTGTTTCCCCCATTTATATACCATACAAATCATGAAATTAAGCTAATTATATACCATTATCAACTGCAAAGAACTGTTTTCACAGTTTTATTCTCTTTAATTCCCTGCAGGAGATTAAGGCTTGTTTTTGCTAGTGTTGGGAATGCAGTAACTTAAATGGATTTCCCTGCCGTTATCACCAAAATATTAGCTAGTTTATTATTTTTCACAATTTCTAAATTGGTTCTAAAACATTGCATTTTATACCCCTTTTTTGGTGGCAGTACTAGTCATGCTAGTAAATGCCATGTTCCAAGCACTACAGTAACAACTATGGCAGGCTTCCTCAACCTCGGCCCTCCAAATGTTTTGAGACTACAATTCCCCTCATCCCTGACCACTGAGGAAGCCTGAACTATAGCATAGCAATAAAGGAGATACTGATTCTCATTAGGATTGGGCTTCTTTGGATAATAAACCTCAATCTCTCTTTTCTTAATGTAAGGTGTTTGTTATCACAGGTGACGATGAGCAGAGTGACTGGTTCCATGAAAGTGAACCTGGAGGTGCATGTGGGATCACTGGGATCATTCCCTGGTGGGAAAAAGAAGACTCTGCAGAACTGGAAAAAGAGTTGCCTGATCCAGTCTTTGAAAGTATCTTAACAGGCAGTTTCCCTCTGATGTCCCACTCAGGCAAGAGAGGTCAGCAACGTTTTAAGTGATCAAATTACACATTTTGAAATTGTTACCCTTAAGAGATGACACTGGATTGTTAAGGGCACTAGGGGTTGTGGTCAGAATGTCTTACCTGCGTGTTTGTTTTTATGCACCCTAAAGCTTTAAAGATTAATTTCTAGCTGGAGGATTGTAATTGCTGGAAAAGTGGCCATTCCTGCTGAGTAGCTTCTTTGTAATTCTCAGGATAACTCACAAATGTATCGTTTTAAAGGCATTTTGGTGATCGTAAAAATTATCTATGGCTGTATGCATGCTAGCTTTTCCGAGATTCGTAGGTGGTACGACCTACATTGCTCATGTTCTGTCTCTATTTTTCCTCATCATGGTATTCCATGATAGTTTTGCAGGTTTTGATGCTCTTCAATCCGTAATGGGGGGAAACTTAAAACGCTCCAAACAATACAATTAACAGTACGATCTTTTCATATTTTGGAGTTACTTTTTTGTGTGTATCTGTTGGATGCCATCACTTGCATCCTGCCCTTTACCTGCAAAATACATTTTAATAAAATAAAAAATGTTAGTGACTTATTCAGTACTCTGTGAGCATAAAGGATAGCAGGTGTAAGACCAACCAACAGCCATTAAAATATCTCAGACAAGGAGACAGGATCTTCATTTCTTGGATTCTCCCTTAACAATTGCAAATGTATTAGTGTTGTGCACGTTTAAGCTGAGCTGAAATTTTGTTTTGTAGATTTCCAGACAAGGTTTAGTCACCTTCATGGAATGCCAGCAAGGAACATCAAAAAGGCTGCTGGGAATCTGACCACAATGGTAGGCTGGTTCCCATCATTTACAATGAACTGCATTTCCTCAATAAATTGCAACATTTTAAAAATAACTACTGGTTGTGCATATGTGAAAATAATTTTCTTACAGGGTGCAAATCAAGGGGTGAGACTTCGTTCTTCTGACGTTTTTAATAGTTGGGCTCTCCTTTCAGAACGGTATCAGTTTGTTGAACACAACTTGAAGGTCAAACTGACAGTATTAAGTATAGTCTAGAGAAGTTCTCTGTGTTAAACTGATCTGCTTATCTTTTAATTCTGGAAACACTTCCTTAAATATTTTACCTCAAAGTCATTATTGATATAATATGTAGAATTTGGTTTAAGAAGTTTATACAGTGCCTGTATTACTAGATCAATAGATAAATTTAGAGCAACTTGATATCCTGTAGTGCCATTGTTAATAAAATAACTGTTGTACTGGAATCTGAGAATCCTTCTCAAAAGGTGGTGATGTAAGCCAAAAACAGAATACATGACATTTAACCTTACCGCATTCATTTGAAATTTTAGGATATAACTAATACCTGATAATCCTGGATCTCTACTTGCTTGCTTGCTTAATAAATGTACAAATGTGTAAAAAAAGAAAAGAAAGGAACTATGGAAACCATTGTGGATAGCAGAGGGAAATCTTAAAATTCTTTGTTCAGAAATAGCAGTTCTAAGCTGAATAATCTGCTTTAAAACCTTGGCCTGTGAACTTTGCCTTTAGAGGTAATGAATCAGATGAATGGTATCTAGTTGCTGGTTTCAGATCTCCCAATTTTTGTTTTTGGTTCACTGCTTGCTTGAGCATATCTGGGATTTGTAGCCCATTTTCTAGGCTTATTGCAATCTCACTCTGGTATTTTATAGAAGCTATTACAACTGATAGGTTAACTTCATGGTATTGATGATACATGGCTTAACCATGCTAAAAACTGCCTTCCCCCTCTAAATTGTAAAAAGATGATTAAGTTTCAATTGATGGAGATATACTGTATCTCTGTGTGTACATATAATGAGAGTTGTTTTCTGGCGCAATATCTCAGTTGTTAGAAACCCCTGTGGATGTTATAAAATTGTGCTTTAGAGAGAGAAATATTTTGGTCTTAAACAATTCCCAGAAAGCTGGGTATGTTTGTGTTGCGAAATGTTTGTCAAAGACACTAGCCATGGTGTCTTTTTGTTTTTTGCTTTTACTGCTGATTCGGTTTGTGAATGTAAATATTTTTGTGTTGGTGATGTGCTTTTATTATCCTCTCTGAAAAATTTGTAGAGAAATTATCTTCATATCAAATACAGACTTTACAGAGGAAAACCAATCACATAGAATACTCTTCTTGGGGTGTGTGTGTGTAAATGTATTTGTTGCTTGATGTTACAAGTGTTTGGATTGCTGCAAATACAATGATTACCATACTTTTCCATGTATAAGACTAGGTTTTTTTTACTTTAAAATAAGGTTAAAAATCTGGGGGCGTCTTATACACGGATAGTGCATATGCCCATTTTCTAAATTTGGGGTCCCCAGAAGTAGGGGGCATCTTATACACAGAAAAATACGGCATTTAGGAAAGATGAAATGGATACACCTATATTATTGGGCAATAATACACAACAGTATTGGGTACCATATTCCTGATTCACATGCAGCCTGACAGTCCATTCCCTCACCCACCTCCTTGCATTCACACATTTGCCTTGGCCTGTCAAGAGAGAACACATATGCTTATTTGTTATCAATGAGGAATTTTCAAAAGCAATCTCTAAATTGCTGAAATCCAATGACAAAAAAGGAAGGGAAAAAATGGAATACCTATGACATCTGGTAATGCAGAACAAGAAGTAATTACTACTATTAGAATGTTACACTGAAAGCAAAAGTGCTTTTAGAGAGATTAATTTCCAGAGCAAAGGAGAATACTGCAAAAGCAACTCATTGAACAGAATTGGGATGATGACCTAATTCTTTCACTTTTAACGTAGATGAGTTTGTGATGTCTGTACAGGAACACTTGCTCAATACCTATGAAGGGAATAAAGGAGGGAAAGGACACACTTTCTGGTGAGGCATAATCTGAGTGCCATGCCAGGTTGCAATATGTATATGCATTGCACATGCATACCTGATTGTACAGTTCTTCGCAGCTTATGGTATCCATATTGCTTAATAAAATTGTACTCCCAGAGATATTTTAAACTCTGTACAATAGGCTAACTGCAGGAAACTGGAAAAGCTGTGGCTGAATAATGATCATTTTGGTTTCTGATAGAATTGGATGATTTGAATTGTAACAAAGCTGTTAGACATAAAATTGTTGTTGTTGTTGCTATTACTGCTGCAGCTGCTGCTGCTACCAAGCAATACAAGGTAACTTGCAAAAACATCCACACAATTAAAACAAGATAAAATCTAGCATAAAAAATATTTCACAGTAACTTTCAGACAGGAGCAGAAAATTTTAAATTGCAAGGCAGTCCTGTGCCTGCTTACTCAAAACTAAGTCTCATTGATTTCAAGGGAACTTGCTCCTAGATGAGGTGATACAGTATAGCAGTCTGGTACGCTCACTTGCACATCCCGAAAAGCCACTTCTGTGGGTTGGGAAATGGCATGGTAATTGTTGTGGAGGGGTGCAGCTGGAGGAGATTCCACGGCAATCAGATCTCCTACCTAGTATGAGGAAAAGTTAGACTGGTTCCTGTCAGGGATGCTTGGGAGTTGTAGTCCAAAAACCTTGAGGTTCCAGCTGCTTTGGACTACAACTCCCATCATCCCTAGCTAGCAGGACCAGTGGTCAGGGATGATGGAAATTGTAGTCCAGAAACAGCTGAAGACCCAGGGTTGGGAAACCCTGGTGTAGATAACCTATTTCTGTCAATTCTGACTGCAGAACACCTAAAAATCTAAAGATCTGCTTTGGTTTGGCATCAAGACCCTTTCCTTAACTAAGCCACTGCTTTGGCTCTTGGTTTTCCTAGATGTATTCTTTCCCAGGTTCTATCATTTATTTAAATGACTGTTATTCAACCATTAGAGATACCAAATCCTTTGAAGGAGGCTTATAAGTAAAATTGAAACCAGAATAAGACAATATCAATGGAACAGTTTATCAGAATCTTCCCCACTTAGTAGTTAGTTCCAGTTACCCCTGGGCAGAGGCGGATTTAGGGCAACGTGACCGGTTCCACCACACTGGGCACTGAGCCTAAGGGAAGCTGCAGGCATCACAACCATGATGTTGTGAATTGAACAGAATGGAAGTCAAGAGGTGGGGAGGTGTTTTGGCCTTACACAGGGCACTGCTGAAATCTGAAAGACTAAAGCCTGCCCCTGCCCCAGCAGCGGTCTAACTGGAGCAGACACTGATGAGGGTATTCTTTACATTTCTCTTTCACCCCCTTGTTCTTGCGCCATAGAACAATTTGGGACATCCAACTGAAGCAGGCATCTGGTATTATATTTGTGACATTTCTCCACTGTCCCTGATGCCCTTTCCATATAATAATACCATTCAACTGTGGCATCTCATACATCAAGTAAAGGGGGAAATGTTAACAGTTATGCCCTGTTACAGCCTGTTAAGGCCTCCTTTCTGACCACTTCTCGGTTGTGGCGATTTGTGCAGGCATACATATTGAATGTGCATAAAATGATCGTTGCCTATATATATCTTCCAGAAAGTGGTAGAGAACCGACTGTAATTAATATTTCTGGTCAAGCCGGTGTGATAAAGTCTGTTGTTGTTGTTGTTGTTGTTGTTGTTGTTGTTGTTGTTGTTGTTGTTGTTGTTATATAGTTCACAACATATACCGTAAATACAATATAAAGGTAAAGGGGAAAGGACGCCTAGATGGTTAAGTCGAGTCAAATTTGACTATGGGGTGCAGTGCTCTTCTCATCTTTCATACTGAGGGAATCAGTGTTTGTCTGCAGAAAACTTTTTTGGGTCATGTTGCCAGCATGAACACCGTGGCAGAAGCCAGAGTACATGGAAACCCTGTTTACCTTCCCGCTGCAACGGTACCTATTTATTTACTTGCACTGGTATGCTTTTGAACTGCTAAGTTGGCAGGAGCTGGGACAGAGCAATGGGAGCTAACCCTGTTGCACAGATTCAAACCTCCGACCTTACGATCAGCAAGCCCAAGAGGCTTGGTGGTTTAGACCACAGCGCCACCCGTTCCCTTAAATACATAATACATAATAAAAACAAGGACTTTAAAAAAACCAAAAACCAATAAACGTCCCGTCTCCTTCAACAAACATTTAGGGGTGTAAGATATTAATCAGCCAAAGGCCTGGATGAAGAGGAATGTTTTCGCCTGGCACCTAGAGGTATATAATAAAGGCACCAGCTGAACCACCCTGGGGAGAGCATTCCACAAACAGGGAGCCACTGTAGGAAAGGCCCGAAGCAAGGGACACCCGAAGAAGGGCCTCAGATGGTGATCTCAGGGTCTGGGTAGACCAGTGTTTCCCAACCACTGTTCCGCGGCACACTAGTGTGCCGCGAGATGTTGCCTGGTGTGCCGCAAGATGTTGCCTGGAGGGAGGCGGGCGAGTCGGGCAGCGAGAGGCGGGGCGGCGGCAGCGAGGAGAGGCCGCCCAGCACGGGGCTCTCGCCGTCTGCCTGCCTGGCTGCCTGCGAGCTCGGCGGGCAGCGCCTCCGTCCGCAGCGCCCGCCTCGTGGCTCTCATTCCCTGCCCCTGCCAAAGCTCACCCAGCCAAGCCGTGCTCTCCTTCCTGCCTCGCTTTGCTGCCTCCTCCCCCCCCCACCCCCAAAGCTTGGAGGTTCCCCGGCAAGGGGGAGGAAAAAAAATTGAAACTTACACTTTCGTGCGTCCCTCCCGGCGTGACGCTGCGCGCTGACGTCACGGGGCTGTAATGGTGGTGTGCCTCGAGATTTTTTTCATCAAACAAGTGTGCCTTTGCCCAAAAAAGGTTGGGAAACACTGGGGTAGACTCATATGGAAAGAAGTGGTCCTTGAGGTATTGCAGTTCTGAGGTGTTTAAGGGTTTATAAGTCAAAACCAGCACTTTGAATTGGGCCTGGAAACTAATTAGCAGCCAGTGCAGTCAGGCCATATGTGTAATATGCTCAAACCATCTTGTCCCAGTGAGCATCCTGGCCACCAAATTGTGCTCTAGCTGAAGTTTCCCAACCATCTTCAGAGACAGCCCTAGGTATAACACGTCACAGTAATCTAAGCTAGAGGTTACCAGAGCATCTGGTTAGGCTAACCCTATCCAGATAGGGGCGCAGCTGAGCCACCAGCCGAAGCTGATGGAAGGTACTCCATGCCACTGAGACCACCGGAGCCTCAAATGACAACAAAGGACCCAGAAGTACCTCCAAGCTGCATACTCTTTCTTTTAAAGGGAGTATAACCCCATCAAGAGCAGGCCACCTCCCATCCATCTGGTCTAGGGAACCACCCACTAACTGTGCATCAGTCTTACCTGGGCTGAGCTTTATTTTGTTGGCTTTCATCCAGTCCATTTCCAAGGCAATGCAACGGTCCACTGCCACACCTTGAGATGTAAAGGGAAAGTAGAGCTGTGTGCCGTCAGCACAGGGGATAAAATCGAACTCCGAGGAACTTCACGCTGAAGTTCCACACTGCACAAGTTCATTAGGAAGGACCTTTTCTGTAATTTTGGATTTCTGTTTCAAAAACACCCCGTTCAGCCAAAGAAAAAGTGTTTGAAGGAGAGTGGTTTGGATGGTGTATTGATCTATTTTTGAAGGGAGGAGTGGGGGGATTTCAGGAAATAAAGGTATCCCAACAGTAACTTCCTGTTTAAGAGATTATCAAGAGTAGGACCAGACATTTCTGTATGGAAGCCTCAGCTGCATGCTGTTGTATACAATGATCCATATGTTTACTTGCTGTACAGAGGATAGTTAGCTCCTACTGCTCCAGTAAACTTCTGGGAGCAAGGAAAGTAACTCCAAAGTAAGTTAGAAATGTTTTCAACATTTCTGAGAGCCAGTGTGGTGTAGTGGTTAAGAGCGGTAGTCTCGTAATCTGGGGAACCGGGTTCGCGTCTCCGCTCCTCCACATGCAGCTGCTGGGTGACCTTGGGCCAGTCACACTTCTTTGAAGTCTCTCAGCCCCACTCACCTCACAGAGTGTTTGTTGTGGGGGAGGAAGGGAAAGGAGAATGTTAGCCGCTTTGAGACTCCTTAAAGGGAGTGAAAGGCGGGATATCAAATCCAAACTCTTCTTCTTCAAGACTGATCATGCATGAACCTAGTACATCAAGTCCATATGTGTATCCCTAAGTGAAATATGAAGTTTTCACTCCACTGTTTTGCCCATGAAGTGCATCTAGCAAGGTGTTCTTTATATAGAAGACTGTTCCAGTAGCACAGGTAGTTGCTTCTCATTCATGACGTCTTTCTAATGTAAACTACTTGTGTCAGCTACACAGTTTTAAAATTATACAATATTTTAATATTCACATTTTTATTCAACTTTATACATTTCTGGCCTATTGATCTGCCAGTTCATAGATAACAGCATAGAATAGTTTGATTTTTGATCTATGCATTCTTTACTGTACAGACTTTACTGTACCTGATATTGACTATTGCTGAAACAGTACAAATTCTTTCTTTTCTTCCTTTCTTCTTTTCCTTTTTTTAAAAAAAGAAAACCCTTTGGGTTTGATGGATTTGTACTCTTCAAAGGGAAACAAAACACTAAATATTTCTAATCCTGCATTATTTACCGCATGGGTGGTTAAAATGCTACTTTAAGTCTCATAAAATTTAGAGGAAGAAATCGGCCAACTGCAGCAGGAATTAGATTTAGGAAGAGAGGTACAGAGTCAAAATATTGCTACAGAATTAAATGTCAAAAATCTTCTTTAATAGTAGATATATAGTTCACAGTGTCTGGTTATGATTAATACATTTAATCTAAATCACTGAAAGTTGCTCTCTCCTTTTCCATAAAATACAATAGGACACAAATCAGTTTTACTGTAGATGGATAACAATTGGAAAATAATGCATCTTCCCGCCCAATAAATTGTCAGTTATACCTTTTAACTAAAATCAATTTATCTTTTGAAAATTTATTGCAATTTCTAATAATAAATCTTCTCAAATGTTTATTCATTTGCTGCTTGATACATTTGCGCCACTTTTGCTATGGTCTAATGTTTTTTTTCTTTTGATTCATTGTAAATTAGAAAATCTATTTTGAGTCAATTTTCTAGTTAAGAAGTTAAAATCTATAACCCAACCTTTTTCCTTTTTATGACCTTTACACATTTTAATACCCTTGAACTTTGTTGCAGTCCTATAAAATTTTGATCATAAACTGATTAAAAGACTTGTAACTTGTTGAAAAGGGATTAGCTAGTGAAGCAACTAGTTGAGAAACTTGTATCATAGATTTTGATTGCATAAGACTACTGGAAGAATTAAAGCAGGTGAATAAGTGTAGTACTGAATACACTTTAGTTTAATTGAACATATGCAAGAAGAAATATCCTATTTGCATTTGTACTCAATCAGTGAGATAACAAGCATCCTTTTGTCATGTTTTAAAACTTTGGCAGTGTTCAGACAGTCTTATAGCCCCTTTGCTCCTTCCTCTGTACAACTTGGCAAACAAATCAGTTTCCCCTTTTGTCCAAACTAGAAACTGGTTAACTGCTTCAGAACAAGCCAGGATATTAAATTGTTATTTGAAGTTGGCTTAATATCGAAATTGGCTTGATAGTTCTGTGCATAGCCAAAGGCTTATCCAGACATAGCCAATAATTATTTCAAAGCATTTACAAATAACGTCACATGCATGCATTGATATGCTCAGATACATTTTTCTATTATCTTTTTAAAAATTCATGCTTAATTTTCCAAGATGTCAATTATTTCCAGTATGACAAAACTGTTTCAAAAGTAGCAATGTAACTATTGCTTGTATAAAAATAATGAATCCTTCAGTAGTTGATCATATAATTGCTCAGATTATTTTTCTCCTTTTCCTTCTGATAAACTTTTCTGGAAAAATAAATGGGAGAAGCTCTATCTTTTTTAATAATAAAAAAGCAAGGAAAACTGGCTATAAACCAAAAGACACCCTGATTTTCTGCAAAACGGTATTTCCTTTCAGTTCAGATCAGCTTTCATACCTAGGACCTATAGGACTCCATATACAATTCAGTGCCTGTCTGTACAAACAAAGGAATGTTTATTCCATGGGTAGACAAACTAAGGCCCGGGGGCCAGATCCGGCCCAATTGCCTTCTAAATCTGGCCCACGGACAGTCCAGGAATCAGCGTGTTTTTACACGAGTAGAATGTGTCCTTTTATTTAAAATGCATCTCTGGGTTATTTGTGGGGCCTGCCTGCAGTTTTTACATGAGTAGAATGTGTGCTTTTATTTAAAATGCATCTCTGGGTTATTTGTGGGGCATAGGAATTCGTTCATTTCTTTTTCTTTTTCAAAATATAGTCCAGCCCCCCCCCCAAAGGTCTGAGGGACAGTGGACCGGCCCCCTGCTGAAAAAGTTTGCTGACCCTGCCATATTCAGATCTACTCTCACCACTGAAATAAGTCTTGGAAGTCTTGCTCATGTTAGTATATGCTGAGTTGTGGGGATAGACTGTTACTCATTATAGTACTTAATTGGTGCAAATCACTGTGTGCAGTCCTCAAAATAACCTTGGTATCATTGCATCTACATAAACAACTGAGTTTGAAAGGAGGGGATTGCACATCCAGTGTATCTATAGCTTGGTTTTAGGAATTCAGAGGAATTAAGTGACCAAGTGATTGTACAGTGGTGCCTCGCAAGACGAAATTAATTCGTTCCGCAAGTTTTTTCGTCTAGCGAATTTTTCGTCTTGCGAAGCACGAAATCCCATAGGAATGCATTGAAATTCAATTAATGCGTTCCTATGGTCAAAAAAGTCCAAACAAAGCCAAATTTGGTACAACAAGAGTTTATTAAGTGCTCTTTAAAGTCACACATACTGTAAAGAGCATTTCAAAAATTGAAGGAACAATAAATTAAGTTTCTAAACATGACAGAAAAACATTTAAAAATCAACAAAGTGTACAGTACATTTCCTAAGACTCTGGGGGACAATTCGAAGAAGGTTCCTCTTCCACTCTTTGCTTCTTGCTGAAGAACCCCCTCCTTAACTGTTCCCCCAGCCACCCACCACACAGAAATTCAAATCCAGATTTTTTAAAAAAAAACCAGCAGAGTGGCCCAATGGTCACAGAAAATCATAAAAATGCAGAAAAAACCCACACAAGCTTCCAGATTATTGCAAACCCCTCCTCAACTGTTCCCCCAGCCACCCACCACACAGAAATTCAAATCCAGATTTTTTTTAAAAAAAACAGCAGAGTGGCCCAATGGTCACAGAAAATCATAAAAATGCAGGAAAAAAACCACAAGCTTCCAAATTCTTGCAAACCCCTCCCCAACACCAAGTCCTTGAATTCCAAACACCCCAACCCAAAATCCAAAAACCCCCAAAAAAGTTTTAAAAGTTTAACTTACCAAGTGGCTGCAAAAGAAGTTTTGGAAAAGCTTCAAAAATCACCAAAGTCTTCAAAAACCTCAAAAAAGGCTACCACACTGCGTTCTATGAGTTGCTCCTTGAAGTCAAGTCGCAACTGTATTAACGGTGTTAAGAAAAAGGAAACAAACTTGCAAGACGTTTTCGTTTTTCGTCTTGCGAAGCAAGCCCATAGGGAAATTGGTCTTGCAAAGCAGCTCAAAAAACGCAAAACCCTTTCGTCTAGCGAGTTTTTCGTCTTGCGAGGCATTCGTCTTGCGGGGCACCACTGTACAACATAAGACTACAGGTGATGCCTTACAAATAAGGTAGCATATCAGCAAGAGAGGTTTTTGTTCATCCCCTCTTCCTGCATGCTTGTTTTCTCCTTACAGGTTTGTGTCTGTACTCTGAAGTGGAGCATAGCATTTGAAATCTCTTGTCAATTTCCACTCTTTGCACACATTGGCAGATCAGATCAGTATATACAGCAGAATTATGTAGCTACATCCTAAGGTAACGAGATGAGCCATATCACTTCGGAATAACTGATTTGCTATACTCTTTTTATTATTGCTAGATGTTGCAAAACAAACAAAAACACCCCCAGCATATGTTTCCTCCAAATAGAAACCTTGCAGTTATCACTCAGTTCTCCCTTTTCCCCCCAGTGTGGGTCAGCATTCAAAAATGTGATTAATCTCCCCCCCCCCGTAGTCATCCAAAGTAGTATAATCCAGTGTGCCATCTCAGAACTCTGACCACCAAGTTCTACTGCAGGTGATAGTTCTGATAAGACTTGTAGATTCAGTGATTGGCGTTCTGTATAATTATGGCCCATTATACAAATGTCATAATACCTAATCATGTTTTGTTTACACCATAGACGCCAGAATGTTGACAGACTTGGAGAATGTTAGAAAACACTTCAAAGACAACTGGGAAGAAAATAATGACTTAATAAATACAGTAGATCAAGACATGGCACATTAGTGAATCTGTTAAGTTGATAACATCTTGAGTGTTGAAATGATTGATTTCTGAGGTAAATAAATCATTTGCATGGAAGCATTAGAATTCATTAATTTCACTAATTACATAGTGAAGAAAGCATCTGTTTTCTTCACTAAAGAGCAGGCATTAATTACAGGTCTTACCTGTTCATCTAAAAATAGTGTCAATATGTTCAGTTTTCTCTCTTTAAATTGTTGATTTTTGTAGAAAGGCTTATGCCATTATGAAGTTGCCAAGACCTCATTAATAAAGCAGTTTTAAATAAAATTATGTTCACCAAAAGAAAAAGAGAATATAGTAGTCTTTTGGTAGTATCTCAAAAGATTTTTAGATTTAGAATACCCATCTTTTAATCCACAAAATCAATCTCTTCATTATTTTACAATCATGTGTGGAAGAAATCTTAAATCCAGCAAGAAATATAAGGAAAGGTTCTGTTGTACAAAGCCTCTTCCAGATTAATAGACCCAAAGGAGAATGTTAAAAGTATAACCCATGTAAGATAATGGAATGTTCATATTTTCAATTTGTGGCTGAATGTAAATTCCATATTGTAGGCTTTGAAACCAAGAGTACTATTGGTAATCCCTTACTAGGTATTTTCAGTGAAAAATCAGAAGTGAGTTTGGGGGTAAAATTGCCAGCTTCTTAGTATGCCTGGGTAGTGCTTACAGATTCTGGTATATGAGTCAAATATGCTAGCAGCAAGGTGTGCTTATTGAGTTTTTGTGTCCTGACAGGTTGGATGTATCACATGGTTAGTTTACCAGCCATGTCACATGCTATTAGTTAGAATAAGTTGCTTAAAGCTGGTAAAGGCAAAAAGATTTAGGTAGAATTACATTGAAATTTCAAAACTACAGTCATTCAGTGTGAAGAACTTTTTAAAAAATAATATTGTTTTATTTCGTTTTCAATTTTACATTTCAAAGTAAACATTCTACAAACTTTAAAGGAAGCATGAATAACTTTAGACCACCTTCAGGACTTTTTGCATGAACCTCCCTAAGGTGGTGGTTTTTTCTTGCCTACAAGGATTCATGAAAGTACATATGAACCATTTGCATGTCCAGCTAGAACAGGCTTCCTCAGACTCGGCCCTCCAGATGTTTTTGGCCTACAACTCCCATGATCCCTAGCTAGCAGGACCAGTGGTCAAGGATGATGGAATTGTAGTTTCAAAACATCAGGAGGGCCGAGTTTGAGGAATCCTGAGCTAGAGCATGTTAGTTATCCTATGTTTTATACTGGGAGCTGATACAGTGCTTTGGCTGAGTATCAGATATGAGCCATTTCAGGTATGAGCCCAGTTCAAATTTCATCTCAGCCACAAAGTCTCAGGGCTGGTTTTCCCTGCACTACATGGGTGAAAGGCACCCATCAAAGCAGAGCTTTTTTTCAGCCGGAACCACACAGAACTTAATTCCAGCACCTATCTGGTGTGTACCATTTCCATTATAAGAGAACAAACATGGTGCATTCCAGCATCTCTTTTTCTAGAAAAACAACACTGCATCAAAGCACCGAACTCATGTGCTCCCCCCGCAAAAGAATACTGCCATGATTCTAGAAGGACTTCTGCCTCATTCACTTACAAGATGAAAGCATCATGTGCAGGTCAGGTATCCTTACAAACAACAATCGTTAGTTAAACATGGTTTGCTTTCCACGCACTCCAGAAATTTATAGCTACTGGAAATGAGTATTTACTGTCTTGAAATGAATAGGCAAACTCTTGATCTCCGCAGAAATGTAAAAATAATGGTTGAGGATGAGGTACTTCTGTGCCTTGTTTTATTCTGCTTTGCTGGAGGAATTGGAAGTGGCCAACTCTTCTGTAGATCTGCATGTAGCCCAGAGGTGTCAAACGGCCTTGACTTTCACAAAACAGATTACTCTAGTAGAGTGCCAGAACCAGTTCGCTGTTCAGCTAAGTTAATCAAGTCAGACAAAAGCCCAAGCACAGTACCAGCTCAGAGAAACTCTGTTGGCACCAGCCTAATTAAAGATAAACTCCTAAAGCGTTCATTTATTTCCCTAGCAAAATGTACAAACTGGTAAAGTATCCACAGCTGGGGAGAGGAGGGACTTCATGACCTCACTTAACCTCCCTAGTATATCTGAGAGGATTCGTCTTGGCAGGTCCATCTCGGAGGAAGAGATCATTGAAGCCTTTAATGGTCTGTCTCTTGGCAAAACGCCTGGCACAGATTCACTTGGAGCTGATTCTTTAAAGCTTTTTTATGCACCCCTTAGCACAGAGGTCTTTTAAGTAACTAATTTTCAGGAAATGATATGTTTCTTGTCTGGGTTATCTGATCTTTATCCTTTTTTGAGAACTGTGAGGATCCACTGCTCGGTGTAGGCTTACCATCCTTAACTTTACCTGAATAGTTAAAAAAGTATATCAAACTTTAAATAACACACTGGCAGTGTTCACACACAGGGGTGCCAACTTGAATAAAAAATTGTATGGGCCCAGGTCAGTCCCTCCCTGCATAATCAATCACATGACACAGTGCACAAAACACATACACACCATTTGAATGGCAATGCCTATCAACTTTGGGGGAGGTGGCCCCCCTCAAATATTTTATTGTGGGGGCCAAAATCCCCACAGCCCCTAGGAGTTGGTTCCTATGTTCACACATAACACTAATAACCCTTGGCTGAACTAAACCACAGTGTGCCTGAGCTGGTTACCTGCTTGTGCAAAGGTGGGATCAAAGTAGGAATTCTCAGACACAGTTTGTGCATGATAAGGTACGATGAGCCGACGTTTATGGCTATGCATTACATGTGAATGCAGCCTTTAAATGCTTTCACAGTGAAAGTTTGCCAGCTAGCAGATGTCGATCAGTTGGCTCTTGAATGGTTCTACTTGTTCCTGGTACAGAGTCACATGGTGGATAGCTTCCAGTTATCTTGGGATACTTTCTTGGGGCTGTTCATTCCTTCCTTTCCTCTCCCCCAATGATCAATGCCAGTAAGAGACCACTAAATGAGATCATTCTGAGCTTCAGTATGTTGGTGGCATTTCACTCTGCTCTACTTCATTTGACATTGGCAGTTTCTACCCCAAATATTGTGCTATGTGCCAAGTCGAAATTAAATCCAGAAAAGATTAAGGTACCTGTGTGTGATGCTGTGATAATGTCTCCCACGGTTGCCTGATCCAGCAGACTCTTCTTACTTTCTTAGGGAGGTGCTGCTTGTTCTGCATCTATAAAAATTACTTCTCCTGGAAGTTCACAAGGAGTTGGACAAGGTTAGGATACTGTAGTGCCATTTCTGTGTTTTCACACGCCTTTGATGGGTGGCACTGACATGTGAGCCATTAGCAGGGATCATAGAATCACAGAATTGTAGAGTTGGGAGGGAGTTGTTTGTTAATTTGTACAGCACTTCACACACTTTGTTGTTGTTGTTTAGTCATTTAGTCGTGTCCAACTCTTCGTGATCGCATGGACCAGAGCACGCCAGGCACTCCTGTCTTCCACTGCCTCCCGCAGTTTGGTCAAACTCATGCTGGTAGCTTCGAGAACACTGTCCAACCATCTCGTCCTCTGTCGTCCCCTTCTCCTTGTGCCCTCCATCTTTCCCAACACCAGGGTCTTTTCCAGGGAGTCTTCTCTCCTCATGAGGTGGCCAAAGTACTGGAGCCTCAGCTTCACGATCTGTCCTTCCAGTGAGCACTCAGGGCTGATTTCTTTCAGAATGGATACGTTTGATCTTCTTGCAGTCCATGGGACTCTCCAGAGTCTCCTCCAGCACCATAATTCAAAAGCATCAATTCTTCGGCGATCAGCCTTCTTTATGGTCCAGCTCTCACTTCCATACATCACTACTGGGAAAACCATAGCTTTAACAATACGGACCTTTGTTGGCAAGGTAATGTCTCTGCTTTTTAAGATGCTGTCACACACTTTAGTAGCTTATTAAATAGTTATTGCTTACAAATTATTTTAAAAATTGATATTAGGAGGGGGCATAGTTTAGCAGCAGCGTGCATACTTCACATATAGATCCATATCAGTCCTAGGTTCAGCCTCTGGCATCTCAGTTAAAATGGATTAGGTAGGAGATAATAGGAAATACTTTTTCTTGAAATCCTGGGGAGCCATTGCTAGTCAGAATATACAGTACTGGACATCAGACTTGCTACAAAAGGTAGCTTCCTGTGTACACAGACACTGTGACTTTAATTGTTGCTTATTCCAAGCAGCTGACATTGGGTGGGTTATATAATTTTAAATAAATATATTGGGAAGAGGTAGAGTAATTAATGTCTCTTAGTCATGCTTGGAAAAGGCCCATTGATTTCAGTGTGTTCTGCTCTTGAGTCTGATATTGCCTTGTTCTGTCAGGCTTTCCTGCTTAAATTTCTTCCCTTTCATTTTACTGGATTTTTTTTAATACTAAATCGAAAAAAAATTCTGAACATATACAATAAGTTGATTTGGCAGAAGTTGCAAAATGCCATACAAAAGTTAAAGAATTACAAAGTATACATAGGTAAAATAACCTTGGTATACCAGTTCAACCCAAGCTGTAGTCTTGGGACATTAACCTCTGGGATTTAAGCATCCTAACTCTCTGTAGAAGTGCACCTTCCCTCTATTTACAACAGCTACACAATGCAACCCACTTATAGCTGTGTTCAGGGGGAGTAGGAAGATCATAGGGTTTAAATTTGCAGTGCGATGTATGCATCCCAGATTTCTGTGGTATCTTGATATTAAATCCCAAGAAGCATACAGTTTGGATGATTTGTATGTGCTAAGTGAATAGATTTACTGCTATAGTTTGAGCATTTTTAAATTAAAATATATCACTCATTCTGAATGTATTGATTTACACATCTTTGTGTCAATATTAAGTCGAGTGACTTTCCCAATAAGTTAAAAAGATCTGGCAAGGCAGGTTACATTGAGTGGATTGCTTTAAATTTATATTTGTGTCTGTACTAAACATTTTCACTTTTCTGCCCTTTATTCTTAATCAGTGTTAGAGTTTTGAAATGTCTGCTAATCCAAACCCAGATGAAGGCCTTTTCAGTAATGAAAATATTGCCTTGTCAAGTAACTGATTGTAGATCTTAGCCAGTTTAAATATTCATAATTCCAGTTGAGAAATGTAAGGGAGTTTCCTGGGTCACAGTTTTTTTCTGACCTAGATGGAATTATAATCTTTGAAGAGTAGATAAATTACTCAAGTGGATTGTGCAGATTGCACATTGCTTTTAAATTTTGAATTCTTTAGTTAAAACTCAGAACCTGCTTTTTTTGTGCAATTCACTATCAGTTTAACCACTTTTTTAAAAACAACTTTTCCTCTCCTTCCTTCCTTCTCTATACACCAGTGGACTTTCTAAATTTTATGGATGATAAGCTTTTTAGCTTGTTATCATTTTTATTTTGTCAATGATATAAAAAACACAATTTTCATGTGGAGAAAAAACACACACTGAATGGGATTGCGACCTGGCTTTAAACGGGAGCCAAATCCCAAGACACCAGGAGCAGACAGGTTATTCTGCTGCATTTCTATATTGGATACAGCCTGGAGGTGGTAATGGATCGGATTTGGGCAAACAAACGGAAACTTAATCCTTAGAAGACACAGGTGCTCCTGGACAGTAGAGGTGATTTGGAGATGGGTTGACACTCCCTTTGAAAATTTGAAGTAGCCTTGACCTTGATTGCCCCATGACTGCTGTAACCAGGAGTGACTTGGGCAAGTTAAGGGTGGTACACCAACGACACCCATTTCTGGAGACAGCACATTTGGACAAGGTGACACCACTGAGACGGCCTTTTCAGTGGTCATGCCCAGGTCTTGGAACTTCTGAGGAACAGCCTCTTGCCACCATCTTTAATGGCCTTCCATCAGGTGGCAAAAGCATTCTTCTTAGGAAAGCTTTTAGGATATGCATGGTTTTAAACTCTTGCGCTCCTTGTGTTTGTGTTTTAACCAACATTGGTTCCGAATTGTTTTAATGGTGCTTGGCTTTCATTCCACTGTTGTTATTTTTAGATTTTTGAAATTTTAATAGTCGTTAGCCCCCTTGAGGGTTTTTTTAAACACCTTGGGGTTTTTCCTTTATTAAAGGAAAGGCAAGTGAACATGACTATGTCATTTAATGTGTTTGCATACAGAAGGCCCATCCATGATGGTAACTCAGGCATAAACAGGTGGTGGACTTATTTGAGGATGAGAGGTTCTTACTCTTGTTTTTCATTCTGCTTCTACTGTGTTTTTACTGCTCTGTTCTAATACCATATAACAATATTGTAAGGTACCCTGGAACCGATAACAAGAAGCACGTGCTATAAATTCCAAAATTTATGAATACATATCGGAGGACCACCATATGTGTGTGTGTGTGTGTGTGTGCACGCATTTAGTGTTGTAACTAAACTATTATGACTTCTACCACTCTCAGTGTACAGAGTGATTTGTAGTCTTTGTACAAGAAGTTTTGTTCATGTGAAAATTATTCTCAAAATACAATTGCATCAAATGTTTAAGTTGTAGTTGTCTGCAGTTTCCCTTGGCTAATCAAGAGTGTGTGTAGTACGAAGCAAACATTGTTGCTGTTCTCTCACCCTTAAAAGTCACAAGGCAGCACTCTTGGTTAGCCAAGTGAGGCCAGTGAGTGTCTATTAATACATAAAGTAAATATGAAATTTGCCTAGGTTCTCAAGATAAAAAATAGGTTCTATAACACACTAGATAATGTTAATCAGAGTAGGCTATAATAAGTCATGAGAACATAAGATCTCTTTTAGTCCTGTAATGCTTCAATATATCAAACCAATGCAAGGAAAAAATATGGGTGAGGGGTAGAGAAATGTATTGAGCAAGTTTCAGTTTGCATTTTGAATACCTTTGAAAGGAAGCGCTGAAACATGATTGGCTCTGGAATACATTTCTTTTTTGGCAGTGCTTACCAGTGCAGTAGCTCATCTGAGAATTCATTAAGCTTTTAATTGTGCTAGTAGTTCATTATAGAAAACATTGTGGGAATGAGTATAAAGTTTGTAGAAGTCTCTCATCACTTACACCGTCGTAATCCTGTTTCAACCAATGGGAATACCTCTGGCTAAGTGGCATGCTACAATCCTAATAACCTCCCTTCCCAAAATTACATTGTGTTTTATTACTTTATGAAAGTGCCAAAAGAGAGACTTTATACTAGGGACAGCAAGCTGTATTTCTGAAAGTTTTCTCTTCCCACTTCAGGATCTTGACTAGAACATTAATTTCCATTAATGAGGATCATAAAATTGATCCTCTATTTTTGTCCCTTACATGTCAGTCGGGTTTTAATAACAGTAGCTATCTCTAGAAGAGTGTATGTCATTTTTATGTTTCTTAATTCCCAAAGAAACTAATGATGTAAGTCTTCGATTCGACTTACTGAAATTTCTGTGAAGATGTGACCAGAAGTTAACAGTGGCTTGGTTTGGATTCTCAGCTTCCAATGGTGCCACATACCCTCCACTCAGGCACACCTGTATCACTGTACACACAGTGCACAAGATAATGACACAGTGCTCCCACTGCTTGCGGTCCAGTGGCACAGACAGCAGCAACCAGGAGTACTGCCAGTCTCTGGGAACCCTACAGGGTCATCCTGGAAAAAAGGGACAAGTGGGGTGCTGCAGGGTTCTGTCCTGGGCTTATTGTTTAACTTCTTTATAAATGACTTGGATGAAGGAATTGAGGGAATGCTTCAAGTTGCAAGAAAAGATACGGGTGCTTTAGCTGAGATTTCTGCATTGAAGGGGGTTGAACTAGATAACCCTTGGGATCCCTTCCAACTCTAAGATTCTGTGATTTTATATACATCTTAATTACACTAGTCTCTAAGGCACATACAATAAACTCAATACAATGTGAATAAGAATCAGTTAACATGATGAAGTTGGGGGGGGATTATGATTGAGAAGAAAGAGTTTCAGCTGCACTACAGGGAAGGAAGAAACATACCCCCACTAGCCTTTTGCATACCAGGGGGAGGGGGAAGTCATGTCAGTGCACAATACAGGGGAGCTTTCCACACAGTAAACACACCACAGAACAACGCCCTTAGCTCTAGTCACAGCAGCAGCCACCAGCCATCAGGCACATCATGAGTCATTTGTATGCCTCCACTCTGAGGACCATTGGGACACGGGTGGCGCTGTGGGTTAAACCACAGAGCCTAGGGCTTGCCGATCAGAAGGTCGGTGGTTCGAATCCCTGTGATGGGGTGAGCTCCCGTTGTTCGGTCCCAGCTGCTGCCAACCTAGCAGTTCAAAAGCACAAGGTGCAAGTAGATAAATAGGTACCGCTCCGGCGGGAAGGTAAATGGCATTTCTGTGCACTGCTCTTGTTCTCCAAAAGCGGATTAGTCATGCTGGCTACATGACCCGGAAGCTGTCTGCGGACAAACGCTGGCTCCCTCGGCCAGTAAAGCGAGATGAGCGCCGCAACCCCAGAGTCATCTGTGACTGGAGTTGTCAGGGGTCCCTTTACCTTTTACTCTGAGGACCCAGTAGATGCCAGGAGCACAGGGTCTGCAGGAGGACCTCCAGTCTGGTAGAACCGTGTATGTTTGAACAGTTGGGGGTCCCCTGGTTCAATGCAAACACACACTGGGAAAGAGGAAAGGGAATCCCCGCACTCAGGAACACTTCAGCCATTTGGGAGGAAGAGTGATGGGGTTTCTAGAAAATCTTCTCTTGCCCTAGAGTGATCTAATTTAGCTTAGGTTTAAGCTTAGCTAAAACCCCAGAAATTATCGCGTCTTCCTAGTGTTTCTTCAATGACCTAGTGGACATTCGCAGCAGGAGTTCTGCTGGCACATGGGGTTCTCCATCCCCTACTTCTGTGCCAACCCCCAGAACAGTGCATGGAGGAAGGAGAGTGGGGCGGTTCTGTCTGGCAAGCTGAAATGGAAAACTGTCTGTGGAAAAATGAACACTGGGAAATTTTCTGCCCGACGTTGCTGAGAGAGGCATTGGATTGACCAATAGCCCAGCTCCTGCATGAGACGCACAGCCCTCCTGGTTCACTCCCTCTCCTTGGCATCATATCTGACCACCACCAAAACTGTGTTGCCTGGTAGGCCAGCCCCTACTGAGTGGCTTCCCAATAAGCATAAATGCTCCTTCCACTCCCGACTACTTGCAGCCACATCCCACATATTTATATCAGTGTATTTAAAGTGGGAAAAGCAAAGTGGAGGTTTGTCATTGACTATGTGATGAACCTACTCTTGGCCTTGTTGTAGGACATCATCTGATGTTTATGGCAGATTTGGTACGTTGTGAAGCAAATGAGATTTGGGGCAGACAAATCCAGTTGAGGGAGCTGGGTATGTTTAGCCTGGAGAGAAGACTGAAAGGTAACAGGGCAGCCATCTCCAAATACCCAAAGGGCTGTCATATGAAAATGGAGCAAGCTTGTTTTCTGCAGCTCCAGAAGGCACGACCCAAACCAATGGATTAAACAACAAGAAATGAGATTCCAGCTAAACATCAGGGATAATTTTCTGACAGTAGAAGCTGTTTGACAGTGGAACAAACTCCCTCAGAAGGTGGTGGACTCTCCTTCTTTGGAGGTTTTTAAGCAGAGGGCTGATGGCCACCTGTCAGGAATAATGCCGGTTGTTTACTTAGTTAATATATCCAACAAACATACCACATTATTCTCTGTGTGTCTTTATATTGCAGTCCATCCTCTCTATTACAAACTCCATTCACCACTATCAGGTTCATGTCCCCAAGACATCTGTTAACTCAATTGAAAGAAATCCCTTGATTATTATTTTTTTTATAAAAAGGTAATTATTTAAAATTATTCAGAGTCCCCCATGGCATTGAGATAATCGTGGTTGAACTGTGTTGCCAAGTTAATAGCATAATAATATTCTGTTAGTGCACTCCAGTTGAGTGCTGTTATTTAGTGCCTCGACCAGAGGGAAATTTTTGTGACTAGCTGAAATATATAATCTAAATACCTGTTTCCCTTCCGATATATTTTTTCAGAGTCATAATATTATATGACAATTATTTTCCTTTCCCAGACTGTTTTTCTTTGAAACTTTAAGCAGCAAAATGCACAGCAACATTGCTGTATACTCAGTCATCTGTTTAATCCTTATCCCCTTCGCATTGTCAATACCCATCTAATTCCACTTTAACAACAGTAATTGGCTGATGGAGTAGCAGATATAGATTTGTTTTCCTGATGACTCCTTGACTTTTTTCCTCTGGTAATACTAATAGAATTCCAAATCCTTACTGGTGTGATCATGTCATGAGTAGGTCAACAGTCATGTCAAGGTCCTATTGGAAACTTCATAGCCAACATCTTAATTTAGACTTAGCTACCTTGCCCCCCCCCCCCTTCTATGTGCATTTGTAAGCAATTCTTTCAAGTCTTTCAGTCATTCCATTATAATAGAATTCATTTAATTCAAAAGGAATTAGTTCATGATGTGAATGTATTTGGATCACTGCAGTTCAATAAAAATAAACCTGGGAACATCCATTCTGAATTCTTGATATCTTTCAGCCTGAACGGCAGAACTCTTTATTTACATATTTGTTCCAATATACATTGTTTGTGCCTTTTGGATTTTCTGAACTTTGCCTGGTAGGTTGACTACTTACCACTTGCCATCAAATTCTTTGTCAGGGGATCCCCTGGTACCTGCTTAAGTGCTGATTGAGCTCTCATCAAACCCTTGCCAATCAATGCAGAAATTCACTCACCTGAGCTTTCTGTACTAGGTGCCTAATCCACCAATCACTTCTGTGCTGTCCTATTAATTTCATTGTTGCTGGCTCAGGAACAGCAAAAGCAGCCAATCTGAATGTTTACTCAGAAAGAGGTCCCATGGATTTCCATGAGATTTACCTGTAAGTAAGAACGCTTGGAATTGCAGCCTTAGTGGTTTGCACTGTACGTTACACTTTTGTTGCAATTATATATCCTGGTAACTAAATGCAGCTTCCCTAGCCTACTTCTAACCGTGGTTTCAGGGTTAAATAAGACATGACATTGAAGAAACACGAAAAATTCCACCCCTGCTAAAGCTGCTATTTCACTTGCCTGTGTTACTCAAGGAGAGAAATAGCATTCATGGAGGTGCTTTCCTTTAGGAAAATGGCATAGAGGGAAAGGGTTAAGATCCCCCCCCCAAAGCATCATATGCACATATGCACATATACACACACTATTAAACTGTTCAAAAAAGCAGCAAGAGTAATGTGCTATTGCTCTTTTCTGGGAGTACATTGCCATTTTTGATGTGATTGCCATGGCCACTAATACGTGTAGACACAGGCATTGCTGTCTATATTTTATTGGGATCTATGTCCTAATGTGGTCACAGTGTTAGGCATAATGTGTTGCTTTCGGACATCATCGGTTGCTTAGCTGCAGCAAAATAAAATGTAACACTCTTCTTACAAGTATGCCTCCTAACATTTGTTTCAAAATTTGAATGTGATGTGATGCATCTCTTTTATCTTGTTTACACTGCCGATCTGACTATATTAGAACTGAACATTCTCGTCATCGCTTCTTACAGCGATTGAGCACATGTCGTTTTTAATCTCGGCGCTACCCTGAATCGAAACCCTTATGTGTGAACAATCGTACAACATTTCCTTTACATGCAAGTGTTTGTTCTTTAATTATTTGCCGTATCTGCTTGTTAGTTTAGGGGAAATGCAACTTAGGGCTTCTTCACACTCGGAAGCACTTCATGCAATATTTTGTCACTTGTAGACTTAGCATTTTGTTATGACACATGCTGTGAATAGGTGAGCCTCCTCAAATTCAGTACTTTCCAGCTGAGGTGATACAAAACTGGCATTGAGAGCCAGTATGGTGTAGTGGTTAAAGCACTGACTAGGACCTGGGGAACCTGGGTTCAAATCCCTACTCAGCCATGATATTCACTGGGTGACCTTGAGCCAATCACAGTCTCAACCTTCCTCACAGGGTCATTGTGAGGATACAATGGGGAGGCAGAGAACCATGTGTGCCACCTTGAGCTGCTTTGAGGAAACAGGGGATATGCTAGGATTCTTTAAAATATGTCAAAGGGAAAGTGAATTAGAAGAAAGATGGCTAATTTGATTAAGTAGGCTTTGGATATAACAGGTAATGGCATCAAGTGGATGTTTAAAATTTACCACAGAACTTGGATGAAGATTTTTGACATTCTAGAACACTCTTGCTAGGACAGTATTCTGGGAACAAAGAACAGGCAAATTGAAATAAAAGCATTTTCCCCTCATGAGATTACTTGGGAAACTCTTCCCTTCCCCTCCACTGTCTCTGCACATAAATAGATGTTGGGAAGCATAAACATGGGTTTTTAAGGCAGAACGACCATCAAATGCAGGCTGAATCTTCATTCTAACCTTGGGCCTATTCTTTGTGTATTATCATGTTTGATGACTAGGCTTCCTATAAGTAGTAATGTGAACTCCTGGCATGGGCTCCAACACCCTGATACAATCTTCAGCAAAAACTTGAAAGGCTGGGAGCCACAACACAAATTTTAGGGAGGATTCGAAATGAACTCCGGCAAATGCGTCTTACCTCGTCGCCATCTTGGATCTCTCTCTCGTAGTAACTGAAAGTTTTATCCCAATTTTCTTATTTTATATATTTTAATTATTTTTCACCATCAAACATTTTCTTCACGTACCTTAATAAACCAATACAATTTAAACAAAAACAGAA
The DNA here is from genome assembly GCF_964188305.1 of Podarcis bocagei. Lineage (NCBI taxonomy): Eukaryota > Metazoa > Chordata > Lepidosauria > Squamata > Lacertidae > Podarcis > Podarcis bocagei. The sequence goes on from NC_138127.1 coordinate 81,626,335, forward strand.
AATAAAACATTTTCATACCATATTAAATCCATACTTTGGGATTCCCCAATCCTTTGACTTCCCTCCATTCCCTCCCCCAATTCCTTTGTATTATTTTATGTTGTACATGTCTATAATTTCCTTATACATAAATATTTCCAATTTCAAACATTATCCTTATACAGTGGTGCCTCGGGTTACATACTCTTCAGGTTACAGACTCCGCTAACCCAGAAATAGTGCTTCAGGTTAAGAACTTTGCTTCAGGATGAGAACAGAAATCGTGCTCCGGCGGCGCAGCAGCAGCAGGAGGCCCCATTAGCTAAAGTGGTGCTTCAGGTTAAGAACAGTTTCAGGTTAAGAATGGACCTCTGGAACGAATTAAGTACTTAACCTGAGGTACCACTGTACATATAGATTGATGTAACATTGTGCTGGAAAGTAAGCATATACTCTTTGCTTTGGGGAGCAGTTTTGTGGCCTGCTTTCTCTCACACATCAATAAATGTGATATTTCCTACCAAATTTTCATGTCATATATGGCTCATTTAGTACATAAGGGTCTAGCTCAAATGACTGTTCTGGTTGGTATTATTCAAATGCTTACTTTAAGAATAGTATTAGGAGTATCATCCTGGTCGTTCATCTGATAAGTTGTAGACATTTGATTTCGCCATGTGTTGTCACAGTATTGAAATGTATGCTAGTAAAATTGCAGAAATTCAACAATATTGGGTTGGCCTGCTTTGAAAAAACAAATAGTTAAGGAATACATATTATCAATAATTTTGCCTAAGCTTTACTGTACTTTTTTCATGTTTTCTGTATGTCAGGCCACTAATAACATTAAATCAGACTTTGTTTTTGTTTGTAGTCAAAAGCCACAGTAGGTTGTTACTAAAAGAACATCTACCAGTGTTGACACTGAGAATTAATTATGAAATAAAAGACAGATTTTTGCTCAGGCTAGAATTAGCCTAGCAGTTCAAAATATAAGCAGTCACCTTGGAATCACATAACAGAAAGTGACACCCTTTCTTTGACTATAGGGTAGATAGATCTTATGAAGTTGAGTTTAGACAGATCAGCTGTTTGTCTGTTGCATTTGTTGTTCTTTTTAATTAATCCGGGAAGTTGTTGCTTTCCTTTGACACACACTCAAAGTGCATGTGTGTTAAATAATGCAAGGATATTAGGTTTATTTTTCCTCTCTTTTAAAGAGGGTCAGATGATTATCAGAGGTTATTCATTCTAAGTAGAAAAGGGTGACATTCAACATAACGTTTAAATATAGAAAAGCTTCAAAAGACTGCCCCTAATGTTTTCGGTTCCTTTAATTAGCTGTTGCATGAGCTTCTGTCATAAAGTGCTGGCTCTGTAGTTTGTTGTAGCAGCTTTGCAGGTGACCACAATTATGTGAATTCTTCTAATGCAACCACTCTTACTTTATAGTAAAGACCTTTCCATATAGATCATACTGGTTAATACAGAGATGCCTTGTGTTAGTAGGCTAATGCTGAGAGCACAAAGAGCTGTCAGAGGGTAAGAAGAGGGCATCTCTTGGATAAGCTTTCTGTTTGATGTGAGCAATGATAGAGCTGCCAGTGGTACAAAAGGCAGCCGCTAGCCTACAGCTCATTTGTTTCTAAAGGCACACATTTATTTATTTTAAAAGTTAGGCATTTGTGAGTAGAAACCCAGGTGAACCGCCCTGAGACCTCCGGGTATAGGGCGGTATATAAATTCAATTAACAACAACAACAACAACAACAACAACAACAACAACAACAACAACAACAACAACAACAACAGAAAGTACCTGTTGTATAACTATATCAAGGAAAGGTGTCACAATTCATATGATAACATGTAGCAGTTTTAGTTCCCAGGCACCGTTTGTGTGGATGCTTGTGTTTATGACACACCTTTGTTGTAGTAAACTCCTTACTATCTCCTAGTATAAATAATCCATCAGCTGCTAGCATTATTATTATTATTATTATTATTATTATTATTATTATTATTATTATTATTATATTGGATTTATATACTGCCCTATACCCAGAGGTCTCTTTTCATTGAGCTTAAAGAGGGAGATGTTACATTAACAAATCACCTATGTCACTTGCTATGAAAAAAAATTAGGTGAGGGGAGTGATGAATACAAAAATAAGACAAAAGGCGTGAGATCTTGCGATGATGTTGCCTGCTTAGGCAGCAGCAGATTCTCTCCCTGTCCACACTGAAATGAACTTTCCCGTTACCATGTATTAGCTATATTAAGAGAGCTGAGACAGTCTGACTTGCTCCAGTGCTTTGTTACAACTAACTCCACTGAAAGCTGTATTTCTTGATGACATCATCTACCTGCAACAAAGTTTACTCTGTCTACTACATCCCCATTTCTCCGGAAATGGGTAATTTTCTTAAAATTTTGCTTAACTTTTTCTTTCTCCACTTTCTCAGGATTGGGTCTTTAATAAGTAGGTTTTCTGTAAAACGTATTGTGGAATTGAAGTACCCCCCTAATTACTTAGAGATGAGTGAAGATTTTCCACTAGTCTGGACAATTCCTTGAACTCTGGAATTCAAAGTATCTAGAATTCAAAGTTCCTGTTATATAAAAGGAGTTGGGACATTTCTGCTTGCAGGTCTGATATTAAAATGGTGCCTCTGACTGACTTTTATCAATTTAGCTTTCTGATGGAAGTCTTGATGCTCCTGCAGTGGTTAGTAGGGTTGTACACAGTTGTCTACTCATGAACAGTTCTGCCTGCTCTAAATGAGAAGAGCTGTATATGTATCCTCTCATTTTTTAAGAGCAGGTTTTCCAGTGTCCAAACAACCTGTTCTTTTACCCCACTGCTATGAAGACAGTGTGGTCCACTGAGGATATGCTGAAAATTGCTGAGTCTACTGCAAAGCATTTGAAAGCAATGCCAGATAATTGAAGCCTATTATCTATCCTCAAAATGGAGGCATGCCATGGTGAGCAAATACACTCTTTAGAACAGTGATCACTCTTCCCATGTCTGTGCCGTGTAGATTTGCTATCTCCAAGTATTAGGAATAGCAATCAGTGACAACAAGATTAATCAAGCCTTTCCTGGTAAGCAGATTAGCTACCAATATTTGTTATGGAAGCTCCAGTAATTCCATTGTGATACAGGGCTCTACTGGAACCAGCCAGTGCTAAGCACAAATTTGTAAGGTCTGTATGTCTTCATTTTGTAGTGCCCCAGTGAACTTGGTGAATCTTTTCTAACATGTCCTGCTGTCATACTGGTGGAATCATTACTCTGGTTTTGATTCATTCATAAATTCTTGACCACACGAAGACTTCTAGAAATTCAGCTTCTATTATGACTGATGTTTGTTCTGTAACTAAAATAGGATCTGGGAGACAAGAGTTCTGATCCCTTCTTAGCCTTCTTAGCTTAGAGTTGTTGTAAGAATAAAATAGATGTGGGAGGAGGTAAGAACAACATATGCTGCATTGAACTCCCTGCAGGAAGTGCAGGACATAAATGTCGTGAGAACACATTGGAACATAATGGTCCATCACTTTGCATGTATGGCGTGTTGCTTGGTGTGTGTGTTTTTTATTGTATTTCTTGACGCCTATTGTCTGTATTTTCTGCATTTTGTTAAAATAAATTCCGTGGAAACTGTTCGTTGTGCTGGCTATATCACCTGTTGACTTTTGTTGCCTTTGTAATATGTCGGTTCTGTTAAGTAGCTAGTGGCAGGATTCAGCAATTTCTCACACCTTGTACTATTAATATAAATGCTTTGATGTGCTCCAAGTGTTTTATTGACATGTTCCAAGTGTTTGTTCATGCTAAGCAGAATTCCATTCTTAGGCCACATTCATATGTCATGCTAAGCCAAACCATGGCTTAGTGCAAACGCTCTGGCTCTCAAGGCGGAGATTGCAGCCACTCTACTTCTCTCCAGGTTTTTTAGGTTAGTGCAGCACAGCAGCTAAGTCAAGGTTTGGGTAAGTGTGTCATCCAAACCCAGAGTCATGGTTAAGGTTTCTCCTTTTTAACCGCAATCAGTAGCCAAAGGTTGTCCTATGGTTACAGATCATGGTTAGGGAGGAGATACTTTAACCATAAGCCTGGATTTGGACAATATACTGAACCAAACCATGGTTTAGCTGCCATCCCACGCTGACCTAAAAGGTTCAGGGGGGAGCAAAGTGGGTGCCAGCTCATCAATAGAAGCCATCATGTTCATACATTCATACCCTGGCTTACCCTGACAGGTGAACCACTAAAAACAGAGTTTGAAGAGTGTTTGCAAATCTTAATTAAGAGGGAACCAGTGTGATTTTTAACCATGTTTAGTGTGGTTGTACTTGTGAAACATACAGGTAAAGGAAGGAAGCAGGAGTTTGATCTGGGTAGGGGAGCAGGGAGGAGTATACTTTTGTGACGCTGGTTTGCAGTGAGTGAGCATTGCATCATTCATATGCCCTGTAGTACTAAATTTAAGGATTTGTTGGTTTTACTGGCAATTTAATCTAGTACATGCCTTTCGTCATTATTAATAAAATGACAATTTGGGCTCCCAGTGAAATGGAATGAATGCAAAGTGAAACAAATTTCTGTATCCATTAAATTCAAAAGCACTTGTTCCACTTTTATTTGGCTGTGAACCAAAATGCAAAGATTTTAGTTAAAATTGCAGAAAAAGGGCCTTAAATCAGATTTATATTGGCCTACTTAAAGTTACTGGAACAGATACATAGTGATTTGGTGACGTAATGTTGAAATCAAAACAAGGAATATTTTTGCTTTGCTGAAGAAAACTAATGGAAACATTCACTGGAGTAAGACAAATGGTGTTAAATGAGAAAACACACCATGAATTGCAAATGGAGCTGAGTTAATTTGTTGCTACAGTAGTGTTGCCCTACTGTTAAATGAAGGCTGTGTAATTATCTTGCTGGCAGAGATAATGTCAAAACCTCATTTCTCCTTACATGCCTCGTTTTTACATGAGGGCTAATTGAGCTGCAAGGTGACAACTGATTATATATGGCTATCATTGGGGTCCTCTTGCTCAATTTGCAAATAATGTTATCTTTCTTAAGAGATTATTTTTATATCACTTGTCAAATTAGAGGTGGTAAACTTTTGGTTCTCTCTTTAGTATGTTTACTGCAGTTTCATAGCCATCAGTATATTAACTCTGAAGACGCAGAAAATTAATCAGTAGTTAATTATTCAAATATTTAGGATTCATCTGTTTCATTCATTTGTCCTGCCTTTCATAAAACACATAAAGAAGCCAATAATGGCACCTATTTTGTATTTGTAACTATCCAAATACAGCTGTTTGAAACTGGTATTCTATTAAAGTCACTGCAAGGAATAGGATTGCAACAATAGGTATGGGTGCAATACTTTTAGCATATTTGAAAAACTAACATTTAAAAAAATGTAAATGAGCTTAAAAGGGTTTCTCTACTCATGTCTCACCTATTATGGTCTCTACATTCATAACCAAAGACACTATCAGCTCAAATCAGTTTTAGAGAAGACTTTTTGATATGTTGTTTATGCTAACACCTTACAATAAAAGTTTGAATGACTGTTTGACAGGCAACATGTTAGAATCTGGCACTATTCAAGATCCCCTCTCATTGCTGCAGTGCAGTGAGCGTTTGACCTGTGAAAAGGATTGGCAGAGAAAAGGAACGACCAGCAATGGCATGAGTGACTGTTATCAACTGCCCAGGCAGTTCACTTGAGATCAGGGATGAGGATTTTGTGACCCTCCAGGTACCGTTGCGCTCAAACTCCCATCAGGATGTGCAGCAACACCTGGAGAGCTACATAATCCTCATTGTGTGAATGCTAGAACATGGCTGGGGAAGCCCTGTGATGTCAAGGAGATATTTCAATTGATTAACCCATGACTTTAGAGTCTTTTGCTGCCAGGAAAGCATAGAAGTTTATGTACCACTAAGATATGCAATATCCCCCTTTTTTGTGTATTAATACAGTGGTACCTCAGGTTACATACGCTTCAGGTTACAGACTCCGCTAACCCAGAACTATTACCTCGGGTTAAGAACTTTGCTTCAGGATGAGAACAGAAATCGTGCTCCGGCAGCGCAGCAGCAGCAGGAGGCCCCATTAGCTAAAGTGGTGCTTCAGGTTAAGAACAGTTTCAGGTTAAGAACGGACCTCCAGAACAAATTAAGTACTTAACCTGAGGTACCACTGTATAGTTTTCTTTGACTATAAATATGTGAGCACCAAATGTCATATATGCAACTTCAGAGTTGGGAGTGAAGTAGGGGCCAACTACAGCCTGCTAACCCAGAGACTATCCTGACTTTGATCCAGCCAAGGTGGGTCTGCTACAGTTTTATACAGGCTTCTCAGCTTGTAGGCAGCGTGTGCTGCCTCATTATTTGAATCCCCACTATCACAAATGTATGAAAAACATAAGGCTTCTTGCTGCTGCCAACTTCTACCTGAGTAACAGAAGCACCACCTTCAGTGGTTATGTAGATTGCGAAAATAAAGCCGTGATCCTTTGCACCCTTAGGAGGAAGCCCCTTTAAACACAGTGGAAATTACTTCCAAGCTAGCCATGCACAGGATCTGGTTGAATGAATGCTGTTTTCCTTCTGCTTGTGTCAATGCTTTCTTATATTAGAAAGTATTTTAAAGTCTGAGCTATGTGAAGGTTTCACTTGAGGGGCCAAGAGGCCGGAATTTAATTGGACAGAGTAGATTAGTTAGTAAATGAATACATATATTTTACACTTTCTTCTTCACCTCTGGATACCTGACGTACATTCCCTGATCTAGTTTACAATCTATTGTTATTTACATATTAACATTACTTGCCTCCCAGCCTTAATCTAAAGACTTGAAGGCAGCTGACTACAAAATATGATAGAACAACAATTTAAGCTATGAAAATAGAAAAAGAAAGCACAGATACAATACATCCCAGTTCTACCATTAGGCTGAGTGAGGCAGCCGCCTCAGGCGGCATATGCTGGGAGGTGGCAGGGAGACTTCAGGAAGCAGCAGCCCTCTCCTCCCATGGCAAAGAAGCTTCAAGGCTCACTCTGCTATCTGCCCCTAGAGGAGGAGAAGGAGGCAAAGAAAGCATTACTTCCTCTTCCGCTCACCACGCCCCTCGAGCTTGGCTGGAGCCCCATAGCGCTCCTTGTTCTTGTGTGGAGCTCTTGCCCAGCCAGGCCAAGAAAGATGCAGGGATGGGTGGCCGTCGCCATTTTATGGTTTGGTATTAATATTTTTATACCACCTTGAAATTCTTTCAGATGAAAAGCAATATGAAAATATTTTGAAATGTCATTATCATGTTGGTTATAAAGCACACTGCAACCTGTTACTGAATACTGGTTTCAGATTGTGTCGTCTAATATGTGAAATAATGAAGATGTTTTTGCCTTTGAGCATACACAGAGTGCATTTCTCATTAACTGGGGTAACAGCTAGCCTCACATACATCCAGGAACATTAGAGAGAAGGAATCACATCATGCTTAGGCAGGCTAAAGTGTCACGTTGCTTATTTTAGAAAATTTTAAACTGCATAGAAGAATACATAATTATTTTTAAATAGGATTATTTTTAACAGATTTAATATAATTGCTAGGAAGAAAACCAACAGTTGATGAACGTTCTTGAAGTAAAACAGCAGCAGCTCTAAAGTTTCAGAAGAGGTGTTTTTTGTTTTAACCTTTCGGAAATCTCCAGTCTTTCAAGACCATGCATAGATTTGCCTGGCGTAAACTAAAAATGCAACGCAGAATTTCCACAAGGTTGGCACCACCTTTTTATGTAGAGATGAGCAGCCCTGGTATTTTACAGCAGACGTCTCTCCTGACGTGTAGAGAGCTCTGTGAACAGTGGGCTGCCCTAGCTGCTGACCTCATAATTTCAAGAAGCAGGTGGAGGTGGCAATTATAGCTATGGCCACTATCTTGAACCTTCTGTACTAGGTGATGAATTGCAAATGGCTAGACCCAGTGCACAACAATAAACTCAAATAAATCTTCAATGTGTAATAATGACAAGACCGAAAGACTGGCAGCTATAACAAGGCTGCTTTTGTCACCCACTTTACTGTAGCCTTGATATCCATCATTATCAGCTGGAGCTGGCTCTAGAGCTGGACAAGAAGGTTTGAAGAAGGATGAGTTGTTTGCGCTGAAGCGTCCAGTAGGTCCCATCTGGCAGAGAGTAAATGGGTTTTTCTCTTTTTTTGCCTGTTCAATGGGCCAGAGCTGTCCATCATTTTGGGCAGATATCTGATCACTTCATGCTGTGGGACAATATGGCTTTGTTGTTTGATACTGCACTGGTAATTAAAATAACTAAATATTTTGCTCACTTCTCTGTTTTTTGTTTTTTGTTTTTTACTCCAGGCAAAACATGTAGGCGTTTGCACATAAATATTTAATAAATGAATTTAACTCAAAACATTGTAATGACATAATATTTTAGGCTGCGGTCTAAATCTTGCCTATTTTATTACCATTATTAACATTATTGAAACATTTCACGAGGAAGACATTTTCCTCAAGACTGCTTTGGATCATCTGGAGATTTCCCTAAACGCCAACAGACATCAGAAATGCTACTTTTAAGTTGATTAGGCCTCTAGCAATCATGTAATGTTTTTGGTTCCAACACTGCACACTATTAGGCTACTTTAATTTTATTAACCTGAAATAGGATTTAAGCAGCCAAAATGTGTGCAGGATTAAGGAGTGTGCGTTCCAATTGTTTTAGTGCATTGGAGCTGTGTGCCAGAAAACAGCTATGTTGGGTTTACGTTGTGCAGGTAGCTGTAATATATGTTTATCAGTTGCACCTTTCAAAATAACTGACAATTGTGTAGTTTTAACATGGCAATTAATGCAATTTGATCTTAGGCATTTTGGCGAGATCATAGGATTAATTAGCAAACACGTTTATCAAATTAGTTCTCCTCTGTCCCCCTCTCCTCTTTGGAAGTGCAGTAGTTTCCTTACCATTGAGAAAAATATGTTTATTGAATGTTAAGTTGCAAAAACATTGTAATTAAGCTCCAGACCACTTCTGTAGTATACCTTGCAGAAGTGGTTTCATCAGGTATATAAAACGTTGCTAAAAGTTGACATTTTCTTGGTATTGAAATGTTAAGTCTAAGTTAAAATTATGTAGTAGATAGGTAGCCGTGTTGGTCTGCCATAGTCAAAATAAAAAAATTCCTTCCAGTAGCACCTTAAAGACCAACTAAGTTAGTTCTTGGTATGAGCTTTCGTGTGCATGCACACTTCTTCAGATACATGTGATACAAGTGCATGCACACTTCTTCAGATACAAATGCACACTTCTTCAGATACACATCTGATTGCTGGGTGTGTATCTGAAGAAGTGTGCATGCACACGAAAGCTCATACCAAGAACTAACTTAGTTGGTCTTTAAGGTGCTACTGGAAGGAATTTTTTTATTTTAAAATTATGTGAACAACTATTTTATAGGCAGTTAAGTTAGAGCCTAATTTGTCCCGTCCCCCCCCCCCCAAAATGTATTTTATATTTAGTGGATGGCATGCTCCTTTAAGGACATACTGCCCAGTGGGGTAATTCTCCTATTAATTTGTGGCTTTCTTAACACTTTCCATTTTTGGACATTTGGCTTCATCTGCAATAATTGGTTTACAAACATATTTTAATGTGTTGGATGATTAAAAGGAAAATCATTTGAGATTTCTGTCCTTCCAACTGCCAGTTCATAGCTGGGGTCCAAGCCAGCTGACATATCATCATTCATTTTTCCTTTATTTCCTAATAAATCTTTGAGCCCAGAGGCACTGGACCCATGCAGATTTCTCTGCATTTTGTGTCTAGATGGAATAATAATTTCCAAATTTAAAACTGCAGCATATTGTATTTCATCTCTGCAGACCTAGCTTCAAACTGCAGTGGCCACAAGAAAATATATGTCAAGATCACTGTTTTCTTCATATTGGAATTTAGGCAATTTGTTTTCAGTCAAAGAGCTGTTTCCAGCCTATTTTTGGAGTCCCTATTGGCCTGACCGAATGTTCCAACATAATTTATGATGGCATTGGAACATATGGACTTTTCATCATTGTCCAGCTGAAATCCGCTTGGATGTGGACACTGCCCCTTCCCCCTCCACTGCCACATGTTCCCTAAGAAGACACATTTGAGTAGTTTATATGGAAGTAGTATTTGTGAATGTGTTCAACATCGAATGAGAGCTCTCTCGAATGAGAGCTCTTAAAATACATAAAGGGCAGTTGCTTTCACTTGTTAAATCAGATCACATTGTCAGTTAAAATTGCTGGCTTGTTCTTTTGAATATGTGGCACAGTAAAATATATTAAGAGTACAATACTTACTTTAGGACTTTGCAACATTGAACTAAAACTGCTGCACAAACATTATAATTTATAGTACTGAGCTGAACTGTTCAGTGTAACAGTTCATATTTCATATTTATTTATTACCTACCTCACGTCTACTAGTACTAACAGAGGCCCTAATCTAGAGTTGCCTAAAACAAAAGGGCTTTGCAGGCCGTTACAATTCTAAGTGGGAAATGCACATTTACATCAGCATCAGTAAGTGGATGCTTGTCCATCCTATGCATCACTGCTCAAGGGCTCATTTGCAGAGGCATTCACCTCTGGGGCAGTACATTTGCTGCTTCTACCCACCAATGAATGACCTGTGCTCATAGATCATGTATACAGTTGTTCTACATGGGCATCATAAGTCTTTGAAACTGTGTGAAACAAAGGATGTGTGAAACAAAGGATGTGTGAAATTCTAAATGGATGGTGAGCTGAATTTTGTGGTGTTCAGGTTTTGTTAAATCTCTTTTGGGGGTGAAGAGTGGACTGAGAAGAGTCTCCAAATACTGTGGTACCTCTGGTTACGAACTTAATTAGTTCCAGAGGTCCGTTCTTAACCTGAAACCGTTCTTAAACTGAGGTACCACTTTAGCTAATGGGGCCTCCCGCTGCCACTGCCCCCCCATGTGATTTCTGTTCTCATCCTGAGGTAAAGTTCTTAATCTGAGGTACTACTTCTGGGTTAGCAGAGTCTGTAACCCAAAGTATTTGTAACCCAAGGTGTTTGTAACCCGAAGTACCACAGTACATCCACAGCTCTACCTATCTGTGTACATTTCTTCACACAAATTCACAGCAGTTGTTTCTCCAGTATACTTCTGTTTTTTATTTAAAATCATGTTATTACTTAAAAGACCTTTCTCTTCAGTGCACGGTTATCTGTGTGATGTGACTATGCCTATGTGAACCCTACCCTTCCCACTCCATTGCTTTGACAAGTGTTCTCTTCCTTTTTTTTTTTTTTTTTGTTCCTCTGCCAGTGCTGGTTGGCAAGTCATCCCATCCCCATTGATCCAATTGTCCATAGATTCTTATGAGTAATTCAGGAAGGATGTGAAAGGGAATATGCATTTGGATGGATGTGTACATGCAGACCTCCAGCTCATGGGTTTGAGCCCCATGCTGGACAAAAGATTCCTGCATTGCAGGGGGTTGGGCTAGATGACACTTGGGTCCCCTCCACTCTACAGTTCTAGGATTTTATGTCATCCATTCACAAACTTCATTTTCAGTAGTGTGTAATTATATGTGAACTCAAATGCACATATCCCTTTGCAACTAGTTAACTGTGCAGAAAGAGATGAGTGAAATAATATTGGCCCAGTTGCCCTGACAATTGTTTACTTCCCTTTTCCTAGCACCTATCCTCATCATTAACAGAAGGGAGCAAATTTTGCAAAGATTGAAGGTGCTTGTAAAATCTGAGTTTTACCACTTAAGTGGAAATATTTTCTAATAATAATAACAGCAATAATAAGCTTGTGAACATAGGACACAATCTGGAGGGAGTTTCTTGCTTGCAAGCGTGGAATGCATGTGAACGTAGGAGGAGCTTATTGCTCTGACCACAGCTCATTAGTAAAGAAAGCTTAACTTTTAACACAAGTGGTGTCCTGTGTCCTGTCTAAAACTAATTTTATTAAACAGCAAGCATTTGTTTAAAAAATAATGCCATACATTACAGCACATATAAACACTGTAGATTTTAAAATAATTTCTACTTCTCTGCTAAAGTTGAGAGAAAGTTTTGCTTTCTAAAATGAATATGATCTTGAATGCCCTCCATGCTTTTGAAGAGTTTCCAAGTAAATAAACATGACTAAGACACCATTTCTAGCCACACTTACTTACCTTGCATTCAGCTTCTTTGAGCATAGTGGGGCTTACTTCTCAGAAAACATACATAGGATTGCGTTGTAAGGTTGCAGACTGCCCAGTGAGCAAAGAACCAAGCAGTGTTAATTCATCGGCAGATGTGTGATTTAATTTGTTTATAGTTCATATGAGCACATACTGTATAAACCACAAACAATCAAGCAATCATGTCTTTCTGTGTTATCTATTGCCATCTTTCCCCATGCATTGAGGTTCTCACTATAGCTATTACTATAAAATGTTCCCTAAGTACATAAAGGCTCTAATCGTTAAGATTTTTATTACCAGCCACCCATACAGAGCTGCAAATTGCCTTGTTTCAGATTTATTATGTATTACTCCAGAAATTCTATAAAGATCAAAAGAACTGATTACAATGTTGACCTTTGCATTAACTCATCTGAATTTAAATTCAAGTGTTTGATTTGGGAAAATAAGTCCATTTATCATAGGTCTGCTACTGAGGGGATTGTGCAGTCCTGATTGGGAGTGCGGAGACCAAATTTATTTATTGAGCGTTGGCTTGAAAATTGTTTGTAGGACAAGAGGAACAAAAGTTTGACCTGCCATTCTGGTGTGCCAAGGGAACAATGTGGCAGTTGCCCTTTTCAAAACATCTAGTGGTCAATCTGTTTCAATGTTGCAGATGGAGACAGAAGATATTAATAGTTACACACCGTTTTCAACATGTAAACCATTATTAGTTTTAAAATCAATGAGTCTCTTTCAGTGCGAAATGAAGCAATATGAAGGTTACAGCTCAAAAACATGGGGAAAAGATAACCAGTGCTGCAAAGTGTTAGGAGTAATAATACTTGTTTCAGGCAAATGTCTCTTATCATAAGCACACTGCATAAACTGGCCTTTTGGCTAAGATCAATTGACATATTTTTGGTATGTTCTTTTTGTTTATGCCTCTTTATACTGCCCTAATGTTGGTGAAGGGCAGTTTAAAATATTTTAAATAACACGCATACTACATATTTCATCATTTAATATAAGCAGAATTGATGGATTGGTCCTAATATCGCAGTGTGTGTGCTGCTTGCATCCCCCTTTTAAAAATAGCTTTATTTCTATAAGGTGTTGCCATCCAACATCCATAGTGGGCTATGTATAACATGTAAATTATAGAGATTATAAATTTTTACACATTTAATTGTTATTTACATATTTATTCAATTTATTACCTACTCCACCATTTGATCCCAGGTTATAGCAATTTAAAATTCAACATTTAAAAGAGTAAAAACAAATTACAGTCACAGGAATAGAGTGGAACATGCATCTCAGGTGTCAAAGGTGCATCTTCAGTATACAGCAGAAACTATTTAATGAAGAGGCCAGATACACCTGCTTGGAGTGGGAATTCCTCAACCAAGGAGCTGCCACAGAGATTACCATTTCCTGGGCCACCGAACCCCAAACTTGGGAGGAAGTGCTAAGAGCTCCCCCTTGAATATTTGGGGCCTAAGTTGTTTATGACTTAAAACACTCACGTGAGCATCTTAAATTGGATCCAGAAAACAGCTAGTAGCCAACTCACCATTTTGTAGAAACTGGGTTGCAATTTTGATACCTGTAAAATTACCACAGTTGAGATTACTGTAGGCATAGGCAAACTCCAGCCCTCCAGATGTTTGGGACTACAATTCCCACCATCCCTGACCACTGGTCCTGTTAGCTAGGGATGGTGGGAATTGTAGTCCCAAAACATCTGGAGGGCCGGAGTTTGCCTATGCCTGGATTACTGCCTGCAAATATTTCTGTTTTTATTGAATTGTGCATGGGCATATGTTTAAACTCCATGCTGATAATGTGGTCCTATAGTTTGTTCCCAGTAACTCAGATATAAATGCCGGTTCTATAAACTGGCCAAATACATGGACACTATCCCTCAGCTTCATGTATTCGTTTGCGCAGGGACTGATACTGATGCTGCCAGAACTGTGAATGAGACCTTATTTTCCTTACTCTTCTCCAAAAAAGAGAGGCATCTATTTCTGCTTAGTATTTGGGAGATCTGAGGGCACAGTGGTAAAATCCAACAAGTTAAATGTATCTATCTGGAAAGGCGAAGAGTGTAATGATTTTTTCCCCCCAAAATTCTAAAGGCAAACTTTATTTAAAGCTGCAATAGTTCTTAACAGGTAATCTACATACTGATACCCATTTGAGTCTTCCTCTGCTCCTGCTTATAAACCCAAAGCTGTACCACCACCACGTAAGGGAAAACTACCAGTTGACTCACAGTAACCCTGAGTTACACACAAGTACAAAAAAAAATCTGAGGGTGGGGGGTGTAAAGGATGGGGAAAATCTCTCAAACAACCCCCCAACAACTCAACGATGCAGAAACCAAAACTGGTTTTCCTAGGATCTGGTTTGCTATTCTGCTTTTGCTCTTCTTCCCCAACACCAATTTGCGTGAAATGGAAAGGCTTTGAATAAAACATCACATACACACACACACTTCTCGATGTTTGTAGATGTGTCAGGTCAGATGTCTGTCAACAGTGAGGTACTAGCACTTGGCATGACAACATGTTTGCTGGGTATTCTGTCATGCTGCTCTGTCCATAAGCAATTTAATGAAAAGGAGAGGCAGGTGGAATCCGAATCTTATTTCTGGTGTGAAATAAGCTTGCCTTGTCGCATGGTTTACAGTGATTTGGAACTGTCAAGCCACTTTCAACAGCTGGCAAGATGGACAGGTTTTAGTAGCAAAGCTGAGCCGCACTCCACCCCAAGGACCTGCAAAGAGATTTAGAATGCGACAGTGGTTACTTATTTTGGGAACTGAAAAGTGCTCACTGAAGTATTTTATTGTTGTTGACTCACAAAGTTAAGCACAAAGTGTTTCTGACTGAGTAATGGTGTAAATTGAAACGGATATAAGGTTTTATTTCGTTTTTGTAAGGCATCAAAATATGGATATCGCGGATATCAATATATGAAAACACGTTGGTTGCACTCTTGCTCCCTGTTCCGTGGTGTTAAAATATCAGTACTTATGGTCTTTTCCCAAGAGTATATAGACCACAAATGAAAAAATAACTGGGGACTAAATTGTATGAATAAATTAAATATATTGCTGCTGCTTTCTAATGAAAGGGGCTTTTGTGTGCCACTTGGTAAAATATCTAAGGTTCCGATAACAAACTTATTTTGAAGTCTATTCCATTCAAACCACTGGGCCTTGCTTCCCAGTAAAAATGGTAAGGATCAGGGTTTAAATATGTAATATTATTTCATGTTTTAAAATTCTCTGATAAATCAAATACAGTATATCTTACATTGTTGGGGGGTTTTGTATAAAAAAACAACTACGGTATATACGATAGAATTTTTGTTCAGCTATTCTTTAGCTAAAGCTCCCTTTTTGTGTGGTATATATTTCAGGCTAATAATCAAGGCTTACTGTGGGTCAGCATGTCATATCCCAGTGGTGTCTAGTGAGATGGAGGGTTATCTTATATGTCAGCTAGATAACCCTGTGAACAATTTTGAGCAGTCAAGATAATGGGACTGAATTCTGAAGCAAAGTAGAATTCTGAAATAAGGCTAGAAATATCCCAGAGTACCAAGCTATGTGTCGGCAAAATAATATTTCTTACAACTGCAGTCACCTTTTGGCATCATTAGTCATTTAGGTCTGACAACATTCTCCTTAATAAGGTGCAATTAAGGGAATAATAGAATCAAGTGCATAATCCCATACTGAACAAGAGAGCAGGCCAACAGTTTTAAGGGTGCTTTACTTTAAAATAATTTTCATTGAAAGCTAAGGAACATAAAATAATTTTCATTGAAAGCAAAGGAACTTATTTGAGAGTAATTGTATTGTGGATCAGTATTTGCAGTAGTATTGTAATACGAGTACATCATGCCAGGTGACTGTTCATAAACTTAAAACGCCACAGTGTAATTCACTGATAGTTTACAGTTATATATTCCCAGTGAAACCAGTGAGACCACATCTATATAACTGTTCAGTGTGTGACCCCCTAGATAACCATCTATTTGGTAAATGACTTTGCATTAAAATAGATTAATTTAGTCCTCTAATAACTATTAAATATATAAATTGGTAAGTTACTGATTACCTTCTTTTACCACGTTGTAAATGGTATCGTGGACTTTTTTTACAAGTCTGGCTTAGATATTAAATGCTTTTTTTGCTGCTGCTTGTAACAAGCTTAGCTCAAATGTAACAATCTCTGTCCAACAGGCCACAGTTTATTGGAATGTGAATGAGCCTTCCTTCTTGCCCTCATGTGCCAAGCTTTGAGGGAGATGATTGGGTTTCGTACAGTTGTTTTGAGTGCAGCTTTCAAAGCAGGATATCGTACCAAAATCAGAACCACTAGGTGACTTTCTGTACACATAGCCAGCTCCAAACAACATTCAGTCAGATTTAGTACAAGTTTACCAGCCTTTGTTCTGTAAACCAGAGAGAGTTGTGATGCTGAGATGAATGAAAGGCTACTTAGGGAACAGTATTTTTATCCCCAAGGCCTGCTCCTGTTTCCAAAGTCAGCAGGCTATCCATGTAGCAGTTGTTGGGGTCCATGAGAGCCCTCCTAGAGGGTTCTGAAAACAATAACAGCCTTCATTTTTAAGCAACTGACTGATTTCATGCTATTATCTAGCATCAGAATTGGTTCTACCTGCTTTTAGGCATTTCTGGAACCACGTCTCACCACACAAAAGTCAACAGTAGTAAAGGGGTGGAGGGGACACACATACAGAAAGAGAATGCAATTAGATATCTATGCGCAGATATGATTTAGTGGCATCATAGGATTCAACTTTTCTTGGTACAACTAGGTGTTTTCTAAACAGAGTAGGTTCAGCACTATCCCCAACCCCTAAAACAAACGGTTGGTTTCAGTGGCTTCTGGGTAGAAGCTTTAAAAAAATTCTTTGGTTAGCTTCTTGAAATTAATAATAGATTAGAAAGAGGAGTTTTAGGAGAAGTTGAATTTTTATTGTAATTGCGAGTGAATATTTAAGAAAGTAAAATTTGAATACTTTACTCACTGCTACCTTACTCATTCACTCAGCTGCTATCCGCCCTCATTTCAATGTGTCTGTTTTGAAGACTTGTGTGTCCTCCTTATATTTCTAATTAATTAACCTTGCTCATTTCTTAGAATTACAAAAATGGATTACAGTTGCTGCATGAGTTATCTCTTTTGGAATGTGTAAACTTTGTATGTTGATAAGCAAAAAGCTTCGTATAAAGGTATCTGTTCAGCCATTGTGAAAATACCATCATAATAATAGATGACAAGGTGACTTATGTAGCCCTTGGTCAGCCAGTAGAGGCCACTCACAGCGTGCTACATAAAGCAGGACACTAATTTGACAAAGTCTTTTTCCTTCTTTAGATTTGTATATACTCTAAACACAGCACAATTATCTGGTCTAGCCCTGCCAACAGTTGTTTTTTAACTTCCCATTTTCTCTGTTCTGCAGCGCATATGTTTCTTTTTATCCTGACTGAAACATCAAACGGAGATGGATGAAACAAATGTGTTTAATGACAACTCTCACGTCCTCTCTGTCCCTGGAGGCCCTTTTTAGGAATGTTTAGAAATTTCTTCAGTAAATTTCATTTAGAGAATACACATTTTGTCTTGCATTTTTCCAAATCATAAGAATAGTTGAGTGACTGTCTGAAAGTAAACCTACTATACAGATTTTAAAGTCGTGTGTGTGTGTGTGTGTGTGTGTGTTAATCAAAAGTACATCCATCTCACAACGTTTTCCTGCGTCACATCCCCTCCCCCCCCCCGCCATTCCCAAGTGGGCATTTTAACTTTTTAACTAAGAGTTATATATTTATATGGGACGCGGGTGGTGCAGTGGGTTAAACCACATAGCCTAGGGCTTGCCGATCAGAAGGTTGGCGGTTCGAATCCCCGCGACGGGGTGAGCTCCCGTTGCTCTGTCCCAGCTCCTGCCAACCTAGCAGTTTGAAAGCACAAAGTGCAAGTAGATAAATAGGTACCGCTCTGGCAGGAAGGTGAACAGCATTTCCGTGCGCTGCTCTGGTTTGCCAGAAGCAGCTTAGTCATGCTGGCCACATGATCCGGAAGCTATATGCCGGCTCCCTCGGCCAATAAAGCGAGATGAGCGCCGCAACCCCAGAGTCGGTCATGACTGGACCTAATGGTCAGGGGTCCCTTTACTATATATTTATATATTTAACCTACTCTGTGTGTAAATTGTTTTCTTGATGGCTGTCGTAAAATTTCCTCTCCTAGTAGTTTGAATATGCTGAGGTGCTTTCACAGAGACCGAACACATTTCAAACTATGTACTTCCCCCCCACATAAGTAAATCCCTCAGCCACCGCCACCCTCCCAAGCATCTTGACTAGCAGAGGTTGCATAGGCACCCTCACTGAGCTAGAGGGGAACTATTAGGAGTGAGCTTAACCATAGGAAGTGTTTCAACTTGATTCTCTACCTCCCTAAGGTTTTCTTACCTTCATCACTCATAGGATGCTAAGAGTTGGCTTACATGAGCAAATTACATTGATGAAACGCCCTCTGGTATGTAGAAGAAATCTAAGCTCTAGTCAGTTGTTGACTAGATAAAACATGCTCATATTTATGTGCAAATTATCTACAAATTGTATTTTGTTCAGTGGTCGTACATCCTTTATCCCTTCCGATGTATCTCGGTGACTTTCCATGGGATACCTGCATTTATTAAATTATGGATTATGCATTTTGCACAGACTGGAAGACTTTAAAACATTTTTCCATAAGTATGGCTGGAGGTAAACAACCAATTTTAGCCCAGAAAATAGCTTCTGCTTCTGTCAACACGTTGTTTATTTTCTCTCTGAGATAAAAAGTTCAGTTTTCTGATATTTGTACCAAGATAAAGTCAGTAAACAAGATTAATATAGTGTGGAAAAGGTTGTCAGCAGCGCTGGCAAAGGAAATAAGTTGCCTGTACACAGAACATACTGTAAACTGAATAAAAGTGTCAGGTCCACCATGAGATAATGTGATCATGAACCTCTAACAAAGCATGACATAGGCACAGTCGGCTTTTCTTATAGCCACAGTGTAGAAAATGGATTACTATATTCCAGGGATACCCACTGGAATAGCATGAAAACCTCATTTTGAGATTAATACAGGATGCAACTGGAGAGCTAAGCCAAATGTTTACCTCCAGCATTAAAGTAACTATTGAGTTGTTAATGTTATAATCAGTAGGTCATACAAGTATTTTTATTTTCAAAATCCTTAGAATTTCAAAGCTCACGCACCTGTCTGGAGAGAGGGTGCTTGTTTTCCAACTTGTAAGTCAAGTCAGCTATGAAAATAAAAGTTTTATTTGTCTTCTATGTTTAGGCTAATGAAGAAAATCCCGTAATTTGACCTCCTATCCAGTGAAACTTTATGCAGGTGTATTTCAGAGAGTAACAGCAATTTTTAACGCCCACTGTGTGAACACGCCCTTACATTGTGTAAGGATGCCTGCACTCAAAACCACCAGGCCATATAAATGCTTTGGCTGTCCTGAAACCAATTATGGTGACATTTACGTAAGCATCCTTGACAAATACATTTGTATTACAAAGACTGGCTGTGACATGTTTGTAATGTTTTTCAAAAGTGCTGTAGTGTATCAACGTGATCTTGTAGATTGAAAAGATCAAAGACTGCTGTTGCACATGCATGGCTTAAATCCACTCCTAGTCCAGTTTTCTGAAAAGATTAGGTGGCAGACACTACAGTAAGCAGGCCACATGTGGTCCATATATAGTCCATGGCAGAAATCATAGGTATATGTAGATTTCTAAGTAAAAGCTGTTTAGAGGATTAAACATTGCAGTAGTATTGACAGATCATCCAGTGTTCATTCTGGTCATATGTTGCCCTGTCTTGATGATGTGCATGTGTGCTACTCTTTCCATAATTAGGCATGAAAGTGATGCAGTTACAATTGGATCACTATGAACACCTTTTTCAAACCTGCTATCTTAAGTGATTTAACCTTTGGTAGCAATTAGAAACTTCCAGAGTTGGGTAGGGGAGAGGCATGGCTGGGGTAGTATTATGAACTGGGTGCCTACACTATGAATAAAAGAGGTAAGGACACACACACCTGCCTACCTGCGTATTCCTGGGGGGTTGGACTAGATGATCCTCAGGGTCCCTTTCAGTTCTGTGATTCCAAAGTAACAATGTGTCTTGGGGCTCTTCCCAGTACCTCTTTAGGATCATTGCTCCCCAAAACCCTGATGACCAGCATTGAAAAAAATGGAAAACGCCACTCAAAGCTTTTTACATTTATATATATATATAGGAATCAGCTGGTTATTGACTTGTTCATCACATGCATCTTATTAATGGTATTGGTGGCTGGCTTTTGTTTTCTTCCATTTATTTCCTGCATGCAGTGAGTACTGTGTGTTCTTAAATTCCTCTATGCAACTTATAAAACTTATTTATGCCTCCTTTAGAATACTGCTCCAGGCTCATGCGTCAACAAGAAAGCTGCACATTTGTCCCAGGAGTCTCATCACCATGAGTAAGTATCCATGTCATGTTTATCATTATTTCAACTGCTTAGTTTAGATTTGTCCCTGTTTTAATTACATCTTGAATTTTACCCTAATTGTCCAGTCTATCAAGACTGTTTAGAATTCTGATCATGCTCTTGAGGACATGTGCAGTTCCCAGTACTGTTGTCTGGAAAGATGTCTGTGGATTAACGCCCCCTCCCCGCCCCCATAGTTCTTGCTATAATGATCCTGTGTGTGCATAACATCTCTTGCATTCTCGCTTGTAAAACCAGAGGTGTGACTAGAAGAAAAAGAAGCACGATATCTTTCTTGGGTCTTCTATAGCTTCCTTTCCAGTAGAGCTGTGGCAGATGGATGCAGTCCAGGATTTTCATCAGATCTACTTGTTTTGATTGGCCTTCTCTGTGCATATTGTCCCACTTGCTGGATGGAACCTGGAATATTATATTTATGGAAGTTTTGAATCTGTTTTATATCTTTCTGTAACATTGCTTTTTTATTATTACAGCCATACCTCGGGTTACAACGCTTCAGGTTGCACGTTTTCGGGTTGCGCACCGCACCTAACCTGGAAGTACCGGAACAGGTTACTTCCGGGTTTCAGCGCTCGCGCCTTCGCAGAAGCACTAAATCGCACTATGCGCAGAAGCACCGAATCGCAACCCGCGTGTGTGCAGACCGCTGCGGGTTGTGAACGCTGCAGGTTGCAAACATGTCTCCCGCATGGACCATGTTCACAACCCGAGCGTCCACTGTATTCTTATTTCCATTGTAGTTGTTGTAAGGCACTTTGGACTGGCTTTGCTTGGAACAGCAGTGTATATATATTTTAAAATAAAACAAAAACAGCTGCTTTTTGCCCCTGTGTTTCCACAGTAAGCATATGGGGTGGGTAGGTTGGTACACGGAGAAGAGAGATTTGCACATGGCCCTTTAAATAGTCTTGTGGCAACCTAAAAACTAAAAGAAAACACCCAGAAAACTTATTTAGTGGACTAGAGCAACTTTTTTATGTATGAAGTGCTATCCTGACTTGGCAAGTATTTATACACACATAGTTGGAAAGAGAACAGTCAGCAGTTAAGTAAGCATTGAGGTCAGAGATAAATGAAATGTACATAACACCAACCGTGACAATTGCATTAAAAATGTGAATGTATGTAAGATTGTTATGGTGATTATTCACAAAGCATTGTTGATGATAAAACAACCCTCTTGGTGTTGGTAAGCTAATAAACACTGGTAGTGAGATAAAAAGGCTAAACGGTGATATTAACTCTACAGTTGCCCCTTAGTGGTTGAATCCTGCTAGGGCAGCTTAATCCGAAGTCTGGTGAACAGTTCAACTCACCCCATAAACTAAGAGGAAAAACTGTTCAGACACTTGGAGAGATACAGTGCTGTTCCATCAGTCCCTCCTACTTACTCAAATGGAAACAGAACACATAATTCCACACTGGGTTGGATTTTAGAGATATTAAGTCAGCAAACCTATGCACACCATGTGTGTGTGTTTGTGTAGCAACAGTAGTAGCAGTGTGTAGGCATTAAACCCAAACCCTCAAAATTAATAAGCATGCTTCCAATAGTTGTAAACACTTTTTAAGATTTCCGTTACTCTAAGTAATAAGAACGTTAGATTTTAGCAGCACCCACACAGAGAAAATATTATTAAATGATGTAATATATAAAGAATTTCAGAATCTGTGGCATGAAACTCAATATGATTTAGTATATATCCACTTGCCCAAGCAGGATAAATCCACAGAATGAGATACATTCTTATATTCCTGTGAAAACTGCTATAGACCTTGAGAGTTCTGTAAAATATCCCATTTAAATAAATCATAGCCAAAGGCTACATTTTTCTGGTGGACAATAAAATACCCGAGAGCACGCATAGGCTGGTCATATGACAGCTCGTGCTTCAGTTAGCTATGCTACTAAACCTTTTTTTTTTCTTCCCTCCCTCAGCCATTGGTTTAGCCCTGGGGCTAGGAAGGAACATAGCCAGGTAAGAACCACTTTGATCAAGAACAGTTTATTTCATATATTTGAAGGTTTTTAACTGTCGCTTGTCCGGAACAACAGGAGCACCAATTTCTGAAATAAGGAGCAAAATAATCACTTTTTTTACTGAAAACATCTGAAAACACTTTAACAGCAAATAGCTTACCACAAAAGGGTTGTGGGTGTAGGCCCAGTAATTATCAGCATTCCAATTCACTCTCGAGGATATTTCAGGGAATTAGGAGAGTCTTGTGTGCAGCAGCATGTGTACACATCAGAGCCCCCATGTGTGCACAGCAGAGTCTTTAGAATTGGGCTGAGAACATTTGCTTTGTTAAATTGCCTCTCTGAACTACTGCTAATCTTTTGAGGAAGGCAGAGTCTTCATAGAACCAGAATACTAAATCATGAAAATATAGATATTCCGCTAGCTGGTGTAAAAGAGGCCTTGATAATACTTTCATTTCACATATATTGGATGCATGACAAACACCTGTATTGGCAAATCACTGTAAAGATCTTTCAGGGCTATAACAAAAATGGAGGCCGCAAAGTGGACATAAGCAGCAATGGCAGGGGAAAATAAGTGGAAAGTGACACCAGCCGTAGTTGACTGACCAACTCTAAAGGTATTATTTGTAAGCTAGCAAAAAAAATTGGGCAGCACAGTTTTAGCTTTTTGGTTGTTTCTGAAAGGGACCATCAAAGTCACAGTTACAGCAGGAAAACCACATTCATGAAAAACCCTTTACATTTCTATTCTGAGAAGCCTCGTCTGGGGCTCCAGACCCAGTCTAGGCCCAGTCCTGCAGCTGCACTCACATTCAGGTTCCTGGGAACCCATTCTATTCCGCTATGGCCCACTGGCATCAAGAAGGTTGTTCTGCCCTTATATACCCTTTTGTGGTACTTATAGCTCTGCTTCACCTTCTCTTAACCATGAAGGCTGCCACCTTTTGACATTAGAAAAGGGAGGAGCCCACTATCTTGTGCACTTATCATTGTCCACCAAAACTCAGTGCTCTAAAACTCTAAAGAGGTTTAGGGTGGCACTTGGAGTGAATTAAAGTTATAGTCTGCTTTTCCTTCATGGATCTCCAGTTGCATATATAGACACACTGACCAGACCTAGCACCTATTTAAGTTCAGCATGTGTTTTTAGGGCATGCTCTAATTGCTGCTTGCTCCTGCCAACCTAGCAGTTCAAAAGCACATCAAAGTGCAAGTAGATAAATAGGTACCTCTCCGGCAGGAAGGTAAACGGTATTTCCGTGCGCTGCTTTGGTTTGCCAGAAGCGGCTTAGTCATGCTGGCCACATGACCCGGAAGCTGTACGCCAGCTCCCTCGGCCAATAAAGCGAGATGAGCGCCGCAACCCCAGAGTCGGCCACGACTGGACCTAATGGTCAGGGGTCCCTTTACCTTTTACCTTATAAGCAGATAAATTACAAGGCTTGCTAATAAGCATTGTTGTTTATAGTTTAATGAAACAGGAATTCCAAGATAATGAATAAAGGAATCTCTGCCATATAGATGGGATAAAATAAAAAAAATTCCTTCCTGTAGCACCTTAAAGACCAACTAAGTTAGTTCTTGGTATGAGCTTTCGTGTGCATGCACACTTCTTCAGATACACTGAAACAGAAGTTGCCAGATCCTTCTATAGATGGGATAGTTCAGCTATAAAGCAGAGATGTAAGCAAAAATAAAGTCTGGCAAGCATTTTAAAATGAGTGATACTAGGAACTCACAATATACAGTGGTACCTCAGGTTACATACACTTCAGGTTACAGATTCCGCTAACCCAGAAATAGTACCTTGGGTTAAGAACTTTGCTTCAGGATGAGAACAGAAATTGTGCAGTGGCGGCGCAGCGGCAGCAGCAGGAGGCCCCTTAGCTAAAGTGGTGCTTCAGGTTAAGAACAGTTTTAGGCTAAGAACAGACCTCCAGAACGAATTAAGTTCTTAACCCGAGGTACCACTGTATTAAGTTCCCAGGGCCATATCTAGGGGCAGAAAACTGACTTGGTCACCAGGCTTCCATCTGCCTGACTGTGCTCCACACCAAAATAGCACAAAAAGTTCACCTTCACGTCTAAAGCTGCCAGTGCTGAACTGTGTGGCCAGGGTTCCATTGAAGTTAAGGATTTTGTATTTACTGGAAAATGAACATTGTCTTCGTATGAAATGGATAAATCATGCATGCAAATTATTCAGCAAAGACACAAAATGGGCTGCAAGCACAATAGAAGCAACGTACTCAACAGTTTAACAAATGGAGAGGGGCCCTGAAAATGCTCCTCACCTGGAGCTCTGTGTGATATTGGTGAGGTACACCCACATTCATCTTCTTAGAAATGCATTTGATACTGGAGTTGGACAGTCTTCAAGCATAGGATTTAGGTTTTAAGCTCATTAGCGGGCTTTTTTCCCAGTCTAGCATCATTTTCTTGTAACTGAAGTGGCAAACTGAAATCCCTAGTTCCTCCAATGATTTGTTTACAAAAATCCATCACAAAGACCTCTCAAGTACAGGTACAATGATTTGCTTATCTCATTTACTTATTGAATTTTATTCAACTTTATTTCCATTAAAGCAATAATCTTAAGTGCCCTTTTGAGGTTTGTTTTCGTGCTAGTGAGTACATACAGCTATTTTTGCTGTGCTCATTATTTACAAGTGTCAGTCTTCTAAACATAGGTTTTTAATAATAACTAATGATGTGGTTTAACCTTAGGGGGAGGGGACTTCTTACTGTTGCATAAAATTGTGTTGCGAAGTTTGAACAATGAGGAAACAAACCCAAGATCTTGGTGAGAGCAGCCAAAGGGCTGTTGGGTCCCAAATAGTGGGAAAATGGTGGGAGGATGTTGAAGGTTATCATAGATCCATAGGATTCTAAGGCCCCTCATTTGCTAAACACACCACCTAAAATAGCACTGAGATGCTCCAGCCCTGGAACTAATTTATTAACACACACACACACCCTGGAATCAGTGGGAGGGGGGCATTCTAGGGAAGGCAGGATGGAAAATGCTCTCCCCCCCCCCATCATAATCACTGTGAACCAGCAGGGCTTGGGATTTGACAATAGATGTGTTGTGGAATCCTTCCTCCCCACCACCAAAAAAAGTAAGACTAGGATTGTTGTGTGAATTAGTTATGAAGCTTATACTAATTTCAAAGTGGGACGCAGGTGGCGCTGTGGGTTAAACCACAAAGCCTAGGGCTTGCCAATCAGAAGGTTGGCAGTTCGAATCCCCACGATGGGGTGAGCTCCCGTTGTTTGGTCCCTGCTCCTGCCAACCTAGCAGTTCAAAAGCACGTCAAAGTGCAAGTAGATAAATAGGGACCGCTCCGGTGGGAAGGTAAACGGTGTTTCCGTGCGCTGCTCTGGTTCGCCACATGACCCAGAAGCTGTCTGCGGACAAACACTGGCTCCCTCGGCCTATAGAGCGAGCTGAACGCGCAACCCCAGAGTCGGCCACGACTGGACCTACTGCTCAGGGGTCCCTTTACCTTTACCTACTAATTTCAAAAGCCCCTATTGAAATTAATGTCAGAATGAAGATGGGTGGGAGAATGATTTTTGCTCTGCTTTCCTTTGGACCACATCAGCAAAGCTGAGAGGCAGAGGGTCTTGTTGTCTGGGCAGCCCAGGACCGCCATACACACCGCCCAGTCTTTCGCCTCGGGGAGGTCACTTTGGTGCTGCTAACACAGCAGTTTGACTTCACCCCTGGAGGGGCATTCCATTGTCTCTGAAGACAGACAGGGATGCCAACCCAACCCATTACTAAAATCATACTGAACTTCATTATAATTCTCAATCCAGAAAAAATGGCAAAGCAGTGGGATTGATATGACAACAGTAATTATGAGGTGCTACTTTTTTCTATTACTAATAATGTAGAATTTTAGCATCTATAATCATTATTCATTCTTACAACAGCTCTGTCAGGTCCTTATTAGTCTCATTTTTAGAGAGTTTATAAAACAGTAATTTCAGAGATTTGAATGTGAGCCTCTAAAATCGGTTCCTCTAAGTACAAAGCTCTGTTGCTGCTCATTTCAAATTAAAGGAGATGGTGAAGTTACAATATTACTGTGATAGATCTTAAAGCTAAACATATTGTAATGGCATAGTACGCTCTGAATTGCTAATTAGGCATCTTGACATGAAACTTGACTATAATACAAGACTGCCTCTGTAGAAGAAGGTGTATAGGAATAAATGAGAGAGGATCTGAATTAAAATCGTATTGCCATTTCAGTAGATGCACTTTAGATAAAGTATGTCAGGGCTGTCAGGCCCTTTGCTGAAACAACGTAGTACAAAAACGTGACAAGGCTTAGTAGGACTTATTTCTAAAAATGCAAGCATCATTGCATAGTTCTTATATGTCTTCTGAACTTTCCATGTAGCTTCAACTCCTGCGGGACAACCGATCAGAGAGAGGACACAAGAAAAACAGTTCAGTGAAAACAGCTAGCAGGTGAGCTAAATATGCAATGCAGTTTACAGTTTAAGTGAGATCCCTAGCCAATATTTTTAGCTAGTGCCCAAACTGCTGATATAGAGATGGAAAGAGAGATGATTTCTTTGTCTGGTCAGCTGCTATCTGTCTGCCACAGAAGCTCTTAAAAGGGGTCCGAAAAGTGTTAATCAATTGGACACAGATATCTGTGTATATAGTTGTGTTGGAAATACCTTGTATTGAAAGGGGGCTGGTATGTATGCTATGCTGCTTAGATTCCATTTATCATGATGTGGATATGATTTTCCCACTTGGAGAAGTTGTCCTGTAATCTGTACGCATCATGAACTTGAGTTTAAAATGAAGACTTGCACTCTCCCAAATTTAAAAAAGCAATGTATCTGCTTGTCTCTTCTTCTTTCTCCCTACAAGCATTTCAAGTGTTCCCTTTTGTTTTGTTTTCACAATATTAAAAAATGAGACAGACTGATGGAAAAATTGATGGATTTATTGGCTTCCAGTGCATCTGTTTGCCGAAGTAACATCATTGGGGTTTGTTTGTTTGTTTATTTGTCTGTCTGTCTGTCTGTTTGTTTTTATAAAAAAATGTTCTCTGAAGAATCTGAAAACTCTTACAAGGGTTAGGTTGAGTTAGTATTGAAGGAAATGAGGGATTAATTTGAAATGTAATCTTTTGCAGGGTTTTGTTTAAATACATCTTGTGCCTTCTCATTTTCTTTTTAACACAGCTAGCTTAGTTGATCTTGGGACTATTGTGATGATATCTGGACTAAATTATAGGTGTATATTTATGTTATCTTAAATTCTGGTATTAATAACTACAGGTTATGTAAAAAGGGAGTGGGTGGGTGGTTCAAGGACACCGATGGGGGACCTGAGAACAAAAAGTTCCATTATGCCTCTATAGCAAGCCTTTTCCCATTAGGTTGGTGGGAAATCCCTTTCCATCTGAACGGAGCTTGTTCATTTTCTTCTGATGATACAGATGACTATATTTTGTTACACAGATGTGACAAATAGAATTACAGCTGCTCTTTATTTGATCTTCTAAAGAGGCAAAGATGTGCAAGTGTTACGCCTGCTCCCTTTCCCCCACCACGTCATCTGTTGTTTGGGAAGGAGTCCTAATTTGCAGTAGATAGAAAATTATTTGTTGTGTTGCAGGTTTGCCAAAAATAAATGAAACCATTAATTACCACATTTTTTGAGCAGCTGTTAATAGATTGGGGTAGGAAAACTGTACATTACACTTACTGGTTAATTACCAGAACTATAATTGTTTGATGTAGCTTTTGTGGGAAATAATGACAGCCCCAAAAAGGTGGAAACAGATTGTATACAAAATGAGCATCATACCTTAATGGCAAAATGCGGGAATGTTTTTCTTGCTCTGTCTCCCTCTCTGTCTCTCTCTCTCTCTCTCTCTCTCTCTCTCTCTCTCTCTCTCTCTCTCTGTGTGTGTGTGTGTGTGTGTTTAAGGAAGAAATACAGCTATTTGTTCTTCCTGCTCACAGAAGGGTCAACCCAAAGGCAGGATAATTTCAGGTGACCTGAGCTCTCAACTGAAGGGGACTGGAATGCAGGGTAGAAGTAGGCAGGCAAATTAGGAAGCAGGCAGACTGAGAGAGTGAAGGAAGCAAATGCCAAAGCCAGACTTGGAAGCATGTGTGGAAACCAGTGGGTGGGATGGTGTGGAGAAGAGGATTTCACCTTGTAGCAGAAGAAAGAAGAGAAGGGATATAGGACCACCACCCACTCTACCAATAAGCCAGGCTTCTCCCTCTGCCACAATCACCTGGCGGCAGCAGGTACAACCGGCTGCAACAGAGGAAGCTAGAGAAGTGGTACCAGACCACTTCACTGGCACCACCGAGACTCCAACAGTTTTTGACTCCTTCTTTCCTTCAACATTTCTACCTCAGCGGCTAGTTAGAATAACTTGTAACCTGTGCATTTCTTCTTAAAAAAATGTTTAGGGGTACTCTCATTTTGACTCAAGAATACCACCATTTTATAGTTCAAATTGGGAAAAATAAATGCAGTAAATGGACAAAAGTACAAAGATTCACAAAATGTTTAGGGGAATTGCGTACCCCTGCGCCCCCCCCCTGAAAAAAGTGCAGCTTGTAATTAAGATCTTGCATCTGAGTTTCTTTATTTCTTCCTCCCTCCCAGTCCTTTTTCCTTTCGTGTCATGCCCTTTTAGACTGTAAGCCTAAAAACAGGCAGTGTTTTGTTTTGAGAGGATCTGTAAGCTGCTTTGACTGAAGAGCAGGAGATTAGTAATTTCATTAAAGAAATAATGAATAATGCTGGGACAGTGCTGCTCTTTTCACCTTTCATTCTATAACCATGAGTAGCTCAACCACAAGAAACAGCAGCATACAGGCTAGAAGGCTTCCTGTTCATTCCTGCCTTACGTGCATCAATTAAGTGCTTTGTTTTGTTTTTAAAAGCAGTAAAAGTTTCAGGATTCTAGCAGGAACTGGCACACTGAAAACTAAATTCTTGGGAATCAATGGTTTGTGTCCAGTTTGGGGCAGGCAAAAAAGGAAGGCAGAAACTGATTTCCTCTCCCGGTTCTCCCCACATCAACCCCCAAAGCATTGGGGGGCTCCTGAATAGGGTGGGCTGAGGGGGGAGGGGATTGCAAAAAATCACACAGAGGCACCGTCTGTGAGCAAAAGCTCTCCTCACACAAGATGTCCCCACCTGATTTTCAGGAGTGCCTGCCCACCACCACCATGTCACAGCCCAAAGGGCCCAACCTGACCCTTTGAAATGGGTTTTGGGGAGGCTGCCAGAGAAGCAGGAAGTGGCTGGAAAAGTCACCTTCTACTGTCACTTATTCTCTGGATGTAATCTGATATGTTTCAAGTTCCTACCAAGCCTATTAACAGTCCTGGTATTCATGCTTAAGCTTCTGTGAGATAAGATCCACTGGTAACAATATTAACCCAAATGCTTCACGCAGGCTTACCACCTTAATTATTATTATTTTTTTAATAGTGGTGCATTTATTAAGTTAAGTTGCTTAAAACTGTTGGAAAGAGGAGAGGGTGATTGAGCAGGAAAGCACAGAGAATTAACACTTCTATAGCACTCGACCAATTAAGAACACGTGCAGAACTTTATCATAGTAGCATGTCACTGACAAGAATGTTTTTTCATTGAAAGGCAGGTTTTTTCATTGAGTTATGCAGCAGGCTTGATCAACATCCCAAGTGCATTCCCCGCCCCTTGTAGAGTCAGTGTGAAGTTGATCCTTTTGCACAAGTGGGCTGCAAAGCTTTTGCAGACTTTTCCTTTCCTATACGTTGCTGCCGTTAACTAAAATGCTGTTAACAACAATGCTCAGTTGAATAACAGCTTGCTGCAGATCTGAATTATTATTTTTTTAACAAAAACAGCTTTCCAGAGAATGATGAATATATATATATATTTGAATCCTAATAATATATATATATTATTTTTTTTTAAAAAAAGATCAACATTAAATGCACATAGTTTAAAATACACCAACCAAGGTTGTTTCTCCTTCAAGGAGACATTGCAAGCAGAAACAAAAATTCAGGCCGCCGTATAAGCATGCCTGCAAAAACAACTAAGAATTTAGACATTTTAATTTAAGCACAGTTCCTTTTTCTGCATTGGGGTATACTCCAGTTCAGTTTATACTCACAGAGCTGGTTCTTACATAATGTGTCTCACAAAAGGAAGCACAAGTTTTCCCACAGCCAAAAATAATTCTTGATTCTCCCAAGTCCAGCTGCTCTTGCCTTTGTAGCCTGACAATATTCTGTGGTGAGGTGGATAAAAAGCAACATGGTTAAAGAATGGCGCTGTGTTCACATGTAATAGCAAGCCATAGTTAAAACCAATGTATTTTAGCAGTAAACAAATCATTGTTAAGCTGCTGGGCAGGGTTCACACAAAACGCAAAACCATGTTTTATTAAACTGTGGTTTATTAGTCTGAGAACAACTGTTCTGAGTTGTTCCTTACCATAAAATAAAGCCTGTTTTTAATTGGTGTTTTGTAAGACAAGCTGTTTCTAAAAATGTGTTTGAAATCCTAGGCCAAAATACTAGTGGTAGATTATCTTCAATAATATTTTATATTTGATTCCTTTTACAATTGCCTTTTTACGTTTTTATATCGTTTTTGGACCTGGGTGTCCTGAACATTGTGCTCTAATCATGTTGGTTTAGTAACAAACACAGTTTTGTTACCTTTGACTTGTTTGTGAAATGAAATATTGGTTTAGATTTGCCTTTGTCTAATTCACACACTTTTGATCAATTCCAACTCATGCCCAATTATATTACATTGCATTAACATAATTCAACAGATGTTGATATTTAAATGCTTTCTGGCATTCACATCTTGGACAGCTGTCTCAGAGCTTGGGGAAAAGGCAAACATTTAGAGTTAAATGCTGAACATATGCTTAAATTACTAATTAGAAGCAAGTAAAAACAATGCATTATCCTTTCTAAGGACAGTAAGACTCTAATACAGATATTTTAAAGTCTTTTTTGCTTGGCATAAAGTTCATGAGTCTCTGGAGGCGTGGTGGTGCAGAGCATGTAGAATAACAGTACAATTGGACTTTATTTCCTGCCAGGTTTCCTTTTAAAAATGCAACCTGCTTATTGCAGGTAAATCTATGACAGCCTCTGACTTTGAATAAGGTTTGGAACAGCTAGGAGGTGTTAGAGTACTGTGCATGGAGATGAGAATTTATTGGCAAGAGAACCCCCCCCCCTCACGTTTCATAGTCACATTATGTTACTATTCCATATAAAACAAATGTGTCACCATTAAAGCCCCAATCTCAGCATACTGGCATTGTATAAAAGGAGTTTGACAGAGCTGAATTGTTCCATCACATCTGTTTAACATTTAACCAAAAAAGAAAAAAAAGAAAGGAAAGGAACAAGGAATGGTCATAGCTCTTGTTGGTTAATACAATGGCATTCTTAGTACATAGTGTGAAAGCAGATGTTGCAATGGGTGTTGAGCTGGTGATGTCATTGTTATAGCTAAGCCTAAGGAAAGGCTTCAGAGCGAGGCAAGCCAATAGCTGGATTCGGTGTGAAATTCCGATTACACTTGCCCAGTGCAAAATAAGACTCAACTGCATTGGTTTTAGAAACTGCGTTTAAAAGATTTTACTCCGCCTGTCACGCAGCATAGGTTATTCTGCATGTTCCTGTAAGTGGGGGGAAGCAAGACCCGAAAGCCTCTTTTTACGTACAAACACAATTGGAAAATTGATCGGTGAGCCATTTATTGATAGAGTGTTTATATTTTTTAGCTCACGGTTCAACTTGGACTTTAGGGTAGCATTTTAATCTCTCAGCTGCCCGATGGGGCAGGTTAGGCCCAGGGTGGCCCAGCGAGCCTCATGGCAATATGTGATTCCATTATGAGTTGCTCACTTATATACTATACTATACTTGCTCACTATATACTATACTGCGAACCTGTATTTTTTTCTAGAAAAATAGGTGCTGGTACTCCCCGTGAAGTTGTTACAGTAAGTGCTACATTTTTTTAAAAAACAACAAAAGAGATGCTGGTACTGCGTACCCTTGAGTAAAGGTAAAGGGACCCCTGACCGTTAGGTCCAGTCACGGACAACTCTGGGGCTGCGCACTCATCTCACTCTATAGGCCAAGGGAGCCAGTGTTTGTCCACAGACAGCTTCCGGGTCATGTGGCCAGCATGACTAAGCCACTTCTGGCGAAACCAGAGCAGCACACAGAAATGCTGTTTACCTTCCCACTTGCACTTTATGTGCTTTCAAACTGCTAGGTGGGCAGGAGTACCTATGAGTACCCTATTTAAAAAAACAAACCACTACAAATACTATTTTAAACACATTTAAAATGCTTTGCAAGTAGCCCAAGTGAACTGCTGGAAGTTTTAATAACATACAAATTGCATTGAATTTCCTGGGGCCGTGTAGAAGGAAATCTTTTGATTATATGAAATTTACTGTTTTGTATGTCTTGCAGGCATGTCTGAGAGGCAGTTACAGAATGCTTAGGCCACTAAAATCAATTGTCCCATTGTATCCATTATTCTAATAACTGATAACTGTAATGAGTGTATTTCAGCATTTCCATCCACATCCCCTTCAGAGGTTACTTGAAGTCTCTTGGTATCAGCCTTTGTTGCTTCTATAAAATGTGTGAATGTAAGGCAACTAGCCGCTGTCATTCCTTGCTAAGTAGGTTTGGATGTATTTTTCGCAGGGCAAAGCATTTGCTCCTAGAATGCAGCCTGAATAAGGAATTTCATGCTCCTTCCACTTTCCAGCCCCCAAAGTAGAAAATTATGTACAGTTTGCCAAGTTAGCAGCTGTCAGAATTACATCTGTAGACATTAGAAATGAAACTAGCATTCTGTGTTGCCACTGACTGCTCAAACCACTACCAGACAACAATTCCCCAAAACTTTGCTATGAAAGATACATAAGTTTTCTGACATTCAGCTTTGCTGAACAGCCAAGCAAATAATAGATGAAATTTCAACATTGGAGATTCTTATATTTTCCGATCTTTTAGAAGCAGCAGACGTGTCCCCTTAATTTTTCTAAAAGTATAAAAATATAAAGATTGTGAAAAAAATCTGGAGCCCAAGACTGCTTTAAAATGCCTTGTAGATTAGCCATCCTGAATATTGTTTCAGAGGAAAATTCTGCTGATAGCATAGCTGGTACAGTTGTGGGAATAAGCACAATTGGAAAAGGACCACACACACAAGGAAAACCATAGGCCACAGTATGAAAGAACACAGGAGTGTCTTGGCCAAGATAGGATAAGGTACCTTTCCTCTTCTTGCAATGAAAAATAGGTTTGGCGCGTGAAGCAGAGAGCAGTAAGCATGTCCTGGCAGCTCTCATTTTAGGAACAGTGTGTACTGCTTGGATCACTGCAGCCCAGTTGGTTTATATTGCTAGCAAGGAACTGATAAAGAACCAGTGTGGACATCAGATCTGCACAGTTACCATTTTAAGTATTATGGTGTCCCCTAGCTAAAAGTTACCTGTCATTCCGAAAATGCTTCCCCTATTCCTAGTTTTGTAATATAGCACCTAACAAGGAATGCAGAAAGCTGCGGTCTAGTTAGATCCTTAGAATAAATTGTGTATTTTCTACCTTTCAATTGGAGCAGTTGTGGTGGCTGCCTCCGAGTTATTCTGTGAACAGAAATCCATTATGTGAATGGCAGTAGAAGGGCACAGTATATCATCCTATGGGCTGCACACATATAACATGTGGAAGACTGTCTATTTTTGCATCAGTAATTTTAGAATTATAGGATAATATAACTAGCCAATGCTGCATTTCAAGGAACTTGTTCTATATCAACCATCTCCAGTTTTAACCATTTTAATTTCCTTTCCATGTTTTTGCACCTGTGAATAACAAATCTTCACTGCTGTCATGGTTTTATACCTTCTTTCCTTGATTTCCCCCCCTTTTGTTTTGTGTTTTTCACATTATTCTTGATTCAGGTGACCTAAATAGGTGAAACTATAATGTGGCAGAAGGAAAAAGAGAAATACATATCTTGTGATCTATTACCACTCTTTCTTTTCAAGATAGTCGTCTGCTTTTAAATTGTGTGTTCAAACCTTCATAATGGGTTTTAAAACTCAATTTAAAAGTAGACTGCTATCTTGAAAAGAAAGAGTAATAGGTCACAAGATATGCATATATTTTATAGGATCTATATAAAATAGAGCAACGTGAAATTTCACGAAGAGGCTGTTTTTAACCATCAGTGAATGGTAAGACTTTTTTGAAGACTAAAGTTAAAGTTAGAAGTGTTTAGGCACCTAAGTATTGAGACTTCAGAAACATTATCCTGAGACAAGCTCAAGTAGTTATTTTTATATACATTTCTTCCGATTTTTAAAAATCAAAACCTATAAAAATACTCAGCCATACGTGAACCAATGCATTTTCTTTTTAAAATAGAGGTTGTGGAGGGAACTCCCACTTGGTCATAGGATCAACAGTCCTCTCCTGTCCCCTTTTCATTCTTCCACCATTTCCTAACAGGAAAAGCCTGTGACTTTCTGAGAACAAATTCATGTTTAGCCTTAGAATGAATAAAACCTTAGTTCTGAGCGGAAAGCAAATTCTAAGGAGCATTGTACTGTGCAAAAATGGCAACAATTTCATTGCCAACGAGCCAAAATCAAATTTCATATGGCACATGTTTACCACACATACATTTCAACCATGGTATCCTTCTGGGCTGCCTGCAAGGTTTGCAAAATGCTGTTCTACAATGGTTAGGCAGCCCCAGAAGACTGCTGGAAGATGGCTGTTCTGCCCCCACCCCTCTGGGGCCTTTTGTCTGTAGGATGCCACAAGCTTCCCCTGTGTACATCATGTACATCAGGGATGGGGAACCTGTTTCCCTACAAGGTATTGTCAGTCTGCAGCTCCCATCATCTGGGGCTGCCCCCCCCTTTTTGATCTATATGAAAGATCTCCAAAAGGTTTTCCAGTGATGTTGGATATGGTTATAGCCGTAGGCCGCATGCACAACTAATTTATTTCCCCTCTTCCCCTTGTACACCCAGTAGGGAAGGGGGAACTCCTGCATAGTGGGGGCTGTATTATAAGGCTGTAATGGGAGAGGGAAATTGGTCTTAAGGAGCTTGCATCAGCAGGGAAGAGAGAGGTTGGTTGCATAAGCTAGCTTCCCTTCATGCAACCATTGGACACATCCCGATATGCAGATAAAACACTTGTGTCTGTTATCAAAACCCTGGAAGGCAATGGAAATGATAGATCAGTGTCTTGTATCAGTTCAGCAGTGGATAAGGGTGGGGAGCAGGGAGCTCTAAACAAAGTAAAACTTGACCTGTACCAGATTAAGTACTGTTGGTTGGAGATTCTGGAGGTTTTGGAGACTAACTCGATGCCTAATACGAATGGCATATGTAGCTTCAGGGTTCTCCAGGATCTAATGCTGTCCCTGAATATCCAGATGACAGCAAGTGCCAGGAGTGTCTTTTATCAACTATGACTGATTTCCTGGTTGCCTGAAGACTGATTTCCTTAAAGAAAGCAGAGCTAGCATCAGTTAACCCTGGTTTAGTTACTTCCAGATTGGTTTTGCAGGGCTCTCTGTGAGCACTTTTTCTGTGACGGCTGCCTGCTTAAAAAAAAACCCTCAGAAATTTCAAGTAGCACTGACCAGACATTTATTGGGTACTTCATATGCTAATCTTGTTTCAGCTGCATTGGTTAGCCATTCATTTGCAGTATCTATTTAAAGTGCTGATTTGACCCTTTAAAGTACTCATTATCTCAGGGATTATCTGTTTCACATATCCTGTCCAAGGGTTACAATATATCAGAGGCACTGCTTGCTATGTTTTCATCTAGGGCGATATAGATGTGATATAGATGAGAACAAGGGACAGAGCCTTCTCAGTGGTGGCACTGCAGGTGGAAATTACTGGTTCCCTTCATCTTTTAGACACAATGAAAAGGCTTTTTTGCTTCAGCAGGCTTTCAGTGTGCAGTTCTGCTGCTGTTTTCAAATGGATTATATATTGGTTGCCGTGTTAGATCGTGGTTTGTTTGTTTTTTAATCTGTTGCTGTGTGCATGAAGTATGAATTGTCCCTGAATTTCCTCAGTTCGTGGAAAGTTTCTCCCATAGCACTGAAGAGCAATCAAGAAGACAAAGTACACTTTTCTGTTGTAAATAATGTGTTAAGAATGACAGATTTACAATGGCAGGTACACTTTTCTATCTTCTTTTAGAAGTGACTTTTCATAGCATCATAGAATTGTGGCATTGGAAGGGACCATGAGGGTCATCTAGTCCAGCCCCCTGAAATACAGGAAACTTTCCCGCAACAAGAGACTTGAAACCATGACCGTGAGATGAAGAGTCTCCTGCTCTACTGACTGAGCTATCCCTCTTTTTCAAGAACATTTTTTAAAAGAAGATGAAACTTAGATTTTCTGAGGGCTTTCAGAATCTATCTCATCCCATACCAGTAGCTACTGTCCAACCGCAGATCCACATCACCCATGCTGATAACAGCAACAGCAGCAGTTTTCACGAACGTAAGGCCTGTGTCAACTCCTGAGACCTTAATTCCTTCATTGTGCTTCTTAGACAAAGCTAACGTTTTGTATTGAGGCTTTAGAACATGATGGTCCCTGACCTTTCTTGTTCCCTAATTTACAGAGACGCTTTAGAACATATATTGACGAAAACACTAGGGGCTGCTGCTGAGCTGTGTGAACCATAGACTTGAATGCTGGCAGAACAACAGCCCTCAAGCTCAAACTAGAGCAGAGCCTGCTTGCACCACATTCAGAAATGGCTGCTGATGAAATGTACAGAAGGGACTCCCAAACACTTACCCATCTTGGCTTCCTGGGGAACCCTCAAGGGCATCCTGATCAAATTTGCAGATGACACCAAACTGGGAGGGGTGGCTAACACCCCAGAGGACAGGATCACACTTCAAAACGACCTTGACAGATTAGAGAACTGGGCCAAAACAAACAAGATGGACTTTAACAGGGAGAAATGTAAAGTATTGCACTTGGGCAAAAAAAATGAGAGGCACAAATACAAGATGGGTGGCACCTGGCTTGAGAGCAGTACATGTGAAAAGGATCTAGGAGTCTTGGTTGACCACAAACTTGACATGAGCCAACAGTGTGACGCGGCAGCTAAAAAAGCCAATGCAATTCTGGGCTGCATCAATAGGAGTATAGCATCTAGATCAAGGGAAGTAATAGTGCCACTGTATTCTGCTCTGGTCAGACCTCACCTGGAGTACTGTGTCCAGTTCTGGGCACCACAGTTCAAGAAGGACACTGACAAACTGGAACGTGTCCAGAGGAGGGCAACCAAAATGGTCAAAGGCCTGGAAACGATGCCTTATGAGGAACGGCTAAGGGAGCTGGGCATGTTTATCATGGAGAAGAGGAGGTTAAGGGGTGATATGATAGCCATGTTCAAATATATAAAAGGATGTCATATAGAGGAGGGAGAAAGGTTGTTTTCTGCTGCTCCAGAGAAGTGGACACGGAGCAATGGATCCAAACTACAAGAAAGAAGATTCCACCTAAACATTAGGAAGAACTTCCTGACAGTAAGAGCTGTTTGACAGTGGAATTTGCTGCCAAGGAGTGTGGTGGAGTCTCCTACTTTGGAGGTCTTTAAGCAGAGGCTTGACAACCATATGTCAGGAGTGCTCTGATGGTGTTCCCTGCTTGGCAGGGGGTTGGACTCGATGGCCCTTGTGGTCTCTTCCAACTCTATGATTCTATGATAAAGGAGAGAGTCCTTTAATAACGGATTGTGGAGGAGGCGGAATTTCCACAGGTGCAGCATCTCAAAATCTTGCCAAAATTCCTAGAATTGCTCGTTGTTCACAAGCTATTTACCATAATAAGAAATATTACCACTATATTAACAGATCCTCGGAGCATGTGAAAGGAGATGGCTATCTTCAGCTTGTGCATTTCCAGAGGTTTTCTGGTTGGTCGTTTAAAAACAGAAGGGTAGCTAGGTTTATCTCCCTTTGCACGACTTAAGAAAGCATGAGTTGCTACACCTTCCTAACTCTGCAGAATGTCTTTTGTGAAAGTGCTAAAGGGGTAGCAATATAAGCACGATCTAAACACAGGGAAACAGTGGAGGTGTAGGGAAGAGAATGGAGAGCAAGGCAAGAATACACTCCACTGCTTAACCTGCCTTTGTGTTCTGTTAAGATTTAACGGCTTGGAATTAATGAAAATGAAGCAGCATCTTTAGTAATGCAAACTGCTACTAAGATGTATTATACTGTTAGCAAGAGTTTCACTTCCATTGTAAGGTACTTTGCATTGAATGCTATTATTTGAGTTTCATAATGTAGACATAATTATGTAATACCAAGGGCCTATTAACACATTTGTCAAATCCCCGCCCCCCCCCCCAAAAAAAACCAAGTACAGTGGGCATGGAATTATGTGCCCCTCCCATGCTCAGTTATTATCAGTGGTGAATGTGGGTGCAAATTGTTATCCCCCATAAAGTTAGTATTAAATAGTGAGCATACATACTGATTTATGTAAGACATCTATACACCATGTATAAATTCTCCCATGGCAACTTTACAAAATTAGACACACCATCAGTCTGCGATTCCAAATGCAATTGTACATACTTTATGCCCCTTGCAGGGATTCAGGGAGGCTGCACATTAAGTATACTTGCAGTGCAGTCCTAAACTTGCCTGTGCTGAAGTTCCCTTCAGTTCAACGTAATTGCCCTTCATAAATGTTGCAACTTGTGGCCATCCTTTAAAATGCCTAAAGGGATTTTTGTGCTCTGAATTAGTAGCATTATATCACCTTATAAAACGAAATAAATCCCTCACTTACCAAAATGCTCTTCTGTCATTCTTAAGATGAAAATAACTTAACTCTAGCCACTTTACATTATCCTTCTGAGACCCCATCAGACTCGCTCTTTTCCAAGCCTATGTATGACCTAACGGCATCCAAAAGGCATAAACCAAAGGGTTCTACAGCCATCTGCAGGAGCTCACTGATACTGTGCCAGTATTCTGTGACTGTTTCTACAGAATTTCATGATTTTAATTGGGTTAAAGGCTTGTTAACAGCAGCCTAAAACTGAAGTACAAAATGAAAGCAGCTCACGGCTTGAAAGAATGAAATAAAAGAGAGTGTTTAAACAGGTTTAGAAAAATGCAATGCAGTGAAAGCTTTCTGAATCAGTGGCACATGTATTCTTTTTCCACAGATGAGTTAACCATTGTTCCATTCAGAAATAGTTCCTTCTGAAATTCAGGTTATGTTAGGGAGTCTATATGCTGGAGGGAAAAGGCTTCTGAGGCTTTGAGTTCCAAACCAGGGCCGCTCTCTGTAGGTGTGGTTTTTCCCTATGATGAAAGAAGTTGCACCTGGGGAACTTCAATGAAGTCATAAAGGGAACTAATCTTCCATTTGCCATTTTTAATAAGGATATTCTACCTAGGTGAAGTGTAAAAGAAATAAACAACAACCTTAGGTATAAATTGTTCAAAAAGACGCTATCTTTCTCAATGAATTTAAAAGAAACCTTGCATTGGCTTCTACTTGAAGTAGGAGTATTTAGTTACTAGAGAACATATAAATAGGGAAGTGGTTTTGTGCACTAAAGCTATCCAGCATTAAGATTTAATTCTTTTTCCACTGGTAGCTGCATGTCTAGTGATAGTGTATCACTGGAAATCCCAAATGGAGCTACCCCTTGAGACATGGTTCAATAATATTTTGGATATCTAGTTCAGAACAACTAACTGGGTTTGGAAGAGTTGCAAATGCGGTTGTAAAGGAAAATACCATTGATGAAACCTGCTCTCCTTTTTTCATATGTAAGGGGGAAAGAAAGTAAAGCAGAGAAGCTAGTAAAATATGGGCTGGACAAAGTTACTGTTAGGTGGATTTGTAACTGGTTGACTGACTGAACCCAAAGAGTGCTCACTAATAGTTCCTCGTCATCCTGGAAAAAAGTGACAAGTGGGGTGCTGCAGGGTTCTGTCCTGTGCCTGTTGTTGTTCACTGTCTTTATAAACAACTTGGATGAAGGAATTGAGGGGATGCTCATCAAATTTAAAGATGACACCAAGCTGGGAGGGCAGCTAATGCCACAAGGGACATAATTCAGTATGACCTTAACAGATTGGAGAACAGGGCCAAATGTAAGGTTCTGCACTTAGGCAGGAAGAACCAGGTGCACAAATATAAGAGGAGGGACACCTGGCCTGACAGTAGCATATGTGAAGAGGATCTAGGGATCTTAGTAGACCACAAGCTTAACATGGGTACACAGTGTGATTCATCAGCTAAAAAGTTAATGATGTTAGTCTGCATCAACAGAAGTCTAGTGTCCAGATCAAGGGAAGTAATAGAACCACTCTATTCTGCCTTGGTCAGACCACACCTGGTATACTGTGTCCAGTTATGGGCTCCACAATTTAAGATGAATATTGACAAGCTGCAATATGTGCAGAGGAGGGCGACCAACCCAAACCAATGGATTCAAGTTACAAGAAAGGGGTTTGCGACTAAACACCATGAAGAACCTTCTGATGATAAGACGTTTTTGACAGCGGAGCAGACTTCCATGAGATGGTGGCCTCTCCTTCCTTGGAGGTTTTTACACAGAGGTTGGGTGGCCATCTGTTGAGATTGCTTCATTGCAGGGGTTTGGACTGGATGTTCCTCAGGGTCCCTTCCAACTCTACAGCTCTATAATTTTTGACCCTGAAAAGGACAGCAGTACCCTTATGCTGTCTTTCACTTAACAGAGTATTTTCTTAATCTTTTAGGGCACAGTGATGGCAACAGTTGTATGGTTAAGTTACAGGAAATATTAATTTGCCATGCAACATAATAAGGTGTGAAATTAAATTGTAAGGGACGGAGAACTTCCACAGAGGGAAGAAAGCAAGGGAAATGTTGCCATCAAATAGCAGCTGCTGTATATTGGTAAATCTGCTTTAAAAATTGCCTGATGACATGGTAATAGCTGTTAATGGCAATAATACATTTCCATTTATATCATCATCAAATTCTTTCCTGCAGCCCCCCGCTGCTGCCGCCGCCTTCCCACTGTCTCAAAATAGACTCTCTTATTCCTCCAGTTCTTGTAATTACTTGCATCAAGAAAAGACATGCTTAAATATTGTATACAAAAGAGAGAGAAAATTAAGAATTGGCCACAGTTTTCCCCGTCTTCTGTTGTTTGTTCATTTAATGTCAGAAGGCATGACAATAACAAATATATATTTGGCCTACTAGTGTAAGTTCACACTAGTCTGGCTTTTCCAGCCCTTTTATTTCCTTCTGCCACAACTTTGCCGCTGCCGTGACACTTGCAGGCCTGCTCCACTGTTGTGCAGCTGATGCCCTGTCCAGGCTTATATCTTTCTTCGTGACAGTGAGTGTTCTTGCCAAATGCCAGGGACCATAGTCACATCTGTTTGTCTCCCGAGCTCGTCTGAGGCTGCTCGGGAACACTTTTTATCCAGGGGGCAGCTTTAACTAGGCCTAATACTCTGGAAAGCCCTGTTTGTAAATGCATACAATGAGGCGACAAGTTTCTGTTGTCTTTCCTTTAAAATTATTCCCTTTGACACGGCTTGCTCGAGTCCCTGTCACCAGCACGTCAGCAGCCAAGTTTTCAGGCAAGGTGGTCTTAACAATTCCTATCACCCCTGCCATAGAGCATGCCTAGCTTCCTGCCAAAACGCTATTTATAAATGATAGCTCGCAGCAAGCTATGGATAAGTGGAGAAGAATCAGGGGAATTAGCTATTTGCAATCTTCCAAGTCTGCAGCTAAGGAACGTCCAAGGCAGGGCAGCGCAGTCTCTTCCGTTTTGCCTTGTCCTGCTGCTTGGAAATTGAAACAATTATTAAATAAATCAAGAGAAACAGAAATACTTAATTTTGCTTAGCTTCTTTCCCAATATGTATTTTAAGCATTTTACCTTGCTTTTCCACCAATATGGGTCCCATAGCAGCTTTCATGAGATCAAGAAGGACATCAGTATATCATTTAACTGGTAACAAATAAGTTTTTTAAAGAGGCAGCAGTGATGACCATGTAGGAAGCAGCCTTATGCTTCATAGTCAGGCTATAGGCCTGTCTAGCCCAGTATTGTTGAAACTGACTGGTAGCAGATCTACAAGGTTTCAGGAAGAGACAGGTGTAAAGTTCTACACTTAGGAATAATTAGATGCACAAATATAAGACACGTGGCTTGAGAGCTGTACGTGTAAAAAGGCTCTAGGTGTTTTTAGTAGACCACATGCTTAACACACGCTATAGCTCAGTTGGTAGAGCATGAGACTTTTCATCTCAGGGTCATGGGTTTGAGCCCCATGTTAGGTCAACGATTTCTGCATTGCAGGGGGTTGAACGTAGAAGTCGATCCCCGTGGTCCCTTCCAACTCTACAATTCCATGATTCTATGAGTCAACAGTGTGATGCAGCAGCAAAAAGGTGAATGCATTTCTAGGCCGCATCAACAGAAGTATAGTGTCCAGATCTATGCTGCCTTGGTCAGACCACACCAGGAGTACTGGGTGGGAATCACAGTTTGTGGGCACCAGGATACTGACAAGCCGAAATGTGTGCAGAGGGAGGTGACCAAGGTGATATAGGATCAGGAAACCAAGTCTGAAGAGGAACTGTTGAGGGGGTTGAGTATGTTTAGCATGGAGAAGGGAAACCGTAGAGATGATACAATAGCCATCTTCAGATATTTGAAGGGTTGTCACATGGATGATGGAGCAAGCTTGTTTTCTTTTGCTCCAGAGGGTAGGACCCAAACCAGTGG
Organism: Podarcis bocagei; assembly: GCF_964188305.1. Lineage (NCBI taxonomy): Eukaryota > Metazoa > Chordata > Lepidosauria > Squamata > Lacertidae > Podarcis > Podarcis bocagei. Next base: position 81,670,082 of record NC_138127.1, read on the forward strand.
ATGCAAATTACAGGATTTTGACTAAATATTAGGAATAATTTGAGATGGTACAGGCTGTTTGACAGTAGAACAGACTGCCTTGGGGAGTGGTCTCTCCGCCATTGGAGGTTTTTAAACAGATTGCATCGCCATCTATCAGGGGTTCCTGAGAGTTGTGATTCCTGAATTGCAGGGGGTTGTATTAGATTTCCCTTGGAGGTCTCTTCCAGCTCTACAGTTCTATGCTTCCATCATAATTTTAATGTTTTGATTTTATAGTTTTGTAGACTGCTTAGAGGCTTTTTACAATCAAGTGGTATACAATTTTTGTTAAATAAATAAAATAATGCTGCTTGAAAATGAAGCAGTCTGCGTCATAGAATTCATTCGACTCTGATCAACTGGATATGTGAATGAGCTCACCCTTCTGCTTTCCACCTCATGTTGGGATTCTCAAATCCCAACTTTGAGATCTTCTGATTCGGAGGCACTGCCTCACAGTGTGCATAACAAGTTCGTTTTCCCACAATTTTTGCTATGCATGAAAAAGTAGAACTGCTAATCTTTTTATTCATCCACTTTTCAAGATGTGTTAAATGCAGCTACAGTTAAATGCTAAAACTCTGAACTTGACCAAATCTGATTATCTTGTTTTGAGAGCATATGGGATATATATATATATTATAATAGCGATTGCTTTTTAATTCTTTATAATAATGCTTGTTTTCAGAATGTTAATAAAACTTAAGTTTTTTTCCTCAGAACAGTAGCAAGCAAACAAACAAACAAACCTCACCTTGGCTAGTGATCAGATTGTTGAGCTTTGCAAAGACAAATGATTCATTTATGCTGAAGAAACACAGCTGCCTTTCAGACATTCATTGATTTTAAATTAAAAAGTAACTGCTATGTTCTACACAAAGGGTGACAACAGTAACAAAGTAGTCCTTACTTAGTGTTATTTGTTGCAACTCCATTGCATGTGCCACAGGAGAAGCGGGGAGGGGGGATCCAAGTTCCATAATCTAACTGATCAATAATCTAGATATCTCAATGCAGTGTAACAGATAATCAATGTGAGCAGAATTACTCAAGCACAGCTAGCTGTTATTCCTGGAGCTAGGGTCTCCAGGTTCAATTGGCTGACTTTATTAATTTTTATCTTTCATCCTGCTTGAATTCTTGTTTCCCTCCTTTCCATTGCTTCTCAGCCTCCCTTCATTATAACAGCCCTGACAAACACTGCAATCTATTATAGAACGAGCTGTGCCCCAAAGTCCCTTGCTGTCAGTGACCCTGCAATAATATTATGAACAGAGGAGAGGGAGGCTTAATGTTTCTTTGTGTAAGTTATATTAGATTTCATATATTCTTCATCTACTGGTCTACAGTCACTTTTGGACCAACTTGAGACAAGGTCCTATTTTTAAAGCTTGGCCTAATTTATATTTCAGTTTAGACATCTTCAGACCGTGACTTGTGGTAGAAGACAGCTGGTTTATTATTAAGGAAACACTGTGGTCCCCAGCCCAAATGGTTGTATGGTGACTCTATGAGCAGACAGATACCCGACTCTCTCGTTCAGGAAACAGACACAAGCACACAGAGAGACCCATGGTGGCCCCTCCCTTCTTGTTCATGTAGAGGAGAGGAAGAATCTTTCCACTGCCTTCACCTTCACATGTACTGTCCTGTGTCTCCCTCCCTCCTCAGCTTGTTTAATGACAAATTAGCAAATTCATACCCCCACCCTGCACAAACCCAGTTCATAGCAAGTTGCAAGCATCATGAATTAGAGCAAGGCATGCATGCCTTTTACACTTGTGTACACTTCAGGTACCTTTTTGTGTGTGCTAAATTTAAGAGGGGCTTTTCAGATGTTAGGAATTTCCACTGACCTCAGGTTTCCTCCAGGTTTGCTGATACCTTTCTCTTGTACTAGGCTTCATAAAGCAAACACACACACACTATAGGTTGAATATAGAAGGCATGTCACAACCAAAGTCATTGTAATTATCTTCAGCTTGGAGTTAGCAAAAGCTGCATTCCTGCACTTCCAAACTTCTGCCAAAGATTCAGAAAGGATGTAAGAAACAAACATCAGAAACTTCTTCTCCTTCTTGCTGTTAATGAAGTCAGGTGTAAACTGCCTACCTAATGTTTGCTAGGGAAAGTGTTGATTTGGGGGGTATTTTGCTTTTGAGTTCTTTGACGGCAACTTTTTTTGTTTTTTGTCTCTGAAAAAAAGAAATAAAGAAATGAATCTCTTGGTTAAGTTCTGAACTGCGGTGATTCTCATAGCCTTGTCTTACCTGAAGTTAATGTCTTTGTCCTTTCAGCCAAATAACTGAGTACTATAACCCTAGGAGTCAGAAATAGAAGTGTACACTGTATTCCAGATAGATCTCTGAATTGGAGCATAGTTGTTTAGTTTCCTTACCACCCAATAATCCAGTACGTGGCAGGACTACCTTGTTGTGCTTTGTGATAGGGAGGATTTAGTCCCACTGGTAAAGCTGGAGTAATTAGACCCCCCTCTAATCAAGGTTTATCCATGATCTCTGGGGTGCCAAGGTAAGAAGAGGAGTCAAAACCTCTCAGAACGATGTCAGTCAGAAGAGGTTTATAAAGTTATGAACAATGTGGAAACCGGATTATGAAAAAATTCCCCCTCTCTTCTTCAGTTCCAGAACTCTGGATCATTCAATGAAATGGAAGTATTTTCAGGACAGGCAAATAAAAGTGCTCCACATGCATGATTAACATGGATTTTTTAATTAGAAGATGTGATAAGTTGTGATCAACAATTGCGTTTCTGATTTTAAATTTAAAAAGACATTAAAGAGAAGATTTTGCAATGTATATATGTTACACATTACAGGTTTTGTTGAATTTGATCAATGCCATTTTATTATAAAACCAACAGAATGTTCTGTTTAAAAATAATGTTTTGTTTCCCACTTGTTTATCACCTGTGAAAAGATGCTTGTTAACTGATTTTTTAAATATATATATGTTATTCTGATGGTGGCTATTAATAGATAACTGATAGTCAATAATATTGTGATCATTTAAGTACCTATTGCTTTGTCAGTAGCATCAGTATTCATTTTATGTTGACTCAGAAAGATTGTCAGTTTTGAAAACCTGAAAGTATTTCTTTTAGAATTTATTTATTCCAGCGGTGATTTAGATTGTTTCTAAATACTGACTGCTTGTCAATAAACATAATTCATTTTCAGGATGTGGAACCTGCAACAAAATATTGCAGTGTTGAGTATTTCTGATCTGATTTCTAGACATAACATTCCTTTCTCTATCCCAACCAGTTTTTAAATTTATTTTTATTTTTTTGCCCAGTAGTATTCTGTGCCAAGTGAGCATGCTCAGTCCTCAGTCTTAGATTCCCCACACCCCCCCAATGTTTTGTATTGCTGCAAACTTTAGGCTTTCTCCAAGTCTTTTTGATGCCTCCCTCTAGTGTATGTCCACGTAAGTAACGTCACTCCCTGTAGTGTATGGCCAATGCCCTTTTAGCTACATAAGTAACATCACTCTAAGCACTAGAAATACAAACAGTATCTGAAAGATTCCAGCGTGTAGCTCTATGTTTATTTAAACTATTTTGACTAGGATGCAGATTCTGTGATAACACATTCTTCTGCAGAGTTGTTGCTTTTCCTACCAGTTATTAATACACCTCTCTGGTAATTGCTTACAGACAGACAAGTGTGCATTTGGGATCCTTATGTATGGGTGATATCAAACGAAGGAGAAAAGCCGCGCCACTGCCAGGACCCACCGGTAAGCAGATTCACCATGACGACACATCCAGATGTCTTAAGTCTGTAAAACAGCATGGAGGGTGGGAGAGAACCCAGAAACTGGTTGGGGCTTACCTGCACAAAACTGGGCTTGGGGCGGTTTGACAAAGGAGGATTTTCAGGCAGCAGTCCTAAACCCACTTACTAGGGAGCAAGTGCCACTGGCTTCAGTTGATTTGCATCTGACTAAACATGTAGAAAAGAGCTGTTGCAACTTGACACTTAAAAGAGCAAAGGGCTGGTGCAGCTCATCCCTTTCCTCTCACTGATTGGCCCTGATCTGTTTGCCATTGCCTGGTTTATTCATATGGAAAAAGACTACCTTACTGACATCAACGGAAGCGTCCCTCCCATTGCAAACAGCAAGCATGGGATGGCCCAGTTCAGAGAAGAACCACAGTCAAGGCAGCCCATATCAGAACCTAGCCTCACATTTACTGCAGTAGCCCTTCACTCTTCAGCAGTATATTGTCCAGATTAATTTAGATGTCCAGCTTTTCTCCAACTACATGTATTACCTTTTTCATTTACTATGTTGTTAGTGGAACTTGTTTGTTTAAATAAGTTCAGTGGAGAACAGACTCCACAGCTAATGCATGGAGTGGTTTTCACAGAGCACTAACTGACCTCCTTTGTGCACTGAACCTTCTCTTTACCCCCATTCCCTCTTGACAAAGTAGTCTTGCACAATTACCAAAACAGCACATGGTGACTGGAAAAATCAGCACGTGTTGTGGAAAAGGTATCTAAATCCATCTTCTGTGTCGCTGAGATCGTAAGCCTTCTGTCGGAGCCCATGCCAAGTAGGAGTTCTGTATTCTGCTTTGTATTGTTTGCTAAGTGTTTAATATCAGTACTGAGCACACTGTTTAAAATCCGCATGTTGCATACAAAAGAGGCGACATTTTCCTAAAACAATTATGAGAATATTTCAGAAGGCACCCTGTATCTACAGCGTGCATGAGAAGTGATAAAATCACTTGTGTTAATTGTCTTTTTCTGTATGTGCTTGAATGTCACTGTACTGCACACTTGTCAGCAAGGAAATATAATTTATGGGTTGACTCCTGCTAATGGAAGCCCCCTTTGAGCATGGATCCACCCAGTAGCAGGAGGAAGCAATGTTTGCCAGTTACCCTCTACCTCTGCAGCCCCAGTGCCACTTCCCACACGATTCGGGAGGGTTGTAGGACCCCCTGAAATAGTGTGGGCGATGGCTCTGGGGTTGCATGGGGATCAAGGAATTGCCCAAATGCCTTTCATGGTCAGAAGAAGTCTTATGTTCATAGAAGGTAAAGCCTGCTCCAATCCATTTTGCTGGCATATATAAAGTGTGCACACAGAAACGTAGTTCTTGCATTCTGAACTGGCCTGTGGAGCTCTTCTGTGAAGTTATCTAACTTTGGCATTTCAATGGAATGGCTTTTGATTTTCATGGTGTTGCAGACATCAGTGACAGACCAAGAGAACTGTCTGGAAAATATTGCTAAAGCACCTTAGTGGCAGTAATATGGAAAAAGAGTGTGTCTAGGTCAAGTCCTAAGACTCTGAACATATGTGTAGTGAGTAGGAAAATGCTTAATGGCTGAGGAGAGGATAATATAATTATTTCTACAAGGTGATTTTAGCTTCACAACTTGCAAGTGACAGAAGGAAGTCATTTTGTAAAGTATATGTACGTATAAAGCATCATAAAATTTACTTTAGTGTACCTTTTCATCCCAGGCTTCCAACCTATTCAGTATTTTATTCTGCTACTGAAATCTGGCACACTTGCTTAACTTTCTGGTGGTGGCAGTAGTGTAAAAAGCCCTCTGTTTTCTACAAAAACAATTTGATCCCCACCCCGCAAGCCATAATTTTACAATGTTTAAGTGACTGGATGTGGTTTTATTAGAAAAAAAGAAAAGAAAAGAAAAGAGGCTGAGAAGGGATTTTGAGATTCTTACAGCGCTACTGCTCTATAAGGGCCAACTTATGGAATAAAAACAGAGAAAAGTGCCTCTCAATAACTACAGCGGAGGCTCCACACATTAGGGATTAGCAAAGCAGTTAAGAGGATAAACGGTGAGCCCTGGATGCCCCCCATTCAAATCTCAGCTCAGCCATGAACTCCAGCAAGCCTTGCCTCTCACCCCCCCCGCCGCCATTTCCCTGTAATATGGAGGCAGAAACAGTGGGCTAGCCCTACTGCAGCTACCTCAGCATACTCTCCTTGCAAGCGCATGCGAAAGCCATCCGGCTTTGCCTCCTGCCAAAGAAATCCATCCTGTGAAAGGTGGAAGAAGTAGGAGATGCTTGTACCAAACTCTGTGGCCTGGGTAGGCCTAAAGTCCTGCAAATGGCCACATCCAGGGTGGGGTAAAGTCAAGGGCCCTGCTGTCCTCAGGGTCACAGTACAGGTGCTTTTATATATTGCCTTTGCGCTGATAGGGCTAAAGCAACAGCACCAGGGAACCATTCTTGAAGCAACAAGGCTGCAAAAAGGGCCAGGATCCATGGGCCTGATTTTGTTAAGTGCTTCGGTTTCTAGAAAACGAGGTGTTGTGGCTCAGGTCAGCCTGGAAACAATCGCCCCTCTATGTGGAATTCCCTTCCAACAGAAGTGTATCTGGTACCTTGTGTAGCTTTTGTCATACACCGAAGACACACTTCTTTGACACCTAAGATACAGAGTTTAGGACCCACCCAATTCACTTAACTGTAATTTAACTTTTTAATATTGTATTTTTAAATGGCCATAACTCTCCTTTTCACCCTCATGGTGAAGGGCACGTAAAAAATTTAATTGATGTTTATGATAAAAGGTAAAGGTAAAGGGACCCCTGACCATTGCGGTGCTCATCTTGCTTTATTGACCGAGGGAGCCGGCGTCCAGCTTCCGGGTCATGTGGCCAGCATGACTAAGCTGCTTCTGGCGAACCAGAGCAGCGCATGGAAACGCCGTTTACCTTCCCGCTGGAGCGGTACCTATTTATCTACTTGCACTTTGACATGCTTTCAAACTGCTAGGTTGGCAGGAGCAGGGACCGAGCAACGGGAGCTCACCCCATCGCGGGGATTCGAACCGCCGACCTTCTGATTGGCAAGCCCTAGGCTGTGTGGTTTAACCCGCAGCGCCACCTACATCCCAGTTTATGATAATGGAGTACTGAATTTATAAGGGGGGAAACAAACTCTTCATCTGCTTAGGGAAACTTCCCTCTACGTTTGCTTTGAGGATGTTTGAGGATTGAGAGCTGGTACAGTCTTTGGGGCCCAAGTCCAGGGCTGCACACCTCAAGGACCCCCAAATGACCACCCAGAGAGCACTTGATTATGGAGACAGCAGCAAACACGCCTTTCATTGGCACATGGGTGGGCTGGGCCCACCAGGGCTGATGCCAGTCACTGCAGGATCCTTCCTTATTTCGAAAAACACTATAGTCTAGTTAGGCTTTTCTACAACAAAATAGTGCTTATTTTGTTAAATGTGTTTAATACCAGGGCAGTGAACGTTTACTCCATTTTATTCCTGCAGTTATGATGGTGCTGTGATCTAAGTGAGTTTAAAATGCAAAATGGCGCATTTCTTTCTTTTTTTAAATCAGAGTTGTCAAACTTGCTTTTGTCTTTGCTGTCACATATCAGGAATGTAGAAGTAGCTGTAAATCATGGGATGGCAGTAGCAAGGGGAGAAGAGAAATGTTAATTGTGTGCTTCACAGCTGAAGTAATACACATGGCTGTAAGACCCCTGTCTACTACAGGACATAGAAGATTAAGATTAAACCTTACACTTAAATACCCTGGGAACTGAGCATTGCCCAGTAAGACTGGACCCGTTTTTGTTTCAAAAGAAGTATGAAATCAAATAAGATAAACAAATTGTTTGTATTGAGTTAATTTACAAAGCTCTGCTGGAATGTTTAAAAGATCCACTAAGAGTTTAAAAGATCCACGAAATAAACTGTCAAAGTGAGGTACCTATGCAATCCTGCAACTAGTTAGTTGCTCCCCTTGACTTAAAATGCCTTAGCTTGTGTGTAACTGGATGAATTATAAAAAAAATTCCTTCCAGTAGCACCTTAAAGACCAACTAAGTTAGTTCTTGGTATGAGCTTTCGTGTGCATGCACACTTCTTCAGATACACACGAAAGCTCATACCAAGAACTAACTTAGTTGGTCTTTAAGGTGCTACTGGAAGGAATTTTTTTATTTTGACTATGGCAGACCAACACAGCTACCTATCTGTAACTGGATGAATTATATTCCTCACAGTGGTGTTTAAATATAATTCAATTCTTCTGCCTTATTTATTCAATTATTTGGATATTTTTCCAACCTTACCCCAGAGGCTCAGATCTGGCAAAAAGGCTAGCCTCCCAGTAATAGACTTGCGAGCCTAGCAAGTGCATGAAGAAAAGATTTCCATTGCCACATTCATAAATGTCGGTCGGTGACAAATGGTTTTCCCTATCTTTGTATGCAGTATGTTGAACAGCCTTATTTATGCATGTATGGAGGATAGATAGCATGGTGGAGCTAACAAACAGTTGGAATGAGGTGTTTGTGTATTTGTGAATCCTGTTCAGCACCTGTGCCGCTACGTACTTCTAGATACGTTACAAGGCTGTAGACTACTGTAGCTAGAAGTGTTATTGGTTAAACATTTATTAATTGTGACAAGAACACCCAATTTATTTCAGCGCTCTGGCTTATTTACTGCTCTTTCACCTTTGTATTTTGTATTGAAAAAGTAAAATGAATATTGATAGAGTTAGCTATTGATTTCTAAATTTATAGCCTGTTCTCAGCCTTGAGACAAAGTCACATACCAATAGTGCCGTGTGTATTAGTAACAAAGGATGTAGATTTACTCTTACAGCAATGAAAAACTGTTGAAGCAAGAAACTTTTAGCAGTGGAGAGCATTTTATAGTTTGAAAAATGTCATCTGTAAAGGTGAACTAAAGCGGTGAAGAAAATAAGGTGAATTCTATCAGATAATTCCAGTCAACAGCTGAAGTAATAGGGTCCTAATCTGTATTTTTTTTCCCCTCAAAAGAGGAAACGTTTGACTTTATAGTCTATGCTAAAGCTCCTTTTTTAACATTGCAGCAAGAAACCAGGAAGGGTGTACCACCTGAAACAAAAGATGCTTCTCCTCATATATTGCCTACAGTTTACATACAGCCTTTTAAAAATGACAAAGAATGGTTGGAATATGTTGTTCCTCTTAGGGCAGCCATGAATTTATTTCAGGAAATAAATACCTGAAGGAATTGATGACTAGTGAAGCAATATAATATCTGACATGGGAGCATGTCATTCTGAATGCCTTTGTCGGCTTGCTAAACACCTGAACTGTAATACTATTTCGTATGAGTCCTTAAGAGGCTTTATGGCAAAAACAGAGTGCCCTTGAGTTTGTGTGGATATGCTTGCACCTGGGCACACACTCACAAAACGAGTGCTTTCATTGTTGATTCCTGATTCCTTGGAACGTGACTAGGAAAGTAGGGCTGTAGCATTTCCAATTTCAGCATCCAATAGAGTCATTTTTGCCCCCTGAGCAAAGTATAGGTAGCAACTGGGCAAGGGACACTCCACTCCTACTGCACTTAACTGGTTTTATGTACTATATAAACACACACCATCAAAGAGGCTACAGATATGTTGGAGAACAAAACTTAACTGCAGTACCCTCAGGTAATCCTGTGTCTCTGAGACCGCAGAGTCACCCAGAAGATTCTCCATTGGTGTAAGGCTTGAAGTCTGATTTCTGTAACTGTCTGTCTTCTGTTCTTCCCTGGAACTGAAACCAGTTGTGTCCATCTCCTAGTTTGTTTCCCCTCTATGTCTCAGCAGAACAACACCAAAGCTTTAGCACTTTCTCATCACACATCCATCATCTTCTCCCTTCTCCACACCCCTGGCTCTCTGTACTGTCCCCCACAGTTCAATTGTTAACTTGTGGAAACTTTGGGCAATATCTCCTCCTCTTCCTACCCAACAAAGAAAATACAAAAATGTGAGGTTTACATAGAAGAGAGAGGGACGCGGGTGGCGCTGTGAGTTAAACCACAGAGCCTAGGACTTGCTGATCAGAAGGTCAGCGGTTCAAATCCCCCGCGACGGCGTGAGCTCCCGTTGCTGGGTCCCTGCTCCTGCCCACCTAGCAGTTCGAAAGCACGTTAAAGTGCAAGTAGATAAATAGGTACCGCTCCGGCGGGAAGGTAAACGGCATTTCCATGCGCTGCTCTGGTTCGCCAGAAGCGGCTTAGTCATGCTGGCCACATGACCCGGAAGCTGTACGCTGGCTCCCTCAGCCAATAAAGCGAGATGAGCGCAGCAACCCCAGAGTCGGTCACGACTGGACCTAATGGTCAGGGGTCCCTTTACCCTTTACTTTTACATAGAAGAGAATGCTCTGGCACTAAAAGTACCGGAAAGCTTTTCTTGGCCTTTTGCTTTTGGACCTGCCTTTTTAAATTGCTGTATAACTTTAAGCCACTTCACGCATTGCATGCATTCCAGGTAGCAAGTTCTTGTATAGGAGAATAATGAAACTCCACCAGTTTTCATCGTGATGTTCACACATGCGCATGTACAAAGTGAAATTAGTACAAGCAAAAACAGCAGAGGCTTGCTTTAAACATTTCACATGTAAAATGCTGCAAATGCTGGCATATAACGGTAGCTCAAGGTAGTAGATAATCTTTGATGAAAAATAAATGCTTCAATATTTTGTCTGGGTTAGTTGGCTACATGTTGTGTTTCAGGCTGATGCACTTTGGAATGACTTGAGTTATCAACTCTCTTTTTTTTTTTATAAGAATGCGTTTTAATGAAAAATCTGACAGATTCTCTATTATGGTATGTAATATCAAGTACTGCTATAAGGTCATCATGACTCTGTTTAACAAGGTAATCAAAAGGCTAAATGTTTTCATTCCGCTTAAAAATTGCCAGCAAAACTATTTTGCTGACGTCTAATGCAGCAGTGATTAAAAATCAGACTTGAATATGAGCAGTGCCAAAATGATGATTTGAAACTACTGTGATTATACTATTCCAACAGAGGTTACCCAGCCCTGGCTTGTGGTGAAGGTCAACCTTCTGATCTGTTTATAGAAAAAGGATAGATTTGGGTTAGCTAGATAAGCTGGGGTAAATTTCCAATGCATTGAGCATAAGAGGTTGCTTCCAGTTTTTCTACTGTATAACAAGCTTGCATATTGTCCCTGTTAACACCAAATGGTTCTGCTGGCATTGTATGATCGGTCCAATTAAAGATTCTATCAAAGAGAACAACCAGCAAAAATGCCTATAACCAGTACTTTTTCACACAGCTCATAGTTAAACTGTGGACCACCAACCTGGAGGTTTTAACAGAGGATTAGACGAATTTGTGGAGGATAAGACTATCAGTGGCTAGTAGTATTGCAATTTTATGTTGTGAACTGCCCCGAGATCTGCAGATGAAGAGCGGTATACACATTTAATAAATAATAATTATAATTCCTTCACTGGCAAAGGCAGTGTGCTTCCCAAAATCAGTTGCTGGTAATCACATGTGGGGAAAGGGCTGTTGTGCTTAGTTTCTGCTTGGAGGTTTCCAATGGGCATCTGGTCAGCCACTGTGAGAACAGGCTGTTGGACTAGATGGGCCTTTGCCTTATCCAGGAGGCTCTTCCTGTGTACTTCAGAAATATGGTATCCTGAATAGGCTTGTTGTTGTTGTTTAGTCGTTCAGTTGTGTCCGACTCTTCGTGACCCCATGGACCAGAGCACGCCAGGCACTCCTGTCTTCCACTGCCTCCCGCAGTTTGGTCAAACTCATGCTGGTAGCTTCGAGAACACTGTCCAACCATCTCGTCCTCTGTCGTCCCCTTCTCCTTGTGCCCTCCGTCTTTCCCAACATCAGGGTCTTTTCCAGGGAGTCTTCTCTTCTCATGAGGTGGCCAAAGTATTGGAGCCTCAGCTTCAGGATCTGTCCTTCCAGGGAGCACTCAAGGCTGATTTACTTAAGAATGGATACGTTTGATCTTCTTGCAGTCCACGGGACTCTCAAGAGTCTCCTCCAGCACCATAATTCAAAAGCATCAATTCTTCGGCGATCAGCCTTCTTTATGGTCCAGCTCTCATCTTTGAGAGCTGGACCATAAAGATGAACAGGCTTGGCTGCTGTTTTTATGTGTAAGCCGCCTCTAGTCTTGTCAGGTGAAAAGGTGGGTTCAATAGCTCAGTAGCTAAACATGAGACTCTTAATCTCAGGGTTGTGGGTTCAAGCCTCATGTTGGGCAAAGAGATTTCTGCAATGCAGGGAGTTGGACTAGATGATCCTTGTAGTCCCTTCCAACTCCACAATTCTACGATAAGCCCCAGTACACAGTGTTGTATCATGAATAAGCAGCACCAACCTTGTAAACCCCACTCTTCCCAAAGTGCTTCTTAAAAGCTGTTCACGGGAGGAAGTCAGAAATGCTCTTTAGAGAAGATTGAGAAGATGCTAGCAGAAGATAAACGGAGAACCTCTGAATACATGAAGGTGCCTTATACCAAGTCAGGCCATTGTTTTATCTGGCCCAGTGTTGACTGCATCTCGAATATCTCAGGCAGAGGTTGTTTCCAGCTTTACTACCTGATCTTTGCCGGGGGGGGGGGGGGTTCTGCTTACGAAATATGTGCTCTGCCACTTGAATTGTGGCCATACACTGAGGGGAACTCTTGCTTGTGCTTAAAGGTGCTATTTAGGTCTTACCATTGATTTTGCATTGAAACATATAGACTAGCATTCAAACAAAAGGTCTCAGCATTCACTTTCTAGGAGTGCAGATGGCAAAGCAGAGCATACAGTGCGTATAGCAGTGTTGGTGTGATTGCATGTTGCCCACTTCAAGCCTCATGGGCCCAACTCTCCCTTACTGAAGTTCCACTGAGCAAAAGCCTTCGCACCTGTGGAAACCATCCCAGCAGGCATGGGAGCATCTGCGTATACCAACAATCTGAATACCACAAAAGAGGCCATTTGTGTCAACTCGAAAGCATTGAGCTGCATTATTCCTCAATACTGTGCAAGTTCAGCATAGTTAACTGGATGACTTTGGTTTGGTTTGGTTACTGGTAGTGATTTTTGTATCTATATAAACATTAGCTTTTTAAAAAAAGAATTATTCACACTGATTTATTTGCTCTAAGGGAACCCTTAGGAAAAAATCATGGATCAAGACGGCTTGTGGTTTCGAGAGCAGCACTGTTACAGCACATCTTTCCTGCTTCAAGCGGTTTCAGACCTTTACATTTTGCAGGCTGGTTTAGCAGCCACAAATAGAGAAGTGAAAGGAATACTCTGAATATTAAATGCCTTCAGAGAACAGGGGGAAAGGTGCACTAGGTTATAAAGCGAAGCAGCATGTATCTCCCTGTTTTCCATTGGCTGTTTATCCAACATCAATACAACACTTTAGGAGCCAAATTACTAAACAAGCTGCCAATTAGGCTTGCAGTCAGCTGGATAGATTAGTGGCTAAGAGAGGCAGATACAAGATTTTCATCTCTTGAGCCAATTACTCAAGTGAATTACCATCCACGGTGCTCCTTGGGAATTTAAGGTAGAAAAGACTCACTCTGCTGCGATAGTGAGATCCAGGATAGGGGGTCAGGGTTATCAGGCCACATAGTGTAAAAATTGCCCAAGCAAAAAAGAGATCCTTCTTGGAAAGGACTTAAAGGATTTAGGGCTGCCAGGAGTGCTGGAAAAGAAAATAATAGTTGTGGGGTGTCCTGCTGCAGCAAACTTGTTAAATTCACATGTGTTAATCTTATAAAAGGGAAGAGAGAACCAAGACAAAACAAAAATAAATCTTCAGTATGAAATAGTGCCTTCTTAGGAAATGATCAGACTGCTCCACTTTTACATGCAGATATTACTAAAAATGCAGGGTAAGGAATATTACATCGTGTCTAATCCAAAATCATTTAATTGGAACTATTTGGAGAGTCCTACGCACATACATTTCCATGTCATGTTTTATTTCTAAACCACTTACGTTTCATACCTGGTGATTCCAGGCCCAAAATTTAGTGCTGCAATGTTTAGGCTGCAGCCCTATGCATACTGAATAGCACCATTGAGCACAATGGGATTTACTTCTGAGTAGACATCCAAAGTATTGCTCTATGATGGTACAATCCTGTGCATATCTGCTCAGAAGTAAGTTTCACTGAGTTCAGTGAGACTGACTGTGAGGTAAGATTAAGAATAAGCTGGTTTTGAAGAGAATGACTAAAAATGCTCCTAGTTAATTGGAAATAGTTTATTTTAGAGTGGTAATTTATTATTAATACTTTTAGTACTTAATATTTTTAAGTACTTCAAAAAGTGTAGATTTCAATTGTCATATGAGAACAGACAATCTCTTTTCTCTCTCAACACAGGAGGGAACACTTTTCTAATATGCCTGCTATGACACATACAGACATCATCTAAAAAGAGAATATTTTTCTTCTACAACTAATTGCTTCATTCATGTATCATTTTATTCAGATTTAATGCATTCAGTGATTTAAAATAAATGAATGCATGATATTAATCAAACAAGAGTTCGTACATCAATAGATAGAACTCCCCCACAAAAAAATAGGTTAAAAATAGAATGTACAGGTCAACCACAGATAAAACTTTCACCACTAAGCATCTGCATAAATAAAGAGATCTGATTTCCCCCCCCCCCCAAAAGACGCTCTAGTCTCAATCAGTATTTGTGGTCCATGAGAATGGCATTTTGCCCATGTCTCTGTATCTTAAACGTATTCTGTGTGGCATTTTTTTCTAAGTAGTGTGCTTCTCGATTTCTGTTAACATGGCTGCTGTGTTTTGGCTTATCAAAAGCAGCACATTCCAACAGAGTTCACTGGGACTTACATCTTGGTCAGTATACCTGGATTTGCAACATTAAACTCGTGTTAAAGGGGAAGTGACATCAGTTTTCTTATGAGCCTGAACAGGAAATAATGTGTTTCAGTCACAGTGCTAGCAATTAATGTTCACAGAGATTAAGCAAGAAATTGTTTATTTAATCAAGGCCACTTCTGGTATTGTTTTTGGTTTTTTAAAAAAAACCCTCTATAAAAATAAAGTTCAAAAGGTACCAAAGCAAAAGCTGCAAGACGTGCATGTTAAAATATAGGCAAAGTTTCTGCGGTTCTTTTGTGTTTTGAGAGCCCTACTGAAATTCTTAAGCAAATGTAAAACCTGAACTTCGGCAAGCTGTTGTATCCCAAAATGATTAAACAGATGTGAAGCCTGCAGCAGCATTAGACCTCTGATCTGATTTTTAGCTTACAGATGGAATTAAATTAATTCATGGCAATCCCTGTAAAATCAAGGGTATGGCACTGAATGCTAGTGCTCTGCTTAACCAGAATGTACCTGTTCCAACAGCTGTTGAGAAAAATTACATGGCTTAATTTTCATAGAAATCTACCTTTAATGACATCATAAATATTATTTTGAAATAAAAATTTAATTGCAAGCTTTGTTTTTTCTCTCTCTTTTTTTTTCCAAAGGAGTGCCTTGATTTACTATATACAAACTTTATTGCCCTTTTTCTTTTATGGGCTTTATATTAAGTCTCTAAAACATTTACATGCATAAGGAGTATCTCCAGGAATTGTGAAAATATGCACTGGTAGAACTACAAGACTGTACATTTTGGCTTACTGTGATTTCCCGGGAAATTCTGAAGCTTTTGCTCTACCAATGAAAGTCACTGGCCAAGAAAGTGTGTTCCGTTTACTGTGTTTGTGGCAACAACTGCAGTGAGCTGCCCACTGACACAGTTTGTTCTGGTAGCAATCAGACATTGCAGTCCTTAAACAGCAGAAAAAGCTTTGTGCCACTGGTGCAGCAGCCTATTATTAATGAGCAGTATTAACTCTGGTCTTGCAGAGATTGACACGAAGTCTTTCCTGCTGAAACAGTTGGAGATTCTCTGCCTTTCTCAGGCTGTTTGCATAGCTACTTTTCTTATAGATGGAGAAAAAACCCTGCTACTGTATTTATAATCCTCAACATGGTTAGAAAGTTGCCCCCAGTTGTTTCTGGGGCCACTTGCTAGAAACAGCCCCTTGGGAAGTTAATTCTTTTAATTGTGATGTTCCAAGTAGTTGCTTTAATTAGTCGATAAATATAAAGTACAGTAAAAGTAGTTTTTAGTTCCTTGCCTTTCAGCCAATGAGCACCAATAAATTTTGCATGTGGTTGTTCTCTCTCTGTTTTAGGTGACACAGGAAAAACTGCAAGAAATAAGGTTACAGTAATTGTTGCCTCAAATAGAAGGCAATGTTCAAAATAAGCCAATTAGAATGCCTGCAATTTGCTAAATCACTACAGAAAGCCATTCTCAAATTGAGGCTTCAGAGTTTTCCACAAACAATGAAATATTGCATACAGCTTGCCTTTTTTTTAAAAAAGCAAACTTTAAAAGGCCTAGTGCAGATGCAATTCTGTCCCATCACCAGAGCATAGTCTGGTGATTAGGAACAACACACCAAGTACCATGTGCTTCTCCAAGTCCCTTCTCTCACTTAAACATTTGTCTCCTTCCTTTTAAATGTTGACATGGCATTATGTCCAAACTGCACTGATATTTTTTGGTAACCATTGTGTCAAACCATAGTTTGCAAACTTGTTTGTGACCATCAAAATGACAAAATGATCGGGTGCTAACAATTATTTGGTGCCATCAGACATAGTGCACTGACCAAAACTGAAGTGGGAATGTCCACATGAGCGAAGTGGAGCACATGATCCCATGTGATGCTCCCAAACACCAAACAGCGAATACCAAACAATAAGGTAGCATTCCATCTGCACTTGTGCTACAAGTGGTGGTAAATTAACTAGTTTTCTTATCCTTTAGTAAGTATGCAATGACAGCAGACTTTGATCCACTGAAAAGTGCTTTTGAACTGAAGTTGGCCTCTGTCAGTCTCAAGAGACAATGGAAGACTGCACCTTTGGGGTTAAAGTCAAAGCGTTGGAGAGTTGCAGCGCCTGCCTTTAAACACGTTATCATTAAAAACATTGAATGATACCCAGTGTTGCACAAGTTTCCTCTCCTGCCTTTTGTCCCCACCCTCGCTCACAAATATGTCCCAACCCTCCAAAGCAGATGTAATGAGAGTGGGGGCTGCAGGATATAGGAGAGGAAGAGAAAAGCCTGTTGAAGGAGCAGAACTTGGCTTTCCCAGTGGACGCACACAATTGGATACCTCCCACCAACCTGTTTCCTTTCTGTAACCCTTTGCACTGTGACGTACGCTTTTATATCCCTAGCATATCCCATTTTGTGTTTAAAACAATTGTGTAAGGAAGGTTATGCTGAGAGGGTGGGTGGCTTGTTGAAAACCATTCAGTGAGCTCTAATAGCTGAGGCTAGGGTTAAAGCAAGTGCGAATCCACATAAAAATCCAGCACTTGATCAGGTGGGCTTGCAGTACAGTAGGAGCAACAGTAAGTAGTCTTGGCATGCAATTAGCAAAGCTGCTTTTTGGCTTGTATATTTATAGGTGCTGAATGGAACAAAATGCATGGAGTTTCAAATTCTGATAATTATATCCTATGTTGAGGAGGAAATTTTCATTATATTGTATATTAAAGTACTTAAGTATCAGTTAAAAACAAAACTCTTCCAATTACCTGTCAGTCACAGAAAATT
The DNA here is from genome assembly GCF_964188305.1 of Podarcis bocagei. Classification (NCBI taxonomy): domain Eukaryota; kingdom Metazoa; phylum Chordata; class Lepidosauria; order Squamata; family Lacertidae; genus Podarcis; species Podarcis bocagei. Next base: position 81,687,590 of record NC_138127.1, read on the forward strand.
GCGTACTTTCCACTGAGGGGCTGGCATCAAGAATAGTAACACCACTATATAAAGTTGCACATTTTGAAGAACAGGGTGTTCAGCTCTCTATTCCTTATAGAATGCTGGTTTCTGTTAATGTTAAAAAGAGCAATTATAAGACTTTCACTTTTCCAGACCCTTGTTTTAACTCTCTTGTATTCATTGTTATACATTTGTATCCAACTTTCAGCGAAGAGAGACCCACAACAGCTTTGTTAAGCTGAGCTTGTTAGGCTTCCTCACCTATTTCCATTCTGCCCAGGACCAGCCCAGGGCAATTTGCTGCCTGAGGCACAGGACAAGATGCCAGCAACCCACTTTTCTTATGCAGGAGCCGAGCGGACTGGCATTTGCACCTTATTTCAAATCAGGCAAAAAGGACAGTGTCCTCAATCGCACCTGAGGGTATCTTAGAAGATTCAGGACAGGACATGTGGCACATGCACAGCTCTGTCCTCCAACACCTCAGCACAACTCACAGAAAGTGGGAAAGGACAAAAAGAGAGAACCCTAATCCCAATATCTACACGGCAGTCTGACTCCAGTGCCACCGTGAGCTGGGTTCTCTCATGTGCCACCATAGCCACAGACGGGTGTGACACAGGCTGAAGTAGCTGGTAGTTAGCATAGATTAGATTTTTATGACTGTGGCCTCTCCAATAGTATCACCACATAATACTTAATATTATATAGACTGCAAAGATTTTAGTGACAAATGTGCAGTTTAAGGGAGCTGAGCAATACTTTAACATTGATTAATGCAACCAGGTTCCCCTGTTTTTATTTCTATGGTTCTTGCCACCTTTGAGTCATGTTGGAATGTAATTTCCAACACACGTTATTATGCATGGTGTTAAGCATTTATATAATTCTTCTTTTTTTCTCTTTCAAATAAAGGAAATTAGCCTATAACATTCTCAGATCAACATGCAACCTTGAGGTCGATGTGCACAAAGACATCCTGTTCTAGCAACCTATTAGATAAATTAGGAGAATAAGAAGGTTTAAGGCTTACGAGGAGATTATCCTGCTCTTCTGCATATGGCCATCCTGATTAATGCTGTGTATTTCTTTTAATCTCAGGGTTTGTAGGTGAAAATGCTCAACCGATCTCAGATAGCAACATTGGCAATAGGATGCTCCAAAGTATGGGCTGGACACCTGGCACAGGCCTTGGACCAGAAGGCAAAGGGATAGCCGAACCAATCCGAGCAATCCAGAGGCCAAAAGGACTTGGACTTGGATTCAGCTAACCGAAAGGCACTCCAGCTGCTGTTCAGACAAGACGACGACCAACCTTTCAACTTTGAAATAACTCAGAAACATCCGGTGATTCTTACCGTCACTTTTGAATACAGAAGCCTCAATGTTTTCTATTAAAAGCTGCAAGGGACCAGCCATTAGGGCAGTCCTGATGTTTGAACCCTAACTCTGTAATGGTGCTAATCTTTTTAATTGTACTTTTTTATTTTCTGTGGTCTTGACCATTTATATTCTCAAAATTTCCAAGAACTGATTGGATTCATCTGCCCCCCCCCAATCCCTTTAAAGACTTGCCAACTGCACAGGTGCTCCTGAGTTTTTCTTTCTCAACCCTTTCATAGAACAGGCCACTTTTGCTCGTTTCAATTATAATGGAAAGCTGCTGTGTTACTTAATAAGATGGTGCAGATGCAGTATAGTATTAGACATTGCTGCATATCTCCCTTCCATTCCAAAAAGGTCTTGGTAGATTGTTCATCAAGGCAGCATAGATGCGGAGCTGCTTTAACAGCACTCTAGTGAGGAAAGAAGGAGTGACAGAGTTCACCTTTCTAAAAGATTGCATCTCTGCCTCAGTGGCAGCCAGATACAGCCTTCATGCGCAGAGCTGCTCATGACTCTGCCTCATTTCAGGCCAGTTTAATTTTATATCTAATTTGATAAACAATATTTGTAGATGAGCCAACATAAAGCACATCTTGCTTCCCAGCATGCAATTTTGCATGACAAACGCATGACAAAACAGCAAGCTTTATTATTCCAGGAGTTGCCGCATGTAACTCCACCCTCCTCTCTCTCACCCTAATACACACACCTTTTGAGTACAATTTTAATTGGTTGTTGCATCTTAGGTGGTGTTATTTTAAAAGCAAAGTTTTTAAACCAATTGTACTGCTGTCATTTATCCAATCACTGTGAATGTGTATCCCGACCCGTTGTTAGCTAAGTGGATTTAAAATGGGACATTGGAGTCTCTGAATTATAGTTATAATTTGGGAGATATTTCTTAACTGGAAAGAAACAAAACATGGTGGTGACAAAGGTGGGCCAGGGTGGAGGCTTCTCAGGCACATATTCTTGAAAGAAGGTGAAAGGATTTGAAACAGTCTAACAGGAAGTGCTTTAATTTTATCAACAGCCATAATTTCACACTTAATATTTTGGCTTGCTTTTGTGCTGACACCAATCTCATTAAAGAGTCCTTCTATCACTGGACTGGAGGTTTATTTCAATGACTGTGTTAGCTTGGCTTAATCATACCTGTACCCTAAAGTAATCACTTCAGAATTCATATACGGCTGCCAGCATAAGGCTGTATTCAGATGTCACACTTCCCACCACCTGCTATCATTGGCATAATAACATTCCCTACCAGACACAATGGGTGAGATCCAGAGAACTGCAAGCAGAGTTCCACTTACACCATTGGGTTTTCCTGCTCCTCCATTCCCATTGCCACTCAAAGGATCTTCCAGAATGGGATGTGCCGGGGTGGGGTGGGGGGGCGGAGGAGAAAATCAGCAGAGATAACACCAGCTTTTGTGACTGAAAAAAACAGGTACTCTTAAATAATAAAATCCAGTTTCTGAATTCTGCTTTTTTTTTGCCATGCTCAAAACATAAGGAATAGGGGAATACTCAATTCTCAATGGCTTCAAGTAAGTAACAAACTGTAACCTGGAAACTGCCATTGCCTGGGCACTGTAGTATCAGTAATATATTAGCTGCTACTGCATTGCACCTGGTCATCATATGAATGGGCAATTAACTGGTTTTCAGTAGAAATGAAGGGAAGGGAGGAAGCAGTTATGGCAAGGGTTACGATGAGGCAGTGGCCAAAGACAAAGGTCCCAAGTAACTAAGAGGAAGAAGCAGGAGTTAAGGGAAAATATATAGGATTCAGGTGACAGTATTTGTTTGCTAAGGTCGGAATTATCTATTCTGATTGGTTGCTCAGTGTCTCAGGCAAAGACTTTTGTCATCAACTGCTCTTTGATTGAATTCAGGTTGGGAACCCCGGGCATGAACCAAATTTCATCCAACTCCCTGGTCCCCTTCCGACGATCAGCTGCTCAGTGAGGTGAGAAAGGCTTTGATGTTCAGGTCCTTCCCCTTTTCTGTTCTTTGCAAATATGCAAAAAGTATGCAAAAATGCATAGGATTTTGAGAGTGCAAATACATTTTGAAGCTTGAGACTTCAAATAGCTGAAAAGAAGGAATTATTGTTCAGCTATTTATTGAACCTTGTTTGCGTTCTTCTGGTATTACTGAGTTTTGCCTTCTGCACAGGCAAAATAAAGAAAGGGAGTTGGAGAGCTTTTTATAAATATGTATATTTATTTTTTAAAGTTATGTGAATAAAATGGAAGGTAAATATGAGTGCAGTTATTAAGAAATAAATCGCTCTGAGTGGGTGTCTGGCTCTGTCTGCTACCGGAATATGGCCTTTGCCACAGTAATTCATAAAGTGAATTCTGTAACATGGTGATCCTACTATAAAAATGTCCCTAGAGTGTGCTACAATTTGTAGCTTCCCTCCCAAACAAACTGTGCTTCCTTTTGCAATGTGATTTTAGGTAAGTAGATCTAGGGATCAACCATTGCAGTGTAACTGAGGAAAGGAGGGTGGTTTAGAGATTTAGTCATAAAACTTCAAGAATTATGAGCTGGGTTGTAATTTAGATTTTAGAATAATTTATTGCAAGGCAAATACCTACCTTTGATTCAAAGCTGCAATGCTCAGTGTTAAAATGCTAGCATAGGTATTTTTGATGCTTCCACATGGAAGAGTTAAGCAGGCGTTTTCTCTTTGGTCGAGTAATAATAAATTGACATCCTCTGGAGCCTTGGTGGCTGATGGGTAATAATTTAGGCATATAGTAGACTTGATTAATTTGTTATCCAAGTAATACTAGACTACTGTACATACATGCAGCTTTAATGAAAGTACTGTATGTGTATTTAATATATAATCAACCTGACTTTTTTTGTGCGCATGTAGCACTATATCTTCACTTTGTGATTAAAATGAAAAACTATAGGCATACAAATATGTTCTGCTGTAGAGGGATCATTGTGTAATAAGCTTGTTTTCTACCATTTGCCCTTCCATTTTGCCTTTTAAAATTCAGTATGCGTTTTTTATTTAAAAAAACCTGAAGCTGAATTAGCAGAAAGTGACTCGACATCCACACTGAAATTAAAGTTTCAAAACTGTGACCAGCCAGAACAGAACATTATAAATTCTACTGGGGGGGGGGCACAAAACAAAATGCCTTAAATGTTAAAGGGTAAAGAGGTATAGTCAACATATAGGGGTGGATCTACACAAAGGGGGGAATGCTATAAGACACAAATCAAATCATTATAACAAAAGGGGGAAATCGCATAGAAAGGTTTTGTGCTCTATAGCACCATCTGGTGCTGCATGTTTATAACACATTTAAAATGCTGTTTTTGACCAATGTAGCTGAATCAGAAGTGGGTCTCCAGGTGGCTTAGAAAAAGTTAAAATCCACATTACATTTTAGGGTTATAACCACCAGTAGCCAATGTTTTAGTTTATGCCAGCACTTCCCAAACTTGTTTTTCACGAAACACTTGAAAAGTGCTGAGGCTCATGGCGGGCCACTTAACAATTTCTCTGCCTCTCATAGCAATTCTAATATGTTATGCTAGTTGCTGCATCATTTTAATTGCATTTTTATAGCTTCTTTTACTTCTATTGTACGTATTTACTGCATTGCAATTCGAATTCCATAGAATTAAAATTATAAATGTTCTTCACAGACATGCCACAGGCCACCAGTTTGGAAACCCCTGATTTATGTTATTCCTCTGAGAATCGTGGTGAAGACTGGGGTGTGCAACTAAAACCTTGCCTGCGCATTATTTTTACCCCATGAGAGAATGCTTGAAGCATCCTCTGTGTCGCCATAATGTTCAGTACCACATGCTTCTTCCGTGTGGGAGTTTTCATGCCAGCAATATGACCTATTTCTGGTGGTGGTTGGGCACCCTTCAATGACTGATTCAAGTGCATCCGCATGATAATAAGGATGCATTAACTAGTCCCAAGAATCTCACTAGTTTTCTCACCTAGAGTTCCTGTCATTTAAAAATACTCCCATGCAGAGTTCCTACAATTTGAAAAAGGTTGCAGCATTTGGCAATTGGTCATTCATTTCTTTATCCACTGACTTATTTCAAATAGATGGAATCTGACTATAGTTTTTGTTGTTATATTAATCCATCCAATAACATTGATTGCATTCTAAGAAATTTTTGATCTGTTAGAATCACACAAGTTGCCTTAGGGGTAAGAAAGAGTCTTTTTCAAAGAAAAAACCCCCAAGTCATTAGGTATTAAATACTCATTGATTTAACAGGTTTGCCATAATATATATTCAACTGACGAGTGGACCATGAAGGCTCCTTCTGGAGGTCTCCTACTAAGCACAGACTCATTACTTTACACACCTGACATTTTAAGTAGATCCAGATTTCTCTCCAGCGAGTCAGTCCCATTAACTGTCAGTGTGATGATCTACTATTGCCACTTTTGGTTTTATCTGTACATTAGAGTTGTCTCCTGTCTTTGAATTGTCAGACAGCATAAATCATCCCCCTGATTCAGACATCGCCGCATTTGCAGCGGAACAATGAGACTCGATTCCTTGTCAACTTTTTCAGGGAAATGTTTGTGTTTCGTTGTAGTTGGAACAAATGTAGGTGCATTTTTGCCTGTGCATTCTGGTTAGAAAACTGTAGCTGTGGATATAAGAAGGAATCACACTGATCTCTTCCCTCCTACATTCAACCCTTGCCTAAATCAACAGGTGAGCCATTTCTAAACTGTTTTCCTGTTTCTCATCTTAGGCTATGTCGTAAGAGCAGCAACTCACCAAGAGGCTAATCATGAGCCACATTAATACATAGTAAATGAAAACTGGCAGGATCTCTGAAAGCATAAGTAATTCTTAATGAGTAATTCTGAGTAATTCTTAATGAGTGCTACAGTTGGCTTATAGGGCAAAGGTAACACAGAACCAATACACCAACATTCTCCCCAGTGCTTTTTTTCTGGGGAGGGGACGCAGGGGTATGTATACCCCTAAACATTTTGTGAATCTAAGTTTGGCCTCATTGAGGGGCAGTATTTCAATATGAGTAGGAAAATGAGTGTACCCCTAAACATTTTTTTAAGAAAAAAGCACTGATTCCCCCTATTTCATTCTGGTTATTAACTACTAAGGCAGGCACCCCCAACCCGCAGCTCTCCAGATGTTTTGGTCTACAACTCCCTTGATCCCTAGCTAAAAGGACCAGTGGTCAGGGATGATGGGAATTGTAGTCCAAAACATCTGGAGGGCCGAAGGTTGGGGATGCCTGTACTAGGGGATATTTCTCTATCATTCCCATCTTGGTTAACTTTCTATTATTAATCATGTGACTACCCAAGCTGAGCTCTGACTTGACAGATAGGCAGCGCTGCCATAGTACACAGGGTAGCTTACAAGAATAGCCTTCAGTTCTTTATAAGTTTGACAAGAGCTGGGCTGGTGTCAAAGGCTGATTGCTTTACTGTGGATTGTCATGGTTAACCATGAGTTGCTTGGTAGTAGTCTGTGGAGCCATATGCTCCAGCCCCTTACACCAGGAGTAGCCAATGTGGTGTCCTCCAGTTGTTGTCGGACTGCAACTCCCACAAGCCTCAAGCTAACATGGTCATTGGTCAAGGATGGTGGTCATTCTACTCCAACACTTGGCTGCCCACCTTTGCCCAACACCCCTTAAAAGCAGGGATGGGTAACCTGTAGCCCTCCAGTTTTCGCTTGAATCCATTTCCTCTCAGTTCCAGCCAGAGTGGCCAGTGATTAGGGATGGCCAGTGGGAGATGTAGTCCGACAACACTGGGAGGGACAGTTTTCCCATATCTGTGAAATACCCGCACTGTACCTAAGTGATAACACATCGGCGGCAGCATTAGGCACATTAACTTCCCACTTAACTCAGAATGAGAACCAGAGTGAAATTCTGATTTCAGTCCAAATGGAGCAAGACCTTTACAGCTGTGCTGGCTTTTGTCAGGCAGGGCTTTGCTTCCAGCTGCACAATGTTCTAATTTTTAATTGCAAAACGAACATGCAGACATCACACATAGATGTTATACACCATTACATTTTTATCTTCCCTTCCTCCACTGAGAGCTCAGAGAAACATACAAAGTTATCCCTGTGAAGTTATCCCATAACCCTGTGAAGTAGAATTTTTTTCAGGGGGGGGGGGGCAGGCATTAGGGCTGAGCGGTTATTGGGTGTCCCAGTCAGGATGCTTATAATAAAAGCTTCAATGAAACTCAGAGTGTGCATGATTTCTTTACAATGCTATGCTTTGGCTTGCAATTGGAATGTTTTGACTCGTTTCCCTACCAATGAATATAGCACATATTTCCAGGGTTTCTGGCCTTTTAGCCCATTTCCTTGTGATTACGGTAACTTCAGGGACAGATCAGGAACAGGAAGAGGAAGAGGGGATTCTCCCCATCTCTTGGCACCATCAGTTCTTCTCCCCCACCTTCCTTCCTGTTGAAAGCAGTGAACAACTGAATGGAAGATTCCCCCAGTTATCTCACATTCAAATTGCCATATTATCTCCTATAAGTTCATTTCTCCCATGTGTACAGGACTATTCAAACCCTAATCTCTCCCCATTAGCTATGTGGGTGGGATGGAGGAATAACATGGCTAGATTATTTATTACCTTGTTCAATTTTTAAATACCAACCTATTTTTAAGTACAATAAAAATATCCACTTATGTAATAAAGATTTAGCAGTTATCTCAAATTAAGGAGATTATTGACAAAAGATGTCTTTTACAGTAAATACCCTCTGTCAATTGGAATTTCAAAGCTTTGTATGTGGAAGTGCCTTTTATAAACTATACAGTTATTTTAAAAACCGCCAATCATGACTATTGCATGATGCGAATGTTTAGAGGAGAGAGGGAAAGCTGAGGTTGATAACCCCAAACATTTTTAACCAGCTCTGTGACTATTGTTTCATAGCCTTGGTGTTGGGCTTTTACATATGTGGAATGTTCCAGAATACAGAAGCATTCAAAATGGAAAAAAACAACAACTGAGGAGAATTTTTTAAAAGGGAGGAGGGAAACCCTCTCTATGCCTCTCCTAAACCATTGTATTTCGCCATTATGTCAGTTAACAACTACACTAGAAACAAGCAGCAGATTTTTTTCCACTCTGTGAGTAATTGTCTGCATAGCAGTGACAGATGTGCAATATAGCAGCTTCTTCAGGAAAAAAAATTAACAGTTTGTCCAGCATGTCAGCTCGCTCTTTTTAGTGCTTCGGAGGTCCTGGCCCCATTATGGATGATTTAGAAATTGAGGCAAGCTAAGACCAGCTGCCTGAGTTGAAAGCCTTAGTTAGTAGGCCTCATCTGCATTCCAGTATTCACTTACATCTAGAAATTGGTAGGGCCCCTCCGGCCACAAGATGAGTGCGGGCTGACAATGCCTTGATTTGTCGAGAGAGAGAATAAATGGGTTTTTCAGAAGATGAGGAAATATCACCATTACTGGCCAATTTACAGCATTTTATCTGTTCTTCAAACATGTCACTTTTGTTATTGTCGCATGGTAATTACATAGTGAAACGGAAAGAAAACAAATTCCGGTTACATATTCAGATGGATTGCAAAATCATATAATCCTGATAAATGCCCATTTATGATACACATGGATGAAAGGTTCATTTTAATTTTGAATAGCTAGCACAGCCATAAATACGATATAGGATTAGATGCCACTGAATCCGATTACCAAAAGCAAATAGCATTTTTCCTCACTCTTTTTCATAACTAGCAAATTTGTAACAAGGAAGGTATTTAAAACAAAGGGGATGGGGGGGAAGGATTCCACCCACCCTCCCCAGTTCTCCTAAAATAATGTTTTAAGCAATATTGTTCCAGTGGCCCTCTTAAAAATATCGGGCTTACCATTGCTAAAAGTGCATTATTTCTGGAAGCAGCTCAACATTTGACATTAAAGGCTCACAGAAAGAGCCTCTGTCCCCTGCGCAAGGCGGGCACTTGAGATGCAGACAGAGCTGTTGTCATTAGATCTCCAATAACAAAGGCGGTGGTGATAAAAAAAATAATAGTGGTTCCATTATACCAGTTTTTATGCCCAGTCTTTTGAACAGAAGACTTAAGTCAGATGCTAAAACTCAGAAAATGTGTGAAAAGCATTAAAGACAACCCCAGACAGTGTTAAAGGCTTCTGGTTAAGAGATGGTTCACTAAAGCCATAATAGCTCATCAGATGAAATATTGGGCTGTCTCTTCTGTTGGTGATAAATAAGGAGCACCATCCACCAGGAACATCTGCACATGCCCGCTTTAAAGGAATATAAATAGTTGGGCATGCAGTTGCTGAAACGAATCTCCAGTGGATGGTGACCATTGCATGTGGTTAAATAATACACATCGACACTAACGTTACTCACAAGCCTTTTCAAATAAGCATTTTCTTAACTGACAAGCATCACTTTACAAACGTAGAATCTATCCTTCAGAGACCCCGTGTTGCCAGCATTAATAGTTCTATTTCTTTAGCGTTGCGACCAGACCCATGTTTAAGTTTCTGCTTTATCACAAAGCTTACTGGATGATGGATGTCTCACAAATATAGTGTGAGAGTGAAATAAGATAAAATAAGGGGTCACCACAATGGGATTCAAAATAATTCCATGCTGGCTCTTAGTTGATTTGTCATGCACTGGATAGTCTTCATGGTCTGTCCTGGGACAACAGCTCCTATTGCTCCCAGACAGCACCCATGCTGGAGATGGTGGCTTTTCCCTCTGTTGTTATTATTATGATTTTATTTTTTATGTACAGTGGTGCCCTGTAAGACGAATGCCTCGCAAGATGGAAAACCCGCTAGACGAAAGGGTTTTCCGTTTTGGAGGTGCTTCGCAAAACGAATTTCCTATGGGCTTGCTTCGCAAGACGAAAATGTCTTGCGAGTTCCTGCGGGGGTTTTTTCCTCCCCCCCCTTTTCCCAAGCCGCTAAGCCGCTTATCAGCTGATCCTAAGCCACTAAGCCGCTTAACAGCTGATCCGCTAAGCCGCTTATCAGCTGATCCGCTAAGCCGCTTAACAGCTGATCCGCTAAGCCGCTTATCAGCTGATCCGCTAAGCCGCTAAACCGCTTATCAGCTGATCCGCTAAGCCCGCTAAGCCGCTAATAGCGCTAATCCGCTAAGCCGCTAATGGGCTTGCTTCGCAAGACGAAGAAACCGCAAGACGAAGAGACTCGCGGAACGGATTACATTTGTACAATATCACACATCATCTGAAGATCACAGGGCGGTTCACAACATAAACATACAAAATGAAAACACTAAATACATAGTAAAAAACAAACAAACCCCAAAACCCAATAACCTCTCTCCCACAAACGCAAGTAAAAGGCCATAGAATGTTTGATCAGCCAAAGGCCTGATTTATAGAGAAATGTTTTTGCCTGGCACTTAAAGATATGTAATGAAGGTGCCAGATTAGCCTCCCTGGGGAGAGCACTCCACAAACTGGGAGCCACCACTGAATAGGCCTTGAGTTCTCGAGTTGCCACCCTCCGAGCCTCAAGGAAGTGTCTCAGACAGTGGAAACTAATTGGCAGCCAGTGTAGTCAGGCCAACCAGCAAACAGAAGATAAGCACAATAGCAGTCTCTCCTCCTGTGTTCCAGCAACTGGTATTTGGCAGCCTGGCTGCCTCCAGCTGTGAAGGTAAAGCACAGCCAACATGGCTAGTGTTTTGGAGATACATGTTTTCTGACATACCAGACTCTCACAAAACGGCAGGTTTACATGTGTGTGTTTTTGTGGTGCCCAGCCCCACCAGAAGCCCATGGAGGAGCACCTTGTCAACGGAAGGAGGGGGAGTGGTGATAGATGGCACCAGCAAAAATGTCACCACACTTTAAAAAAAACAAATGAACACCTCACACAGGATACTTCACTGAGAGTTGAAAGGAACCATGAAAGTCATCTAGTCCAACCCCCTGAAATGCAATAATATTTTGCCCACTGTGGGGCTCGAACCCATGACCCTGAGATTAAGAGTCACATACTTTACCACCTGAGCTACATTAGCCTATGGATCTCTAAACTACATTGCACAATTGTTATTCTTCACAGCAGGAAAAACAGCTACTGTGCTCTCCAGTAAAATTTTGCATGCTTTGATCACTTTCCATTTAGACTACTGTAAGGCACTCTACATTGAGCTGCCCTTGAAGACAGTCTGGAAACGTTAGTACAGAATGCAGCCACAAGAGGATTGTCACTTCCGTGCATTGACAGGTAACACCTGTCCAGCGGAATCTGCACTACATTTCTCCACATCAGCTAGGCCATGCTCTGTGGCTGGGAGAGGGACTCTGCTCATTGTCTCACCAGCATGTGGAGAGACCTGTAGGGCCTTATCTGTAGTGGCACCCCAGATGTGGAGCTCCCTATCATGTGCTTAAAGGGCACAAAATGCCACAACATTGATAGGATCCTGTCACATGCCTTTCCTGATTTATCAGTCTTTTGGATTGTCGGAATTAGTCTCTATCTGCATCATATTAACTGTACCCTTTTAACTTTTGTTGTTGGCCTATTGCTGATGTTTTAACTGAATCTTATATTTTGCTAATATTTTTGAATTATTGTATAGAAACTGCTTTGGAGTCATTTTTAATGGAACGCATTAGAATCTTAACATATAAAATAGAAGAAATCTTAACAAATATAAGAATTTTCAATAAAATAAAGTAAAATCTTTCTTTTTTATTTATTATTAAATTTACATCCCACCCTTTTTTTAATAAATTTTTTAATTGATTTTACAAAATTTTTATAAACAATACAAACAAATAAAAAGACAAACAAACATGTATAATTTCATAACCTTTTTTTCATAAACCTCACTTCTCGGACTCCCCCAAACCTCCCCTTTCTACATCCCAATTTCCAAAATTATTTCAGCAAATCCTAAACTTAATTTTATCAAATATATTTCTTCTTATTCTTTTCTTTAACTTAATCTTTTGTCGCTGTAATCTCCTTTTCTTTCTCAAAACCTCGACACCTTAACATTCATCAATTTTGTAATAGTTCTTAAGATAAATTTTAAATTTCTTCCAATCTTCTTCCGCCGTCTCTTTCCCCTGATCACGAATTCTGCCATTCATTTCGGCCAATGTCATATAGTCCATCACCTTCATCTGCCATTCTTCCAGAGTGGGTAGATCTTGTGTCTTCCAATACTTTGCAATAAGTATTCTTGCTGCTGTCGTAGCATACATAAAAAAAGTTCTGTCTTTCTTTGACACCATTTGGCCGACAATGCCCAGGAGAAAGGCCTCTGGTTTCTTAGGGAAGGTACATTTAAGTACCTTTTTCATTTCATTATATATCATCTCCCAGAGAGCCTTAATCTTCGGGCACGTCCACCAAAGGTGATAAAAAGTACCTTCAGTTTCTTTACACTTCCAACACTTATTGTCAGGCAAATGATAGATTTTTGCTAGCTTGACTGGGGTCATGTACCACCTGTAAATCATTTTCATAATATTTTCCTTTAAGGCATTACATGCCGTAAATTTTATACCGGTGGTCCATAACCATTCCCAGTCCGCAAACATAATATTATGACCAATGTCCTGTGCCCACTTAATCATAGTTGATTTAACTATTTCACCCTTCCTCTCAAAGAAACCCAAGACAGCAACTGCAACAAGAAAAGTCATTTTCGTGAAATGTGGAACCAGAGGACAGGGTCAAGGTACTTCTTGCATTATTATTTTTAGACCATCTGAATTAAGCATGGCCCCACATTTGGTTTATTTTAGAGCATGTTCAGCAAAATCCAGACCAGATTAAGTATGTTTTATTATTATTCTAAACTCTAGCGGCAACAAAATTCATCAGCATTCCTGCAGGTCTGCTCAGGGTCCAGGAGAGATGCAGAAGTACACCATGTTCTGGAACTGAGATCTAATAAAGACATTCTATTGTGATTCTGTCACGGATAAATACAATTAGGCAGTTGCTAAATGCTTACCTGCATCAAAGTCAAGTCTGATTCATTTTTTGGCTATTCTTATTTAAATGTGTCATAAATATGACTAGGTGCCAGCAGCCTAAGCAACCAGCCTACAGCTAAATCTGCTCTGAAATGATTAAATTATATCTGCCTGAACTTCCCTGACCATGTAATCACTTAAAGATTTACAGTTTTAGGTCAGGTATTACAGGTTAGATTATAGTTATAATAAGCCTGAGGTTGATGCAGGTGAATATTATAAATGACTGGTATCATTTTAAATCTTTTATCCAAAGCGGTGTGTAGCTAATGAGGTAACCTTGCTCCCCCTCCTGAATTGGACAACCAAATCAATACATGGCTTTTCTTGAGGCCTGGCCTAGACTATACTGTCACATACAGGAAACAGTGCAGTGAGTTTAACACCTCCATGCTGTTGTCTAGGCTCATTTCCTCTTTCTGGGGAAAACTACCACATGGTGGCAAGTAGATTGTTTGCATTATTATTCAGTGAAAGAAGGGCTGGTCCCAAAAAGCTTGCTGCCTGAGATTAAGGACAAAGTGATACAGTTCTCCAATACCATGTACAGAAGCTGACGGGATTGGTAGATGAATCCTATTTCAACCGGCATTAGCTGGAGGTCCCGTAATCACAGTGGCTGGGTGATGGTGTGTGGGGACAGCTTGGAATAAGCTCAGTTCCCATCCGTTTAGTTGCCTACCTCCACTTCCCTGCTAGCTTGCCTAGGCACTGAGAAAGCGCCAAGCACCCAGGCGCAAAGGCAGAGTGTAAATAAATTTAAGGAGGAAGAAGAGAAGAAGCCCTTCTCAGAAGCAAGGTGTTTTGGGGGCTTTTAAATAAAAGATTTGAACATTACGTGACAAATCTGGGGGGTTTTTTCTTTTCTTTTTCAGACTCTTTCCCACACACATGTACAAACACACAGAGAGAATATTTAGTGAACACACAAACTGTGTCACTAAGTGGAAGAATGTTTGGCACAACTAATCAAAATTCATTGGAAAGGAATTATCTGAGAAATTTCCTGTGAGTTTTGTTTTTCAACCATCTAAAAACTTTTGGAGAACTCTTCCCACATCCCACCAGAGAATATCTAGTGAATCTACCTAACCACCCAAATTTCACCTCTTGCAATTTGGAGAGAACATTTTGGGAGGCCAGTTTTGTTCAGACCATAGCCAATCCACCCAACCCAACAGAAGGACATCTATCTCGTTGTATGCCAGATGGTAGGTTACAAATCACAGGCTAGCCAGTACATGAAATGGGGTACTAGAGGGATCCTTGAGATGATTCAGCAGGGCTGTTCCATTTAGAGAGAGAGAGAGAGAGAGAGAGAGAGAGAGAGAGAGAGAGATTTACATGGACTGAAAGCCTGATTGAGAAGCCAATGCAGTGTGCATGGGCATCCTAATGGAAGAGGGAATCCTTCCTCAGATGAACCATAATCCCCAGATTCCCAGCTTGCTTGCTTTTTTAAAAAAAAAAATTCTAGCATTTGTAAAACCTGAGATTTGAGACACGATGTCCAGGCACTGTTCTCATTTTTGAGAAGTTAGCCTGCTCCCTGCTTCAGTTTTTTTCTTTCCTCCTGCACAAACACACACACATCCTGTCAATACCCATGCCAGTGTGTGCACAACCCCTGCCATGGAGAAGCGCCATAGTTCAGTGACACAGCATATGCTTTTGATGCAAATGGTTGCGGGTTCAAACCCTGGCATTTTCAGATGTGGCTAGGAGACACCTGAGCCTGAAACCTTGTTGGGCCACTGCCCACCAGCGTAGACTGGGATAGTCAACATGGTGCTCTCCAGATGTTTAGGACTACAACTCCCATCAGCCCCAGCCAGACCTAACATGGAGAGTTCTGGATCCAACATATAAATCTGACTAGGGGCCCACATATGTGCAAGTCTATGCACATTCCAGCTCAGAGAAATGTGCACTAATCCCTGTTGGACACCCAACAATCCCACCCTCCGTTTGGGAACACACATTGCTGTCTCTTGCACCAGGGGAAACGTGATTTGTCAGCAAGGCAAGTTGCTCTTAAGAGCGGGATTCTCACAATGAGTGCTACTAGGTTTTTGGATATGGGCTAGAAAACAAATGTATGTTGTTGTTGTTTTATGAAAAACAACAGCAATGCTGAAACCCCACCAACCATTTGCTTAGTATAGAAGGACAGGGGCAAGCAATGAATCCAATCCTGGCTAACTTAATTAGTAGATATTTAAAAAATGAACCCCCCCCTAAGCAGTGCACATAGCCCTACCTATTGGATTGGGTTGGCCAGTTGGGGAGTTGTACAGACAACACTCATTTACATGCATGAATGCGCATGCTAAGAATCCCACTAAGAATGTGTGTGCTCCAGGCATTGTTGCAGAAAGATGCACTAAAAGAAACAGCTAATTTTCCCAATGCCATTCCTTTCCTAATGGCTGGGTTTTGTGTGTTAATGTTTCTATTGTTTTAATATTCTTGCTTTTCTCATTCATATTCTAAGAGATTATTGTTAGTGCCAACTCATTTGATTTATCATTTAGCGAAAGCACTTGTTCAAAAAGTCAGCACTGGATATTAAATGATGATTGCCTGCAATGAATTTCTTCTCAACATCTGCGAAGACAATTTTGCCTTTTCTTCTGCCACTTAACTCTAAGTGAGAGATCTTAAGCATACTTAAATAGGATTCATAATATCAAGCTCACAGGAAATTATCTCTAAATCTGGGTTGCTGTAAAGCTATAAGTAAAATTATCTGCTTAAAAATAAAAAGGATTTCTGAGAAGAAAAACAGAAGAAAAAAATATTCCTATTTCTTATTATACTATTATCGGTCCAGCAAGTTGTTATTTCGTGAATCAGAGTTTCATCTGGTATAAATACCATTTCAGGAACAATTTTTTGCTTTTAATATTATATTTGTGTATTATGCCTTCTCCACTACAGTGTTGTGAAACCATTCAGTAACTAAGAGTACAATCCTATATATGTCTACTTAGAAATTTCATTGGGTTCAATGGGGCTTGCTTCCAAGTGGTTACACAGTTGTAGATTGCAATCCACTAAAATGGATAAGAATTCTGAACATACCTTTTTTTTTGGGGGGGGGTTAATACGCATGCTTTGCCCAACCTCGTACCCTCCAGAAGTTCTGAGTTCCATTTCCCAAAAATCCCAACCAGCATGGCCAATGGTCAGGAATAATGGAAGTTCTGGTCCAACAATGTTTTGAATGCATCAGGTCAGGGAGGAATGTTCTAGTCCACCACACACCAATATCTCTCTGGTAACAAGAGCTCCCATAATCATTTCAATGGAGGGAAAGCGCCACACGTAAAATTGCTTTCTATGTGCAGAGTTGCCCAACCATTTGGAAACTGCTATGCAAGAGGAGTACCATTTGCACACTGATGGGCTGCCACATGTACACCCATAACTGAAGCCTATTAGGATCTTCTTGACCTGAAGTGGGGAACCTGTAGCCTTCCATAAGTTGCCAGGCTCAGCTCCCAGCATCCCTAACTACTGGCCATGATGACTGGGGCTGATGGGAGTTGGATCCAACAGCATCTGAAAGGCTGCAGGTTCCCTATCCCTGTTCTTGATCCATCATGACAATTGCCAACTGGCCCATGCAATTGCTCTGTCGGGTCTGGCAGTGTTTATGTATGAAAACCCAGTAACCTTTTGGACCCTGTGCTTGGACCCTCCAGATTTTTATTCCTAGTCTCAGTGCCTCTCCTACCTAGAAGGCTGGAATTTTTAAAACAGAAAGCTGCCCGTTCTACATGCTAGCAAGAACACTAGAAATGGCCTGGGAAAAGTGGCAGAAGTGTGTTTTCTTGTGTTTCTCTTCCGTTACACTACTGGCTGTTCCACAGATGCTTGCCTTACACA
The DNA here is from genome assembly GCF_964188305.1 of Podarcis bocagei. Taxonomy (NCBI): domain Eukaryota; kingdom Metazoa; phylum Chordata; class Lepidosauria; order Squamata; family Lacertidae; genus Podarcis; species Podarcis bocagei. The sequence goes on from NC_138127.1 coordinate 81,704,925, forward strand.
GCAAATACAGGGATAACTCAGTGGCAAGCTGTGGACTCGGGGACAGCTGTAGCAGCTCAGTAGATAAAACATCCAAGCAACAAGAAAAGTTGCCAGCTGTTCAAAACTTTACATCAAAATGCTGAAGGAGGACAGAAGCCAGGAATTTCCAGAGTGGTGGTGGAGAGAAAGAAAGGGCTAAAAAGAAACAATTTGGAGGTCTAAATTGTACAAATTAAGTACAACACAAAATCAATTTTAATTCACATTGATTCTAAGGCAAACACCTAATTACAGTGAATGGCCAAATTATTCCCTACATCGAAACGTAAGTAAAGAGATGCTTCATCTCCATCCTCATGCTCATTTTAGTTGTTCTCCTTCTGTGGAAAACTTCAACAGATTTTTTTTTATTGCAAAATATTGCATAGAAGCCTTATGAATTTCATTTGAGTTTACATCTAAATCACTCTGTTAACAAACAGAGCTTGGAAGAAAACTTTAAATACTGAATGTATTGTTGTAGTATCTGGGGCAAGGAAGAGTGTGAGTTACTTAAGTTCAGACTTTATAGTTATTATTAATAGCAGCTGAAAAATTATTAGAAAAGAGAGGACCATCTTTACCATTCAGCAATAAAATTCTTTGTCCGATGCTACATTGCTGACTATGAAAAATCTCTTGTAGCACAAGAGAGTATTTTGTAGTGTTCCAATGATGATGGAGATGCAAATCTGAAAGCTAAGCCATGCCCATCTAACTGAACACGGAGCTAATACCAGGATACCTGTTAACGCCATGGTAAATCCTACAATCTACAGTGAACCTGAATGAAGACTGTGGTGATTATTGGTTCAATAGCTTTTAGTGGCTCCTCCTGAGCCAACAGGGTCTGTTGTAAAAATGTGTACTTAGGGACTCTTAAATATATCTTATTTATGACTCAGCGGACCATAACTGCTAAGAATGAGATGTTGCAATCTATGGTGTAAATCCTTCTTGGTTCTCCAATAATTGATCATTATGTCAAGGGCTGCTTTGTGGCTGCCTCCGACTGACATGCTACAGCCACGTATGGAGTTCTGCCACAATGGGTCTTGTCTAACAAATTTTAGTAGCATCTCACACTTTGAGACTGGTTTGTATGCTTATATTTTTCCAATTTATCGTGAGCATAGTTTCAGCAATGCTTCCATTCTGAATTTTAAAGGCATTTGAGGCCAAAGAGAGAGAACATTTTTAAAAAAGCTACACTGGATATTTTTGGATCAAAACTTGTTAAAGCATGGAAATCCCACTTTAATTGTAAAGTACTGAATTTCCTGTAAAACTTTGCATGATCATTCCATTTTTGTTCCCTTTGAGTATTGCTTTCTCCACTAGCTGCTGCTTGCCCACCAGAAGCTGATGTAGGGCAGCACAACCGATTCTGCTGCAGTGGGCACTAAGACTAGGGGGCACTGCAGGGCGTCGCAGCTATGAACTAGTGAATTGAGCAGGTGAGAAGTGCTGGGGCGCCAAATTTTGGCCTCAGACAGGGCGTTGCTGAAATTTGAAATACCAAAGTCCGCCCCTGTGTCCACACCCGTTCATTTCCCTAGGTTCAGCACAGGAATGATCCCCCTAATCAGAGAACAAAAGAATGTTATATTGCTATGTCTGACATAATGACATCACGGGGCATTAGGAAATATGATCATAGCCAATCAGATTTGGCTTCAGACTGGCATCACTGAAGGCAAATGAGCAACACTGAAAGTGAAAGCAATTTCAAGAAATGAGCAAACATTTATGCTAGGATTGCCAAAAAGCACCAGAAAAAAGAAGTGCTTTATATCATTGCAAAAAAATGTTCACAGAAAACAGCAAGTAATTTTGTGTCAACCCAAATTTAATGTAACTGCATGATCCACTTTGTATTTTACATTTTTTTCCAGTTTAAGCTTAGCATGCCACATTCCAGACTAGAACTAATTTTTATACACAATGATCATTTCACAAAGAATGCAATTCATCCTTTACTGACATTAGATATGGCTCTTTTCCTGATTCCAAATCAAACTGTACTTTCTCTCCTCGATTAGTTAAATCACTGATTTTAAATTCTCATGGTTGCCTTTCATTGATTCCATTTAGACTTGTCTTTGTTGTTTTGGGAAAAAAAGTTTGAACTTCCAGTGCTGCTATGTGTTGCCTAAGGAGCACACAAAGGTTTAGATTGCATCTTTTCAATGCATTATGGCACTGCAGCCTAAAGCCATTACTTGTTTTTAACTGGCAACCTGCCTGTACGAATGGAGGAAGCAGATTGCCTCTTTGGTGAACACTTAGACAAGGTACTGATTTAACAACAGTGGACAAGCAGCTGGGAGCTGGGCTGTCAGCCTGTCACACACTGACAAATCTGTTGTTCATATTCAGGCAGGATGTTGCAGTTAGATTGCCATACGTACCATCTATCTACTACAGGCATGCAAGGAGTAGCAACATCTCCTGCCTACCCAGGGACAACATGCTGTCTGTGGTACATCTTTATGAAGGAATCCATAAAGGAAAATGTATTTGCTTTTATCAGTCCTGGTCTTAATACATATGAGCAATAAGACTGTTAGTTCTATATTTTCCCTGCTGTTTCCTGCTCTGGTAATATGCACATTCAATGTTAGAAGCTGCATGTGTGTCTCACTGGGTTAACTCGCTTCTTTTATTGCAAAGCTTTTGTAAAGGTAAATGTAATAGTGATCTAACTGTAAATACCTAGAGCTGCTGATTTCCCCCCCTCTTGGCAAGGTGCTATGCATGGCAGGCAGAAATTTAGCAAGAATGAAGATGAAAACAATCACCAGTTAATTTCTGCTATATATGCATTTAAAGGCACTGGTAGTGAAGTGATTTTCCTGAAAAAATGTGTATCGGAAAATATTTGGGAAATTTTCCTATGCAATTTGCATAGAGTGATATGCAACAGAAAATTTATGATGTGGTCTAAAATAGCCTGTGTGTTTTAATTGTATTTAGTAAACATCCAAAAGCTGAAAACTTTGAACTGCCATGCTTGCCTAATATTTGTTTGCAGTTGCTATCTATTCATTGTTCCAATAAAAACAGTAAACATTACAACCCATATCACTGGGCATTGGAGCTTGTTTTACATGAATAAGCATGATACTCTCACACATTTGGATCTGATTATTTCTGTTCCCTGCCCTTTTCTGTTTTGTCCTTTACACGCACCCTATGAGTTTACAGCCTGGGGCTTACATGGAGTCTGGGCCATCCTGTAGGTGGGAGACTGCTTGACTGAATGCTCACCACACAGAAAAAAGTAGAATGTCAGAAAATGGCTAAGCAAGAACCCTTCTCTAATGACACACCTCTTTGCTTCATGCAGGGATTTTGCTTGCCTAGAAGAACATCCGAAGATGTCCAAAGACAGGACCATCCCTCCCCACTTTTCTCCTTTAGACCAGCGTGCAACACAGTAGGAGCACAGATGCACTACTGGTGCCTACAAATCGATAGCTCCAGATTATCAAACAACAAACAAGCAGACTCACAGCAGAAGGTATCTGACTTTTAGAAGATAACTGAAGGCAGCCCTGTATAGGGAAGTTTTTAATGTTTGGTGTATGACTGTGTTTCAATTTGTTGGAAGCCGCTCAGAGTAACCCAGTCAGATGGGCAGCATATAAATAATAAAATAATTCATTAATATCATTATCATTATTATTTCCTAGTATCACTAGTCAATCTGGCTTAGAAGAAAATTCAAAAGTGGAAAGTCTCACATGAAATAAGTTTTGCTGTTTTTTTGAGCGGGGGGATTCACTGACATAAGTCTCTCATCTCGGCTGAGCCAGTGGAACTTAGCCTTGTGTAATTTACAGGGGATTAAGTCCCCCAAAGGGGTGTTCTGGAGGCAGGGTGGGGGTGGAAAGAGAGAGACTTATGTACACCTTGGTCATGTTAAAGGTAGAGGGACCCCTGACCATTAGGTCCAGTCGTGGCCGACTCTGGGGTTGCGGTGCTCATCTCGCTTTATTGGCCGAGGGAGCCGGTGTACAGCTTCCGGGTCATGTGGCCAGCATGACTAAGCCGCTTCTGGCAAACCAGAACAGCACACAGAAATGCCGTTTACCTTCCCGCTAGAGCGGTACCTATTTATCTACGTGCACTTTGACGTGCTTTTGAACTGCTAGGTTGGCAGGAGCAGGGACCGAGCAACGGGAGCTCACCCCATCGCGGGGATTCAAACTGCTGACCTTCTGATCGGCAAGTCCTAGGCTCTGTGGTTTAACCCACAGCGCCACCCTTGGTCATGTTACCTAGGGCCCAATCCTCAAAACCTAGGCCCTCATTCTCCCACCAGCTCAGCCAGCAGTAGCCCCTCCCAGAGGGTCCTGAATGAAGTCTGGAATAGGGGTACCTTCCACTGGAGTAAATTATGTTGGCCTAAATTACTCTGGCTTTCTATAGTTAGAATTTGTCTGTTCATGTACAAAGTATAAACCAATTGAAAATCAGATGGATAAAACCTCGTGGAAGGTCAAATTAATACAAACAGAAAACAAACGTCCCTTTTCTCATGATTCTAAAGGAGGAAAATCCTTTCTGAGCCTTTCATGTGCATGTGTCTCCGTTTTTGTTTGCAACGAAAACATCATTTCCCCTATCTTCATAAAATCACTTGATGTTCTCTGCTCAGCACTGAGATCACACTGAATGTTGATTGACAGAAAGATTACCTAATAAACCTTCACCACAAACTAATTAATCACTTTGAATACAACGCTAAATTGGCAAGCATTAAAAAGCAAAGGAGCTGGGTGTTGAAGACCATTTCCAAATGACCTTAGTTAAAAGCCAAGTACAGCCTGGTGAAAACACCAGTACTGTAATGCCACACAGCAAATAAGCAGTACCAGATTTGCCTTGTTTAAATGAGGAAGGAATTAGAGGGAACTAAAAACAAACCTCACACACACTGAATACGCTTCAGCAAAGGGGAATGTTATAGAACTGGCCTATGAAGCAAGAGTGTGCAGCTCTTTTAGCCAGTTTGGTGTAGTGGTTAGAGTGCTGGACTAGGACCTGGGAGACCAGGTCCAGATTCAAACACCTACTCAGTCACGAAACTTACTGGGTGCCCCTGGGCCAGTCACTATTTCAGTCTACCCTCCCTTGCAGGGTTGCTGTGAGGGTGAAATGGAAAGCGGGAGTTGGATGCACGCCACTTTGAGCGCCTTGGAGAAAAGGTGAGATGTAAATGTAATAATAAGCAATATAGACTCAAGTGCTGGCGTTTATTTTTCTTACAATGTGAGAAAATGGCTAAAGGAAGGGAAAAGCAGCTGGGAAAGGCACAAAGTGAGGGGGGAAATTAAAAAAAAATAGAGGGATGGGAGCAGCCATAATTTTTTTTGCAATGAGGATTGCCAACTTTTCATCCAGTCATCTTAGTTCTTCTTTTAAGAGCAGTTTGATATGAAGCTCTCGACATGTTTGCCTCCATGCTCTGGAAATCCTCACTTCCTAACATCTGCTTATCAGGCTGCATAAGAGCAGGCCAATCTATTAGTTCCCGATCAGTCAGTGAACCTGTTTGTAGCTCCCCACACTTGTTTCAAGCATTTTTCCTTGCCAATTCTTTCAGGGTCTACTTAAATAGTGAACACATATTCAGCGTTACATATCTGCTATCTGATCCTATGCGTCTTTAATTGGAAATAAGCTTCAGTGAGTTTAGTTGGATTTACTCTGAAGTAAATGAGCATATGATTGCAACTTTTTTTTTTTAAGTAGTTAAAATGGTTAATCAATCACCACAATGTTAACTAGGGTCAACCTAGTTAAAACAAACAGGCATGACCTGTTCCTGTGCCTTAAAAGCAGTGATCAGCAGGTGACTTTTCCACAGGATAGAAAGGAGCATGATCACTCACTAATAACCAGCACAAGTGAACCGACACTACAGAGACCAGCTGGAAAGCTGGCAATGCTAACATTTAAATGTAGAGATTATACATCTCTCGGCAAATCTTTTTCCTTGCATTATTTATTTGTTGTTTAGTCGTTTAGTCGTGTCCGACTCTTCGTGACCCCATGGACCAGAGCACGCCAGGCACGCCTGTCTTCCACTCCCTCCCACAGTTTGGTCAGACTCATTATTTATTTACTTATTCCTAAAAATATAAACACCTTCATCTAAAAATGGATTTTAGGGTGGTAGACCTACAAATATCATATAATCATTTCCCTTGCTCAAACCAATTACACCATGCCTTGAAATTGTGGCTTCCCTGCAGTATTCCACTTGAGATGTGCAAGTACAAGGCACTGAGGCGAGGGAAATTTGGTTACTGTCTCTTAAGCAGAGTCCAGATGCATTCATAAAACAAACAACTTTCCAAAATATGTAGTAGATTACAGAGTGAATGCCGTTTAATGGTGAGGGGTTGATGGGCTGGAACTTGGAGGAGTGAAAGGGAAACTGGATTCAAATTGCTACTTGGCCACCATGTTCACTGGAGAGTCTTGAACCAGCCATGTTTTCTCTGCCTAACCTCTGCCTCACAGAATTGTTTTAAGAATTATGTGAAGAGGGTGGATGGGAACAGCCTTGAATATAGTCTTCAGGGCGCTATAACGACTCTCATTTTAAATACCCCTCCTATATGTAGGCTATAGAAGCTGTGCTATATTGCTGAGGGGACGTCAGAAGAGAGGAGGAAAGCAAATATTCAACCACCAGTTATGCCTATGCCTCATCCAGAAAGTATAGCCAGAGACATTTTGGCAAATTTAAAAAAATCCACCCGGACAGAAATTTTACCCCACCAAAAGACGACATGGCAACCCCAGTCACTGGACATGGAATAGCCCTCTAAACCATGGGTAGGCAAACTAAGGTCTGCAGGCGAAATCAGGCCCAATTCCCTTCTGTATCCGGCCCGCAGATGGTCCAGGAATCGCTGCATGGATCACCAGCGTGCGCATTATTTCCCTCTCCTTCCCACGGCGGCGGTGGCAGCAGCAGCAGCACCTCCTCCCTCCCTCTTCCTGGCTTGTCCCTTCCCTGCCTAGAGGAGGAAGGGGACTGGGCTTTGTTGGTGTGCCAGCAGCAGCAGCGCTTGAGCAGCTGCCATTTTAAGCAGCCCATATCCAGAGCCCTTTCGCGTGCCACTCATCGTCCCTCCGCTGCTGCCGCCGCCAGCCCCTGCCACCCACAAGACACAGGTAAGCAGCCACCAGGGCTCATGGTGCTCTTGCATCATTCCCCCCCCCCCGCAAAAAAAAATATAGTCCGGCCCCCCACAAGGTCTGAGGGACAGTGGACTGGCCCTTGCTGAAAAAGTTTGCTGACCCCTGATCTTAACTATCCGGTCATGCTTTGTGAACTGCCTGCACACTTGAATCTCAGACAGGCCACATCTCCAGCACTGCAACAACATTAAGGGTGGGGAGGAGTCCTCAATGAATGGATCACTGCTTTCCAGTGCACATCTCTGGCCCCTCAGCTCCCAATCCCACTTCGTAACCTCTTTTCCTCCTTCCTTTAGCCTTGTTCCTCAGACTAGAGAGAAGGGGGAGAAATTATTTATTGTGTGCCTGTTGAAAATGAAAGACTTTTACATTTTAATGAGCACTAAATAGGAGCGAGGAAATATTGTTCATTAGCTGTAATCTGTGGAATTGCTTGAGTGAGCTTCCTTTGGAGGCCGCTTTAAACGGTTCACTCAAGTAAAGCAGTTGTATGGTAATTAAGGGAGCATTTTTCTGTCAACATCTGTGCTACTATTTATAACGCTGAAGGTATCTTATTACTCCACTAGAGAAGCATTAAGTGAGGGAGGTTTGGCCAAATGGAGTTTATATCACCCTCTCTCTCCCTCTATTATTATTACAGTTTTCTCATTGCATCACTCCTCCCTTTCCTGTCCCTTCTTCAAATCCGGGGGGGGGGGGGGGGAGCTGTCCGCTAGTTCCTGATAGAGCAGCGTTTTCATTCCAGTAGCTGTTCATTAATCACTGACTTTGCTCAGCAGCAGAGACACCCATGCCAGTTCAAGGCAGTTTGCTGCCTGAGGTTGAGCTGCAAATAATGTTATCACCACCCACAAGTCAAAGTTCTTAGTGCCCAAAGCCAGACAATGTATTTTGACACCTGAGGCAGAAAATCCCACAAGCAACTCTTCTCCCTTCTGACAACAATTAAAACATGAAATGCAGTAATAAATTAAGTAACTATCGATTTGTTGCCTTTTCATGATACCTCAAATCAGTTGTTTCCTCTGCCTAACAGTAGGACTGGCCCCAGAGAGCAAAATTGGAGATTTGTCCATTGGGCAATTTTGGCCAGCTTACAATTTTCATTCTCTAATCAGTAATGCTCTAATGGCATTATGAAAGCTAGCTTTGCAATTTTGTGAGCAAGATAAAATGCATAAAAAATTAAACCAAGTTCTATTTATTTGTTTTAAAGCATTTATAAATCACTTAACATTTTTTAAAATCTCTAAGCAGCGTACAATGTAAAAACCAACAATATTATTAAATCAAAAGTACAGCCTAAAGCCAAACCCCCAGAAATATAAAAACAGATTTTTAAAAAAACCAGAATTTGGTGGAATCAAATACATAAAACATGGTCCTATCTAATGGGTTACGTGTAAGGCTGGGCAAAACAGTTGTCTGAAGCAACTTAGTGGTTGCTGCTTCACGTATGGCAGATGGGAGGGCATTCCCTAATATAAGGGAAATTTTTACTTGTGAATGAGACAGTGGGTCACAGCACAGACCTAGTCTTCTAAGACCTGAGATAAAGGTCTCTTTTGTAAGTTAGAGTCAAATAGCTAGGGTGGTTCGTTCCTTCTAGATGTCTGCTGTTTCTGTTTCCTGTAACTTTTTTTATTTATCAGAGTGGTTAAAACAAAAACACACCTTTTTATTATTTATAAAGTTTTTATATATCTTATTTAGTTTGGCATGTTTGGCACGTTCATGTTCTTATTACTGCCATTTTACAGATGGGAGTAACAGAGGCTGGGAAGTAGCTACTTCACCCTGGGTCTAGTCTGATCTAGAATAAGAATCTTGCCTCCTGTTTCTCCTGCCTGACTTCCACTCATTTCTCTTCCTCTCGGTTTTTCCGACATTGTGCCTATCTGTCAATAGTGCATTGACAGAAACCCTCAACAAGGCTTGAACTCCTTTGGGGTGGAATAGTTTGCAGCATGCCTGGGCATAACAGACAGAATAATAGTTTCCTGCCATTGGCTTATTTCTTTATTAAAGAGAGAGGACTTATTTCAATATCTGAGCAATCCACTTCACTCGCATGCGTATGCACAGAGACATAAAGGCAATTCATCAGGATTTCTTTAAAATCAGTGGCGTTTCGAAGGGTCTTTTTAACTTACTTTTTATTCCTTACTGATAATGCAGCATTGCCATACAGCACCAGCACACGGCGGGGCATGTTTTAGTGGTTCATTAATACCCGTCGTGGATGTGCAGCCGCACACATTCAGCCGCCTGAGGTGTATATTAATGGACCATTAAAACATGCCCAGGAGTGTCTTAAAGCTGTTACAATATGTCTCTGCAATTTTAAATTCAATTTTTGTGTGTGTGTGTGTATTTTTTCTAAGGAAAAAAAAACTTTGCAGAACCCTTGGTTTCTCTTCCTTGTTTCATTTCGTTCAACAGCAATGAATGACAATGAACCAGAGGTTTCAGACGCTTAACACACTATTCTGAATGTGCTTTCCCCCTAATTAGATTTGCCTAGTCTCAAGGGGTTTTCACAACACTCATGAAATACGCTTCTTTAAAATATAAGCTACTGGAACCATGTGACTTTTTGAGACTTAAGGACACTTTAGGTTCTATGTGTTGTTGACCAATGCATGTGCACTGCCCAAAATGCATACATGCAGCAGAGATCCTCAACTATGGCTGATACTATGGCTTCATCTGTAGGATACACATTTGTAGGATACATGCAACCAGAAACATGTATTTGTTTCAAGAACATGATATACACTTGTGTATGCATAGCCCTAACTTGCCATCAGACCAGTCAACTAGTTCACAGGGAGAGGGCACTCAACCAAGCCTCCATTCTGAACACCTGATTTGCACAGATGCTGGTTAATTTTCAGGGTTACAAATGGTCAGCCCTGTTCCTGGATCAGGCTGGGGAACAGCACACTCTGATAAAACGGGATGCTGCAAAGGAGTTTCACATGGATGCAGTCAGAAAAGTGAGAAAAAGAGTACAATAGCCATGAAGTAACAAATCAACTGGCCAGCTTAATGCTAAAACAACAGTATGTGGTTTTACAGTATAGTGGTGGCTTGTGGGGCGTCATGACATGGTGTTTGGCTACCCCTGTGGAGTGGTAGCTGAGAATTAGCTACATCAGCACCATCAGGGCATGTGATTGTTGAATGGCCAGTGGTGTCCAGTGCACCACAGGCAGATGATGTCAACTGTGCTGAGTAGTGCTGACCTTTCAATAGTTATGTGGCTGAACAGTGCAGCCGTAGTGCTCGCTCCCTTTTTTTGGGCTTCCAATAATTTCTAGGAATGTCCACCTGTAAGGATGCTGTGCCCCTTTCCCCCTCAGACTGCATTCAGCAGCAAGACTGTATTCTGACACACACACCTGTTCTGTGAGCCGCCATTGTTTCGCCACTTTTTATTACAGCACATTATCCAGTGGGGCTTTATTTATGGCACAGTCAATAACTAAAGCTTATCGTAATGCTTGTAAAGAATTATTAAGTAAATCCAACCAACAAATCAGACAATGGTTTGGGACAACCGAAACTCTGCCCTTGGCTGCCCTGAGGTTTATATGCTATCTTATCTTTGTATGAAAGGAGAACAAAAACACTATAAAGGCAGTAATACTGGCTTTAAGCTTTTGGTGGATTTCCTGCACCAGGAGAAAATCTTCAGTAGTTCCATTTAAGCCTTCTTAACACAGAGCACTCCAGTGTGACTTATGAGAGCCAAGAGCTCTTCCTTGTGGTTCATGGCCACGTTATAATTAAGCAATGAGATACGCAGTTGTCAGGGGTTCAGGAGCAGAGGCGAGGGCAAGGGAGGAAACAGAGAGCGAGGGGGAGGAGTCCGAAGGAAAGATGAGCGATGACGACGACCCGAGATCTCCGAGTCTTTCCAGTGAATCGGAAGATTCACAGAAAGGAGCGCCAGTGGCCAGAGCAAGGGGGGAGATCAAGGGGACACCCCAGGAAAAAGGGACAAAAGGGGGTTCAGAGAGCAGCAGTTGGAAATCGGGGCCAACGTCCCCAACAGAGCGCAGTGAGGAGGAAGGGCGCCAGGTATCGGGATCCGGCGACTCGCCGCAGGGGGGAGGGCATGAGTCAGGAGTGGCCACACCCCCATCGGGGAGCGAAGGAACGGTCAAGCGGAAAGTGGGAGGTTGGGCGCGCGCGCCAAGTTCAAATGCACAGGAAGGCGGCAGAGTAAGCAGCCCGGAAAGGGAGCCAGGTCCTAAAGCCCGCCGCAAGGAGACGGAAGGGTCCGGGGGGTCAGCGTCAGAAGAATCCAGGAAGGAAGAGACCACGGGGGGGCAGAGGGACCCAGAGAAGGAGGGGAAGGCGGAAAAGGTGGAGTAAGGCGAGGTTATTAAGTTGGTGTACAGGAGGCGGGGACTCAGACGGAGCTTCGCCGGTCTAGCTGATAAGACGTAGGGCTGCCTGCAGCAGTTTGAAATTGGAAACTGTAACTCAATAAAGACTTTTATAAAGTGAACGCTGGCTAACGTGATCCTCTGTGAGCTGGGATCTGGAAGCAGCCCTGACAGCAGTGGATCTCTTAGTGGTGTGTTAAAGCCCATGGCCAAGGGATGAAATCTTTTGAAAGGAGGAGGAGTTCTGCTATCTGTCTAAAAAAAGCAACTGTGGAAGTCAGAGTTTATTTCATAAAATTTATACACTGCTTGATTGTAAAAAGCCTAACTGTGGGAGTGTGTTTATATATATAATGAATGAGAGAATGATGGGGCAGGGATGGAGGAAAATAAAGGATTGGGCATATATTGGCCATTACTGTCCACCCATAATTATAATAATCAGGAACTAATGGAATCATTCGCAAATGTTTATTCAACACATTGGTGTGTGTGTGTGTGATGTGCTAAAGTACTTTATAGAGCTAAGCATTATTTTTAGTATTAATGATAAATACGGGTATGACATCTGTCAGCAAGCTCTAATTATCTCTAAAGCTATTTCAGAAAATGATTGCGTTGTATTTTTTATTTTTTAAAGAACTTAAGAAAAAAAGTGTACTACTGTAAACGGCTCATATTTTGTGGTGGGGGGGGAGGATAATTCCCCTGCCGGCATCTGCTAGAATCTGCTAATCAGGACTGTTGGTTTGGAAAACTACGAAAACCCGCGGACTCGCACAAATTGATTAATATCTTTGTTCTGTTTCTGTTAAGTATTGCATTCCCTCCTGGTTCCTACATTGCCTCACCACCTCATTCTCTTTCCCCCTTCTTATTTTCCTTGCTACATTCCTCATATTCCCAAACTTCTCTTGAAACTAGTTTTGGATGATGTTGCTAAAAAAGGAAAGCTCTGTAGATCAGCAGCAGAGTCCCCTGCCGAAGGCATCTTGCTCTCTACCCAAGGCAGAGCAGCAGTAAATGGAAGTCCATCCCCTCACTGAGTCAAGGTGCATAATATCCCAAAGTGAGCCAAATTAGTTTGGCACCTGAGGCAGAAAAATCACATAAGCTCCTTCTTCTCTTTGGCAGTAAAAATACAATAAGAACAAATTAAATAACTGTTTGCTGCCATTTTGTGACACCCCAAAGCTGCTGGCTGAGGCAGGTGCCTCACTCTACCAAATGGTAGGAATGGCCCGGCCCAGAGTCCATCTATTCAACATCCTAGTTTCCCCAGTAGTCAACCTGAAAGTTCCAAAAAGCCACTAAGCAGGACTTGAAGACCCAACAACTGGTATTTCCTGGGTACTTCCAGACAACCTGTTTACTGAGCATTCACACAGGTAATTTAATGAGCAGCCACTCCAATTTGTTTGCGGGGAAGCAAGACAACATTGTATCAAAGCAAGTGGTACCCCACACTTCCCACTGCATTTTCCCATTGCTTCCATTATCACAAAAAGTCCAGTCTTTTGGGAAAGCAGGTTTGTTTCTCCGTTGATAATTTTGAATACAGGTGTGTTTTCATTGCCCAGTCTCACTGCTGCGTCCCCGCCCCCTAGTAAACCACAATTGTGGGGATGGGAGGTCAGAGAAGTACCCTTGTCCTGCCCCACCTTGCCAACTGCTACTTTGTACACCCTTTGTTCAACATTTTTTGACCCCTGTTAATTCCTTCTATCACATTTCCATCTAGATTTGAGTAAATACCCAGTATCACTAGGATATACTTCCACACAGATTTTTCATATCACCTCACTACATTTTGGAGTTCCAGTCCTCCAAATAAAAAACGTTAGCATCAGCAAACTATAGCAGTGCAATCTATTCAGAAAAAGTTTTGCATTCAATGGTGCTTACTCCATATAACTGTTTATAGGACTATAGCCCTCACCTACCATAATCTGACAGACAGCCGCCTACCTTACAAACCGTCTCAAGTGTTAAAAACAGCAGAGATGACCCTCTTGGTAATTTCACCACCCTCAGAAGTTGGGTGAAGCAGTCCGAGAGAAGGCGTTCTCTGCAGCGGCTCCTAGGTTGCAGAATTACCTCTCCTAAAAGATACGTCTGTCACCTTCATTATATACTTTCTGTTGTACTATAACTAACTATACCTCTGTACCCTTGCTTTCAAAGCTAAGATATGTGTTTTCACGGCTCACCTGACTGTGACTAAATTGCTTTAACTATTTTTAATATTAAGTTTTAAATTGTTGTAACCTGCCCTGGGACCTAATAGTGAAGAGAGAGCAATACATTGAGTTAACAACAACAATAATCCTAGTTTTGGTTATCAGATTTACTGAGCTAGAAATTTGATCCATCTATGTGTGTCTCTCTGTCTTTTTGTGTGTGCAGATATATTACATTTCTTGAGTCTTTGGTGGGCATGGCTTTGTACTACTGAAACTAATAATTTATATGTGGCAATACATCAACTTTAGTAATTCTCATCTATAACATTTTATTGTACCAGTTAGAGCAAGGCCCATAAGACAGGGATTATCAACAATAAGAAAAGAACGACATTCCTGCATTCCCGTTAAAGTCATGTTTCTCTGGGAGTACTCTACAAGACTGCAGAGGCAGGCAGGACGGAGAACTTTGAGTAATCATGGGTTATAATCTAACATGGGCTGCTTTGTAACAATGGTTAACTAACCTAATGATCCTTTCAGGTGGCTACAACCTACACAGGCACTGCCATGTTTGCAATGGAAATTAACAAAGACTAAAGCAAGATGTGGAAAGAGATACAAGCCAAAGTGGAAACAAGCATGAATGCTGACTGCCATCTGGCACAGATGTCATTTATTGCTGTTCATGATTCAGGCATTGGTAAGATTTATTTGAGATAGTTAACTTGACATATATTCTTATGAAATGATAAGTAATAAAGATAAACATTCTTAAGGTGTTATAGTGGTTGAACTACATGGCTGGTCTTTCTTTTTACTATAGGTTCAAACCCTAGTTGTTATATTATTGAATAATAATAATAATAACAATAATAATTTATTATTTATACCCCGCCCATCTGGCTGGGTTTCCCCAGCCACTCTGGCGGCTTCCAACAAAATATTAAAATACAATAGTCCGTCAAACATTAAAAGCTTCCCTAAACAGGGCTGCCTTCAAATGTCTTCTACAAGTCTGGTAGTTGTTCTTCTCTTTGACATCTGGTGGGATGTCACTACTGGGCGGATGCCACTACCGAGAAGGCCCTCTGCCTGGTTCCCTGGAGCATGGCTTCTCACAGTGAGGGAACTGCCAGAAAGCCCTTGGTGCTGGACCTCAGTGTCCAGGCTGAAAAATTATGAAGAGATTAAATCTGGTAGTCATGGGCTTGACTGTATTTGTTTCTTTCTTGTACTTATATCCTGTTCTTCAGAGAACCACAAGTTGCTTATGGAGGACTCCAAGGCATCTTCCATACCCTCTGAACTTCAGCTATACTAGAGGACCCTGTCTTCCCTGGGCTTAAACCAAACTGTGGGCATCTGCAAATGCTACAGAATGCAAACCATGGTTGAGATTATTTGTAGAATGAAAGCACGGATACTCACTTCTATTTTCAATTACCGGTAACTGCACTATGTTGTTTTGTCCAAACTGGGAATTGCAATGTTTTATGCATAGTGTCAGAAACCACAGTTGTTACTGGCCTTAAAAAAAAAAAAAAAATCTATCCAATGTTTGTCCCACTTTGGATGCCACAATAAACTGTGGTTAGCTGAAAATTTAAATGAATACTTCCAATTTCCTCACAGCAGAAGGAAGTGGGAAGCGCATAAGCCCAAGGCTCATTCTCATAGTATTAAAATATGTTTTAGTGTTACATCCAAATCCAGCCAAGGCCAGACAGTACTTGATGGATAATGAGGCATATTAAACCACAGTGAATTTAGGTTGTAGTTTTAGAGCAACACAGGGAAATCTAAAGAATGCTTTCCTTGTTGTGCTTTATAATAGTTAACACTTGGATAGTTTAGGCTGAATGTTCTCTGTGCAGCCATTCCTTTATAATGGCACACAAATGTACCCTTGTTAAGAGGGACAATGTGGTAACCTGCTTATTTTGTTCATATGCAAGACAATTTGAATTTCAGACATGCAAGACACCCTGGCTGGATGACAAAATATATTCATCTTATTAAAACCTGATTAATTTCCAACCTCAACCTTCTAAAAACTTACATAATCTGATCCTGTGGCGGAAATCTTTTTGGTACACACACACACACACACAAATGGGGCAGGTATTTTAAATAGTCCAGCGGATTTGGAGCAGACAGACACACATGCAAAGAAAAGGGAAAGAATGAGACTATATTGATCTAAAAATAAATAAATACCAGAAAATTATTCTGTAAGCAAGGCTAGTGGCATACAAATGAGATAATGGTGTAAACCAGAAGCAGGAAAAAGGCATACAATCTGAAGGAAATGCAGTTGCCACACCAGTTATAAAGCCTTTTTTAAACATGGTTGCTTCTAAAATTATACTGTTAGCATTAACTACTTTCCTAAATGTAATTTCAGAGCAGCTTGGCTATGCTGGGACCAATAATGTTTCAGCAGATGTTAACAGTGAGGGAATTTAAAGATTACAGGGTTTCATGGGTGTAGTAAAGCTGCAGTGGGAACAGAAATATTGCCGTAGCTGTTAAGTTCTGAGTGCACCACATTTACTGACAAGTAATACATGAGTGATAGTGAGGACCAAGGGAACAGAACTTTATACTTACTGGTCAGCAGCATATAAATTCCATAAATTAAACAAAGTTTTATGCATTTTTCATTTCTTTTCAGAGCGATCCTCTCTAAGGACCTAGGCTTCACATTTATTCCGACCACAAAGCATATCTATGATATAGTGTGGGGCTTCCCCCTGCCAAAAAAAGGTATATCCCCAAATATATGACTCCATTCTCCTTTCTCTATATATTCTCCTGCTCCTCCTCCCTTCATATAGCTTTTATGAAGACCCATTTTATAGCAGTGAATTCTAGCATGCAATAAAGTCATAAAGGCTGATATTTCAACAGTGTAATAACTGCAATTATATCAGTTCCTGTATTTTTCAGTGGAGTCAGAAATGCTGCTTTAGCAAACACATGCACAAAAACACAGATTTGAAGAAGTTGCAGGACATTATCACAAGCGACACATAGGGCATTTGATGGGGGATCTTTCTGATTTCACACGACCACGACACACCAACAGAATGTTCTAACAGGGGTCCATTCTTCCAGTTCAATGCTGGAAATGGAGGATAGTTTTCAGGGTTATTTGTACTGATCCCACTCAAGTCTCATCCTTTCCGTGTGCCAGTTTTATACATCCTAACAGCTGGTTAGCAAGGAAGTTTGTGAACCTGCCTCTGCATGTACAAAAGTCTCCAACTGACTATTACAGCTACCAATAGGTGCTACAGCTAGCCAGTAGGCCCCATACTGAGCCTCTCAATAGCACTGCCCTTGCCAACACCCATCATCTAAGGAGGGTGGCACAATCTCAACCTCTTAAGTATGGGGCTTCAAGCAGCAGAGAAGAGAAACAAGAGCACTGTAGCAAAGACGCAGAAGACTTCAGCTGGCTGTAGTAAGTAGTAACAGCTGGCTGAAGGCTACCGTACACCAAGGAACTGGTTCAAATGAGTTTCCAGTGCGAACTGGTCCTAAGCTACAATTTTAATATCTGTCACCACTCCTTCCAATAGCAAATGCAGGTACTGAGTGCCAACAGTATTGGAGCCAACATGGGGCTGTTGAGAAACAAGATGGAGGTATCAGTGTGTTTCAGGGAACCCCAAGTTTTACAGAAGTACAAAAACCTTTTAAAAGTCTTAAGGGATGGAATCTTCAAAGAAGACATCAAGAGAGGATTTACTTACAGTTTCCAAATTCCAAAAGGATATTATAGTCGACAATTCTAAACTATTAAAGAAGGTGTATAATATACTGTTGGAATGGGAAACTAAAGATGAAGTTAAATCAGTAATGATTAAGTGGGCACAGGACATAGGTCATAATATACAATTTGAGGATTGCATAAGGTTGTGGAAAGTGAATTTGAAATTCACGGATTGCATATTGTTGAAAGAGAATTATATGAAAATTATGTATAGGTGGTATACCACATCAGTAAAATTGGCAAAATTGTATAAAACCGAACAAAAGAACTGTTGGAGATGTAAAGAAGGGGAAGGTACATTTCACCATATGTGGTGGGATTGCAATATTATTTTTTAAAAAATGGGAAATGATATACAATGAATTGAGAAAAATGTTTAAAATAACATTTGTTAAAAAAACCAGAAGCTTTTCTGTTGGGTATTTTGGGACAAGAGCTGCCGAAAGAAAAGCAGACATTATTTATGTATGCTACAACAGCAGCAAGAATTTTAATAGCACAAAACTGGAAGACCAAAGAACATCCAAAGAACAGTGGTAAGAAAAGTTGGTGAACTGTGCAGAGTTAGCAAAATTAATGGACAAGTTGCATGAAAAGGACAATAGTAACTTTGAAAAAGAATGGGAACCCTTTACAACATATTTGCAGAAACAAAAAACAAAAAAAAATGGACTCACTGGCAGGATTTAAATACTGTAAACATTTACAATTTTATTTACAGAGAACAAGAAATATAAAAATGGGAAAACATAGTATCATATATAAGCAGTAGACTGTACCATTTGATGTAACAAACCAGAAATGGAAGTTGAGGGAAGTTAACAGGGAGGGGGGGACTTGGATATTTGTTGCAAGAAAGAAAATCAATAAAAACTATTTAAAACAACAACAAAAATAAAATAATAATAATAATAATAATAATAATAATAATAATAATAATAATAATAATAGTCTTAAGGGAACTACCCCCACCCCTGCAAGCCTACACACAGCCGAAGGAAGACTGAACATGCTTGGTAGCCACAGAACATTGAGAATCACTTGGAAAAGAAAACTGGAACACTAGAAGGAGGATGGATAGAATGGAGCACCTTAGTGGAAAGCTTGGCCGTTGCCTGGCTGGCAGCGAGAATACACTGCATCGTTTTGTTGCCAGTCCCACATGTCTTCTAAAAATAAACAGCCTTGGTGAACCTGCTGTAAACAAAATTACTTTTTCAAGGGAATTAGGGCCATATAACTTTGCTTTCTGACCAAGCCATTAAATCAGTTGTCAGGAAATTTCATAATAAGTCGGTTTGTGGTCAGATTTCATTGACTTCACTGTTGTTCCCATAACGCAAGAACAAGTGACTTCATTCAACAAAGCAACACCCCAGGGGAGTGAATTTGATTATCAAGGTTAATAAATTCTGCGGCACAATAAGCCCAGAAATCGTTCTGCAGTCAGAGGCCAAGAATAATGCTGCAGCCCTGATTTAGGGTGAAAACTCTGCTGCTACACAGTTTTCATTCATTTTGGCAAAGCTTATTTGTGCCACTTGTAAAAAGCCTTATTGGAATGAATGTGAAAGTTGCATAGCGGAAACACTTGTAAATTTTGTCCCTCTTGATTCAACATACATCCCGCAAAAAAAGAAAGAAAGAAGGATTAGGCTTGATTCATATGTCCAGCTGAATAGTGGGTGGCAACTGGAAACAAGAATGCTGATAAGCAGATCTTTGGGAGGAGTCCTGAGAATTTCAAGTCTCAGCAAGACAAACTATGGAAAAACAGAGTGTTAGCCTTTTACTTTTTTATTTGCATCATATACCACTTTTTCCCCTACCAAAAAAATGTTATCAAAGCAGCCAACAGTTTAAAACACACCTAATCTGTCAAACAACATGGGGCCATAGTTAACCTATGGAATTCACTGCCACAAGATGTGGCGATGGTCACCAACTTTAAAAGGAGATTGAACCAAGACTGGATAGGCCTATTCATTGGTACTAGTCATGGTAGCTACTGTATATGCTACCTCCAAGACCTATGGCACTATGCATCTAAATACAGTGGTACCTCGGGTTACAGACGCTTCAGGTTACAGACTCTGCCAACCCAGAAATAGTACCTCGGGTAAGAACTTTGCTTTAGGATGAGAACAGAAATCGTGCGGCGGTAGCGGGAGGCTCCATTAGCTAAAGTGGTACCTCAGGTTAAGAACAGTTTCAGGTTAAGAACGGACCTCCGGAACGAATTAAGTTCTTACCCTGAGGTACCACTGTATTCATTGCGTCAGAGTAGCTGTGGGAGGATTCCTGCTCTCATGATTAGTTTGTGGACATCAGGTTGGCTATAAAGGGGAACAGGATACTAGGCTAGACAGGTCATTGGTCTGATCCAGCAGGGCAATTATTATGTTTTTATGGGCCCCATCATCCATAGCACAAATAGCTGCCATAGCAGGGTGGCTCCTGACGCTTATAAACCAGGCCTTAAAATCATTCCCTCTAACAGCAAAGCAGTCACACTCGAGAGCAAAGCAGTCATGCAAAATATTCAGCCCCGTGTCTCTACCCACCAGATAACTTATAATAAAAGTAATTTTTCATATCTACCTGACCTGTCTATTTTTGTGCTTTTGCAAATGGTATTTGGTAGGGAGTCTCAAGCTCAGTGGTAGAGCATCTGCTTTGCCTGCAAAAAGGCCTCAGGTTCAATCTCCAGCACCTCCAGGTAGGGCTGTGAACATCCTCTCTCTGAAACCCTGGAGATCTGTTGCCAATATTGACAATATTGAGCTAGAGTTGGAGCAGTGGCCTGACTTGCTATGTGGTTTCCTATGTTCCTAAGTGACACCTTTTTGGGTGGTGCTGACTTTATGACAAAGCACGTCTCCAAAAATTATGCTGACGTGCTCATATTCAATGTAAACACTCAGCTAGCAAAAAGAAAACATCAAAATGGATAAGTTAGCATTGCCCTGCACGTGGTAATAAGAACACAAAAATAAGAGCTCACTTATATTCTTTACACTGCCCCAGACCTTTAACCATATCACATCAGATGTCTTTATGAAAGAAAACAATACAATAAATAAGAAAACATCACCCGCATGATGCTGATTAAGAACGGAGGCACCCCATACAGCAAGCTACATGGTGGAATCCTTTTTATTTTGATGGCACTGTTTCACTGTCTATCATAAACTTAGCGAAGCAGGCTTTCTCTATCCAGCTCTCCTTTTATTGGGCATAAATCACTCCTGACAGGAAGTTTTATGCCTAAATCCGTTTACTGTCCTTGTTGGTAGTCTTTAAATTAATATTTATAAGCTGAGAGAGACCTAAAAGGATGCAGCACTAAAATACCTAAATGCTTCAGTTTGGCTTGAACTGATTTTCGCCCTTCTTGACCACTGACATTCCTTAATTACCAGTGACCCAGGCACACATTGTCTCTGCTCTCTCAAGCTCACAAATCACTGCCTTTGATGGTATTGTGCCTGACAAAAGGGGCGGATCAAGCAGAATCTGTTTGCCTGATATATTGGACAAACAGGCAGAGGTTCAAGGGAAAAAGGAGATACAAAAGGAAATCACCTAGATTATAAAAGAAGCAACTAAAACAGTGGATCAATTTGTCTTGGGTATGGAAAGTGATCCACACTGGAAGATCAGAACATATTACATTTGTAAAATAACAGCAAGTTTCAGGCCACACTCCATCTTGATCAGCTGTATAAGCATAACTGGTTGGTTAGCATCTTAAAATGTATTTTAGTCAGACACTTCCTTCAAGAGGTTAGGATAGCATACATAGTTTTTCCCTCTCCATCTCAGAAAACCTGGGAAGAATCACATTTATGTGACTCTTATGATCAGAAGCAGACCAAGACATTTTTCTGCCAGAGACAGAATAGTAAATGTCACCCCTGTCCCCAAATCAGGGTGCAGAATACCCCACAGAAAATCACATAGGTGCTTCCTGGTGTCTACTGCAATAACAAGGTTAATTAATCAACAAACTTGCCCTTTCCTGACATCCAAAATCAGCCACCTCACACTTCCCAATGGTAGGGCCGGCCCTTCTTAAGATGTGCTGTTATTCTGTGTTGCATACCTCAAGCAGCAGTGCTGCTGCTATGCAGCTTCAATCTATCCTAATACTGTGAATTCAAAACATTCTTTCCCCTGTGCTTATCACCACTGTAAGGACATTTCTGTGCCCTGCACATAGGGTGAATAATATTTCCACCAGCCCACAAACTGTGATCATTAATATCTCTCTTTTAATCTTTGCAGATAGGATATTCTCATTACTCATAGGCTCATTATGTGTCCTGTGTGACATCCATGGAGCCATAGATCAGCATATCAGCAGTCCTCACATTATCTGAGCATTTTGCACGTTGCCCAAGCTGCTTAGATAACTATAGTTGGACTTGTGTCACTTGGATAAACACCCCAAATCAAATTCATATCATGTAAATACACAGAACTGATCAAATCCAAAGTTCACTCTAAATATTTGTTTCAGCATTAATTGTGTTAAATAAAACTGTTCCTTAAAGATGAATGAATTGGTTTATCATATTCAGGCTTATGTTGGTAGCTTCTCCACATTAACATTATTTCTCACTTTCAAAAAAAATTCTACAGTATTTGCTCAAAGCAATTTTTTCTTTTATTAAAAAAAGAGCCCTGAGCCTGGTGTTTAAAAAGAGCTCCAGTGCACTTGGATAATGGGATGCTTTTCTGTACTACAGAAATGAGATGTTTTGGATTCCCCCGCCCCCAATACAGGTTTCTATATCACATGCAAAACAGAATAAAAAATAGCTTCTTTCCTGCCCTCTGCGCCTACCAATAGTTCTCATTTGAAGATGTTACTTTCATGAAGTAACTTTACTTAGCAACATGAAAGAGCACATTTGGAAATATAAGAAATGCTAATAGAAATCACAAAATTAAAAATAGCGATGCTCAGAACACCCCATGCCAACACCCCATGCAAAACACCTCTCCAAAACAAATAACCAGGCAAAAAAGGAGACACCCTCCCCATGCCCCATAATAAACAGGCACTTTTTGGGGGTCCCCAATATGACATCCCTCTAAGGGAACTTTTGTAGCACCTAGAAGGATGTCATATTGGGGACCCCAGTTGAAGAACTTCACAAATTCTTAAATTCCATATTGTGTGAGATATGCCTTCCAAATCGATGGCTAGTCTTGTTGGTGCAGGAAAAAAATATATAAAGGAGAATTTCTGGATGCCAAGATCAAAGCTTGGGGCAAGTACTCCTTGGTGAGAGAAACCCAGCAGAGATTTAAATTCATAAAATATACAGCAAAGGAAAGCATGGAGACACAGACCGTTAGACCTTTAAAATAAGTCCCTTTAAGTAAGTTCAAAAATGTCCCCTTTAAAAAGGTTTCTTCCCAAAGTTTCCCTTTTCCCCCAGCATAAGAAAAGAACACACTTTTGGTTAAGTTAAAAAAAATGGTTTGCTTACAAACCCTTCAAAGGTCAGTGTCAGGGAACTGACATCGGAGCTAGAGGCGGAGGGGAGGCTCTCAAATGATGCTGGAGAAGGGCCCAGCAGGGAGAAAGGCAGCTCAGCAGATGGGGAAACAAATCAGCGCTACACCAGGGATAAAGGGGGGCAGATGGGGGAATCGGCGAGAGTGCTCCAGGACTCTTCACCAGCGGGGAGAGTACGGGCCCTCCGCTACCCACGCCCACACTGCGCAGAAGACTTCCGCGCAGGGAGAGTAGGAGGAGACTGGGCGTCAAACAACTTTTATGTTGGAAAAGGTTTAAGAAACGCCCACTGACGGATTCTGCTAGCGACTGAGGCAGCCACGAAGTGAAGGGCTGTCCAGACAGAAAAGTCCAACAAGACAACATAGCCAGGAAAGGCGGCAACTTACGCACGAGCAACCCATACTCATTACAGTCAGGTTCAAGTGCTTCACAGAAGTTGCACAGGCAATAAAACTTAGGTTAGTTATAAAGTGGTAAAAGTTCCTAGATTGTTGGTATAGGAACCGAAGAGAGGTTAGATGGAGCACCTCAGAGCTCCTCAGACACAGAAGTTCACATGTAGACTGCGGGTTGGAACAATAGGCTCAAAAACCTAGGTGAGGGGAAGTGGACATAGCCTGGCAGGACTGCTTAAGATATGGTCAAAAACTCACCACACATTAGACTTCTGGCGCTGGCAGTTTTTACTGCATCCTCATTTGGCTGCCCTCAAAATTTCAGGGCCATCAAGGGTAGGCATTTCTGGTGAGCCCCACTTTCCTGCAAGGGGCCTACTCTCAAAGCCTTGAGGCCTACTGCTGCTCTTCCTTGCTGTCATGGGCGACTCACTTGCCTTCTCTGAGCCTTAGAGACTAAGCTGCTTCCTTCACACCTCTTGCACTTGTTTCTGGACACCTTGGGCCTACAGGGAGAGGGCAGGAAAATGGGCAGTTTTTAGCTACTTCAGAAGTTCATTTCTCTAGGAAGATGTAAGAGCACCAAAGTCAGAAGCAAGGCGTTATAGCGTACCCATTCAGGGATTCTCAACTACTGCCTCCCAAAACGCTGGAGCCGAACAACATCTTACCCTATTGTGGCACCGAGTTCAGAGTTGAGAGTGTTTCTGACACCATGGCTCAGGACCACAATATCTCAAGGACCACCTCTCTCCATATGAAGCTACCTGGACCCTGAAATCAGGTAGGATCTGATACAAATGTAGTGCTCAAATCCAAATTGTCTTTCCTGTTGTTTTTTTAAAAAAATAACCCACCCTCCCTAAACCTTCATTTATTTTCCATTTCCTCATCTTCAGGCCCATCAGAGCAATTAATTCTCCCCTCTGGCTAAACTCAAAGGAATGCAATTCTTTCTTAACATGTTTTGAAGTAAATCAATATTGGTCCCAGAAACAGGGGGCAGCTACACAGAGTGTCAAGACACACTTCTTTCTACCCAGGGGGGGTGGGGAAGTACAGTATTTGCTGCCATCGGAAGAGCCCCATGAATTTCTATACTGCTTAATATTTTTAAAACATCTCTAAGTGGTATACAAAAAAACGGAAGCGCCAACAGACAACTTAAATGAAATATTACAAAGATACACAGCTACATATAAAAATGTTATATTAATGCAAAGTTACTAACATATGCAAATCAATATTAATTCATTTTCCTTCTGGTACTCCCTCCCTCTCAGCCTCTGACGTCTCACCCAGGGTCCAAACAAACTCTCAACTCACCCACAAATGTCTCACAAGAGGAGTTCCTGGAAAACAGCAGACATCACCCTAATATCTCACTGTATAGACTTGCTTTTTATGGGCAGGCCCAAGGTGAATGGTACTTCCTCAGGCTGCACGCAGCTGTGCCCCATTCAGCTGTACTCTCCACACCCTAATCCAGGTTTGTTGAGTTCTCCAGGGGGTCCAAAGGATGGGGAAAGGGCCACCCTCCACTCACAGCTCTTTCTTCACCCTCTGTCCTCTCCTCCTTCTCCAGCCGCCATCATGTAGGTCACTAGTTGCCTGAACACACATACAAGGTATGTCTGTCCCTGGGTGTGCTTTGTTTAAAGTGATAACGGAGAAATGAAACAGCTGCCCAAGAAGCATAAATGTACCCTGTTTGTATTCCAGCTAAATACAAGTTGAGTTTTGTTTGTGATCAGGAAGTCACATTATCCACTTCCCCTGAACTAGATCTGACTCATGGCCTACTCTGCCGTTGTGTCAATGTGGTGTTATGAATAGGCCTTGAGAAAGCAAAACAAATGGATAAAATTAAAATCACTAGCACCTGCTTGCAATGTTTCTCTCCCTCTCTCTTTGCTTTTTTCCTTCTTGTATTCAAAATCTCATGTGTGGAAGAAGCTAATAACACTTGCAGCCACATGCCTCTGTAAAGCCAGAAAGAGCATGTACTGTACAGTAAAAAGTCTGAGGCCCTAGTAGAGGATGATCTTTGCCACACACAATTTATAGGCTGTAATCCTATGCATGCTAATGCTGGAATAAGTCTCATTGAACTCAATAGGACTTACTTTTGAGTACACAAGCTTAGGTTTACTCTGGCTATAACCATATTATTACACTTTTAAAGCATGTTTGGGGCACTTTTCCAACATATCTCAGCAGACTGCAAGTTGGAAAGTGACATGTGGGTCATTCCTAAGGATTCCTTGCAGACACTTTGATGGGTGGCAATCAGCTTCTCAGTTCCTTCTTCTGGCCCTGTAGGGAAAGCACAGTTTTTTCCTGGACTCTGCCAGAGTTTATGTCAGCAGCACTCTGGCAAAGAAGCTTCCAGATATTTGACAAGGATGACAGCATCAGGGTGGAAGCATTAAAAGTGTGCATGCCTGGCACTCTCTTAAAACACAAAGCTTGCTAAGAGCAGAATCAAGCCAGGAGAGGAAATGTCAGAAGAAAGAAAGCGTAAAAGAAAGAAGGAATGTGAACAGTGGGGCTTCTCCAGACAACCTTTTTATTCAGCACATAGCCTGATTTATTTGTGAAAAGCTTATCTGGTGGTTTGGCTATATGTGTGTCTTTATTATTATTTTTATAAGTATTAAAAGAATTTATATACCACCTTTCATTTCAAGAAGAAATGCCAAGGCAGTTCACATATAAGTAAAAGCCCATAGCAAAATAAAAAGGCTAAAGTATAAAACCAATTAAAAGATATAGCTAATTTAAAAATACATGGTAATACCTTTTTGAGCATTCACTTTGATCTGTTTACATGATGGTTATGTGCCAATATGCAGTCATTCTGCTATTTCCTTGTGAGTTGTTTACATGTCTTCCTGTTAATCATTTATTCATTCCTGTCACTTTCCTAACTGAAAAATTCTGCTTTTTTTAAAAAAAGTACTAGGGTGACAGAGGCAGTCTTAGAAATATGCTAATCTGTTGACTACTTTGACCTGGATTCAGTCTCTAATGGAGATGTGCAAAACCCTCCTGAGAAATAACATTTCAACATCCTTCAGACCTTCCAAATTGACCTTGAATTTCACTTTAAGTAAAATGCTCTGGCACCTGCAATTCAAACAGTGATTATTTTGATTACCTTCGAGCCTTTGGCACAGTCCTCTAATCCCCATACCAAGCCTAAGCTCATGCAACTGAAACAACCCTATTTCAGGGACCTGTCTTATACTCTGGCCTGGTTCACACATTACTTTCAACCAGCATTAAGCTTAAAGGTAAAGGTAAAGGTAAAGGGACCCCTGACCATTAGGTCCAGTCGCGGACGACTCTGGGGTTGCGGCGCTCATCTCGTTTTATTGGCCGAGGGAGCCGGCGTACAGCTTCCGGGTCATGTGGCCAGCATGACTAAGCCGCTTCCGGCGAACCAGAGCAGCGCACAGAAACACCGTTTACCTTCCCGCCAGAGCGGTACCTATTTATCTACTTGCACTTTGACGTGCTTTCGAACTGCTAGGTTGGCAGGAGCAGGGACCGAGCAACGGGAGCTCACCCCATGGCGGGGATTCGAACTGCCAACCTTCTGATCGGCAAGTCCTAGGCTCTGTGGTTTAACCCACAGCGCCACCCACGTCCCTTCGCATTAAGCTTAGCTATGGTTTAAAGGTGAACACACTGGTGCATGGGGCTAAAATCATGGGCACTTTGTTCCTCCCCAGTCCTGCTGCCGCCACACTGCCCAAAGCTGAGGCATGCTTTGGCTTAACATTATGTCTGAACCTGGGCTCCCACAATGTGTAACCAGGTGTAGCGTGTTTTTAGACAAGGCATGAGATCAAGGCAATGACTGATCTTTAGGAAAGCAGATTCACCCCTGAGAGAAAGATAGGATGATTCTTGGAGGTGGGTTACTGCTTTTGGTATAAACATTGAAGTGAGTATATACATATCTAAGACTCAAATGCTTTTTGAGGGGGGGGGGAGAGAGAAGGGTTTGACTCCTGCTTGCTTGTTACACAGCTGGATTTTAAGCAATTCAAACTTGAATTTATCCAACCATGGGCATCTGAACCTAAATCATTGTAAATCTTAAATGTCTTTTACCCCTGCCCCCCGCCATCTGAAATACCACGCTTGGTCTTGCAGTGAATGTCATACTGAGAACCAAAGATAAATTGATGGTAGTCCTAACCCCCGTAATCTTGACCTCCCTTTCAAAAATTTAAATTTACAGCTACTAGGCTTACAGCTAGAAATGGACAGATCTTTTAATGTAAGTTTCTCTCAGTTTTTCATTTTCCAAGCTTAAGTTTGGTTTGCCCTATTTCTGCATACATTTATGATTAAAAACAAAACAAAAAACCATGTGAAAATTTGTACTCATTGCTCCTAATACAGTGGTACCTTGGGTTAAGAACTTAATTTGTTCTGGAGATCCATTCTTAACATGAAACTGAGGTACCAGTTTAGCTAATGGGGCCTCCCACTGCCGCCGTGCTGCCGCCACGCGATTTCTGTTCTCATCCTGAAGCAAAGTTCTTAACCCAAGGTATTATTTCTGGGTTAACGGAGTCTGTAACCTGAAGTGTCTGTAACCTGAGGTACCACTGTACACTAATTTTTATATGGAATTTTACCTAGTACGTATATGAATTTCTGCAAGCAGTTTCCCCCTAATGTAATTCATTTTTTATAGTTTTTACTAATTATGGTAAGAATGAACATGCTTTTCACTATACACATTTGTATGCATTCTTTGGTTGGAGAACTGCATTGCAAATGCTGTGGGGAAGAGCAGAGAGCTACTTTGATTTTTGTGTTGGTACAGGAAATGTGAAACTGATAAGTTTGCATTAGATTACAAACTGAACAAATTCATCCTTATTTACAACTCAAGACACTTCAGTTCTTTGCATGATTAAGAGTTGCTATTGAGATAAAACAGGAGTTGTGTGGCTGGCAGAAATACAACAGGGGAAGGCTAAATGGAAATACATGTATGGAGAAAGCTTCAATTGTTGACATTCTGTCTGTCAGACATCTTATTACTTGTGTGTGACCCTATATATTGAACTCTTTACTCCAGCTGCAAAAGAGGATACAAATTTGCATGTGGCACAAAGTGAAGGCAAATTTCATTCATATTTCTATCCTCTTTTGCAACTGGAGGAAAGCGTCCAATGTATTGTATGCCAAGCCCATAAATCCTTTTGGCATCCCTCCTGTGTTTGGATACTCACAGTTAGCCATGCCCTTGTCATTGCAGTATTTATTTGTATATGTATCCCAAATATTTATATCCCACTCTTCAGTCTGGAAACTTTTTGAGCAGTTTACAGTATAAAAGAGGGCTAAAAGCTTAGCTAATAATTTGTCGATGCGATTTCAATGAAGCAGGTAAAAAAAAACTATCATAAAAACAAATCAAAAGGTTAAATTAGAAGGCATGGGCATTTCTATAAAGGTTGTCAGCTGGCCCCAAAAAGACATCAAAGGGAGGGGGATTCAGTTCTGGTGGGTGTTTTGCAAGGTTGCTCTGGAAAAATGATATTAAACACATAAAATAAATGTGTACAGTTGGGGGCTTTTGTCTTTAGACGATACCTAGAAAAATAGAGCGTTTTGTAGGTTCTCTCTCTCTTTTCTTTAAAGAAATTGTATTTTTTCATAGTTAGGCAGCACTTTGCCATCCATGTGTCATTTATAAAGCGGATACTTTGAGAAGGAATTTGAGCGTGTATGTTTTGCAAGCAAAGATATCTGAATTGGATCCTTCACTGGAAGTTGACCTATGGATGTCTAGGGATTAGGGTGGTTCAGCAGACAAATAATTGCCTCTTCACCTCTGAGATCCATGCTCAATGGTAGTCAATGGTAACACCACCATTGACTAAAACGCCCGACGATCATTCAGATAATCATTGTCCTTATTATTAAATGTGTACTGCTTAAACCTGCTCTTTCCACAATCCATGTTGAAAGTCCGGCACTCTTTATGTAAAAACAAACATAAGGAGTTGACATTTAAACTATAGTGCAAACCATTATTATACCAGGGTATAGGCTGTGGTCCTAGATGTGTTCTCATAATACATATCTATTTCCTTTGACATAAGGGAGCATAGATGAAAAACATGAACTATATCATAATCGCCTATCTAGAATGTTGCATGTTTTTTTAATTGCCCTGACTGTTGCCTCACCTTGGGCTGAATGGAATGATGAGGTCCAGCTTGTCAAGCCCTATTACTTATTCACCGCCCCATCATACCTTTGACACATCTGTCAGTTTTTATACAAGACCCGAATGAGCAAGGATGCTGAAGTTTCCTTTAATACCCTGGAGGGCAGGTCCTTTTTAACCACACCCCCAAGGCTGACATGTCAGGTTGCAGTTACAATGACAGGGCAGTGGGAGGAAGGTAGCATTTTGCCTGCCTCTGCCGTTCTTAGCTTCTGGACAGATTTGTGTTTTTCCCAGATCATTTTGTTGAGATCTTTCATTTTATTTCCATGACCAAAAAAGAAAAAAAGAAAAGAAAAAAGGACCGAAAGAATTAACATCAACATCTATTCTAGACTGCTGGCGGAAGTGAACTTGTGCTTTTAATTCGTTTTCTCTAAATTGCCAAGGAAATGGAAATGATTGGTTGGTTGGTTGGTTGTATGGAATCCTTTACTGATTGATTATGAAATTGCTCTTTTGCCACTACAAGCAGAGTTTTGTACTAATTTTTTAAAATAGTAAATGTCGAGAAAGAAGGGATATCATGCCCAAAAGTAATTGATTGGAGAAACTAGTTTGAAGATGAATCTGTAGTCATATTTCACCAAATATTAAACTTGATCACTATAATAATAATCCCAAAAAATTTGAATATGTCATCAATATGGGATCAATGTTTTATAGGTCCAACTGCTCAGTCCTATGTATATCTACTCAAAAGTCTCACCGAATTCAACAGGACGTACTCCCTGATGTGTTTGGGACTGCATCCTAAGAGTTACAAAGTGAAAGAGAGATCATAGGCTCATGGGGGCTATTTCCTATCATCACTATATGCCAGCTGCTTTTTTGAGTCTGGGTGGCATTTTTCTTTGGGAAGACGAGACAAATTGAGTCTACAGATTTTGGAAAGGGATGTGGTTTTCTTGTAAACACATGCTTTGCACACAAAAGGTCCCAGGTTCAATTTCTGGGATAAGAACTGTAGATACAACTGAGTTAGATCTACCAGTTACCTGAGCCAGTATAAGGCTCCCACAGATGCAGAATATAATAGCACATAGCTCGTTACTCAGTACATGAATAAATAAATAATTAAATCATAAATACCAACTTTGATTCAGGTTCAAATAGGTAATATCTGATATGTTGGTGATTTTAATTCTAGGTTGTTAATAGCCCCAGAAGCATTAAGATGCAGGAACTAGACTGACATCTCAACTTGCCTGGTCATGACAGCAGCAGTGGTTTCACTTATAGGACTTTTTAGGCAAAGCAAAAAAACATTCCTGTTGATGACAATACAAGTGAAAACAAGGTTTAGAGAGCAGCACTGCAAACTTGCATTGTTGCATCACCTCCCCCAGCTGCTCTTTTCCACCACAACTAGTGCTGCACTAAGGAAAAGTGTGATGGCACGTGATCCAGCTTCGGTGTGTCGTGTCCATACAGTGCAGCTAGTAAAAGGAGTGTGTTGCGTCGCCAGCTCTTTCCCGTCCAGATCTCCCTCTTGTCATGAGTGGTCAAAGTAAGGAGCTTACACATAGGTTTAGATAAGTATTTATTAGGTAAATAGTTGCCTTGTACATCTATTGCTCCACCAATTTATAGAGCCAGGCAAAGTGATGCAACCCACCTCAGGCATTAGATTTTGTGGAACCATTAAAAAAATTACCGTATTTTTTGCACCATAACACTCACTTTTTTCCTCCTAAAAAGTAAGGGGAAATGTCTGTGCGTGTTATGGAGGGAATGCCTACGGGTGGCATGCCTACGGATTTTCCTCCTCTAAAAACTACGTGCGTGTTATGGTCGGGTGCGTGTTATAGAGCGAAAAATACGGTACATTTTTAACATGTGGCATGCTAGTTGCATTTTTGAAGCACTGAAATGTCTTGGGAGGTCACTACCAATGGAATATCACAAACTGCAGCAATATGAAAGTGGAGTTGTGGAATGGCAGCATTCAGGATTAGTGTCTAGGATGCTTAAATTCAAGAATGTAACATAAGCTTTGCTTGTTTGGGATGAGATCACACACACATAGCTAATGCATGCCACATATTTAAGTGCTTGGCAAAATCTAGGCCTGGCGTATTATAAACCATTAAACAATCACTTTCAGAAAAGAGGCAGGATGCTATTATGCAGCTTCGAGATGATTTAAGTTGCATCTCTGTTTCCCCTCCTCCTCCTCCTCCTCTCCTGCCTAGCTTTCTTTCTTGTTAGCTGTTTAAATCAGCAGTTTTAAAGCTCCAGTTCACCAAAAATGCTAATGTTCATTGCACCTCAATTGTAATTCAAATTGCTCCATGCAGCCTCTAGCTTGCATTCAACAGAAGAATCGAAGCTCGCCAATTGGAATGCTGGAGGTCACAGAAGCTCCATAGTTTGACTTTTATTTTTTTAAGCATTCACATAAGGAAAAAGTTGCAGGAAAACCAGCCCTGGCTGTCCAGATTTTGGTGCTGATTCCGCCCCCTCCCCCGCCCCGCTTTTGGCTATGTGAATCCACATTGCTCTATGTCTGCAAGAGCTCTGTTTCCCCCGCCCCATTTCTGAACATGGTCAGAGAAGCAACGCTCCATCACCTGGAGTGAAGGCTGACAGGAATGAACACAGGCAGGAAGCAGCGTGACACACGCATTGCCATGCATGACTGACCAAGAGCCATCAACAGCAATTAAACATTGAGAGCTTGGGATCCTTTCGGACAGGTTCAAGTTTGCTGGCACTGCTGTGATTAGATGTTTTGCACTGTTTCCCTGTAGTCAGTATGTGACATATTCCTTCTCGCTTGCTCTTTTCTGGTGTGTGTGTGTGTGTGTGTGTGTGTGTGTGTGTGTGTGTTGTATTGTCCTAATGCTAACACGTCTGCGGTAGGAAACTTGGGATTTTAAAATAGGATCATGGTGAGAGCAGATTAAAGAAAAGCCAGAATTAAAAACTCACAGGCAGCCATGCCCGCTCTATGCATAATGTAAAGGCTAGACAAATCTTAGATCATTTTGTCAGTAGCCCTTAAAGGAGGTTAAAAAGAGCATTATTTCACACAAGGCCTCTCTTATGCTGCTTGTACCATAGTTTTGTCAATGTTGCTAATGTGGAAGAAACCTGTATGCACATTTTCAGCAATGGAGGCTTAAAATTTGGATTACAGCTAATTTGAGGGAAAGCTGTTTTATGCTTCACATTTGAAACTCCTGAAAATGACATAGGAAGAAGCTGCCATGCTGGATTAGGCCATTGGCCCATCTGGGTTAGTATTGCCTATCCTCGAAGCAGAAGCAAGTAGAAACCTGGGGTTGTTGTAACTTTGATATGTTCTGCCTGAGAGCTCTCATCTCCCCAGTTTTTGACAGCCTGATCTTATGACAAGCTGGATAGCTCAGTTGGTTAGAGCGTGGTGCTGATAACGCCAAAGTCGCAGGTTCGATCCAGCTGCGTATTCCTGCATTGCAGGGGCTTGAACTAGATGATCCTCAGGGTCCCTTCCAACTCTGAGTCTATTATCTGCCTTGGAGAAAAGGCAGGGAGTCAAAGGGAGTTGTCCCAGGTTAAAGAAAAAATGAAACAAAAAACCCAATATGGTGTATCAGTACAACAGCTCAGCAAGTGCAGATATGTTTATTCGGAATGGGGGGAAGACAGGCAGACCCAGAAATTTAGGCTTTCAAGTCTGGGAGCTAATTTAAGCATTTGGGAGTGGCAGAAAGTAGTGACATAATATATGGTACACATGGGGGGACCACCTTTATTTGAATTTACCCACCCTCACTAAAAATCCTTGGCTATACAGCACCTTTGTCTTTGTAGAGATGCTAGCTCCCCACATACAAGAGACACTGGTGTGAGAAAACATTTTGATATGTTTTTAGCATTCACCAATAGCAGTACAGTAGAAGCACCTGCCTAATAACTATATTATATTATTATACTACAGTGGTACCTCGCAAGACGAAAAACTCGCAAGACGAAAGAGTTTTTCGTTTTTTGAGTTGCTTCGCAAGACGAATTTCCCTATGGGCTTGCTTCGCAAGACGAAAACGTCTTGCAAGTTTGTTTCCTTTTTCTTAAAACCGTTAATGCATTCCTATGGGAAACCGTTTCAATGCATTCCTATGGGAAACCGTGCTTCGCAAGACGAAAAATTCGCAAGACAAAAAAACTCGCAGAACGAATTAATTTTGTCTTGCGAGGCACCACTGTACTTCTATAGAATCATAGAAAGGTAAAATGTAAAGGACCCCTGGACGGTTGAGTCCAGTCAAAGGCGATTATGGGGAGCAGCGCTCATCTCATTTCAGGCTGAGGGTGCCAGTGCAGTGTTTGTCCTCAGACAGCTTTCTGGGTCATATGGCCAGCATGACTACACCGCTTCTGGTGCAATGGAACACCATGATGGAAGCCAGAGCGCACAGAATGTTAAGGGTGACTAACATAAAGCCCTCTAGATGCTGCTGGATTCCACCTCACATCCATCCTAGCCTAGCCAGGATGGTCAATGGTCAGGGAATGGGAGATGCAATCCAACAACATCTGGAGGGCCACAGGTTAACTACCTCTGGTGTAAGCTATGACTTCTACAAAAAGCAACAAGTTGCTCTGAATTTGCAAAGCTTGAAAATGTAGTCGAGGAAGCAGGCCATTTTAGCAGCCCGCGTTACAATCAAGCCTTTTGTTGACATGAGCAGTTCCTTTTTATCACAGCAGCTCAGCTATATAATTCACTAATATATCCACTTGATGTCACTATCACTGCCCAGTAGAACAAAGAGTACGTCAACAGGGTCATTGCTTTTCATGCCAGTCAGTTCACCGGACAGCACACCACCTGCAACTAGGTTGGCATTTTGACATTATCTTACAACTACCCATTGTGTGCACTAGGCCACAGTGTATTCTGTCTGATCTGCTGCTGCTGCTGTGTTACAGGAAAGAAAAATGCATTTCTTGGAAGATAAAGTTTTAACAAATGTTCCTGAAAAAGGCCCGACTCCAGGCTTCCACTTCGTATAGAAACCCTGCATATATACATGAGAGAAAGAAAGGAATAAGGTAGCTATCCGGATATTGTGGATATTGTGGCCACAGCCATAAAGGCTGGAATAGCAAAAACTTAATGAACCAGTACAGGTTCCTAGTCTACCCATTCACACCAGTTGCATTTGGGATGGAGGGGTTTTCTGTGGAATAAAGAGGTGAGAATCTTCTTCTCACTACTTTCCCACTGAAAGGTGCTCTGCACTGAGATAAGAGAACACCATTTCAGATGGTAGCTGTGTAATATTTCTACAATGTTCCCCCAGGGGTTTTTTTCCCTTTAAGATTGTTTCTTTGCAGTAAACTAGCTAATCAAGGAGCAACCTG
Source organism: Podarcis bocagei (assembly GCF_964188305.1). Lineage (NCBI taxonomy): Eukaryota > Metazoa > Chordata > Lepidosauria > Squamata > Lacertidae > Podarcis > Podarcis bocagei. The sequence goes on from NC_138127.1 coordinate 81,740,073, forward strand.
TGCTAAATATTTCTCCTTGGCGTGCCAGTTTACCACAGTGCCAGTTTTGGTTTTGTCGGTTCTTATGCATAAGGTTTTCAATGCGTTGCAATCGTAATTTGGAGTTTTCTTTTTTTTGTAATGAACAGAGGGCTAGTAATGTTTTAAATAGAAAATGAATGAATGAATGACATACGTAGAATAACTGCAAGTCAGACTCATTCAGCAGCATTTATTACCTGGTTTTGTGGCTGTGAGGGAACTGAAAGCAACAGTTCATGGGCATTTTATGTCTGTCTATATGCATTTAGAGAGAGCCAGTGTGGTGTAGTGGTTAAGAGCGGTGGACTCATAATCTGGTGAACCGGGTTTGATTCCCCGCTCCTCCACATGCAGCTGCTGGGTGACCTTGGGCTACTCACACTTCTCTGAAGTCTCTCAGCCTCACTCACCTCACAGAGTGTTTGTTGTGGGGGAGGAAGGGAAAAGGAGATTGTTAGCCGCTTTGAGACTCCTTCGGGTAGTGATAAAGCAGGATATCAAATGCAAACTCTTCTTACACACATGTGCTAGAATCATGATGCACCCCTCTTTCTTGAGATGTTATTTTTAGAGACCTGAAGGAGGGCACTGAAGCCTGTAGAACTCTATTGCACACGTGCACACTCAAATTTGGAACGCTTTACCAGGAACAGGTATGAGAAAACAGGAACTGTGAGCAGGCTTCCCCTGTTGTTTCAGCCCCATGTCTGGTGTTCAGAGCAGCAGCACCTGGCTGCATTGGAAAGCTGCCAGGAGCCTACCAGCTCAGTCAGGCCCACAGCTGGATTCCAGACCCCCACAGACACACACTTACCCATTAAGTAGCAACAGTTATATGTAACACTGACATGGGGAAGAGCTTCTCACGTTAACCTAGTTGGATAGGATGCAGCCCTTCTCAAACCTGGGTTCCGAGCTGTTGTTGGACTACAACTCCCATCATTCCTAGCTGGCATGGCCAGTGGTCAGGGATGATGGGATTTGTAGTCCAACAGCATCTGGGACCCAAGGTTGAGAAAGGCTGGGATAGAGCCACCAGCCTAGCGTTGGAAGGTAGGTTAGTTTCCCATCTCATAGAAAAGATGGGCTAGATGAAATGAGTCCAGCCCTGCTGCCTGCTCCTTCTTTCTTTTTCTCCGAGGCTGCCACTCCTTTGGTACTTTGTGATCCACCTCACCTAGGGTGGCCATGAGTTCTGCTTTGCAGAGGACAGTTCTCCATTTCAAAAGCTATCCAGTCCAAGCCTGGCTAAAGATAAAGGGTTGCATACTTGGAGTAGACCTACACAAGTAAATTGATATAACTAACTTACATGTCAAGGAGTGTACTCTGATTATGAATTAGTTGGATGTAACTTTTTGGAGGAAAGAAGAGCAGAGGCCTTGAAGTTGCCCATGATCAGCACCTGGTCAGCAGACTGAGTAGCCACACAGGTCACCTAAGCCACAGTCTTCCTCGCTACGGTGAGATGTATATCTTGGTTATGTGTTAATTTACATCTATACATATAAATCAGCATGTGTGAATGTATTCCTCCTTTTATCCTTTTTCTTTATTTTGTAAATGTGTAAAATGAGCAGGCACATGGATCATACAGTCAAAGGTTTCTCCACTATGGTGAAATGCATTGAATTTCTATTTAAATTACAGCAATTATTTCTAGATTCACATCTTAATATATATAAAGCAGCATGTGCAACTTCTATGCAAGTCTATATGATCTTTTGGCTTCTTTTTTGGTGATGCATTTCCTCTTCCGGGGGGGTTGATGTATGAGTGTCCACTGTAACCTCACCACAGAATTGGTAAGTCGATCCTGGTAACTCTTTCTGCTGCTGCCTACATTCTACATCGTTCTTCTTCACTTAGGCAGAACCAGAATTTCCTACCTGCTTTTTCCTGTCTAGGTGGAAACAACCACCCCATTCTCACAAACTCCAGAGTCACTAGCAGCCACTGGGAAGTTGGTCTCTGCCATTTGTATTATGGTTTCGTTTACAAACCCCACCCACCCAAAGGGCAGATCATGTAACTTATCTGTGTTTTATTCCTGATCCTGAGTTAATTACATTATTTCAGGCAAACAGTGTTTGCTCTTTTCAACAAGAGAATGCCATGTGGTGGAAGCACATGAAGCTTGGGAAAGCTTATGGAGAATGGATTGTCGAAATCGGATAGGGGTGAAATAAAGGTTTTCTCTTTGTTTCCGTGCCCTCCCCCATCCTTCTGCCAAGGCTCCATCAAACTGAAGTGCCATCAGTAGCCAAAAGGGAGCGCTTAACTCCTTTAAGCCTGGATTTAAGCAATTATGCACAGTGAAACAAAGCTATCTAAGCAACCTGTTTTTCTGCCAAAGCCCATTGGCTGGGATTAAGTGCTTTGAGGACAGCTGTATCCTTCTTGAAGGGGCCTTGATCCTTTCACTGTTGTCTCCTTGTTACCTGGGTAATAAACACTTCATGTCACTTCATGCTTATCTCTTTAGTGCCACTGCAAAGATCAGATCTGACAAAGCAGAATACGTGTTCAGTAGTCTGTGGATTCTTCATTTCTGCTCCTGCCTTTTCCACCTAACACCAGTTTTTCTTCAGTCTTCTCCAGTCCTTCAAAGAGATCCAGGACTGGCACAAAATGTAACTGTGGATTAGAAAGCTGTGCTCTGTTATTTGTGTGTTATGCATAGGTTTGAACAGAGGGGAGCTGTAAGTATCTCATAGGAGCCAAATTCAGTGTTCAGAGCTGCCTTAATGTCAAATGCCCAGAAAGAATGGACAATACAGGATGCAGAGGCTGGGATTGCTGGAGAGCCCAGGGCTTGAGCCAGGTATAACCTAGTCAAACTAGGACTGTATGTGCTTAGATTTCAGAGCTCTATTCAGGTATAGAAGAGAACAGAAGTGTGTAACAGTAGCTCATGCAACTGTGAAGCATTATGGAGCCTCTGGGATGGCCGTATCTGCTATAAGCAAGACTAGCTGCAAGTATGCCGGGACCTTCTGCAAAGCAGGCCCTCTCCTATGATGCCCTGGGGCACTGTGGGAATTTAAAAACCATAGTTTGGAGCTGCCTGCTGCCAATGGGCCCTGCTTGAATCCTATTGTAGCATGTCCACAATAATTAATTCCTCTTCTACGATTATTTTAGTAAAAGGTGCATGACTGCCTCTTTCTGCGTAAAACGTTTGTTGACATAAACTTCTTGCGTTATATAAAGCACTTCTTTTTCTCCCTCACCCCCTCCCCATCTTGATGGACAGCAAAACGTGGGGTGTGACAAATGGCACCTGACACCCAGGAAGGAAAATATCCTTAAGAATAAATCCATATCTCCAAACTATCTCTAATTTTAAAGGACAGCCTTTCATTCTACGTTCATATTTGCCACACATCCATGAAGACCAGATCTTATTTGTTCAGCTCCTGTGAATTAGAGGCACTAACAAAAACTCCATCATGAAATTACGGTTGCAATCTTCAAGTCGCTTTTTCCAGGGTTGCCTTTCTGAAATTAAAGCCTGTGCTTTTATTTTATGCTTTAGTGCCGCAGTTACATTAGGTTTTCCCCTCCTTGAATCCTGTTTGTTTGCCTCTTGCCATAAAGATATTATTGAACTCTTTCCATAGAGATAGATTTTAGGGGCAGAGGACAAATAAACAAGTCACTCACGCTATTCACTGGGCAATCTATATTATTGGGTGGCAATGAGATAAGTGGTGTCACTTTGCACAGCCAATATGATCAACAACAACAACAAAAGGAAGAGGAGGATAAAATGGTTAGAATAGAGGAAACTATGGTATTATGACCTATTTCCTACTTATGAGTAAATATAAAAAGCATATTGTTTGACTGAAATGTTTTAGCAACAGAAGGTATCAAGAACAATTTGGTGGCTACTAATTTAGCTTCCCTGGCACTCTCATGAAAAGACATGGCTTTTGACATGGGGAAGGGCAGTAGCTTAGTGGTGGAGCATGTGCTTTGAATGCAAAAGGCCCCAGCCTCAACCCATGCCATCTTCAGATAGCACAAGGAGAGACCCCCACTTGAAACCATGGAGAGTGGCTGCCAGTCAGCACTGACAGCACTGAGCGAAATAGTCCAGTGCTCTGACTCAGCATAGGGCAGCTTCCTGTGTCTTCCAACATCTAGAATCTGGCAGGTCATAATAATAATAATAATAATAATAATAATAATAATAATAATTTATTATTTATACCCCGCCCATCTGGCTGGGCCTCTCCAGCCACTCTGGGCGGCTTCCATAAAAACCAAAAATACAATAAAATATCACACGTTAAAAACTTCCCTGAACAGGGCTGCCTTAAGATGTCTCCTGAATGTCAGGTAGTTGTTTATCGCTTTGACATCTGATGGGAGGGTGTTCCACAGGGCGGGCGCCACTACCGAGAAGGCCCTCTGCCTGGTTCCCTGTAACTTGGCCTCTCGCAGTGAGGGAACCGCCAGAAGGCCCTCGGAGCTGGACCTCAGTGTCCGGGCAGAATGATGGGGATGGAGACGCTCCTTCAGGTATACAGGACTGAGGCCGTTTAGGGCTTTAAAGGTCAGCACCAACACTTTGAATTGTGCTCAGAAACGTACTGGGAGCCAATGCAGGTCTTTCAAGACCGGTGTTATATGGTCTCGGCGGCCGCTCCCAGTCACCAGTCTAGCTGCCGCATTCTGGATTAGTTGTAGTTTCTGAGTCACCTTCAAAGGTAGCCCCATGTAGAGTGCATTGCAGTAGTCCAAGCGGGAGATAACCAGAGCATGCACCACTCTGGCGAGACAGTCCGCAGGCAGATAGGGTCTCAGCCTACGTACCAGATGGAGCTGGTAAACAGCTGCCCTGGACACAGATTTGACCTGTGCCTCCATGGACAGCTGTGAGTCCAAAATGACTCCCAGGCTGCGCACCTGGTCCTTCAGGGGAACAGTTACCCCATTACCCCATACACAGTAAGAAGTCACTGGTGGAATCTGATAGGTCAGTAAATAGCAGATGCTTTTAAAATGATTGTATTGTTGTAGTACTGCATTGTATTTTAAGGATAGGCTGCCTGTGCAGTCCCCTCCCCTCCCTCCCGCCACCCACCCTGCCCTGAAAACAGCCTAAAAATATTTTCAACAAACAAACAAAACTTTGCCAAGCCAAGCCTGAACTGTGCTGAATTTTCAGCCTCTCAAACTGCCATAATGTAATTGGGCCAGTTGGATGCGTAGTAATAACCATTTTTAAAAAGACTGGCTGGCAACCCAAAGTAGAGACAGTATAATGTAGTGTAATTGCTAGAGTATTCGACTTTGGACCAGAAAGAGCCAGGTTCAAAGCCTTCTTGGACACAACGTTCCCTGAGTGACCTTGGACCAGTCAGTGTTTCGCAATTTAATCATCCCCACAGGGATGTTTTAAAAATGGAGAGGAAGAACTGGTCATGCATGCCATTATTATTATTATTATTATTATTATTATTATTATTATTATTATTATACCTCACCCAACTGGGAGGGTTTCCCCAGCCACTCTGGGTAGCTTACAACTTATCTAAAAACATAATAAAAACAACAATCCTAAAAAACGTCCCTAAACAGGGCTGCCTTCAGATGTATTCTAAAAGCCAGATAGTTGTTTGTTTCCTTGACATCTGAAGAGGGCGTTCCACAGGGAGGGTGCCTCTTTGAGATCCTTGAAGGACATCACAATACAGTATATTGACCCAAAATCTCTATATAGATAGAACACAGGCTTGGGACTCCTTATTAATTCCAATACTAGGGGCAAAGGAGGTGGAAGTCGCAAAGGAAATGGAAAATCATAAGACTTCGGGCATTGGAAAAGGCACTTAAGGTAGACCTAACCACTATGATGAACCTGAGTCTCCTGTTGAAAATGGCTACTCCATATTGAATTTTCTTCCTCCATAATGAGTAGTATAATTTACCTGTAATTTGACTTCACCACTCTATGTGTTGCCATGCTAGTGGGAGCTAATAAAGTAAAGGAAAGTAGATGAAGTACGTAGTATGATGGAGTCATGCCACAGGTGAGTTTTACCGCACGTGATGAAGCGGTGCAGAAGAATTCAACACAAAGGTGCTGTTTTCAATGGAAGTTCCATGTCTATTGTAATGTGTAGTTGTGTGCTTTCTGTCAATCTAATCCATAAAATGAGAAGAATACATTCTAATCCACCTAGGAGATTTGGGACCAGGTGGGAAAGATAAATGAAATAAATGAACTTTTGCAAGGTTTTTTACTAGTTTCTAATGTGTAGCTGGGGTTTTGTGCACTCTCTGTAAACAATGAAATTACATTTGTTTAAATTTTAACAAATAAATGTTTGCCTAGAATTTAAAAGTATCTGAGTGAGCGAGGGTATATCAGCAGCCATAGATTTTTGCTTGGAAGATATGTCAATGGTTTGCAAACATAAACGCATCAGACTGGTGTCTGAGAGGTGGGTCAGAAGTTAACAGGATTTTGCCCTACTATGAAAACTTAAGCTGCAGATCGGAAAGTGTTTATGTGATATCACAGTTTGAATGACAACTGTCAATAGGAGTTGGATGGAGGTGAGGTCAGTATAGATTTTCCCCCCAAAGGCTGTCGGTCTGCTATTGCCTGTCATGAGATAGTTGTCATTTTCAAATCACTCCATACATCCAGCAGATTTAATGCAGCAGCACTATGGGTACCAAACTACAGAAGGAGCAAGTGTAGCTAATTTATCATTAAAAGATCCAGATATCAAGTGTGATTGTTGTGCTGTTCCAATGAGTAACAAACTCAAACAAAGGTTAGCTTTCATAAAAAGCCCCCTTTGCCATATTTTTTCAGTATTTTGTAAATTTATGAACTGGAAATCATTTCTTTCAGGAGTATGTTAATTAAGCACCACAATGTGTTTTATGTTTCCTTTAATGGACACAAAATGACTTTTGTTTAAAAGGACTTCATTGTACAGTATTATACATTTTTCATATGATATGGGGGGGAATCAATTATTTTAAGAGTTCTATTCTTCTGGCAGCTCATTTAAGTGAATTCTGGCTGTGTTAAATGATCATCAGTATTTTTTTTTCTCTTTAAATATCATCTCCACGGAAAGTAATGTAATGAACAAAAATAATGAAGTGTAATCTGCTGTAGTTTCAATACCATTGATTTCATTCTCCTTAAACAAGAGAAAGCAGCTCAAATGCAGCTGTAATATTTTAATTTCTATTTGGGTAAGATGTCCGCAGTGGAAGTACAAATGACTTATTAAATGCAATATGGTTGCCTTCCAAAATCTGCCTGCGTTTTGCAGCCTCTTATGTATGCACAGAGTACATCAGGAAGCAAATTAACAATCGAGGCTAAGACAGGGACAGTCCTGGCCACCAAACATCTGCCCTGTGACCCTCACCTCCCCCAAAAGGTCATTCTCATTCATCAAGTGTGTCATGCAGCCATTTAGGGAGGAAGAGAATGTGGCAAACCTGTGAGATGATACAAGGGAAACTATCTTGGCTGAATGTGTTCCTTATGCACTTTAATGTAACAGACGGAGAAAATGCAAAACAGGAATTCTGTTTGCTGCAAATTGTAACGAGAGCTGAATGAGAATTTTCTGTGTCCAAGATTTATTTATTTATTGTTTTATGAATTTATTAAATTTATATACCACCTTCATCCAGCTTTTAATGGTGACATTTAACCAGAGGCAAGTTAAAATTGCAGTTTTCAAGAAATAACCATGCAGCTGTGAACCAGCCCTCTGCTCTTTACTGTTGAGGTATTGAGGCCTAATTCTGACCAAAATTACAATCCTATACATGTTTACTCAGAAGTAAGACTCACTGAGTTCAATGGGACTTTCTCCATAGCTAAGTGTGCACAAGATTGCAGCCTAAAGTTTCAGTCCTAAACAATACATACCAAAGCACCATTGAACACAGTAGAATTTACTTTGAAGCAAACACGCATTGGATTGTGGTTCCTATGTTAACACTACATTTATAAAGAACTAATATCAGAAACAATCCCCTGTTCATCACCCTGTGACATGAATTTTGCACTGTAAAAATATAATATCCTCAAATGCAGTTATGTTTCTCAGAAAATTAGGAAGGGTGAATATTTGTGTAGAGCTTTTTGACGTAAATAAGGGTTAGAGGAAGTAAAGCTTTAATGTTAGTTGCGAAACTCTATCTTTCAACAAAAGTGTTTACAGTACTGAATACCTTCCTCTGTTATCAACAAACAACCAGATTGCTACAGATTAGAAATGGTTTCAAATAGGGGTGTGTGTGTGTGAGAGAGAGAGTGAAGGGTATATGACACAGACAATGTGAATCTTAAAACATTTCCATGGATATTAAACAGTGTTCACAAATGCAGTATGAGAAACATCAAATCTGAAATTACATGTTCTATATAACCTGCATTTCAGCCAGAACATAAGTTATAGCTTACACCTGGCTATGCATGGAAGGACAAGCTTTCTTCTCCCAAGAGGAATAAAATGTAGAAATGTCTCAACATTTATGAATTGCTTTTGGCTTAAAACAGAATTCCTATTTTGCACCTTCTCCCATTGAATTGTACAAGAATCAGTGCCTGTCTCTGTTATTTTATTAGCTTTTAATAAAGATCATATACAGTCTCCTACAGCAAATGCACTTCTCAAATCTAAAACATATAAAGAAGACAAATGTTGCTAGGGCAGACTGACTTCAAGCCAGACATTTCAGAGCCATGGCTGATTAACTGGCTTCTAAGATGTGGGAGTTGCTACCAGCCACCAATCCGCAACTAAAATAATATGAAAATCTTTCATATCAAACGAATTATTCTATACCAGGTTGAAAATAAACACCCACTGAAACAACAGGATAATTGGTTTTAGAAAGTAATTTTTTATCATTATAGTGATGATCAATAAAACGAAATTCCACTCTAGTTATTAATGACCACTAACCCAAGACTTCTTTGTGTATATGGCTATTTAAAGATTAGTTTTCCAAAACTTAGTTACAAAGGACATAAGGGGAACTTTTCTGCCTGCTCCGAATCAGAGGTGGTGAGATGGCCTCTTTGTGCTTTGGTCCAGCAAGGATTATGCTACAATGTATTTGGTCATCTTTCAGGGACCATGGGAAAGAATGTTACCGGTATTTTTGTGATGGAAGGCTTGTTAGAGTAAACAGTATACAGTAGTACACCTCAGCTCCTTTCCATGTGTACTTTGCAATGCAAAAAAGAACTGTTTGAGCTCTGTTGCATGTGGCTGTATCATATCTTCCAACATTTCTCCAATAAAAATAGAGACGTCTTATTCTATTATTATTATTATTATTATTATTATTATTATTATTATTATACCCGGCCCATCTGACTGGGTTGCCCCAGCCACTCTGGCTGGCTTCCAACATATATAAAAACAGAGTAAAACATTAAACATTTAAAAACTTCCCTAGACAGGGCTGCCTTCAGATGTTTTCCAAAGGTTGCATAGTAACTTATCTCCTTGGCTCGGGGGTCACATAACTCCATACCCTCCAAAATTTCTCTTGTGAAAATAAGAACATCCTAAGGGAAAGCTGGACATCCCAAGAACAAATCAGAAACTGGGACAGCTCCTGTAAGTCCGGGACTGTTCCCGAAAAATGAGGACACTTGCTGTATGTTGGTTCTGAATAGCACATGGGGGGGGGGGGAGAGAGACCCATGATGTGGGCAATGAGTGACTTTATTATTTGAAGCTACAGTTACCTACACTCTGGTAACCTCCCAGCTGGAATTCTGCAATGTGTTGATCTGCCTTCAAAAACATTCTGGGAACTTCATTTGGACCAAAAAAGGGTGATCAGGTTCCTGGTGGAGAATGGTAAATATTAACCTATCGTGCCAGCGCTTCAGTTTGCATTGCCTTCAACTCCGTTCCAGGCCCAGTTCAAAGTGCTGGCTTTAACATTTAAACACACACAAACAGAGATAGGCACATATACATCCACTGGCGTGGTCACTGAGATTCTCATTGGAGGCCCTTCACAGCATTCACCTGCCTAATGAAGTTAGGAGGGTAGTTACTAGGGAGGGAGCTCTTTAGGCACAGGGCGGTAAGTTGCTTACTGTATGCTGCTCTTAGAGATACTTGTCTGGCACACACACTATAGTCTTTTGGCTGCCAGGCCTTTTAAAGGGTATTGTCTTCTGGTGCTTTTATATTCCTGCAGCAAGATATTCCACTGCTGGTTTTAAATTGCTTTTAGCTGCCGTGTCTATGCTGATTTTTATATTTTTATTCTGCTGTTGTTTATAATTGGTTTTATTGATTTTATTGTTAACATTTAGGGGGTTTTTTGTACAGGAAAATGGGTTTTCTGGGTGATCTACAAATGCAAAAGATAAAGAAAATATATCACCTTTTCTATCTCATTTCTCAAACAACGCATGTAGTTTCTTTCCCAAGCTAAGGAAAAGAAAGCCTCCAGATTGTTTTTAAGCTGCTGGAACAGCAGCTCCATCTGGTCTCAAACTACTGCTGCTCATTCCTCCATTCTGGCTCAGTCACACCAGCTCACAGTTTCTCTCCAAAGAAACACAATCATGCTTCTCTCTCTCACACACATTCCACTTCCCTGAGCAATGTGGAGTTTCATGGGCAGCACTTTAACAGGATTTTTATTTCTTTTGTGAATAGATCACGGGAGATGTGTGGCATTTTGTAATATTTGATGGCATGAGAAAAGGCAGCTTCCAAACTGTACTGGAACTTGTCATGTCAGTCTCATAGCCATGCCCTCAAAGAGACTCCATAGCCCCCTTCCCTCCAAGGATTATACTGTATGTACACAGTACAGGGCATAATGCCAAATTCATAAGGATCACCTGACATAGAATAAAGGTGGCAATGGGTGGTGTAGCAGTTAGCATGGACTCTGGCTTGGGACAATTAAGTTCACATTCTTGGTTAGCCATAGAAGATCACCAGGTGACCTTTGGCCAGTCACTGTCTGAACCTAGCCTACCTCACAAGGTTGTTGTGAGGATAGAGTGAGGTGCCCAATATCCATTTATTCCACCCAGTTCTCAGGCATTCTGGTAGTTGACACCATTGCTCCTGCTCTGAGAAAAAAGTCCTGGAACTGAATTAATTTGAATCCCCCTCCATTGCACTGCGGGACGAGTTAGCAGCCAGCAGCAATTCATTCTGTTGCAGCTTCTGGGAGCTTGTGACCAAGACTTGTAAAGGGACGTTTGTGAGGGAGCTTAGCTGGGGAGTTTGAGGCAGAGGCCTGGAGTGCTGCCTCATGGTGGGTGTAGGACCAAGAGACATGGATGGCGAGGAAGCTGCTGCAGTGATCTGCAACACCTGTGCCATTTTGTCTTCCTGCCTGAGAACATGCAAAACTACACCTGCTGCAAGTGCAAGCTCATCTGCCTCTGTGGAAGAGAAAATACAGCAACTTAATGGCCCACCTAGCCACACTTTGAGCATATAAAGGTAAAAAGCCTGTTGCATAAATCTAAATTATTTTAAAGCCCTATCACATGAAGTTATTGAGCGTTCCCAAAGTAGCCTCATCTGAATATAATCATTATGTTTATCTAAACTTCTTATTATCTTGATGTTTTGTTTTTTCTCTAGGCCTTTCAGAGAAAAGTGATTGTAGTTATATCACATGCACATAAATTGATCGGAGTTACCAATCTATTTTCATGAAAGGCTAGTTAAATCTTCTAAAGGATAAGATAGACAGGACTGGATGTATAACTCAAAGCTTCCAGTTTCTCCTGAGGAGGAAAATATGGGGTTTTGCACTCCTCTGTCGTTTTTTTACTAGTGTGTCCAGCATTTCTCACAGACCTCACTTTTTTATTATTCTGCATTAAGCAATAGAGTAACCTTTTACAATAATGTGAGCATAGCTAAGAAACATTTGATCATTATATATATATACAGTGTGTGTGGGGTGGGGGGGTGTTTGCGTGATCTTGGCCTTTCTTCAAAATGTCTGTCTGTTAAAATATTAGATCTGTCTGTTTGATGTTATGCTGTTTTTAAAGTTACGCTTGCAGATTTTTATCTGTGTTCCCTTAGCACAAATCTTCGGGCGTCAGCGCTCTGCTGTTCTCCCGTGAAAAGTGATGATCTCTTCCATTGGCTTAGGTCATATGATCTGCCTTGTGCTGTTTTACCCGGACACCAAGAGCTTGGGCATAAAGGCAAGTTCTATTTTGGCCACACTTCACTGAATTCCCCATGCAGATGCTTTGCATATTTCACAGCAGAATTAGTAACAGTAATCATTGTGGAAGATGTTCCAGCTTGTGGCTGCTCCTCGTACTGGGGGATGACAAACTTGTTCCATCCACTTGACACCACAAAAAGGCCACGTGTTGGAGCATGCTGGATGCGAAGTGAGGAGGGGGGCGGAACGACCCACCGGGGGAATGAAGTGGCTTCAGTAACGGAGACTTTTCCCAGCTGGCATGTAAGACAGTCAGCAGGCTCTGTTAGACACATCCAGTCAATCTCTCGCCAACCCTCTGCCTTCTCTATATCAGCGCTCAGAAGGATTCTGTCTTTTTGGCAAATATAGGATGACTTAATCTCTGCCGGCACAGTAAAATAACCTGGTCCACATAAACGTGCAATTTGCACATTTAAGTAGCATTTTCAGAAATGTTGTAGGTAGAATCCAATGCAGAAAAGCTGTTTGATATGCTCTGAAATGGATTTTCAAGGTTTAATGAACAGCGTTTCCACAAACAGCATTTTTGTGAGGAACTGGGGGTGGGGTGGGGACCACCGTAGAGGTAGGTCATGACAACTCTTTAAAAGTCTGGTTTTTGTAATTAGAAGATTTGTAACAGTGCCATTTATGTCACTTCAGAGATTAATGTACGTTATGGTTTTTTTAAAAAAAGAATATTCTTTCAAATTTCTAAAGTGCCTACAAATGGGGAGACTTATTCAGAAACAGGATATGGAATGCTTCTGTTGCTGTTGTCGAATTACATATCTGAAAGCATTCTAACTTCCAGCACAAATCAATTGATATTTTATTGATGTGGCTTTCTTATAAGTACAAACTTTGTCTGAGTAACTTTTGCAAGTGGAATCAGCATACAGTAAATGCTGCTTTCAAATGGGCAGTTCAAAACATTTCTTGTCTTGATGAACAGGGTCACAGGGAGAGAGAGGAACATGAGTGATGCTTTTAACATTTGTGTTCAAAATTATAATATGGGGGTTATAAGGATGATTTATATATTTATTTATATATCCCTTAAAGGTGTCACATATCTGTAAACTGTAGGTATCTGCTTCCACGCTTGTGGTTCATAGCGTTTACTGGCCAATGGGCTCATCCATACTTCCTTTTGCACTGCTCTTTCCAGGCACACATCCGTGCTTTAAAGCTCTGGGTTCGAACCATTGTTCGTTGTAAACAAGGGTTCCTGTTTTGTGCATATCACTAATCTGAGATTCCTTGAAATAAAAAGTAAAGTCAAAAAAAGTTTCCAAGGCCTCACAAAAGGAAGAGCGTAGGGATAGCATATGAACGTGGGACTTTGCTCAAGCTCACTGTGTTTCATGCACATTGTGTTAATCCATGGTTTAGTGTTACCTGAGAGTCTGCTCACTAAGTTTGGCGACCCCTAATTAAAATGCAAGGACATAATTATCGCAAGCCACCCATTACACATATGTTGACTGAAAGCAAATGCATAAAATTTACTGGGTATTGTACACTAGAACACAACGGTGAGTACAGCGGCAGTAGTAAAAAAAAATTATATTCACTGAAGACAAATGTTATTTGTAACTAAGCTGTCTAAACAGCGCTCTACAATCATCTTCCCTATTCAAAAGAGCACATTTTGAACTATGGCCATATACAAAGCCTAAATCTATCTAACTCACTTGGGGTGAGAACAAAAACACAATGTACTTAGTTTATTTACTCCTTTGATAAAACAGAAACCATGACACTGGTAGCTTGTGCTTTTGGTCTGTCTGCATTTGTAAGGATGTGAATACCATATGGCACAAATAGTGCTGAGTTCCCTGTTATCATGCAAGCAATTGCTAACTGTAGACCTCTGACTTTGTAATTTGTTCTTTATGGACTAGCCTGCAGCCAATAAGCAAAATCAATAGTCTTTGCAGAAAAGTAAGCAAGTGCCAGTGTGCTATGTGACAGGTGAAGATACATGTGCTTACCAGGGGTCAGAGGGCCACATCAAATTTCTCTCTGACTTCTTTTCAAAAAGCTAAATCCATTTAGGGAGCATTCGTCACTGGGAAAACCTTGCAGTGGGGAATTAAGCAGGCACCTGGTCTTCTTTTCTCATTTAACGATGTTTGTTTTCAACAGCCTGTTCAATAATGTCACTGAGAAGAAATTATGTGAGAAGAATAAAGTGCTTATGGTGTATTCATTCATTCATTCATTTTTGTAGAATAACACTAGCTTGTTGCACTTTCATGTTTATTAATATTGACCATGGTGGTTGTCCAAATGTTTGTTCCGCTGGCCCTATGGAAGAATGATGGTGTGGTCCTTACCACAGTGATCTGCATACTTGACCTTGCTGTGGTGTCCTTCCCTAGCCATGAGGTTAGAACATCTTCTGTGATCCTATCTGCTCACCCCATGGTCTCAGATGTGGAGAGAAAAGAGAGGATCAAGTTCCACTCTTGCACTTTGGGGAAGGGCAACAATTAGCTCAGTGATACAGTACTTGCTTTCCTTGCAAAAGTTCCAAGGTTCAGTTCGTGGTGTCTCCGCACAGGGCTGGGGAATACGATGGCCTGTAATCCCTCAGAGCTGCTGCCACTCATTGTCAGCAGGAACTTAGGGAGATGCCTTATATTGAGACCTGCCATGAGTGCCTTCAGGTGCAGACCTGGGAGGATGGAGTACTGCCACAGGTTAGGGAGAGCTCGGAACCACAGCTTGGAGTGACTGAGCAGGATTCAGAGGAGAAGGCGGGTCTGGCATTGTCTCCCAGGGTTATGTGACACTTGCCAACAAGAACAGATGCACCCTGCCCAGCAGAGCACACACCCACAGGCTAGAGATTCTCACGTGGCTAATTCTAATGAGTAAGGTCTATGCCCTGTCTTGGCTATAAAGCTTGCTGGGTGGGTATAAAAACTAGTTGGAATAGCTTTGCTGCTTTCGTGCTGTTTTGAAATGTGTGCCCTGATCTTGGACTTTGGAATTCTGGCCTGGCTCCTCCATCTTGCATGTGGCCAGCATGACTAAGCCGCTTCTGGCAAACCAGAGCAGTGCACGGAAACACCGTTTACCTTCCCACCAGAGTGGTACCTATTAATCTACTTGCACTTCGTGCTTTTGAACTGCTAGGTTGGCAGGAGCTGGGACCGAGCAACGGGAGCTCACCCCGTCATGGGGATTCGAACTGCCGACCTTCTGATTGGCAAGCTCTGTGGTTTAACCCACAGCGCCACCCGCATCCCTTTTTTGTACTCTGCTTTAATAAAACTCCTTCCCTCCCATGTCTACAGTATTGTCTGCTCTGATTGGAAGCGGCTCTCTGACGTTTCAAGTAGGAATCTCTCCCAGCCCTGCCTGGATGTGCTGGGGATAGAATTTGAGGGACCCTGCAGCCAAGTCACATGTCTGACTTGGTATAAGGCAGTTTCCTATGTTCCTGCCAGTGATGGATCAAAGGTGAGAGCTGTTTCTCCATCAGCTTCCCACCTTCTCCCAAGCAGCACAGTAATGGGAGGCTCCTCCCTTTCTCTAGGATATCCCGATCTCCACTCCATTGCCTGGGTGATTGGTTTGTGCTTCCTACATCACCTCTTGGCTTTCGTCCTGCTTTTCGGGCCCTTGCTGTGCCTGTTGGGCCTTCCCATGTCTGATGCATAATCCAGGCTACCCCAAGGGTATAAAATGGGCTGCAGGTCTGGACCCTCAAATAGGATGCAAATATATCTCCATTTTTTGCACTGGCAAGAGATTGGGAAACTTTTGAGGATTTGCAATGAACTGGCAATTTGCCAAGAGGAAGAACCAAATAAATAAACAATAGATGAAAGGCTCAAAGAGCTGGAATAGTTTCAGGTGTTCCCAGCTAAAATGGCTCAGTTTAAGGGCTTTATCTTACATTGTTTTGAATGTTTAAAGCATCTGAACATTCAGGTTCTTAGGGTAAAAAGAAATCTACTGGAAAAACAACAATTCAGCCTTTTAACACAATGTTGTTCTGCAGCTAAATGTAGTGGGAGGAAGCAGAGCTTCAGTGAGAAGTCAAAAGCAGAAAGAAGAGAAGAGGAATGTCAAGAGATGCACTTGAAACGGTTTATTAAGGTCTAATGCATTTTGAGTCAGATTCCTCTTCTTCAGGGACAAGTGAATTAGTTTCTTCAAGTATTTTTGCACGCTATGTGCCAAAACAGCTATTTATCAGTGCCACCCAGCTCCCATTAACCATCTATAGAAACTGGTACCATGCTGTTTCCTCGAAAGCGGGATGTACAATTCCTATTTGAGGAGGGCTTAAACTTGTGAAGAGGAGCACAGGGAACTCACATTATCAGGATTCAGTGTCAGTTACCTCAAGGTTTTCATAGTGAGATGGAACAGTCCATGTCTCCACAAACAAGGAGCTCCATGGAGTTTCAGAACTTTTATTGATTGTCTTGGGTCATTTTCATAACACCGAATTGCTCTCTGAACCTGATTACTCAATCCTGCTCTTCTTTTGCATGGCTACCTGTGCCAGGATAAAATGAAGGGGGTGGGATAAGAGCCACATTTCTTGACAGGGATTGTTGACCATGCTCCCTTTACAGTATGCAGTCCTGTACATGGTTACTGTGAAGAAAAAGCAACTGAATAAAGTGAGAGTATATCGAATTACAGACCAAATTTCTGATTCCACTCTTGAATGTGTTGAAACATCAGAGGCTAAAGTGAATTCAGGGGTGTTTTCATGGTGACCTTTTTACCTAGATTTGTCGTCTTTTGTTCAATCACTTTTTACCAAGCATTCAGATGATGATGTTTCTGCATCACTTACTTCCTGTAGTTTCTGCATCTTTGGACCTGATTTCTCTTTCTATTTTGGTAATAGAACACAGTTGCAGTTCTAGTCTGTCCAGAGAGGACAAAGAACTGTTAAGATTTTTTAGGTCTCTTTGCTGTTAAGTTAAACACTCTCTTTACAGCAGGGGGCTGTGAACCAACAGCCTGCAAGTAATGTGGAACAACTTCCAGTAACCGCCCCCCCCCCAGCCGTCTCCCCAAACCATGCACCACTTCATCTTACTCCAACATACTTGTAAAGACACTACTTCTCTCTCTGGTGCAGAAGCATAGCTAGAAGGTCTTAGAGTTTAGGAACAGGAAGGACCACTGTTTCCTGGGTGCTAACTGAGTCCTCTGTCGTCCTCTAAGTCCTCTAAGATCACCGAGGTCAGGGGCTGAATCTGAAACCTGGAGTACAGAATGCAGAAGGCACTGCTTTGTTGAGTAGATAAAGGGATCCTTTTCTTTACCAGGCATGGCAAATCAAGAGAGCTCGTGTGCACTGACAATCATAAGTGCTGCTGTTGCCCACCCCTGTACCCTTCTGCCTCCAGTAGCTCCAAGGTCTGAGGTTGCACCATTTTTGGTAGTTTACTAACTTAGGTCCCAGGATCAGTCGCATCCTGAGTTTCTGGTCTGAGCCCTGGAGCTCCTGCTAGCCCTGTTCTGGATTCGATCATTTGCTGCAATGAGATGGTGGGATTTTAATTCAATGCCCTGATTTGTAGCTATGGTTTGGAATCACAGTTTCTCACTCCCCCACTCTCAGGGATAATGAAGCCATTTGTCAGAAGCAAAGTTGTGTTGATTAAGTGACCCCCGTTGTATCTTTTGAAGGGATTTTTAAGAGCAGCTGCAGCGTCTTTGCTGTGGATGTTCAAATGTTGCTTTTGACCATTAACATACCTGGAAAGTTATAATTGCATGCATTACTATATGCTTTACTAATTGCTGCACACAAATATTGCAAGCCCTTTTCCAATTAGGTAGTTGAAGAGACCTGTTTAATGTCCCTACAAGTCTCTCACACAACAGCGAGCAGAACCAAATTCTCAGTGATATTTGGGGTATTTTTGTATTATAATACCTGATACTAAAGCACATACCCAGCAAAAGGGTATGGAAATTCCTGAAGAAAAATTAATGAAGTAGAAAATTGTAATGTTCTGAATATTTCATTTTTGTTGCCACCTACTGGCCCATAGGCAGAATAGCCATGAGCTATGAATAGACTGAGCATGCTCCTGTTCTCTGTGGAACGACCCAAAATGGCGCATCACATAGGCCAAGTCAATAGTCCAGATGCTCTCTGTCATCCGGAGATCCTGAATGGCTTTCTAGAATTCACCATCCAGAAATAAAATCCAGTTGGGTTCTTTACAGTTCTGGTTTGTGTCCTCTATACTTAAGCAGAAATGAAGAAACAATTCAAATGCTTAAGAAAATCATGCTGTTCTTATTTGGGCATGTTTAGAGAAATTGCTAAGAGAAGACTTTTCCAAAAAAATTCTAAATCTTTATCATTCCATGACTGCTTCTGACATGCAAAATGGGCAAACTCACTTACCTTTCTAAACTTTTCTTTTTCAGTCCAGTCTTTCCCTCCCCCTCTGTTGCCTGCAAAGAAGTATTAGAATTTATGTTTTCTTTCAGTTGAGCTCAGCCTTTGAAGCAGCTGAATTAGTATACTTAGTCTTTCTGTCAAGCTGCAGTCTTTTCCTTTACAACTGGGTGCTGCTCGACTCTGTGCCCACGCTTATGCCAGGCTCTGGGATTTCACATGCTGCTTCTTTCGGAGCTCCACGCTGCTCTGGTGGCTATCCATGCTTGCAGCAGGATTGATGAGAAAATTCTCACAATACATCACAAGGTCTGAACAACAGTGACAAACACCCTGGAATTTAAAACTATCTCCACACATATATGCAACCAAACTCTCAGACCTTTTAAACTTGTATTAAAAATTATACAGGATTTTTATTGACTGGTAGCTCTAGGGGCCAGTTCACACTTAATGGCAAGCCACAGCATCAATGCTGTGTGAGCATCCTGGGGCCATTCAAATACAAATTATAATTCACTGTCTGTTTCGTGGGAAGTAGATTTGGCTAGGGTGGCACTTAAGCACTGCCAAAACACATCGACACAAAAAGGAGAAAAGATTATATAGATTTGCATAAAATGTCCATATGCTGATTTATATGTGTAGATGCACATTTAGAAAAAATACATACATACAAGGCATTTCACCATAGTGGGGAGGACTATGAGCAGGACACATGATCAGTACTGATGGGCTACAGCTATAAACTTAAAATTCAACAGTGATTCAAACGGAGAATTCCTTCAAATAGAGGACTGTTCTCTGTAAAGCAGGACACACAGCCACCATTATTTTGGTACATATAATTTTATTAAGCAGTGTTTTCTTAGAGCTTCTAACCTATACAGACTAATATTTCAAAACAACAATGAGATCTAGAGCTTTGATCATAACCAAATTGGCTTCAGCAGTGGACAGCAGAGTAAGACAGCATCACTCACCTGACCTCCCATCACCCACTTTGCTCCTGTTTACACAATGCCAACCTTGTCATCGCCCCCTCCCTTCCACGCTACCCTCCCAGAAAGCAGCGGCAATGTGGTGGATAGGAGGTTAGGCGAGTGCCGCTACTCATTGGCTTAAATTGTTATTTATTAATAAAAGCAGTTTTATACTGCCTTTCAAGGTGGTTAACAGCTGTGATAAATCATAACATTATAAGTGAAAACCGTTAAATAGCCAAGAACAGGTCAATAAAATGCCATAATACAATGCGAGAAGGAAGCAGGAGTGATATAGTTAACTGGGCAGTATACAGATTTTGGGTCAATGCAAGCCTGCAGATTGACTGTCAGTTTGCTTGGAAAGAATATCTATGTAACTGAAGCATTAAAGTAATACGTATTCTTGTTTGTTGGTAGAGTTATAAAAATATATGGTTGCTGATGCACCCAGGCAGAGGGCCTTCTCAGCAGTGGCACCCATCCTGTGGAATGCCCTCCCATCAGATGTCAAGGAGATGAGTAATTATATATACTTTTAGGAGACATCTGAAGGCAGCCCTGTATAGGGAAGCTTTTTAAGGTTTAACATTTTTCTGTATGCTGCTTCCCTTCTGCAGCATTGCTACCACTTGCTTGCTTGCCAAGCAGGGGGCCAATGAGCAAGCAGGCAGTGGCATCCACTACTCCCACCACTGTTTGGGTAAGAGGGAGAGGCAGGTGAAGAAGCAACTGCAATGCAGTGCTGAAGAGGAGGGACAGGTCCAGAGAGCCCTGCTAAAGAGTTGATCCTCAGCAGATGCTGGATCATACTAACCCTTGATGCTGGGCCTGAATAAGGTGCATATACTCACTGGCCCTAACAGCAAAGCACATCACTATTTATGAGCCTAGTGAATTGCTGAGAGTGGGGTGCTTGTACTTGCAATGTGTGAAAATGATGCAAAACAATCTGGAAATTTCAAGGTATCACTGATATATCATCAAAGCATGCATGTTCTCAAACATACATTGTGCCTATTTAGAGACATGGGTGGCGCTGTGGACTAAATCACTGACCCTCTTGGGCTTGCCGATTGGAAGGTTGGTGGTTTGAATCCATGTGACGGGGTGAGTTCCTGTTGTTCTGTCCCAGCTTCTGCCAACCTAGCAATTCAAAAGCACACCAGTGCAAGTAGATAAATAGGTACCACTGCGGTGGGCGGGTAAATGGCATTTCTGTGCACTCTGGCTTCCATCATGGTGTTCCATTGCACCAAAAGACCCAGAACGCTGTCTGTGGACAAACGCCAGCTCCCTCGGCCTAAAGAGAGATGAGCACCGACTCCCATAGTCACCTTTGACTGGACTTAACCGTCCAGGGGTCCTTTACCTTTACCTGTGCCTGTTTATGCAAATACACATTTTCTGATGAATCACTGCCCCTATTTTTGCTTTCTGGCAATATTTTGAGGATACCATTTTAAGAATACTTCTTAGCATATACACATGTGCACTAGCTTCCCCATGACTGCCCCCCTTCAGGGTTGCTGAAGGCTTTTAATTGCAGTTATTTCATTCGAAATGCAGACAGTTCCAATGTGGAAATTAAGCATTCTGCTCAACTCTCTTCCATTTTATCAAAAGGAAGCTATTATGGTCAATTTACTAACACACCCTAACTTCAGAAGCCAGTGCAGAACAACCTTCTGCACAGTAATTGAAGGCAGCACATGGCCTTCAGCAATGTGTTATAGTGGAAGGGGGGCCCCTCAGGCAGTGTTCCTTTTCTAGTGTGAGACTAGGGATATTATAACTATAGTGACCCTATTTTCATCGGTGGGATGCCAGAGGGAATAAACGTGTGAACAAAAGTATCCCAAAGGTATGATAAGCTACTGCGTGCAATGTTTAGGAAAGCAGAAATATCCCTATAGATAGACACTTCTTTTCCTAATTGCTCAAAACATTTCACACATATTTCCTTAGTGAGCCTAGATATTAATGAACCATTTGGCTGTGCTTCCAGTTGTGGCAGCAGGCAAACAAAGCCAGAAGTCTTCTATTAACTATGGTTTCCTGTTTCTGTTTTGGGGCCAATCAGCTTTTAAAGCCAGCTTCAAACCATGGTTGAATCTCCTGTATTGTTCCTAAGCTACCAACCATAGTTTCAAGGTTTATGCTATCTTACTGGAAGACTTTCTGATTGGTTGGTTTGATTGTTTGCTCACTTGCTCATATGCAAGACAAAGATTTGCGGATGCTCCTTAAGCCAAGATATGATCGCTCAAACACAGTCATTGCCTCAGTAATCCTTTTCGTTTGGTAGATCAGTATCATTAGCCAGCTATGGCAGATAGGTAACAGCCTGCCTAAGGCCACCAAGTGTGTTAATCGGATCATTCTTTCCCTGCCCCAGCTCTTATCTATACTAAACTATAGTACATTGGCTCTGCTGCACAATTCACTCTGTGAAACATTGATGCCTTCCAAACACATACTGGAAACGGGCACATTATCTGTGTGAGGTGATATAATTTAGGTTACCTATTATGTATATTTAATTTCTTGAGTCTGAAAGAATCAGAATCTGTAGGATTTAAAAACAAAAAAAGAAACCCTCCACTTTCTCAAGAAGCTTTCAGTAAGAAAAGGAGTAGCAGTGAAGGAGATCTCAAAAGTCAATGGTTTGATCAGTTCCTCTGAGAAGCTTAGATCAAAGGAGTAGACAGTCTTCTGCCCATTTCTTAGGTATGAGCTCTACACAGTCTAGCAGAGCCTTGTTCATTTCATTTTGAATCTCTGGAAGTCCTGAACAAAAGGTATCAGTGTTACTTAGTTGCAATGCAAATAAATATTCATTACAATGGTGCATGAATAGCTAATTGAACAGTTTTTGTTAATATTATACTAGATATTCATGGGCATGTGCCTTTCTCTATCATGAAAATACTGCCCTAGGCTAGCTTTGTTTTTCTTGTCAAGAACAATTTGTGTGCTTTCATTTAAATGAATATAAACTCCTATTCTCATGACAAAATAATTCGCCATTAATTTGGGTAAAGAATTTCTTTATTCCCTTTGTGGTATGCGTTATTGAAAAAGAAAAGCCTAAACGCATCTTGAAATTTCTCTTTACACATTATGCCTAATTTCTGCGCATATATATATATATATATATATATATATATATATATATGTATATATGTATATAAAGATTCAGGAGTTATTAGGTGTTGGTACATTGTTGTGATTGTGCACAGAAAAGATTTTATTTAAAATTAATTTGCAAGGTAATAAAAGAGTAAGATTGCCTCATGGAAATTAGTGCAAGAATTTGGCTTTTTCCCCCTTGGTCCCCTTGCTAATTTTGAAAGCCATTATCCTCTTCTTTCTTTTATTTCTTTATTTACTAGCTGTAAACAAGCATATAAAGACATGTGTGTCCAGTGTTCTCTGCTCCAAAGGAAAATGACCCTCTAAAGCACTGTATGAATGATTCCAGTTTGATTTTTAAGGGGACCAAAGTATTTGTTTTGTCCATAGCTATTGATGTTGCAATCCTAGACACATTTACAGTACTCAGGAGCAAGTCCTAATGAATTCAATGGGAGGCTTTGGGGGTCTACCTCTGCGTTGACATGCCTTGAATTGCAATGTAAATAGCATTACAGGCATTCTGTCGAGTAAGTGATATATGAATTATGTGATATGAATTGGGAGAAATAACTAAATTTAGTATTACTGCTTCTGCTATTATTGTTATATACTACCAGAATGCATGGTACTTTATCTCAGCCCTAAGAAGATTCAACCTGTGAAAAAGAGCTCTCTAAAGTCACAGATTTTTGCGGCTCCAACCCTATGCATTTCTTCTAGTTACACATAAATGCAGGAGTGGGAAGCCACCAGAATGGGCTGTATTTGACGCTCAGTGCCTCCTTCTCCTCCACCCCTCCCTTATTGCAATTAGGTTGCTGGATGGGACCTATTAACTTAGACAGAAGGCTTTTTCTAAGTCTAATTGTTGTGCAGTGGCGTAGCGTGGGTTGTCAGCACCCGGGGCAAGGCAAGTAATTTGCGCCCCCTAACCCGTGGATTTGTGCCCCCTAACCCTAACCCCCAGATGTTGCACCCGGTGCGGCCGGCCCCCCTGCACCCCCCATGCTACGCCACTGTTGTTGTGGCAGTGGGTAGATGACGGGGCGACTTTCTTGAGATTGCAGCTGGGGAGAGAACACTTAACTGCATTCTCTAGGAAAAGCAGCCCTTCTGGCAATTACCTGGAATGGGGGAGAGTGGGTGTCTGTGAATGTGAGTGTGCATGTGTGTGAGGCGTACATGTGTGTGTTTACTGTAGTCTGTGATGTGTGTGTGTGTGTGGTAGCCACACCCACTTTGGGCATGCCACTTTTGTCTTGGTCAGTAGCATGCAGCCACCAGATGTTTGGGTAAATGGGAATGTAGCCTTCAGACCAAAAAATGTTCCCCACCCTACTATCAGGCATAGAGATCATAGGGCATAGGTGGTGTAAGAGACTTCATTAAAGAGGCAGGATTTGAGAGGGATTTATAGAAAATTAGAGGTGGCATCATTATTATTGGTTAAACCTTTTTTCCTAAGGCCTTACCTATGCATGCATAAAATATTTTTATTGTGTTTGTTTCTTAGCTACTTCTTGGCGAATAGCGTTAACTAAGTAGCACACCAAACGGCCTATTAAACTACATTTTTATTTTATCAAGGTGGCAGATACTTTTAAAACAATATTTCCATTGCTGGATTCACCTTCCAAATAGATGAATGGTTCCCAAGTTCGCTTCATCACCTTTTAGTACATGAAAGTGCCATACCACTATGCCATTTAATTATGTCTTTTATATTCACAATAAGATATTTATAATGGGAGACTTAAACTTTCATGTATCTTAATTAAAGAGATTTTCTAAACCAGTTGTAACCTGCATTTGGCCTTATGATGCCTCCTGGAATAACAATGATCTGCCGGTTAATACATAGAGGTTCACAACTGATTGTTGCTCCTCTTCTTCAGAATATTAAGTAGGGTTGATTAATTATTATTCAGCCTGCTTGCCTTTTGCACACAGGACATCATCTTTGCACTGGGCTCCCAGTAGACAAAAGAATAATAGTAGTTTAAATGAAAAGCTTTTGAAATCACTTTGAGTGAGGTTGAGATTATAACTGGGGGGGGGGGGGAGGCGACCCATGCACTAGATAGAAGTATTTAGGAGTTTTTATTGCAATCAGAGATGTGTTCCTGGTTGTTTTAGATATCTTTGGAGCAATATTGCCCTAGTTCCAATTATACTTACCTCTAATTTTTGCCAATTTGGCAAAAATACACTGTTTCTAGATCTAAAGAAGCCAGTCTGTGGGAATAGGCTTCCACATATGAATCATCTCCATTACCAGTACAAAAGGCTGCCATAAAATGATGCCGTTCCAGTACCTTGGGCTGCACAATGAGTCATCTCGTATCATGTACACTGCCTAAGAATGATTTGTGCTATCACTTTAACCAGAGGTTTTCAGAGAACTTGATAATACTTTACACAAGGAAAGCTAAGTGTGAGTGGAATAACGAGTGCACAGTTTGGCATTCCTAGGTGGTTGGAATCAAGACACCAGATCCAAGAAGCAGGTCTCCCAACATCTCCAAATAGAGCTGGGAGATATACAGGTAAAAATTCTTGAAACAAGTGCTTTTTCTGGAGGTACTCAAGTGTATGTAGTACCAGCAACATTTTTCCTAGAAGAAAAGCACTGCTTCAAACCATATCAGAAATCACCAGCCAGGGGCCCACGAAGGCTTTCATTGGTGCTCCCGGATTTAAGCTTTCTCTTTTTTTTAAGGCAAGTCTCTAGCCCTCCTAGAAAAAAAGCTATGGGGCAAAAGGTGCAAGTGCCTTCCATGTGATTTACGTGAAATGAGAGTGAGTGTGGTTTGGCCGCCTTGTATATTTTTGCTTTTACTGAGGAGTGCTCCCTGTTGCTGTTGGACAGCTGTTGCTATTAATCACTTGGTCCAGTGAAAAAGTTAAAACTATGGAATTTGCTCTCACGAGAGGCAGTGGTGACCACCAACTTGTAAAACTTTAAAAGAGGATTAGACAAATTTGTGGAGAACAAGGCTTTCAGTGGCTTCTAACCGTGATTTCTGTGTTCTACCCCCATTGTTGGAGACAATGTGCTTCTGAAGTTGCTGGAAACAGCAGGGGAGAGTACTGTTGCTCTAAGGTCCTGTTTGCGTTCTTCTCATAGGCATCTATGAGAAGGGAAGCTTTAAAATGTGACATTTAAATGTATTTTTAATCTTTGTTGGAAGCCGCCCAGAGTGATTGGGGAAACCCATCCAGATGGGCGGGGTACAAATAATAAATTATTACAGTGGTATCTCGGGTTAAGAACTTAATTCTTTCTGGAGGCCTGTTCTTAACCTGAAACTGTTCTTAACCTGAAGCACCACTTTAGCTAATGCGGCCTCCTGCTGCCGCTGCACGATTTCTGTTCTCATCCTGAAGCAAAGTTCTTAACCCGAGGTAATATTTCTGGGTTAGCAGAGGCTGTAACCTGAAGCGTATGTAACCTGAAGCGTATGTAACCCGAGGTACTACTGTATTATTATTATTATTATTATTATTATTATTATTATTATTATTATTATTATTATCTAATTGGCCACAATGAGAAAGGATACTGGACTAGGTGGACCATAAAACTATCAGACTGGATTGCACATGTATTGCAATTTGATACTGAAATTATAGTTTTACACAGATTATTAGAGTTATTATCCATCTAGTGCTTTACAATTTTACATTGTACACTGCTTTAGATATTTTAAATAAAAGTATATAAATAGTTTAAATAAAATTTAAAAAATCTTCACACACTTTCTTCTGTGGTTGTAGACACAGCAGTGCCTCTTGCACAGCCTTTCACACAGGCTGCTATATGGAAACTGGGGACCTGTAGATGGGAAGGGAGAGGGGTCTATGGGCCATGAGCGCAGTGCCTGCAGAAAAAGAGGCTCTGCATGAGGAGAAGGAGGAACTCCTCATTAGGACAATACATTTTATTAGGCCAACCTAACGGTCACAGAATAAGTTGTAAACTTTCCATATGCCCAGTAGCTTGAGCTGCTGACTTGCATGCAAATGGCCCAAGGCTCAATCCTGCGCATCTCCAAGTAGGGCTGGGAAAGACCCTTCCTAGAACCCCTGAGAGCCACTGCCAGTCACAGTAGAGAAGACATGAGCAGATGATCCGACTCAGGATATGACAGACTCCTATATCCCAATATTTTTTGAATAAGAAATGAGATTCTGAGCTATTACCCCATCGCTAGCTGTGAACTTTTGTCACCGTGGTCCTAATTAGCACAAAGATAAATGGAGAAATCTTTTTTCCATGCTAGGATGACTAGAAGAAATACTTGGCAAAAAAACCAAAACAAAAAGCCCAGTTGTGTAATCAGCTATAACAAGTGAAATTATTTATATCAATAAAAAGGCTCTAAAATACCGTAATTTCTCTGTGAGAGATTGAGTCCTACTAAGGACTGGATCTGCATGTGATGATACAAATTTACAGATACAGATCTACGTTTGCAGTTTATGGCATAATAAAATGGCAAAAGGAGCATACAATGGCCAAGGAAAGGATGAGGTTGGGTAAACATGGTGAATGAGACTAATGCCTCAATACTGATACAACTTCAGAAGTCTTTGTTCACCCAGAGAGGCTGAGAAAGAGGATTGAAATGAAGACGTTCATCAGTTTGGGCTTTGTTCACAGACCACACCATTTTTTTTGCTAGTACAGATGCGTTTTGTGCTGTTAAGTTTCCCTGCTATGGTGGGTTTCTGTTTATTGGTTGTTTGTTTGTCAAGTTATTGTTGTTTTTTAACAATAAGTCCCCCTCTGGGACATGTCACTTGGAGCTTGTGTTTGTCATGCTTATAGTGCAGGGAAAAACACACTAAATTCAATCTTTAAATTAAGCTGTAACCAAGCTTGTATATTCATTAGAGGAGAAAAATTCTCTTCTGAGAAGTTCAAATTGTTTATTGATTTTCATTTCTGTGTTCAAGTGAAGCTTGAGTAAGTCTGTCTTACTGCAGTCCCTCTGGGGCAGCACAGCCAACAAGTGCATCGCATTTTAACCTAAGTGAGCAGTTACCAACAAAAATCTGAGAATTCCTTTAAAACTATATTAATAAATAGCTGGAGGGTGAGATTTCCACTTCAATAAAGTTGTTTCATTTGGCAAGTGAAATAGCTATCTTGAATTCCAGGCTATATAAATACTGCATTTTAAACCAGAAAGAAGTAGGTAATGTAGTTTTATTTTGTAAATGTTATGATGTCATAATTATCTAAGGCAGAGATAGGCAGACTTCAGGCTTGCAAGATCTACTTTGCCTTTTACTGAAAACCTTGAGATCCACCAACTGGACTCTGCTATTAAGAATTCTGAGCCCATTAATTTATTTTTGAATATCAGAACAGAATGCAGCAAGCAGTCTTTCTACACAAAAATCCATTCCTGGTTACCCCAAGCTTCCTTAATTTTAGCAGTGTAATTTGGGAGGAAGAGGTGTCTATGTTTTTGTTGCTGTTGTAAAAACAATCAGGAGTCAGAAATTCTTGTCAGTCTAATGGAGATCACATAGAAATCTACCAGTATATTCAGATCAACCTTCTCCCCACTCTCATATAAGGAAATTTGATTATTCTTATTGTGTGAGTTTGCCATTGGGAGGCATAACAATCCACATCACTTTCCACTTGTCTGTCAGTCAGTTAGTGTGTTTTGCTGACTATCTTCTGCATTTCAATGAAGTGTTGAGTCTTGTGTACCTACTTTGTGGTATTCTGACTCACCTCTTTTAGTAAGGTTACCAGACGTCTCCGTTTCCTGGGGACAGTCCCCGGATTTACAAATCAGTCCCCTGACAAAATCCATTGAAGTTGAAGTGTCCCCGGATACATTGAAAAAAATGGTAACCTTATCTTTTGGCTGCATTTCCTCTGCTACGTGCCTGAAATATTTGCAAGTGCTCTAATCCAATGGTTCACAAAATGTTTTGCCCACAGACCACTTGAACATCGCTGAGAATCTTCTCAGACCTCTTAAGTGATTTTTCTGCATGTTTTATCAGTTGTAACACACTGTGGTGCAAGGTGTATGATTATTAATTGAATCAAGATTAAACTTCTTCATTCTAGCCTCCACTTAACTTCGCTGCTAATCCACTTCACTTATTTTAAGTGCCTCCTCCCCCTGTGACTTCCACTCTGTCCTGCTCACCTTCTGGTTGTACCCACTGGGTTCCAAGAATGATGAAGCAGCCACTGCACCTGCCATTCATAGTTGTTGCTCCCACTGATCTTCACAGAGACATGCCATGGACCACTTGGATGATGGTCACAAACCACTGGTGGTTCACGGACTACAGTTTGGTAACCCCAGCTATCTAAATTCTGTCTTTTGTTGAAATTCTGCATATTAACAGGTTTGTTTTCTGCCACTTTTTAAAAAGGATTTGAATAAATATATTATTCCGTACAAAACGTGACAGATGCAGAGCAATACAACTGTGTGCATTGGATTTCATTGGATAACTTTTGAACTACATATTTGCATTGTTACCTACAACTATAATTATCACAAAGTAGCAGCCTCTTTTTCATAGTCAGTAAAGATTTTGTCAAAGGAGGTACACCCAACTTTCTTGGACCACAACCCATTGTACTTTTCCTGAGCATGTTTTATCACTCCCCTTTCCACCTTTATTCAGACATAAAATAACAACAGATAAGCAATCACTGAGTAAATTTTATTGTGGCTTCAGCATTTTAGCTGTTAGCAATAGACCAAATGGTCATCATCTATTGAGTAGATAGGTAGCCGTGTTGGTCTGCCATAGTCAAAAAAAAAAAAAAAAAAGAAGAAGAAGAAGTGTGCATGCACACGAAAGCTCATACCAAGAACTAACTTAGTTGGTCTTTAAGGTGCTACTGGAAGGATTTTTTTTATATCATCTATTGAGAAACTCAACTTCTTGTCATCCCTTTTTATGTAAGCATTTGAATTGCAGGTGTGTGTGTGTGCAATTGTGATTGGTGACTTGTGTCACTTCAAGAGGTTTTCTTGAGAAGGTGGATCATAAATTAATAAATAAAATCAAGGACATAACTGTTCAACTGCATGTAGGCAATCCTTCCAGAAAAATGTAGATCAATTTCACAGTTGATGGTAGCCTTGTCTGCACCCTTCTCACTCCACCCATCTCCCACTCAAACCTGGACAACATCCTCCAGTAGCTGCAGAATGAGAAAGGAGAGGTCAGGTTAAGCAGAAAATAGATGAGCTTGGGCAAGAATATTGACCATTAACTAAGAAAATCAGGCAAGATGGCCTGAGCATCCCTCAAAGCAATTTGCCATCACTTGCTATCATATTTTGCAACCATTCACTTGATTCAAATGTCTTTAGGATCACTTCTAATAATTCAAGATGTCTGCATACAATGGCAGATTTTGCTGTCATTCACATGTTCCTCATCCCCATGACACAAGAATACTAATTATTGACTGATGCCTGCAAATTTTGTGGCCCAGAAAATTGCCTTCCATGGAATAGGTGTGCCAGTTACTGATGTACAACTTTGTACCCCATCACATTTTGCTAAAGCCGTTTATACCCTTAGTCCATAAGACACAGAAGAGGTGATAAGTAGTAAAATGTAATGGGATGCACAGGCATTTATTAGAAATTACTTCCCATTTATAGGTCATTGGAATAAAATGTGACTTTTATACTCCTGCCGTTAAAAAAAAAAAAGACTTTACTGGGAAGAAAGTTTCCTTGATTTTGATGGAACTATATCCAGGTAAATAGTCTTAAGATCAAGTTTTTGAATCTTTCTTCTGAATGGCCAATCACACTAGTCCAAATTATGCTTTGAGCTATTTTAGGCACATCCAAGGGCTTGGGTATGCCAGCTGGACTTTACTCATTTCCACAGGCTGCTTTTGAAACTCCATTAAGCTTCAAAAGAAGTTTGTCATGCGACACTGGGAGCTGCTGATTGAGAACCACAAACTCAATACTCCATTGGGCAGACTGAACTAGTTGTGAGGCTCTTTGGCTGCAGATCTGTTAGCTGCATAGCTAGTTACAACTTTGAAAGAAACCTCAGCTCTGGGATTTTCAGTTTCCTCATTAACAATATAAAATCAGAACTTTTGTGATAGACCCAGTAGCTTGCTGGAGGAGGAGGAAGAAGAGGAGTTTGGATTTGATATCCCGCTTTATCACTACCCTAAGGAGTCTCAAAGCAGCTAACAATCTCCTTTCCCTTCCTCCCCCACAACAAACACTCTGTGAGGTGAGTGGGGCTGAGAGACTTCAGAGAAGTGTGACTAGTCCAAGGTCACCCAGCAGCTGCATGTGGAGGAGCGGAGACGCAAACCCGATTCCCCAGATTACGAGTCTACCACTCTTAACCACTACACCATGCTGGCTGGAGGACTGTAGCTCAGTGATACAGCATCTGCCTTGCATGAAGAAGGTCCCAGGTTCAATCCTTGGCATCTCCCAGGGAGCAGCTGCTAGTCAGTGAAGACAGCACTGAGTTAGATGGGCCAGTGGTCTGACACAGCATAAAGCAGCCTACTGTCTTTCTGCCCTTCACCCACTTTGGCAACAGGTAAATTCTATGAACACCTTCAGCTTTTCTTCAGTCTACTTTCCTCAGAATTGTTGTTTCTGGAAACCACTAATCACAATTCAGCTACAGTTTTAATCTTTAGTTTCCCTATAGGAGATAGGTCCATAAATCACCACCTGTCTTATAACTGAAGTGATAACCTTCTTAATACCTTACCCCAAAAGTTATAAAAGGTTTGAGTCAAAATTATCCGTGCAAATATTATGAGAGGTGTGTAGTTGAATTTTGTACTGAGTCCTCTGTTTGAAGATCTGAAGGCTGCC
The DNA here is from genome assembly GCF_964188305.1 of Podarcis bocagei. NCBI lineage: Eukaryota > Metazoa > Chordata > Lepidosauria > Squamata > Lacertidae > Podarcis > Podarcis bocagei. Next base: position 81,771,701 of record NC_138127.1, read on the forward strand.
TGTCTTAATCAGGGATCCTAGAATGCATTCTGTGTGGATATCTCCTTACTTGAGGATGGAGGAAGAAGCTAGGAAGGCAGGAAACGGAGGTTTTTGGCTCATGAAGATCCATTGGTCTTCACCAAGGAAAACCATAGCACAGAATCATTGGTAATTAAGCTGTATATAAATAGCTGAATAATATGGAAGGGAAATAACTGTGCACGTAGATATACCGTACATAGCCCTCAGATGGGACGGGACCCTAATGGGAGAATTCTAACCTTGTTCACCCATGGTCCTAAGAGGAAACATGATTATGAAATCAAAGGAGTGAGGGATGAACTTAACATCAAAAATGGATTTATTTTCACAGGAACTTTTTCATGATATGCGAAGCCTGAATGGTCGATACATTTTCATCCCAGGTCATGCTTGTCTCTTGTAATATTGATAGCTTTAGAAGTAAGCTGGGTGGTGCTGACTGTAGAAAATATTATGGGCTGAATCCAAAGTTGCCCTTTAGCCAGCAGAACACATCTTCCATTCACCAGAGGATTGCCAAGTAAAGTGTGCAAAAATGCATATACTAGGGTAAAATGAGCATACAAAGGCATGTATTAGAGAAAATAACTTTTAAAAATCCATTGTATTCAGGGAAATCACTTTGCAAGAATGTGTATTAGGCAAAATTGCAGGCAAAATTGCACGCAAAAACAAGTCTTATTAGGATAAATTCTCATTAAAATGCTGGTGAATTTTCATGAGGACGTTTTTAAAAAATGCCAACAGATGTGGAAATTTGGAGAAGTATATTTAAATTGGAAAAAGATTAATTCTTACGCAACAAAAAAAACTGGCCATCAACATATATAAATCTTGGTTACTAGCAAACCAATTTGATATACAGATATTGAGGGAGGAATGGAATAAAGAATTAGAGGTCTCAGTTTCAACCACACAGTGGGAACTGTTTTAAGTGCTATAACAAGGGTGTCTCTGGACCTTAAATTGAGATTCATACAACAAAAAAATAATATTTAGAATATACTGGACCTCATTACGTTTGTTTTAAAAAAGGGCTATGTAAGGTATCTTAACTGTTGGAGATGCAATAGGGATAATGCTTCTCTAGAACATATGTTTTTTCAGGGTCCTATATTGAAAGATTTTTGGCTGAAGGTAACTGAAATCATCAACAGAACTGTATGGAACAACCTTACATTTACAGAGGAAAATATCCTCTTGAATTATATGCCCAGCACATGGAACCCTAGAAAAGGACAATATGAGCGGACTCTCTGTGCCCTTACCACAGCAAAAAGACTGGTAATGATGAATTGGAAACAAAAAAAATGCGGCTTCCTTCTAAGATTGGATTAAATCCTGACAAGGTTGAATCCTGACAAGGCAGAAGTACTGTTTTGGGGGGACAGGGAGCGGGTTGGTGTGGGGGATTCCCTGGTCTTGAATGGGGTAACTGTGCCCCTGAAGGACCAGGTGCGCAGCCTGGGAGTCATTTTGGACTCACAGCTGTCCATGGAGGCGCAGGTTAACTCTGTGTCCAGGGCAGCTGTCTACCAGCTCCACCTGGTACGCAGGCTAAGACCCTACCTGCCTGTGAACTGTCTCGCCAGAGTGGTGCATGCTCTAGTTATCTCACGCTTGGACTACTACAACGCGCTCTACGTGGGGCTACCTTTGAAGGTGACCCGGAAACTGCAATTAATCCAGAATGCAGCAGCTAGACTGGTGACTGGGAGTGGCCGCCGGGACCACATAACACCGGTTCTGAGAGATCTGCATTGGCTCCCAGTACGTTTCCGAGCACGATTCAAAGTGTTGGTGCTGACCTTTAAAGCCCTAAACGGCCTTGGTCCTGTATACCTGAAGGAGCGTCTCCACCCCCATCATTCAGCCCGGACACTGAGATCCAGTGCCGAGGGCCTTCTGGCGGTTCCCTCATTGCGAGAAGTGAGGCTACAGGGATCCAGACAGAGGGCCTTCTCGGTAGTGGCGCCCGCCCTGTGGAACGGCCTCCCATCAGATGTCAAAGAGATAAATAATTACCTGACATTCAGAAGACATCTTAAGGCAGCACTGTTCAGGGAAGTTTTTAATATGTAACGCTGTACTGTTTTTAACACTGATTGGGAGCTGCCCAGAGTGGCTGGGGAAACTCAGCCAGATGGGCGGGGTATAAATAATAAATTATTATTATTATTATTATTATTATTATTATTATTATTATTATTAAGACTTATACAAACTCGCAACATATGAACAACTTGCATATAAATGCAGACGTGCCATAGACAAAATCAATGATGTTTGGAATCCGTTCTTTCAAATACTGTAATAGATTGAGATCTGGTGAAGTACAATAACAACTTTGTAACGTATACAGTTCTCCCCCCTCCCCCCTTTACTTTCCCTTCTTCATGAGTGCTGTTTCTGTTTTTCTTTTTCTCTCTTTTATTTATGTCTCACCATGCTTAGTGCACATAAGTGACTGTGGAGGCCAATTCTGGATCCACAGTATGTACAGACAGACAGACAGGAGTGCCTGGCATGCTCTGGTTCATGGGGTCACGAAGAGCTGGACACGACTAAACGACTAAACAACAAATGTATGTATGTATGAATAAGTGGTTTTCCCAGTAGTGATGTATGGAAGTGAGAGCTGGACCATAAAGAAGGCTGATCGCCGAAGAATTGATGCTTTTGAATTATGGCGCTGGAGGAGCTCTTGAGACTGCAAGAAGATCAAACCTATCCATTCTTAAGGAAATCAGCCCTGGGTGCTCACTGGAAGGACAGATCCTGAAGCTGAGGCTCCAATACTTTGGCCACCTCATGAGCAGAGAAGACTCCCTGGAAAAGACCCTGATGTTGGGAAAGATGGAGGGCACAAGGAGAAGAGGACAACAGAGGACGAGATGGTTGGACAGTGCTCTCGAAGCTACCAGCATGAGTTTGACCAAACTGCGGGAGGCAGTGGAAGACAGGAGTGCCTGGCGTGCTCTGGTCCATGGGGTCACGAAGAGTCGGACACGACTAAACAACTAAACAACAACATGAATAAGAAAGAAAAAGGGTGGGAGGAGAGGTTATAAAAAAATTGAAACCAAGAGAAACAAAAATTTGCCAGTTACTGTTAATCACAAGTTGGCAGAGTAATGTTGCCCTCAGGTTCTGCTTTCAGGCTTCCAATAGGCATCTGGTTGGCCATAATGAGAACAGGATGCTAGACTAGATGGGCCATTGCCCTAATGAACAAGCTCTTTTTATCTTATTGTTCCTTAAATGCTTCTAATGAAAGAACCCATTTGGGCTTGATGAGCACTGACTCCTTTCTCAAAAAGTAAGAGGAAAGATTGCTGTTACTTTGAAGGACTACCCAGAGCAGCTCTGGAGGTAACAAGCAGCAAATCAAAGCCAAACATCAAGATCACCAGAATTAACCCAGTTTCATTACACTTGAAAAATGCAATATGATATCTGAAAGCACCCTGGAGCGAGCCGTCCTGTGGAAGAAAATTAATAAAAACAAGACAACTGCATTGAACAAGATCACTCCATCACTTTCCTGAAATATCATAAAAAGGACAGAGGGGAAGCCAAACATTTATAGGGAGGAAGGTTCCCCCTGCCCTTTAATAGTCGCTATAAATATGGTTGTTGACAATAAATAAATGTGAAGAACACAGAACATGAACACATGCTGAAGAAAAACCTGTTCACACTTAAAACATTGTAGGAGCTGTTCAAGAGCTGTTTATCCATATATTTTTTATTTAAAAAACCCCTCTTTCATACTGTGAGGGAGAACGAGAACAGTGATGGTCAACAACCGAAGAGTGTAGCTGGTTGCTCAGGCTGGCATGCGTGAAGAGACTGAAGAACACTTATAATTTCCACATCCAGTGCTACACTTGCAATGCTAATGCAAGGCTTAAGGTGGGAACTTGCTGGGGAGGACTGGTTGACAGGAGGAGGAACGTTTGACCTTCCCCACTCCCACACAGGCAGGCAGATGAAAGTGCTGCTAGCAAGATCTCTGGAGAAGCCAATGGGATGCCCCAAAATAGTGGAATAGTGAACAGGAGGAACTGGGCTCGGCTGGGAACTACTGGATTCTGAGCTGGTCTCACAGCTGTCATTTGCCAGCATGTGGTCCAGTCTGGGCTTGATCGCTGTGCCAATAAGGGGAGCCAAAATAATTATGGAAAGGAATTTTCCAGAAAAGGCAGCTTTTCTACATTCTTCCAGGTCAGTGAGCATTTAAGTGGTGGCCTTCCTCCTCTGGGAGATCCACATGGCTCCTTCACTGCTTATGTTTAGAAATGTACCTTTCTTTTACGCCTTCCTGTTTTATATTCTTCGTTTGTATTTTATTGTTTTTTATTACACACCACTCTTATCTCCCCAGGCAGGATAGCAAAGCTAGGATATAAATAATTTTAAATAAGTGAATTGTGAAGGCACAATTGCACCCCCATATTCTTGCTGTGGGTTAAACCACAGAGCCTAGGCCTTGCCGATCAGAAGGTCGGTGGTTCGAATCCCCGTGACGGGGTGAGCTCCCGTTGCTTGACCCCTGCTCCTGCCAACCTAGCAGTTCGAAAGCACATCAAAGTGCAAGTAGATAAATAGGCACCGCTCCAGCGGGAAGGTAAACAACGTTTCCGTGTGCTGCTCTGGTTCGCCAGAAGTGGCTTAGTCATGCTGGTCACATGACCCGGAAGCTGTCTGTGGACAAACGCCGGCTCCCTCGGCCTATAGAGCGAGATGAGCGTGCAAGCCCAGAGTCGGTCACGACTGGACCTAATGGTCAGGGGTCCCTTTACCTTTTTATTCTTGTTAAATTAATCCAACGGAGATATTAAAAAGAGCAGCCTAAAATATCTAATTTAGTTTTGAAGCAATTCCACTGACTACAATGTGCTACTCTAGAGGAAGTGGTGTCATGGCTGCAGAAACTTCGCTCCTTTTTTTTTTTTTTTAGTATCACAGCAAAAAAGTACTGCAACAAATCTAGTTAAATAAGTGGAAAAATTTCCAGAGCCTGTGCAACAGTCAGTAATGGCAATAAAAGTTTCACATTATCTACCTTGTCCACATTTCCTCAAAGATCAATATGGCTAAGTACATCTTCTGCATACTTCTATAAAGAGACAAATATGAAACTTACTTGCATCAAACACAGTGTGACACCAGCTTTAGATGGACCCTTCCCCCACAGTCTAAAAAGCTGGGGAGAAATATCAATACTATGTTTGAATTACATTAGTTGGAACAAGGATGAATGTGATGGTGCAAAGTCAAAAGGATTTACTCAGCAACTTTCCATAAATGATAAATGGTCTTTGCAAAAGGATGGCTTCTTGCAGAGTATTTTACTAACATGTAAAATCTTTCTCTTTGATATTATGGATTTGTCACAATGTTGAAATTTCCCAGCAGGCCCTATGGAGAGAAAATATTAACACTGAGAATGAGATTTTCGAACAAAATTTCATGACATGCACTTAAGTTGCAGATTTTGACTCATTTAAGTTTATTAACCAAAGGTGGATAACTTTGGGTGTATTATGTGGCACAAGGCAGAAAGGGCAGTCTTCTTGAGCTCTGGGTGAGGTCCATAGATTTGTCTATGTGTCTTTATCTCACAGGTACTTCCCCCTATCTGTGGCTTTACTGTCCTTAAAAACTATGGGCTGTATCCAGTGTTCTCTTGTCTACTAGTTCAAGGACTCTTGCACTAGCAGATGGGTGAGTCTTAATGTTGTGCAACAGGAGATCCAATGCAGCAGTTGCACTAATGGAAATGCAATGCGAAACAGACTAAGCAATCTGTTGTGCAATGAAATTATAAGCAAACTGCTTGTAACACAACAATGTTCCACTGGTGCAAATCATTTTGCCCGCAGAACAAGTATTCTGCTAAGTGACTTTAACTTACCTACATTAGATACAACCTTGTATATGTATATATGATGGATCTTCAGTAACTGGGCTGACCTACCATTAGGCAGAGTGATGCAGCCACCTCAGGCAACTGATTTTGGTTGTCATGGGCTTTTAATTGAATTTTAAAAAATATTTTTACCACCAAAGCTCTAAAGAACTTTAAAGTTCTTCAAGGGGTTACAGTGAAAGCTCTATGAACCATTAGTTTTCATGGTCTTGCTCCAAAATATCAACACTCGTGTTGTTTAAGACACAATAAAATGCCCTGACCTTTTTGGTTATGACACAAAAGAAAGCCCATTGTGTTTTATCGTATATTTTAAATTTATAACTGCCAAGGGCAGGTGTAAAATGCAAGTATTTTATATATTATGAGCTATACAAATTGCTGGAAAATTACAGGTGCAGATACCCCTGTTCTCTGAGCAATTTTGAAAACAAAGGCGGACTTATAATATTTATGGATGACCTATAGTTTGTTATTATGGGATTGCTCCTTAGAATTTTGGGAAGTGGTAAATTAGCAGAAAGGAAATAACCTGCAAGCACAACAAATGCATAAATGTGTTTTATTCCAAAGCAGGGGTCAGGAGCCCTTTTCAGCTCAAGAACCACCTCCCCTTCTGGGCAACCTTCCAGGGGCCACATGCCAGTGGTGGGAGGGGCCAGAGGTGAAAGTGGGTGGAACAACTACTGTACATTTTACCTTTGTATAGTCAGCTAGTTAATCCTCTCTGTCTTCCACCCAGAGAAGCAAGAGGCCTTGTCAGAGTTCAAATAAGTCAGTCAGGCAAAGAAGTTCAAAGAAGTCATTCAGGAAAAGAAGTCAGTCAGGCAAAGGCAGTCATTGAGGGTGTGAAGCAGGGTCAGTAGTAGGTGTGGTGGCAAGGGCGATGCAACCTGGGGTAGAGTCCCGAGGGCCAAACAGCCAGGCTTGGAGGGTCGCATTTGCCCTTCCCCCCCTCCCCGCTTGCCTGAGGCTCCCCGTTCTTGTTAGACGAGGTAAGCATTTTGAAGGGTTTGTAAAAATGATTTTATGTTTCTTCAGCAAAAGAGATAACTAGACTTTAAAAAACAAATGTTAGCATTTAGAAACGGTAAGCGAGGCAGTAAAGGATTTATCTTCCATGTAATAGGGAGGTCTACTTCAGAATTAATTTTAGATGGAACATACTAATTATTCGCTCGTGCTGTCAGCTGCTGAGTTTAGACTTGTATAGAAACTGATAAAAGATTATTTAGGCTGGTGCAAACAATCCCAGTGTAAGCTCTTTATATTGTGTATTTTTATACTTTAATATGTATTTTTCATTTCTAATCATAGGTATCTAAAACCTCAGCCAGTTTTATAGTGAGAGTTTCCAGAGTGAACTAATTAATTGTAACAATGGTGCTATCTCTTTAACTAAAGCTATTTACTTATTTATTAAATTTCTCGTTTTTCAGTTTCACACTTTTCCAATATTAAGATCAGTTCTTCACATTTCCGCATCAGTTTGCTAAAATATTTTTAGGTCCTCATGATAATTTATCAGCATTTTAGTGTGATTCCCACCCCCACCCCACATTTTTACAAAGCAATTTCCCCATATATGATGTATTTTCTATGTTATTTTCCCTAATATATGCATTTATATGCACACTTTACCCATGTTTGTGTACACATCAATGTACACAGGGCTGCAGAATTGCATTGCAAAATTCAGATAGGGGCAAATGTCAAAATATTCCTGTATTTCATTTTACATGTTTTGGAAAATGTAAATTAGATAAGTTCACCTTTAAATGCAAACTGAGTCAAATTTGTCCCCCATCCCGTCCACCATAACAGCACTGCCTAAGCACAAAGACAATACAACTGGAGTTAAGGTTACAAGACTATAATCAGGAATATAGGATATACACAGCTTTATGGATAAATCTTATTTCTTCCTTGGGCCTGTCTTCCATGGGGAAAGTATTGTTGAGCTCACTTTTAACAGGATAAGGCAAACCAAATGTTCTGAAATGCAGCTTTGTGTAGATACCTTCTTTAAAATAAAAAACACATGGAAAACTGAATAGCATTTTTTCAAAGTAATTTGCAGAAAGGATGCAAACCTCCACAGAGAAACCTTCATTTGGGTCATTTGGATTTTCTCTCTGCTACCATGCAAGAAGCTAGTCAGAACTGTCTGTATGCAACAGAAAGATAAAAATTTCAATTAGGTTGAGTGCTGTCATAAGCAGACTACATGAGAAGGCTAGAGATAATATGCATTACATATTGATGCCTATCAGCACTGAGAACATAGCCATGTTTTATTCCATGCCCCTTTTGTAGGTTTGGCAGCAGTGGCACCCAATAAAGGCCTAATCATATTAATTTATGCCCCTATCAATTATGCATTCAGATTCCCCTGATAGCTTGTCAGTTTTTATTCAGTATTTTCTGAAAAATACGCCTATTACAGTTACTGAGCAAATAGTAGGACTGTCAGAAAGTAAGATTTAAAGAATATTACTTAAAAGAGGTGGGTTTTTAATTTTATAAATCTTGTATTATATGGCATGCGTTTGTTAGCTTTAAAACAGGTGACAGTACAGGGACAGATGTCACATTAAGGACTTTTGGGAAATGAGAATAAAAGTCTTTTCTGTTCTTTTGTAGTGAGGGACCTCGTTACGTATTCAACTTTTAATAAAAAAACACCAAAATGTTCTAGAATTTACAAATGCAGTAAAACTGTATCAGATTAGTTAGTTTATTATCAATTTGCATGTTTCATATGACGGGCATTAACTGAGATTTTAAGAGATCTTTAAAGTTTGAAGAGTAATTTCACAACTGTATACCAACCCTGTGTAGCTGTGAAAAAAATGTTTGGGGTGAGGTGCCCCAAAGAGCTAGGCTGTTCCCTACAAAAAGTCATGTCACCACAAGCGAGTTAGGCCATGATCCAGAAGGAAACAGCTGCCACCACATACTATAAGCTATGTCTTTCCTCAAAGAGCTCTCACACCCAATACCAAACTGCTTTTTAAATCAGAATTAGCATGATCTTTAAAGTGGTCTTTGTTGGCATCCGACTGTCTCGAGCAGGGGCGCCGACTTATAAAAAATATTGGGGGAGCCCGCGAAAGCTCATGAATAATAAATAAGCTCATGAATATGCAGATAAAGTGGCGCCGCCTCCTTGTGAGCGAATAGGGGAGAGCGTGCTGCGCCTATTAATCAGCTCCGAAGGAAATTGGGTGGAGCTTTTGCTCGGGAGGGAGGGCAGGAGACATGCAGCCCGACCCTGTGCATTTTGGGCTGGGGGAGGGGCGGCGGTGGCGCTCTGCTAGAGGGGCGCCCGATATTATTGGGGGGCGGAGCCCCCCCAAACGAATTTTTGAGGGGGCTCGGGCCCCCTCAGGCCCCATGGAGTTGGCGCCTATGGTCTCGAGAGACCGTGGAGTGCGCCTCTGGGGCTGAGGTCAAACCGCAACACCAAAGTGATCTCCCCGAAGCGCAAGCCTGGGCAATGTGTATAATATTAATAATAATAATAAATTTTATTTATATCCCGCCCTCCCCAGCCGAAGCCGGGCTTAGGGCGGCTAACAACACTAAAATAGTGCAACATTATAAAAACATCATAAGAATTAATTAAAATCAAAATTGATGGCAACCATAAACTAAAGTATTTTAAAGATTGCCAAAGGAGGGAGTCAGGCTGTGCCCTAACCAAAGGCCTGGTGGAACAGCTCTGTCTTGCAGGCCCTGCGGAAAGATGTCAAGTCCTGCAGGGCCCTTGTCTCTTGTGACAGAGCGTTCCACCAGGTTGGAGCCGCAGCCGAAAAAGCCCTGGCTCTAGTTGAGGCCAGCCTAACCTCTCTGTGGCCTGGGACCTTCAAGATGTTTTTATTTGAGGACCGTAAGTTCCTCTGTGGGGCATACCAGGAGAGGCGGTACCGTAGATACGAGGGTCCTAGGCCGTGTAGGGCTTTGAAGGTTAAAACCAGCACCTTAAACCTGATCCTGTACTCCACCGGGAGCCAGTGCAGCTGCTATAGCACCGGATGAATGTGATCCCGCAGCGAAGACCCCGTAAGGAGTCTCGCTGCGGCATTCTGCACCCGCTGGAGTTTCTGGGTCAGTCTCAAGGGCAGCCCCACGTAGAGCGAGTTACAATAATCCAGTCTGGAGGTGACCGTCGCATGGATCACAGTGGCTAGGTCAGGGCGAGAGAGGTAAGGAGCCAACTGCTTAGCTTGGCGGAGATGAAAAAATGCCGCCTTTGTTATAGCTGCAATCTGCGCCTCCATGGAGAGGGAGGTATCGAAGATTACACCCAAACTCTTAACGGACGGTGCTGGCACTAATTGCACCCCCGCAAGAGATGGGAGTTGCCCCCTCAATCCCATATCGTCCCGTCCCAGCCAGAGGACCTCTGTCTTCGAAGGATTTAACTTCAACCGGCTCCCACGTAACCATCCAGCCACAGCTTCCAAGCATCTGATCAGTGTGTCTGGGGCCGAGTCAGGATGGCCATCCATCAACAGATAGAGTTGGGTGTCATCAGCATACTGATGGCAGCCCAGCCCAAAACTCCGGACAAGCTGGGCGAGGGGGTGCATAAAGATGTTAAAAAGCATCGGGGAGAGAATCGCACCCTGAGGCACTCCACACACCAAGGAGTGGCGGGATGACAGTTCCCCCCCAAGCGCCACCCTCTGTCCCCGACCAGAGAGAAACGAGCGCAGCCATTGAAGGACTGTGCCCTGGATCCCCACGTCGGCGAGGCGGTGGTCCAGAAGTTCGTGATCGACCATGTCGAAAGCTGCTGACAGATCTAGAAGAATCAGCAGCCCCGACCCGCCTCGATCCAGCTGTCTACGAAGATCATCTGTTAGGGCGACCAGAGCCGTCTCGGTCCCATGACCAGCGCGGAAGCCGGACTGGAATGGATCCAGAGCCGATGTTTCATCCAGAAACCTACCAAGCTGTTCAGCAACCGCTCTCTCAATCACCTTACCCAGGAATGGAAGATTCGAAACTGGGCGGTAATTGGATAGATCTAAGGGATCTAATGATGTTTTCTTTAAGAGCGGACGCACCACTGCCTCCTTCAGTTCCCCTGGGAATGTCCCGGTGCCAAGGGACAAATTGATGATATCCCCCAGGGGGGCCCGCACCTCGTCTGGACACGCTCTAATCAGCCAAGACGGGCACGGGTCGAGAGGACAAGTGGTGGGTTTTCCAGCTTGGAGGTCCTGGGCTATGCTTGGCCTTGCAGAAGTGATGAATGACCCTGATATACCTTCGGTTGAAGTAAGTATGTGTTTTTCCAGTTTTTGATATATCTCAAGATGAGGGCCAGCACTAGCATTAGGCAAATGGAGCAGCCAACTGAGGAGGCAGATCCTAGGGAGCAAGCAGTGATTGTGAGGTGTTGGGGAACAAGAGATGCGCTTGGTCTATACACTCTAAGTTAGCCTGCTGCCCTCAGGTATGGTGGCAGATGTCCCTTTGCCACTGTAGAGGTAATATTCAACTCTCAGCAGGATCAGCTTCTGATGTATTTTATTGTTTTCTTGTGTAAACTATGCTAGAAACTTCAATGAAGAACAATCAATAAATGAAATGAATAAATAATTCATTGACTTGGTTCCTTTGCAGCAATTTTGTATATCATCAAGAACCTCACACAGATTAAGGACAGGTATGTAACACTAATACATTATCCTAACACCATCACCATTTAATATACTTCTGTGAATGATCCAGTGTCATTAAAAATATTGAGATAATCAGATGTTTGAGTAAGAAAACATGGTTTGAGTAAGAAAAACACGTTTGATGAGTGTATTGGGAAGAAACAAGCTACACAATTATCTGTGATATCTATGCCTAAACCTAACCGAGTTTAAGATAACAGGGCTTACCGTATTTACTACGTTTACGTAATTCTTATTAAATCAACATTGCATAACTTGACCAGTTCGAGTATTCTAAATTCTTTTACTTTGGACTGCTTGAAATGACCTGTGGAAGCATTCTCACTAACCACTCACTAGCCCTTTCATTTGTGGCTCCCCATCTGTGGAATTCTCTTCCCGGTAAGGTCCACCTGGCCCCTTCACTGACATGCTTTCAAGTCAAGGTATAGACTTACATTCCCCTCTCATGGTTTTCATGGATGGAGCTGATTTTGTTCTGCTGTTAGTGTGATGCCGAAGCTTCCTTTGGCTGTTGTTGCTTGTGTGTGTGTGTGTGTGTGTGTGTGTGTGTGAGTGAGAGAGAGAGAGAGAGAGAGAGAGAGAGAGAGAGAGAGAGAGAGAGAGAATTGTAGGTGTTGTATGAGAATGTTAATGTTTTATATAAATTGTTAGTGGTATACTGCATTTAAGTTTATGACTTTAAATATAAGTTGCTCTGAGATCTTGGTAAAAAGTGACTAATATATCTAATTAATAATGATAATAGTATCCTAGCCTAGATCTTTCCCTGACATGCTAGTTTTCCACATGCAGAAAATTTGTTTCAGCAGTGGAACACTAAAACATAGAATCCATTTGCAAGTTGAAGTGGGGAACATCACCATATGCCATTTTGGCCTGCTGTGCATCTACAGTAGAATCTTTCCACCCAAATGGAGGAATAGAACTAGCATGATTAAACCTCTTCTTTCTTTTCACTAATTTGCTTCATGGGGTGGGGGGGGGACATAATGTGTACTTATGGCCTTCTTATCTTGTAAATATAACATATCAACAGAGCCATGGCTAACAGCAGCTTTCAATTCAGTATCAAAAGTTCCAGCTGTGTGTCACTCTAATCTTTTTCTGAACTCTATGACTTTGGTTTTGAGCATATTTTGACTTCCTGCAACATCCTTTTTTGATTGCCAGATGATGAGAAGCTATCACCATGTCAGTTTTTGCCATGCAAAATACTCTCATTCTTCCTCTGCAGGAGGAAGGCTTGCAACTGTGCTCCCCAATATTACTTTCAGAAATTGCCGGATGAAAAATCCATGCAGCTCTTTTATAAACTACACTTTTTGTTACCTACTTCCCTCTCCCCGCCAAGACAGGCCTCTATCTTTCTTTTTATTTATTCGTTTTAGATTTTGATGGAAGAGCAAGGGGTGTGTGCAAACATGCATATTGGGGTAGCAGATGTATAGTCCAATGAAAGTGATGGAGCAGTAAAACGGCATGTCTTGGCCAGAACAAATAAAAACTTTGACAACTTCTGGCAAGGAGAAAGGCACCAGTTAATGGTGCCTCCAGGTAGCTTTAGCTTATATGACTGGCAATTGTAACACAGTTTTTCTCAGTGCACTTGGCAGCATTACAAGGATCACAGTCTAACAAGGATGAACAGTTTATCCAATGTGTGGGTTTCTCTCTTACATTTGGCATGGATATCTTTCTGCTTCACCTTTTGTTTTCTGTCAGAAGGATATTTATTGTGGCAATGTGCAGTGCAATCCAGCTCTCCATTTATGTTTGAGTTCCCTTCTTATTGTATTTCATGGTATTAATGGAGTACACATTTCTCTTCTACACATCTGCCTTTTTAAAAGATCCCCATTCAAGAGTACAGTGCCCTTGGGCTACTTGGTAATGTTTAATAACTTTCTACACTGGTAGTTCTTTCTTTGTCATTACACCGAGCCTTTTCTTACTTTGGTATATAAAGATCTTAAGTGTTCCCCTTGACTAGTGGCCCACACATTATATAGCAGTACCAGCAAGATAATATAGAGGGGGGGAAACCCTCTACCTTTTTACTATTATAATGGAAGCCTTCCTAAGAGCCATCTGAGAAGACAGTGTTGGAAAAGTTTGGCTAGACCTCTTCCAATTTCAGCTGGATCAAAATTTGTATATAAAGGAAGAATGTTATGATTCTGTCATTTTCTGAAAAGTCATTATATCTGTCAAAAGTTCATTTCCAGTATTCAGTGTAATTTTTAGGCTGGTGGCAACTAGAAATGCTGTAAAGAACAAGGCAGGACACTAACAGAAATAACTGAACATATGCATTCATGATCAACACTAAAAATTATTTATTTTGCACACAGCTCAGAAAACCCCCGACCCTCAGGAGTTTTTTGGATGTGGGGTGGGTGAAAAAGAGCTCTATAGGAAACAGGGGAAGCCTGAATGTGTGCATGGGACAGCACACATGGCTATTTGTATTCCATCTGTTACTTTTTCATGCTGCACCTCATTCTTATTTCCAATAGGTGGTATAAGGGAAAGGGGCTTATTAATGGGGAGCTGCTCGATGTGTGTGTGTGTTTGTGTGTATAAACGTGTGTATTTGAAAGAGGGAGAAATGTATATTGGAATGAGGAAGAAAATGTATTTATCTTTAAATATTGTTTACAAATCTTTAAATATTGCTCTTCCAGTATTATAGGATGATTTTTAATAGGGTGCTGTAACCTCTCTCTGAAGGTGGTTGTAATCTAAATTATTGCACAAGTTTACTCTTAGGCTTTACTTCTGCTATGAAGGCCAAATATTACAGGGGGGAGGTTTACAAAAAGCTTGAAACTGTTTACTATATTGAGTTGCTGAGCAGAAAAGAAATAAATGAATCATTCAAATACCTAAGGAAAAGCACATTCTTTGATCTACTTTACCCTATCTTTACATGTTGACCTTGTTTGTATTTTCTGAATTGGTGTACAGAGTTGTCGAGTTGGTCAATAATCTAATCCGACCATCAATAAAACACACCTTCTTGTTTATTAATATGTGATTAAAAATGTATATGATAAAAAGATATTGACTGCAAGCCGAGTTTGCGTGACAAGAACAATTATGCCTCCCAAACTTAATCACTACATGAGCTCTTTAACCCAGTGAAAGTCAATAGTCTATTTATGAACAACTATTGTGAGGTTTTATATATATATATATATATATATATATATATATATATATATATATACACACATACAGTATTAGGATTTTGTTAGGACTCCTGTTCTTATTTCGTTTACTCTTTTAACTTGTATAAATCTCCAAGATACAATAGTCAGCAGATAAACCTCTCATTAAATTCTTGCTTTATATTTGTTGTATAACAAAGCTGAAGGCATTAAGATGGAAGGTATTTGCACTTGTTATTGTTCTCTATTTGCAATTAAGCAAAGGTGCTCATTTGGCGATTCCCATTTTTCTTCATAGTACTCATTACACATTTGTTAATCAGAAATTCAAACCTTTGTAACTTCCCTTAATCCGTTTAAACAATATTGTTTAAGTTTGGCTGTGCCGCTTCAGGATGGATTCTGATTTGATTTAAAAAACCTGTGTCAGTTGGTGCTGAGAAAAAAATGAAGAAGTAAAAATTCAGTACAGTACTACCATGATACAAATTGCCTTTTACTGGAAGATGCATTAAATGAAATATTTTTGTATGCTTAGAATGTATATTGGGCACATTGTTTCACAAATCTGGATTATGATGGTACATTTATATATTATAACCAGTTGTATGGGGAAATGGGATTGAAATTGGAGAGCTCCAAAAATGGAATCAGGGGGTTAGCAAATCTTTTGAACTGAGTGAAAGGAGTCCTTGGAAAGATGAAGCTACTGCTATTGGCAGATATTACAGTCAGTGCCAGCAGTGATCTCTGAGAGCTTCATCCCTGATGATTTTGCATCTAACTCCCAATAAGAATCTGCTGGGGCTGAATTCTACTGTGATTACCAAACCTAGGTCATTCAATTGTCAATGTTTCTAGTTGGAAGAGTAACGGGGACCATTCAGTGAAGCTCAAGTTTGGAATACAGTAATATTCAAACGATTCCTTAGCTCACACTGTTATATAACAATAATAATGTCATTGATGAAAATATACTCCCCGGAATTAATCTCTCACCTAATGCAAAACTTATCAATCAGTCAATTTTTTAAAAAAATAGTGCAAAGAGGTAAAATTTATTCAACACCTAAATGAGCTAAACCTCCGAGGAAATGATCATACCCATATATCTGATATGTGATTTGCAAACTAGCATTTGTCTGCTTCTCTTCAAGCTGACTTTGAATAAGGGCATTGCTAACAGAGCATTTTGTTCCAGTCCCTCACCTGATTCACTGACATGTTTTAAAATATTAGAGCATTTCATAATGTTTGGTACATTTTATGAATCTAATTAGAGACCGGCACAGTAGTTCTTTGTTTTTTCTTATTAATGAAACAAGTTTTTAATTTATATGATGTTTTACCTTTCTCTGAGGTCTCTTCCTCATTTTTAAAAGAAATCCTAATATTTGACAGAAAAACACCACACAAACGACTGAGAACTGCAAGCAATAGCAAAACTTAAATGAGGTACTGCGGCAGTTTAAAAATGTACAATAAATACAGTTTGTTGCTTACGAACTATCATCCTATCTCTGTAGAAATCAATGGTATCATAGAACTTTTTGGAATCTGGGAACAAAGCAGGTATTTTACTTGAGATATCTACATTACCTTATCAAATTGCTTGCCTGTTTTATAGGTTTAGGATGTGTCCTGAGGGGATCAATGTATGCAAGTTTTGTGATCAATGTATGCAAGTTTATCACTGCTTCCACATGACAATGTTGGCATCAGAATAGAAGCCAATGTTCCCACCCACCCATTACTTTGGACTTACCCTTTCCACAGAAAATCTGGCATTTTTAAAAAAATGTTGCCAACAATCCATTTGTGATATCTAAAATATCCATTTGCAATATTAAGTACCCATCTGGAAGCACCGTTATACATTATTTTCACTGTATTCATATTTTTCCAATAGAAGAGAAAGAGCACACACATATTGCTAGAAATCAATATTAGAATCTATATTATTTAATGTGTCAATCTCTTTGCCCTTCTCAATTTGCTGCCTACTGCTGTTCATAATTTCTGCTTTCAAATTAAGATTTTGCAAATTTCCATTTACTTAAACAACCCTCTGCTGTTTCTGAACTTGAGCCAATATTATCCATTCCTTAATATTTATCTTCCCAGTTACCTGTAGGGATGGGTGAATTTTTGTTTACCCCAGTTTCTCATTTCTCCAGTCTTAGGTCCAGTTTGTCCCATTTCTTCATCAATTTACAGGATTCTTTTTTAAGTCTTCATGAAAATTCACAGCATTTTAGCACACATTTCCCTTAATACCATATTTATAGGCAATTTTGCCTAATAAAGTTGTACCTCGGGTTAAGTACTTACTTTGTTCCGGAGGTCCGTTCTTAACCTGAAACTGTTCTTAACCTGAAGCACCACTTTAGCTAATGGGGCCTCCCGCTGCTGCCGCACCGCCAGAGCACGATTTCTGTTCTCATCCTGAAGCAAAGTTCTTAACCTGAAGCACTATTTCTGGGTTAGCGGAGTCTGTAACCTGAAGTGTATGTAACCCGAGGTACCACTGTACACAGTTTTGCAAGCAAATTTCCCTAATATAATGCAGTGTGTATCCTATGATCACTAATACATTCATTTTTATGCACATTATCCCCTAATACATACATTTTCATAGAAATATTTTGGTTTGGAGACCAACATAACAAAATTCAGAGAAATGCAAATTTCAAAGGAGGGCTGCATTTTGGTTCATATATTGTTTTGGGATATGTGAATTAGGTTAGGTTCACATGTTTTTATTTCTATTAAATTTATACCCCACTCTTCATCCAGGAGCTATGGGGGTGGGACAAGAGATGAAACAATAAAAGCATATTTAAAACATCTTAAAAGCAATTCCAGTACAGCTGCAGATTGGGAAAGCTATCTCTTAAAAGGCTTGTTGGAAGAGAAAGGTTTTCAGTAGGCAGGACCCGTGGCGGGAAACAGATGTTCAAGGGGAGGGAATTCCAAAGGTAGCTGTCACAACATTTAAGGCCTGATTCCTATATTGTGTGGAACAGACTGTCTGATAAAATGTTTACTGCAGGAGGCCCTCACCAGCAGAGCACAGTGATCAACTGGGTATACAAAGGGTGAGATGGTCTTTCAGGTATCCTGGTCCCAAGGTGTATAGAACTTTATACACCAAAACTGGCACCTTGAACTGAGAGCCCAGTAGCTAATTAGAAGCCAGGGATTTAAATGTGAAGTGAACCAAATTTCTCTCCATCTCTAGTTACATATATATATATATATATATATATATATATATATATATATATATATATATATTTGCTTTCGTAGATTTTCACGGGTACAGGAATGCAGGTTTTGGTGTTTTCGGGTATCTTCCCGTGTAAGAGTTGGGGTGTCTAGGCGACGTTTCGACGAGGTCTCACTCGTCATCTTCAGGCTGGTGCTTTCGGCTTCTTGTTACTAGAACAGAGCAGGATCTCAGTGTTTGAGTTCCTATAAATACTGTTGAGGGGGTGTGGTGTATAGCCTCCAACGTTCTGGGCAGAGAGGAAGTTCCCAGGTTATTGTGCCTTTTCTTCTTTTGTTCATTAATTACTTGAGGGATATCTTGAGTGATTTCTTGAGTGATATTCTGAGTACCACTTAGGAGGGTCATTAGGTGTGGATTAGTTGCTAAAGCTTTCGTGTCTTGACCTCTTGAGCTTGTGAAGAGTTTTTCTGAGAAGAGTTTTTCTGAGAAGATGGCTGTACTGCACTTAGTTGTGCTCTGGCTTGGCTTCGTGTATAGGGGCGAGCTGTGGTTTTGTGCCCTGTGCCAGCCAGATCTGTGTAGGGATTGCAGGGGGGTGCAGCATCCGGAGGTGCCACTATGGTTTGGCTACTGGATGGTATCTGTAATTTATCTGTGGAGAGGGTCTGGGTTTGGGTCTGGTGTGGTTGATTGGAGATGGCGTTCTGTGTGCCTCTGGTTCTGGTGTCGGTTTTTGTGGGGAGGGCTAATTTCCAGATGTCTGGCAGGCGGGACGTGTCGTCACGCTTGTTCATGTTGTGAGGGTGTTTCTCTATCTCGATGGCTTCCATGATTATTCTCTTGTGGTGATGTTCCATGTTAAAGAGCAATTTGGAATCTGCAAAATTAATTTCGTGTCCTGTATCTTTCATGTGTTGGTAAAGAGAGGAAGTTTTTTCTTCTTTTTTGACGGCATTCTTGTGTTCTGCGATACGTGCATTTATTCGTCTGTTTGTTTGTCCAATGTACGTGGCTGGGCATACTTTGCAGGGTATTTCATAGACCCCTTGGTTTTCTAACTGGATTTTATCTTTTGGGTTTCTGAGGATATTGGCTATTTTTTGGTTGGTGCAAAAGGCTGTTTTGATATTGTGTTTATGGAGGATTTTGCTAATTTTATCTGTGGTGCCCTTGATATAAGGAAGGAGGGCCATGCCATTGTTTTCTTCTGTGTCTTGGTTTTTGGGGGGTGTTTCTTTTTGGATTAGCTTCGTAACCCTGTTTTGCTGGTATCCGTTGGCGATTAACACATTTGAGAGATTCTGTAACTCAGTTGTCAAGTGGTCTTCGTCAGCCAGGCGTTTGGTTCTGGAGATGAGAGTCTTGGCTACGGAGTTTATTTGTGCAGGGTGGTGGTGTGATTGTGCATGTAAGTAGCGGTTGGTGTGTGTTTTTTTCCGGTAGATAGTGTGTCCTAGGGAGCCATCAGGTTTTTTGTAGATTAGGACGTCAAGGAAGGGAAGTTGGTTGTTGGCTTCTATTTCCATAGTGAATTGTATTTTGGGGTGTAGGCTGTTGAGATGTGTGAGGAAGCTATCTAGTTTTTCCTTCCCGTGTGGCCAAATTACAAAGGTGTCGTCAACATATCTGAGCCAAAGTTTGGGTTTGTGTTCTGACTTGTCTAAAGCATTGGTTTCAAAGTGTTCCATGTACAGATTTGCGATGACCGGTGAGAGGGGTGATCCCATAGGTGCTCCTTCTATCTGTTTGTATCTTTGTCCATTGTGGATGAAGTACGTGTTGGTTAGGCAGTGGTTGGTCAGGTCCAGGATGTATTCGGGGGGATTGTATTTGTTTTGAATGGCTGTCAAGGCTTCATTAATGGGCACTTGTGTGAAGAGAGATACAACATCGAAGCTCACAAGTAGGTCATCGGGATGTAGGTTTTGCTTCTTTATTGTTTCTATGAACTGGAAGGAGTTTGTAACGTGTGAAGCGATAGATTCTGCATAGGGCTGAAGTTGCTTAGCGAGAAATTTAGCGAGATTTTGTAGAGGTGAGCCTATGGAGCTGACTATTGGTCTGAGTGGTGTTCCTTCTTTCCTGTACCCGTGAAAATCTACGAAAGCAAATATCTCACCTCTACGGGGAGGAAACCTTCCAGCTGACAAGAACCTACGAGAAACTAGAAATCCGAAGAGCCACCATCTTATGTGATCTCTTGTTCCTACGCAACTGCCGAGACAACAACTTAATTCCCACATGCTTCCAACTTAAATTCCACTCTAAAACCCCAGCTACCGAAAGGATCCTGAAACGAACTGAACTATCCCTAATCAGAAACGAACTACATAAGAAAAGATACCTACTAAACCAAACCAACAAAGATCTGCTCACTCTTCACCTCAAACTCTGTAACAAAATCCACCCTGCACTCTGGGACAAATGCAAACAACTAGCCGTTTGGAGAGCTGAAACAGAGTCCTCACATAAGACAGACACACACACCAACAAACTCCACAAACTAGAGAAACGCCAGAAGCCCAGCCACCCTCCACAACAACCCATGAAACAAACAGTACATAACATATCAGACAGGATCCTCACCTCAACTGAAACCAAAGTACTCTCCAAAGGCTTCAACTTTGCAGTCGCCCCGAGACGCATCCCCACGGAAAACATCATATGCGGAGTCGAAGCTAGCCTAACCAAAATCAACCCAGATGAAGCCAATAAAATCAGACTCGAAGTCACCAACATCCTCTGCTCCAGCAAACCACCCAGAAGCAATTTACACAAAGAAGAACAGAAAGCACTCACCAACCTGAAGAAAGACAACAACATAATCATTCTCCCAGCAGACAAAGGTAATGCCACTGTTGTGATGAACACATCGGACTACCAAGCAAAACTATCAAATCTACTCCAAGACCCTACCTACCAACCTATAAAAACAGATCCCACCACCTATCTGGAAAAAACCACCAAATCCAAAATAAAAGCCTCTCCTATCAGTGAAGAAATCCAGCTAAGAATCATCCCCAGAGAAAAATCATCCAGATGCCCCAAACTCTACGGTCTCCCCAAGATACACAAAGAAGGAACACCACTCAGACCAATAGTCAGCTCCATAGGCTCACCTCTACAAAATCTCGCTAAATTTCTCGCTAAGCAACTTCAGCCCTATGCAGAATCTATCGCTTCACACGTTACAAACTCCTTCCAGTTCATAGAAACAATAAAGAAGCAAAACCTACATCCCGATGACCTACTTGTGAGCTTCGATGTTGTATCTCTCTTCACACAAGTGCCCATTAATGAAGCCTTGACAGCCATTCAAAACAAATACAATCCCCCCGAATACATCCTGGACCTGACCAACCACTGCCTAACCAACACGTACTTCATCCACAATGGACAAAGATACAAACAGATAGAAGGAGCACCTATGGGATCACCCCTCTCACCGGTCATCGCAAATCTGTACATGGAACACTTTGAAACCAATGCTTTAGACAAGTCAGAACACAAACCCAAACTTTGGCTCAGATATGTTGACGACACCTTTGTAATTTGGCCACACGGGAAGGAAAAACTAGATAGCTTCCTCACACATCTCAACAGCCTACACCCCAAAATACAATTCACTATGGAAATAGAAGCCAACAACCAACTTCCCTTCCTTGACGTCCTAATCTACAAAAAACCTGATGGCTCCCTAGGACACACTATCTACCGGAAAAAAACACACACCAACCGCTACTTACATGCACAATCACACCACCACCCTGCACAAATAAACTCCGTAGCCAAGACTCTCATCTCCAGAACCAAACGCCTGGCTGACGAAGACCACTTGACAACTGAGTTACAGAATCTCTCAAATGTGTTAATCGCCAACGGATACCAGCAAAACAGGGTTACGAAGCTAATCCAAAAAGAAACACCCCCCAAAAACCAAGACACAGAAGAAAACAATGGCATGGCCCTCCTTCCTTATATCAAGGGCACCACAGATAAAATTAGCAAAATCCTCCATAAACACAATATCAAAACAGCCTTTTGCACCAACCAAAAAATAGCCAATATCCTCAGAAACCCAAAAGATAAAATCCAGTTAGAAAACCAAGGGGTCTATGAAATACCCTGCAAAGTATGCCCAGCCACGTACATTGGACAAACAAACAGACGAATAAATGCACGTATCGCAGAACACAAGAATGCCGTCAAAAAGAAGAAAAAACTTCCTCTCTTTACCAACACATGAAAGAAACAGGACACGAAATTAATTTTGCAGATTCCAAATTGCTCTTTAACATGGAACATCACCACAAGAGAATAATCATGGAAGCCATCGAGATAGAGAAACACCCTCACAACATGAACAAGCGTGACGACACGTCCCGCCTGCCAGACATCTGGAAATTAGCCCTCCCCACAAAAACCGACACCAGAACCAGAGGCACACAGAACGCCATCTCCAATCAACCACACCAGACCCAAACCCAGACCCTCTCCACAGATAAATTACAGATACCATCCAGTAGCCAAACCATAGTGGCACCTCCGGATGCTGCACCCCCCTGCAATCCCTACACAGATCTGGCTGGCACAGGGCACAAAACCACAGCTCGCCCCTATACACGAAGCCAAGCCAGAGCACAACTAAGTGCAGTACAGCCATCTTCTCAGAAAAACTCTTCTCAGAAAAACTCAGAAAAACTCTTCACAAGCTCAAGAGGTCAAGACACGAAAGCTTTAGCAACTAATCCACACCTAATGACCCTCCTAAGTGGTACTCAGAATATCACTCAAGAAATCACTCAAGATATCCCTCAAGTAATTAATGAACAAAAGAAGAAAAGGCACAATAACCTGGGAACTTCCTCTCTGCCCAGAACGTTGGAGGCTATACACCACACCCCCTCAACAGTATTTATAGGAACTCAAACACTGAGATCCTGCTCTGTTCTAGTAACAAGAAGCCGAAAGCACCAGCCTGAAGATGACGAGTGAGACCTCGTCGAAACGTCGCCTAGACACCCCAACTCTTACACGGGAAGATACCCGAAAACACCAAAACCTGCATATATATATATATATATATATATATCACTCCTCTGAGACAGATGCATTCAGTGAACACTGATCTCAATGCACTCAGCATAGTCCTAGGAATAGAAATGAAGGATCAAATTAAAGCAAAGATCCTGTAGGTTTTCTGACATGAAAAGGAAAATACGAGTCACTGTATGTAGGAGAGGCTCAACCTACTAGGCAATTGAAGCAGTCACCTAGTGTCACAAAATTATAGGAACGTGCATCAGGCAGGTGCAGTCTGCTTGTGAATCTGGATGCAGATGGTGGATTATGCCTACAAAAGAGAGTAGGATTTGAGTTTCCTTTCCCTCATCTCCTTTCCTGAAAGCTAGAATGGTGTGTTAGGGCAATAATGATATTTCAGCTTGAACACTCCCAATAAGCCTCTTTACAAGGATTTTGACTCTTTCCTTACTTCTATTCTTTATTTGTCGAAGGTGAACTGTTCCCTTACTCAATTATTCACCACTAAGTGTACCTTAGACCTGCTAGGACTTCCTTACACTATTTTAAACTGATACTCTGAGGTCAGATCAGGCGTGAGCACTTTCAAAAGAAAGACTGCCACAGACAATCTAATAGGACAAGCTGTTTTAGTTTCTCAGTGGAATGTTTAGGATGATTCCTTGAGAGCTAATTTGATCACTGTGAAGAACTGCATTCTATTTACAGAGTCATGTCAGGTTCCCTGAGAGGTGGGGGGGGGTGTCTTGCAACTCCCTCACTTTCTTTTCCTCTCCCTTTTTCTTGTTTTTGGTTCATTCTCTTGCCTTTCTTCACTGATTTGAAAAAAAAGCTGTTTTGTAAGGTAGGATAAGGAAACAAGATAGCAAACCAGAATCTGCAAGATCTGAAAATCAGTCTCTTTGGAAGTGAGAGAAGGAGAGAAGGCCAGAGTCAAAAACAGGTAGAGGAAATGATGTGGCTCTTACCTTTATACAATAGACTGCATTCCAGCAACACACAAGTCAGATGTTTCTATGCATACATTCCACACGTATCTCTAGATCCAGGAAAGCAAGAGGCATTATAGTTAAGAATAGGTTCCAACTAGGCAAAAGCATTCAAAGAGGGTGTGGAGCAGGGCTGGGGGGCATGGCCTGATGAGGGGAATGACCTGGGCAGAGTTATGAGGGCAGGAAAGAGAGGCCTGGAGAGCCAAATTAAGCCTCTGGTTCAAGACCTGAGGTTCCCAGACCTGTTTTAAAGCGCAGCTTCCTTTTATGTCTGAGAAAGGCAAGTTTCAAAGTGGGTAGCCCTCAGTAGACATAAAGTGTAGGAGAGAGGACAATTACTGTAATTAGTTTTCAATACACACCAGTGGCGTAGCATGGGGGTGCAGGGGGGCCCGGCCGCACTGGGCGCAACATCTGGGGGGCGGCGGAAGAGACTCGAGTGCTAAAATCCACAGGTTAGGGGGCGCAAATTACTTGCCTTGCCCCGGGTGCTGACAACCCACGCTACGCCACTGATACAAACTTTAAAAAGAAGAAAGATTTATTCTGCCTCTTGAGTGGGCACTAAGCTGCAAAGTGTTGTCTGAGAGTTTTTTCCTTTATCCAGGTCTTATTTCAAAGCATTATACCTTTAGTTGAGGAAATTGGTGTGAGGATGGTAAAGTCTCATCATATTCCGCAACCAAAGACTGCCCATTCCATAACATGTGCTGCTAAATTTAAAAAGAGAGAGGTACTGTGTCTCAAATTACTTTGGAGGAATTTTGTTTGTTTGTTTTTAAAGGTATGTATCCCATCTTTAAAAGTAAAAATCAAGATGGCTTATAAAATAAAACACTCTCTCTCTCTCTCTCTCTCTCTCTCTCTCTCTCTCTCTCTCTCTCTCTGTGTGTGTGTGTGTGTGTGTGTGGTGTGTGTACACACAAACAGTTCCTAAAACAATTTAAAGGAATCAATGAAAATATAGCACACCTAGAAAATCAATAAAAACAATTTATAAGCACCAATCCTAAACGAAGCAATGTCATCTGCTCCAGCTTCTCCTTACTCCTGAGTTGTTGCAAATCTTTAGTGAGGAGTGAAAGGCACTCTGTATATGGCCAGGAGGGCACGTGTGTCTATATTATTACTTCTTCCACTATAGGACGCGGCCCTGGCCAAATAAATTGCTAGTGTTCTGTGTAACAAGATTTTTTCCCTTTGTTAGCACAAAGTTTAGGACCATATATAGTAAGGGAGGCAAACATACCCAATCCATGTTTCTTATTCTGTAATACCTACCACCCTCTGTTCCCTATTCAAATATCCTCAAGTATGGTGCAAACAAAGTTGTGAAGACCTAGGAAGCCTCGTCATAATTTAAAATGAATATTCAAAACAAGGCCCAGATAAGCATTTCAATCCCCAAGCATTCAGCATGCAGTAAGATGAGGCCGCCAGGAACATTAATTTTCAGCTAGGGCAGCAGAATAGATTGCTCCAGCCATATCTACCCAGTATGCCAGGCCTTGTTAGGCATTGCATGAGCTTCTGTAACATTAACTGAAGCCTTGGAGTCAAAGTGGTTGAGTTTTGGCTTTAGTGTATGGAAATGAGCACCTTCCCAATCCTAACGTTGCCATTGTCTAAGCTGTTGTGGTATGTTCTTAGCCAAAAGTCTAGGAGCTTTATGCTTCTAGTAGTAAGCAGTGTGGTGACAAGAAGGACTGAAACTTCCAGTGTGCCCCTCCTCCCCCAATGTCATTTGCATAATCTCCTGGTGGTTTGTATTGTTAAGAGAGAAAATGAACACAGCTCTGTTCAAGAGAGAGCCTCAGCATATGTGTCACTGATGGAAAGTAGTGCAGAGAAGGATTGGAATAGGAAGATACCTTCCCATGAACTTTCATGGATTGTACTGAAATTTAGTAAACAACTTAATAACAATAATAAAATATCTAAGCAGTGTACATGAAACAGGAAAATAGTTAGCAAAAATAAGCAGATAAAATCAGCAAGAATTTAAAAACAAGTTTATGTAACTGATAGCCTGGCTGAAATAAAAAAGTTTTTAGAAAGTAGATAAAAGAGTATGAAGGTGCCTACTAAAGTAAATAGGCCAGGGATTCTAAAGCATAGGTGCTGTCGTACTGAAAGATAAACCCCTCAGGGGTATAGAATGAACACAATATGGCACTTGGAATTATGAAAGTTCTGTGGATTGAATTGGTCATGTAGCACTTGCAGAGCAAAGCAGTCCTTCAAGTACAGTGGAACCTTGGTTCTCAAATGGCTTAGTTGATGAACAAATTGGCTTCTGAACGCTGAAAACCTGGATGTAAGTGTTCTGGTTTTCGAACATTTTTCGGAAGCCCAACGTCAGACGTCGCTTCTGCTTGAGTGCAGGAAGTTCCTGCACCCAATCGGAAGCTGCACCTTGGTTTTCGAATGTTTCAGAAGTCAAACGGACTTCTGGAACAGATTACGTTCAAGATCCAAGGTACCACTGTAAATTGGTTCCAAGCTTCTAAGGGCTATACAGTCATACCTCGGGTTGCGAGTGCTGCAGGTTGCGCATTTTCGGGTTACGGACGTGCTGAACCTGGAAATACCGGAACGGGTTGCTTCCAGGTTTCGGTGCTCGCACATTCACAGAACCACTAAATTGCACTTTGTGCATGCGCAGAAGCACTGAATCACATCACGCTACGGGTTGCGAACACTGCGGGTTGTGAACGTGCCTCCCACATGGATCACGTTCGCAACCCGAGGTGCCACTGTATATACTAACAGTAAAACCTTGAACTTGTTGCAAATTAGTAGCCAGTGCAAATTTTCAAGCAGAGGTTGATACTTGCAGGATCACAGCCCTGTCAGTGATCATGCTGCAGTATTCTGCACTAACTACAGAATGCAAAATGTACTGATTCAGACTCCAGTTCCTGCCTTCATTCCCCCACCCTTTCCATGAAGGTTGCTTCACTGTGGCACATGGTAGGACTGGACTGGCAAAAATCTGCTTTTGTTCTCCACCAAAATTTTCTTTGTTTAATTATCATAACTTAGAGTGAGAAAGGGTTTTTTCTAGATGCTATTGTTATATAACTGGAAGTTGGAAACCCTTGTTGATCTACTCAAGATCACCTATGGATCTACCAGTAGATCCATATCTACCTTCTCTCCAACCTTGCTCAGTACTTATCCACACTTATTTTTTGCCTCACTCTTTCTAGGCACGTCTGTACTTTAAAGCTCCGTGTCTGAGTGGTATTTTATTTGCCCCAGAGCTTTCCCACAAAAAAACAATCTTTAGTACTCAATCAGAGCAAATGGCCAGGGTTTTCTGCAGATTGTCATTTGCTCCAAGTCAGCTTTAAAGAGTAGGTTTTTATGAGGAAAGCTCCGGGGGGGGGGGGGAAGCATTTGAATGCTGAGCTTCAAAGCATGGGCTGTGCTAGAAAGTGCCAAGGAAAGGTAAGTGTGGATAAGCCCTCTGTTTCATCCTTTGTTATCAGTGCTTTTCCTGCTTTTTCTGTTCCACAGTGTTATTTGTACAATGTTTTGCAAACAGCTGTGTTTTTGAAAGCTGTTTTTATTTCATTCAAGAATATGAGCTGCTGCTCAGTTCATGCACGCAGAGTTCAACCAAGCAGAGGTGTTCTTTTTTTAAAGGCCAGAATTCTTGACCCAGAGCAGATGGATAATCTTAAAATAAAGGTGAAGGCAAAACAGAAGACATAAAAGCAGGAATGTAGGGAAACACAAGATCATGACAACTTTGCTTATAAAAATGTTGTACAGTCCTATGCATGTCTACTTAGGCGGTAAAGGGGTAAACGGCGTTTCCGTGCGCTCTGGCTTCCCTCATGGTGCTCCGTTGCGCCAGAAGCAGTTTAGTCATGCTGGCCACATGACCCAGAAAACTGTCTGCAGACAAATGCTGGCTTCCTCGGCCTGAAAGCGGAGATGAGCGCCGCATCCCATAACTGTCCAAGGGACCTTTATCTACTTAGGAGTAAAACCCGTTGAGTCCATTGAGGCATACTCCCATTGCCTTTGAAAGTCTCCACATGGTTTGGACTCTCACATGTTGAAAGTCATAATAATAAGAAACACAGATGGAAAGAGAGAGTCAGAGCTAACACTTGCAGTTACAAAACATGACTAGTTAATTTTTAAGTCCACAAGCCCTCTCTCTCCTGGAGAGAGTCAGCTCTGGATACAGAGACACATGCTTCTGTTATATATGTTCCATCACGTGGGATTAATCAGCTTGCAGCCTTACTGAAATGTTAGACTCTTTACTAAGTGTGTACTCCTCTTTTATAAACTATCAGTTCATAAGCTGGATAGCTTTGGGACAGTCTGGTTGTGGTCACACTGATTTACCACATCCACTTCTTGGAATGGGGACTTCTGGAATTTGTAATGTTACGGTAAAATCTGGGTGCGTGAGGGCACAGCCACCCAGCTCGTCGGACAAAGTCCGCGGGTCCTAGCGGAGAAGAAAGGAGCTCAGCCGGACACAGGAGCAAAATACGAAGATCCGAGTTTATTGCGCAACAGGTTCAAAGTGGCATTGAACCCCGAGTATGGGGTGACATAGACTTTTAAAAGTTCCCTCCATAACCCAGAATACAGTGCAGGAAACGTCATGAATACATTATGGGAAGGTCATGTTTCGTGGATTACATCATGAATACATTTCACACGTCATGAATAGATTATGGAAGGGGTGGGATCACATTCATTAACATTTCAGATGAGGGAGGGGGAATATGCGGAGGGAGAAATATGCATAGATAAACATTTATCAAGTACCGGTGGTGGCAAGACAATGGGTCAGAGATATGCATCGTCTGCCACTTAATATTGCCTAGAGGAAGGGTTTGGCGAAACGATTTGGCAGGATTAGGAAGTTCCTGCGTACGTGACCCGCCGCTTTGGGGATTATGGAAGTAGGGACAGCATCATGGAGTCCAGGGAGAGCGGAGTTGAATGACACCAAGAGTGAGGAAATCGGAGCTACGGTCGATTTTATATCAATTTTTAAAGATTTCAAAGGTTTCCAGGCTATTCCGTACTGTAGAGTAAAAGGTAGAACAGAATGGATACATTTTGGCAGGCGGAAGCAGAATGGATACATTGTAACTAGATTTTGACAGGTTTACGAGGTCCCTGGTTTCGGATCCATTGTTCTCACAGCGGGGGGCCGTCCGCAGCTTGTTAGGAGTGAAATGAGGCGTGCAGGAGCTCCTGGAGCTAGCTCTTTGCAGGACGAATGCATGGCTGTGATTGGCTAAAGCGCGGCCATAGGAATAAGTGGAGAAGAGAAACACTCGGTCTACTCGTTCTAAGTATGGGGCGCAGATAGGCATAGGAAAGATAGAGAATATATTTATAGATATTCGAGCTTATTTCGCTCGGGAAAGGGTCTGGGAAAAGTGTGGTGCTTGTGCAACGGTGAAGGGGTTTTGAGGGTGGGTGTGCGGTGGCACCCTTGAGGTCATCGCCTCGGTCAGTCAAGAAGAGGGGGAAACAGGCACCCCCCCCTCCTCGGTCCGTATCAGTCCCCCATTCGGAGATAGATTTGCATTAAAGTTCTGTAAGAACTTGCAAATCCTTTCTCCGCACCATTGGAGCACTAAATCTCGGTGATCTCATATTCCCCTTCTCCCAAATGTCTCATCTGTACGTAGTCTGGGAAGGTGGGGGCATGTCGGGAGCGGGAATAGGCTCGAAGAGGAAAGGAACTAGTGGAGGCAGAATGACGGAGGAGAGAGCAGCAAGGGGTAATACAATGCATAGTACAACACAGGATGGAGACACAAAGGAAAACAGTTAAAATGATAAACAACACGACTTTCAAGAGTTGCTTGAGCCATCCCAGCTTGGGCAACCATCCCCATAAGTCCACATCGGAGAGCCCCTCATGCTGGATGTCGTGGAGCTTCCCTGCTAGCTCATGAATGTTATTTAAATGCCCAGTTATGTTTAAGGTCTGATCAGTCACATATGTACAGCACTCTGTGCCTATTAATGCGCAGGTGCCTCCTTGACTGGACAAGAGGAAGTCTGTCGCGATTCTCGTTTGCAGGCTCAATTGTCTTACCTCGGATAGTTCTGACATTAGGGAGTCTGTGATCTGGGTTGCCTCTTGCATGAATTTGAGGAGGATATCGGTGAGTCGGAGAATATCCACGTGGTTTGAACCGGCACCGTAGGCGGGGAAAAGCGCTCGGCCCACGGTCTCTCCATTCGCAGCGGCGTCTGACAGGTCTGACAGCTCTTTCTGTTCCCTCTTATTTCTTTGTCTTCCGGGGGGTAGGTGTGGAAGTATCCTAATTCCGGGGACAATGTAGCCGACGAAGCAGGATCCGGACATGTGTGGGCTCACCCATGTGTACGCGCGATGTCCGCATACCCAGAATAAGCCGCTGAGGTAAGACTCCATTCTGCCTGAAGCAAAGGTTTGCAGCAGCATGGAGTCCGTGACTTGGGGCTTCCAGTCGGAGGGGTGTCCCACGACAGCGGCCCAGGCAGTGGTGAGGTTAGGGAAAGTCCGGGGACCCCTAGCGTTGGTGATGGTGACTAGTCCAGTTGGTAGGATTTCTAGAGTGGAGGTACACGTACCGGACCCAATGAAAGTTCCTTCTCCGGAGAAGCGGCGGCAAAGGGGTCCCTTTGTAGGGCCTGTAAGATAGAGGTACTGATGCGTCAAGTTGAGTGCGGTTAAATTCCAGGACGTAACGTTTCCAGAGCGAAATTGTTCCAAAGTCACTGGTACTGGGACAAGTGGGAGGCTCTGCTGGAGGTGACTGGGTGCGTGGGCACAGATCCAGCAGTCTGGGTAGGGTGCTTCTTTCGCCACCTGGCTGAGAAGTTTAATGTAGGAATTTTGCTCCCAGGAAGAAAGGAGGTCCTCTCCCGGGAGCGCAGAGTCTGTGCCGAATTGCCTAGGTGCTGTACCGACTGGATGGAGTGGGTCGGTGGTATTTAATAGTTGCCGGTCTCTGGCGATTCCGCCGCATCTCAGGGGTCCAGCGTGATCCCAGGAGGGGGGGCGTGAAGGGTGTATGGGATGGTGCCAACCCTCTAGATATTCGGCCCCTTTCCAATCACGGGTGACCCCAAGGTTCCATAAACAGCAGAACCGCCGCAGGCAGAGACCTTGGAGTTGAGGTTTCCGGGTCTCTGGGGTGGAGAGAAGACACTGGAATCCGAAAATCAAGTTTCCAGAGGGGCGACTGGAGTCCGTGTAAGCGTGGGAGGCCCCTCCTATCTTGACTTCAGTCCAGTTTGGGCTTTGCGTGATCTCCCCACCTCTGTATAGGAGATAAGTCCCGTTATGGCAAGTCAGGCGGTAGGAAGAATGGTCCAGAGTGAGGGCAGCAGACCCAATGCGGCGTAGGTCCTTGTTTCGGATGAAAAGTTCCCAGTATTCGTCATTGGTGAGTCGGGGTACTAGAGAATGGCGCAGTAGGGTCCGAGACTCAGGAAGGCAGAAATCAAAGTCCCCCATTCGGTCAGGGTTAGACCTTCCCCCTGTCTCGACCTCGTGATAATCCAAGAAGTGATAGTCAGTTTGTAATCCTGTACAGTGGTTTGATGAGGCAGACGTGGTTCTGAAGAAGGTGGCGAGGAGAAGGGCGGTGCAGGCAAAACCCATGGGAGGTGTGCGTGTAGGGAGAGAGGTAGTTCGGAAGTTGTAAACTGTCAAAATGCGGTTGTCAACGGAACTGTCAGATGAGGTGGGATGGAGCGGTGACGTAGAGAGCTGTCAAACGGAGCTGTCAGATGAGGCAGGATGGAGCGGTGACGTAGAGAGCTGTCAAACGGAGCTGTCAGATGAGGCAGGATGGAGCGGTGGCGTAGAGAGCTGTCAAACGGAGCTGTCAGATGAGGCAGGATGGAGCGGTGACGTAGAGAGCTGTCAAACGGAGCTGTCAGATGAACTGTCAAGCGCGTTTGAGACGTAATTTGAGAGCGTCGGTGTCAGGGACGATCTCAGATGTCCAGTTGGATGTCGTGGCGACTGGTCCGGTCTGTTGAGCCCGATCTTGGCCCCGATCTGCTGGTCCGGTCTGTTGAGCCCGATCTTGGCCCCGATCTGCTGGTCCGGTCTGTTGAGCCCGATCTTGGCCCCGATCTGCTGGTCCGGTCTGTTCCTCGTCGTCGTCGATGTACGAGGTCGGTGGTGTGGGAGGGGTCGAGAAAGTGAAGTCCTCGCCGGGGTTTTCCTCCGTCTGTTGAGGGGGTGGCGCGGGCTTACACCTGGTGTGATGGATCCACGAATTCTTCTCCCCTACTTTTACAGCGGTTGGTGATGTCAAGAGGATTTGGTAGGGGCCCTCCCAGGCGGGTTGAAGGGGTTCCTTTTGATAAACTTTGATGAGGATCCAGTCGCCGGGATCGAAGGAGTGGGCTTGCACGTCGATGGGCAGGTTCTGTCCTTCGATGGCTGCGTACTGGTGGAGGCGCTGTAGCTGCGTCTGGAGCTGAATGACATAGTTAGTAAGTTCTGCTTCCCCTAGTTCGAGCTCCGAAAGGGGAAATAGAGTATTATAGACGGGAGGGGGTCTCCCAAATAGGAGTTCGTACGGAGACAGTCTCAAGGGTCCGGTAGGGGCACTTCGTATATTGTGGAGAACCAATGGGAGAGCATTTGTCCACTTTAGTCCAGTTAGTCTACAGAGTTTGCCAAGTTGTATTTTAATTTCTTGGTTCATGCGCTCTACTTGGCCCGAAGATTGTGGGTGATAGGGTGTATGAAGATCCCATTTTATTTGTAGAGCCTTTGCGACTAATTGTACTATTTGAGCCGTGAAATGGGTTCCCCTGTCACTGTCTAGTCGGCGGGGAACCCCAAATCGGGGAATGATGTCCTGCAGGAGGGCTCTGGCTACCACAGAGGCAGTTGGCTTCCTACAGGGAAATCCTTCTACCCAGGAAGAGAGTTTGTCTATTATGATGAGGGCATGTTTGAAGCCTTGGCAGGGTGGCAAATCGATAAAATCTAGTTGTAGGCTTTCGAAAGGGACGAATGCCCATAGTCTGGCCCCTGGGGGTGCCCTGGGTTGTCGTTTGGGGTTGTAGGAACTACAGGTAATACAGTTATTTGATGCTGTTGTGGCCGCGACTGCCAAGCCTGGTGCGTACCAGGATCTCTTGACATGTTCTATCAGTCTCCCCTTTCCCCAATGCGTTTGTTGATGGAGAACCCTCACCAATTTTGGAACCCATGTTTTTGGAAGGACGGGTCTGCCATCAGGGAGGACCCAAACATCATTTTGTTGGACTGCACCCACTGAGCGCCAGAGAGTCTTTTCTTCCTCGGGGGCCTCTTTGTAAATCTGTGTGGGATCTACATTAAGTGGGATCTGTAGGGCTTGAAACTCTGATTCTTGGTTGGGGGGGCGGAGTGCGGCTGCTTGAGCCGCGTTATCGGCTCGTCTGTTGCCTCTTGAAACTGGGTCCCTGCCTCGGGTATGTGCTTTACAGTGAACGACTGCGATTGCATCGGGCATGTGGATAGCGGTCAGCAGCCTCTCCACTAGGGCAGCGTGTGATATTTTAGAGCCTGCAGCTGTTAGGAAGCCCCTTTGTAGCCAGATTTGACCAGTGGTGTGGACTAATCCGAAACAATATTTGCTATCCGTGTAGATGGTGGCCCGCTTGCCCTCACTGAGTTCGCAGGCGCGTATGAGCGCTATCAATTCTGCAGCTTGGGCGCTATATTGTGGGTTGATCGGGTTGGATTCTAAGACTTCAAAGTCCGTAACCACAGCATACCCCGTCTTCCTTTCCCCTTCTACTACCCTGGAGCTGCCGTCGGTGTAAAGTACAAGGTCCAGGTTTTCCAAGGGTAGGTGATCGAGGTCTTCCCTGGGTTTCTCGGCTTGACGGACTATTGTGGCACAGTCGTGGTGTGGGGTCCCATCGTCGGGGAGGGGTAGAAGGGTGGCTGGGTTAAGGGAGTTGACTCTTTTTATGGTGACGTTTGATGGGGTTAGCAAGAGGGCTTCATACTTGTTTAGTCGGGAATTTGAAAAGTGATGACAGCCTCGTAGAGTTAGGAGGGTGGAGACGGAGTGGGGAACATGAACAATGATTTCATGTCCCAAGACTGTTTCTTGAGCTTTTTCGAGGAGGGTTGCCGCGGCGGCTATAGCTCGCAGGCAGCTTACTGCCCCCTTTGCTGTATTGTCCAATTGTAGGCTGTAATATGCCACAGGTCTTTCTTTATCCCGGAAAGGTTGAGTCAGTACCCCTGAGGCTACCCCCATTTGCTCATGGATAAACAGGTTGAAGGGGATTCTGTAGTCGGGTAAGCCTAGCGCAGGGGCTGACCTTAGTTCCCGTTTCAATCGTTCAAAGGATTTGTATGCTTCTTCTTCCCAAACTAAGGTGTCGGGGTGGTCTTGGCGGGTCATGGCAGACAGCGGTTTCGTTATTTCGCTGTAGCCTGCGATCCAGGCTCTACAGAAGCCTGCCATTCCTAGGAATCCTCGTAGTTGTCGCTTGGTTTTGGGAAGGGGAATTTTTGTAACGGCTTCTATTCTATCTGTTGCTAAGCTTCGGGTGCCCACCCCTAGGATGTGGCCAAGGTACTTTACTTCCTGCTTACAATATTGTAGCTTTTTTGGTGACACTTTGTGTCCCTTCCTGGCTAGTTCGGCAAGGAGGTGCTTAGTGTCTGTTTTGCACGCTTCCTCGCTGGTAGAACAAAGGAGCAGGTCATCTACATAAAGAAGGAGGGCAGAGCTGGCTGGGAGGTGTATATCTTGCAAATCTTGGTGTAGGATTGCTGAGAAGATTGCGGGTGACTCCACGTACCCCTGGGGCAACCTTGTCCAGGTTAATTGACTGGGTCCCCATGTGAAGGCGAAGAGGAATTGGCTAGCTGGATCTAATGGTATACTAAAGAAGGCGGAGCATAGATCTGCAGCGGTATACCACTTGGTTTCTGCGGGTATGGCATTTAGGAGGGAGTTCGGGTTGCCCACTACTGGGTGACGGGGTATTACAAATTGATTTACTAATCTTAAATCCTGGACGAAGCGATATCGGACTGGGGCTCCCTCGGCGGACGGTTTCTTTACTGGTAGTACAGGTGTATTGCATGGGGATGCGCAAGGAACCAGGATCCCCTTTTCGAGAAAGTCTTCTATCATCGGGGTTAACCCCTCAATGGCCTCCTTGGGTAAGGGGTATTGTTTAGTACACGGGAAGGGTAGGTCAGTCCTATAAGTAATTTTTACCGGGACAGCCGATAGGAGGAGGCCTACTGAGGTTGACTCGGTGCCCCATAGAGAGGGGGGTAGATTGTCCTCCAGCTCGGGAGGGAGTTCGGGAAACTGCCTATCTGTCTTCACTTCCTCCATCATCCCTTGAAATTCAGGGATGGAGTCTTCAGGCATATATAGGTAGATACCTTCTTGGGAGCATTTAATTGTTGCGTTTAGTTTGCAGAGTAAGTCTCTCCCGAGGAGATTCACCGGACTACTGGTTAAGAGGAAGGTATGCTCGGCGAGTAGAGGTCCGAGGGTAACTTTAGTTGGACGTGATAGGGGACATGTGCGGGGTATCCCATCCAGACCCATAACCTTTTTTGTTTCTGAACCTGGTTCCAGGTGACTGTCCGTTAAAGTGGAGTATGTGGCCCCGGTGTCCAGTAGGCATTGATAAGGATGGCCATCTATCTCTATGGTGCAAAATGGGTCTTCGGAGGATAGCGTTAGGACTGGACAGATAGTTTGAGTTTGGTCGGGACCCCCTTCTGATTGTCAATACGTTTGTTGGTCGTCTGGAGGGGGTCGGTTAGGGGGGTGTAGAGGTGGAGCCGTGGCGTTTGCCCAAGGGTGGGTGGACGGAGTTATCGCCGGCATTTGTGTTCTCAGTCCCTGCGGGGGTGTTTGCGTTTTAGTAGGGACATTCGGGAGCGGTGGGTTGTAAGAGGCTGGGGCGGCTCGAGGGTTGTAGGGCACAGGAGGTTGGTTTTGATACCCATAGGTCGTGTTGGAATGTACTTCACGAGTCACATTGTTGAGGTAGGGACAGAATCTTTTAATGTGTCCTTCCTCTTGGCAATAAAAGCACCCTCCTGCGGCTGGTCCCCATGGTCTATGAGGGTTCGGTGGTCCTCCTCCCCGGACTCCCTTTCCTCGACTGAAACCCCTACCCCTGCCGTAGTTTGGTTCCATGCTAAGGGCCAGGATCTGTTCCGTTTCGGGCTTGGGGTCTCTCTTCTTCCTCTCGTCTCGGGAGTTAAAGACGGATTTTGCGATGGAGAGGATTTCGCTAATACTCTTTCCATCATACCCTATTTGCAGGTTTAGGGCTTTTCTAATATCAGGGCAGGCTTGATCCTTGAAGAAGCCTTTCACAATGACCTCGTGTTGAGGATTATCTGGGTCGATCCCTCCCCAGGTCTTGATGGCTGATACTAGCCTGGTGTAATAGTCGGATGGGTGTTCATTGGCCCCTTGCAACACAGTTTGGACTTTAGTCCAGTTGACTGTACGCTGGCCAGCAGCCTTAATGCCGTCCAATATTGCCTTCTTGAATAAATCTAAGCACCATGTTCCGTCTGTGGTATTATAGTCCCAGGTTGGTTCGGTGCGTAGGCATTGGGCTGTGAGTGCCTCAACACCTCGTGGGCGTCCTGCCTGGTAGTTCGGGAGTTCGATTGCTTCCCCGGCTTTGGCTAAAATATCTGCCTTTTCGGCTTCGTTGAAAAGGGCATTTAGGAGAACGTGAACGTCTGGCCAAGTCGGCTTGTGGGTCGAAAATATAGCGCTGACCTGACGGTGGCACTTATCCGGGTCATCTCTTAAAGATGGCATTTGATTCGACCAGGTTACCAGGTCTGCCGTATAAAATGGTTGGTGAGTGTACACCATCCGAGGAGGTCCATCCGGTTGGAGGGGTGGGATTGGCAGGGCCCTTAAGGGCATCTGGACGGCTGCGGATTCCGTCTGTTTAGACGTCCCCGGGATCTCTTTAAGTTTTTCTAAGAGGCTAGGGTCTCTCAAGGTGGCCTCTAGTATTTCTTTAGCTCGCTGATTCAGAGCTACAGGGTTTGAGCCTTCTGGGGTAGCGTTCTGAATCTCCTTAGCTCGCTGCCTGGTTATTCGTGGGCTCGTGCCCCCCCCGTGCCCCTGGTTCCCGTGTGTCTTCATCGCTATCTGATTGACCCCCTGGGGCGGGTGGAATTGGTTGCCTATAGTAGAAGGGGATGAGCGCTTGTTCTATGGAGTCTTCTTCTCCAGGGTATCCCTCGTATGGGGGGGCAAGGACGACCTTCCATGACTTAAGACGGGCAGCTGATAGGTCGTTGTTCCTTTGGTGCCTTGGAGCAGCCCTTTGACCGTCTCGAAGGTGGCCAGGTATTCCAATTGACGGGGCTTTTCCTCTAACAAATAATTTTTAAGATGTTGTAGACGGTCTTCGTTAAAGGAGCCACCCTTTGGCCAGCGTAACTCTGGTTTTGCGGAGGCAGTTCCGGCGGGCCAAGTGTCCCTACAGAGATCTTCTAACTTCTGTCTCGACAGCAACTTATGCCCGGGAATAGATTTCCAATAGGAGATGACGAATTCGAGGGGGGAGTCGGGGTCCCTCTGGGATTCGGATGGCTTCCTTGAAGCCTTCCTCCCGGAGCGAGCCCGTTCATGCTTAGAGGCCTGGGTACCCATTTTATTCACGCGTGTCTAGACAGAAAGAAGGGAGAGAGGGGTCGGTAAGGATTGGTATACCTAGGGAATTGGTATGCCTAACGCTGGGGTTTATAGTAAAGCGGGGTCTCTAGCTGCTTGGCAACTTCCTTAGAGAAAGTTTTGAGAGCTCTATCTACCTGATTCTTATGTTCCCTTTACAATTCTCTATTTCCTATAACCTGGGGTTTCCTTCCACTCTGCCGGTCCCGCCCAATTCCTCATGGGCAACCCCTCCTGGCAACCTCCTACCTATCGTCACACTCTCAGGAAAAGGGGGCCCTACTGGACGCTCGCGTAGTGCGATGCCAGATCGGGTGATCCCTGGATAGGTTCCGAACGGAAAATCCCCCTTGCTTTCGGAAGCGGACTCACGCACGATACACGTGTTACGTGGCCCGACCGGTGCGGCTGGGATTGATTGATAGGAAAGCAAGACCCCTTCCTGCCCCCTCCGTAAGGGCGCTCGGGAAGTTCGGAAAAGAACTCCAACCCCTTGCTTTCGACTGAGATGCCCGTTGCAGAGAGTCGGCTGTCTTTCCAAGCCGGGTCTCTCCGTCTTACTTTCGGACTCTCAATCGGTGCGGCTGGCTGGAGAGTTTGAGGAGAAAGAGATAGAGCTCAGAACCCCCCTTTCGGGTCGAGCGGCAGTCCACGGTCTCTCTCACCACTTGGACCAAGATACAGGCGAGAAGGAGCGATAGAGAGGAGGGCAGAGAATTCAGTTGCCAGGAGATTCCACCCCCTTCCCACCAGTGCACTGGATTTCCTTTTCCTATACTCACGCGTCTTCTACGATGATCCCGGGATCGGTGAGCAAGCCGGCTGGATCCCTCTTTGCTCCCCGACTGAACTCTGGGGCTTCAGATTACCGCCCGGAAGATGGCCGGAGGTCCAAAGGATCTTCCCGAGCAAAATGGCCCGGTGCCGGCTGAAGATTTCGGGGGCCCCGGTCAGCAACACGGGAGAACGCTTCCGCCCCACGTTGGGCGCCAAATGTTACGGTAAAATCTGGGTGCGTGAGGGCACAGCCACCCAGCTCGTCGGACAAAGTCCGCGGGTCCTAGCGGAGAAGAAAGGAGCTCAGCCGGACACAGGAGCAAAATACGAAGATCCGAGTTTATTGCGCAACAGGTTCAAAGTGGCATTGAACCCCGAGTATGGGGTGACATAGACTTTTAAAAGTTCCCTCCATAACCCAGAATACAGTGCAGGAAACGTCATGAATACATTATGGGAAGGTCATGTTTCGTGGATTACATCATGAATACATTTCACACGTCATGAATAGATTATGGAAGGGGTGGGATCACATTCATTAACATTTCAGATGAGGGAGGGGGAATATGCGGAGGGAGAAATATGCATAGATAAACATTTATCAAGT
Source organism: Podarcis bocagei (assembly GCF_964188305.1). NCBI lineage: Eukaryota > Metazoa > Chordata > Lepidosauria > Squamata > Lacertidae > Podarcis > Podarcis bocagei. The sequence goes on from NC_138127.1 coordinate 81,810,874, forward strand.
ACCGGTGGTGGCAAGACAATGGGTCAGAGATATGCATCGTCTGCCACTTAATATTGCCTAGAGGAAGGGTTTGGCGAAACGATTTGGCAGGATTAGGAAGTTCCTGCGTACGTGACCCGCCGCTTTGGGGATTATGGAAGTAGGGACAGCATCATGGAGTCCAGGGAGAGCGGAGTTGAATGACACCAAGAGTGAGGAAATCGGAGCTACGGTCGATTTTATATCAATTTTTAAAGATTTCAAAGGTTTCCAGGCTATTCCATACTGTAGAGTAAAAGGTAGAACAGAATGGATACATTTTGGCAGGCGGAAGCAGAATGGATACATTGTAACTAGATTTTGACAGGTTTACGAGGTCCCTGGTTTCGGATCCATTGTTCTCACAGCGGGGGGCCGTCCGCAGCTTGTTAGGAGTGAAATGAGGCGTGCAGGAGCTCCTGGAGCTAGCTCTTTGCAGGACGAATGCATGGCTGTGATTGGCTAAAGCGCGGCCATAGGAATAAGTGGAGAAGAGAAACACTCGGTCTACTCGTTCTAAGTATGGGGCGCAGATAGGCATAGGAAAGATAGAGAATATATTTATAGATATTCGAGCTTATTTCGCTCGGGAAAGGGTCTGGGAAAAGTGTGGTGCTTGTGCAACGGTGAAGGGGTTTTGAGGGTGGGTGTGCGGTGGCACCCTTGAGGTCATCGCCTCGGTCAGTCAAGAAGAGGGGGAAACAGGCACCCCCCCTCCTCGGTCCGTATCAGTACACTCATAGAGATATTGTAGGAGTAGCAAGTGGCCCTGTATAGCAGTGATCAAGGGATCATGCAGAAGTCCCGGCAGACTGGAGGAGGGCAAATGTTGTCCCTATTTTCAAAAAGGGGAAAAGAGAGGACCCAAATAATTACCGCCCAGTCAGTCTGACATCAATAGCAGGGAAGATTCTGGAGCAGATCATTAAGCAAACAGTCTGTGAGCACCTAGAAAGGAATGCTGTGATCACCAATAGTCAGCATGGATTTCTGAAAAATAAGTCATGTCAGACTAACCTGATCTCATTTTTTGACAGAATTACAAGCCTGGTAGATGAAGGGAACTCAGTGGATATAGCCTACCTTGATTTCAGTAAGGCATTTGACAAGGTGCCCCATGATATTCTTGTAAAGAAGCTGGTAAAATGCGGTCTTGACTCTGCTACCACTCAGTGGATTTGTAACTGGCTGACTGACCGAACCCAAAGGGTGCTCATCAATGGTTCCTCTTCATCCTGGAGAAGAGTGACTAGTGGGGTGCCACAGGGTTCTGTCTTGGGCCCGGTCTTATTTAACATCTTTATCAACGACTTGGATGATGGACTCAAGGGCATCCTGATCAAATTTGCAGATGACACCAAACTGGGAGGGGTGGCTAACACCCCAGAGGACAGGATCACACTTCAAAACGACCTTGACAGATTAGAGAACTGGGCAAAAACAAACAAAATGAATTTTAACAGGGAGAAATGTAAAGTATTGCACTTGGGCAAAAAAAATGAGAGGCACAAATACAAGATGGGTGACACCTGGCTTGAGAGCAGTACATGTGAAAAGGATCTAGGAGTCTTGGTTGACCACAAACTTGACATGAGCCAACAGTGTGACGCGGCAGCTAAAAAAGCCAATGCAATTCTGGGCTGCATCAATAGGAGTATAGCATCTAGATCAAGGGAAGTAATAGTGCCACTGTATTCTGCTCTGGTCAGACCACACCTGGAGTACTGTGTCCAGTTCTGGGCACCACAATTCAAGAAGGACACTGACAAACTGGAACGTGTCCAGAGGAGGGCAACCAAAATGGTCAAAGGCCTGGAAACGATGCCTTATGAGGAACGGCTAAGGGAGCTGGGCATGTTTAGCCTGGAGAAGAGGAGGTTAAGGGGTGATATGATAGCCATGTTCAAATATATAAAAGGATGTCACATAGAGGAGGGAGAAAGGTTGTTTTCTGCTGCTCCAGAGAAGCGGACACGGAGCAATGGATCCAAACTACAAGAAAGAAGATTCCACCTAAACATTAGGAAGAACTTCCTGACAGTAAGAGCTGTTCGACAGTGGAATTTGCTGCCAAGGAGTGTGGTGGAGTCTCCTACTTTGGAGGTCTTTAAGCAGAGGCTTGACAACCATATGTCAGGAGTGCTCTGATGGTGTTTCCTGCTTGGCAGGGGGTTGGACTCGATGGCCCTTGTGGTCTCTTCCAACTCTATGATTCTATGATTCTATGATTCTATGATTCTATGCCTCAGGGTGCCCATAAACAGAAAATAAAGGAAAGGAGCTTAATATGTTACAGGACAATAATGATTCCTTCTGTCCTGTTGCCTTTATCAGAAACTACTGATCTATTAAGAAAATGTTTAAATGCTGCTATAAATAATGGAAGTTGTGGTATTATATTTTTTAAAATCAATTTATAAATAGGTTCTTGATACTATTATCAAATGTGCAAGGCACTGTATAATGGGGAGGGGTAAGGAAATACAAAGACTTGCCATGATTTGCCCTAGTGAGTGGTAGTCAACTAAATCCTACTCAGAATATCCCCATTGGAATTAGTGAACCTAAATTAGTCATGTCTCTTCAGTTGCTTTACCCTGAATAAGACTAGTGTTTCATATCACTCTATGACATCATAAACTTTTCCAGGATATATATGACATATTTATTGCATTTTCTAGTTATTTGAAATTGTGGTGTGGATTGTTCTGTGGGACAGAGACAGGTGGAGCAGAGTTAGGAATAAAGTTAATGAAGTTAAGCATAAAACAAGCTGCCTGCATTTAGGGCCATGGCTTGCATTAATGTCTGAATGTATTAACAATGAAATAAACATCCTTAGCCAAGACTGCTGCCGGAGGGCCTTACATAGGAAGAATGGCAGGGCCCTGATCTAACAGGAGGTTTGCTGTGCAGCAGGACTCCAGGACTCTGCTGAAGACAGATGCTTCTCCTAGGTGACTAGTTTAATCAGAGCTGCTGACTTTATAGTTGTTTCAAAATCCTTTGCCAAAGATGAATTTCCTGGACTGGCACAACTGCAGGTGCTAAAGGCCTGGAGTGGACAGGCTGTCTAAAGAACTTCACACAACTGTCTCCAGGAAGAGCTAACTACTGACAATAATTGATGAGCTACAACAGTGCAGCAGAGGGTGGATCATGGAAACATCCACAATAACAACAAATGCCTTGGCTTTTAAAAGTGCAGCCGTTTTCAGCAACAAAAGGCTCTCCAAATCAAATTGCTGACTCCTATTTTCTTATCAAAACATTTCAGAATACATCTTAATAACCCAGAGTAAATCAAATGTGGGATCAGCTGGAGCTAGCCAGCCCTTGTGCCTTCCTGGATATCAGGTGTGTGCTCTGCTTCGGTGGCAGATTAATTTATGATCTTGTGTAACTCTGTGTCCCTAAAACTTGGGATGTTAGGAAAATCCTGGAGATTTCCTGAACAAAGCATTATGCAGTGCAAAGATGGAACCCTTCTACTTTGTTTCAGAGTGTGTTTCTATTATAATAAAAACATTTTAAATCAGCAAAATAACTAAACTGTTTGCAAGGGCTGTTTTTGCTTTGGGACTTTTTATGTTGGCGAGCAACTCACCAATGCAAACTGGGAGGAGGAGAGAGAGAAACTACTTTATTTCTGCATAAGAATAAGAAAGACAAAAAAATAATTTTTAAAAAGACCAGAATGGTAGTTGAAATGTACAGCCCATATTTACATAAGGCTGTACAAAGAACCCTGCTGGATCAGACCTACCCCACAGTATCCTCACAACAACCCTGTGAGGTGGGCTAGGCTGAGAATGAGTGACTGGCCCAAGGTCGCCCAGCAAGCTTCATGCCCAAGCAGGGCTTTGAACCCTGGCCTTTCAGGTTCTCATCCAAAACTCTAAATTTATGCTGGGTGGTAGGGAGAAGAAAGGGAGCACATCACACATACACACTGCAACAGAAGCCCTTTATTACTTATTACCTCCAGCAGGAGTTACTCTTTAACTCCTGAGTTATACACTGGGGTGGCTAGTTGTGGTGTGGAATGCACTCCAGCTGCTTAAAGGGTAGGCATGAGCAATAAAAACTCAATCCAGGAGCACAAGGGAGAGCTGTAGTACATGAGATAATTTTGCCTGCACTGTCCTTTGCTCAACAAAAGAAACCTGAGTGGACAGAAGTAAATAAGCATTTTTGTTTTTCAGATGGGGTTGGAGGTGAGATCTCTCTCCCTCATCCCTCCCTCCTCTTATGGGATTCTGAAACCATAAGAAGCATGTTGGAAGGGAGAGGTGAGAAAATATTTCCTGGAGAAAAGCTGGTGGGTGACTGTGTGCTGCCTATGAACTGATCAACAAACTCCTAAGTCTACTTTCTGCTGCTTTCCCTCACGGAGGGGAACCAACTCTTGGCAAAACAAGAGGCTGCAGCAAAGGACAGCCGCATCCACTGGCTTTGCCCCGCCTTGCTTTGCTGTAGCTGGGCGGGCAGCCCGAAGTCTTTCTCCTCAGCCCCGTCTGTTTGCTGTTTTGGCGCGAAAAAGTGGCGGGAAACGTTAGCTCCGAGGCCGTTAAAACTTCTGAGGTAACCCTTGCCGACCTTTGTGTCAGCAAGTCACGCCACCATGGCTTATCTCTAACACTGACATAGGCGCCGACTCCATGGGGCCTGAGGGGGCCCGAGCCCCCTCAAAAATTCGTTTGGGGGGGCTCTGCCCCCCCCAATAATCTCGGGCGCCCCTCCAGCAGAGCGCCACCGCCACCCCTCCCCTAGCCCAAAATGCACAGGGTCGGGCTGCATGCCTCCTGCCCTCCCTCCCAAGCAAAAGCTCCACCCAATTTCCTTCGGAGCTGATTAATAGGCGCAGCACGCTCTCCCCTATTCGCTCACGAGGAGGCGGTGCCACTTTATCTGCATATTCATGAGCTTATTTATTATTCATGAGCTTTCCCGGGCCCCCCCCAATATTTTTTATAAGTCCGCGCCCCTGAACACTGAAACAGTTTAGCATTTTCAGAGCGATCAGAACAGATACCTTTTCAAGTGATCTGGTCTTTTTAATCCACCTTTGATTAATGTGGTGAGTGAAACAGGGCAAAACAAAACAAAACCCTTTTCAATAACTCGTAAGAAAGAGTGTTAAGTGTACCACATACCAACCCCTTTCAGTTAATGTAGTTATGCTCCAAAAGAGGTGTAGCAGGTATTTTGTGTGTGTGTGTATGTATACGGTATGCGTGTGTGCAATATATATATATATATATATATATATATATATATATATGCAGATATTTCTCAGGTTGAGGTCTTAATTATATTAAAAAGTCACCCAAGGTCAGTCACTTTGCTGCTTTCCCTCACGGTGCTTAATTACTCAGCCCACACAATTATTTAGTACCTGTAAATAATATATATATGTATTTAAAACCACTGCATCATGCAAGTCTCTATTTACACCCTCCCCCACTCCTTTTAAATGACTTGAGATGCAAAAAAGGAGGTCATTATATAAAGTTTAAAACCTTATCTTTGAAGTGTACCTTATTTCATTACCCACCTTGGCCCCCAAATACATACGGACATTAAGTGGTAATTTGGATTCCTTTCTTTATGGCTCTAGCCCTTCGCTGTGGGTTTTCCTGCCATTTCCCACACCATGTATATTAAGCAGCCGGAGAACATTGGCCTGTTTCTTGAAAATGACCTGAGACTTCGCTCAAATAATTTTTTTGTTGCGTGCGCTGCCCAAATTGCTAAGTGTTGGTGGTGCCTCTTTTCTCCCGCTGCCTTTCCTGATTTTAAACCTCCCCAACTGCTTTTTCCTGTGTCAGTGTGAACGTGGCTGCAGCCCATTGGGAAGCAAGGAGAAGAAGGAAAGGAGGCTCATTGCGCGGGGGGCCTCTCTTTTATTTTCTGGAAATTATTCTTCTTTCTTACTCAGGTGATGCACTTCGAGGGGCCTGTGCGCTTGCTTGCTTGCTTGCGTGCGTGCGTGCGCGCTTTGGGGGCACACGCGTATCTGAGCCTTCTGTTTCTATACATTTGCTAGGCGAGTGACCATTTCAAGAATAAAAGGAGACCAGTTGGACTGTGCTAGCTGAAACCTAGCCCTGGATGTCCTCTGGGCTGAGCTTTCTGGTTGCCCTGCTCTGCCCCCCATACCACTGCCCTCCATGTGTTCCCACAGCATTTCATTGTGTTTGCAAGTTTGCATGACCCAATTCTTCTCTTCTCACTTTTAGGTGGCACAGGCAACCCGATGGCTTCCTGGTGATGTTTCAATCCGAATACAAATCGGCGGGTAGCTTTGAAGTATCTCGAAATTGTGTTGGTGACCCTCTCTTTGCCCCGAGGGCTCCTTCTCTGGGCTCCGTGGAAAACCATCCCATCAGTTGTCTGGAGGAATGACAGCAGCAGCAACATTTGCCTTTGTGTTCGGGCGCTTGCTTGGTCGATCAGATTCTTGCGAGGAGCAAAGTAACTTCCACACGTTCTTGACACACCTGGCACCTGCTTGGGCTTGCTCTGCGGTTCCTTATTCAGCTTTGCTAATGATTATTTTGGAAGTCTCCCCCTCTCGTTTCATGCACAATGTGAAATGCTCCTCTTCGACCCCCTGCTTCAAGAAAAGGTTCCCTCTCTCCCCGCCACTTGATCTCTCCTGAACAATGGCCTCTGCGCAAAGCAAATATGCACAACCGTGGGGGGGGGGGGGGAGGAAAAGGAAGGGGAAAAAGAAAAGAGGAAAGGGACACAATTTCATCCGAAAAGCTAGATTGCTAGATAGATGGGCATACCTACAGAGGGGAAGGCTTACACGGACCCTGAAACTGCGGAGGCTTCGCTCTCCAGCTCGGCGTGATTTAAACCTAGCTCAGTTCTCATTGTTACCAGGAGTATATTTTACCCCTCTGTCTTTTGTAGGATACAGAAGGTGAATAATGAAATCCTTTTGCTAATAGTTTATGAGCCATGAGATTGGAAATGTATATGGATAGACCAGAGCGCCAGACTAAAAACCACTTGAGAGCATCTCGGAGCCTGCCAGAAGTAACGATTTAATATCCCCAGCCCAGCACAGAGGGGAGCAGCAGGGGACTGCGGACGGCTCTCTCCAGCCTGCTTCCTGAACCCTTTTGCACGGAAGAGCAGCGGGGTGACAGACTTCATTCCCAAGCAAAAAGCCCTCAGTGCACGAACATCTGAAAGACATAATCATCGCTTCTTAGCATGTGTGTTTATGGCATACAGTTTATTATCCAGAATCGGTATATATGATGCACATTAAATTAATACTGTATACACACGCTAGAGATTGAAAGCAATCTCTTCTCTACCTTTGATCATATCCGCACAGTGGCCATTGTGAAGATAAGCACTGCGTGTATCCATTGTGCGCAGCAGGAAGCGGCCGCGTTTGAAAGGGATGTCAAAGGTCCCCAGAGCAGGGGATGGGTCCTAGATATGGACACTCAGTGCGCCACTTCCATACAGGCAGAGGAAAACACGCGTTGCCTGCAAAAGCCAGAAGTGATGGGGACAGCTGGGAATAGGCTACCCTGCTTTGGAGATGCAGAAGCAAATTCCTCAAATTCAGGAAAGTCAAACAGAGGGGCAAAGCTCTGGGAGCAAGAAATGACAAAACCACAAGAACTTAAAAGGATTGGGGGGGGGGGTGACGGCACTAGCCAAGAAAGAAAAAGGAGAATCTAGAATAAGCAGGAAGATAAACAAGTATGATTTTTAAAAGGAGCCAAGCTGAGAAAAGCCCAAAGGGGAACGAACTCAAAGTCATCTTTCCCCATGACTTTCCAGCGTTAGTTTTTGTGGGGCACAGCCTGGCTGCGAGGGAGCTTGAGAAGCCCTGTTGTATAGGAGCGGACATTTCCCAGAGAGTCGGTGCCACAGGATGTCTGATGGCATCACACACACATCCACGCACACACACAACTCCCCGCCGCTGCCAAACCCAAACAGTCATCAACTCCACTCAGTGTGCGCAAATTGATGGAAGCCTCCGCGGAGTGAACTGGCAACATCTGTCCGGAAAATTCTCAGAGACGCAGATGCATTTCTTTAGACAGGTCAGCACTTCCTACCCGGGCAGCTCTGACAGCTACCTGTCACGGGGAGGAAACCCCTCTCGGAGCTGCAGGGCTCAGGATCCTTAGCAGCGGCAGCTCCGCCGCTGACAAGGAGCCAGTCCCTCCAGCTCTCGGAAATCAATGGCCCCCAGAGGTGAGCCACGGGCCGCCTTGATGAGGGGGAAGCTCCCTCCCCCCCCCGAAAACGCCAATACTTCAGAATCTATTAACGTAAATGAAGGAGAGGAAAGATAGTAGGAGTCCCATCCTCAGAAGACGTTAGGGCAATTCCACCAAATAGTGCCCTATAACAATGGTGAGCTTAGGCTGCATAGACAAACGCTACGCTTGTGTGTTCCAAAAGTTTATTTGGTGCCAAGTTACTGGTCAGCGAAATGCCCCCAAGTTCAGGAGATGGGGATATTTCTGTAATAAGAAGGACAAAGAGTGATCTGTGTCCGACGCTTAAAAATAAAAAAGTGGGTAGGAGGGAAATTATTTTTGTATAAAAGATATATTTTAGTTTGCGAAGTGCTTTGCAGTAATGCATCCTCTGAGCTTATAGGTTCCTAAGCAGAATTAAAGGAACGGGCTGATTTAAAAGAGCCCTCACTCAGCTGTCCCAGAATCTCTCAGTCTTGATTCCGCCACATTCTCTAAACAACCCTTTTGTGCCTCACCCCACTCTTCTCAGCCCCATCCCTTTATCATTAAGAACTTTTGAAGTGCAGTTAGTGATTCTAACTCTGGTCAGTCTCAAGCAAATGTGTTTGTGTGCGTGCGCGCGCCCGCGCGCATGTCTCGAGAAAGCACGACAGTACCCTAACAACCCTCAATAAACACATGCATAATCACCACCATACCCAATTCCTTTGCTACAATACACCCTCAATTTTCAGCCCTAGCAACTGCCTGGGGGGTTTAATCTTCCAAAGAGAAAGGGGGGCTCCCTGCGCAAAATTACGCCTTCTCCTCTCATTTGTTAGCTGGTTCCATCAAAAACTTCGCTATTTATAGGCTACACACACGAACGTGGAGTAATACAAACCCTCCTGTGTTTGTTCCCTTTTGCAAAGTGACCGGTGTTGCAGCTTTTGATCGCTTTGCTTCGAGAGCTGCGCAGAGGACGAGCTACAATCAAAGCGGGCTGAGAGCAGACCTCCAAGCTGCAGAGAGTCCGTGTAAACTGCTCGCCGCACAGCCATGTGAGTACCTCCCTATGACCCCCGCCCCGCAAAAATGTGTAAGGTTTGTATTCTTGGTGAGCGGAAAGCAATTATGAAAGGGGAGGAGGGGGGTATAGTAAATGAAAAGTGGGTGACGGAAGGCACCACGGAGAGAGAGAGAAAGGTTTGCTAAGTGACTACCTTGTCTCCAGAGTCTAAATCAGCTGAGAACGTGCAGCAAAATGACCATGTGTCGCTTCGTTCCAATTCTCCTGATAGTGGCAGTTAGACATTCCTCCTAAAATTGGGCAATATCGGACGGATAAGATCCGTATGAGAACCAAAGCCCAAGGATTACAGGGATCACTGATACTTCGCAAGCAAAAAATGACTGGTGGGCACTGGGCAGCTGCCGCCTAATATGATAAAGAAACAGGCTGCAAATTCTGCAAAGGAGGCTTAAGTTCACTCTTTCAGAAGACGAGGAAAGAGGGCCCCAGGGAGCCTGTAGAAGAGTGCGAAAAGAACCTTAGCCAGTACCCATGCGCTGCCTCGTATCCTCTCAAATGTATAAGCTTTCTCTGCTTTTCAAGCATTCCCAAGCATCCCCCTCCGTCACAATGAAGTAACCCCCCCCCCCCCAAAAAAAAAAATTGCATATAGCCTACGCGTTAAATTGCAGGTTTTGTGCCGGTGGGACAGGGCGGACTGGAGAGGAATGTAAATCTGAGCAGGAAAATGGGGCTTTTACCGAGGCAGGTGTGTTGCTTAAAAGGGATATAAACGATTGCCAGGGACAGAAAAACCCTTCTGGAGAGCAGGGTGTGCAGCAGAATTGAGATCTGCGGGACCTGGGCTCTGATCCCAGTTTAGCGTGGCATGAAATTAACAAAGGCAGAGGCATCGTGCCCTGGAAGTCACCTCTATTCATAAAAGAAGAAGGGCAGGAGTAGGAAAGCGAAAGAGCCCCAGTGAGTGGCTGTGTGTGTTTCGTTCCGTCTCCGTGCAAAGTTCAGGCGGAGGGGTGGGAGTGGTGGGATTCGCATTGCTTGGTACCAAGCTCCCAGGATGGACTGGTGGGCATTTGGCATGGAAGGAGGCTTGCCATGCCTAGGCACATAGCTGAGGGGCCAGCGCAGTCCCAGAAAATAGCAGCAAGAACTTGCAGGGACTGTGCTCGAACTTTGCTGCCTCATGTGGAAAAAGTGACTTCGATCCAGGGCCATTTATAGGCGACAGTAAAGCCTCCTTTTCAATGAGCGGCAGTGACAGCAAAGCGAGTGAGCTGCCTTTTAGCCTCCACGCTGCCCCTTCAAAGCTCTAGTCTGTCCTCGCTCGGTCGGGGAAGACGTGAAGCCTTGTTTCCGCTGACCCGTTGAATTGACCTTGGCAGGCTAGGGCAGGTAGGCAGGTGAGACTTTTATTCACCTGCATTTCAGGTCACACACAGTTATGCACACAATGCAAGGCTCCTGTGGGGCTGAAAGTGGGCCAGGCATAGATGGCAGGTAGCAGATCACACAAACCAAAAATAAGGGAATCTAGTGAAAATGACAATCGTTTCTATCAAAGGATTGTCTATAAAAGGGCCCCCCTCCAGGTTTAAATAATGTCTCACATGTTCCCCATAAATAAAGCAGGTTGGTCCATCTCTGTAACTTATTTTCAACTTCCTTTCCATCAAGTTTGTTTAAACAGCACACTTTGAAAACAATGTCTTTAACTATCTTGAGGAAGTATTAGAAGCTTTAAAAAAATCCACTTGAAGCAAAGATTCATGCAATTAAGTTTCTCATCTTTCCACCCTGTGTTAACATCCCCCTGCATCTTTTTACGCCTCCATTCTCGAGTGAAAGGTAAAAAGAAATACATAGTAGCACAGAGATAGGATAATTTATGGGTGGATAGAAAGAAAGAATATTATTCATATCACATTTGAAAAAGCAAAATCTAATAGTACCCTCATGATATTTGGGTGCCTGCAATCTTTAATTGCTCCTTGACTGTAAAAAGTTAATCAACTCAGAAAACAAGCCATAACAAAACAGTCTCAATTGGATCTGAGGACAGGAGCTGTTTGCACTTCAGTTACACTTCAGTACTGGGTTGCAATGTCCAGTTTCAGAACTTTTGCCCTTCATTTGCCTAGAGCTGACAGAGGTGTTAGTTCAAATTTGTGTGAGAAAGAGCCTGGAAGTTTGATGACTTGTGAAAAGTTTTGCCTCTGAAATACAGTTACTTTTGAAAAGTATAGATTTCTGATTCTGGTTTCAGAAAAGAAACCAGTTTGATTATTTCATATTCTAGTACAATCCGTCCCTTTCTGCATGACAGAAGATCCGCATATAGTACAATGCAGAAGATCTCACTGGATTCAAGTCACCCTAAGTGCATCACAATATGTTTGGCCATTATGTCTAGTGATAACAGCAGGCTGCACCTCGGTTATGTAAATCCATATTACTAGGGGTTCCGGATGGATCTATGGATCTGTGTATGGAAAAAATGGAAAATTCATTCCTTGGAAGAAATAGCCAAGCATGCTTTGAGAACTGGCAGGTAATCCGGGGGGTGGGGGTGGTATTCATTATGTCATATACAAATTTTCATCCCACATGAACAGCTCTGTGAGCTCCGTGTTTCTAAGTATTTTTAGTTAGATTTCAGTTTTATTTTGTATTAACCTTGTGTAGAACGAGTGAAATTTTACACAACTGCCTCTGTTGAAAGTAGTGTTTGAGGCGAGATCGGGTGATATATATAAAAAAATCTGTCATGGCTTGTTCACAAACGCATGCCGCTATTTCAAACGGTGATGGCCAATGTGATTAAACTTTGCCCATAGTTCTTGATAAAGGTAGCTAGGTTGATGGGCTTTCATCCTTTAATTATCAATAAAAGGGATTCTAGGTGAAAAAATCCCAGGTTCAACAGACATAGGGCAGGACAACCTGCATTTATTCCTCATAACACACCTCCCTGAGTTCCCTCAAACTTATTCCCAGTTCTATCAATGTCCCCACATTAGTCTTTCCTCCATCCTATCTTTATTTCCTTTCTTAAGGAATAAATTAAACTACTTTTTCTTGCAATTATCTACTTTAACCCTTCCACACCTCCTCTTTGCCTAACACTCCAGCCATCCCCAGCCTATCTTAGGGACACATGTCATAGTCTTCCAGATATTGCCAATTTCCAACTTCCATCAACCCTAGCTATCATGGCCAGTGATCAGGAATGATGGAAGATGTACCGTAGTTTAACAACATCTGGATGGCTGCAGGTTCTCCGTGCCATTAGTCCATCTAGCCATTAGTATTTACTCTGACTGGCAGGAGGTCTCCAGAGTCTGAGGTCCCCCCACCCCCCATTACGTGTCCTTCTTGCTAGAGGTGCTCTTGGGACCTTGTGCATGCAAAAACATGTGCTCTACCAGAGTTATTGCCCTTTTCCTTCATTTTTATCACACCCAAATAATAATCCATTTCCAGTTAACAATCTGTGCTCTCTATTTTCCAGCTTTTATCAAGAATAACATTAGCACAAGCCTGCATCAAAACTTTTAAACTTTCATTTGTGTGCTAAAATCGCATCACAAAGTATTTGCAAGTGAGGTGTTTTAATTTGGATTCTGCATGAAGAATAAACTTAAATTCTGCATAATTATTGCAAGCTAAACACTGGCGCCACACACAGTTTTGGAGTATTAAAGCGTCAATTTTTAGGTTTCCTTAGACTTGACTTGGAAAAGAGAATGGGGTGGGCGGGCGGGCTACAAAACTAAGCTATACAAGGATTAGCAGCCCACAAGACCAACCTGCTGTCAATCAAAATGAACCAAGTCCTGTTAGGTGCAGTATGGTCTTATAAACATTTAATACAGATCTTGCAAATGGTAAGTAGTGGGTGGAGAAGCAGCATTAAAGTTGGGTATATTCTTATTTAGTGAAAGAACACAAGGTAGTAAGTTCTAAAGAGGCTATTTATGTAATAAATAAGAGATAAGTAAAAGGTGAATTGTTCTAATGTGGAGACTGCTGCGTGTTACTCTGTCTTTTGGTTCACAGAGAGAAAACAGGAATTCTTCTCCCACTTCTCCCAAATGGGAAGAGGGTGTTACAGTTGCAGTTTTCCTCATAACACAAGAGGGGTTTTTGTTTTAGTAGTTACTTGACCTTGGTCCTATAGATAGATTCAGATTACAGGCCAACAAAAAGTTTACTAAAGAAGAAGGCCGGCTTTCCCTCTGTTGGCACAAAACACATTCTCAAGGATGCAAAAATGTGTACTAAATCCTGTGTAAATCAGTGTGAGTCACTGTAGCGTTTATTAATTAGATGAATGTCCTATTTATCCTATTTAACAAGTTCCATACAAACAGGATTATTCAGTGATCAGTGTCCTGCCCCCAAATCTCTCTGTCTGAAAGAGAGAGAAAATGAAGGGGGTATATATGAAAAAAAGCAACTGGACATTTTACAAAATCCCTCTTTTAAAGTTCCTCCTGCTTATAAATCATCAAATGCTCATCTTAATAATGATAGAAGTTATGTCTGGTCAGGTTTTTAAATGTATAAAAATGCATGTTTATTTTGGGTCAAGGGGTTTGCAAACCCTAAATATGCCCATACATATTCTTCTTTGATGTTGCATACGCACATGTGCATGAGGGCACACGACCACATTTCCTGGGTGTATGTTCTCTCCAAGTCTTGACAATTGGGTGGGAGTCATATTTCATATTTTAAACTACTTTAAAGTCACAGCCCTACGTAGTTACTTACCTGTAACTGTGCACAGGACCATGACCTTGAATCATTTAAGAATCCTGAATGGAATCCAGGTTGCTAAGTGTCAAAGTAAGCATCTTTCTGTCTCTTTGAAAAAATAACAATACCCATATGGATTTTAATCCACAGTTTCTTGCCACCTGCTTTGAAACCAGGTTCACTGGTTGGCGGCTTGAATACAAGAACCATAGTTTTCAAATAATGAATTATGCCTTTGACCTAAAATGAGTAACATGTTCACTGATGTACCTTAAAACCTCAGTGATTTTGCATGCTTTTCCTTGGGAGCTGTGAAGTAAGCTAGGTCAGTAATTAAAAGCAAGAGAAAATTGAGAAGCAAAAGAGAAAATCTGGAAAGGGAGAAGACAAAAAAGAAAGGAAGACACATAACAGGAAAAGATAAAACAAATTTCAGAAAGAAAGAAAGAAAGAAAGAAAGAAAGAAAGAAAGAAAGAAAGAAAGAAAGAAAGAAAGTAAGTCTGGAAGAAGCAGGAAGAAAAGAAAGATAAAAAGTATGATTTTAAAAGGAGCCAAGCTGAGAAAAGCCCAAAGGGGAACGAACTCAAAGTCATCTTTCCCCATGACTTTCCAGCGTTAGTTTTTGTGGGGCACAGCCTGGCTGCGAGGGAGCTTAAGAAGCCCTGTTGTATAGGAGCGGACATTTCCCAGAGAGTCGGTGCCACAGGATGTCTGATGGCATCACACACACATCCACGCACACACACAACTCCCCGCCGCTGCCAAACCCAAACAGTCATCAACTCCACTCAGTGTGCGCAAATTGATGGAAGCCTCCGCGGAGTGAACTGGCAACATCTGTCCGGAAAATTCTCAGAGACGCAGATGCATTTCTTTAGACAGGTCAGCACTTCCTACCCGGGCAGCTCTGACAGCTACCTGTCACGGGGAGGAAACCCCTCTCGGAGCTGCAGGGCTCAGGATCCTTAGCAGCGGCAGCTCCGCCGCTGACAGGGAGCCAGTCCCTCCAGCTCTCGGAAATCAGTGGCCCCCAGAGGTGAGCCACGGGCCGCCTTGATGAGGGGGAAGCTCCCTCCCCCCCCCGAAAACGCCAATACTTCAGAATCTATTAACGTAAATGAAGGAGAGGAAAGATAGTAGGAGTCCCATCCTCAGAAGACGTTAGGGCAATTCCACCAAACAGTGCCCTATAACAATAGTGACTCTAGCCTGAATAGACAAACGCTACGCTTGTGTGGTCCCAAAGTTTACTTAGTGAGAAGATATTGGTCATCTGTACAGTAGCATCTATTCTCTCCTACTCCTATTCCAAATAAGCTGCGGATGAGTTCACCAATTATTAGTACTTCTATACTCCTGCTGTGTTCTCAACAGCCATGTGAGATAGCCATGTGAATCCCATTTCACAGATGGAAGACTGATTCAAAGAGGGTGATTTGCTCAAGGTCACTCAGTGGGTTCATGACAGATATATGGAACACAGGCTTTCAAAATTTCAAGTTCAACCTACGAGAAAGCTAATGCTTTATAGGGCCCCCCTTTATACAAATTCCCCATCTCCATTATTATTCTAAATATATCGGCAATATTCGGATACATTTTTGCCAGGCACCAGTAGTCAACAAGGGGAGGCAGAATGCCACTAGCTTAGCAAAACAAAAAACCCCACACATTCTACATTCATAATCACGATCAAGCCCAGTTCCTTCGCTGTAATACACCCACAACTTTCAGCTCCAGCAACTGCCCCGGAAAGCAGGGGGGGGGTGTCTCCGTGCAAAATTACGCCTTCTCTTCTCATTTGTTAGCTGCTTCCATCTAAAAGTTCGCTATTTATAGGCTACATACAAGAATCTGGAGTAATACAAACCCTCCCGTGTTTGTTCCCTTTTGCAAAGCGATCGGTGTTGCAGCTTTTGATCGCTTTGCTGCGGGAGCTGCGCAGAGGACGAGCTACAAACAAAAACGGGCCGAGAGGAGACCTTCAGCTTTCTGAGAGTCCGTGTAAAGCCGCTCGCTCCACAGTCATGTGAGTACCTTTCCTCGATCGATGGATTGCATTTTGCGCTGCTATCTTCCCTCCTGGCTTCCCTCCTTCTTTAGTATTCCCTTTTAGTTCCTTATTGCACATGAATTGTGGGGAGCGGGGGTGAGGGGAGGGAATCGTCGTGATTTGTATCTCTCGACTGTTTGAAAGCAGCGATGGAAGAGCGAGAGGAAAAGCAGGGGAAAGGGAAGAACAGTAGGACGGATGGGAGAAACAGGGGGAAGAGTCAAGGTTTTCTAGGCGAACGCCTTGTCCCGAGTCAGCAGAATTATCGTGCGCTCTCCTTCAAATTATTATCTTTCCAAGAAGTTTAGAGCAAACCCCAACCCTCCAAGGTCTAGCAACGCAGGGGTTGACAATCTCTGTAATATTAAAAGCCCTCGAAGGGGGACTCTTTGCAATTCTGCAACAAAAGTGACTGGAGGACAGCTGCCTCCAAATGTCATCTATAGACAGGCAAAAAATTCAGCAAAAGAGGCAGAGTTTTCTCTGAAAAGGGGACAGAGGGTCCTAGATAGCCTCTTTCACATGAGGAGCTCACATTATCCCCTGCTGCTCTTATCCTTTCTAATGCCACTTGCATCCATCCAGCCTACGCGTTAAATTGCGGGTTGTGCGCCAGGCAAACACTGGAGAGGAATGCAAATCTGTATGTGCCGGAAAGTGAGGCTTTTAATGAGGCAGGTGTGTTGCTGATATTGGACTCGGTCAATTGCCAGGAAAACGTCTTCTAGGGAGCAGAGTGTGTATTGGAAGGAGACTGCATCTGCATTTGCTCAGTTCCCACTTTAGTGTGGCATGAAATTAACAAAGACAGAGGTATCGTGCCCTGGAAGTCACCTCTATTCATAAAACAAGGGAAGTAAAAGAGTCACAGTGAGTGGCTCTGTGTGCCTCTCCAGTGCAAAGTTCAGGGGAGCTTAGTGGGACGTACATTTTTTGGTACCAAGCTCCCAGGATGGACTGGTGGGCATTTGGCATGGAAGGAGGCTTGCCATGCCTAGGCACATAGCTGAGGGGCCAGCACAGTCCCAGAAAATAGCAGCAGGAACTTGCAGGGACTGTGCTCGAACTTTGCTGCCTCATGTGGAAAAAGTGACTTCGATCCAGGGCCATTTATAGGTGACAGTAAAGCCTCCTATTCATTGAGCGGTAGTGACAGCAAAGCGAGTGAGTTGCCTTTTATCTTCCATGCTGCCCCTCCAAAGCCCTAGTCTGTCTGGCTTGCTTTGGGAAGATGTGAAGTCTTGTTTCCACTGACCCGTTGAATTGGTGATGGCAGGCCAGGGCACATAGGCAAGCAAGACTTTTATTCACCTCTTTTTCAGGTCACACACATGCAAGTCACCTATGCGGCTGAAAGTGGGCCAGGTGCACACGGCAGGTAGCAGATCACACAAACCAGAAATAAGGCAACCTGGTTAAGAATGCATTTGTTTCTATCAAAGGCTGACCACAGTACATGTTTTTAATGATGAATTGCACAAACAATAGGCTGAAAGCATTTGCTGTGATTGATAATGTCTCACGTGCACCCTAGAAATAAAGCAGGCAGGGCCATCCTTTGTATGTTTTCAACTACCTTTTTATTATGATTGCTAAAACAGGACATCCTAGAGAACAGCTCTTGCATTAAGTTGGAGGAGGCAGAATGGCAAGCACATCCACACCCAGTTGTGAACTTTTCATTCCTCCTCACTTTTGTCTTTCTTCTCACCTTCTCAATTCCTCACACTCAAGAAAAAGGTAAAGAAAGAAAGAAAGAAAGAGTACAGAATGCCCTCCCAAAACAGTAACGTACAGGCCAGAAAATCACAGGGAAGGGGGGAGAGAAAATGTCTTCTTGACCACTTTTGAAAAAGCAGAGTTTGAGGGTTTTTCCTAAACAACCCCTACCTATGAATCCCAAAAGCTCACAATTGTCAGTTACCGCATATTTAGCAGCAGAACATTAATATGCTCAGGTAACTAGAACATCCTAGTTTGACGTGCTTAGGAACTCTGATGATGTATTTGTATCTCATCCCTCATGCTAGGGCATGCTATTCTGTTTCCAGAAGTTTGTACAAACATGATTGAAGTGTTAGCATCAGATTTGTGGGAAAATATTCTTGAGTATCTTTCTTGTCTTGCAGTGTCAAGGTTTTGTCTTTGTGCCACATGTCATGTTCCAAAACATGCAAGAAAATATTGATCTCATTGGCTAATAATATTGCTGCGCGCCTCCCCAATCTCTGAGCAGTGCAAGATTCCAGGGGTTCAAGGCACTTGCCCAGAGTCAATGTTTCCTTTTCGAAACGAGGCACAGCAGAGACTGTGGTGTCTTTAAGATAGTTGCTTTATTTACACATATATACAACCTAAGCCTACGTTGGAGTTGTTCACAGCATTAACACCCAACAAGGCTCTTGTTTGTCCCATAGCCACAGCCTTGGATTCAAATGGAAATCAAACATTGTGCTCTCTCCTGCTTTACTTCTAGGTCACATCCCTGAAAACTCTGCTCTAAACTCCAGCTTTTGTCCTTCCATCTAACTGCGGGCTGGGGCTAGGAGACGGACCCCACACATTTGCCGTCTCCCTCAGAGCTCCTTTCCTTTGTTTCTCATAATGGTTCATCCACCAGGAAATCACCTCATGAGTAAACTAGCTTAGTTTATATTTTAAGACTTGCTTGATCGTGGAATTAAAGGGGTCTGGCAACCACAAACCACAAATGGTCCCTTCCAACTCTAAGATTCTATGATTTCTTTATAAACTTTTAAGATAAATTTCTGTCTGTGTTTATGAAGATAGTTATCCATTTTATTGGAAAAAGCAGTGTTCTCTTGCTGTAACCTGGGCTCTATTTACTGTTATTTTCCACTTATTTATATGAATTATTGCTTTTCATGATCACAACCACTTTTCCACTATCCTTTCAAGCAGAAGCATCCATTGCTAATATTGTACTCTGCCCCGTGAGGTTCAAATCCATTGTGGAAGAACTAGGACATTCCAAAACACATTCAAATTAGGTAAAAGCAAATGCAAACAATCCATAGCATTGGTTCACATCCTTTTTTATTTCTCACGTTGTGATGATTCAGAGCTTGATGACTCACTGATGAATGTGTGGTGCTTTCATTGAAAAGCATTGCATTTGAGGTGACATTGGGCAATGTGAGAGTAAATGCAGAAGTGTTGTATCTCCAATGATTTGTTAATATATGAAACCGATCACTTATTAGTGCAGTCTTCCAAGTGAACATGCATCAGTCCTTTTTATTTTTATTAAAGCAGATATTTGTGTGATGAGCAAATGACCTTTAATTTGCATGAGGGGATCCCAGCTTCAGATTCTTAGCTTTGTAATTAAGAGAAATGATAGTGTTTATTTTACATTTATTCCTTTCCCTCCACCCACCTCTTCTGTCTCTGTCCTGTCCTTTCTTCATATCATTCGTCCAGAATTGACTTGCATCCACCACTTGCTTTTAATAGTTCATTCCTTTCCCTTCCCAATAACATCTACCACTCTAACTAGCTCCATAATCTCCCTTATCCATTTTTATAATCTCCCAGCCAACCTCTTTTCCGTTCAGTCTTACACTGGGAGTTCCTCCTCCTGATGCAAATATCAGCTTTGGAGGGACAATCTTCATCAGGTCTGTGGCAGAGGGAAATATTTGTTTTTAATTAATTATTTAATTAATCAATTTATATATTGTAAATGTCTAAGGATTTTAAAAAATAAGCAGCAAAGTAAAACATAATATCCACAATGCACAAATGCACAAAGTTGAAAGACATGCTGTAATAGGTATGAGTTACTCGTGCGTAAGCTGGTGCCTTTCTCGGTTAATTTTGCCTTGTTAAACCTTTCTGACTGCACAGCCCCTTCTCATTGTGGCTGCCTCAGTCACTGGCAGAATCCGTCAGTGGGCGTTTCTTGAACCTCATCCAACATAAAAGTTGTTTGACACCCAGTCTCCTCCTCCTCTCACTGCGTGGGAGTCTTCTGCACAGGGAAGGCGTGGGTAGCGGAGGACCTGGGCTCTCCTCACTGATGTCCAGTGAAGAGTCCTGGAGCCCTCTCTCCAATTCCCCCGTCTGCCCCCCTTTATCCCTGGTGTTGCACTGATTGGCTTCCCCCTCTACTGAGCTGTTTCTCCCCCTGCTGCTGGGACCTTCGCCAGCATAATCTGGTAGCCTCCCCTTCGCCTCTCGCTCCGATGTCAGTTCCCTGACACATGCTGTCAATAAAAATCTTCTCGCAAGACTTACGGATTACAGTCTAAAATAAATAAGTGTGACTTGCAGCACAATCCTATACATTTCTATTCAGAAAGAAGTCATTTTGAACTCAGTGTGACTTATTTCCAGATAAGTGTGTAATGGGTTATGAACTCAACACAAGTTAATTTTGAGTAGCCATGTTGAAGATTGTGTCAATAGGTGAGGATCTTAATAAGTTTTCACTTATTCATTCATGAATTCATTCAGACTTTATTGGCATAATAAGTTTTCACTTTTTAAGGAACTAGTGGGTGAAATCCCATAGTCAGGAATACTTGAATAAAAAGGGACTCCCAAGTTGGATGGGAGTTTCTTAAAGGTAAAATACTGAAGGCACCAACGCAGACAATTCCAACAAGTATGAAAAGTATGGGCATGATAGAGGCATAGCAGATAAGAGTGGAGAAACTGGATAGAGAGATGCTTTTCTCCCTCTCTCATAATACTAGAAGCTGTGACCATCCAATGCAGCCAAATGTTGGAAGAATCAGGACAGACAGAAGAAAATCCTTCTTCAAGCAGCAGACAGTTAAACTATTGAATTCACTCTCGCAAGATGTAATAATGGCCATTAACTTGAATGGCTTTAGAAGAGGATTAGAAAAAAATCATACACTATAAGACCATCAAAGGATACAAACCTCTGAATGCCAGCTGCTGATGGGGAGAGTCCTACTGTAGTCAGGTCCTGACTGCAAGCTTCTAATAGGCTGCTTGTTTGTCACTCACCTGATATCACAATGTTTCTGCCCAAATGGCAAGGGCAAAGTGGTTTGCAAGGGCCAACAATCAGCTGACACACAGTGTTTGCAGAAACTCATTTGATCCAGCCATGTCTTTATCTGTAGGGCACATAGGCATGGCTTGGCTGAAATGGCCTCACAGGCCAAATGAACAGTCCTGGTGGGCCTAACTAGGCCTGAGGGCTGGAAACTATCCACCACTCTCAGTGAAAGAGTAGTTAAAAGCAGCAGCTAAACCATTTAAAATGTCTGCGGAAATAAAAAAAAAGTTTTCACCCGGCACACTCACATGCAGACACACATGAACAACAACAATGTAGAAGCCCAGTAAAGTTCCCTAGGTAGAGAATTCCATGGACAGGTAGGACTACAACTGAGTAGGCCTTTTTCCTTGTCACCATTGACCTTACTTCAGTTTTGGGGCAGGGGCGGACTTTGGTCTTTCAAATTTCATCAGCACCCTGTGAGAGGTCAAAAAATGGCTCCCCCTCACCTGTCACCTTCCATTCTGTGCATGTACTATGTCATAGTTGTGATGCCCTTTGGCACCCCCTTCGGCTTGGTGCCCAGTGCAAGGGAATCGGTTGTGCTGCCCTAAATCCGCCTCTGTTTGGGGCATCTTGAGGAGTGCTTCCAAAGATCACCTTAATGCTCTTGGGTAGTTTGATGTAGGGGCAGGCATTCCTTCCTGCTTCCAAGTAGCATAGGACTTTAAAGGTAAAGCACCAACACTTTGAATGTGCTCAGAACATTCAACTAGGAACTAGGAACCAGTGGGGCTTTTTAAGTGGGTGGAATGCTTGGGACCCTCATTATCAGCATCTTCTCCTGAAATGCAAAGCTTATCCTTTAGCAAGAGTGTCATCCCATCCATAACAGGTCAGACATCTTTACCTGGAGCAGGTAAACCACCTGCCCACAGAACCACTATCATGCCAAGACTGAGCTTCAGTTTATTGGCCCTAATCCAGCCTATTACTGATTCCAGACACTGATTCAGCACTTCCACTACCTTACTTGACTCAGATGTAAAGGAGAAGTAGAGTTGGAAGTAATCAGTATATTGATGACATTTAACACTAGATCCTGGGATATCTTCAGCCAGGTTGTTTCATGCAGGTGTTCAAAAGCATAGAAGTCAGGACCTTGGGGCCCCCAGCAAAAATGCTATGATAGCAAGAATAAATTCCCAAGCATCACCTTCTGGAAACAATATTACAGATAGGTTAGAATGTCTAACTCCCAACTCAGAGCTTTTCCAAAAGGACACATTTGTGCACATCTTGAAATTCATGGGGTCTGAAAAATGGGAACTGTTGTACTCTCTTGGTCTTTCCTCCAGCATAGGTCATTCATTAGGGTGACCAGCACTTTTTCTGCACTTCCAGGCATGAAAACCGATTGAAATGGTTCCATCAGAAAGTATTAGAAACATTATAGGAAAACACTCACCCTTATCATGCACAGAGAGGAAAACAATGGCAGGGAAGGTTAGGCAAGGAATTTTCTTATTTTTGCTCTTCTCTCCTTCCTCCAAACCAAGACTGCAGTACAGTCATACCTTGGGTTGAAGTAGCTTCGGGATGAGTATTTTCGGGTTGCACGCTGTGGTGACCCGGAAGTAACAGAGTGCATTATTTCCGGGTTTTGCCGCTCACACATGCACAGATGGTCAAAATGATGTCACGCACATGCGCGGAAGCGGCGAATCGCGACCTGCGCACAAACACGCAGACACGGGTTGCGTTCGCTTCAGGATGCGAACGGGGCTCCGGAACAGATCCCGTTTGCATCCAGAGGTACCACTGTATTTTAAACAATTTTAGTATTATATACTCTGAGATATATTGAGAAGTAGTGTGGTAGAGCATTGGACTATGTTGGACTGGGAAGGCCAGGGTACAAAGTGCCGCTCAGCCATGAAGGTCAGTGGGTAACCTATACTTAACTATCTCTCAGCCTAGCCTACCTCAAGAGTTGTGAGGATAAAAATGAGAAGAGCAGATAGCCTTGTGTGAATTCCTTGTTTGAAGTGTAGGGTTAAATGATTAAATAAATAAAATAATAAATATACTATATTGTAGCATAAAACATAATGATTTATTTTTTAAAGTATAAACTTTCATAATTTCACCATGCTTTCATGCATGCATATATATATATATATTTGATACACCTTTAAGGTATGCGTAATTATAAAACTTATGTTTGAAGATTGTTTAGTGGAAACAATGAGAAATACAATTATGCTATACAATAAAATTGTCCAAGAAGCATTGAAAAAAGAAAAAAAGCTATGAAAGATATTTTTAAGGACAAATTTATATCCAAATTTCTTAAGACACAAATAATCCTCTACTCCAATTTGCATGATAAATGATTTGGGATGCCTAATTTGAAGTAAGAACTCCCAAACATAGAAGAAATAAATAAAATACATGCAGAATTGCTTAGGTTTTTTTTTCTAATAAGGGCTTTACTTTTATGTGAGAACTTCTGTATCTTATCTCTCATACAAAAAAGACTTTTAGAAGCTCAACATACCATTTGGTCTCAGGCATGATTTTCACGTTGGAACCATTCTATTCATTTCTACAGATCAGAAACGTTAGTAGAGAACAATGTGGATATGAGTCACTAGCAAACAAGCAGCAACAAAAACTTTCAAATGAATCCCATTTGTTTCTTTAGTATTATTTTTAAGCATGATAAATAAAGCTTCCAGTCAGCTCAGGATGAGAAATCTTCAGCCCAGTTATTCTATTTTATAACATACAAATAAAGCAAATGTACAGCAAAAAGGTAGCAGTGGTGGGATCAAGAATTTCAGCTAGAAGCTGACCTATCTGGAATGTTGTTTCTAGAAGGTGATGCTAAGGAATTTCTTATTGCTCTAGTGACAGCTTTGCGGGGTGGGGGGGTGGGGGTGGGCTGGACACAGGTCCTGGCCTCCATTCTTTGGAACACCTGCATGAAACAACTGGTTGAGGATATCCAGGGACTGGGGTGAAATGTCATCATGCATACAATCGCACTGTATTGCTGTAGTCCTAAACATATTACTACAGACTAAGTACCATTAAACTTGGTGAGGCTTATTATCTGAGTAAATTTGCTTAGGATCATGAATTAATTTTTCTTACAATCTAATTGAAGGGCCAGTTAAATCAAATACATGATAATTAATTCTGACGAGTGTGTCCATTCCATTTCTGGCTAGGCATTCAAAGTATGAGCTCACTCTTGAATAAGTGTTCAGGTTTCAAATAATATTTTTATCTCCCTAAACCCATAAACCAACTTTAGCAAGGCAGGAATAAGACTTAGAAAGCAGACAACAATAAATTAAGTCATATATGTCACTTTGCTGTGTATAGCATAATATATTTGTTGCTGAATTAAAAAAAAACTTCTATCATTTTAATCTGTAGGAAAAATCATATACATAAAGCTCATACCTTGGCTTCCACTGTGTTGTGCCTCCTCCAGGAAGCAGTCAAAATTACCTCATCCTGCTGTCTGCTGCCTGTCAGTGGCAACATCTGACATCATCACAGAGAAAGTGAGGTGGATGACCACACTGCTTTTATCCAGACAGCAACATTTCAGCTAGACACTTCCCATCAGCTTGATGGTCAGCTAAAAGCAGTAGTTCAGGACTAGAAGGGAGAAAAGCAGGGCCAATCATGGGCTTGCTTCCTGCATGAATTAAGAGTGGTGTTTAAAATGCTTCCTAAGAATGATGAGGACCACATACTGGCCCAATTCATTGTTTTATCATTATAGGGATGAAAGAAGCTCATATGGCTGTGAAGAGCTTGCAACATAGTTTAGCATTACACCTGAACCCTAAACTATTATTAATCTTAACCAGACGTAGGCAAACTCGGCCCTCCAGATGTTTTGGGACTACAACTCCCATCATCCCTGACCACTGGAGGGCTGAGTTTGCCTATGCCTGATCTGAACCATAGTTCGCTGAAACAAAATAGCTTCATAATTCATAGACATATGTTGACTTCTTTCAGCTAAACATAGTTAAGACCAAACAGTTTGTCTGATTTTGGACATGATGGTAAACTACTGGTATGTTTAAAGCAGAATAAAAGCTTCTGAACTCATTCTCCTGGTGGTGTGAGTGGAGGAGGAGGAGGAGAGAGATGAGTGCTTGAGCCACGAGAGGCTAAGTTAATTTTTGTAGTGATATACCATTGTTTATTGTTACATCAGAATGTGGCTGGTGTGCAAGACAGAGCTGAGTTTCAGGCTTGTGCATTCCTTCCTCCTTCTCCCCCTTCCTCTGATGTATAACTTAGTCAATGCTCACGAAAAGAACCTTTTATCTTGGTATTTGTTTATAGTCACACCTTGAGGGTTGCCATATGAACTACAGTTTATTGAGGTTTGCCTAAATCACCCTTCCCCAATTGGGTGCCCTACTGAGGTTTTGGACTACAAGTCCCATCATGTCTGATTATGCTGGCTGAAGCAGATGGGAGTTGTAGTCCAAAACATCTGGAAAGCACCAGACTTGGGGAAATCGATTCAGATTCTGGCTTATCATTTTAGCCATTAGCTAGCCCAGATACCTAGTTTTTATCTTGTATTGGCCATACAGAGTAATTTCTATATGTTTAAAAAGCTTTAAAAACCATATTTATTCACATGAAGTAAGAGTTGAGCTAAAAAAAGCCTAAATTCTTGTCTTTTTGGTATGTTTTGCTTCTTGGTGGACAAACCACCCAGAATTGCTACCCAACTACTCTAAAATTCTCGATTTCTAAGCTCTTTTTTTCTGGGCAGCCACCATTTCCAGCTAAGGGAGGTAAAAAGCAATAGCATTGTTCTGACTCTAAAGCATTTTCCTATCTCTATGAATATTGTTGCTTCCATGTCACTCATATCTGAGATGACCCCTATTTTCTCACCAGCTGTAGCAGTGGAAGGTGGGGAGTTGATTTGTTCTTCTCTAAATTGCCCAGAATGCTACATGCACATGTGTGCACATTTCTGCAAGGAATACAAACTATATATCTGTATGCATAGATATATATGTATATGTAGTTATAGATTCAGATATAAACAATTATGAAAACTGAAAAGCTGCATTAGCTAGTATCTGAGATGAGCATTGGATGGCCAGTCTCAAATCTATGAAAAGCCAGCCAACCTGGTCATATGGCAACCCTAGAGACCATAAACAAATACTAATAAACAGAAAATATACATTTTATAACTTTTCAAAACAACAGCAACTGGATGTCATTATTAGTTACTATGAAGCAGCTGGCTGAACATTGTAGGAAAGCCAAGTTCCATACACTTTACCAATACTCCTATAACAGTTTACAAATAACATAGTTACTTGCACCTAATGCAGCTAGGCTGCTTATCTTCTTTAACAGGCTTCTCTGTGTATATCTCTCCCTGTGTGGGCAATTGTGCATGCAAACAGCCACTGATCACACCTGAAGCTGCATGTGTGAACCCTGGTAATCCTACCCTCTATTACAGCATCCAATCTCCCTGCTCCCCCTTGCCCTCCAAACAGCTGATTAGAAATATTCCAGGATCCCAGCTTCTTTTACTGCATGACTTGCTGTTGTTTGATTGAGGTGTTGGCCCACTTGGTGCAGTTCTTGTTGATCTTTAGTTTTCTTTTGGTAGGAATATCTGAAAATGAGAAATATAACAAAATTTATAATATGCATTTCCCTGCTGGTCTTCTACTATTTCATTGATATGCTAGCTTGTGAACCGGCAACTTAGCTTTCTCCAATTAAGTTGTTCATCATCATAAGTTTATTTCAATACCGCTTTTTGGCCAAGGCCCTCCCAATGTGGTGCAAAGATTAATATAATATGATGCAGTAACTACAGTAAATACAAACACAATAATTCAATAAGAATAATATATAAAAATCCAAGGCACACCACGTATTACACTCTATACATTCATGAGTAGTATTAGTGCTCTCACCACAACACAACTGCCACCTGCTGATGAACTGTCAACACAGTGGGATTCTCCTTGAATTCAGCTGCAGCTGTGACAAAGTTCTTACAGTTGCTCTATGGGAACAAACAACCTTCTGGCTGCTCATCAGGCTGCATTTCCCCAGGTGCATTTCTCCCAGCCAGCACTAGTCACAGAATCATAGAATTGTACAGTTGGAAGGGATCCCAAGAGTCATCTAGCCTAACCCCCTACAATACAGGAGTCTCAACTAAAGCATCCATGACAGATGGCCATCTAGACCTCTGCTTCAAGAAAGACGAGTCCACCACCTTCCGAGGGAGCCCGTTTCACTGTTGAACAGCTCTTATTGTCAGAAAGTTCTCCCTAATGTTTAGTTATAATCTCTGTTCTTGTAACTTGAAGCCATTAGTTTGGGTCCTAGCATCTGTAGCATGAGAAAGCAAGCTTGCTCCATCTTCCATGTGACAGCACTTTAGATCAGATCTTTTCAAACTGTGTGTTGCGACATGTTAGTGTGTCGGCTACAGTATGTAAGTGTGTCACGTGAACACTCTCCACACTTCTTCCAGGGCTGGAAAGCAGTTAGTTTAACCCCCAATTTGCTAGTAAAACTGAATTACTGTGTAGTGAAATGATGCATTTCTAAAAAGTGTGTTACCAACATGAAAAGTCTGGAAAGCTCTGCTTTAGATATTTAAAGGTGGCTGTCATATCCCTTCTCAGACTCCTCATTTCCAGGCTAAATATATCCAACTTCCTCAATAATTCCTCTTAAGGCTTGGTTCCACACCCTTGATCATCTAGGTTGCTCTCCCCGTACACATTCCAGCTTGTCAATATCCTTATTAAATTGTGGCACCCAGAACTGCACACAGTACTCCAGGTGTGGGCTGAGCAAGGTAGAACAGAACAGTACTGTTAATTCCCTTGTTTGGTACACTATACTTCTGATATTAGCTTTTTTTGCTGCTGCATCAAACAGTGGCTACTAAGACCCTAGATTCTTTTCACATGTACTACTGTCAATCCAGGTGTCCCCCATCTTATATTTGGGCAGCTGATTATTCCTGCCTTAAGTGTAGAACATGACATTTGTCCCTTTTGAAATTCATTGTTAGTTTTGGCCTAGTTCTCCAATCTGGTCATCTTGAATCCCAGTTAAGTTTTATGTGGCATTAAATTTGCTAATTTGGCCTTGTTCTCAAATCTGGTCATCTTTCGAATCCCAATGAAATCTTCTATGGCATTAAATTTGCTAGTGCGGTCTTTCAAGAATTGGAAGGAGCTGGTAGACAACCAATCCTTTTAGTCGCAGACCTATTGATTAAAAACCCTATGACTGATCTTTACTGTTGTGTCAGTTTCATATACTAATAGCAAACTAATTCTCCATGTGTGATTTCTTATGTAGCCAAAACAGCACCATAAGCATACAAGAGGAAGGTATCTTCAATCTTAGGAGAACCTCAAGGTTTGCACAAGTACAAAAACTTTAGACAAAAACCTCTAAAGGGAGGGAGAACCAAAAGAGGACTGAATTTACTTAATGGCTACACAATGTGATATGAATTTTTTTAGGGACTAGGAGATAAAACTGAGGAGGAATGAGTGGAATACAGTAGCCAAAAGAGGGCATAGCAGGCTGGAACCCTAGTCTGAACAGGAGCACTTCATGCTGCAACATTAAAAAAAAAAGTTCCATTTATAATGCATTTAAATTTACTAGATTTCACACATTTTGGGGAGAAGAGAATGGAAGAATGTTAGTTTGGCTTCTGACTTGAAGTGATTGTGGTTGCTTGAAGTGTTAGGGCAGGAGTGAAGAACCTTTCCACATTCCCTTGGGAATGTTAGAGATGGTGTACTAGTGGGAAGCGTGATGTAGTGCAAAAATGATTGGCATTTTTGCAGGACAGCCTATCTCTCCACCCTACTCAGTTCCCTCCCCCCATTTTTCTCCTCCGTTAATATAGCCTGAAACTGATCGCTTGCCAAGGCTTCACCTCCTTCTGTTTGTTTCAACTCTGTCCATTTACATTTTCCCACTTCCGTCCCTCCTTTTCACTCTCTGGGTTGCCCTACCCATTGCAAGCCCCCCCCCCCCATGACTACCATGTAGCAGCTACTTCTCTTTCTCCACTGCTCTTTTCTCTGTCATGCACATACACAAACATGACATGGAAGAGGAGTGGTCAGGAGAGCCAGGATGGCTTTAGCACATACACAGAGTCACATACAGTCACCAAGCTGCTGATTCCTTCCTTGCCACTGTGTTACGACATTTCTGGCTTGTTAACCATTTTGTTTGTAGATTGCATTAATTTTTTTCTTTCGTTCTGCTTGCTAATATTTTGACTGTGTTTTGAAAATTTTTGTTAGAAACGTTTATCTCTTGTGCTTTGTGATGGTTTCATCTTGTAATAATGTGACACCATTGAATGGCCTTTTAAAATCTTCTACAACTGATCATTAGATCATTAGATATCATTTTCAATGCTTCCATGATTAAATCAAAGTTGAAGGTTTGTTTTACTGATATTGACTATTCAACTGACTAGTTGATAACTACTGATTTATAGTTTGTGGAGGAATGATTAATTGATTTGTTTGTATCTGGTTCAGCTGGGAGACGATGAAAGGTATAAAAACAATACCTCCCAATTTAGTTCATTTTGCAACTAAATTCAGTCAGAAATCTGGATCAAAATATATACATGAGTCTAGTTCTATTTTAACTCTTGAAAGATAAAATATTTATTTTGTCAGATTAATGGACTGGAATAGCTTCAAAATACTGATAAACAAATAGGATAGAAATGTAGCAGAGAAAATAAAAAGTTAAGAAATAAAATTTATTGGGGAAAATAATGCTAATCATGACAAAATACAAGAAGAAATGAAGGTTAAAGTGAATATGTGTTAGAATGAAACAAGAACTGGTCATTGAAGTTACAAGATCAACTGGAAGAGTTAAAAAATAAAGTTAGAGTAATTTTTGGAGAGAATACCTGAAGGCTCATTTGACAAACCATGGTTCTCTTTCATGGAAATATGAATATTGTCTTTCATTCTTTTTAGGACTGATACCAGAGCTGAGGCGCCTTTCTGTCATAAAGCTAGATATTCTGGTTAGGATAAAAGACTGCATGATACATTGGTCAGATTGCATAATGATGTTTCAAGAAAATCAATGCAATGTATGGTTTGGGAGAACCTTTGAAATGTTATGTAACTCTCTTGTTCAATTATTATCTAATTCTTACGATATTCTCTATAAGAAGAGTCAGTTAAAGCTTATTACTTGAGTCTTACAATGAAAATCAATTTGTGACAGGAGACATTTCCCTTTTTAAGTTGATTATTTTTTCCAGAATCACACTTTGCATGTTTAATCTTTAGCACAAGGATAAAGATTTTTGGTGCTGATTTTTGCAATAAGCATCTAGCTTTCTAAATCAGCTTGATTCTGAAAGAAGAGAATTTGAGGCAAATATAACTTCTTAATTTGGGGTTGTGCTAGGAGCAATGTTAAGAGGGGAGTTTCAAAGAAGGACATTTGGTGAGAAGTCATGAAGGTTTGGGGATCAATTTGTAATGTAAGTGCTGGTAGTTGGCTTTGAACTGTGGAATTATATAACAATATTTGGTCCGTACATGTAAATTGTGGTTATATCCTCTAGGTTCAGTTTGTATTGATTTTTGTATTTTTTTAATCAAAGGCTTGGATCCCAAGTGTCCTTCCATTTCTGAAAGGGCTTTCAAGGCAGTGGAAGTTCCTGTTGGTAGAAGGCAATTTTGGTTAATTCCACCATGCAGCCCCCACATTCCATCCCAACACAGTTGGGTCCGTCAACCCTCTATAACAAATATTTAGAGGATGGGTGGATTTCAGCAGGGAGGGAAAATCAGTGAAAACCAGCTCTTCCCCCCTTCCACCAATAGAAGCATCCCATGACTGGAGTTTTGCTCGCTGCAACTCAGAAGTCAATTCAAAATATTGAAATTCCATAGACATATATAACAGAGAATAATGAGTGGGAATATACAAATATCAAAATAAAAATTAAGATTTCCTATCATTCTGCAAAAAAAGAGGACTCACCTTAAAGTGAATGTCAATGCTGATTTAATTCAGTTATCTAACACACATTTATACAAATGTGGATACAAAACAAGTTAATTAGAAAAGGAGTATATAAAAAAGGAGAACCGTGCAATAAGGTAATTAGTATGCATCGTCATATCTGTTCAAATGATACTGGCAACAAATATAAGACTAATTTCCCTAACATGTCAGTAATATAAAATACGTGAAGTATCCATAGAGCAACATTAACTGTTTTGATGACATACTGGTAATAACGGCTTCAACATAGAACTGTTCTGCATTGGAGTAGATGACCTCCAAGGTCCCTTTCAACGCTATAATTGTATGATTCCATAAGCGGTTAATTGTATGGTTTATACCTGGGTTTGGTAATATAATTTGCATACAAAAATATGTGCTAAACAGACCCTTTAAGAATTTAGTCTATTCTGTGTTAGAAAGTACCTGAATGTGTATGTGTGTCTGTGTACATTTGTGTTTGTGTGTGTATCACTGTTACCTTGAGACAGTATGCCAAGGTCAACTCCTTATCCTTTGATTATGGACTGGTAATCAAGTTGAAATCTGCAGTGCCTTGTTTTCACTGTGTTTTGTCCTCATAATATAAACATGCTTACATTCCTCTAATATTTGATTTTTCTAAGCATTTGACCACTTATCCAATACATTGTGTGGGTTTTTTTGAAAGGCTGTTTGTAAAGCATTTTCAATACTGCAGTTTGTCTCAAAATAACTACAGGTAAAGTGATCTGCTGAAGTTTAAAAAAGAATTAAAAATGCATCATGTATCCAGCAGACTGGAACGTTTTATAATGTATCATGTCAAAATATAATTAGGATGAGTGTAAATTGAATATTGCAGGTATTAAGAAAAGTAATGGAAGGATCTGAAGGCTTTCTTACATTTGCAGAGAAGCAGGTCCTCACATTTATTTTTGTGTGATGTATGAATTCTCTCTCAGAGGCAGGTCAGCCTATAAGCACATGGGAAATCCTCCTTCCCCTGGTGACTGAAGGCAAGACCAGCCAGGAAACAAAGGAGATGAACTTTCCTCTTGTCTTCTACTTGTACACAGATAGCAAAACCAATCTTAAACTTACATTCAGTCAAGAAAGGGAGGAAGCTAGCTGGCTAGGTTTTGTCCCCCCTCCCCCATGTTCTCCATTCTCCTTTAGTTTAGATGGATCAAATAATATTTATAGTAAAGAAAATCAAGGAATGCAGGCCACTTCATAAGTTATGTGTGTAGTTTGTACACCTTATGCTAACGACCTTGGTCCGTAAGAAAAATCAAAGCATATTAGGGCAATATTTTTATTAGGCCAACCAGAAAATCGCAAAAGTATGCAGGCTTGAAAGGTGAGACAAATGTGCTTTTAAAGACACACACACACACACACACACACACACACACACACACACACACACATAAAACGATGTGCTCATACAATTGAGTTCTATGGGAGGAAATAACGGTTTTCAACTGGAAAGACTGCCGAGAGGATCATAACTTGCTCTACTTGCTCTCCCAGGCAAAAATAGTATTTAGGGAGAACATTCTTTTATTTACTAACCTGGTTTTTTTTTTAATGGCTGCCATTCATTCCTATAGGGAGAAGAAGAAAAAAACTGCACTTTGGAATGCTGCTGTAAACTACCCCACACCCCTGAAATTAGATGGCTCAACTAAGAGGGATCCATAGAAGTGGTGCAATGTTCATCTATATGAATTCACTGCGCTACTCTTGAGTTGCTGTGATATGGGAATCTGTTTCTGCATTGCCTGTTACATTGACGAGCATTTTTTGCCAGTCTAGAATAAACATGAATACACCCTAGTTTTCCATTCAGCATAGATTAGAACCCCCAACATTATAGTTCTGGGGGAATATTACCAAGATCATATAAACAGAGATTAATTACACATTAACACTCCTTTACTTAACATTTTATTTTCAAATGTTATTGGGTAATGAATGATAAGGAAAAGAATGCCCTTACTAGTCTTTCATTGCACCTTTATGAAGCCTTCTTATTATTTAATATTTATATGTATTTGGGTTTTTTTAAAAAAATAGAAGTGTTCACTTTTCTGCCATTTAAAGTGCAGCAGGAGAAACATGTTTTATTACGTTTGAGTCACCAGGCTTAGGGGAAACCCAAGGTTTACCAAACAACAAGAAGATTTATTTTTTTAAGGGAAATAATCCTGAAAGGCATGGGAAGAACCACGAAACAGCTTAATGAAGATTGATCATGTTTTGTGGACACAGACTACTGCCTACACTGGGAGAGAGAAAATAGGAAGTGTGTAGGGTGGAAATGGAAAGGGCATGGCTGGCTGGCATCTTGAACAGGAGCACCCCACACTGCAACATTTTGTTTTAAGTCCCACCAGCAGGACCTAAAGTCTCTCCCTATCTCTCTCCTCGGTTTATATACCCCCGTTAAAAGAATTCTCAGCCACATAACTGAATAATGTATTCCCCATTAATGTTATAGTTAGTAGTGCTTAAGGTTCCTCTGTGCTGTAATCAGGCATTCCCAACAGCAGCTTGATGTCAGATAGTAAACATCCTATTACAGAAAGCAGCAGCTTAGGCCTGCAGTGAATTTTCTGCTTTTTCTAAAAACAGGAACTATAATCCTAGAACATTTCAAAAAACGAAAGAATTTAATTTCTCTCTTTCCCACCCCTTTTAAAGTTTATTATGGTTTAAGATCTCACAATCCAAATCTGATGAACATGGTGACATTCCCAGTTTTAGAGCTGGCACTATCAGGCAGCTACTGGACATTCCAGTTGGCTGGTTGAAACGGCTGGCATGGGTGGGGTTGGGGGTATAACCAACTTGTCACAGATCCCAACATGCTGTCACTCTTCCTAATTAAGTTAATAAAACCTGCAAATTAACTGAGGCTGTCTAGTTTGTTTTTCAGCCCAGAACAAATCCCACTGCCCTGCTTTAGCATGTATTCCCCCCCCCCTTTGTTGTTCTCCTTTATCCTTACAATTTGGTAACATTTATTATGATATACACAACAGAGTTGCACCACTAAATGCTCTTACTGTACTGGTGCCCACAGGGAATTATGCAAAGGCTTGCAACCACCTGATATAATTCAGAAGTTGAGTTTAAGAAGTATTCGTCTTGGGTTGTACTTTTCAGGATTCAATAGTCACAAAATTGGCTGGCTCCAGCTTTCATATGACTTTGGCAAGGCAGTCTTTGTCTTATATAACTGGGTCCCTGGCTACCATTAAAAACTTCCCTCAGTGCTCTGGAGAGATCCTGTGCCATGTGCTCCATAGTACTGTGAGAAATTTAAAATGGCAGGCAGCTGCTATACCCCCTAACTAGTGGCGCAGACTCAAGGTCAGCATCAGCAATGGGACCTGCTGGGGTGCTTGAGACCCGGGAGCAGCTGAAGGATGACTGGTGCTGAAGTTGGCACTGACCACAATCAGAAGTGTTGGATTTGTCTTGATTATCTGCCAACTTTTCCCTTTTCTTGCGAGGAATTCTATTCAGAATAAGGGAATTTCCCTTAAAAAAAGGAAAACGTTAACAGCTATGTCTTGATATGAAAGCAAAAATTAATAAAAGTAGTAGCCATGGCTGTAGATTTTATCAACAGGATAAGATACCAAAATCATCCAGAAGGAACCCCTGCAAAATCCGTATAAAATGCAAAAGCAGCAAGTGGAAAATATTTATTTTAATTTAATTTTTATGCTATATTGCAGGAGTGAGGAATGATTTCAGCTCAAGGACTGCATTCCCTTCTAGGCAATCTTATGGAAGCCAAATGGGTGGGGTCATAGGCCAAAAGTAGGCAAAGCAATTAATTTTATCTTGTACAGTAGGCTTGTTTCTGGACACACTCTCTCACACAGCTCTGTCCTCCATCCAGACAAGCAAGAGGCATGCTCAGAATTCAAAGATACGTTCTATCAAGGCAGAAACATTCAAGGAAGGTACAAAGTACAGTGGTACCTCGCTTTAAGAACAGTCTGGTTTAAGAACTATTCAGTTTACAAATTCTGCAAAACCCGAAATAGTGTCCCGGTTTGAGAACTTTACCTTGGTCCCAGAACAGAATCTGAACAGTGGAAGGGCACTGGTGGCGGGAGGCCTCATTAGGGAAAGTGTGCCTCGTTTTAAGAACGGTTTTGGTTTAAGAACGGACTTCCGGAACGGATTAAGTTCGTAAACCGAGGTACCACAGTGGAGACAACAAAGTATGTGGCCTAGGGAGAGTCCCAAGGGCCAGATAGAGATGTCTGGAGGGCCTCATTCAGCCTCCAAGTCTGGAGTTTCCTATCCTTGCTGTACTAGTCTGCTTCTTCTGATATTTCACTTAATGCTTGAACTGTTAAAAAGCCAAAGTTATCTTAAAAGCACATTTTAGAGGCTTAAGCTAAGATTAAGATGGAAGGCATGTCACCGCTGATCCTTACCAGTCTCCTTTTAGCCTGCGGTGGCTAGTCTTTTTTGTAAACTGCATTGAAAGGCAGTCACTGCTCCAAGGGCCATGTAGTAGCAGTAGGTTTGGCCAATCTATGTGGGCATGCACACACAACACATATAGAACATACATATATAATTACCACATGTGCACATTCACCACACATATAGTATACACTCACCAGGCATGCAGTCTCCCAGAATTCTCTCTCTCTTACTCATACTCTTGCATGCACTAACGTACATACAGCGGCATACATGCATATGCAGAAACAACCATCATTTCCAGCTATGCCCATTCTAGTAAAAGGCAGTATTTCCACCCATCCTCAGTCTAGCACTGTGGTGGAGGAAAATGCTGCAGGCAGAGGGTTTTAGAGATCTTCTTTAAAGGTCTGTCAGAGGGACTGCATATATTTGAATATGAACTGTGTTTCCGTGTGCTCTGGTTTCCATCATGGTGTTCCGTTGTGCCAGAAGCGGTTTAGTCATACTAGCCACATGACCCACAAAGCTGTCTGTGGACAAATGCTGGCTCCCTTGGCCTGAAAGCAAGATGAGAGCTGCAACCCCATAATCACCTTTGACTGGACTTAGCTGTCCAGGGTCCTTTACCTTTTACATATATATATATATATATATATATATATATATATATATATATATGCAGGTTTTGGTGTCTTCGGGTGTCTTCCCGTGTAAGAGTTGGGGTGTCTAGGCGACGTTTCGACGAGGTCTCACTCGTCATCTTCAGGCTGGTGCTTTCGGCTTCTTGTTACTGGAACAGAGCAGGATCTCAGTGTTTGAGTTCCTATAAATACTGTTGAGGGGGTGTGGTGTATAGCCTCCAACGTTCTGGGCAGAGAGGAAGTTCCCAGGTTAGTGTGTCTTTTCTTCTTTTGTTCATTAATTACCTGAGGGATATCTTGAGTGATTTCTTGAGTGATATTCTGAGTACCACTTAGGAGGGTCATTAGGTGTGGATTAGTTGCTAAAGCTTTCGTGTCTTGACCTCTTGAGCTAGTGAAGAGTTTTTTCTGAGAAGATGGCTGTACTGCACTTAGTTGTGCTCTGGCTTGGCTTCGTGTATAGGGGCGAGCTGTGGTTTTGTGCCCTGTGCCAGCCAGATCTGTGTAGGGATTGCAGGGGGGTGCAGCATCCGGAGGTGCCACTATGGTTTGGCTACTGGATGGTGTCTGTAATTTATCTGTGGAGAGGGTCTGGGTTTGGGTCTGGTGTGGTTGATTGGAGATGGCGTTCTGTGTGCCTCTGGTTCTGGTGTCGGTTTTTGTGGGGAGGGCTATTTTCCAGATGTCTGGCAGGCGGGACGTATCGTCACGCTTGTTCATGTTGTGAGGGTGTTTCTCTATCTCGATGGCTTCCATGATTATTCTCTTGTGGTGGTGTTCCATGTTAAAGAGCAATTTGGAATCTGAAAAATTAATTTCGTGTCCTGTTTCTTTCATGTGTTGGTAAAGAGAGGAAGTTTTTTCTTCTTTTTTGACGGCATTCTTGTGTTCTGCGATACGTGCATTTATTCGTCTGTTTGTTTGTCCAATGTACGTGGCTGGGCAGACTTTGCAGGGTATTTCATAGACCCCTTGGTTTTCTAACTGGATTTTATCTTTGGGGTTTCTGAGGATATTGGCTATTTTTTGGTTGGTGCAAAAGGCTGTTTTGATATTGTGTTTATGGAGGATTTTGCTAATTTTATCTGTGGTGCCCTTGATATAAGGGAGGAGGGCCATGCCATTGTTTTCTTCTGTGTCTTGGTTTTTGGGGGGTGTTTCTTTTTGGATTAGCTTCGTAACCCTGTTTTGCTGGTATCCGTTGGCGATTAACACATTTGAAAGATTCTGTAACTCAGTTGTCAAGTGGTCTTTGTCAGCCAGGCGTTTGGTTCTGGAGATGAGAGTCTTGGCTACGGAGTTTATTTGTGCAGGGTGGTGGTGTGATTGTGCATGTAAGTAGCGGTTGGTGTGTGTTTTTTTCCGGTAGATAGTGTGTCCTAGGGAGCCATCAGGTTTTTTGTAGATTAGGACGTCAAGGAAGGGAAGTTGGTTGTTGGCTTCTATTTCCATAGTGAATTGTATTTTTGGGTGTAGGCTGTTGAGATGTGTGAGGAAGCTATCTAGTTTTTTCTTCCAACTTCCCTTCCTTGACGTCCTAATCTACAAAAAACCTGATGGCTCCCTAGGACACACTATCTACCGGAAAAAAACACACACCAACCGCTACTTACATGCACAATCACACCACCACCCTGCACAAATAAACTCCGTAGCCAAGACTCTCATCTCCAGAACCAAACGCCTGGCTGACAAAGACCACTTGACAACTGAGTTACAGAATCTTTCAAATGTGTTAATCGCCAACGGATACCAGCAAAACAGGGTTACGAAGCTAATCCAAAAAGAAACACCCCCCAAAAACCAAGACACAGAAGAAAACAATGGCATGGCCCTCCTCCCTTATATCAAGGGCACCACAGATAAAATTAGCAAAATCCTCCATAAACACAATATCAAAACAGCCTTTTGCACCAACCAAAAAATAGCCAATATCCTCAGAAACCCCAAAGATAAAATCCAGTTAGAAAACCAAGGGGTCTATGAAATACCCTGCAAAGTCTGCCCAGCCACGTACATTGGACAAACAAACAGACGAATAAATGCACGTATCGCAGAACACAAGAATGCCGTCAAAAAAGAAGAAAAAACTTCCTCTCTTTACCAACACATGAAAGAAACAGGACACGAAATTAATTTTTCAGATTCCAAATTGCTCTTTAACATGGAACACCACCACAAGAGAATAATCATGGAAGCCATCGAGATAGAGAAACACCCTCACAACATGAACAAGCGTGACGATACGTCCCGCCTGCCAGACATCTGGAAAATAGCCCTCCCCACAAAAACCGACACCAGAACCAGAGGCACACAGAACGCCATCTCCAATCAACCACACCAGACCCAAACCCAGACCCTCTCCACAGATAAATTACAGACACCATCCAGTAGCCAAACCATAGTGGCACCTCCGGATGCTGCACCCCCCTGCAATCCCTACACAGATCTGGCTGGCACAGGGCACAAAACCACAGCTCGCCCCTATACACGAAGCCAAGCCAGAGCACAACTAAGTGCAGTACAGCCATCTTCTCAGAAAAAACTCTTCACTAGCTCAAGAGGTCAAGACACGAAAGCTTTAGCAACTAATCCACACCTAATGACCCTCCTAAGTGGTACTCAGAATATCACTCAAGAAATCACTCAAGATATCCCTCAGGTAATTAATGAACAAAAGAAGAAAAGACACACTAACCTGGGAACTTCCTCTCTGCCCAGAACGTTGGAGGCTATACACCACACCCCCTCAACAGTATTTATAGGAACTCAAACACTGAGATCCTGCTCTGTTCCAGTAACAAGAAGCCGAAAGCACCAGCCTGAAGATGACGAGTGAGACCTCGTCGAAACGTCGCCTAGACACCCCAACTCTTACACGGGAAGACACCCGAAGACACCAAAACCTGCATTCCTGTACCCGTGAAAATCTACGAAAACAAATATATATATATATATATAGGCTTATCTTCTATCTCGGCACTGTGGTGCTTAGTGCTGAAAATGGATATAAACTAACTGCTCTTTTTAGATCCTCTCTAAAGGGCAGGTAAAGGAATCGTTTATCATTCAATCACATCGGCAGATAAAGTTGCAGGGGCTTATGGGCCACAGGCTAACCACCCCTATTTTAATTAGTCAGAAGGAAAGTAGAGTTCTTAACTTTCTGTTTCTTAATTGTCAGATTCCTAGGTTGAACCTTTGACACTCCTGTGCACTTCTAACCTTCCTGAGCAAACTATTCTCCCAACAACTTTTGACCCGTCTGTGCAGAAGTTTCCTGTGCATACCTTTAACTTTCCTGTTAACATGTGTCCCTGTATAGAATAATCTCTCATACAAAAAACAACCATTTTATAGTCCAAACCCCAAAAGAATGTGGTTGAAAGTCCTATTCCTTCACCAGATGTCATGGAGACCTCTGATTTAAACAGCCCTGGACTGAAGTGCTGGAGCTGGTGTGTTAAGTGGGGAGAAGTAATGCAGAAATGCATAGACCCGATATTTGTTCCCAGTTTGCTAAACCATTTCTCTCTGCTTTTATATCTCTTAAGAGTTGATTCACACATGTAGATAGATCATCGCTTGATATTGCAGTCATGTGAAATCAGGCCAACTGCTGAGTGTTGGGCTATGGTCAAGATAATGGTATTTTGTGTACAATATTTTATTACATTTATATCCCACCCTTTGCTCAGGGTGATGTGAATAGTTCTCGCTTAACCTCAGAATAATTCTGTAAGGTGGCTTAGGCCAAATTTAGACCCTGTCATCAAAAACTAAATGGTTCTTACTGCAGGGCTGGAAATAACTTCTCCCTAACATCTTGAGAGAGCCAATCCCAGGCAAAAGAGGCACAACTGTGCTAGATTGAGCAATAATCTTACTCAGGGTAAAGCATCTTCATATGCTCACCAAACCTAAGGTGTGTTTATGTAGGCAAGATCATAGAATCCTACTGCACCTCAGATTTTTATAAGAGGTAATGCTTTCAGTGTATATGTACTGCTATTCCATGGATTTCATTTTCCACAGCGATAAAACAATGCAAATCTCTGTGACATAGAGAATTTTTTCAGTACTCATATGTAGCTCTAAATGGATTTTGTCATGTTTGAGAATCAAAAGAAAGCTACACTCCTTGATATGAATACAATGACTCCTCTTCTTTACACTTAAAAAAAAAATTGCAGTCTATGGTCTTTAAGAATGCTGCACATTGATACTGCCATTGTATCCAAGTGATCATTCACCTATTTTAATACTGAATATGGTATCATTTCTTTTTTTCATATTGTGAATAAACTATTTTGCTGTGTTGTTAGCATCCATTCTAAAAGCATTTATCTCATTGATGGTTTTTGCATCATTGCTCATGGAAACTCTTTTTCCATATCAAATGGTTCTCCAATTTCTAGGGCTTCTTTAGTGTATTGTAAAATTTTAAACAATGTGCAACTATCTTTTGCTTTGCTTATTAGAAACTCATGAGTTACTTCCAGCATAAACACACAAAGTACAAAAGTGAAATTGGTTTCAGTAACACATTCTATCTGAGCAACTCAGGGTTTTGCTCATATATATATAGGATAGGCATTTCTAGTTAAATAAAGATTCATTTTACAATCCTGCCATCTCTGTTCAATTCACTCTTATTCCAATTGGCAAGATTTACATTTTGTTTTAAGAAGGAATAATAAGTTTGGCAAACCTCTCTATCTCAGTAGTCCAGAACTGCCCAGCAGACTTTAGATGAAGTTAGCATTAAGTAAACTTCAAAGAAGCAGTAAATGTCTGTTATACAGAATAACACTTCCATTGCAGTATCAATAAGCTGTCCTCCTTTGTCCAATCTTTGGTCTTCCTGAGCCTTGGCCCATTGATTAGAAGTAAGCATAAACATTCCCCCAAACATGGCAGGCTTTCATAAAGCAATGGACATAAAAATGAATCTGAGAAACTTGCATTTGCATTTTGAATCTTAGTTCATCCTTTGTATTCAAACATCACGGAGTGATTTCTTCTTGACCCTTGTTAGGTTACCAGATTTGTCAAGGCTAATTCTTACATTTGCTGCTAGCCACTAGTAATGGCTAGGAAATTGTTAAGGACTTTTCAAAATCCTGAACGTCAGTTTCCCCAGAATCTAGCACAGTAGACTTGCTTATGCAAGGTCTGGTGATCAGCAGTCTGGAAACAATCCTCAGGCAGATTGGTCTGTCTACTGATCAGCTGGGTCAGACACAATTAATGACAGACACAATGCTGCTTACCTCTGTAGTATGTTATATGACCATGAATAAAGTTGTTCTGGATCATGGATAAAGCAGACAATTTCTCCCAGGCTGGCAGAGTGTGTTGACAATAATTACGTTTAAAAATGCCTCATTTCTTTTCTAAGGTACATCCTTGTAACCTTTGATCCCTCAACTTAAGTTGTTGTCCCCTGTCCATTCTATACCCTGCCCTCTAGCCCATTTATTCTCACAACAGAACTAGCTCAGTTCTAGAGTCCAGTGACTCTGATAACGCCTTCATTCTGTGCAAATTTCTAATGCCCATAAAGGTTTGTATCATAAAACAAGCCAGCATGCTTTCAGTAAAGTTTCTGCTGAGCTTTAAATCATAGGGGCATGTTTTCCTGTTTAGATTGAGTAAGACTTTCATTTTTGTAATGTTCCCATAAAACAGTTATGCTGCGTGAGCTGGTCGCAGATCTCACTCAAACCCATTTTTATACTGGCAGTACTGCTGATTGCAACAATGTTCTCCACAGCTTGTAACAGTGTAAGTCAATCAGAATAATATCTCATTCCCTCAAAGCCCTATACCCTGTCATTCTGTAGCCGCTTCATTCAGGTCTTTTAGAAATTCCTTATTATTAATAATTAATTTTAATTAATTAGATTTCTATACCACTCTTCATCTGAAGATCCCAGGGGGGTTTACAATGTAAAAACACAAAACTACATACCATAAAAACAAACAAAAACAATAACGCCCCTTCAGGCAGATTCAAAGGCCACAGTTTAAGTAGTCAAAGGCCTGGGAGAAGAATGCTTTTGCTTGGCACCTAGAGATATGTAACAAAGGTGCCAGGCATGTCTCACTGGGGAGAGCATTCCACAAGGGGAAGCCACCACAAAAATTAAGGTGATATCATTAAAGTGATATGGCCAATGTTTTAGTAAAATATTGCAGCTTATAATTTAATAGGCCCAAATTATAATTTGTATACTATATTTTTAAGGTACCAATGTATCTGATATATTAAAATATATATTCAATGAAGTAACTCTGATTTAAGCCTTGATTGTGTGTTAAAAGGGGGAAGAGATTGAAGGAACATAAATATAACCCAACTCTCTTTTGACAGGCAGTAATGTGAATTAGAACTATATTAGAAAATATGGGCCCCTGTGCAAACACATTTCTATGTATCCGTGATAGGACCCTGATTTTTATCCCTCAGCTATAGCTAACCATGCAACATAGCACATCTCTCCAGAGAGTCCTGCAACACTCAAGAACTTCAATCCAGATGGTGGGTCTCCCTAGGCATATATGACTAGGCATACATCAAAATGCATATCACTAACACACGAATGTGGATCCAAGTCATGGATTAGAAATATTTTATATTTTATTTTTCATTACGCTTGTATTCCAACAAGGAACTCATGTTAGTATACATGGTCTGCCCTCCTGCTTTAATCTTCACAACAACCATGTGGCATAGATTAGGCTAAAAGTGAGGTTCATGGCTGAGTTGGGGCTTGAACCTTAGTCTACTTGACCCTAGTCAGGCACTCTAAGCACTACATCACACTGGATCATATTTTATGACATATTCTTCAGGTAACCGCAAATAAATTAATTATCCCCAGACATTCTTAGCATGCTTTTCTTCACACAATCAGTATTCTTGAAATATATTTATCAATATATTATGATTTGTATGCCAGATTCTCTCCTTAAAGATCATCACATTTGGGCTTG
Organism: Podarcis bocagei; assembly: GCF_964188305.1. Taxonomy (NCBI): domain Eukaryota; kingdom Metazoa; phylum Chordata; class Lepidosauria; order Squamata; family Lacertidae; genus Podarcis; species Podarcis bocagei. The sequence continues at coordinate 81,854,166 of NC_138127.1, forward strand.
TGTATTCTTGTAATGATGTTGAGAATAGTCATAGTGTGAATGAGCAATTACATGTGCACATGACTATATAAGGCTGCACTACCTTGGCAACACTTTTTAGAGTCATTATGTCATGGGAATCACTGCCATCCCATGTAATCATGTATACATGCATATACTTCCAATTCATACATCATAGTACTCCTAAATATGCATAACTAAGACATACTTATTGGAGGAATTTCAGCACTCCCATCACATGTACAAACCAGCCCTAATTTGTTTTCATCATGTACTTATTCCTATAATCAAACTTGGCAATATTTGGAATTGCTTTAAGTGTAACCAAAGGTCTAAATGTGTCAAGTATAACTTTTTACTCCCACCCCTGTTTTGCTCCAGGTGCTCATAAGTTTCAAAAGCATGCTGCATGGGGATATTTAGCATTTCAGCCAGAAGCTCAAAGCCTGCTGGTCAAGTGCAGCTATTTATTGTATATTATAGCTCTCTTGATTATGGTTTTGCACTGCAGTCTAAGTACTGTATACTTGCTCATGTGTTTCTAACTCATATTGTTCTCAATGCATAGATGTACAATACTGCAAACATATTACATTTTACATTAATTTGATCATTGTTGTGTATAGATCCAAATAATAATAATAATAATAATAATAATAATAATAATAATTTATTTGTACCCCGCCCATCTGGCTGGGTTTCCCCAGCCACTCTGGGCGGCTTCTAACAAAGATGAAAAATACACTAAAATGTCACATATTAAAAACTTCCCTGAACAGTGCTGCCTTCAGATGTCTTCTGAATGTTAGGTAGTTGTTTATCGCTTTGACATCTGATGGGAGGGCGTTCCACAGGGCGGGCGCCACTACCGAGAAGGCCCTCTGCCTGGTTCCCTGTAACTTGGCCTCTCGCAGTGAGGGAACCGCCAGAAGGCCCTCAGAGCTGGACCTCAGTGTCCGGGCAGATCGATGGGGGTGGAGTCTGATAGCATTTGAGATCTCTTTGGTTAAATGCCTGGGTGGTTATTGGATGCCTAACTGCCATCAACTTGGAAAACTTGCATTTTGTTCAGTATCTTCAGCTCATTCACACTGTATACATTCAGCTCATTCACACGGTGTACATTCATACAGTGCACATTGTACACACAAACATACACTTTCTGATGTACAGTATATGTGTTATGTGCAGTGTAGACTATACAGATGAGGGGCTTTTATATTGGACTTTTACCAATGAAGTTCTTTGAAGACAAAGCTGTAAAATTGAATTTAAAATAGTGTATGTTCAGATGTCTGGGCAAATGGCCTTCAGTGTGAACTGATTTCCATATTGCTGCCACACTGAACTCTAAACAGCACCATATATATTAGCATATAAATATTTGATTATTACTTTCACAAGTAAATTGTTTGGAACCCTGAAGGATGCTTGGAACAATGAAACATTCTAAATAAGTACAAATTAGTTGTATTTATATGTTATTATAGATACAACTGGTTTAAAAGGATGATTATTTATGTTAGCTTTGAAAATGCTGGGTTGTTGTTTTAAGCTAGAATCCTAAATAGAATTACCAGTACATCAGTCCCACAGTAGATAGTAGAAATTACTTCTCAGTAAATATGCATAGGTTTGCACAGCATATTTTCTTACATGTGTTTTGTTCCATATTAGGTGAATACTAGCAATTTATCACTGTACCATATGGATATTGTTAGGTGAGGGCTGTTCCTGACAGGGAATGATTGGTTGAAGTTATAGACTTATATAAGTTTGTGTGCATATAATAGCTGGTCCAGAAAATGCAATTACAAGGAAATTGTTGGACTGCTGATTCCTCTAGTGATTTTTGCAGCTACTCACTGCATCCTAAACTAGTTCAAAGTATGTTAAACTGCATGATCAAGACTGAGAAAGCAGGAGATACTTTGAGGCTGCTTCTATATGGCACTAATAGGATGTTCTAAAAAAAAAAAATAGAACCTGTTGTGCTGTATGGAGTATTATAATATTCTGAAATAAATGGCATTCACAATCCAGTACCACCAGTACTGACAGCATATAAATCAATTGTGCAAGAGTACTTCATGTGAGGTGTCCAATTTGTTGCAGGAGAAATCTACCCACCATACAATCTGGATGCCTTATTCTTTTTCTTTCTGATAGTACTTGGCAACAGCCTGGTAGGAGCATTTGGCACTGAATCTGGGCAGGAGCGCACATTACAGCTGTCATGGGGATGACACCAAAAATGGTACCCCTAAAGTGACAGATCTGTCTCTGTGCTGTAATGTACAAAAGCACTTACTGCCTGGAGTTTTGCCACCACATTACAGATCACCCTGCCCTTTCTCCAGGTTCCTGGTGGTCAATAGTAGGTGGTGATGGAGATTAACAGTGGATGGGAGGTTACCACAAAGTATTTGTATGTGTTACACCTGGGATACACAACCATTTTAGGTGACATTTCTTCGGCACTAGTGATGTGCTCCACTGCCTCAAGTTTGACAACCTGTTATGTACTACTGAACCCACCATAAGTCAGTGTGGTTAGAATGTTGGACTAGGAAAACCAAGTTCAAATCCTCAAGCCATAAAGCTTCCTGGTCATTGATTGCTGGAACAGTCACCATTATCTCAGTCTGTCTAACATGCCTCAAAGTTTTTCTGAGGTTAAAAATGGGGGGGGGGGAGAAGTTTGAGCTGCCTTGAATTCATTGGAAGAAAGGTGGGATAGAGAAGTAATAAACAGACAATTTGTTGTGTTGACTGCTACTGTTGCTCAGAGACGCTCCCAACATGCATTGAGATTAGTACATCACAACTCCAAAAGTATATAAAAAAATTGCTTTAACCAACATAGGAATCTGCCTTATGTGGAATCTAATCTTTGGTCCATAGCTCTACAATGACTGGCAGCCAAGCACCTAATTTTAGGTAGGGGTCAATTCCAGACCTATCTGAAGAGGCCAGGGACTGAACCCAGAGACTTTTGCATGTGAAGTATGTGCTCTGCTATTAGAACTACAGCCCTTTCCTAGATACTTGCTAGTGGATTTAATCTGATTGTTTCAAAATCTGGCAACCGATGATGGCTATGCCACGTCAACACTACGCCAGAATTTTCCTGTTAGTTGGACCTTATCCAGACGGTAGACTATGAGTCAAATAGATCAGTGTTTCCCAAACGTTTTTGGGCAACGGCACACCTGTTTACCGGAAAAAAATCTCGCGGCACACCACCATTAAAGCCCCGCCCCGTGACGTCAGCGCGCAGCGTCACGCCGGGAGGGACGCACAAAAGTGAAAGTTTTTTCCCTCCCCCTTGCCGGGGTGGGAGGAGGCAGCAGAGCGAGGGACTGAGGGACGGCGGCAGCTGAGGCGGCGGCGGCTGTTGTGGTGGTGGCGGCGATAGCGGGCGGAGGAGGGGGCGGCGGCGGGGCTTGAGGAGCCGTCGCCGGGAGTTGCTGCTGTTGCTGCTGCTGCCCGGACATGCCGGCCTCCTCCTCCTCCGCTGTCTCGCGCTCCTCCCTTTTGCGCGCGCTGCCCCGCCGCTCGGCACCACCACCGCGGAGCCACCCCCGGCTCGACGCGGATCCTCGCCGCCGCCGCCTCTCGCCGCCCGACTCGCCCGCCTCCCTCCCACGGCACACCAGCCGATGTCTCACGGCACAGTAGTGTGCCGCGGAACACCGGTTGGGAAACACTGAAATAGATGGACCAAGAAAAGTACATGGGAAAGAGCTCCACCTGAAGCTCCACCTTAGGCATAAATAACAGACATATATCTTCATCACGAGTTCAAGCAGCAGTTTTCATAGTGTCATGAAAAATTGGGGAGGAAATGAAAAAACATTTCCTGCTATGCACACACAGGTCTTTCCACAGGCATTGATTGTGGCCATGGTTCTTTGGTGGATGTTGACTACCATATGACAAACACTTGAAACCAAGCACTGTTGAAAGCACTGTTGAAACCAACTGATGCATAATATACTGAAACCAAGTAACTGGTCATAACATTACAGAACAAATGAGACCTGCCCACAGTTTATTTTTATATTCTCACAATTTTGATATGACATAGGCAATTAATTACAGTTTGAGACATTGATTTGAGCGATTTTGGTTATTCTAGAAGCACTATTTCTGTGGCACAATCAGAGCAGAGCAGAGCAAATCAATCCTTTGGGTTCCAGATTTGGAAAGACTTTCCAGTACAGTAGTTCTATTATTGTAATAACTAATAAATATTGGATGTAATAAAAGCAGTTTAAGCAATATTTTATTACATTTTAAATTTTAGTAGCTGGGCGAAAAAATAAAAATGCATCCCCCAAACGGGTTCTCACCTGCCCCCCCCTTTTGTCTAGGCACTGGGGTATGTTCACTTGTGTAATGAAAATACAGCAGACAAACATTCAACGTGGTTAATCAGATGAATGGGAAAAGACAAATGAGGAAATCATTGGGATTTGGCAGGATCCACTGACTGGATCTGCATATTTTGATTAATGGAATAATGACTGGGAGGAATGGTGCCAGTTGGAGGATATGTTGGGATCTCTAAATGCTGGTGGATTCTTTGCACAAACAGGCAATAGTATTTTCTCACCCAGCCACCCCAGCCACCCACCAAGCCCCTTTAAGAACGGCAGCAGCAAGAAACAACACACGCAGCCACACAGGCAGACTCAAATCAATGCAAATACAACCGAGCAGGCTGCTAACGATCACCATGATTATGCATAAGACGATCTTCGGGCATTATTACATATATATTTATATATTTTAAAAAATGCATGCGAGAAAAGTGCACATACCAAGTAATGATCTCAGAGAGAGAGAGAGAGAGAGAAAGGAAGGAGGGGAGGGGGGGACCTGGCAGCTTCCCCCTTCTCCTGCCAAGTTATCATTGAGAAAACAGACAGGCAGAGTGACGTCCTGGGTCAGACTGAGTGCGGATCGACTCTACCAAGGAAACAGGGAGGCCCGTGCATCCTTCGGGTGCCCACCGCCGCCTTTCTCCCCCTCACAGCCGGCTTCGCCTGGTGCGGAGCAGCCGTTTAAATGGACCCCGTGCTGCGGGAGACCCCGCCGATCTCCGGGCGAGAGCTCGAGGAGGTGGCCTCAAGCTGCCTCGGGCAGGCATCTCCCCCCTTTCTCCGGCTGAGGTCGCGGAAGCCCAGTTAAAGGAGGCGTGTGTAAAGATTTTGCAATGTCCCTGCATGGGGTTGTAGACTTTCCTAGCAAAGAAACCGGCTTCGGCTTCTTTACAGTCCCCGACGACTCACCTGATTAAACCGCCTGCGGTTCTGCCCTGACCAGGTAAACCGAGTCCACACCTTATCTTATCATGCACATCTGAAAACTAACATTACATCTGGGGCATCCCCCCTTTCCCTTTCCCCCCTTTCTTTTTTAGATTGGGAAGAGCCGAACAGCTGATAGAAGCTCTGTTACACTCCTCCCCCCCACCTTTCCACCTTCAGACCTGGTTCAATTTGACTTGCTCTCGAGTCAGTTCCTTTTCATAGAAATCACACAGTCAAACCAGCCACCCGGGCTTTATTGATTTCTCCTTCTCCCCGCTCCCCGCCACCTCTTTACCATTTCTTCTTTTCTTTTTAAGGATAGCTTGGGGTTTTTGTTTGTTTTTCTTGCGTGCTTTGAGTATGGTGACAGATTCCATTCTCGCAGGTTTTTGTCCTGTTCCTGCCCTCCCCAACCTTTCCTTTCCGTTCGTGTAAGGGGATTAATTTGTTTAAACAACAACAACAACAAAAGATCATTGCAGCTGGCTAGGGTTCGAGGAGCCACACTCATGGGGCAGTTCCTCAGCATGCAGAGATGGAGGCAGAATTAGAAACACCGTACGCTGGTGGGAAGGGGGAGAAGAGATTCTCGGGGCTGGAGTGAGAGGACTTGACTTTAAAGCTGTTGCCAGTATGGTGTGCCTGCAATCGCAACAAACTGTATTGTTACTGTTTTTGCTCTTGTTGTTATTATTAATTGATCTGCGGCTGCTTGGAATGTGTGACTGATATCCTGTGTGGGTGTGGGTACGTCTGCGCGCCTGTCCCACCACTCCTAGATTCCCTTTCAAGGAGCTCAGAAGTTCCGCAGCTTTGCCAGTCGACTGCTACCTTGGCTGCCTCGCCTCCTGGATTACCAAGGGCAGCGCGATCCGTCCGCGGGAGCTTGGGAGGTGGCACACGGGGAAAGAGACATTAGCACCTCACCCCACCACCACTCTTTTTCTTAAAACACTTTCTGATGAGCGATTTGCAGGAGCCAAACAGGCCTGGCTGCCAGTTAAATACTAGGGGAATTATTCTTATCTATCCCCCTCCCTCTTATTAATATGGTTTTACCACATTGTGGTACTGATTGTGTGAGGTAGTGCTCTCATGTGCACTTATTTAGGAGTAACTCCAATTGAACTCAGTGTGATTTACTTTCAAGTAGACATGTATTAGAATAAGTACCATTGAACAAAGTGGGTCTCAGTTTCAATAAAATATGTATGGGGTTGGGGAGCAGGAAAGAAAGCTTGCTGTGTTTGTGTTGAGATTATGTGTGTTTTCCTGCTCTCTCTCTCTCTCTCTCTCTCTCTCACACACACACACACACACACACACACAGCAGTTAAAAAATCAAGAGGGAAGAGGGAAAGTGACATCTGGCTTGAGGTTCATGCAATCTTCCTTCCTCTGAGTATCAAGGTTTAGAGAGGTAGATGATAATTAAATTCCGCAAAGGTCCCAAAACTTGTGGCAGCAGAAGCTGTATTGGTCAAAAGGGATTCCCCTGCCCCCTTTATACACATTGTGTCTTGCTTGTGCTGTTTCGGGAAGTTGTAAATCTGGAAGGTGGGAGAGGAATGGGACATCTTTCTATCCAGGGAGCTGCTATTTGGCAGGCAGATGACCTAGATAACTGGGACCCTCTTGTGTGGGGTGTGGTAGTTGGGCCCTTATGTGGTGAGAGGTGCACCTTTCTTCTGTTGTCTTACATATTATAGTTTATTATACATACGTGCTGCAATCAATGTACAAAGTGCATTGCACTTTGCATAGTGTCTTAAGCAAAAAGGTAAGACCCTGAGGAGAGGGGTGTTGAGAAAGTCAGAAAGTGAGAGATGAGCCTCTTTCTGCGAGAGATGGCTTGGGAGAGCTATGCACCATTGTTTCATGGCTTGCTTTTGTCCCTACACACAGTGGCATTTCATCCCTACATGTAGGCATCACACTCTTTTTTTCTTACAAAGAAGGAAACAAGTGTGTGTGTGGGGGGGGGAACCCCACATTAAACTACCTATATATGTATAGCACATAAAGCAGGCATCCTCAACCTCGGCCCTCCATATGTTTTTGGCCTACAACTCCCATGATCCCTAGCTAGAGGGCCAGTGGTCAGGGATGATGGGAATTGTAGTCTCAAAACATCTGGAGGACCGAGGTTGAGGAAGCCTGACAAAGTGTCAGGAGCACGTTTTGTGTGTGTTTTGAACAAAGGCATTTGTGCTTCTGTGTCCTCCTGAGCTGCAGGTCTGGGAGACCTTTGTGTGTTTTTAAGCTGTGAGTTGCTATTAATGTGGTGGATTCTGCTCCATACAGTTAGCTGTGACTGCACATGAAAACATACTTGGGAAGTTGCCAGTGGGTTGGTGCATTTTCTCTCAAAGGTTAAGGAAAGAAGAGGGAAGACAGGAGGAGGGGAGGAGGAGAACTGTGATTGCTCACTTGCTCACATTGTAGATTTCTCCCTCCTCAGCCATGTACTTATATGTCTTATTAAACAGGCTTAACTTAAATATGGCTATTAGGGGAGTATTTGTAGAAGATACACGAAGGCAGAAGAGAAATCTGAATTTTCTTCATGTAACTATCAACGTAGAGGAATACTGCAGAGGTGATGCATTTTGACTATAATAGGGAGGGTTAGAAGAAGGCAGCTGTGGCAAGATTTTAGGCATGCAGTTTTATTTTGCATGAAGAGATGACCTCATAGACTCATAGAGCTCAATGTGTATAACACCCAGCGCTATAGGATGAAGGCACTCTTTCCTGAGAACAAGCCTTATTGAACTCAGTGGTAGAAGTGTATTGGAGTAGAGTAGACTATCAGAGCCATGCCACACCGACCACAGTTGCTTTTTTTTTAAAGCCATGGCTTAATGTGTGGTACTTCCATGACTCTTCCCCTGCTCCTGCACCACAGACTAAACAAACCAGAGTCTGACTTGTCATGTCATCCAAACCTTTACCCAAGGTTTGTTTATCCAAACAAACCTTGTGTAGTATGCCAGTAACAAACCTTGGTTACTGCTCTTGGTATATGTGGAGAGAAACAAACTATGAGCCTAAGCTTGGACGTTATAACAAGTTAGACTCTGCTATGTTTCCCAGTGATGCAAAAGATGCAAATGAGGAGAGCCATGGAAACTTTTGAGCAGTGTTTACTAGGCATGCTACTTGCTCACCTCAAACCATGGTTTGTTTAAACTATGATTTAATGTGATCAAACTGGGGCAGTTTATGAAGGGGGAATTAATGAAATGATTTTTTAAAATTCTGATGAATATGGATACAGTCATACCTCATGTTATGGACGCTTCAGGTTACATGTTTTCGGGTTGCGGACCGCGGGAAACCCAGAAGTACCGGAACAGGTTACTTCCGGGTTTCACTGCTTGCGCATGCACAGAAGCACTAAATTGCACTTTGCACATGTGCAGAAGCGCCAAATCACGCCTGCGCAGACGTGATGCTTCAGGATGCGAACACTGTGGGTTGCGGACATGCCTCCATCACGGATTATGTCCGCAACCTGAAGTTCCACTGTATATCACTGGTTTAGATGTTACTTTAAAAGAAATAATTTAGAAATCAAAGTGATTTATGCAGAAATCTTATATCTGCTTATGTAGGAGTAAGCCCCAATGCAATAAATAGGGCATTTTTGAACCGACATTTCACTGCCAGGTTTGCATTCTATGTGATGTCTGAATCGTAACTTATTTTTACATCAGGCATGCTCACAACATAATTTAATTTATATAGGCTACTGATTCTTTTGAACCGGAATGAGCATGGTACACATAGTTTATCATGTTTGATGATCTTACACACAGGTGCTCAAGGCCATGGCCAACTGAGGCTTGCCCTGGCATGTTCATGCAACAATAAACTTGGCAACAATAAAGATGGCAACATGTTGCAGTTTAGGGCTATACTAATTAATTCATTCTAATTTCTTGCAGGGATTTGTAACATATGAAGCTACTTTAATACCTTGGATATGCAGATTGTTGGCCATAGGGATGCATGCATGTGCCGTTATTTATTATCATTGTCCTTATAATAGTTGTAACTTTTTAAATGATGCTTATTGTTGTGATAGTCTGTTGTGAACCATTTGTGAGGTCCACCTGAAAAGTGCATGTAAATATTGCCTCCTCCACGAGAGGTCCGGAGGATGGCAATACGAGAACAGGCCTTTTCTGCATTGGCTCCCCATTTGTGGAATGCTCTCTTCAGGAAGGCTGACCTGAAACCTTCATTACATATCTTTAGGTGCCAAGCAAAAACATTTCTCTTCAAACAGGCATTTGGCTGATTAACATTCTATGGTAGGGTTGCCAAAAGTCCAAAACAGTGGGCGGAAATTGCTGTAATGTCCGGTAAAATCCAGATGTACGGCAACCCATAACAAAACTTTTGTATCCAGATTTTCACTTTTTGAAATATGGCAACCCTATTCTGTGGCTTTTTAAATGTGTTTGTGGGAGGGGGAGTTATTGGTTTGCTTTTGTTTTGTTATATATTTTGTATGTTCTTGCCCTGCAGTTTATATCTGCAGTTGGGTGGGGCGTGGTTCTGGCTCCTTAGCATCCTGTCATTGGGATCTGTATGCCTGGCAGTGACTCATGTGTGGTTCGTTTCTATTACGGTACCCTGGCACTGGAGCGCCCCCACCCTGAAATTTGATTGGCTTCAGCACTTACTGGCACCCCTAAGACTGGTGAAAACCTGGCTGTTTGTTCCAGCCTTTGGATATCAGCAGTGCTGCTATTTGATATTGCTGATATGTTGTTTTTATTGTATTTTTTCTGGAATATGTGTACTAAACTGAGATTTTCTTGCTTTATTTATGTTATTATTACCTCCCCATCATCCTAGATCTTAGAATGTAGGTTGGGATACAAAATAAATAAATATTATTGTATTCTATCGTTAAGTCACTAAAATATTTATTTTTAAAAATATTTAATAGTCAGAAGATAGTGATTTGATGCTGAAAGTATCTGATATTAAAATAAGCAGATAATTTAACTACGTTAAGTGTATGCACTACCATGCTCCCTTCTGTTCCCAAAATTAAAAGGTTACCATCTAGAGTATTCTATCTGCTTTGTTATCATAGCACTGCTTATTATTGCATCAGTATTTCAATATTAAGTGATCTTAAAGATATTTCATTTTTCATTTTGAACCCAGAATTTGAATCAGCATTAGAATGTCAGTGCTATAAGATAAGGCATAACAAACTAAGTAGACAGCTGAAGGGCTCCTGTTGAAGGTGTTGCTGAGAAGGATATCTTGGTTTGTTCTCAGTAACCTTGTTTACAGGGACATTTCATTGCAACCAGAAATTCAGCAGGAGGCTGCCTAGACTAATGTCTGAGTGTTTGAAATTGATTGTGAGTGTCTTTTTCTTTATGAACGTTACATATGCCTTAACAGCATACTTATGCAAAACTTTTCTAGAAGGTTTTTTGTGTGTTGTCTGTGAGTGTATTGAAGAAATATGTGTCTATATCTGCATTCATGTACAGTAAAAGAAAAAAAGAGGGATGATCTGATCTGATAATGGTTTTCCAATATACCAGCCAGGATTCATTTTCTTTTAAAAGTCTCCTGGGTTTTAAATGTGTCTTGTTGACTAGTCAAAATAGTCTGTTAGGTCTAAAAATTGAGAAAGCATGTGTGTTAATAAGCAGTTACAGTGATGTGGGATTCAACACTTTCTTAAGATCATTCATTGAAAAATGCATGAATATAAAGGGTCAGAGCTAAATGCCAGAAAACACATTTTAAATTGTTGCTAAAATATTTTGAATAATTATGCAGGATATGTACTGGTCATGCATTTTATACAGTATTTTATAACTCTAAACTAGTTGTATTGTAAAGCTTTATACATAACTATATATAACTTGTATGATAACTTAATAATGTCAGAGTTGTATCCAAGAAGGCCAGTATGGTCCTCGTTTGTCATATCTGAACACTCTGTAAAGCAGTGATTCCCCTTTGTTAGTGGGCAGCTTTGTTTAATCATTAGGGCAAATATATGCATGCAGACAAAATCCTAAATAAATAGCCTCAGTCCTAAGAAGCAATAAGGGTTACAGCAATGAAACTTACCTAATGCAATTTTAAATCCATTCACTAAAAAACCTTGACAGTATCTGCCTTCCAGGTAGTGCACATTTGGAAACAATATATCTCCATTTAAATGCAGATCTACAGTTTTCTCCAGGGGGCAGTTGGTGAATCTTTCGACTGAACTGCTGGTACTTGAAAAACTAACTGAAGATTTCCCCATGAACAAGGGACCGTTTCAAGTCAGCTGTTTGAATAATGATTATATATTTTTTCTAATATTGTAGTTTTATATTTATTTCAAATGCCTTTTGAAAAACCAGACTGAGCTAATACTACCTTTTTGTGTGTTTTTTACTCAAAGCAGTTTTACCTTTATTTAGAATGTTTAAGGATAAATAATAAGTCTGACAAATCAGTTCCTTGTTTTTACGTTGCCATGATGTTTGCATGTGAATTCTACACCCCACCCCCACCAGATGGATGGGGCAGACTTCCTTTGATTTTGACCTAGATTCTGTCTGATTATTCCTATATAGTGAGTACCTTGTAATTTCCCACTGTGAAAATAGGTGAACAACTGTTGATGCCATCTAGCAGAGCTGCATGGACAATAGGGCTATGGTGCACATGCGGTTTAACTCCATCACTCCTTGAAGATTTCATTATGAGAGCAATGTGAAAACGGGTGCTTTGTTAATATGAGGGGTGGCATGTGGGGGAAGAAGGGAGGGAAGTCTGGGGGTACAGTAGGACAATGTTCATCTTATTAAAATACTTTAATTTGCTTTAGTCCTGGTGGTTTTATGTTAACCATGCTTAGGGTTCAATTGATGTCAACGTTTCACACAGAGAAACAGCAGAAGATGTCAAGTTGAACAGACTGTGAATACTGCATGTTTTCAGTTACCTTTTCCACCTGTGTTTGCTAAAAACAGGGAATACTCCTGGATCTGAGGCTGGAAAAATATTTCAAACGCCTGAGCACAAGCAAACATCCATTTTTTAAAGGCACCATACCTCACTAGGGAGGAAAAACGGTTTCAAATTAATAGATAATAGCACCAAAGAGACTAGGTAGAAAGGGATTTTTCTTGGCCATACTTAAGCATACAGCCTGGGTTGGCTTCACATACCTACACTTATCACATGGAAATCCCACCCCCCATCACTATACCAATATTGCCTGTCATGCAACTTGAAAAAGCTTTTGAAAGCATATACGGTATGTAAAAAGGAAGCTTTGAGAGAGCCAATGCATTGTCGTGAATAGAGAGTACTGAACATGACTTGGAGAGACATGATTTTAAATACCCACCCATTTACAAATACTCATTGGGTGACCTTGGAGCAATATTTCTTTTCTTACATGGAAAACACAGCTGTGTGAATCTACTGCAGGTATCCCTTATATCAGGACCCATATTCTCTTTCTATTAAAGCACCCACAGCTTTTAGGAACCTCTAGCAAAATACTTCACCTTAAAACAAACGAAGTGGGGGGAAAGGTGCTGAGCCTTCTCCAAAATTTCTACAAATAGACCTATAATTTTTTATTGAATGTGAATGCTAGGTAGATTGCTTGAACATGAGAGAGGCTGTGTGGTGCTGTTGGAAGTGCAGGCTGCAGTGACTCGGGACAGGATCTTTTCAGCACTGGTGTCCAGATTGTGATAATTCCCTGGAGTTTGTATGGTTCTCACATGACAAAGCTACCACTGAGCTGCAGTGAATTTTTCCACTGGACCTATGACCTTGAGTGACTTTCTGTTGTCTCAGACTTTTCGGCTGTTCTGTATGTATATGGTAGCTTTTGTTGGTATGAATTAATTTATGAATTGCTTAATTGTTGCAAAGACTTCCTGGGGGGAAAGACAGCCTACAAAAGTAAATAAATAAATAAATATATAAATATGTGGGGATAGGTGGAATCAGGGTAGAATTTCTTCCCAGGTAACATTAGTCCCACTTCTTATTTCAATGGAGTTGTTGCTGCTTTTTTTAAAGGCATGGCCAAGAGGAACTAGGATGACTAATTCTTATATCACGATGCACTCCTTTCTTAAGAGCATAGGAAGCTGCCATATACTGAGTCAGAACATTGGTCCATCTAGCTCAGAACTGTCTACACTGACTGGCAGTGGCTCTTCAGCGTTTCAGGCAGGGGTCTTTCCCAGCCCTAGCTGAAGCTGCTGGTGGTTAAACTTGGATCCTTCTGCACGTGAAGCAGGTGCTGTACCATTGAACTACAGCCCTTCCCTTTCTTAACACATAACCCCCTGAAAATGCCTTACTGAAAACCCACTACAGGATTTGACTATTATGTTGTGCATGTTGTGCAGAGACTGGAACATTTTGTACAGTGTGATGTTTCCTTTGATAACGGAAGGAGAAAAAAATATTATTGAAGCCATAGGATAAGAGAATGGTGCTATTTTTCTAGTACATATTTTCTGATGGGGAATCTAGTGGCAGTTGCTTTGAAGCATGTGTAATTGATTATCATACATTTATTTTAAAAAGGAGACATAACAAGGAATCTAACATGATGTTTTGGAATATATCTGCTCTCCACAATGTTCTTGAGGAAAATGCAAGGTTGCAGGCATCATTTCATGCCCTGTATGGTTTTGAACATAAATCAAAGAAATTGTTGGAGAGTTATAGATGTTCATAGCAAATGTAACTATAATAAACACATGCAGTATATATTTTCCAAGCTATTTTGTATGAGCAAAAAGCTGTAGTTGGCAATTGGTATGAACAATTCCACTTAATCACTCAGAATTTGTTTCTTCATTCATGAGAAATACCAGTATAGCATAAAGCCATACACCTTAGGATTAGGTTTAGACAGTGCTTTTTTCTAAAAAATATAAATGTTTAGGGGTACTCTCATTTTCCTACTCCTGTTGAAATACTGCCCCTCAATGAGGCCAAACTTAGATTCAGAAAATGTTTAGGAGTATGTGTACCCCTGCGTCCTCCCAGAAAAAAGCACTGGGTTTAGTTTTAGAAACATTGATTAAAGTGGGGGAAGAGTATGAATTAGATGTACTAGTCTCCTAAAATCCAAGGCCTGAATGTCACCATCATTTTCTAAATTAAAGGTACTGTTATTTTAGTTACAGACACTTTAGGAATCACTTTTTAGATGTATTTTAATTATCAGTAAGTGTAATACAGATTTTATCCTTGTTACATAATATGAACATATTTAAAGAATTTAGGAAAGAAAAGTACAGTAACAGGACAGAAAGGAGTATGCACCATCTATTCTCCAACAGCTTGTGTTATCTACTCTGATTAACTCCTTCAGAGTTTATACCGTGAAAGTTAGCACTTTAAAAAGCAACACCACCTCTACTAACTTCAAACAATGAATGCCTAGACATTTCATTTCATAATATCCCTTTGACCTGCTGCGGCTCCCTTACTACTAAAAAAAGAGTTTCATTTTCTTCTTAGTTAAATAATATTTGCAATATATATACATTTTTGGGTTGGGTGAGAGTAGGGGCATGGCAGGGAGGTTCCTGATACTGCATAGTTTCAGCCACTTCAGAATTCTTTAAATACATCTTTCTGCCCTGCATGTTAACCATTATTTTTAAGTACATGACACAAAAGAGCAGGGGTGCCCTCAGGATTGTGGGTGCCCACTGCAACACATGGATGCGAAACATCACACGCACATGCCTGCACGTGGTGTGTGTCACCTCATACAGCCAGCAGCCAGTGAGGCACCCTTTTCCGCAGTGAGGGGCTTGGACTTGGACTCTGCCTCCACACCCGAAGCTCACAACCCATAAAAAGATGCCTCGCTGGCTGGCTGCAGTGAACAGAGCTGAGCTGCTTCTCTCCCTGCCGACTTTTTTCAATGACTTTGTGGTTGCCCAGCCCCCACAATCTGAAGAGAAGGAAATTTGCAAAGAACAGTACAGGAGAACTGAACAAAATAACCAGGCATAAATTAAAAACATAGAAAATATGAAGAATTGCAGTAAAAGTGTGTTGCTGCAGACTATATATTAAGAAAGATAAAACAGCATGTCATATGTTCTGCAACTTTAGACCTGTACATGTATCGCTCAGTACAAATAATAATGCTGTTCAGTCTTTGTATTTAATGTGGAATGAAGGTCAGGGTAGCATTGTGCACTGTGTAAAAGACCAGATTTGAATCAGGGTGCCTGGTTTTCAAATCTTTATTTAGACAAATACCCCTCAATCTAACATGATTTGCAGGGGTACTATGATTCTACACTGGGAAAGATGTATGCTCTAATTAACTCCTTGGACCACTAAATTTAAAAAATATACAGGGAAGCAATTTTAATTAGAAGGTGTTTCTTAGTATAGCATAGCACAGAAGCAGGGCTTAGTGAATAGAGCACATCCAATCTCCATTATCTCCAGGTATGGCTTAAAGCCTGGAGAGGTGCTGCCTGTCAGTGCAAATGAAACTGAGATACAATGGGCTGACTTATCATCATAGAATGATTAGAGTTGGAAGGGTCTACAAAGGTCATCTAGTCCAACTACCTGCAATGCAGGAATCTTTTGCCCAATGTGGGGCTTGAACCCACAACTCTGAGATTAAGAATGGCATGTTCTACCAACTGAAGTTAGTATAAAGCAGCTTCCTATGTTCAGTAGCCACCAGGAGCAACTTTTACTTAAGCTATGCAGTTTGTTTTTAAATGTTTTTGTTTTCAACTGGGCAGGTGGGTGGGATATAATTTAATGAGTAGGGATTGTAGGAGTATAGATTGGCCAGTTTACATTCATTTTAGTGGGTTATTGTAGTATCAGATTAAAGAATTCCACTTTGTATGCGTGCTTCTCCTGTCAGGCAAGAGGTGATGCTTTAGGAAGACTAGAATATACACGCCTACAACAATTCAGTGTATATTTTCTTCCAGTTAGATCAATGGCATTGTGACCAGTTGGAGAGAAACTTTCACCCAAGAGAATTGATGCTAAGATTGTTCAAGAAGGAGCACTGTACTTTAAAATGTGGCATTTACACGGTGCAACGCACCCTGCATAGTACCCTTGATTTCTCAGGCCTTCATTTGCAGAACACACACACACACACACACAAACTATTACTATGTTTGGAGGGCAGTTTAAGGCTATGAGCAGAATTTATAAAAAAATTTGGCAGTGGAGACTTACATATTCAGTGTCTTTAGGTTTTATTTGGAAGATATTATTAGTGTGGCTATTAGCTAAAATCAGCTCAAATATTTGCGAATGAAAATGCTTATGATGATGTGTAAAAAGTTATAGCAATTACATGTCAATTGATTTGTTCCTTCATTTATTCTAACATGGCAAGTTCTGTATGCAATGCCAGTTATCTGGGTGAAGTCGTCATTGTGTTCAAATCTACATTGTAAAGAGAGTTCTTCATGAATTGAGTTGAGACAAGGTGAGGAAGTGAAGGGTAATGGGTTCATAACTAGGGCTGCCATATGTCCTTCTTTTCCTGGACATTACCGGGATTTCAAAGGCGTAACTGACTTCCGGGGGGGGGGGTGTTCTGAAAGGCGGCACTTAGTTCCCGATCTTAGGTAAGTCAATTGAAAAATTGTGGGGTGGTTTTTGTCAAAAAAAGCTTAACAACTTTCAGGGTGTCCTGGTTTTTACTTTTAGGAATATGGCAACCCTATTCATAATCCTATTTTAGGTGGGGTTAGAAGGGTGTGTTCAGAAGGTGTGTTCAGAAAATTAATGGCTAGGTTGAGGTACAGTGCTGATACAGTATTTCCAATATTATATGGGGCAATAAAGATACAATAATAGCCAGTTCTGAACATTCTAAAGTCATGTCAAATAATACAGGGAGCCTGTTTTCAGGGGCTTAGTTACTTTGGACTTAGTTTGAGGAGGAAAGAAGAAGGAAGTAACAACGCATTTCTGATTCTTCATCCTGTCCTAAATGCAGGAGCTGAGGCAGAAGAACATATTTTTGCTGCCCTTTCAAAATCTCTTCTAGGATTACAGGGATGTAAACACATTATTGGTGCTTTGTCCCACACACCCAACTAATTGGTTTTAAGAAAGTTTAAGGAGCAATGCAGTTGCTTGGTTGGGTAAAGCAACCTGTATCTCCAATTGGCTGCAGTTGTTGCTTCTGCTGATTTGTAAAGGTGAGAGTGGCTTTGCAGAGCAGGGCTAGCTCCTCAATTGGGTCCATCAATTTCGATTTTGAACAGAACACACAGGAGGCATCTCCACCTCTTTACTCTCTCATCCATTACTGAAATTTTCTAAAATCAAATGAGAAAAGATGTAAGAAATGCGCAATAGTTTCCGTCCACAAAAGCACCCCAACTGTAGTAGATTTACTCAATAGATCTAATCTATTGAGTCTGCTACCTCTTCCCACACTCCATCTGAAGACTGTTATCAATACAGCCTCTATGGCTTTAATACCAAGCCAGCTTTTCATTACAACCTGCCTCCCTTATGCTTGAAACCCAGCCTGATTAAGAGTTCTGGAGAAGCCGAAAGATTACTCACTATTTTAGAAAATTCAGGTTGGCCTAATAAAGGGGTTGCTCTACTATAGATTTTGGATTTTGTTGTTGCTCTTTGTGTAACTTGATCAAGGTAATTCAGCAGAAGCATGAGGTTGTGGCAGAGACAAAAATCTGACTCCAGCCCAGTGCCTGATATTGTATACCATATTCCTGCCTCTTTCTTCAGTATACAAATTATTTCACCCTCTGCTAGGAAGTATCAGCTCAGTCACATAGGATGCAAACTTGCAGAAAATAACGAGGTATTCTAGGAGGAAATTATTGGGGTGTAGATATTGTAGGAACTGGTTCAGATGGCTATGATGATTATTATTGAAGGTGGCTTTGTGCAGTTCACTGCTTCTATTGATAGAAATTTGGTCATGTGTCTTTTCAACCAGTTACATCTAAGTAACATACAGAGGAATAGACATCTCTATGGTTTACTTAGGTAATAAATTCTACTCAAGACCCAAAACTTTTGTGTACAAAAGATCTTGTATGTATACATATATTCTTAAGATCTTAATTATTTTCCTGTCTGAATTCTAGGGCATACCCTTTTGCTGTACTGTCAGTTTTAGTTTCTGCGTTTTGGAGCAAAGTTCACAATAACAAAGAAATAGCACACAAAATACTGCTAGCTAGAATACTCAGAATGCTGGGGGCGGGGGGGGATAAGGGTGCTGAATAAAAGAAAGAATCATAAACACTCTTGCAATGCTCAGAAACAAGTTTGTTTCAACAACAATTAAAATGAACTATGATTATGTGCTTAATCATGGTGCATGTAATCCTACACATCAATTATGCCTGTGTGAAAGATACACTGAGGCATCAGCACAATGTCTAGCAAATTGTATGCATGCCGAATCCACAACAGGAGAGGAAAACACATTACTTCAAAAAGCACACAATGGAGCAAAAACAACTGCCACAGTCTCCATGCCTGCTAATCATGGACTATTGTGACAGTTGACATCTCTGTGCCACTCTGATGCAAAGGCAACCAGTGCACTGACAGGGATGCACCCCAAGGACAGGAGCAATGAGCCAGCTGCTGCAAGTCCCAGATATCCCTGTATAATAACATAGGAAGATGAATTATTGCAAGTCAGACCATTGGTCCATCTAGCTCAGTATTGTCTACACTGATTGACAGTGGTTCTTCAGGATTTCAGAAGTTTCTCCCTACCTGGAGATTCTGGGAATTGAACCTAGAAACTCCTGCCTGCAAAGCAGATGCTCTACCACTGAGCTATTGTCCTGCAGCCAGGGATTCATTCCCCTTAAACCACACACTGCTCACAAGGACTGTTTTCAGTCTGGACGTACAAAGGAAACAAAGAAGAAACCTCACAGCACAGAGAAGAAACAATCTGAGACACCTCTGTGCTCACCTAGGAACTATTTATTTATTACAAGATAATATGGAAGATCCATTGTGCTCTCTAAAATAAGCAAACACTTGGGTTGTTTCCAGGTTTGCTCACTCTTGAGTCTTGAAATGATCCTGCAGCAGCACTGACTACTGCCTGAAAGCAGTAACTTGGATACTGAGTAGCCTTCCTAAAAAAAAAAAAAATGAAGCTCTGATCTATCAGAGGATGCCACTCATGGACGAGACAAAGGAGGCAATTTTCACAAAGTTCTACTCCCCACTCTAAGGTACCATATCACATGTTTTAGTTCTGCTACATACTAACAATGTTGATCGTGTGTTTTGCACTGCACCACAATGGCGACTGCAGAATATGGTACCAGACTCCAGTCACAAGCCCAAGGGGACATGCTGCTCTCTTGATTAGGTGTAGTTATCTGTGCCTGTGTTAAAGAAGAAGCAGCTACCATAATTCCTAGCATACTAGGATGTCACTGCCTTTGCTTACCTTGTGCTACATCTAGACCTAGATCTAGCAAATTTCTTAGTTGTCTACTACAAAACAGTCTCTATGTGGCTTTCAATAAATATAATAAATACCAAAAAATAATAATGTAATCTTATCATCAGTAATTAAAATACCAGACTATAGTGACCAGTAAAACTGCTAAAAGATCACTGATGTCCTTCTGAATTAAGCAATACTGATAAAAAGTATTAAGGTGCCATCAAATGCCTGAAAGTTCAGGCAAGTCTTCAAATAGTGCTGAAAAGATGGTAAAGTTGGTGCCAGGCGGATAGCATTACAAGACTGGATTGGGTGAGGCAGGGACAACTGAAAAGGTCATCTGCTTTGTTGCAGGTCTCTGAACCTCTCTTGGAGAGGGCACCTGGAGAAAGACCTCAAACAATGTTCTCAGGGCATGAGTTGGTTCATGTTGGGAGAAGCATTTCAATGGGAATTGGAGTTTTATGGCCCAACAAACTAATCCTTGTTATTAGTCTGACCACTGCATTTTACAATAACTGCACTTATTGGACTGCCTTCAAAGGAAGCCCCATGCATCGTGCATTGCAGAAATCTGACCTAGAGGTTACCACAGCATAGCTAGGTTATTTTTGCCTAGATAGGAGTGTAACTGTGGGGGGGGGGGTCTCTGCATCAGTGAAACCACTTCAAGTGACAATGCTGGATCCAGGAGGACCTTCAAACTAAGAATCTGATCCTTTCAGGAAGTGCAACCCTATCCAGATAAACACTGCTAATCCAGACAGAAGACCCACCAACAGCATATCTCTTTTGTCTGGATTGAGCTTCAGTTTATTAGCTCTCATACAGTCCTTTACTGCAACCAGGTAAAAGGGACTTTTGGAGTAGGAGGGCAAGGGGCTCCCTTGAGTCTGCACCTAATTGTACTGGAGGAACACCCTCTTGCATTAAAAAAGCTAAGGAATAATAACATAGATCTGTTCCACTTCTCTTGCACATAATATTGTTTTAGTTGCAATGGCAGAAGCCCCTGGTTAGGTTGCTGTTGCTGAGGGAGAGGGCTGGCTTGCCCCATAGCTGCACTTTAGTAGAGTTACCATTATTGAGATAATGTATGTGAAACACTTTGTGTTATATAGATGCTAAGTATTGTTAATTTGGGTCAGAGTTTGCTGTGGGTATAAAGTTATCAGTTGCAGGGCATGTTCTAAAGGCAGGTGCCTTGTTGAACTGAGCAGGGTTTGACCATTTTCTTGAAGGGAGGCCACCCGGAAATTTCATGTATGACACAATGAATTTCATGATGGAGGAAAGTGGTGATATAAACGTAATAATTGCATATGTAACATGTATGTGTGTAGGTAGGTAGCTAGATAGTAACGTATAATATATGTACAGATGTTTGCTTAAAGTAGACTGAAACTAAACATGAATCCAGTAATGACTCTCATTCCAACTCAGAGAGCAGTGTGCTCTTGTTATAGTGAAAATGCATACCCTAGATTTGTATGGGACTTACATTTAATTATGCATGCATGATATTGCACCTTTGAGGAAGTTCACATCACAGTGTTAACATATACTGTGGAAGTTCTGCTGAAATCAGTGGGGCCACCAGGCATTGTTTTGGGAATTGGATTGTCAGAAGAAAACATAACAGTTTATAAGCGATAAACTAAATTAGGATAACAAAGCATTTTTCAGAGCTGTCTGCAGTCCACTATGCAGCCAAACCACAGAATAGGTTATGAAGGGGTAATAAAAGCTGCCCTTGCCATAATTTCTTCTTCTCTATCATTAAAGGCACAAGAACCTTGATTCTCTAGCTGCTAGCTCCTTAAGTATTTCCTTCTCAAGAATACATAAGGATCGTAGAATATTTGCCAACTTATAATAAAACCAAAAACTAACAATACACTTTAAACTTATTTTTGCATGTGCAGGAGTAAGCACAACTTATTTGAGTTGTGTGAAGTTTGTCAAAGGCTGCTTTGCACTCCATAGTCTGGCACAAGCTTCACTGAAATGTGATGCCATTGGTTTTTCAGAAAAGGTTTCTTTCTGCAGGGCTGCAAACAGGCATCAGCTGCTACAACTAGGGAGCAAATCAACCTTCACATTTTTAAACAGCTTTTTCCCAAGCCTGAGACTTTTCTCCTAAGATTTCTTCTCTATTTGGGAAGTTCCCTCTTTCTTTTAAAAAACTAGATATTGTCAGATTTAGCACTTTACTCATGTAATCAGATCAGAGCTGAGATCATTGCTGCATGGTAGAAAAGGCATCCTTAAGACATTTGTCCTTGAAACTGCACCAAACTCTTGGAAGAACCCAGAACCTGTAAGTATGTTTGATTTAAGCAATGATAGTGCAGTGCAAACCTGCAATCAACTATTATACAATATCCGATTAACAGTGTCATAGGGATTTTTCTTCCTCCCCCTCCCCCGACATTCTGTTACATTCATTTTCAGTTCGTTGTGAGGAAACAAATCAATTCAGGCTTCTGATACAGTGACTTTGCAGTAGATGAGCTAGTAAAATGTTTGATTTTAACTATTTGTTGTGTTCTTGTGGCTGGTGGGACAGACATTACATCCACCAAGCTATAGCTGACTTTTCTGCTGTTTTTTTTTAAAAAAGGAATTTAAATGTGTGTTGTATCTACCTTGTAAACAAACAGTCCCCTCTCTCCCAAAATAACAAGCCACTCCAGACAAACAGTAAGTAATGAGGCAAACACAATCCATCGATATCTACCTTAATTAACACCAAAACATATGAGTTTGCAATCTTAATTTACTGGTAAGGAATACTTTTGCCTTAATCGAATTCTACTTAGTTCTGTCTGTTTTGTAATTTACTATCATGTCTAAGTTTCTTTGCATAGACTGCAGTCTCATTAAACCTGTACTTAAGCACTCTGTGTTTACATTACAGAAACATCCTGATTGTTGTTCTTATTATTTTATTGTTTTTAAATATATTTAAGAAATGACACTAGAAAATAAATGTCAGTTTTATTATTCTGTAAAGCTTAGGGTGTATGTAGCAGTCTCCAAATCCAACAGTAGAAACATATTCAGTTATAAGCTCAGCTTAAACTGGCGAGAATGGTTTCAAAGTAAACATGTTTACGATCAAGGTGCCAGATTTTGACATGTCCCCGCTTGTAGCTACAGCTAACATATATAAAAAAAACCCCTTGAGTTCCCTTTCAATAAATTTTTAATATACAACAATACCTATATTTATAAGATTAATTTCTCCCAGGTTAGCCTGATTGATAGCTGAATTGTGGTTCCTTAAGTGCTTTCTTCATGAAACCCACATAAGAACTGCATTCCATTTAACTAGTGAATGTGAAAACTGGTAACCATGGATTCAGCCACCACTAACTGCTGAGTGCAATGACTTGTTGTAAACAATACAAATGAGCCAGGATAGCAGAAGCAACCAGACATGAAATGATTTTAATAGAAATTATAGGAAGGGTCATGTGATGCTATATCAGCTTGTGTTCACTATTAAAGGAAAAGTGTTTCATTTTCTTCTTCTAATGCTCAGTTTAAATAGTGTGTTTCTTCCAGGCTCATAGTTACATAGTATCCACTGAAAGGGTGGTAGGGAGTAATTCTCTGAAAATGTTTCTGGTTTAATAGCATATTAAGTGTCAATTTAACATTAGAACAGCCATACTGGATAAGTTCAATGACACATCATCCAGCCCGATATTCTGTCTCTGACAGTGACCAAATTCAGTTGTTTCAGCAACACTTAACAATGCATTGTTTTGCTTCACTTTCTAAAAGCAAGTTTCTGTACCTTTTTATGGACTCCCAGAACATACCTGCAAGTATGTTGGTAATGTCTGTAGAAATCTGCAGTCATTTATAGCTGCTTCTTGGAAGCCGTCATGGCAGAGGAAAGGGGCTTGAATTTTGGAATCTGGATTAAGTATTGTACACCCCCAAGTCCTGACCTTGATCTGGCACCTTGTGCATAGTTTCAAGTAATCAAGTGCTATGCATTGGGGTAAAAATATATTTATTTCACAGATATGACCTTGGTGTCATTGTGGTGGCCCGACTGGACATCCTGACTGGACATCCTTGGAGCACTGCAGAGCTGGGGAGCCACCAATGAACAGCCCTGTTCATTTGGTGCAACCATCTGCAGCTCTTTTGGGAGGGCACACATGAAGAAGAACTTCAGAAGATGAACACAAGGTCTAGGCAGCATCATATGGGAGGAGGCATTCACTAAGGTATTGGGTTCCTGAGCCACATAATGCTGTCTAGGTCAAAACCAGCACTTTGAATTGAGCTGGAAAACTAATCAGCAGCCAATGGAATTGGGCAAGACTTGATGTTATATGTTCAGGCCTCCTGGTCCCAGTCAATACTCTGGCTGCTGAATTCTGTACTAGCTGCAGTTTCTGAACTGTCTTCAGAGGCAGTCTCACATACAACACATTGAAGTTGCCAAAGCATAGACAAATTGTGTACCCACTCCTTTACGGGGAGTGCACATCCATCCAGAACAGGTTGAACCTCACCTGTCTTTTCAACCAAATTCCCTTGCCTGTGCAATTACCTGCCACGTGTAACTTTTATTCAACTGATGAACCTGAGAAGCACATTCAGATGTGTGCAGAACAAAATGTAGTAGTGGCACATGTTTTTTAAGCATGCATTTACCACAACTTTTGCATTTCAGTAAGATTTAAGTAGATATCTAATATAAATAGAGAAAAATAAGCTTCAGTGTTGTGACAAAAAGGTTAATAAATGCTTTGACTTTGATTTCTCATTCACTGTCCCGCAAATTCATTTTCTTCATTTGAAGCCTTTGTCCTTTGGAGTCCTGATAAGCCAGTCTGATGGTAGGGACATGCAAATCATTTGCCCTGTTGGTATATCATCTTTCAAAATTTCCTACCTTTTTCTGTCTCCTGCCTATCCTTTATAAAGTTTAACTATAGCTAACATCACTTCCATACACAGTATGCATTAGCATACTTTTTAATGTACTGTATGTATTTCAAATGCCTTCAAAACTTCCTTAATGATGTTTAGCTAGTATCTTCTCTTTCTGCTGTGCTAGTTGCTTCCACCCATTCCTCTGTTAACAAGATAAGACTTTGCAATTGTGAAATAATCAGTGAACCATTAAATTAAATAAAAACCAAGGTACTGCAGAAAGCTGTGGTCAAGGCTGCAATCCTCAACATATTTTCTTGTGAGCAAACCCACTGAAATTAATTAATATATTAGAATTATAGCAACTCTGATTTCAAGTTATCACAAAGTAAATCTGAATTGCACATCAGTAATTTGGAAGTTTCAGAAACATTACCGGAAAGATAATGTTTATCCACATAAACATGGATGCTTGGACCCTTAAACCTTTTGCAGTTTAGCTTTCATAGGTGTCACAGATACTCCATTTATTGCGCT
Organism: Podarcis bocagei; assembly: GCF_964188305.1. Lineage (NCBI taxonomy): Eukaryota > Metazoa > Chordata > Lepidosauria > Squamata > Lacertidae > Podarcis > Podarcis bocagei. Next base: position 81,879,417 of record NC_138127.1, read on the forward strand.
CTTCGTTACGGCTATCAGAGTTTAATACAAGGGATGTCATGTGTTAAATCTTACAGTGTAGTCTGCTAAGTATGCTACACTGAGTTTGATGGTACTTACTCCTAGGTAAATGTGTATAAGGCTTAGACATTATTTTGTTTATGTACTAAAATATTTATAACCTCCCTTCTCCATGTGAATACTAGGATGGGGTCAATTATTATTGTTATTTCTTAAATTTGTATACCACCTTTTATCTGAAGATCCCAGGGTGGTTCACAAAAAAAAGGAAAATGAGAATACAAAATACATAATAAAACCAAACCAGAAACAAATCAGCAACACCCCTCCTCCCACAAACACATTTTAAAAACTATAGAATGTTAATCAGCCAAACTCATTGTGAAAGAAATACATTTTCACCTGGTGCCTAAAGGTACCGTATGTAATGCAGGCAACCTCCCTTGGGAGAGCATTCCACAAATGGGGGCCACTACAGAAAAGGCCTGTTCTCATGTTGCCACCCTGCAGACCTTTAATGAAGGAGGCACATGAAGAACAAATAATTTTGTTTCGGTTTCTTAAAAACTAATTGCAATAGTTTTTAATCTACATTTACTTGTAAATGACTAAACAATAGGCTTGGGGGGGACATTTGTGATGGCCCATATATATGCTGCAGTAGGAAATATCTTAGGAAATGCATATGTGAGAGTGAAGGGAACCGTGCCTTCTAAGATAGTGCCTACCATTTTTGTTTTTTAGAAATGAAATTTTTAGACCAGAGATTCTCAGGCTTTCTACCCTGAGTTGGGTAAAAATTACTGTGTCCCACCTGTCACAAAATGATGGCATCTGTTGGCCACTAACATCACTTTCTACTATTATCTAATCCATCTTAGAAATTGTTTTAAACATTGCCACAGTGTTTTCCTTGTGCAAGGAGTTCATAGCTAAGACTTTCATGGGCACGGGCTCTTGGAGGTATTGTAAACAATTAAATTAATTTTTCAAAAATCTTTTGATGAAGCAGTTGAATGCCAAACTAATAGTTGGTGCCCTAATAGTTGTGCATAGTGAATCTAGGTTTCTAAAAATGAGCACTGATCAGCAAACATTTTGTTGGGATGCCATAGTGTGACATTCCTATTCATTGGCTTACTTATAGGCTTGATTTTAGCAGCTATAGATATTGTAAGATATTGCCTGCGTTCAGCTAGTGAACCGTATTACGCATGATATGGATACATGCACACTATACAGGAGGGCAAAAGATAAAAGATCAATTCTTATGGATCCTGTAGTCATGAGCTTTTTAAGGATGAATTACGGAAACTTTGTAATTATTGTGGGTAATCTTGCAGAAAATTAAATCTTTGAGTTTTGCATGTGTGAGGAAGTTTGGGCTACATGGCTCACCATAGCTTTGTGAGCTTTCTGTGCAGTTGGCTCCTTGGTTACCTGTCAGGCTTTTGTTTTATTTAATTTCACTGCAACTAAAATGCTATTCTTAAGCAATCCATGGGAAGCAACATCAAACCCAAATCCAGGTTTTCTTTTTTCCTTCCTGAATTCAAAGATAATGTTTCTCAGAACTATAAGTCTTTAAAATTCTGGCCTTTTGAGGGTGGCTTTGGAACCTTGTTGAAGTTTGTAAGGTAAGAGAGAGAGAATGCTCTTTGTTTCATTTTTGCATTTTGTTTTTTATTAATCTCTGATATCATGACTGAATAAAATATAGAATACAGGGAAGACTTTGGGGTCATATTTTGGTAACATCTCATTTTAACTGTAACGTGGCAGTAGTATTCTAAATGGGGTGAGAGCAGAAACTCCGGATTATAAATGCTGATGAAAAGGCAACAAACATTAACGTGTGTGCATCTTTATCTTGTGTGTATATCTATGTTAATGCCAGTAACAGGGTTTAGAGGGAAAAACTCATTTTAACTATAATATATCAGTAGAAGCTTCTGACCTTAATGTGTGGTGCAATGTTTAAAAATTAAATTAATGCTTCTAATTGAAATATGGAGATCTCTGACAACTATACTTTCAAGGCATTTACTGAAGACACCTTCATGCCAGACAACATTTCATTGTCTCTATTCTATGATGTATTTCCCTCCCATATTTACATTTCTCAATTGGTTGTGAGTGAAACCCAGAGTGGTGTGGTGGTTAAAGTGTCAGACTATGGCTATGGAGACTTTGGTTCAAATCTCCCTCAGCAAAGAGGTGATCTGGAGCCAATCACTTTTTTTTAGCTTAATTTTCCTCACTGAGTTGTGAAATTTTTAAAAAAGAAAGGGAACCATGTACATCACCCTGACTTTCTAGAAGAAAGATGTATACAAATTGTTTAAAGGCTCCATATTACTGAAGTGCAACAGTATCTCAATTTTTCAGGTTTACGTAGAAATGAATCTCAAAGGAGCTTATTCTCTAGTAAATGCAACAATACAATGCAATCCTAGAGTGTTCAATTGAGTTTACTCCCAAGCAAATGTTCTCCCTAGATCAGGCCAATAGCATGGGGCAAATGGTTAAATGATTAATTATGACTGCTCACCTTTGCCTGCTGTTTATATATTTTTTTTTAAAAAACATTCACACAATTACTGATTGCACAAATGGTGTCTCATCAGGTCGCCGCCCCCCATAGCCACAGGCATTATTTTCCTGTAACCTGATCCTATATGGTTAGAGAATGGATCTAAATGAGGCAACCATGTGGGTATTTATCTATTTTATCTATGCTTAGTGTGTGTGAGAGAGTGCATGCATGTGTTGATGTAAAAATTGGGGTTTGGCTTCAAAGTCGCTTGTTTCTTTCTCCCCTTGGTTGAACATCACACGTCCTCTCAAAGCATAGCGGACCCCTTTGGGGCCCCGAACCAAATTCTCTGTGTTTTACATCAGTGTGAAGAAAAGAGGCTGAGTGTAAGCAAGCTAGGGTGGGAAATTAAGATTTTTCATAAGCAGTACTGTGCTGCTTCCACTTTAGATGGAAGCAGTACATGAGGATGAAGTCAATATATTTGTATCCTGTTAAATCTAGGTTCTTTCCAGCGATAGCAGTATCTATGTAATGACACTTTTGTGTGTTTTCCCACATCTCTCTATGTGTACATCTCGATACTTAAAGTCAAACTAGATGTTAAGTTAAACAGGCAGTTTGACTTCTTACTAGCTTGGTGGGTGGGTGGATGGGCACCAGGAACTCTCCCTCCCTAACACAAAGTTGCTATTTATGTTGGGAGTCAAAATTCTCTCCACACACAGACATTTTGAGAGGGTGAGAATTTTTTTTTTGGGGGGGGGGACCATAGTGAAGAAGCAAAGGGTTAAACACACACCATCACCATGCCCTAGTCCCAATGTTGATTTCCCTCCATTGTTATCCATTTACAAAAAAAGATAAATATGCATGACCTAACATTTAACATAATGTGTAATTTGGTCCTAACTGTAAAATATTTGGTCCTTGAGCAGTCCAGTTCTGGCCCCCCAACTCAAACTCACTTGATACCCTCAACATTTACCGGTAATTGCTCAGCTGCTCTCAAAATTGTGTAGGTCCTGGCACAGGGCCTTGTCAAGCATTGGAAGGTTTTCTTTTAATGTTTTGTTTTCTTTTAATTTGCAAGCTAATCTACATTATCAGTATTGCGAGAGTATGCAGAAATAGTACCCTATATTTTGTTGTTGACGTCCCTTGTTTCACTTTCACAAATACCCAAGTATTGAATTAAAGTGGAAAAACAATAAGAAACTTAAGAATTGCATTAGCAATTAGTATTCTGAGCAGCTTGAAATAATATGTAAAACAATGAAACCATACGTTCATTACTCTGGACTTTTAGAATCTTGAAAGAGGTTTGACAAGCTATATATTTTTTTCACAACATCAAAAACAACTCCATTTCAGGCATCTGAAAACAGAATTAATTTTGAAAGAGCTCTTTGGTGCCAAGATGAGTCATATGCCTTATGAATGTTCTAGATGTAAGGAGTTGGGCTGTCATAGCCTTCTATTTTGTAATCTTGCCGCATTATTTGCTTGATTGGAGGATCAGCTGCTTGGACAGCTGTAGAGATTCTTCCAGCTTGTAATAGTGCAATGTTGCAGAATCATGTGATCCAAGAGTGACACGGCAGCATCCACTGTTAAATTGCAAAGGATCCTGGGAAGGCCTTTCTGGATCATGTCAAGCTTTATTCACCTCCATAAAATATTGCCATACTGTAGTTTTTAAAGTTTTGGAAATCATTTGAAGAAAATAATCGCTTCCCTATTAGATATGCATACCCATTTCTTTTGTCCTGTTGCCATTTACGGTCAAATATCAAAAGCTACGAAAACCTTTCAAGTAATACAAAACCTCCTCTGTGTTTTGTCAGGGGTAGGGTGGCAGAATCAAGGGCAGCTCTACAAACCTGCTTTCCATGTGTGCTTCTCAATGCAGGATATTGCCGCATGCAGAAAAACAATGCATCCTTCATGGCTGTGAACAAGTGCATTGCTTCACTGCTTAACATGTAGTATATTTCAGGTGCATGTATAGGCACAATTGAGGTAAACAGCCTCCTCTGAACTCAGTAGAATATGCCTTCCAGTTGGAAACAGTTATTTGGCTGTGATCAGTGTGCCTGCCTCCTGCAGCTTTGGAATATGAAACTGCTCTTGTGCAGGAGTGTTTGATGTGTGAGCAAGTCTGAGTCGAAGCCGGTGTCTTTAAAACAGTATTTTCAAGGTGTTTTGAACTGTACAAGTGAAAGGCAGTGTACAAAATGAGGAACATTTCTTTTACTTTTCATATTTGAGAGTTCATGTACTGAGAAATCCATGTTCAGCCATACAAAACTTCTGAGTATCCATTCCAATGTGGTTGTCTTCCATAAATGATGTGTTAATGAGGATAGAGTATAGGTCATGAGCCTGCAAGTATGTGTGAAGCTATGATGAGCTTAACCTACCAGGTGAAAGAAAGGTTAGTATACCAACTGCATGCACACTTCAAAGCATGTGGCTAGTTCACTGTACTAACCTAATTATCTGTGCTATAGATACTTTTGACAAACATATCTATAGCCCAGATACATTTACTTCACAGTGGGAGATATCGGAGCCCTTCTGTGTTCAGTTGCCAGTTTCCTGAATCCAGTATTTTGCTATTCTTTCTCAGCTATTCAAGGACTCCTCCTCCTAAATTCATTGAATGTATCATGTTTGTTTTCTTGATAAATGTTTAAGATACAGCAATTCTTGAACCACCACATCATTGCGCTACAGACTGTGTAACTAAATGGGTAGATTCTTATTTGATACTTTCATTATCCTGTGTTTCTTTGGGATATTTAGGTCAGCCTCTTGATGATGCCCTGCATGTAGCAATTACAAAAAGGAAGAACTTGAATTAAGATATGTGGGTTCCGGAGATTTCCAAAATTTGGAGCCTCTGGGTAGACATCCTGTATCTGCGGAATGTCTGGGATTGTTCTTATACTGTATACACAAACAATCCTAGCCACCTCCAGGTAAATGCCTACTTGTGCAAACACAGTTTATGAAGGAGGTGGTTAGTTTTATTTTCCCCAAGTTATTGAAGTATGTTGTGTTTGTAAACAATAAATATAATACCTGGATTCTCTTTAAGTACCCTATGGAAGTGACTTTAAGCACTTTATTCTTGCTTTTATGTAAGAATTCAGAGATGTGTGTGATGGCTGAGATAAACAGGAGACTATATTAGTGTTAGGGATGTGGGTGGCGCTGTGGTGTAAACCACTGAGCCTTGGGCTTGCCGATTGGAAGGTCGGCGGTTCGAATCCCTGCGACGGGGTGAGCTCCCGTTGTTCGGTCAGCTCCTGCCAACCTAGCCGTTCAAAAGCACATCAAAGTGCAAGTAGATAAATAGGTACCACTCCAGCGGGAAGGTAAACAGCGTTTCCGTGCACTGCTCTGGTTTCGCCAGAAGCGACTTAGTCATGCTGACCACATGACCCGGGAAAAATGTCTGCGGACAAACCTCAGCTCTCTCGGCCAGTAAACCGAGATGCGTGCCGCAACCCCAGAGTCGTTCACGACTGGACTTAACTGTCAGGGGTCCTTTATCTTTTATATTAGTGATAGTTACTTTTAAAGTGCTTTGTGTATATGTTGCAGGTAAGGTAAGTTTCTTATGACAGCGATACCAATTTTAATTTAAGGCTTCAGTAGTCCCAAGCATTCTTTCTTGGAAGCAGGTTCCATTGAACTCAACAATTTCAAAGAAAATTTGGTTGGGTTTAGGGTATCTAAAACTCAATTGTCAGGTGTCATCTTGGTTACGCTAGTGTAAATCATTGCCATGTTGTTGGTATTACTCCAAACTTCCACGAATTAAACCTAACAATGTTAAAACTACTTTAAATCTTCAGGATTTGATTTGAAGTTGTGGCCTAAATAGTTGACTATGATAAGAAGCATGTGATAAAAAAATCCCAGTTTTTCCAACTCTTTCTATATTACTCTTTTTTCTTTCTTTTTTGGGCATCAGAAAATATTCCAAGAAGGCCTGAAGACTGTTTCCCTCCCTCTTTTTGTTGCTCTCTTTTTCAGATTGAATTCAATAAAGGAAAGGCTGTGGTGTAATAATTCCTACAAGCTTTCACAGTATCTTTTGGGGGAAAGGGTACTGACCTTTTCCTATTGTTAATAAAAAACCTTCACAGTCTTGTCTTTGCTTTTTCTGTAATACTGCTTCCACTTTATTCCACACACCCCTCAAATGGTTGAGGAGTGCCTGTGTCTTTCATAGACATCAGATTAGAAAAGTGGGTGAAAGTAAGTAAGTCTAGCTTCTGGGCTTGATTATTCTCTTATCTGTAAGGGTGTACCTGAAGGAAGGACAATATCCTCCATAATGTATTAGTTTGTGTAGGTAATACTAGCTGGGTGAAGCGACACAAATGCCTTGTGATCTGTTAATGTTGCCATAAGGTGTGCAGAAAAGGTTAATAACATCAGTAATTGAATGGCAAAAAAGAATTGAAGGGCAAATTTGGTACTTTAGTTGCATATGCACACCTTCTCTTAGCTTCAGGTTAATGAGAGACACATGCATGCTCCTCTGGGAAGCACTGGTTTGATAGGAAACATCACAATCAGAAGGTGTATTCATATACTCTGCCACCCACTCATGCCATCCCCACTGAGCATCACAGCTAGCCATCACAGGTCTAAATACACCCTTGTACGAATGTGATATGTGTTGTAGCATCTATGGTGAATATCACTATTTATTATTTATTTATTTGATCCAGTTTATATACTGCTTGATTGTAAAAGACATCAAAGCCGTTCTAGATATCTGAATGCTAACAATCTTAGATTACTTTTGCGAATGTATGAAAAGTCTTTTCTATTCTTTTGGACATGCACAGGTAGAGTATGTACACCTTTTTAATGTGTCTGTCTGCTTTCATTGTTGTACATCTTGTGTCTTTAGGCATGGCCATTTCCTGTATAGCACCGCTACTACCCAAGTATGCTACATAATATATGTCCTTTTTCTGCTGAGGGGCTAATCTGTAAAGGGAGTACATGTCAGCTGTGGATGAGGCTGAAGCTATTGCTGGGTGGAGCCAGATTCCTCCTTTTTTCTGACACAAAAAATTCTCTCTGCCTTTCCCCCCAAGCCCAGATGGTTGCTGGGAAGAAAAACACTTCCTAGCTAGAGGCCTAAATTGATGGCTTATAGAGAGCTTTCAAAATTGGGCCAAGAGCCATGTGAACCTGTTTTGCTTATGCTCCGCTCCGGGATTAGTCAACATGTGCCCTCCAGATGGGACTATAACTCCCATCATTTCTGATCACTGGCCCTGCTGACAGGGGCTGATGGGAGTTGTAGGCCAACAACATCTGGAGGGCACCACATTGCCTACCCCTGTTGTACTCTACTGATGATGTAGCCATATAGTATGGGAAAGTAACCATGGTACAGGTTTGGATTTATGCCAGGGTAGGCAGACATCAGTCCTATACAACCTTACTTATTTTTTTTAAGTCTACAATATCAGGGCCACCAACTGGAGCCAGTCCCAGAATGGAAGACCAAATGGTCACAGAAAATTGTGTACATGTGCTTACTAATTTTCTCCCACAGAGCAATATCCACACTTCATCAAGCTACTACAGCTCAACCTAACGCAATCCATATGGCAACTGTGTGTGTAAAGCTTATAGCTAGAATTAAAAGTATATGAAGAACCAATGACTCGAGGAGGTCAGCCCAGCTGCAGATATATAGCATGTGACATATATCACACAAGCACATATTCAGCATATAAGTAAAGAAGAGTATATGTATGACTTTCTACAACATTTATACATAGATGGGGAATGCTGAAGCAGAGATTAGTCCCAAGATCAATCAGTAGCTCCATTATAGAGAACTCTAAATATATGTAGAACAGATAGCTTAAGAAAGTGGTTCCAATTGCAGCCTATTTTACTAGTTACAGCTCTGCGTTATATGGGGTGATGGAATTAAGATGTGTGCACAGGAGATGATGCCTTTGTCTACTGGTATTGCAGAAATGAATTTTGTGTTTTAGATGATGATTGTCGGGTCCAGGTTGGTTCTTATGGGGAGAGGCAGTTCTTGACGTATTGTGGTTCTGAACCGTTTAACACTTTATAGGTCATAACCAGCAGCTTGAATTTGGCCTGGAAACTAATTGGCAGCTGGTGGAATTGGGTCAGAAGCAGTGCAATATGATGAAATCTTCTTACCCCGGGAGCAACCTGGTTGCTGAATTCTGCACCAGCTGATGTTTCCGAACCATCTTCAGAGGTAGCCCTACATCGTGTACACTGCACATTTTACATCCCTTAATTAAAAAACAACAACAAACCCCCAAATTTAAAAACACACAAGTTAAAAAGCAGATAAAACCAATTTAAAACAATTTGGGCAATAATAACTGCCACAGAACAACCCACCCCAAAACCCCCCTACACAAACCCCCAACCCAAGAGTCTTCAGCCGCCTTAGCTGGATTCAGTCCGTGCATTGCCTTCCCAGGCCAGATGGAAAAGGCCTGCAAGGCAGGGAACAGGTCTTTGTGACTCACAGCCAAGACAGGAAAGCAAAACACACACAAAAAAGCAATGGTTCCATATCATGTTTGCATTTTTAATCTCCTTCATTTGCATGTTGTACAATGCACACACGCCCATGACTATTTGTGCTTCTTTGTCTTTTGGGCACTGTATTTGCTGCGAGGATGGGGGGAGTAATAATTATGACTCGACCTTGTTCTAACTGCGTTACCTCGCTTGTGGTCCAAGACTGGGTGGGGGTGGGAGTAAGCACCAGAATGCCACCTGTTTATTTTTGCCTATAAACCTCTTTTGGCGGTGCCAACTGTTCTCATGAGGGGCTTGCTGCACAGAGCAATGTGTTCCAAAATCTGTTGAAGGGGAGCATTAGTAGAACAAATGACTCCTTTGTTAATTTTTTAAAAAGCAACTGGATGTTGTTTTGGTGACTGCTAAAACATTATACTTTTCTTTTAGACTTATTTGAGTATACTTACTAAGACCTAATGCATTTCTTAATTCAAATACTATTCTGAATTATTGCTTGTGCTACCAATTCCCTGAAGGGAATATTCCAGTCAGGTGACTTAAATGTATTGCTTAATACTGACCTTGATAGGAGGAGGGATGGAATTCTGGCTAAAAGATTAGGTAGCCTACACAGATGACAGAAATTCATGGTACTTGTAAGCTATCATTCACTGTTAACTGCAGTGGCCAAACATCCATAAATGTGTGTGTGGACACCAGTAACACTAGATAGCTGGACCCAGCCTTTAAAATAACTAGGTGTGCTGGGTCTGCCCTGAATTCTACCCCTTGAGGCTCTATATATAGAATTTAGGCTGCAGTTGTGTACCCAATTAAACAAATCAACAAACCCCATTGAATACAATGACATTTCCTGCTGAGAAGACGATGTATAGGATCAAGTTCTTATATCCTGCTCTTTTTCAAGGAGTCAGAGTGGCTTACATATATATTTCACAGGTGTTTGCTCGTTCAGGCTGTGTACAAGGCCAGACCAGCTTGCTTTGCCTTTAGGAATAAAATTGCATTTTGTGTCTAGACCATTCTGTTGGCTAAGGCCTGACCAGAGTTTCCAGAAATTACGTAAACAGCTTATAGCTGTTGAGATATAGATTTATTATATCTCCATTTATTAAGATTTATACCCCACCCTCCAAACAAGTAATCAGGAAGGTTAAAATAAAACATTAACCCACAATAGAGCGGCAGACATTGCATGCATTTCTCTTCTGCTCTCTTTCTACCCAGGAACACTGTATTATCTTGTGTGTCTCCCAGATTCAAACTCTTACAGTATAGGCACTCATGCTTTCCCTTGCACACAAGAATACCTATCACAAGCAGGTTTCTCCATTAGTTTCAATGAAAAGAGAGAACACAGTAAAGAAGTTGGCTTTTGCTTTTGAAATGAATGAAGAGGATTTAATGTATAGCAAAGCGCTGGACTGAGGTATGTCCCTTTCTTTGAGGTTAGCTGAGATGGGGACATGTGGGTCTCCAGATGTTGTTGAGATACAAGTCTTATCTCTGACTATTGAGCATGCTGGTTGGAATGAATGGAAAACAGAGTGCAAGAACACGTGCACGGGGGTGGGGGTGGGGGTGGCTTCAGTCTTATCTACAGAAACTGACCACATGTTATTAAGGATTTTATTTTCCACTTGAAAAATATGTGAACTCTCTTGCTAGTTTTGTGACTTATAAAAAATGTAATGAAGCCAATTGACCACAACCCTTTCCTTCTGCTTCATGTGGGTACAAATGATCCCCCTTTGATCTGAGGGGTCTGGATAGGTCAGTTGCCTAGAGCGTGGTGCTGGTAATGCCAAGGTTGCAGGTTCAACCCCCATATGAGACAGCTGCATATTCCTGCATTGCAGGGGCTTGGACTAGATGATCCTCAGGGTCTCTTCCAACTCCACAATTCTATAATTCTATATAGCAAGGGAATATAAGACTCTGGGAAGGAAGCTGAATGACCATCATCAAATATCTAAAGGGCTGTCACATGGAAGATGGAGCAAGCTTGTTTTCTCCTGCTCTGGAGGGCAGGACCCAAACCAGTGGTTTCAAGAAGATTCTAGCTAAACATCAGGAAAAACTTTCTGATGGTAACAGCTGTTTGAAAGTGGAATGTACTCCCTCAGAAGGTAGTGGACCTTCTTTCATTGGAGGTTTTAAAGCAGAGGTTGGATGGCCATCTCTCATGGATGCTTTAGTTGAGATTCCTGCATCGTAGAGGGTTGGACTATATGACCCTTGGGGTGCTTTCCAACACTACAATCCTATGATTCTGTGACTGTGGGACCCTCAGAATAAATTTTAATAAAACTTTGCTAGTAAATTTTAAGAGAAAACAATGGAAGCTTGAAATGTGCATTAGATCCCTGTCTATCGTTTCTTCCTGAGATCCAGTGCCTTTTAAATTACTGCAGGAAGGAACTCTGGAGTCAATGTAATCATTAACTGTCTCACCTTCTGGTTGTGACAAGTGATGAATCAGCTTGAACTTGCCTGGAGCTTTCTTCAGGACAATACCCATAGGGGAAACCCTCATATGCTCAAGCAGAGCGTTATCAAATGGCCCCAGTATTCTTCCCCAAGTGCCAGAAGTTCTTTTCTATCTTGTCTCTAACCACCTGAGGACATATAAGTGCTGATCTCAGCTTCTTAGCCAACACTTGCATCTTGGGGCCTATGTACAAAACAGCAAAACCCTCATCGAAATTATTACGCAGCAATAGGTTCTCTCATCTTTATTCTCCCCCTCCCTTCCTCTTGTCAGACTGTTTCTAACAGCAAAACATTTTATGTGCCCTCATTGGAGTTTATGCTTTTTGCAGGCCCCGTTAACCAATCTTTGGCTTTTTCCACTGTCTTGCTTTGATTTGGATGACTGCTCAAAGCACCTGCTAATGGCCTGGAGCATTCATGCCTAAATTTGCAGTTTCTGTAGCACTTTCACTTGGCTGGTTAGTACACAGCTAGTGAAATGCTGTATGAAGCACCTGCTGCATTATTTGAGAGTAGCTTGTTTGCTTTCAGTTCATTGATGGAAGCATCCTACAAAGTTGTTTTTTTGTAGTTCCTTAGAGCTGCTCCACAATTTTACAAGGAGAGAACAGTGTAGGGAGGGTGAATTGTTATGAGTGATATTCTTTATACACCCTCAGATATTATTTGAAAATGAAGCCTATGCTTCCAGTGTAAGAATGGCTCATACATCTCCCCACAATGTCTCCGCTTTTGCATAAAAATCTGGCTGTAGGTGTTTCAATCACTTGAACATCTACATTTACTGCTTTACAAGAACCTATACCGATGCATTTGGATTGTTTATTTAAGATGTTTAGGCTGATTTTTTAGGGCCAAACTTTATAAGGTGGCTTCCAACATATAGAATGCCTATAATACAAGCAGCACTCAAATTTAACCATAAAAACCCATAATACAACAAATGAACTAAAATAATATATCTATTAAAAAAAGTATTGATAAACAATTGTGTTATTTTGCTGGGTTGTAATTATCGATTAAAATAGTTCAAAAATGTTTTGGTACCAAATCAAACCAGCAGCATGATACCTTTTTAAAAATACAGTTCTAAATAAATGGGTTTTTAAGGCCTACCTAAAAGCGGGTGGCGCTGTGGGTAAAAGCCTCAGCGCCTAGGACTTGCCGATCGAAAGGTCGGCGGTTCGAATCCCCGCGGCGGGGTGCGCTCCCGCTGCTCGGTCCCAGCGCCTGCCAACCTAGCAGTTCGAAAGCACCCCCGGGTGCAAGTAGATAAATAGGGACCACTTACTAGCGGGAAGGTAAACGGCGTGCGTGTGCTGCGCTGGCTCGCCAGATGCAGCTTGTCACGCTGGCCATGTGACCCGGAAATGTCTGCGGACAGCGCTGGCTCCCGGCCTCTAGAGTGAGATGAGCGCACAACCCTAGAGTCTGTCAAGACTGGCCCGCACGGGCAGGGGTACCTTTACCTTTTAAAAGCCTGTAATGATGGATGCATATAGACTTCATTCTACATTTCTTTCCCCAATTTGTACTGAGTTGCTCATTATTTAGTTTTTTAATCACATCATTTGATGAGTTCCCAACTACTTACATAAATTTTGCTGTCTACTTTTGGGATTAATCTTGCTACTATTGGTGTTCCTTGTTTCTATACTTATTAAAACAAAGGTCTCAGAATGCATAATTAATAGTGTATTAAAGTACCCCTTAACTAGTGAGAAATAAGCAAAGTGAACAGCATGCATAGCCAGTATACAGTTGTCTGTCTTCTTTTATTTCACAGTTAGCATTTTTGCGGCTTGTCCTTTCCCAGAAATACTAGTCTCTGAAGTAGTGTTAAGCATAAGCTTACTGCTAGATTATTTATGCCTATAGTGCCTGCCAAGGCCATTACGAGAGGGATCATACTCTTTTTGACCAAGCTGTATTCTCCATTGCTCTTATGTCATACTGTGCTGCCTACCACATGAATAAAATTCCATTAGGAGAACAAAGGGCATCATTCATTAGCAATGTAATATTTAGTCTAAGATGGCTGCTGCATATTTGTTCATTCATAATAAACTTGTCTGCTTTTGCATAATATGAAGTTTTTTCTTTCAGCATAATTTTTTCTAGTTTCCCCCCAATTTCCTAGTTCTGGTACAGATGTTTTCTGCTTTGGCCCACTGTTTCTTCTGCCTGAACTCATGCCTATGCATGAAGCAGCCATTCATGCTCCCCTGCCTCAATCTTACTAATGTTGCATCTCCTTGTGCCTCCTTATGATTGTTAGTTGGACAGCTAATGAAGTTGGATGGTGGGAGATTTATACTGTAATCCAGTGTTTCCCAACCACTGTTCCGCGGCACACTAGTGTGCCGCGAGATGTTGCCTGGTGTGCCGCGAGATGTTGCCTGGAGGGAGGCGGGCGAGTCGGGCGGCGAGAGGCGGGGTGGCGGCGGCGAGGAGAGGCCGCCCAGCGCGGGGCTCTCGCCGTCTGCCTGCCTGGCTGCCTGCGAGCTCGGCGGGCAGCGCCTCCGTCCGCAGCGCCCGCCTCGCGGCTCTCATTCCCTGCCCCTGCCAAAGCTCACCCAGCCAAGCCGCGCTCTCCTTCCTGCCTCACTTTGCTGCCTCCTCCCACCCCCAAAGCTTGGAGGTTCCCCGGCAAGGGGGAGGGAAAAAATTGAAACTTACACTTTCGTGCGTCCCTCCCGGCGTGACGCTGCACGCTGACGTCACGGGGCTGTAATGGTGGTGTGCCTCGATATTTTTTTCATCAAACAAGTGTGCCTTTGCCCAAAAAAGGTTGGGAAACACTGCTGTAATCAACAAAAGGAAATACCTTTTCCCACGTAGGATAGATTAAATTATGAAATTTGCTGTCACAGAATATGGTAATATCTTGCCACCAGCTTAAATAGTGTTAAAGGAGGATTAGACAAATAGAAGCCTCTCAGTGGCTATATGTTTTCCTCTTAAGTTCAGAGCCACCAGGCCTCTGAATACCAGTTGCTGGGTAACAATAGCAGGAGTGATGTATTACATTCATACCACCTTGCAGGCTTTCTGGGGGCATTTCTGTGGGAAACAGGATGATACTTATGATCCAACAGAGATAGTCTTACATTTTGGACAGGTTCTCAGCATTTTATATTTCCCCACAAATGGGAGACCTTCAGAAATAATGGCCTCTGACTATCAGCCAAATACACCTTTATGCATGAAACAAATGGAAAGTTTGAGACATTGTTGCTGTATGCTGCTGTGCCATAAAAGATTTTAAAGACTCTATCTACCTGTTGACAAATGGAAGGGTAAAGTTTGTTTCCTTTGCTATCTGTTTTGGAGAATTCCATATTGAAAAAAACATGGCATAAGTTTCAAAGGAAACGATAAAATATTTTGGGCTGTTATCTAGTGTTAGTCATACATAGAGTAGAATTATTGAACTTAATACAGTAGACATGGTTAACTTGGGTTTACTCTGAGAAGAACTTGCATTCAACCCATTGTCCCAGGGTAATCAAATGTTTTTTTCCTTTTTGGGATACACAGCCCTTCTTTAGTGAACTGCTTCATATTCAATTAATATAACAGTTATCACATTTTGCATGCTTTGGAAACAAAGACTGGATGCAGCTTCATAGTCCACTGTACATATGGAAGCAAAATACATGATTGTGTGATCGCATATAACAGTTTACACATGGCTGCATGCTACAACTTAAAGAGAAGTTATTTCTGTGAAGGAATTCTGCACATTTGAAACCCGTCCGATTTACTTTAATTTAGAATGCATTCCTATTATCTTTACAATTTGTTGTTTGAAATAAAGTGGGGCTGGAATTGATTTTAAAAGGGGAAGCTACCAAAGTATCTGTCAAACAAAACAATTTGCAGTATATATTTTAGCCTGCTGGATCTTTGAAATGTAACTGCATCGGCCTACTTGGCAAAAATGTTGTTTGAAGACATATTGCGTTCCACGAGCAAATGGAAAAAATGGGCACCTGTCATCATATTTAGAAAACAGCTGGGCAACCTGGCCAAGTGCCACAGTCTCTTTTCACATGGCCTTTATGCTGAAATCATCCCAGCTCCATTCCTAGCACTGAAGAAACTCAATGCCTTTAAATGGTTACAGAAATTCAGGAGACACCTCTTGTTGCAATAAAGTTTACTTCAGATACTTCTAATTAGTAAATTGTACTACACTCTTGTAGACCAACTGCTGTTCTTCTGTGTTTCTTAAGTGGTGAGGTGGAAGATTGCTGTCACCCAGCCTCTCATTTCTAGAGTGTAAATTCCCCTTGCCCTTTCCCTGCCAGCCATTGCTGCTGCTAAGCATTGCATTTGTTGGCACCAATGGTATTAAAGGTGCCTTTAGATGAGTGGCGGGGAAGCCTGTTCTCTCAGGAATAATCTTTCAGCAGTCACATGCTGGAAGTGGGTAGGGTCAGAGCCAAAAGTGGGCAGGACATCCAATTTCTCTCTTTCTGTCACCCCCTTTTCTTTCTCCTTGCCACTTGCATGAAACTGGACCGACAGTTGCATGTGAGCTGCAAGTTGTTAGCCTTTGCTTTAGAAACTTATCCATCTGTATGACTACTTACCACACAGCAGATAGTTAAACTGCAGAACTCGCTCCCAAAAGACACAGTGATGGCCACCAACTTGGGTTACTTTAAAAGAGGATTAGACAAATTCATGTAAGTTAAGGGTATCATTGGCTACTAACCCTGATGGCTCAGTCTACATCCCAATCCCAAAGAAGGGAAGTGCCAAAGAATGCTCCAACTACCGCACAATTGCACTCATTTCACACACTAGCAAGGTTATGCTTAAAATTCTACAAGGCAGGCTTAAGCAGTATGTGGACCGAGAACTCCCAGAAGTGCAAGCTGGATTTCAAAGGGGCAGAGGAACCAGAGACCAAATTGCAAACATGCGCTGGATTATGGAGAAAGCTAGAGAGTTCCAGAAAAAAATCTACTTCTGCTTCATTGACTATGCAAAAGCCTTTGACTGTGTCGACCACAGCAAACTATGGCAAGTTCTTAAAGAAATGGGAGTGCCTGATCACCTCATCTGTCTCCTGAGAAATCTCTATGTGGGACAAGAAGCTACAGTTAGAACTGGATATGGAACAACTGATTGGTTCAAAATTGGGAAAGGAGTACGGCAAGGCTGTATATTGTCTCCCTGCTTATTTAACTTATATGCAGAATTCATCATGTGAAAGGCTGGGCTGGATGAATCCCAAGCTGGAATTAAGATTGCCGGAAGAAATATCAACAACCTCAGATATGCAGATGACACAACCTTGATGGCAGAAAGTGAGGAGGAATTAAAGAACCTTTTAATGAGGGTGAAAGAGGAGAGCGCAAAATATGGTCTGAAGCTCAACATCAAAAAACTGAAGATCATGGCCACTGGACCCATCACCTCCTGGCAAATAGAAGGGGAAGAAATGGAGGCAGTGAGAGATTTTACTTTCTTGGGCTCCATGACCTCTGCAGATGGTGATAGCAGTCACAAAATTAAAAGACGCCTGCTCCTTGGGAGAAAGGCGATGGCAAACCTAGACAACATCTTAAAAAGCAGAGACATCACCTTGCCAACAAAGGTCCGTATAGTAAAAGCCATGGTTTTCCCAGTAGTGATGTATGGAAGTGAGAGCTGGACCATAAAGAAGGCTGATCGCCGAAGAATTGATGCTTTTGAACTGTGGTGCTGGAGGAGACTCTTGAGAGTCCCATGGACTGCAAGAAGATCAAACGTATCCGTTCTTAAGGAAATCAGCCCTGAGTGCTCACTGGAAGGACAGATCGTGAAGCTGAGGCTTCAGTACTTTGGCCACCTCATGAGAAGAGAAGACTCCCTGGAAAAGACCCTGATGTTGGGAAAGATTGAAGGCATAAGAAGAAGGGGACGACAGAGGACAAGATGGTTAGACAGCCTTCTCGAAGCTACAAACATGAGTCTGACCAAACTGCGGGAGGCAGTGGAAGATAGGAGTGCCTGGCATGCTCTGGTCCATGGGGTCACGAAGAGTTGGACACGACTAAATGACTAAACAACAACAACAGCCTTGATGCCTGGATACTGCAGGAGTGTTGTTGCAATCAGGCCCTACTTATGGGCTTCCCATGGGCATCTGCTTGGCCAGTGTGAGAGCAGGATGCTGGACTAGGTGGGCCACTGGCCTAGTGCAACAGGCCTAATGTGTGGCCAGCTCTTGCTTGCTTGAGATAACTTTAAGTGACCCACATTTATGTGGGTCTTTACCAGAGAATCTGCATCCTGTACAGTGCTACCTCCATGGAGCAGGGGGGCTGGAAACCATGCAGCTGGGACTTCCCATATGGCTGAAACACTTAGATGGTCTCCTAGTTGCATGGGAATTCCTTGTGGAAAAGTGGCTTCTACCTGGCTGGGGAAACATTTAAAGGCACCCAAATTCCCGCTTAACCAGGTTATGTCGCCGATTAGCAAGCATGATTAAGAGATGCCTTATTGGTGAGACTGCACTGTAGAAGTGAAGTGCAATGGAGAACATTTAATATGTACCAAATCTACATATTTTGTTTATAAACATTTAATTACTTTGAATTAAAATTCAATTTAGGATCCTTTCATAGCTGAGCATTTTAAGCATTTTTTAAAAAAGCTATTTTCATTCCAAGTAAAAGGCTCTATTGAACTTGGTTGCTGATATCCTAATTTCCTAAATACAGGCCAAAATAGGTAAGCTGGTGGAGATTAGCAATTGTCATGCTTATTTGGAACAAATGGGATTACTAAAAAAGGAATATATTTTGTATCATGTCTTATGCTTACTGTACTTTTTAACTGAATAAAAAGATAATCTGTTTAGAAGTTTAGTATCTTCAAAGTCTTGCTTTCCCCAGGTCTCTTTCTAATACAATTAGCACCATGCATAGTCATTGCTTCTGAGGGCAAGATGGACTGAACTCAGGAGAGCTGAACCGTATCCTGAACTGACACAAACAAATCTCTTCCCTTTGTTGTATTCTCATTGAAGTGCAAGGGATGAGTAGATGGAGTTTGTGTTATAACTGCCAACTTTAGTATTTGTTTCCTGAGTTGGGTTTTAGGAGATTCTTGAGGACTTTAAAATTTTATTCTGGTTGCTACTTAAATGAACTTAGGTCTGTTTTGAGCTGCTGCTCAAACACATTATAATTTTTTGCTGGTAATTTTTTGTGTTTTAATGTGTTGTGAACCACTTTGGGAGGGGTAGTCCTGAAAGGTGGCAAAATAAACAAGAGGACAGCCCCTTTCTGCATAAGAAATACTCGGGGGGGGGGGACCACTAAAAATTTATGCCAGCTGCATTAGGATGCTGCTTGCTCCTGCTTTAATATATTAATGTTTTCTATTATTTGTCAGGATGTTGTTGTTGTTGTTTATGGTTTTGACTTTAAGTAAACTATTGTTTTTCTTTAATGAAATATCAATAAAATGAATATTTAGGAACTGAACTAAGCATATATGAATATATTAAACTGCCTTGTGCCAAGTAATATGATGGATCCACCCAACTAAAGTAATAAATACAATTTTAATATATTTATTAAAGCATTCTGTTCTATCATGGATATCTAAAACAGCAAGGGAATAAACAGTCATGTTTTGTTGCTGGTAGTAGTTATTTTGTTCTTTGATTAAAAAAATTATTTCTAGAAAGTCCAAAGCATTATGATATCAGAATTGAAATTCTGAAGGCAGGCAGCTCACATCTCAGAATTACTACTAGGTTAATCATCGTTGGCTTCTCTTGTATAGTTAAACCTTTTGGAAGGTTCCGTTTCTCTTTCTCGCTCTCTCTTTACAGTTAACTGACTGACCTTCTAATTTTAGCATTGAAGAATTATAATTAGAAATATTTCCATAGTTGTTTACAAACACCGCCACTCAGTCACAGTATGTGTCTGCAATTTTAGAAGGACTCTGTTATCACCTCTAGAGTGGGGTGAGAGGGCATTTCAGTTCTTTTCAGCTTATTCAGTTGATGAACACAATGAGTGTATTGGGGTGGAAGAAGGAGAACTATTCCCAAACCCTTTTAAGATAACCTGCATGTGCTGTGAGCATTTTACATGTCTAATTTCAAACAAACAAACAAACAAACAAACAAACAAACAAACAAACAAACAAACAAACCATATCTTCTTTGGTGATCACTCGTAGCCGAGTAAGATTGTCTTCCATGAACATGGTCTTAACAGTGAGTCTGTAAGTGACTGTAGAGGCCAATTCTGGTTCCACACATCCTTCCACAGTGTGGACATACGTTTCCAGGTCCCTTTCATCCTGAGTTTGAGCGTCTTCAAAGTCCATGATACCTTGGGTAAAGGCTGTTCTCCAATTGGAGTGATAATCAGGCATCTGAACAACATGACCAGTCCAACGAAGTTGATGTTGAAGAATCATTGCTTCGACACTGGCGATCTATGCTTCTTCCAGTACACTGGCATTAGTTCGCCTGGATTCCCAAGTGATGTGTAGAATTTTTTGGAGACAACGTTGATGGAATTTTTCGAGGAGTTGGAGGTGGTGTTTATAAATGGTCCATGTTTCACAAACATAAAGTAAGGTTGGTAGTACAATAGCATTTTGGTTTCCTTGTGAATGTCCCGGTCCTCAAACACTCTGCACTTCAACTGGGAGAAAGCTGCACTCACAGAGCTCAGGTGATGCCTCCCATGCTGTTTTTGCTGAATAAAAAAATTCCTTCCAGTAGCACCTTAAAGACCAACTAAGTTAGTTCTTGGTATGAGCTTTCGTGTGCATGCACACTTCTTCAGATACACTGAAACAGAAGTTGCCAGATCCTTCTATATAGTGAGAAGGTGGGGAGGGGTGTTACTCAGAAGGGTGGTGGGAATGGGAGATAGGCAGATAGCTGAGAGAGCCTCTTGACGACTCTTAACGACTGTAATAGGTCTTACAGGAAAAGGCAAGGGGTGGGAAGGTGAGAAATGGTTAAGTTATGTATAGTGAGATAAGAATCCAATGTCTTTGTTCAGCCCAGGTCTTTTCATGGTTTTAAGTTTGGTAATGAGTTGTAATTCAGCAGCTTCTCTTTCCAGTCTATTTCTGAAATTCCTTTGTAGTAAAACAGCTACTTTGAGATCTTGTATAGAATGTCCTGGGAGACTGAAGTGTTCTCCTACTGGTTTCTCTGTTCTGTGATTCTTGATGTCAGATTTATGTCCGTTTATTCTTTGGCGTAAGGTTTGGCCTGTTTGTCCAATATAGAGAGCTGAAGGACACTGTTGGCATTTGATGGCATACACAATGTTAGACGATGAGCAATTAAATAGTCCCGAGATGGTATGTGTGATGTTGTTGGGGCCAGTAATGGTGTTGTCCGGGTGTATGTGGCAGCAAAGTTGGCATCTGGGTTTATTGCAGGCTCTGGTGCCAGTGTCTGTGTTAAGTCTGGTTGTAGTATTATTGTGGGTTAGGAGTTGTTTAAGATTGGGTGGCTGTCTGTAGGCAATGAAAGGTCTTCCTCCCAGAGCTTGAGAAAGAGAACTGTCATTGTCCAGGAGAGGTTGTAGATCTCTGATGATGCGTTGTACTGTTTTAACTTGGGAGCTGTATGTGATGACTAGAGGTGTTCTGTTATTTTCTTTTTTGGGTCTGTCTTGCAGCAATTTCTCTCTGGGTATCAGTCTGGCTCTGTTGATCTGTTGTCTAACTTCATCTGCTGGGTATTTTAGTTCTGAGAAGGTTTGCTGTAGATCCCTTAGGTGAGAGTCTCTGTCTGTAGAATTGGAACAGATGCGGCTGTAACGTAGTGCCTGGCTATATACAATGGACTGTTTGGTATGTTTGGGATGGTAGCTAGAGGCATGTAGATATGTTTGTCGGTCAGTTGGTTTGCGGTATAAGGTGGTGTCTATGCGCCCATCCTGTATTTTTATAGTAGTGTCCAAAAAATGTATTTCTTGCATAGATTGATTCATTGTAAGGTTGATTGTGGGGTGAAAATCATTAAATTTCTGGTGAAAGGTGTCCAGGGTCTGTTGACCATGTGTCCAGATGATAAAAATATCGTCAATGTATCGCAGGTACAAGAGAGGTTTGAGTGGGTAGGAGTTCAGAAAACGTTGTTCTAAATCTGCCATGAAGATGTTGGCATACTGTGGGGCCATGCGGGTGCCCATTGCTGTGCTGCTGATCTGAAGAAACAGGTCATCACCGAATTTGAAGTTGTTGTGGGTAAGGACAAATTGGCAGAGTTTAGTGGCAAGGTCCGCTGTGGTTTTATCTGATATGGTGTTCCATATAGCTTGTAAACCATCGTTGTGTGGGATGTTGGTATACAGAGATTCCACATCCATAGTAGCTAGTATAGTATTGTTGGGAAGATTATTTAAAGATTGTATTTTCCTCAGAAAATCTGTGGTGTCACGTACATAGCTGGGAGCATTGATGGCATATGGTTTCAGAACAGAGTCCATATAACCGGAGACACCCACTGTAACAGTGCCAATACCTGAAATGATGGGGCGTCCTGGATTTCCTGGTTTGTGTATTTTGGGTAGAAGATAGAAAGTTCCTGGTCGAGGTTCTGTTGGTGTGTTGGTGAGGATCTGTTCTTGGATGTGGGGGGGTAGCTCCTTAACAATCTTGTTTAGTTCTTTCTTGTATTCTTGTGTGGGGTCTGAGTCCAATTTTGTGTAAAAGGCGGTATTGGAAAGTTGTTTGTGAGCCTCCTGAATGTAGTCAGTTTTGTTCATGATGACGACAGCTCCACCTTTGTCTGCTTCTTTAATTATAATATCTGGGTTGTTTCTGAGATTATTTATGGCTCTCCTTTCAGCATGGTTTAGATTTTGTTGTAAGCGATGGTGTTTTCTGGTCACATCTGTTTGGATTCTGTGGCGGAAGCAGTCAATGTACAAGTCCAGTGTGGTATTGCGTCCATCAGGAGGGGTCCATGTGGAGTCCCTTTTTGTGTAACACTTTTTCGGTGGTAGTTGGTGGTCCGTGTTCTGTTGGGAGGGTGGTTGTTGTTCTCCAGTGGGTTGAGAGGCGTTGTGTTGTGAAGTTGTTGTTTGCTCTGATTTGTCTTGTTGTTGTGTGTGTTGAAAATACTCCTTCAGGCGTAAACGGCGGAAAAATTTTTTGCTGAGTTAGTAGCACCAATGTGTTTTTGCTGAGTTAGTAGCACCAATGTGATCTCTCTGGGGCACAAGCCTGGGCTCCCCAGGTGAAAACATCCCTACTCTCAGCTTCGCTGATGTAGTCCAAAGGAAAGGAAAGCATTACATTTGGTACCAGCTTGGCTGTAGGAGTTGCCAGAAGGAGGTGTACAAGAAACCATTCAGCCATCTTAGGGGCTCCACTCTAGATTTGTGTAGGGTTTATTCCTTAGCCTTTCTTCTCCTGAAGATGCCCTTCGAGGCAGTGGGTACAAATTTTTCCTTGGGATTTATTCACAAAGCCTTTAGAATCAGACTTTTACTTCTGCTAGATGGCTACCTTCCCAGCTGGACGAGTCCCATATGCCCCTCACTTCCCCTCTACAGCACATGCAGTAACTGCCTTCTTGACCATTAGGCCCACTAATGGGGCCTTTCTGTTCTCATCCTGAAGCAAAGTTCTTAACCCAAGGTACTATTTCTGGGTTAGCAGAGTCTGTAACCTGAAGCATATGTAACCCGAGGTACCACTGCATTGGTCTTGTCTGCTCAATCTATCACAGCCTGTCTTCACATGCAGGGGTTGTCCCTAACTCACTGAGGGTTTGAGACTCATCAGGTACCTTCACCTGGTTTAGCCAGCCAGTTGAAGCTGTTTACTAGGGTGTGCCAGCTGTTGCATGCTGACAGCTTCTAGAAGCCATAGGTGATAGCTGAGTGCAGGATGAGGACCAAAGGTGGACAAACTACCCAAGAAGGAGCATGACTTGTCCCTCACCAGAGGTGCTACCCCTCTCCCAATACCCCCAAAAGCTTCTGGAAAAAACTTCTACTGTATTCAGTAGAAGTTTCTAAAGTCCTCCCCCTTTAGAAACTTCTACTGAATACAGTAGAAGTTTTTTCCAGAAGCTTTTTTCCAGAAGCAAAATTTTACTTTGGACACTATGGGTTTTGTGCTAGATTTCAGTGGCATTACTTTGGAGGGCATGGTGTAGTAATAGATCAAATGACTCAGATTTGGTTTCTGGGATCTCAGTTAAAATGGGATCCAAATAAGAGGAACTGTAAATCAGCCAGGGTTGTAATATGCAATAATTTCCCCCTTCTTTCTTCAGTTTCTGAGCTTTTTCCATCTGTGAAGGCCTTGCTTAGATTAGGGCAAACATATATATCTGTGGAGCTATTTTTTATGGGTTTGCAAGGCTTGGTATAATGTAGGAGGACCTACAAATTATCTTAAAGATTTTTAGAAGACATAGCTAAAGTGCGAAGATATTAATTAAAATTAATGGGCATGTCTTCAGGTGAAAGAGCACATACCTGATTGCTTTGTGCTTACTTCAGCATTTGTAATACCATTTGAAATATATTTTATGCAATCCCAAAAAGTTATTGGAATGCTTGAGACAAAGTACATGCTATAAATGTTTCTTCATATGCTTGAGTCCAGAAAGGCAATGTACATACCTACAGGTGAGAGTGGTCAGAGCAAAGAGTGGTTATTAAGTGTCTTCTTAAGCTGTCCTTTTTTTGTTTATAGATGTACATCCCATTCACCATGAATGCCAAGTCAAACATGAATATTGGTAAAGTAGCAAGCTCCCTTGTCAGATATACAGAAAACTATTCTTACTTCTTTTGAACAGTTTGGCTTTTTTTCAACAGATGGGATGTTTTTACAGCAGAGCTAAAGTGAAAAGTAAACACCACTATATGTTGCAAGTAGCAATAGCTGAAAAAAGAATGTCCATTATTAGCTACTTAAAGTGTTATGGGCACCTGAAACAGACATTTATTTTTCCTCTTAAAATTGTGCACCTTCATAATTAATACAGCATACATGCATTAATTTCAAGAGATGACATGTCAGAAAGAGCAAGGGTAACCACTCATTTTCTCTGTTAAATTACATGCTTGCGTAACCACAGTGGATGAATGAAGTACAAAATCAGGTTGCCTTTAAGCAGTATCACCTCATTGACCTCTGATAAACCAGATAGTAAGAACACAGATTTTCCATTTTGTGCAGAAAGTCAGTCAAAGCTTGTCCATTATTTTAAGTCTCCTTCAAGACTATAACCTGGGGGGATTTCTTTAGTGCATGTGTGGATTATTTTCACCTTACAGGGCTAAAAAACGTTTGAGAATTTGATCATGAGCTAAATGCCATGTTTAATGAACAGGAAAACCACCTTCAAGAAAATGCATCATAGATCAAATTGGCCTAAATTTGTACAATAGCCACTTTTGTTATTAAATGTGCCAGCACCTTGTTTCTAATTTTGTCAGTTCATATATTTTTACCAAAGCCAAATGTTGTACTTGGACACAGAGAACCATTGAGAAAATTAAACTGACACAAAGCCCAGTCATAGTGCATTTTGCAATATTCAGTATTAGAAATTTCACTTTATGACAAGTGGCAGTACCTGTTATGTAGGTAAACTGGTTGCTCTAGAGCTGGCTGCTGTCTTTTCCTTTCACCTGAGCCACCTGATGTGATTCAGCAAAGAGTGATTGCTTGACATGGTCTCAGTTTTTCTCCCCTAGTAAGTTATTTGAATCTATCTTTCTGAACATTAATTTTCCAAGCAGTGAATTGAAATAAGGACATTTTTCATGGAACAGTTTTAAAAGGGAACTAATAATCATTTTTTTCTTATTATTTTATGCCCTGTGATTTTTCACCACCCCCACCAGCTGGTTAATCATGCAAAAGCTGAACACTTCATTAGCCGGAACATGTTTGCCCATGGGCATTTCTTTAGTAAATTAGTTCTTTCTATTTATGCAGGTAAGTCATAGCCAAAAGTCTTTAAGGTACCAAATGAATTAATTCCTTTCACTGAGTTATCAAGAGAATGCAACTTTAACTATGAGTACCAGTGGTTTGATATTACTTTTAAATTATGAAAGACGAATCATTTCCAGGAATGTGAGAAATAAAATTGCCTTTTGGGATGCCTACACTTGGTAGTACTTTCACAAGGTTCCTTTCTGCTAAGGAAACATTGTAAAAATGTGTTGTGTGTTTGTATTTGTGTATTCTGCTGGTCCTTGGTTAGCCCTTTGTTCCATAACTAGCTGAGTTTTAACCATTAATTAAAACATGTGGTTTATAGATGCTTAGCTCATTTGAATCTGATGTTGTAGTTTGAAAAACAGAGTAGTCTTGGGATGAACTTAGCTTTCAAGCAAATGACAATGCAGAGCCTTCTATATACCACAGAGTTTCCTGTAATCAATGTTGTTGTGAAAATACCTAGAACTGAAATAGTATGAAAAGTACTTCTAATATAACTCTGCAAAGCTTGCAATGCAACGGTTGCTTGCAAAACATTTTCCAGAAGGGCAGCTATATTAATATGTTGCAGCAAAACCCGCCAAGAGTCATGCAGCCCCTTAAGCATAACATGCTTTCATGGGTTATTTATTATTTATTTATTTATAACCCACACTTTCATTTAAAAAATATCAAGGTTGGTACACAGTGCTATTTTTCTAGAAAAAGAGGTGTCGAAACTCACCATGAACGCCTCCCTTGTTCTCTTATAATGGCAATGGTGCCCACCTGAAAGGTGCTGTAACTGAGTTCCAGTTAGTTCCGACTGAAAAAAAGCCCTGGTGGTACACAACAGATTAGAATAACATCAGCAAAACACATAATTAAAAACATCAACACATACTGATTAGTTTAAAAGATAAAATTCATATTTCAAAAGCTTGTCAAAAAATATAGTTAAGAGCCCACTTTCTCATATGCACTAACTCATATCCACAGTTGGTGTCTCTCTCTCTCTCTCTCTCTCTCTCTCTCTCTCTCTCTCTGTATGTATATTCATCTATGTACTGGCGGCAACCATTTTAGGCATGTCCAAATGTCACTTGATTGCTGACGTATGGGTCTTTTTGGACCTGAAAGAGCAAAGAACAGGGGTGGAATGAGGAGCGCTTACTTTTTATGCTGGACTAAGTTTTGATTATGCCACCATCAATCTCTTCCCTAAAAGCAGACATATATTGAGAAATTTGGTTTGGTTGTGAAATGAAGCACATGTGCAGACCTGTTTCATTTAGATCAGGACTAGTTGTGAGAATGGACAACACAATAGTTACACATTTCCAGAAATGCTTTTTAAGGTTTACCAAGAGGCTAGTACTCCTGACATCACAAAATGCACAGTGGTTCATATGTATGCAATTTAAATGAATCCCATGTGAAAATAATTCTCTGAGTTTGGGGGTCCATTTACAATTGAGGGCTACATTAGATGTTTCACAGTAGATGCATCAATGTTCTCCTGAATTTAATTAAAAAAAAAAAATCAGCTATGAGAGGCTTGAATGGAATGCCACTGAACATTCTTAACCCACTCCCCTGCTTGATCCAGCAAGCTACATTTCTCCTCATAGGGGAAAAGAAATAGAGTCCACACATCTTTTTGGGGGTGCGGGCAGCCATTGTGGGCCACTGAGATCCAGCACCAAGGGCCTTCTGGCGGTTCCCTCATTGCGAGAAGTGAGGTTACAGGGAACCAGACAGAGGGCCTTCTTGGTAGTGGCGCCCTCCCTTCAGATGTGAAGGAAATAAGCAGCTATCTTATCTTTAAAAGACATCTGAAGGCAGCCCTGTTTAGGGAAGTTTTTAATATTTAATGCTGTATTATTTTTAACACTTGATTGGGAGCCACCCAGAGTAGCTGGGGAAACTCAGCCAGATGGGCGGGGCATGCATAAATAAATAAATAAAAATATATTATTATTATTATTATTATTATTATTATTATTATTATTATTATTATTATTATTATTATTATTATATAACAATGTTTGATAAACAAACTGCAGGATGGGAAGAGGATTAAGTTACATTCCTGCTACTTTTCTGCTCTTGTTGGTATCCTTTGAGGCTGTTTTCCACTAATATCATCCCGTCGATTCCTTCAGATCTGCTGGAGAGATTCTTCTCCATGGTCCACCTGTGGTTGAAGCACAGTTCATTTTACCTTGGTAGATTTGCTTTGTGAAATGTCTGTCAGTTCATTTCTGAGCTCAATTTAAGATGTTCCATCTAGTGTTTAAAGTCCTAAATTATGCTTCCTTGCATATTTTCATTACACACTTTTTCTTGTATACTGAAGACCTTTTTATATTTTTAGGACCAATCATATTACTTTGATTGTAATTTGTTTGAAACTGTCTTTAATGATATATTTTGAATTGTTGTGACCTTCTTTGGACTTTATGCTGAGAGGTGTGCAATAATTTGTAGTACTGGTGGTAGTTGTGATATAAATCTTTTAAATAAATAAAATTAAACAATTTCAGCCCTTTTTTGCTATGGAATTTTTAAGGCGCATGTGTGTGTGCGCGCACACACACACATATTAAATCAGCTACACAACTGACGTGCTGGATTGAAGATCTTTATGTGATGAGCCCTTATCTCAGTAAATTGTATTTGCTTTTATCTGGACTTGCTGATTTCCTTAATTAATTTGTTGTTAGCCAACCTGAATGGTGCAGACACATTAGAATGGTGGGGAATAAATTTATGAATAAAAAATGAAAGACCAAAAACCACACCCATACGCAACACTGGAAGAAAAACCTGATTTGTAACTTACAGCAAGCCAGTTGAATATTGCTGTGGAGAGCAGGAATCGGAAACCTGTGCACTGTCAGATATTGTTGGACTCTAGTTCCCATAAGCTCCAGTCAGCATGGCCAGCTGCCAGGAATTATGGGGGTTGTAGTCTAAGAACAGTTTCCCTATCACTGGTATCCTATTGAAAATGTATTTTTGTAAGTAGTACTTTTATGTTGATAGAATTTCTGTATGAAGCCATGGTGTCAATCTTTTAACTCAGTAAGATGTTAATAACTTTTTAAAAATAAAAGATAGGTATTTGAGAAATACAGTTGAGCTCAAGCTGAGCTTAGTAACAGACGAGTTAAGAATGTAGGCCTCAGGTCTGTGGGTGGTAGCCGTTTATGTGGCATGATAATTATTTGGCAGGTGGCACACTTACTTTTTATAGAAAGATATTATTTCTAGTTTAATACTGTGGTTTCAAATCTCCCCTTGAAGAGGTCTTGTTTGGAGTACCAGGGTCCACTGCATTAGACTTATATGGCCTTAAAAGGGGATTAGACAAATTCACTGAGGATCAGAGGCAGTAGGCTTCTGAATTCCATTTGCTGGGGGTCATATTGCAGTCATGTCCTACGCATGGGCTTCCCATAGGCATCTGGTTAGCCATTGTGAGAAGAGAATGCTGGTCTTTGGTTTGAAATATCAAGGCTTTTCTTATGTTACAGTATTGGGGTTTTTTGTTTTAAAAGAACAACAACAAGAAGAAGAACAATTAAACAATGTTAAGTGTTCAGTTAGAGATGAGTGACCCCCCCCCATCTGAATTCTGAATACGCTTGTTCTTTCCCCATCTTTTCAGAGAATCATCTCTGAAATAACTCTGAATACTTATTTTAAGCAGTTTTGAGTAGGGGAGGGGTGCACACAAAGGAAAGGGTTGTACCAGTGACCTGCATCAGCTACTAAAAGTCTTAACCAACAGGAAATTGCCAACACAAAGATCCTTGGGAATTGTGATTAGCTGGGAAGCCCTGGCTTGCCAGAATTTCCAGGGGGTCTTTGTGCCGAGTTCGTTTTGGTAAGGCCTAATTTGTGCCCCGTGAGTAGCTGCCCTTCATATGTACAACCATCATGACTACTACAATTATGATTTGGAGAAATTGAATTGGGGTGGGGAAGTTTT
This sequence comes from Podarcis bocagei, assembly GCF_964188305.1. Classification (NCBI taxonomy): domain Eukaryota; kingdom Metazoa; phylum Chordata; class Lepidosauria; order Squamata; family Lacertidae; genus Podarcis; species Podarcis bocagei. The sequence goes on from NC_138127.1 coordinate 81,908,972, forward strand.
TGAAGCCAAATTCAATGGGAATTTTGGCTTGTCTCATAAACAAATTAAGTGTCTCCAAACCTGGTGATGCTGTACAATTCTCTCTAGTTTTCATAATGCTGAACACTGAATTGCTCCCATTTCTGATGCCTGATAAAATTTAGCAACATTGCTAATGAAACAAAAGTTTTCAAATTTCAAGAGTGATGCATATATCTGATTTGTTTGTTGATGCCTTGCACTGGTCTTCAGTTGTATCTCCTGTCTGTATCCTTAAAATGGTTATTTTGAATGTTTGAAATAGTTATAACATTATCTATATAACTGATGAGATTGGGATACGTAATCCTATGCACATGGGAGTAATTTTCATGGAATTATATATAATCTGCTTCTCAATGAAGATCCATAAAACTGGTTGTTAATCTGCCTTTTTGAGATAAGTCTTTTGCTCAGTTTTTTTTTCCTTAAAAAAAGGTCTAGACATTTGTCTGTTTGATCTTACTAAGGCAGGTGAGGGAGGTCGTCCCCTTTTGACAGAGCAATTTTATTTATTTTTTGTCCAGCCACAGGAAAACATTTTTGCATGAAAATATTTGTATTAAGCAAGTCATCCATACTGCACCGTAGGCTGTTTGAGTATAACAGTATGTTACAGTCTGCAAAGTTAATGCAGTTAATATTCAACTGAACTTTTGGGGGGTTGCTAATCCCTCAGGCAGGCTTAGCAGAAAGGGCAAACATATTTATAGCACTTTGAATCAGACTGCAGCAACTGAACAACAGTATGTGTTATACCATCAAATGTACAATTTCAGCAAAGCTGAATGCAAAGTAAGCTTTTAATAGTACTTAAATTGCTGAGGTATCCCCTCTCCATCAGAAAGAGTTACAGATTCATTTGACAAGTTAGTTAAAATGGATCTATCCAAAAGGTCTTGAACTGCCTTCTTTGTTTCTGGTGATAAAAGCTTTTTCCTTCTTTACTTTTTCCTTCCTTTCTTTTTTCTTTTTGGTAAATTGCAGGGTTCATGGGCTTCTTAATTAGGAGCTAACTATATGTTAAATCTCTCCTACTTTTATTAGCCCCTAATAGTATTTCCCTGGTTTTGTAATGATTTTTAGCAGGGCTTAGATAAAAATGAACTTTTAAAATTTGGTGGGTCTGTAGCTGAAAGAAAACCATGGGGAAATAATGGTTACCAACAGTAGACCATGAGGGGATTTTTTTTGTGGTTGATGGAGTTCAGTACAGGTCAATGCTCTCCACGCGTGGTCACATGAGGTAGGTTTTCTTTAGTACCTCAGCAGAACACAAGAGGGTATGATGCCCATTGAGACAGGAAGGTAGAGAAGAGAACATTTATGGGAATTAATTTCATCTCACATTTATGTTAGTAGCAAAGTATCCCTTGATTGGGGTGGAGGAGTAAAATCCATTTAAAGTCATAAAACATTATCTCTATAACAAAAGCAATTTTGTTTCCATAAATATTTTTGCTTTTGTATTTTCCTTCAACTACAAAGATGTTGCAGTTCCTACCGTTCGGCAAAATGAGATAGCTGCCTCAGGCAGCAGATAAAGGGGAGCACAATTGTGGAGAACATACCGTAATTGTGTGTGCAACATGGCATGTCCTTCACCCACTAAAAGACTGGCACCCTCAGGGGTGGTGGAGAATGCTTGGCCTATTCTTGAGAAGGATCCCTTAGAGACTCTCCCCTGCTTCTTTTAATATTGTCTTCACCGCTGACAGGAATTTTTTTGGCAAGGTAGCTTGAAAGGATGCTGACTTGTCACCAATACTGAACTATGATGATGAATCAAAAGCATTTATTTCTTATTAAATTTGGGCCTGTCCATAAAAAGCAAGTCTAGAGTGAGAGACTTGGGTGATACTTGCTGTTTCCAGGAACTCTTTTCAATGTGAGACTTTTGTGGGTGAGCTGAAAGTTTGTTTGGATCCTGAGTGAGAACCTGGAGGCTGAGAGGGAGAGTGTGTCAGAGAAGAAATGAACTCATATTGATTTAAATATTAGTAACTTTGTATTAGTGTAACTGTATTTTTGTAATGTTTTGTTTAAGCTGTCTGTTGTTGCTTCAGTTTTTTGTACACCACTTAGATATATTTTAAATATATTAAGCGGTATAGAAATTAAATAACCATCAGAATTTATATCTTGCCTTTCCTGCTAAAGGAGCCCAGGGCAGCAAACACATAAAAGTTATAATGATTAAAACACCTAAAAACCATTCCCATATAGATGCAGAATGATAGTGAAGCTAGCCTAGAGACCAGCTGCTACTCACTCACTCACTCACTCATATATATAAGGATGCAGCTCCCCACATTTCCCCTGCAACAATCCTATAGGATAGGTTAGGTTGAGTCACCTCAAGGTCATCCAGTAAATTTCATGGCTGAATTGAGAGTTGAATCAGAATCCCTCCTGCTCCTAAGGTGATTGGTCTCTTCCCATTGGCTCTTCATAGAAGTATGTCTATTATCAGCTATGGGTGGCTACTAGTGATGGTGACTATGTAATACCTCCATTGTTGGAGGCAGTATGCCTTTGCATACCAGTTGTTGGAAATCACAAATTTGAAGAGTGATGTTTCATTCATGTCCTACTTGTGGGCTTCCTGTGATTGGCCACTATGAGAACAGGATCTAAGACTAGACGGACTATTCACTTGATCCAGCAGGGCTTTTTAAATGGTGACATCAGAGGGAGAGATGAGACACTCATTGCAGCATTCTTTGTCAACATAAAAAGGGCCATCAACTATTTGGGCTCTTCTATTAAACTGAAAATAGTGTGTTAAACTGTCTGCCACCTTGGGCGCATTGGAAAAAGGCAGTATATACATGTGATAAATCATAATAGAGTGGATAAGATGTCGGCATTTAAGATATACCTGGAATCTAGCAATGCAGCCCATAGAACACACAACATGCGTCTCAACCAACCAAATGCTTTTGTCATCTGTTTGTAGTAGCCTACTAAGGGGTTAGATGAACTTTGTGCTTTTGTTGCTTGGTGGGATCACAAATAACATGTGTTGTCAAGAATCTGGGAGCTACAATATGTGGATCTTGGCTGTATTTGGCATGGTTGGTTGCAAGTTGTGTAAACCTGGAATGAAACCTGCTGCTTGCAAACAGATACATTCTCCTAACATTGTAAGCCTTAATTTTTATTAAGTGTCTTGTAAACCCCTGCATTCTAACCTTGGCAAGTAGTTCACTTACTGATATTTTTAAATCAGTTGTAATTAATATTATTATTTTAAAACTATTTCCAAATAAGAACATATATGTTCATGCTGGGTATATTATGCTAACAATGATAGAAAAGATCACATCAGTAAATTGTAAAAATTACTTTGAACAAAACATCTGGTTGAATATTATCTTAAAATGTAAAGTTTCAATACTGTTATTTATAAACAAGCACCATCTTTTGATAAATTTGTTAACAGCATGGCTCTCTTTACACCTTTTGTAATATGAACTCCTTCCACAGATGGCATCTTTGCTACATTCCAAAGTAGTAACCATACTGTATTTCTATACTGAGACAATTACGGATCACCATCTGTGTCCAGTGGGGTTTGCTCCCAGGTAAATGTATGTAGGATTGCACCCTGGTGTATTCTTCTTCTTAATATGCCTTTGTTGTTTTCAGTAGGCACTCTTGGGTGCATTGGGTACAGTATACAGTAATATGCAAGCTGGATGCATAGTCTGCATGCTGTTTTTTCAGAAATAAGACGATGGCACTTTCTCCCACGTAAGGGAGTTGTACGTTTGCAGCCTTAACCTTATGTAAACCTCTTAGAGGTTTTATAATTAAACTGTATACAAATTCTACTAAATAAATAATAAATAAATCGCTTTCTTTATTAGGCTGGTGTTGGTTCTACCCACTATGCTTTTAAGCTTTCAGTGTACTGTGGAATAGAATGAAAAAAACAACTGCAGATTTGGTTAGGGCTCTTGATGTTAATTTGGTTTGCTGTATCCATATGCATACAAGCATGTGAATCTTTCCGGAAGTGATTTGTTTAAAGTTTAAAGTTCTCAGGAAAGCTGTAGATCGTTAATTAATACAGGACAGGATAAAACAGGCATCCAGCCTGCCTGTTTTTTTGTGGAATGCTTTTGGCAGGGTTCAAACCAACATGAAAATTCGCCATCATCATAAAATTTAGGACAGCTGGGATGCTTTGCAGTGAGGACTTTTGGCTCCACAGTTCAAATAATCACAATAGCAGCTCAATTTAGCCCTTGGCTGGGTAGGTTTGGCAGGGCACAATGAAAAATAATTATTTCATGGCCTGCTTATTTGTCCCTTAAAAAAAACTTCCTGACCTAGTCAGGCTTATGTAAATACACTGCCACATGTAGGGATGCAGAACATTGCAGCATTCCCCCGTTTGGAAAACTTTTCTTTTATCTTTAGACTATTTTTAGAAGTATCTGTTGGACATACAAATATGGACCGACAGTGTCAGAAATTGAACCCCCGGGATCTTCTTGGCATTGGCTTTTCTATCTATAAGCCAGCATCTTCCTTTTTAAAGCATTCTTGTTTAGTATGCATAGTATTGTTACTAGGGCAGCACAGGGAGTGACAATATAAATAAGTCCATTTCTTTGCAGTTTTGTATTTACTCTGCCTAGGGGGACAACAGGCTTTTAAAAACATTTGTTGCATTTTGTCTTCATTTGTATGGCTAGGGTAGCCAGATACAAAGGAGAACAGGACTGCCATGCCTGATTAATTGGACAGAAGAGGTTCGTGATTTTTTTGGTGAGATGCACTCTGTCATGCAGGATGACCAAACTCTTGAAATTTTCTCTTCTGTCCCAGGATTGCCTGCTTTCATTTGCCTAGGTCTTCCATTCCTACCTTGGCATCTGACCACCTTACTCCTCCTGTTTGATTAACTGTGGTGCTTTAACTTTCTATGTCATTGGCATCTCTTGGCAAAGGGGTACGAATGAGAGTCTAAAGGCATGTGTTGTGGGTCTGAAGCTGGTCAGTGCTTGAACAGGATTGTTTTTTTCTGAGAGGCAAATAGACACAAGACTACATGATTTCCTACATCACCTTCTCCAACCTAATACTGGCTGGAGCTGATGGGAAAACACTTGGAGAACACCTCTTTGGGAAAGGTTGTCCTAAACATACACTCATGTAGGGGGAGGTGACCTCTCTGTTCTTCTCTTTTTCATTTGGACTGCCCAACCAGAAATCAAATACTTCTTATGATCAAGACAATCTTCCTTTCAGTGAATGTTACGTTTTATCAAAATGTCATTAAAAGGGGGATAAAATCAGCAGTCATGTCATGCATCGGGATGGATTCCTAAATGTAAATGAGAATCTTGCAGTAATTTATTTACATTTGTTTTCAGCACAACAAATGAGACATCACGTAGCTCCATAATTTCCCATGACCGAGTCACCGGCATGCAATGTGTAATTTACTGTGATTTAAGATGCTTATCGGCAGGTTCTTGAAGCAGTACCTGGTGACTTTTTTTTTATAATACTTTCTCGTGACTGCCTTCACTCACTTCATCCTACATATATCCCCATCTGGTTTATTTCTAAGCTGAAACAAAATTAGAATCTTTTGTTTTTACTTGCCTTTCTGAGTTGAAACTAAGACAACCTAATAAGACAGGCTTTTCATGAAAGTTCTGGAATTTGCACAGATTTTGAGGCCTTTCATGTCACCTCCTTTATCTCAAGTTCAGTTGGTAAAGAAGGAAAGAGCCTTTCCCACCCCTCTTCTGTTATTTCCCTCTTCTGTGTTTGCTGTTTTCATTGCTTATATTTTGAAATATTATAGTCTTTCATGATACTGTAGGCCACTTTTACTGGATACTTAGGTTAGAAAAATGAATGTACATATTAAACTAAACAAACATTTACCTGTCTTAACCACAGTGTTGCTTTTGAAGGCTGAACTGGTGGTGTAGTGTGAGGGCATATGCACCTAAGCAGGAGTTGATGCACCTTTTTCATTCATGAATTAAGTTACCAATAGCGCTGAAGTGTTCATGCCACTACCTCCTGTGGTGCCACAAAATGTCTCAGTAAATATCCCTTCAGACATACACAATGCACAAGAGATTGATTGCACTTCCTGCTTTGGCCTTTGCATCCCCAGCCCTACACTGATACCATCCTTAAATATGCCTACATTTTATTGGATGCCAGGAGTGGACACCCTCCCTTCCATTCTGAACAGAGGAGAGATGCAAAGGCCTATCTGTGAGCAAGTACAGCAGTGGCTGATGTAGGCGTCTTTTTTCCTTTGATGTGGGACAGGTGGTGGGAAGTGCACATGCCCACACCATTTGTGTTCCTGTTACTTGGTCTGCTCTTTTATATGACCCGTTTTTTATGCCATGTGCCCCATGACAGCCATTCCAATAACAGGCCATCCTCTTAGGCAGTGTGTAAAGGGGATTGGGGTTGCTTGTGCGTAGATGTAGCTGATGCTCTAGGCCACATTCCCTGGCTAAACCTTTCCCTGGCTGGACAGCCCTTTCTCTGTGGCTGTCTCAGTCACTGGCAGAATCCGTCAGTGGGCGTTTCCTGAACTTCCTCCAACATAAAAACTCCTTGACACCAAGTTTCCGCCTAGACTCCCTGCGCGGAAGTCTCCTGCGCAGAGTGGGCGTGGCCAGCGGAGGTCCTGGACTCTCCCTGCTGGTCTCTGTGAAAGAGTCCTGGAGCCCTCTCTCCGAAGTCCCTCCCTGCTCCCCTTTCTCCCAGGTGTCACACTGATTTCCTTCCCCAAAGGAAGTGTTCTCTCTCCCTCTGCTGGTCCCTTCTCCCGCATCATTGGGGAGCCTTACCTCCACTCTTGACTCCAATGGCAGTTCCCTGACACAGTGCTTTTTTTTTTTCTTAAAAAAGAAAAGAAAAGAAAAGAAAGGTGCTGGTACTCATCATGAAGTTGTTACAGTAAGTGCCACACTTTTTAACAACAACAAAAAGAGGTGCCGGTAGTGCGTACCCTTGAATACCCCCTGAAAAAAGCACTGCTCTTAGGATTTAATTATTGCAGAAGAAGCTATTTATGACAGTGCAGGCCTATGGCATTTCCACTCCTTGTTCGGGACGTATTTTTCAGACCCCTGAAACACTTCCTAGTAATTCCAAAGTTGGTGAGTGGCCTCTCCTGCACTTAAATTGATGCAGGGCATGCTACCCAGGTCAAAATGGCTGATGCCAACACCATTGTATCCTGTTTTTCCCTTCTGATAGCGAGTTTCCCTTCCCAATATAGACTTTTAAGGTTTTCTTCCCAATAGTTTGACAGGTATGTGCTCATTCCACACCACGAGGATGTGACTTGATTCAGCATTGGCAGACTCATTTTAAGTGCGGTAATGATGGCTCCTGGACAGAAAAGTTGTTTTAGCTACAGCTGCACAACTACCACTCTCCCAGCACAAGAATATTTGTAAAATTATGCTGGAATTACATATTATAAATTGTACATAAATGCTCACTTTTTGATTTGACGGAATACTGTGTACACCTGTAACTTGAAATAAAATCATCACCAAAATTTTATATTATCTTTGCATTTTTGTTGAATATAAAGCATAAACTGTAGATAACGCTCAAATCATTTTAGTTCAGATTCTGAGCAATTGGTTTGGGGCTCCAAGCCTTTGCTCAGCATTATGCAGGCATCAATCCTTTTTATGCTAAGGGCCAGTATATCTTCAGATTATTTACAGAGCTGCAGATAAATTGCAGAATCTCCAAGACAAAAGATTGCTGTAAGCAAATTATTTGTCCAGTGTTCTTTTAGAATATACTCATATTGTACTCTACATGTTTTGAATAAGTTTTTAAAACAGCTGTATAATTTTTTGTCTGGCTTTGAGAGGAAAGTCTCTTTTTTGGCAAATAGTGGGCTTCCTTCCTAGGGGAAAAATACCTTACAGCGTCAAGATCCCTAGCATTTGGGGATGTTTTCTACTAATTGAATCTAATAATTGCACTTTGAAATCTGATTCAGGAAATGTTAACAGGCAACTGTCAAGGATAGACTATTCTGGGACAGGCTGTGCTTGCTTATTACTTAATTTTGTACTCCACTAAGCATCTATTCATTTGCACAGTCTTATTCTCAACAGGAACACACTGATTTCCCCCCCGTTTCAATTTTCTTTTCAAAAATAGCTTTCTAGTGGATGTGTAAGTCCCATATATTTCCCCAAAAATCATTATTCATATCTTTAAGTTGTTAGCAACATTTGCTTCTACTGTCTGCTACTTTAGCAACTCTCTTTCTTCTTCAGAGCTTATTTCTCTTTCCTGAGTGTGATTCATGTACTGTATTCATGATGTGAACATGATGATGTCATGATTATTGGTGAACTACTGATATTACAAAGGGAAAATGAAACTCATTCAGATTGCGGTCAGGTCTTCATAAGTGACTCCATAGACTAGTGTGGTCAACCTTTGGCCCTTCAGATGTTGCTGAACCATAATTCTCATCTGTCCCAACCAGCATAGCCAGTGGCCATGGATGATGGAAATTTTAGCTCAGCAACTTTTGGAGGGCCAAAGGTTCCCCATACCAGATCTATGGGATATAGAAATCTAGAACATAAGTAATTGGCACATAGTGAACATGGTGATGTCGCTGAGTTCAAATTTAAGGCTATTGAATGAAATGTTTACGTGTATCTTTTGTTTGTTTGGTCACTCTACAAAGAATTAATATAATTAAGTTGTAGTGGTAGCCACCAACTTGGATGGTTTTAACATAGGATCAAACAAATTAATGGACAATAAGAGTATCTTCTACCACCTCTGATAGAAGCAGTATGCCTCTAAATACCAGCTGCTGGGAATCAGAAGTGGGAAGCATGCTGTTTACACTCATGTCTACCTTTCAGGCTTCCCATTGCATCTGGTTGGCTACTATAGGAATAGCATACTGAACTAGATGGGCTTTTGGTCTGATCAAGCAGGGCACTTCTTAAATTGAGGTTCAGATGTATATGAAATAGGCTCAATTTAAGTAACTTGCTTTAGAACTGTGGTCAAAATGATTGATTTGGTGATATTATATTGAGTAATGTAGAATGTTTTTGTATAGTATGTGTTTAATATTTACATAACATTTGTATATTTATAGCTTGATCAATTTAGTCTTTAGATCTTTGTATTTTGAAAATGTAATCAAATTGTTTAATAATTAGAATGGTAAAAAAAAAATGTTGTTAGATGGAGGGTGCCTTTCGACACTGAAAATATTAAACTCACCTCATCCATTTGGCTCAGTCTTAATTTAGTATTCTAAGGTAAGTGCTGATTGGGCAATTTTAAAAAAATAATCATAACATCTGTATCTTTTCTCTTTTGCTTTTTTTAATTCAAAAGTAAACTCCATCCAATTTGATGAAACTTGCTTCTAAGTAACTATGCAAGACTGGGGTAGATCAGGACTAGTGCTCCCATACTTTTTCAATGATGCCAGAGGGATGAAACCCACTTTTTGGAAAATCTTGAACCCTGTCTTTTTATACAGGCAGAATCAGAAGCACCGTGTGAAATGTGTGGCTTAACCAGTACTCTTTGGCTTATTATCCATTGAACTCATCTGTGCTTGACTATAGGAGCTAGTGCCCTACTTGGCATCTTTCTTGAGCTTGAGTATCTGATGTTTTAATCTTGATGGTTTTGCGTTTTGGAGTCAAAGAAGGACGCTGCACCAAACTTAATGCTGACACTATGGATATAGTAATAGTTCTGCAAATTCATATCTATTTTATTTTATGCCAGTTTAACTGTCTTGGCTTTCCCAAAGATTCCTGGGAAATGCAGCTTTGAGAGTATGCTTCAAATTCTTTGCTGGAAATCCCTAGGCTCTTTCATTGGACTACAGGGGTTCTCTGGGGACAGATAATGTGTATTAACCCAGTTTTAAGTTTGCACTCAAACTCTCCGTTTTGAAAACATTAAGTTCCATCTTGCATATCACTCAACTGCTTGTCTCCTTAATTCCAATCAACATCTCACTTATTGCTAGAGTCAACACTCCAGTAGTAACAAAAAATAAAACCTTTCATCATCTATTGATTTGCCGTCTTGAAAAAAATGACAATAGGCTATTTTTGTCCAATTTCTCAATAACTAGAGCTATTTATTGGTTTTTCAGTTTTACTATATTGCACAAGAATGTATTTTACTGCATTTTCTGAAAACTGCAGTATCAAGATGCAATGTTTTGTAGTTTTTGCAAGCAAATTCAAAAATTGTATAGTCCAACTGAGAGCTATAAAGATACCTGCCATATTTGTAATAGTATCTTAATTCAAATTTAACTGCAGAGGGCAATCGGGCATTTGTTAACCTAGTAGACTGCTGAAAAATATCTTTAGACAAACTTGTTTTTTTTAAAGTTATATTGTTCCGTAAGACATGGAAACATGAACATTGTGTTTGTGATTTTGTCACAGGAGTCCAATGTGAGCTTGAGAAATAACTACAGCTTCAGCTAGGTGAGATTTGTACCTAAAGGTGCATATCCTTTTCTGTGATTTACACTTTCGAACATTCTAAACTACATTTTATGAGTTATGAATCTTGCTTGTTTAAATAATTAAAAAAACAAAACAAAACCCACACAACAGGATTCCTGGTTCGCATATAACACAAAGCAAGATTTTAGCCACACAGGTGGCCATGCAAAAGAGGGAGCTTTGGGCTTCCTAAGGCTCACCCTTTTAGTGTTAAACTATGGCACCAACACTTTTGTGTTTGTAAAACAAAGGAATGGGGTAAAATTTGGTGTTTCTTGAGTTTTATGTGGTTTCAATCCAAAGAACTGAACTGAACTGTGGCATCAGGATGATCGTCCAATAAGTTAATTTATCCCTTTTTGTGTAAATACAATGTAATTCTAAGCTGGAAAGGAACAATATTCTTTATACAGCAGGATATAGATGATAGTACTAGCAAATGGAAAATGTGACATTCAGCTACAAGAAAAACAAGGAAGACCCAATAGAAAGAAACTCAAAATTGAATGTAGCATAAAGGGAAAAGAGAGTCATATATGTAACTAATACCATGCTATTTATTGAAATCTCACCAGTGACCTTTACAGCAGCAGTGCTTCAATGTATAGTTATGCAGAAAAGGAAAGTGATGGCTATTATAAAGGGAACATATGATTGGATTTAGATTCATGGGGATGTAGGTTTTGAAGAGGTGCCCTTCATTATCTGTGGAGCATGTATATCTATAGTAAGACTTATTTCATTGTGGTCCTTGAAAATATGCTGCATTCATTCCTGCTTTTTTCAGGTCTGGTAGCAAATTTCTAAAGTTTGCTTTGGGTGTTACCAATACATACTGGGGGAGATGTTTGTGACTGATTAGTAATTATAGTTATAGTTTTGTTTGGAGTTTATGTTCAGTGCTTCTAGTTGAAGTTTCCAGTACAGTCTCAGTACTGTTGTTGTTAAACTTTGTATATCCCCTTCTTTAATAGATCACAAGGTGTTTCATAGCATAAAAATACAAGATAAAACAAGTTCCTATCCATATTACTAATTTGATTTCAAATCTAATTAACAACTTCTCCTTGTGGGGTGTGTGGAGTAGAGATGAACTACATTGTTAATCCTAGAGTTCAAAATGTTGTCGCTGTATTGTTTGTATCCCTTGGTTAGATAAATGAACAATCATAAGCTTTTTCAAGCACATGCTTTTAATGTCATTTTTTTTGGCAGGTGAAACATTTCTTATGAAGTCTTGAAGATATATTTAAGGCAATATTTAAGTAAATATTCACAAAATGAATTCAGTTATACAAGGGATATTCTACTTTATATAATAATAATAATAATAATAATAATAATAATAATAATAATAATAATAATAATAATTTAAGTAGCTTGGGGGCGGGGGAGAACCCCAGTTCAAAACATTGGCTGCTTAAGGGTGGAGAACTAAATCTCTCTGCAATTTTATTTCTACCACAAATGCACAGGCATCATAGTAGTTAAATCAGTGATAGAAGTATGTCTTACAATAACATTTAGTACATTTTCAGCGATCATCTAACACCCGTGTCTTCATCACGCTTCACAGGCTACCTAACCAGAAGCAATTTTTGTTTCCAAATACAAGGTGAGCTTCTAGAGGGATTTTTAAATAAAATATTGTTGTGAAAAGGAAGAGAGTACTGCATACAGGTGAAAGGTGGAGTTTTCCGGGGTGTAGAATGGAGTGTTTGTCTCTTTTCTTCACAGGAGGTAAAACATCATGGGGTATCTCACCTTTTCTATTCTCCTATTGTTTTCACATCCATCCCATTATAGGATCACGTGGATCCAGCACCTTCAATTCATTTCAGTTCTGTCACTTCTGAAGCTAGATGTGTCTCAGTACTAAGTCTGCTTTACAGTCCCTTTGGGCATTCCTTATAGTTATTCTTGCTGCCAATATTCTATTAGAAAATTCACCATGTACTCTTAAACCTACACCCCAGCTCAATTCCTGAGTTAAAGGCTACTGGAGAATGCTTCTGTTTTTCATATTTTAACAGGGTCTCAAGAGGTGGTAGTTGTTTAAATTTGCAAACTTTAATAGGGAATTTCCATTCTGTTCTTCACAGAACCTCGTCTACTACAAGTCCAATTGGATTTTGTTTTCCTTAAATTTTGTTTGTTTGTTACATTTCTATCACACTCTTTTCCAAGTATCTCATCCTGAGCTGTAAATCATTATTATTTTAATTTACAAATAGGACCTGAAGCAAGGAGCTAAGTTACTTTCCCACAAAATGAGTCCATGTTCTAGGTGGAATTGAGTTCTGTTGAAGTCCTACATACAGCAACACTTTTATGTTTATAGCTTAGAGATGTTGAAGACAGAGCATTTTGTCCATAGAAAAGCTTAGAGTTTTATTGCTACAGGAATAGCTGCGTGTGCGCACGCACGCACACACACACACGATTTTTGTTTCTTCCCTCCACCAATCTGAGATCTAATTAATATAGTCTCTACTCACCACCTTTATAAAAGCAGAATGCCTAGCCTTGTAGCCATCTGTCTGGACATATAAGTAGTGTTCTATTTTTGACCTGGACACCTATGCTTGAAGAACATCATGCAAGTTCAAAAGTTGATGGCCTTATACAAGCATCCCCCCACTTATGTGGGGCTTATGTTCTGGGCCCCTGCACACATAAGTGAAATCACGTAAAGTGGGGAGCAAAGTGGGGGTGCACAGGTATGATAAAACCCTGGGGAAAGTGGAAAAGAGAGAGCTCATTTCATAAATACACCCATAATGGGAAACCTTTGCTACTGGAAGTACTCAGAAAAAAACACCACACTTTTAAAAAAGATTACTCTTAACATTTATTCTCCACCTTGATAGTGTTTTAAAGAAGAAGAAAAAATCTGGTGACTGTTTTCATTAAAAGGGTTTTAAATATATATATATACCGTAATAATTTGGATGGCGGTGGGATGGCAAAATGTTTAAAGGCATGAAGACAGCCTTCAGTAAATCAAATAACAATACTTAAGTGGATAGAGGGATATAATGGATTTATTAGCAAATCTCAAACTGGTCTGCAGAAGATGGGAGAGGGATGCCTCTTGAAGGATCTACTGGAATTTAGATCGAGCAGATTGAAAGCTGCGTACCCCTCAAAACCTAACGAGGGTGAGGTTCTGCTTGTTAGCACCTTTTAGGGCACAACCTGAGCTTCTGTCATGGTGGATCCTCACACTAGTGACATTCCTCTCTACTAGCATAGACTGGCAGAGACGTATCTATACATCATCTAACTGGCACTGGGATGGGATTAGGATTGTGCAGCAACATGCTGTTTCAAATAAATGATTTTTACTCATGAAGAATGGCATCCTGAAACTAATACTGTACTGGAATTGCTAATAGACTTGTGTGCGCATCAGTCCAAAATATAATTTTGAAATATGTTCCAGTGCTTATTACCTCTGAATGAAAACAATACATGGATTTAAAAAAACCAGACTATACTGAAATGTGTAAGTAGATGTGTTGTGCTATGTGTTTAGCTATGCTAGAATGAACTGTTCTTTAAAACAGCATTTTTAGATACTGTTATTTCCATTTCAAAGTAAAAGTATCTTATATGAAAAGGTTCAATTCCCCAGTGAGAAAAAAGGTTGTATGAGTTTCTTGACTCACCTTTTTTCATGTTTTGATCATATGTGAAGATCAGAACACTCCATCTTTTTTGTCAACATTGCTGTGGGAAAAAATGTCAGTTGAACATTTCCCTAGGGATGTAAAGGTTCTGTCCTGTTGCGTTAGGCTTTGTTTTCCTTTATCCTTTGGTTGCTCAGATAGTGTGTTGCTGAATATGCATATTAGTTTTACATAAAGTGGTAAATTTTCAGCATCCAAATAAACACAGATTTTTATTATTTCTGGCAAAAGTAAACCATGTCTATCCATAAATGTACACTATTTAGACCACAGGTTTTTTTATGTTATTAAAAGTTGAGAAAGAACATAAAAGTTTGGATGTTGGAGCAGTAGATTTTTTTTTTAAAGGTTCCATCTTGGAGCATAAAAATAAATATGACTACTCAGTCCCAAGTACGTTTGTTCGGAATAAGGTCACTTCCAGATGATCTGTTAACTGGGCATTCATCATGATTTGTTTGCACAACATTTGTGGGGAGGTTAGACAACACGAGTGGTATATTAAGCATTCATTTTGATTTGTTTGTGGGGATGTTGTGTCGAGCCGTTGTTATTTCACACTTTCCAATATTCCTCTGCCCCTTTAAAATTTGTTGAGGGGTTATTGGGTTGTTGTTTTTATTTTGATTGTGTATTTTGTGGTTTTATAGTCTGATTTTATTCTGTGAACTGCTCTGAGAACTGCAGGTATAGGATGCTATATCATCATCATTATCATTAATAATAATAATGTAATAATAATAATAATAATAATTCCTGTCACTTTCCATTTCCCCAAAAGTATGTTTTCAGGGGAGGGAGAGCAGGTTTGTTGTGCAAGAGCACCAGATCAGGTTTAATTACACAGTCTGAATTTGCTAGTATGTGATTGAATCCTACACCAAAATAACCACAGTCTGGTATCACCTCCTAGTAACAGCGGTCTTAGGCAGGTCTACTCAGAAGTAAGCTCCACTGAACTCTGTGTAAATGGGTATAGGATTTGGCTGTAAGTGTGCTTAGGATAGCAGCCTTACTGAGGCTTTATCTGAAGAAAAAACTGTCTTGTTTTTATTTGACTAGTAATCTATAACTTTATTCTTATGTCATCTGTAGTGCCTTCCCCAAATGGTACTATAATTAGCTTTTGTGTACAGTTTAACTTAGCCATACAGTTGTCATATGATCCAAAGATTGCCTGTTGTAGTCTTAAAGTCCCTTTGATACATACTCTGTAGAGAAACAGATTTCCCAGCAGATTTCCCAGCAGAAGTAAGGAATTCATTCACATTATTCCTTTTTCTTTTTGAATGATAGTTTAGCTGCACTTTGCATACACTATATATATTAATTAATCACCTCTTCTCATCACTGTTTTGGCAAGTGTCCTATAATAATAATAATAATTTTTTATTTATACCCCGCCCTCCCCAGCCAAGGCCGGGCTCCTGTACATTTAATCACTGTAACACTTCTGTACACATTACAATCCTTTTAGATATCTAGATTAAAAATCCTACTAGAACATTCTGAGTACTAAATCATACAGAATTATAGTATTATTAGAAGCATTAAAAGATAAGAAGCTTTATTATACATTTTGGGAGACTTAGACTGTAACACAAACAAGTGTAAGGAGGAAGGAAAACTTTATGCCTAAAATATACTGGTGATCACAGTATTACACAATAATAATTTTGTAGTTGCTTCACTAGCAAATAATGTATCTTCTTCTTATTTTTCATATTAATCAGTAGCCAATCTTCAAGACTTAAAATTGGGAGGTTGGGAAGGGCGTGTGTGAGCACCCAGAAAAATGTGAAGGCAAATGAATATTATCATGCCACATTGGTAATATTATGAAATGGGCTTCAATGATTTATCACCTGTTGAAGTGAGTTGATTTTATGGGCCATGAGGGGAGTAAAGGCTCTTAATGTAACATTGTTTCATCTTTGAACCTAAAGTAAGTGTCGTGACATCATCATGTCTCCCTGCCCCCATACCCCATCATTGGCTAGTGTGGTAATGGATAATGTGAAATTGCATAATAGGTATGTGCCTGAATTTTACAGAGATTGGGGGGTATTAACTTGACAAAAAGTTGTTGTTTTGCTTGCAGTGCTATCTTAAGTATTTTTACTTCTCTACTTTAAGAGTTACAAGTAGCTAATGAGGGTTTGAGGGGGAGGAGGTGTTCTGCTTTTGTATATTCTGTTTGAAAGGTGGCAACCTAGTCACTGAATAGATTACTTTAGGCTGATAAACTATTCAGAGATAAACTATTCAGAGGTAAACTATTAGAGTTCAACAACTTTTTTTTTAATTATTAAGATTATTAATTATTAAGACATTCTACTCTCTAGTTTTGTAGTAAAATAAACCATCATGTTCTAGTTGTCGGCACATGGAAATCCTTTCTCCACTATCAAATGCCTCCAATATGGCTCCTAAGAAATGGGAAATCCTTTTTAAATACATGTGAGATTTATAGCCAGTTTCTAAGGCTTTTTTCGTAGTATGCAGAATGCAAGAGTAAACACAACCTGAAGTTAATTGCTTTCATAGGAAAGAAAAGTTCAGTTTCTGAGGATTGATTTAGAGTCTTGGTTTACCAAAGAACATGAGCCAGGAACTGGCGGTGGTTGCCATTTACAAAAAGTGACACCCTGATACAACACAGTGCTCTTCTCTATGTTGGGTCTTGCCTTTAGTATGGACAGAAAGGTGTTTACATAATTTCAAATTCTAGTTTGTGCATTAACCCCATACACTCCAGCCCATGTTGCTATACCGAATCAGATAACTGGTTCATCCAACTCAGCACTGCTACACTGACTAGCAGCAGCTCTCCAGGGTTTCAGGTAGGGACTCTTTCCTGGAATTAAAGGATGGCACCTTACATGCCCACAGGATTGTGTTAAAGATTTATCAATAAAGCATTCTGGATGGTTGTGGGAACAACAGAGCCCCCTTTCTGTTTAATGAACACTCTTCACTGCCTATTTATAGCTACTTCTGTTTCTCTTATAAAAGAGTAATTTATTCCTGAAGTATCTCCAACCAGTCAGGCCTTACGTAGGCAAATTGTGATTATATCACATTATCATATAGTCAGTTCCTACACATTATTGTGTCACACTGCCAGATATGAATGAGGTCAGTACTGCTGCCCTCATTCTGAATGAGTGAACATGTTCATTCACCACAGATCATAAATCCACCCAAATAATCACCAAGTCAGCATATGTGTGCATGCATGTGCACAATTCATAGAGGAGAAAAGGAGGTTTTGCAAAACATGTGTCATTGTTTTGGCTCAATATGGATACATATTTACTGTTTAGTACACCACACTGGAATTTAATTAGAATAGAGTATGTCAACTGTATATTGAAATGCATAGGGGCAGCAACATTTATGCTTCTTGCTCTATGTATTAACTGTGCTCTAGTGAATTATTTAACCAAATACTTTAAAATCAAAGTGCTAAAATAATCCTCAGACACTTAACACCTGATCCATTTTTTGATCTTGTTGGTAATGGATACTTCCACATTAAATCTGTATATAATTCTTAGCATTTTACTTTTTCAGAGTTGGACAGAAAATACCTCTTTAAAAACTCAAGTAGATAGCATGCGACCCTGTCCTGGTTCAAGCCTGGATAAAGAGAAGTAGTGGCTGAGTCAAGCAGTCCCTGCAGGTGAGATTTTCAGGGAGTTACAAGGGAATGCAGGAATACGGGTATATGTGTTAACACGCAGTGTAGCCTGAATAAGGCACTAATGATTATTTATACAACTAATCTTGAAGAGCTAAACAATATTGCCTTGCAAAATGAAAAATCTCTTATATCTGTGTCTGTTGTAGGTTGGCCTTTGAAATAAGCATGTTGTGTGGTACAAGTTGTAATGTTCCTTTCCTTCACCTACTTTGGAGGATTTGAAATCTGCTTACCTTATCTAGACCATAGGAAGTCAACATAATACTCTACAGATGTTGTTGGGCAACAATTCCCTGGCAGCTTTGCCAATGGGCAGGAGAGCTGGGCTGTGTAGTTCAACAGCATGCTCACTAGTACTGATCTAGAACCATTGAAGTGGATGCAGCTTGTGCCATGTAGTGTGGTTTGCCAGCTTCTTGTCAAACCTTTCTGCAGTCCCGAATCATATATTTGAGATGCTGTTCGGGCAGATTTCAAAGAAACCTAAAACGAACCTTTCAGGTGTTTTTTAACCACAACTCCCATTATCCCTGGCCATTGGCTATGCTCCTGAGGCTGATAAGAGTTCACCAAAGCATCTGGAGGGCACCAGGTTGGAGAGAGCTGTTCTACACTGCTTGGCAATGGCTCTTCAGGGTCCCATATGTGGGACTAGCTGGAGATGCAATTTATTGAACTTAGGACGAGACAAGTAATATGTTCAAAAATGAATATGCTAGGGTAAAGTGGAAAAAATGCATGTATTAGTGAAAATAACACACAAAATGGATAATATAAGGGGGAATTGCTTACCAAAATGTTATATTACATACACTAATGTGTATATTAGGAGATTGCAAACTAATTGCAAACTGATGTGACCTGAACTCAACATTAGAAAAATGAAAAACAAAGAAACCAATATTGACAGATCTGCCTGTTCCTAGCTAGCAGCAATAGTATCCCTCATGTGAGAACACTACTAGCTCAGAGAGTTTTATCCTTTATTTTATATATGAATTCCATGTTTTCTTTGAAGAGATCCTACACAAAAACACTCCTGATTATAAGCATGGCTATAAGTAGCTTGGCTTCCTTGTAACCTATGAAATGCATATTTAAGTCACTCTTGAAACAGATGATTAAGACCTTATACTCACACAGTTTTGCAGAAATGAAAGACATATAATTATCAACATGGGAAAAAATGAAAAGCAATCCAAAATATGAAGAGCACCCACCAGCCATTTGGCAAAAGCTCTGACTTGAGGTGGGGAGGGAAGAAGATAGAGAATAATGAATTCATCAAACTGTAAATGCACAAACCAATGGAGCGCTTAGACTTCAATTCAAGGCAAATGGAAAGAGAGCCCCCATTACTGTTGAGATATACAGACACAGCCCCACTAATCATTTGGTCATGCTTGGGAGGCAGCAAGTCATCACAGGCCATGACATGAGGAGAACAGTGCGTCAGGATTTGTTGTAAGAAAAAAAATATGTTTATTTAACATCCATATCCGAAGTCCTTGTCCCTCATCATCCTTTCTCCCTCAATACACATACCTGGAGAAAAAGTTCACAAAGCCCTGTTAAACTCTTTCAGCTAAACAAAATCTGTCAATCAAGGAATATACTAAGGTATTTGAAACCTTATACCATGTCTACCCAATATTCTAGAAGTGTTAAATTAGTCATGTGGATATTACAACATGTGAATGACTGTAGACTGCGTAGGTAATTACATGAGATCTCTGAGTAAGTGCAATACTTTAAAAAAATGCAAGTGGACCTTAAAATCTCAATGAAGCTGAAAAAATAATTTTAGCCATGAACACAGTGAAAAAAATATTGTGCGGAAATGTGTGTAGCATGATCCATACTAAGTCTGTGGGCCCATTCTGCTAATCACATGTGCCAAGGTTTTCAGACATAACTATTAATTAGTTATGGTATTGTAAAGGTGAAATCCATGAGTGATCAGAAGGTGATAAGGGCTATATAACAATCTGGCTTAATGTTGAAGGGGAAAAGCCATGTTGGTCTACTATCATGCTGACTTTCTTTGATGGGTAAAAGGATGCTCTGTGACATACTTGGAAGTGCAAAAGGATGCACTGTGAAATATTTGCAAGTAGATAGCTAGTTTTTAAACAAATTTATACTAACGTATATAGTCTTCCAAAAGTACTAGACAACAAGACATATTTCAGGGATCTTTCTATAAGAACATCTTTGAGCTTGCATATACAAACTTTTTCACATTTTTCTTAGAAAAATAGATTGCCAATGCCCTATTATAAAATGCTTTGAAATGGTTAAAATGGCTTACAGTGTGCTGTAGAGGATGCATACAATTTTGTAAAATAATAAGTTGCGGGGATATCAGATTTTCAATCCTAACTATGCTTACTGAGAAGCAAGCCTTATTGAATTCAGAGGAGCTTATTCTCATGTTTGAAAAGAAGATTCTTAAGCATTGGAAAGCACTTACTATCCTTCGAAAATGATGTAGTTACAAGCTTAGTACATCTCACACTGCCTAAACAAGGAGAGTTCCTTAAGCATTCAGATTCAGTGTTACAATTTGAGGCGCAATTTTTTAAAAAAACACAACAACAACAAATGACTGAAAAGCATTGTATTTGATATGATGTCATGTGACCATGAATATTCCAGGGACAAATTTAATTTAGATTACAGTTACTAAAGGTCAACTTTACAAAATGTCCACCGGAGGCAGTGAAATGAAGTAAAAAGTCTAGCAAATATGGATTATGAAAGGTCATTGTAGCCTTTCACCTGGCTTTAAACTGTAGGAAATATGGAAATCTATTGGATTGGTTTGTCCTGCTTCCTATGAAAGATGTGTCAAAATAAAGAATTCTAGCTTGCTTTACTGTGCCATTCAATCTGCTGAAGACAGCAGAATTGGAATATCAGGAACCCTGTAGTACAATATAAAAATGAACCTAGACCAGAACAACAGCATTCCTGGAATTTGAACAGTAGTTAACCTCAACATCTTGATCTTGAAAAATTGTTGCCCAGATCCAAAGAATTGTTATAACTGCTTCCATACAGCCAAGAGAGGTTTGGATATAAAATTTGTTTGTTTGTTTGTTTGTTTGTTTTAAAAAGCAGCTTTTTAAAACACTCATCCCCAAACGTGACAAGTTTCAAGAAAGTTTTAGAAGTCTTTATTATATGGCATGTTTTTAAATCATTTTTTAAAAGTCCTATTAAGTTATTTTTGTAACCCTGTTCCTCAGCATTTTGTACCTCTAGAGAACCAGTTACAGCATGGTTCTTGGTTTGCATGGCTCTTGGTGTCTTTAGTGTTCCTGCTGTGTTTATGCTGTGTGAGCTACAGCCATTCTTACATTCTCAAGCATGCACACTTCAACATTGTGAGTAGGATGATCGAGCAGTCAGTTCATGGCAGAGCCATGGGCAGTGGTTCAAGATGAGCCAGGAGGTTAAAAGTCAAGGAACAAACTATGAATCATCGCTGAGGACAAGGGAGGAATCATTAAACCAGAAGGCAGGGTTGAAGAGTAGACCAGAAGGCAGAAGCAAACCAAAGGACAAATCAAAGGATGTACAAACTAGAGCTTAGGATGACTTCATTGCTCAGGCAAGGTTTAACTCACACAAGGATTGTTTTATAGTCCTTCCTGTCCAGGAATAGCCAGTGATCAACTTGGTTAGGCAGATCCAGGACCTGATAGCATATAATTGCTGAGGCAGCTGATAAAACCTGCAACTCTGTGGCTTACCACATGAAGAAGCTACAAACAGATCTGAAGGCACCAGTATCAGCAGCTCCCAACAATCTGGTCCTGGGTACCCCACCCCCAAGCTCCCTCTGCCTCAGCAATCTGTGCACATAAGCCTGAGGATGAGTGGACTGTCTCCTTATTCTGTAGAAAGAATTAAAAGCTCCTGATTGGAGCATTGTGTTTGGCTATGATAGAACAGGAAAATATAGCTGTAACTCACCCATGCAAAAGTGGTAGGGAAGTGAGGGTTCTGCGAACCCCCATGGAGACCCATTTGACCACAGACAAATGCTGGGTGCGCAGGACTGCACCCTTTGCTGCTTATTGAGTACTCACTCATTTTTCATAATCATGTTGTCCCACTGACCTGAATAAAGATGGCAATGCTTATGTTTGTCTTTTTGTCAATTGGTATACCAGAGGGTTTTATGTGAAACGTTTTGCCCTTGAGTTCATTTATTTTATACACTCCTGTTTGCAGAAAAAATAGCTTTTCTTTGTCCTTCATTTGTCCCAATCATTGTATTTTCAAAGTAAAGGATAGGAAAAGGATAGGTCATTTGAAGAAGGAATACATGATATACTAACATGGTTGCTTTTTCAAGTTTATATAACCATCTTATTTCATTTCTGAGATCCCAATTGATGTCTGTTTTTATTTAAAATGTCTGGAAGGGTAACTTCTGAATGTACCGTCCAAGATAATAGCATTAACTGGCATGGCTGCAAAATCAATAATAGAAACAAAAATATAAGTCTTCTGATTAAGAGTGACACAAAACAAATTTGTTAACTAAAACAGATGTAGTCAACAGTTTAAACATATATCATAAATGTTTAAACTCCATTTGGATTTCTTTTTTGCTTTATCATTTAATACATCATTCTCATGAAAGTTAGCTTTGCCATGTGCAAAACAATCTGTGAAAAGAAAAGGAAAAGTTGACTGTGAAGTGCTTTTCCTTCTCTTCCTAGCTAAATAAATAAAAATTAGACTTCACTGAAGGAAAGTAATTGAAAATGCTAATTCACTGCCTATAGACTAAAACTTTGAAGGACATATCTTTGTAATTTTGGCATCTTGGAAAACTAGGAGGGCAGAAATAAAAATAGATCATTGACCATGAATGCCCTTTTCCAGATGGAAAGTTTAAGTAATTCCATATTGTATTTTTAAAATTTATAGAACGATATGGTTGTATCCAGCTCTGCTGGTGCAACAGGCTTCCATGCATGCAATGGAGCTTCCTTTTCCTCTTCAGCCCCCATACACCCACAAAATCAGATCCATAGAGTTAGGGGACACTCTGGAACAGATTTTGGGGGTGCATGGGGGGGGAGGAAATGTAAGTCCTGTTGCACCACTGGAGCTACAAAGGAGAATTGCTAGGAACGAGATGTACAATACTGCAAAGGTTAGTTGTAACTTGGGGCCAAAATAGGCATGATTTGGGAGATTTGTGTTTAGAAATGCTAACTTCTCTTCTTAAACTGAAAAACAGAGGTCATAACAACATAATAAGCGCCTGTTGGATGAGGCTAGCTGTCACTCAGATGCCTGTGGAAAACCAGCAAGTAGGATGTGAGGACTTTTCCCTCCTGTGGTTTCCAACTGGTATTCAGAAGCATTCCTTTCTCTGACCATGGAGGCAGAGCATAGCCATCCTGGCTAGAAGCATAGGATGTTAATTAGGTAACTGCATGGTTGAAGAGAAATTTTTCGCCTGGTGCCTAAAGGTGCATAATGAAGACACTAGCCAGACCACCCTGGGATGCGCATTCCACAAATTGGGAGCCACAGCAAAAAGACCTGTTTTTGTGTTGCCACCCTCCAGACCTCTTGTGGAGGAGGCGCACGAAGAAGGGCCTCAGATGATGATCACAGGGTCCAGGTACATTCTTATACAGAGAGGCAGTTCTTGAGGTATTGCGGTCCATATGAATATGGTTAGTATCATGGACTGGTTGGACGTGGAGAAATGGTGGCAGGAACCAGTTGGGGAACCACCAAGGGAAACAGGTTCAGAGTCTGGGGACAACAAGGAATTAATCAGTGGGAAAGGAGGGAGATGACTGGGAAGAGAAGGTGTCGGAAGCTGAAGGCTTAGTGAACTGGGAGAGTATGGCAGAGAGAAGTCCAGAATCAGAGGCAGAAGCCGAAGCAGGTAGGTGGGAGGGAGGGAGGAGGCTAAGAGGCAGAGATGAGTCAGGCTGGTGTAGAGTCACAGATGTCTTCCCTTCCTGCTGTGACAAGCTCCCCTCCTCCTCCTCCTCCTGTCTCCCAGAAACAGAAAAGGGCTGAAATGGGTGGAGCAGTGGCAGGAAGCACACAGGCAAAGTCTCTGATTGCTTGGAAGGAAACCTGGAGTAGAGAGGACTTAATCAGCTGTAGGGAGATGGGGACAGTCTCAGCAACTGATTCATGGGGTAAGACCTACTGGGGATGAGCTGCTATGCTCATTATGCCTGACATTCAGCCAAGTCTACGAGGATTGTGTTTTTGCTAATAAAGAGTTAACTCCAACTTTGAACAGTGCTATTTACTATTTACTACTGGCTCTCACTGTGGCAGTTGGCCACTGTGGGAGAAGAATGCTAAACTAGTTAAGCCTTTAGTGTGATCCAGCAGGGCTTTTCTTAACCATTGGATCAGCTCATAATTCAAGTCCCAATTGATTCAGCTCTTGGTGCTGGAACAATGCAATTATTTTCAGCACTGGGACAGTATAACCACTGTTTGACAGTGCACAATCCTATGGAATGTGGCCATTAGCCATTCTAAATGAAGTTATAGACAGCTGGACATCCAGGAGTTTTGATATAAAACATTTATTCATTCTGGCCTCATTAGATAAACATCTGAACAGAAATGTCGACTAATTACTGCATTTTGATGGAAGACTGAAATAAAAAGGTACTAATTCAGGACTCCTTGCAATAAAGATAAGTCAGCATCTTAACCCCAAACACATTGTTCTTGCATATCTCAATCAATATGGATTCTGTCTGAAATCAATTTTCAGCTGCAAATATGATTGTTAAATAATTCACAAGTTGTAGGCCTTCAGGCAAGAAGAGGTTAGAGAAACAGCAGAAAAGTGGTGATCTCCACCTACGATGCATTTTCAATTAAAAGAGGAGGACATTTGTAAAAGATGGTTTCATAACTGAGGTGGCAATCTTTTTTATTTTTAAGAGATAAATGGCACTGTAGATTCTTTGTCTCCTGTGGTATATTTTTTAATGTTCCATGTTTTTAACCACACACACAAACCCTGTTGGATAAGTAAGAAATATATAAAGCAAAACTTAAGAGCAGTTTTGAAGTCAAGAAAGGGTCAATAATGGAAAGCGATAGCATCAGAAATTAAAAGCACAATCCAATTGTGAGAAAGTCCAGTTGAATTCAATATGGCTTAATCCAAAGTAAATGGGTCTAGCTAATCTTTGGTCCTTCAGATGTTACTAGACTACAGTTCCCATCATCCCTGATGATAAATAAAATTTATTATTATTATTATTATTATTATTATTATTATTATTATTATTATTATTATTATTATTAGCCGTGCTGGCTGGGACTCATGTGTTTGGTAGCAGGTATACCTTGAAAATTAGGGTGGGGGTGCATTTCCTCAGGGACTGTATAGGGTATGTAAGCTATGCATCTTTGTAGAACTAAATCAGTCTTCCTCCAAGTTGAGACCCTACAGACATTTTGGACTAAAATTCCCATCACCCCAGCCAGCGTTCACATGATGACTGGGGCTGGTGGAAGTTGTAGTTCAAAATATCAGGAGGGCACCATGTTGGGGAAGGCAAAACTAAATGCAGAAACACATCTACTTTTAAAATGTAGTTGTAATGAGCCAAATGCTGGCCTTTGCATACTGATCTTCATTTCTGAATCTGGTACTGAACTGAATGAAGTTTCTTTGTACAAAATACGAGAAGAAATGTGCTTAGTAGGAAATGTAGTTAGAATTTATTGTACTATTAAAATCCTATTGGGTCTTTATTTATGAAATGTGTTTCCTATATTTGAGGTTTAGGGAGTCTTGATAATGAGGCTTGTAAGATTCATGTTTCCTTTTCTGCAGCTTAATTTAGGCTCTATATCAAATATGTAAACTAATACTATATCTTCCTGCAGCTTTTGTGTATAAGACATACATTTTGTCCCTATTTCTATCCACTGTTTCATTTTATAAAATGTAAGCTGGTAAATGGCATTTGATTGACAAGATCCCATATTCCTTGCTATTTCATTAAACCAAGTACATTTGACAGAAGCAGTAAATAAATCCCGAGGAATTTGTTGCCACTTTTACAACAACTTTTGTTGCAAAGGCTGAAGAAATAGCATGTCTGCACAAAAGGGAGCATCCATGGATTCTCCTGCAATAGATGCATGCATAGCCTTGTCCAAAAACATTCTGAAATTTCATGACAAGAACTTTGGATACACTGGATATCTGTGGAATTGCACAAATAATTACTATCATTATTGTCTAATAAAAAAATAGGCAGGACCATGGGGGTGGGGTAGAGAATGATCTCCAGAGGAAATTCTATTCCAATTTAGTTTTTGTTTGCTTAGATTTGGCCAAATGGCTTTAGAGAGCAATTACTGATGTTTCAATGACCTCTTGGTTCAATTGAATTAGAGAACTTAATGAAGTTTCCCTCCCTCAGTATTGGTCTTTGCTGCCTTTTAAAATTGATGAAACAGAGTGTCTGGAAGATATTGCACTAATGCTGGCTGTTATTCTCATACTTGCATTTAGCTAGTATATATTTCATACAAATATGCACACTCACAATATGAGAAGAAGCTACAGCATGGTGGGCTCATGCACTTCTCCTTCCCCTCTCTCTCCTCCATTACAACTGAGGTCATTGGAAGCTTCTGTTTCTGTTGTATATTAGCCATAGTTTAACATGTTTAACCATCCTAAACTGTGGTTAATCTTAACTGTGATTAGTGCAGGGAACTAGCCTTGCAAATAATGGTTTAAAGATGCCTTGTTTCAACTAACCATCATTAAGATTAACCACAGTTTGTTGTGTTTGGGTAACATGGTAAACAGTGGCTTATGTGAAATGGAAATGAAAGTTTCTGAACTCCCCTTCACAAATACTCTGGAAGAAGAGATAATGGATAAGTACATAAGCCTAATTCATTCTCACGTTGTTACACCCCAAGCAGCCCACTGTTCACGTCAAAACACACTTACTCTTCTATTCCGTCTTCATTGGATATTATGGGAAAACTTGGGTTAAATTGTAGAAGGTAAATGAATGGATGGTAAATTTCATCCAAATGAAATAAATAACAATATCCTACTGTTCATCGTAGAATATAGTAATCTGGGATATATGGTGTCTGAACAATCAAGGTAATTTTTTTAACCAGTGTAGCAAGACCTATGAGTCTTCTAATTCTTTTCTCAAAGCCATATATACTAATAGACACAATCATATTGTGTGGCAATGTATATCATAAATTCCACGTTGTGTGTTTAACCAATTGAATAAATTACCCAAAGATGTGCTGTTCCTTGTCTACCTGAAACCTACTGTTCTTTAATATTTCCCCTCAGTAGAAAATATGGTTAAGCTGAATCATCTGTCATTTCCTGGATCCTTTTTTGAGTTCTTCCTTCCAAAAGCAGTTCAGAGACAGAACAGATCTGTTAAGATGGCATCATATGATTTCAGGTGACGGACATGTGATATTCATAGCCATAGCAGTACATGCCCAACCAGCGGCGTAGCGTGAGTTGTCAGCACCCGGGGCAACGCAAGTAATTTGCGCCCCCTAACCCGGGGCAAGGCAAGTAATTTGTGCCCCGCCTAACCCCTAACCTGCGAGTTGCCGCTGGCGCTGCCGCCCAAACGACGCCGCTTGCCCGGAGGAGGAGGGGGGCAGATAGGCGAGGAAAATGCAACGGCCCAGCAGCTGCAGCAGCACCGGCGGAGGCGGGGCTGTGAGGAGGGGCTGCCTGGCGCGTCCTCCGCGGCGAGCGCTGAGAGCCGCTGCCTGCCGGGCGCCTTCAGCCCGGACGCACGCACAGCTCGTCGGTTCCGCGAGACATGCGGCTCCGCTACAGCCTGCGCCCGAGGCTCTTCGGCGACTCCGGAGGCAGCGAGCGCCCCCCCAGATGTTGCGCCCGGTGCGGCCGGCACCCCTGGCACCCCCCACGCTACGCCACTGTGCCCAACAGTCATGACTGGTCAGTTACATACTTCTAGGGATCAGTTGTGATCCATTTCATGCCTCCATAATACCAAATATTAGATGCACAGAGTTGTGGATTTCCAGTCAAGTGCCACATTGGACATAATGGTAAGCCAGTCACTTCATAGTTTGTTTACATACTTCAGGAAAGAAGAAGTGAGGAGTACTCAAACTTCATGCACTATATTCAGGTACATAGCCGTGTTGGTCTGATGCAGTCAAATATCCCTTGCTTTTTCCTGTAGGACTAATTGCAGTCGTTAACAGTCGTCAACAGGTTTACCATACTAATTGAGTCAATCACCCATCTCCTACTACCCTCCTGAGAAAAACCCCACCCTACTCTCCCACTATATATTGGGGTCTGGTGACTTCTGTTTCAGTGTGTCTGAAGAAGTGTGTATGCACACGAAAACTTACACCCAGAACAAACTTAGTTGGTCTCTAAGGTGCTACTGGACAATTTTTTAATTTATTTTGCATGCACTATACACAGATCTTGCACCAGCTAATTTGCCTAACTATGGTTTATGGCCAGAGTTCCTTCCAAATGCAGCCAATGTATTCTCAAAGACTTTAATCAATAGTATTCCTCATAAGAATGTGATTTCAGGGGTAAATCTTTAGAAAAGTGGGAAAACTTCAAGCATGCAAGTTTGCTATAAAAAGTCTCCCATGTGGCTTCTGGGAAGCCAACAGCAGTGTTATTATTATATTAATTTTATATTAGAGTGGAATTTCATTGATTTCCTCCCTCAAATTCATTACTGTGAATTTTTATTGAATGCAATTAAAAAGATAGCTATAGAATCCCTATTTTGAGCTGGAATTTGATCTACAATTATTCAGTTGTAAGGGGCTGCAGGCCAAACCTTCAGTTCTCACCTTCTCAAACCAACTTGCTTCTGTTTAGTAGGACAACAGTTAGGCACCTTTGGTATAATATTGTTGTGCTGACATTCCAAGGTTCTTTTGAGAGGGATACTGAGAAAGAAATGAAACCCTAGTTAGAACCAAGCAAAACAGAGAAAGGATTTCATAGTCAAAAATATCAGTGGCAGTCCTTATTCTCAAAAATGGCCACATACTAATCGGTCACAGTAACTGCAAAAATAATAATTATTTCAGCAAATAAGGTTTGCTAATGCAAGTGCTGCCAAGTCTAAGGATACATGTCATTTGACTTGCCAAGGTGGATAATTATGGAGATTTCCATTCATTCTTATTCTGTTTAAAGCAACATGTAAGTTAGCTTTATTAGTTTTATATACATTCTGAGCACAGCTGACCCATGGTTCTTTCTACTGAGCTCACAATTAAAAATACAGCACAAGCCTATCCTCAATGATAAAATAATGCAAAATAAAAATAAAGGCAAAGCATGAATTTACTTGCAGCATTATATACCTGCAAACCATATCTAGAATTTTTATATAATTAATGGGAGGGGTTGGTCCATGAAAGATCCAACAAATCTTTTGAAAGTCCCCCCCCCCTTTAATTGCAAGGGGGGGAAATACACTGAAAATGGGGGAGTTACATAAATGAGAGCAGGTGCAGTCGTGCAGAGGTAAGTATGCAGCATATGTAAGTGCAGTTGGAAAATCATTGTCTTGCAGAGAATACTCGAAATTGGTCCCTAATGGCCTTGGGTTTTGTCATATGGTCTTGATTATCAGGCTAAAATTGCATTGCCAATGCCTTTAGTGTGAACGAGATGGATGAATAATTATTACGTGCACTGAATACCTTTCCACAAGGAGGAACCAGGACATCCCCTGGTCACCCTAGCTACCATTTCACCCTGCTGTCAGGGAAACTGTAATCGGCCTATTCATCATTTCCTTATTTCTCCTATATAATATAAAAATCTATAAATAATGTGTGCATGTGTGTCCGCATACACTTAAACATGTGCACATGTAATTGCAAAGAGAAATTGTCGGTGTTCAGTGCAACTTGTGAGGAATTGTTTTGAGAGGAAAAATAGTCTCAAAGGGGAGTTAAGGGCAGGGTACTTCATGGTGTTTTCCTCTTAACCCTACCACACATCTAAATTTAATAAGTGTACCTTCTTTAGCAGCAATTCCATGCATAACTGGACTGATTAAATCCTATTGACTTCAGTAGGATTTAAGCATACTAATTGTACAAGGACTACAGTGTTTCTGAACAAGAACAGGACTAGAAGAATTTCTGTTATAGAAATATAAATACTGTACAGTGAAATGAGCACACATGCAAGTGTGTTGAGTGGCAGGATACCGTCCAGTTATAAATTGCTCTTATTAGTTAAAAGGGGCTTCCTGCCCCTTTTCTACTCCCTTTGCATATATTTCGCTTTCTTCATGTGAAATAATTGAAGGTTCCGGTAATGAGGGTAACAAAAAATATTGGTGAAAACATTAAGAGTAATCCTTAGTGGTATTCAAGAGTTCACCCTATCCCCCATCCTCCTCCCCTCAAAGCAAAATGTGCTTGAAGGATCAGAGATGATAAAGTTCAGAACCACTCTAAGATCTGTGACCATGACCACACTGCTCATTCATCACAGGAATATTTATTGTAAATCATGGCCTTGTGTGGCTGCTGCTTACCCTCTATGCAATCCTTTGCAATACTGGCAATTAGTTATGAGGGCCGCTAGCTCCTAAACACGGTACCTTGAACTTCAGAGCAAACACAAATAGACCACAACAAATTGTGCTTCCTGACAGGGAGTTCTGAATGCCTGATCAGAAGGATTATTTGTAGAGAGGTGCAGGCTTTTCAGAGCAAGATTTCCAGAGTCTGAAGGCTTCCTGATTAATTGCTTGATGCCTTTTACCACTAAAATCCTAATGAGATGCCTGGGAAAAAACCCTACACAGTTTTGATTAAATAATCAGCCAATCACATCAGTAATTCGGTCTGCTGATTATTTTTACCAGCTGTTGTATTCATGGCTATTCTCTCTATAAGGGGTGTGTGCGTCTGAGGAATGCACAGCATGCATTTGTATAATTCTAATGTGATAGGAAGCAGTCCTTGCTTTCTAAACTCACATTTTGTACAAAAGTGAGTGAGTGTGTTAATTACACCCATTGTAGAGAGTGTTAAATGTGACAGGAGAGGAGGATTAAAGCTATTTAGGAGTCTGTGCAAAGCCCCTTTAAGTAAATGGGAGTTGGGCAAGACCACAGATACCTGGGATATTTGTTCTTTCATAGTTTCTGTTAGTTTCAATGATGTTTGTGCAACAGACCTTCCTATAGTGCTGTGCCCCTAGTTTCTTAACTTCCTGTCCTAAATAACAATCACTGTGTATGTAACTGAACACAAAGATGGAGGATTAGATTGGTACATGGTGTAACTTTACTTCAGGTGTGTTTCATGAAATGCAATGCTAGAAAAAGTACTGTAGTACAATCAACTAGGTGTTCATTTGCACAAGTCCTATTAGAATTGAATGGGAGCAGTCCATATTATTGGTCTGCAGTAGGAACCCTGTACTAGGTATAAAATCAAATCCATGTAGTCAGCATGTTATTAAATGTAGGTAGGTATTCTGTTGACATCTCAAAGCATACTCTGAAACCTGATGACCTCATGACATCAGAGCCAGCTTGCACTTTTTATTCCTAAATGAAAAAAAAAGCTTAAATTTGTTGCATCATCTGACTCCTGATTTAGATTTTCAGATAAGCAAGAGCTAAAAATGGCTCTGCCAAGTGACAGAAGTGTTATCACGAGCCATTCTGGATCAATAGGCTTAAAAAAGGGTTTCGAGTGGCAGTTCAAAAATAGAAAATTTAAATATATATGTAGCTTCATTCTGCTGTAGCCTATGCTGTATAAATGGCACTTTGGCAGCACATTTCTTAGCAGTGCAAAAGGTGATTTATTAGGCCCACTGAATTTGTGTTTATGTTCCTCATTGTAAACTGTGTTTATAGCAATATGTCTATATTAAGGTGCTAGAGCTAGAATTGCTATCTAAGCTTTAACTTTACCAATATTGCTGAAAACCCAGGTTATAGCACTATAAATAGTCACATCAGTATTGGCACTTGCAAAATCATCTATATTTCTGGGAAACTGTGTCTGTTCCTAAATAAGCATAAAGGGTACTGCTTTAGTACGTTTACCAATACCAGTAATAATTAATAATATAGTTGTGAACATCAACAATCTTTCATTCACTGCTGAATAACGCCCAGAGTATGGCTTTTCAGTTACCACACCCTAGCAGGACAGAAATTCGTTAATCAGTTTTTTTTTTGTTGACAAAGGACATCAGCACACACAACTTGCATGCAGTGAGGGCACATTTAGCAAGCACATGACATGAACACAGTGGAGAACTACCCACTCAGACTAGGAACAGATATCCAAGGACTTGGGCAGAGGCCTTTGCAATGCCTTTTACCTGCAGTGCTTCCAATTTGGAAGGAAGGGGAATAAATTGGGACATGTCCTTGACAAGGGAATATTATTCCCTCACCAAACTGCATGTAGAACCTACTGCAAGCCTATGTGTGTAAATGCTTGTGCTTTACAGTACTGCTCACAATGATCTCGCTGCTCTCCCTGTTCTTTATTTTTGCAAAGAGAACTGTATGAACAATCTGTATACCTAGACATTTATGCATGTTGAACTCAATTAATAGGATAGATTCTGTGTGAAATAGGAAACAGGGGATGGAGTGCATAGGCGAGAGTAGCTTTCCCATTTTCTCTCTGACTCCATATACAATCTACAGTCTAGAGTTGTATGTGAAATGGAACAAAGTCCAATAGCTATGCAACTTCATTGCATCTTCTCCCCGTTGAACGTCATTGCCTCACAATTTAATAAACTATTAATTAATCTACTCTTTTCTTCTTTGTCTAAGTGAAGCCATAAGTTCATTTCCATTGCCCTATATTCCCCCATATTTCCACTTAACTTTATCCTACTTTTAGACACGTGTAGATCCCTGCCCTCATCTTAATCCTTTTATCGTGCCTGTCATGTGCATTATAAAACCTCTAAGCAGTTGGTCAGTCCCTTCTCTGGCCAACATCTAATCAAGGGAGTCTCCCTTGCAAACTAACCCCAACCTAGGAGCAGAGATAAGGCAGAGAAACATAAATCCAGGAGTGCCACTGTGTCACCTCACCCTCCAGTCCTTGCAACAAGGCACTCTGGGCAACGCATGTGGCCCTCACAGTGCTTTCCTGCTTTCCTGTTCCTCCCACCCTCCTTGGTGGGCGGTGGTGGCACTGCCCTACCCCTCTCTCCTTTTGACCTGCCCAGGGTCAGGGCATACATGAGTGTCCCTTCAGTGGCAATGAGAAGGAGGTGCTGCTGCCCAGTCCCACAGGTGCTGCCTCAAGGGAGCCTGTCATTGGGGGGGGGCGCTTCATTGTGCCCCCTCATAAATTTGTGCCCGGGGCCATGGCCCCCCTGTCCCCTCCCACGCTACACCGCTGCCTAAATATAACAGTACTTATTTCAGTGGTGGGGAATTTGTGGTCCTCTAGATGTTGTTGGGCTCTAATTCCCATCATGGTTGACCATTGACCATGGCTGAAAATGGCATATAACGTGTATATATTGGTTTTGTATATTTGTATCTGTATGGTATTGCAGAAATATTAGAAATTTGCACTAAAATGCTGATTAATTTTCATGAGGACCTTAAAAAACTCCCCAAACGTATCTGAAAATTGTTTCTACAAATTGTAGCAATTTTTTTTGGGAAAGTTTAAAACTTATTTGTACAGTATCAGTGGGAAAATTCATGAAAGGACTCCGTAATAGCTGCTATTTGGGTTGCTTAATATTAGTGGTGAAATAAGGAAGTTTTTGACTTTCATGTTATAACCCCGTGTCAGTCAGAATGGAAGGACCGGTTGGTTGTTTTTTCCATCTTTACGCAACAGGATTGATTACTGATGTTACTATTTCTAATCAAGTATTTTGTTTCCAAGGAATGAAATAATTTGGAACATAAAACATTTACAGTACAGATATGCTCCATCTGCCATCAAAATGGGGTCAGATAAAAAGATATACTATTATCTATTTTGTATCTCTCATCTTCTGAGACCACCATGGCAACAATTCTCTAGACCATACATGAGTATAAAGTAAAGGTATGTTTAAAGAAAATGTCATTCAGAAAGATGCAGTTGGCCAAGGCAACCAATATGCAATCTGATCATAAGGCAGATCTGGGCAAATTTTAAATCTGCATTTTCAATTTTGCCAAAAAGCCAGATGCTATTTCTGGAAAGGTATTTTCTAAAATTTGGCAATGATGTCCTAAGGCTACCAGCTGAAAAAGGAAGAAGAAATGGTTACACATGCCTATTCCATTGTGGATATTTGCCATGGGAATAAATATATATGTACCCATCTCATAAGCTATGTATACCATTCCTGATACTGTTTTCATGGAATGATTGACACAAACAAAACTGGCATGGCAACTTCAACAGAATGCAAGCAAAGAGATGTAAACACCTAGAATTGCTTACGGTACTTTGCAACAATCGTGGTTTCCCCCCCAGTTTCCTTTTAAAACTTTTTTTGCTATCATGGTATAGGTAATTCTCCTTTAGTTCAGGTTCAGAAGCTTAAACATTTCTTTTGCTGGTTTGGGTACTAGACATTGCATTATAGACACTGTTAACAGTGGTTGACTGCTAAAAGTGATGTTGTGCACTGGTTTTGGCTCTGTTCATGTTGACCAGGCTAACCACTGGAATAGAAATGTTTTGTGCAGAAAACCACAGTAATTGAAATGCATTCTCTAGGATTGAAATATAGCAGCCAAGTCTGTATCCCAGTCTGCCTGTTTTTATGTGTCCCTGATTCTAGAGTCATTTTTAAAAAGTGAGTGATGCCATTTTTTTACATCTTTCATTTAATATGCTGCTTGGTAAACAGTGTTGTAGATTAGTATATTTGTAATTTAAATGAAGACAATATATCAACCAATGTTTTTTTTTTAAAAAAGAAGTTGTTTGAAGAATGATTGATGTCACTGTTATGCCCTGTTTAAAAGAAAAAGGGGGAAATTGGGTTTGGAAAGGATTGAGGTGGAGGGTGAAATAGAAATTATCTTTCATGGGCAGGTGTATACTGTTTTTTAAACCCCTAGCCAGACTTAGTGGCTGAATCTCTGCTATCTTCAAGCACACTAATAAATTCTGCCTAATTCATTTTTTATTCTCTCTTGGGGT
This sequence comes from Podarcis bocagei, assembly GCF_964188305.1. Lineage (NCBI taxonomy): Eukaryota > Metazoa > Chordata > Lepidosauria > Squamata > Lacertidae > Podarcis > Podarcis bocagei. The sequence goes on from NC_138127.1 coordinate 81,944,140, forward strand.
CTGCTTGCTGATTTGCCTCAACAAAGGAAGCATCATGTTACTTCTTTTAAATAATTGATAGCTCTGAGTCCAAGCCAGCTCGAAGGAAATTCTGAAAATAGGTACTTATTGAGTAAATACCCTGCATTTCCACCACTGCCAACTACCCTCCCCTATATTTATTCTGTTCCATGGGCTACTGTCAGTTGCAGATGATCTCATCGATGCTTTGTAGACACCCAGCACTTAGCAGCTCCAATTTCATTTATGTTTTTTAATATATATTTAAAAAAGGGAAGCTGTTAATTATAATGTCTCTTGCAGCTAAGAGCTCTTAATAAATCATAATCAATACTATGTCATAGTGCCAACCAGAGATGGACATTTTGACTTCAGACATGGAGCGGGTATCCTCTCTAGAAAAGAGATGAGCCAAACGTCTGCAGTCATTCTTCTTTAGGGCAAGTTTACTTTCTGTGTTTTGGAAAGTTCCTTTCCACTTGAGTCTTTGGTATAGACCTGCTGCTTTTTTATTGCTTTTAAGCCCACAAGAAATATGAGACAAGTCCTGCCTCACTTATAAGATATGTGAGAGTGAGAAGGGTTATTAGACTCCTCTAGGAGCCTAAAAATTAGGACAATCCTGCAGCTAGTTAGGTGTTTTGTGCTTACCATACTTTTGTGCTCTTATTGTTGCTGTTACATAAATCAGTGCCTAGTTGCTGTTGTTGTTGTTGTTTAGTCGTTTAGTCGTGTCCGACTCTTCGTGACCCCATGGACCAGAGCACACCAGGCACTTCTGTCCTCCACTGCCTCCCGGAGTTTGATCAAAATCATGCTAGTAGCTTCAAGAACACCATCCAACCATCTCATTCTCTGTCGTCCCCTTCTCCTTGTGCCCTCCATCTTTCCCAACATCAGGGTCTTTTCCAGGGAGTCTTCTCTTCTCATGAGGTGGCCAAAGTATTGGAGCCTCAGCTTCACGATCTGTCCTTCCAGTGAGCGCTCAGGGCTGATTTCCTTCAGAATGGAGAGGTTTGATCTTCTTGCAGTCCATGGGACTCTCAAGAGTCTCCTCCAGCACCATAATTCAAAAGCATCAATTCTTCGGCGATCAGCCTTCTTTATGGTCCAGCTCTCACTTCCATACATCACTACTGGGAAAACCATGGCTTTTACTATACGGACCTTTGTTGGCAAGGTGATGTCTCTGCTTTTTAAGATGTTGTCTAGGTTTGCCATCGCCTTTCTCCCAAGGAGCAGGCGTCTTTTAATTTCGTGACTGCTGTCACCATCTGCACTGATCATGGAGCCCAAGAAAGTAAAATCTCTCACTGCCTCCATTTCTTCCCCTTCTATTTGCCAGCAGGTGATGGGACCAGTGGCCATGATCTTCGTTTTTTTGATGTTGAGCTTCAGACCATATTTTGCGCTCTCTTCTTTCACCCTCATTAAAAGGTTCTTTAATTCCTCTTCACTTTCTGCCATCAAGGTTGTGTCATCTGCATATCTGAGGTTGTTGATATTTCTTCCGGCAATCTTAATTCCGGCTTGGGATTCATCCAGCCCAGCCTTTCGCATGATGAATTCTGCATATAAGTTAAATAAGCAGGGAGACAATATACAGCCTTGCCGTACTCCTTTCCCAATTTGGAACCAATCAGTTGTTCCATATCCAGTTCTAACTGTAGCTTCTTGTCCCACATAGAGATTTCTCAGGAGACAGATGAGGTGATCAGGCACTCCTATTTCTTTAAGTACTTGCCATAGTTTGCTGTGGTCAACACAGTCAAAGGCTTTTGCATAGTCAATGAAGCAGAAGTAGATGTCTTTCTGGAACTCTCTAGCTTTCTCCATAATCCAGCGCATGTTTGCAATTTGGTCTCTGGCTCCTCTGCCTCTTCTAAATCCAGCTTGCACTTCTGGAAGTTCTCGGTCCACATACTGCTTGAGCCTTCCTTGTAGAATTTTAAGCATAACCTTGCTAGCATGTGAAATGAGTGAAATTGTGCGGTAGTTGGAGCATTCTTTGGCACTGCCTTTCTTTGGGATTGGGATGTTCTCCAATCCTCTGGCCACTGCTGAGTTTTCCAAACTTGCTGGCATATTGAGTGTAGCACCTTAACAGCATCATCTTTTAAAATTTAAAATTTTAAATTTTAAAATTTTAAAATTTTAAACAGTTCAGCTGGAATACCATCACTTCCACTGGCCTTGTTATTTGCAGTGCTTTCTAAGGCCCATTTGACTTCACTCTCCAGGATGTCTGGCTCAAGGTCAGCAACCACACTACCTGGGGTGTACGAGACATCCATATCTTTCTGGTATAATTCCTCTGTGTATTCTTGCCACCTCTTCTTGATGTCTTCTGCTTCAGTTAGATCTTTACCACTTTTGTCCTTTATTATGGTAATCTTTGTACGAAATGTTCCTTTCATATTTCCGATTTTCTTGAACAGATCTCTGGTTCTTAACATTCTGTTGCTTTCCTCTATTTCTTTGCATTGCTCGTTTAAGAAGGCCTTCTTGTCTCTCCTTGCTATTCTTTGGAAATCTGCATTCAATTTCCTGTATCTTTCACTGTCTCCCTCGCATTTTGCTTGCCTTCTCTCCCCCGCTATTTGTAAGGCCTCGTTGGACAGCCACTTTGCTTTCTTGCATTTCTTTTTCATTGGATGGTTTTAGTTGCTGCCTCCTGTATAATGTTGCGAGCCTCCATCCATAGTTCTTCAGGCACTCTGTCCAGCAAATCTAAATCCTTAAACCTGTTCCTCACTTCCACTGTGTATTCATAAGGGATTTGGTTTAGATTGTATCTTACCTGTCCAGTGGTCTTTCCTACTTTCTTCAGTTTAAGCTTGAATTTTGCTATAAGGAGCTGATGATCTGAGCCACAGTCAGCTCCATGTCTTGTTTTTGCTGACTGTATAGAGCTTCTCCATCTTTGGCTGCAGAGAATATAATCAATCTGATTTCGATGTTGCCCATCTGGGGATGTCCATGTGTAGAGTCGTCTCTTGTGTTGTTGGAAAAGCGTGTTTGTGATGACCAGCTTGTTCTCTTGACAGAACTCTATTAGCCTTTGCCCTGCTTCATTTTGATCTCCAAGGCCAAACTTGCCAGTTGTTCCTTTTATCTCTTGATTCCCTACTTTAGCATTCCAATCCCCTATAATGAGCAGAACATCCTTCTTTGGTGTCACTTCTATAAGGTCTTGTAAGTCTTCATAGAATTGGTCAATTTCAGTTTCTTCAGCACCAGTAGTTGGTGCATAAACTTGGATTACTGTGATGTTAAAAGGTCTGCCTTGGATTCGTATCGAGATCATTCTATCATTTTTGAGACTGCATCCCAGTACAGCTTTCGCCACTCTTTTGTTGACTATGAGGGCCACTCCATTTCTTTTACGGGTTTCTTGCCCACAGTAGTAGATATGTTAGTCATCCGAACTGAATTCGCCCATTCCCGTCCATTTTAGCTCACTGATGCCCAGGATGTCAATATTTATTCTTGCCATCTCATTTTTGACCACATCCAACTTACCCAGGTTCATAGTTCTTACATTCCAGGTTCCTATGCAATATTTTTCTTTACAACATTGGACTTTCCTTTCGCTTCCATGCATATCCACAACTGAGCGTCCTTTCGGCTTTGGCCCAGCCGCTTCATCAGCTCTGGATCTACTTGCACTTGTCCTCCGCTCTTCCCCAGTAGCATGTTGGACACCTTCTGACCTGAGGGGCTCATCTTCCAGCGTCATAACTTTTATATGCCTGTTGTCTTTGTCCATGGAGTTTTCTTGGCAGGGATACTGGAGTGGCTTGCCGGTTCCTACTAGCCTAGTTGCTAGAGAACATAAAATAGATTCCTACAGTTGTGGTGTATTTTAGAGGAATCTCTGTGCTTAGAAGAATAATGACTTACTTCAGAGTAGATGTGCATAGGGTTGTGCTGCATTTGGTCTATTGATTTTCATTGGGGTGTGATATGTCGTCATACTGCTCTGAATCTAGGGAGACGAGGAGCAATGAAGCGAACATTGTAACATAGTGATGCACAATTTTCCCAGTCCCCACTTCTACTTTTGATGGCTAGATGTTCTGACAAAGAAATGGGTAAGAGTGACAAAAAAATAGATAGCACAAGTGTTTTCATTAATTAAATTCCTTATCTGCCTTTCACCATAAGGTCCCAGGGTGTGTTACAGAAATGTTCACAAGCAAGAGAATAGAGTGGGTCCTAAAATATATATCATGTTTCAAAGTCCAGGGTAAAGAGGTGCATCTTCAGTATATAACAAAAAACTGCATAGTGAAAATGCCACATGTACTTCTGTAGGGATGGTATTCCACAGCTTTGGGATTCCCATCCCCTGCATTTCTGAAAGGCAGTGGAACTACCAATATGTCCTCACCCCCCCCCCCCCGGTAATCTTAACACCTGAGAGGGTCTGTTTGGTGTGTGTTGGGAGGGGCACTGGAATCTTTCATTGTTAAGGATGTCTGCTTTAAGGCTGACATTATGTATGGATACTTAATGTACATGAGGAGATTCTACAAATTGCTCATACCTGAGTCAATATTTCACCTTTTTAGAACTCAAGCAAAATCTACATCCATTTTAAAAGATTTTGTATACAAATATTTGGTCATCTATGCAATTTTCTGAGGTCCCACGTGGAAAACTTTTTCAATTCCTTTCTTTTCCTCTCAGGTATATGACGAAACTTCTACTCCTCAATTATTTAGAGGGGTTTTTTCCTCCCCCTGAACATTTTCCTCTCCCTAATATACATAAAAGCAGAGTTTACTTTGATCCTGACAATTAAACATTTATTTTAAAACTGACTGGCTGCTTTCCAGCAATGCTCTTTTCTCGGCATCATGTACTGGATCTTAAAGTAGTTGGTTAAAATAGTCTCTGTGAATCAGGAAGTGGTAAGAAAGAGAGAGAGATTTCCCCCCCTTCATGGTGGCCATTTCCCCCTTTCCCTCTCCCCTCCAGTTTTGAAATTCAAATCGAATGCAATTTTCAGCTCATTTGAGCCAGAATATACTGTTGCTGAGCTTCAGTGGCTCTTAAATACAAACTCTTAGCTGAAAACAGATATCATCTGTCATTAAGGGTGTGTGAGAGTGCCCTCCTCACATATTATTCATAGGACTGAGGACTGTACTGGATACTTCAAACTATTTTGACCAGTCAATCACAGACAAAATAATCAGGTAATCAATATTTTTTTTTGCAGTTTGATATCCCTTTTAAAGCATTCCTTGTAATGAATAGTAAGTGCAAACAAAATGTATTTTCCCTTATACCATGAGTATTTCTCTCCATAGAAGTTGTGTAGCCTGATTTTGGGTGGAGCTTTTCTAGGAGCCAGTTATGCCCAGCTGTGACCATTTCCAGTGCTCCCATGACCCTTGCCTCCCTGGCTAAAAAAGGTTTTGAAAGTATATACCACTCTGTCATAAGACATCAGGGTACAACAATCTGTATACAATAAATGAAAATTTAAAACATTAAAAACAGGGGGGAAACCCATCTGTAAAATAATGGGCTAATCAGAAGGTTTTAAACAGCTGCACACACCTGTTGGCATAAAAAAAGTCTTCAAGGAATGCCTAAAAGTCAAAAGTGAGGCTGCCTGCCAAATTTCTGCTAGGAGAGTGTTCCACAGCATGGGACTGGCAACAGTAAATATATGACTTCTGGTTGAAGGCATTTGAGCCTCTGTAACGTGGAGGACAACTAGCAGCTCGTCTCTGGACAATTTCAACTAGTATGTAAAGGTTCAGAGGTATCATAGTTCAGATGTATTGTGGACCCAAGTCGTTCAGAGCTGAGAAATGCTCCTATCAAGCCCTAGAGCCTAGACAATATTTAACCAAACGGACCAGTGGTCTGACTTGATATAAGGCCATTTCCTGTGTTCCAGCTTCAGGTCCCTTATATAGGCACATGGAGCACTATAAGAGATGTGACAGTTACAATGCAGAGGCAGTTGTGGATTATTTGGCCCTCCTTTCTCACACAAGCAAATAACTAGATATTAGCATTACTGGGAGCATACACTTATGGGCCTGTCAAACTAGGAAATTCCTAAAGAGGTGCCACTTCCTGCCCAACATAAAGCAAAGCATGAACCAAATACTAGGCTAAACATGAACATTTTCCCCTGGAGTTTAAGATTACTTCTTTTAAAGCACTTGGTTTTCCCAAAAGAATCCTAGGAAATGTTCTGCAGAGGGACACAAAGATGCAATTCCCAGCACTCTTAACCAACTTCAGTTTTCAGGCTTCTTTAGTCATGTGCTTTAAATGTTGCATTTTAAATTGTATGTTGTATTTTAAATTGTCATGGGACCTTAGGGTGAAGGGTAGGTAATAAATCAAAGTTATTATTAATAATAATTGTGCTTTAAATGTATGATGTGAATGTTGTCAACCATGGGAGCTGTCAGGAGCCAGCCTGCAATAAATCACACAAAGTGGGATGACAATGAGTGGTCAGAGGGAGAAGACAGGGAAGAGCAGGTGTCAAAGCTGAAGCGGTAACAGGGCTTAGTGAGCAAGGAGAGTCTGCAGCAGAGAGAAGTCCGGAAGCAGAAGCAGGAGAGGAGGGAGGCTGAGATGCCGAGATGAATCAGGCTGGTGAAGAAGCAAGAGTGTCTTCCCTTCCTGTAAGGAGGCGTCATGAGAAAATCTATGGCAGTTGGTTATATTTACATAATTTACACAGTTCACCAAATCCAGCTTTTCTCTGTGCAGAAATCAGGTTACTGTGCCAAAGAATTTCAACTTATTTAAAAAAAGAAAGGAAAAATAAAGGCTTTATGTAGTTTCCAGATTCATGAACATTTTTAGCAATGTGATGCTGCACAGTTGAAATGCAACAGTCATTTCTTTCTTTTCATTTAACTTGAAGTTTAGCCATCTTGCTGTGTGATATATTAAGAACATTCTCATGACAAGTCATGGGGCATCCATGCTATTCGCTTATTCCACTGTCTGTGTGATTTATCACTCAGAGAATATTTTGGTTTGCTGGATTCTCAGCTCTCCAAATACTGGCATCTGCTACCGCGTTGTAAGGTGAGAGACAGGATAAATAACTCACATAATTAAACCTTCATAATAAAACTCCATATGGATAAGCTAAAACAACAACAACAATAACACCACCTTTGTTGCAACTGCTAGCTGACTTTCATCCCATGTACACATAGTACCCTTCCTCCTTGGCCAGTTGTGACTTCTAAGTTCTCTGACAGTGCATTACATTACTGGCACTGCTGATCCTTATAAAGAAATCTGATATTGCTAATGAGGTTATGATGATGTATTTAAATCAGCTGCCACATCCATGCTCTAACCTCTTCAGCTGGAAAAAAGGCCAAGCAGCTTCCTTGGTAGCTGTTGAAAGAGTCAGCTGTTCTGCTGCGGACGCTGTATGCTGTTTCCCGGAAACTGGGTACACTCTCTGAAGAATGCACCGTACCATTCTTTCAAATTAATCTTTATCTCCATTCTCTTCCATCTGTCTGTTTATATTTTTTTTTAACCAATCACGGTAATCCATCTGAATAAACAAAACGCATGCAGGTGTTTTGTGAATATGGATGTCAACATGCTATGCCCTCATGGTTTTCGCTGAAGTTAAATTTCTGTTATCCAAACTGCTGGTTATCTAATCTTAGGTATGCAGCAAAAGTGTACAGCCTATAAGAAAATACAGAAAAGCAGTTTCCACACCTTTCTGCAAACAGTGGTATTTCTTTTCTAGTATTATCAGCCAGGTACTTCTGTTTAAATATTAATCTCTTGAAGCATTCATTCAGCTCTGATAGCTTTATTTCCTGTTAAGCAGTCTTTGCAAATAGCTGAATTTTGTCAAACCCCTCACATTATAGAAATATTTTGTGGCTTTAATTGTAATATAACAATGTATTTAATAATCAGCTGGTCCTTTATAAGTGTTAAGGTTTTTTTTTTTTTTGTGTGTGTGTGTGTGTGTGTGTTACATCAAGAAGGGATTGCTTTTCAAATGCTAATCCCAAAGTAGCTCTCACTGGTTTGATATACCTGCTACCTCCTGAAAAATGTGTAATCCTCCAGTATACATCCAGCTTCCTTGTACTGAGCTTTAACTCTTATGACTTTATGTAGCTTTCCTCCGTGTAATCCGGTTACCTGTTTCCCAGGTGAAAGCTCTTCTTTTTTTGAGTGATAAAGAGCTCACAGCATTCTGTTGCTATAAAACTGTTCTGCTGTCTTGAGTTCCTACCAGGTAAACAATATATAATGCTTTCCCCCTTCTCTTCCTCTTTTCCTTTCAGTATAACCCTAAAAGTTCTGAAATCCAAATACAGATTGTCATTTTACAATTGTTCTTCATTTCTGTAGTTGCTGGCTTTGGGGCAAGGGAAAGAACATTCTCTTTCATTTCACTGCTCATTAAAAACCTAGTAATTGATCTTGGATAAAAGTATACGAAATCCTACTATGAGTAGTAATGCAAAATAACTATTTTTCAAGTCAAATATGTTCTGCTAAAGTTTTTTTTAAAGAAATACTAGAAAATTCAATATTATGCTTGTTGGGTGCTATCTAGCTAGCACCAGAGAGCACCATCTTTCCAAAAGGACGTGGGCAGTAAAAGGTGTCCATGAACTGCATCACCATTCTTCCATAAACATTCAGTATGTGTCAGGGGTCTGCAACCCGCGGCTCCGGAGCCGCATGTGGCTCTTTTACACCTTTGCCGCGGCTCCGGGGCGGATACTAACGAGGGGAGGAGGCACATTGTGCGCTCCGACACTCCCCACTGTGGCGGGCGCTGTACTGGCTGTGATGTCGCATGGGGGCGGTGCGTACGTTGGTCACGCACCGTCCCGACGTCACCTTCCTGCCCGCCCGCCCGCTACATTGTAAGGGGCTTGTACGCTGGTCACTGTTTGGAAGGGGAGTGAAGAACACACACACACAAAAAGGTAACTTGTTAATTTAACGTTTATTTCTATGAGGAGGAGTAATCTGAGGGGTCAAACAAATAAATAATTAAAAAGTGACAAAAAAGTTATTTTTATAATGACGAGTTTTGCGGCTCCCAGTTGTTTTTTCATCGGAAACGGGTCCAAGTGGCTCTTTTTGTCTTAAAGCTTGCAGACCCCTGGATACTATGTGTGAATATGTGAATGTATTTTTATTTGAAATAATTTATATCTCACCTTTCCTCTATAAGGAGACCACTACAGCATACAATAAAAAGTAAATGTTTTTACTCTTTATAAAACAGACAATATAGAATAATTGCCAGTAGCACAGCATTCAGAATACCTTGGCCAACTCCAGAGAACACTACTAAGTGGTTTGGCCACACTCCGGGAGATTATTTGCTTTCTAAGATAATGATCTCATCTTATACCACAGTGTCACCAAAATTCACAGTTACATGGATTGATAATGCTTGCCTGTATTGCAAATGGATTCCCATTTACCTTGGGAGTTCTCTCTCGTTCAATATGAGATTCAGCATGATCACATGCCCAAAGCCAGCTTATGGTTGAAAGTCTTGTTGATTTGCTGCAAAATATATGACCAGACCACTCAATAGATGTTTATAGATGTATATAACTGTTTATGTAAGTTTTTATTATGTTATAAATAGCTCCAGGATGCCTCATGGGAAGTTATTCATTAATGAAAAATAAATACCGATAAATAGTAATATAGCTTTCCCCCATTTGAATACTTTTAAAAATGTAGAATGCTGAACAGTTTATATGAACATCCTAGGGAGCTGTGTGAAATGTGTCTCTAACTTGAAATTAGATAAACAAGAGTGCTGTTGACACAAGGCAGTACTTCACAAACTTCTCTCTCCCTTCTTAACTTAGTCTTATCCCTCCACCCCCCTCAGACCAGTCCTAATAATCTCTTCTGCATGTAAATAAGCAGGGGTCATTTCTGATGTTATTTTTGCAGTCTGTTGCTATGTGCAAGAATCTGTGGACTGGGATATTAATCCCAGCACTACAATTAGAGCCAAAATACTGTGCAAAAGAAAACTTGGGGGCAGCAGTGGGGATTTGTGGAGTACAAAATCCCCCTTTAAAAATCCACTTACTTTCAGTTTTGTTTATTTAGTGACTGTTCTCACAGCCACAGTGCTCACCAGTTTTTCATACCCTCCAACATTTCTCCGATGAAAATAGGGACATCCTATTCCATAATAATAATAATTTTATTATTTATACCCCGCCCATCTGACTGGGTTGCCCCAGCCACTCTGAACAGCTTCCAACATATCCGAAGCATAACAAAACATTGAACATTTACAAACTTCCCTCTGCAGGGCTGCCTTCAGATGTCTTCTAAAGGTTGTATAGTTATTTATCTCCTTGGCTCGAGGTTCGCATAACTCCATACCCTCCAACTTTTCTCCAATGAAAATAGGAACATCCTAAGGAAAAGCAAGACATTCTGGGATCAAATTAGAAACTGGGACGGCTTCTGTAAATCTGGAAGTGTCCCTGAAAAATAGGGATACTTGGAGGATCTGGTATTTTGTTGGAAGATTGGACAAGTCTCTTCCAGTTGCTTAGGCAATCCAAGTACACTTTCCTGTCTTTATTATAGGAAAGTAGAGGTGAGGTTGCACAAATCCAATGTGGATCCATCACAATCTTCTACCCGTCGCAGTTGGTCCACTCAAGTCATGGCTAGATAGGAAGGAAGTTGCCATCTGCTTCAAGACCCAGTCCTTCCTTGGGAAGATTTGTTTCACATGAGAACCATTAGTATAAAGTAGCAGTGAAATATGCAGTACAAAGTGAATTTTGTAATGTGTAAGTTTTCATTACATGAGATCAAGATTAAATTATAAAATTTATATGAATATGCTGTTAATGATTATATACTTAAGAATCAGTTCCAGAAATCTATATTTTCCTAACCACTTCTTAGGCAAAGGCAGATAAATTGCACCTGTAAATCCTTTGACAGAAGGCATGATCCAGTAGGCAGCGTGTCAAAGTGCACATATGTATAGAATTCCGCCCTGTTTTTACTTCAGTCACTGAGAGTGATCAGCAGCAACTAACAGCAAACTGGCACTTAACTAGCTGTCAATCTGTCTGAAAGCAAGAATATTCCCAATTTATCAGGCAAAAATTGGCACTTGCTGAATGTCTGATCTCATCGCTTCCCAATTTTGCATGCTTAAGACCTATGCACATATTTCACTGCCAGCTGACACTGGTTGTCTCATAAGCACGGTGGTGTGGTTTTAGAAAGTTGCCTGTATGATTTTGATTTTGGAATTTAGGCCTCATTATCTAAGCTTTTGTGTGGAACGAAAGAAGAGGTTTTAATAAGATTTTAATAAGATTTTTGCAATAAGAATGCCAGACGAAATCTGTCAGGCCCAGCTTCCCTGCATATGTGAACCTCTGTGCTTTGAGACCCTTGAAATGTCTGTTTTTAGGACATCAGCAGGGGGCTAATGAAAAGGCTTTGTTGATTTTAACGAATCGCAAGCCACTGTAGCCAAAATAAATATAATCTGCTTTTTGGATTAGTTGTCACAGATGATTTTACCTACTAACAGTGATTAAAGAACCCTGGTGGACCCAAAGCATAGTCATTCTCTGGTGACTCTTGCTAAAACAGCAATAAACACAAGTAAATAAAGACTTAGGGCATTAGTTATCTTTAATAAACAGTGACACTCCATGTAATGTTTGAGGGGACTTCAAAGACCTGCACTGTGCACCGCGGAATCACTCTTTCTAGTACACAGAGAACTGGCATGGTAGGCAATGCTAATAATGTTGCTAGGCAGCTTTAGGCTGTGAGCCTTACTTGGAAGTAAGTTCTATTAACATAAATGGGGCTCGCATCCACATAAAGCTGTTCAGGATTTTAAGGATGCAGATTTGCCTATCTAGTTGTGTTAATCTAGCAGCACCTTGAAAATACTAGGCTCATACAGAGCAGTGCTATAATGAACCAGACCATTGGCTCTTTCAGTTCTATATTTAGGAAGGCTGGTTGACACAGATGCTGCAGTGGCTTTTCAGTGTTTCTGATAGGAACCTTTCCCAGTAAGAACTGTATGGTAAGGTGGAGCCACCCTACTGACACTGATGTCACGGTAGCTTACATGGATGGGGCAGGTTGGCTGTGAGGTCAGAACTCCCCCATGTATGTACACTGCAGTGTCAGGAGGGTGGTTCTATGGCGTTGCCCCAACATGCAGGCTGCTATTGGTATTTTCTGCACTACCTGGAAACATCTCAGATTGAACCTTTGGGTCTTCTGCCTATGCAGCATGTGCTCTGCTACTAAGCTTTCCAACTTTTCTGTGCACATGCACACAAATCCCATCAAATCTGGGTTATGAACAGCCCCCTGAGGTTGTGTCTATTTCCTAGTTCCCAAGAACGTGGAAGTGGGCCATCTTGGCTCTAGTCACCTGTGTGTAGTTGCCTTAGTATTAGCCTACTTTCATCATGCAACAGTTTTCAGGACCAAAGCCTTAAATTCCTAGGAGGAGAGGGATCAGAGCAGGAAAAGAATGGTGGAACGGTACATTTCTTATGTATTCATCTAAATCTCTAGCCTTTCTAGCCTTTATTTTTTTAAAAAAATTACCTTTAAAGTTGGTTTGAATTAGTGAATCAAAAGAACTATGGTTTAGGGCTAAGACTTGCTGTGGCAATTAGGTAGTTAGGACAAGCTGTACTAGAGAGGCTGATGTGGATATGCAGGAGAGGCCCTGACTTTGTGGGGGACTGCATGGGATCCCTCTAGTCTGTCTTCTTAATTGGAAGATTAATACCCACAAAGCGGATATAAATTGGTAACATGTAGAGCACATGCTTCCAGATAAAAGCAGAATGTCTGTTGGCCGTGCGTACCAAAAGACAGAGCTTTGCAGACGCACAAGGGCAGTAGCTTCCCTAGGCCTGCTGCTATCTTCGAAAAGCCACTGCTAGGATCTCTCCCTTGAAAGGGCTGCTGTACTGAAAGCCATTGCCAGGGATGAAGGAAGAAGACAAGTAAAGGCTGCTTGCCCAGCACAACCCGCCTATGCACAGAGTAGCAGTGCTTGAGAGCTGTAACTGCCACCACTGATAAAGGGGAGAAGAGGGAAAGGGACAGAGGTGACTCAAGAAAGCACCAGCACCCTCAAAAATGCAGCCATAATCAATTCCAACCAGTATCTCTTAGATTGCTGGATGAATGTCATCTCCCATTAATATAGTGTGATCTATAACTGTTTCCCATCTTCTAGGGCTTCAGATGTATGCTGCATGTCTGAGTGGTAGGTTCAGAAATTTTAATGTCATTCACATGATGCCTGCATAGTCATGTGATGTTTTGAATTAAACAAATACTAGTAATAGCCAGAATTCTGCAATTGTTCGTTCCTGCATGGGTGTAGAGCAGAAGCTGTGGAAAGGTCATTCTCTGAGGAAAATAAGAGAGCCACATCCTCAGGCTAGGGTGGTGTAGAAAAGATTGCTGGTGAGTCATCTGAATCTGAGTCCTTCTCAGGCTGACACAGAGACCCTGAGCTTGGGGATAGCACAGCCTGCCTCTACCAATACTACAGTATTTCGAAAGCCGCAGCCACAAATCATGGGCATACGTCTAACCTCCTCACAATGTGCTTCTGTTTGTTTACTTATTAATTGGTAAATCATAGCTTGAGATTTATATTAGTGAAATAAAAATATATTCATAATGGACAAATTGTTGGATGGGAAGACAATATAATTATATACTTAATGGAATTACATACTTTTCCTATGTTTATGAGGGGAAGCTTTTTAAAAAGATTCTTTTCTCTGTAGAGTGAAATGACTCGGCTAGATTCCTTCCCTTCTGCTAAGCAGAGCTGTGGCTGGCCAGGGACAAGGTCTCTCAGTTCTAGGGAATCTTTCTCCTTACATGCACTGGAACCTTTCTTCCTGGCAATGTTTTTCTGCAGGGAAATGAAATAGGTTAGGCTGCCTATCCTTTGAATCACCCTAGACACTGCCTGTTCTGCAGTGCTGTTAAGCAAACAATGTACATTACTTCCAAAAAGGTATTCGAAGTAGGAGCCTTATACCCCCACCTAAAAAAAAGAGATATAAGGAAATGGCAGGTGGCCTGATGACATCTAAGCATTCAGCCAGCTGAATAGGTAATGTTCAAAATCATGTCAACACCTCAAAAATATGACATTGCCTTAAATGTCACAGTAAACTCTCCATGCATTTTTATTCATCTTCTTATCACACATATATGGAATAACAGATGTCAAGTTTTTACTCCCCCACTGTACTCACAAGTGCTAGAAACTTATTCCAAACAACAGAAATAAATCTAAGATTAAAGATCCTACCTCAGTGAGTTTTATTGTATCTTGGTAACTGAGATTAGACTACCAGCAGCAACAATATATTCTCATTTTGTGCTAGTAATGAGAGGGGGACTTCCCACCCTTTGCCATGCACATCACAGTCCTCCATCGTCAAGTCAGGTTTTGGCTTGGTAAACTGAGAGTGAAATTAGATGTGACATTTTCTGATCTAATTGTTTAATTGCTGTTTTAACTGTTTGATTGTTAGGCTTTTTAACAGGCTTGCTTTATTGTGTATTTCAAGTACGTGCGGATGCTTTGTAATTGATTTTATACTTGTAAACTGCTTAGAAGCCATTTTGGCATGTAAGCAGTACAGTAAGCATGCAACTTACACAAGGGTTATATTCTGGGGATCACACCTAAAGCCAAAATTGCATATAATCAAAACACATTGGGTTCAGTGTTAGGTGGGATTGCCAGAATCCCACCCTCTTTCTGCCTCCATATATATAATTTTTTTTGCCACATGTGTAAAGCTGAATGTACACAAGTTAAATGCATGTTAAGTTGCAGACTTACTGTATACAAATTAATATATAATAATAATAGATATACAGTATTAATGCACTTAACACACACATTTAAAAATGTAAAGAGTAGCTGCAGAAGCCCTCAGGTAGAAGAAGACCACAGTGTTTGGAGTGGAATAGTGTGCTTTAATTTAATGCTTACCAATGAAACCGATGAAGATAACCTGATAAAAGTATGGTAATTGCCCTGAAGCTGCTATTTGCATTGGGAGGAAAGCCTTCCTTGGCGCACTAGAGGCTTTCTCCTCATCCAAATAGCAGCCTCTGGGAGCTCATTTTCATGTGAGGCATGTGGGGGTGGGGTGGGGAGTATACTTGCGCTCTCCAACCCCTGTGGTCCTGCTGCTGTTTGGCACTGTGTTGCTGCTATATACATTTGTTTAAATGTGCACATTTACTTGCATTTCTGAATGTAACATCACAGCTAGTGTGGCCCTGAGACATTTTCTTGAAACATGAAGGAAAGAGCTTAGTTTTCCTGAGCCAATTTCTGACTTCAGATACTGCAGTGCACTCCTGATAATCCCAAACATAGCCTTTGCCTCCCTTCACCATTCACTTACCTGACTTGGTGAAGACTCCAGGAACAGCTCTTCCCTTAAACACCAAACTTCAGCAGCCTCACTACTCAAAGCTGGAGAATTGGCCATCAACATCACTTGAACAGTAAAAGCACAAGCCAAGTAAAGCAGTGAAGTGTAGCGAATGTGAGGGAAATATTTTTACACATAATTTGTGAGTAGTTCATGTTTGAAGTTATGTCATCTTTCTCATTCTTTGAATTCAGTTGCCTTTCTGAAGCTCGATATATCTATTCTGATGTGTAGCAAAAATGTTACATCAAAGGTTAATGTTTGAATCCAGGCTTTAAAAAAAAGAGGGAGAGAGAACAGAGGGGTTGAGATGTTATTTAATGGAGGGAGTGTGGTAGAAACCCCCAAATGAATAAAAGCCCTTAAAAGCAACATATAAAAGCAAATAACAGTCTTCTTCCCCTGACAAATAGTTCAAAAAGTAGCCAACAGTTTGGATGTGATCTGTCGCATTGCATACAAATGAAGATACTGTCACTATCAGTTTCCTCTGAAATGCTTTGATCTGGTCATAAAGGATTGACAGCTATATCAGGACTCCCATTCCAGTCTGTATAGATTTTTCCACAACTGTTTCAGTTTCATAATTGTATTTCCGTATGAAATACTTCTCTCTCTCTCTCTCTCTCTCTCTCTCTCTCTCTCTCTCTCTCTCTCCACATACACACAGTCTCTTGAGGCTTGGTACTATTTGAGAACTTAGGTGTGGGACGACATGTTAGCATATCACAAATATGCCTCCATATCACAAAGTTAACTTTGGACAGTTCCTGGCAGCAGATGGAAGAAACAATCAGTTGTTAAGCTTAGTTTCAAAAAGGGAGAGATGTACACAATTCCCAGAGATGTTCATCTCCCTCTCCCTTTTGTAGAAGACTTGAAGAGGGAGTTTTCTTCATTTTCAAATGCCCAAAATGTTTCAGAAACTGGTCTCTATGACATACTAATTTTCTATGTGCAGGCACTGGTTTTAGCAAAACCAGTGGAAGAAAGTCATTCAGTATCCAAACATACATGTTGTTTATCATTCTGACTTAGGAGTCAGAATCCTGCTTAGGAGTCCAAATCTACATAACAAGATTAATAATTGGAATCCTATACAATTAGTAATGGAATCTACATTAGGTAAGACTTTGGCCCAATTTACTTGTCTTGCGTATAGGCACTCACATGGAGGAGCAGGGGCTGTTGTTTGAGCCCTACCTCCAATGCTGTGCCTCCATTATTGTGTTGTGCCCCTTTTGCCACACTGCCCCAACTGTTATGTGTTGAGCAAGGAGGTCTGAAAGGGGAAACTTTGACACCATGTGAGTGGCACACTTCTCCCATTCTGCACTTTGTCAAAGTACAGTCCGAGGAGGACTGGACCATTGTCATGTGCTTTATTATTATAATTTTTCAATTGCATACATAAGAACAAAACAGGAGCCTTTCAGATCAGGCCAGTGGCCCATCTGGTCCAGGATCCTGATCTCACAGTGGCCAGCCAGATGCCTGTGGGAAGCTTGCAAGCAGGAGGAAATGAGCCCAGCGGCATCTACCCACCTCTGACTCCCAGCAACTGGCTTTCAAAGTTCTGTGGCACCATCCCACCAAGCTGGACACTCCTGGAGACAGATGGGCAGTCCTCAGGTTAATCATGGTGCATGTGCACAAACTGAAAATGAACTTGTAATTTGAATTACAAGAATGTAACAGTTCACAAGAGAGACTGCAAAGTTTGGTACACATCCAGACCCATCAGGTTTGGCTTCTGAACTGACAGCTTATATGTTTTGGTGGCACATCCCCACCCCCACCCCCCGGCTAAATCTTTCCACACTTTAAATGGGAGATGATCCACTTTAAATATGAGATGGACCACTGCCTAAATACAATCAGCTTTGGTATCCTAGTAAAAAAAGAAGGCTGATTTATTCGCAAACATCCTCCTCCCCCACAACTGAAAATCCTTCTCCACTGTTTAGTATACAGTAATACACTAGAACAATCCTCTTTTTGTCACCTGCATGTTTATTGAGAGGTCTTATCTATGCTCTGCTCTGTTAGCTACTACCAGCAGACTGACAAGTTACATAGTTATAAACTGCTTATTGGATACATTTCTGTCATGGGTGAATGCATCCTGGTTCTACTGAGAACTGTTCAAAAAGTGATAGGTGTTGAAAAAAAGATTTTGCACATGCCAGCTCTTATAGTTAAGAGAACTGACCTGGTAGCATTGTGTGCTGCAGCTGATTTTTGAATTTCAAAAACTTGAATTTGCCTGTCTTTGCTGTTTGACAGGTCACCATCAAATAGGAACCACTGGTGTCAAAACTATCAGCTCCTTAAAAAAAATAGCCAACAAAGGAATACACTGAGCAAAAACATTGAGGGCTTTACATTGTGCTTTAATTAGGTAATTTTGGACTTATGCAAGCTGCCTTCTCTAGATGGTAATGTGTCTTCACTTCTTCCAATATGTGGTAAGCTAAACTTGTAGGTCTTTTGCTTATTCTGCTGTGTGGGGCCTTGGATTCCTACAGAACAAAGTCTTGTCCTAACTCTGTGTTCACCAAAGTTAAAATGATTTTCTGTCTCTGAGTAGTGTGAGATTTCAGGGGTTCTAGGCACTTTCCCAAGGTTTATGTTTCCTTTTTGAATGAGGCATAGTGGAGATTGTGGTGTCTTTATGATATATTATTTATTTACACATATATGCAACCTGAGCCTATGATGGAAGGGTTCATAGCATTATGACCTCAGGAGGTCCTTGTTTCCTCATAGCTGCAGCCTTGGATTCAAACAGAAATCAAGCATGGCTTTGTATCTCCAGCTTACTTTTCTCTCTCTAGCTCTCATCACTGTCACCTTTAACTCTTAACTCTGGTTCTGGCTTTCCAATGGCAAACTTCAGGAGGGGCTCCACTCATTTGCCATTTTACATGGAGCCCTTTTTGTTTGTTGCACTTAATGGCCCATCACCCAGGTGATCATCTCATTAGAAAGCTAGCCTGGCTTATATTTTAGCACTTGCTGGATCCAGGGTTAGAAGTGTCTCAGCATACAACCCACTTCCCCACCTAAAGTCATAACACTATTCTGGCACAGGGGGAAAAATCAATTATTTTTTTAAAAAAGTTAAATTAAAAAACTGTAGGCATCATTTTTCATTGGGCAGTAATAGAATTTGTATTAAATTCTAATATTACTTATACTATGGCTCACATGAAAGTTGTGGTTTTAAAATATATATTGCTGCTTGTAATAATAGATCCATGGTTGCAGGCTATTTTAAATATTTTACAGTTCGTTGAGACACCATCTCCCTGAATTCTTAGGTTTGATCACAAGTGCAGCATCTCTTCGTTAATGCTGTGCAGGTTGATAAAACAGTTGCCGAGCTATAGTCCCCAAAGAAATTATTAATTATCTGGTTAATGTGCATCAGGCTGTGGGAGTATGAGATTAATCACCAGTGCTGGGATGAGTTGCTGAAGTGGATTTTGGTTTTTTGTCTCCTGTCACTCGGTAATGGCTTTTCCTTCCTTCACCATCAGGTGAACAGGTGCGGAGATGCTGTATTTTCATTTTCCTGTAGTCAGGAACAGCCGGTGGCCAGGATATGCCATTTTCTCAGTCCTGCTGCATGAGCAGTTTGCAACATGGAGCACTACCTGCTCAAAATGTTCCAGCTGCAGGAGATTCTCCTGGAATAACCAGTCTTCTCAAAATTCACAAACATTTAAGTGAGAAGGGTTGCAGGAAGCTCAAAGTGGAACTGGGAAATGCAATTATATTGCTTGGAATGTGTAATGTAACCATATTTAAAGAAATACTACATGTGAAATTTCCACTTACATTACAAGTGCATTCTTCAGTGAGAACTGAGCTGCTGTGGATTTATTTTATCTGAATTTTAAGTTAGAACTCTGTCTAAAAACCCTGTCAGTGGCGTAAGATGAGATAAAAAGTGTGGTTGAGCATCACATGAAGTGTTCATCAATACACATTTCTTCCTCCCAGTTGTGACTTGGTGAAATATGGATAGTAATTTATTTTTATGAGACCTCACTTAAGCCCATGCACATTAATGCTTATTTAATGTATTAAGAAGTTTTTGATGATTTAAATCAATACATCCTTGTTGGTCACTTGTCCCTCATTTTGTGTGCTGTTCTGCTACACTTTGATGTAGTGGCATTTATAATATCAGATGATGTTGAAAACTATAATTCTTCATCCTGATCCAATAAATGCGGGGTGTAACTATGTGGATGGTTATGAAGTTTCATTGCATTAAAATGGAGGAAAAGATCCACCCCAGAGTGACTTTGCTGAGAAAGAAATTAAGGTGAGAAATGGGATTCATATGGGCATGAGGGTAAGAAAAGCTAAAGCATAATTGTCCCAGATACATTTCCTAGTTAAATTGAGTGGGATTGTTGCATTGGTCTCTTCAGGGAGAAGAAGTAGGATATCAATGGCCGTATCCTTCCAGAACATTTTTCTAAGAGAAGTAGGGGAAGCACAAATGAATTGTTATTGGGTGGTCTTTTGTATATATAATACAATAAGTAAATAAATACATATAAATAAGTCGCTAATTTTATTTATATTCCTGCCCTAACGGTATGAGAATTATACATAACACTGCAATGAATGTTTTTCACTCTACTGGCACTCTAGCAGCAAAATATTTAAGAAGAAAGAACAATATAGTCCTATACTTAATTATTGAGATGTCATTCTCACTGAGTTCAGTGTGACTTACTTCCAGGCAAGTGGGTTTAGGATTGTTTCCTATCCCATCTCTGGCCTTTGTTCTTTAAATAAAAGTGTGTATTTTTAAACGAAAAAGAAAATGAGTATATCATCTGCAAGTTGTGAACTTGGTCCTTCCCCACCTTCTCTCCACTTGCTTAGCCTTTCGCGAGACATAACAGCCATTTATTAGTACCTATGAACTTCCTTATATGAGCTGAACAAGTGGAGCTAATTCTAATAATCATTTCTATTGCCTTGCCAATGATGAAAAGAAAAAAAGGGGGGCTTCATCTTGTTGTAGCTGAAGATGTTACTTTAGATGGGGAAGAGAGTTTGTACATTTTATTGTAATCCATATTTATATGTAGTGCTTCAGACTAGAATTAGAAGCTGTTTAGATTTTCATGATGTTTCCAGTGATATTAATGTCTTCTTGTTTGGCAGACTAATGAATTATTTCACATAAGATTTAGGTGACCCAGTTGTGCTCATGTTTCCTAATGACCAAAGATCTCTTAACTGACTGGAGACCAGGACATGGGTCATTTATTATATGTATTAAGCAATCTCCAGGGTTTCATGCTTAGTTTACATCTGATTTGTTTGGATTTCTACTCCTTGTAGAGCTTCCTGGGCTCCTTCTGATAAGTAAAGTCAAGTTTACTTTGTTAAGCTCAGCAGTTCCCTGCAGGGAAGAGATAACAGAGGGAAAATGGGATCTTCGGGACACTGCAGCTTGCTTGCTTTTTTGCACCCAGAAGCAAAGAGTGACTTGATTTTACAGCCACACATGCACTTCTTATGTTCGCCATGTACAACTAAAGTAAATTTTGACAATAACGCGAAAGAAACACAAATTCATAGCTGTCAGGATTAAATTAATAAAAAAGTGTTTCTCCTGAAACTGGCGAATGCTATTAGGATTTGAATGTCATAACCACTTTTGCATAATGTGGTGAAAGAATGGTATGTTTCGTGAATAATGCTTGACAAGCAATTTTTTGGGGGAAAAATAAGCCAAACTGCATGCATTTGGTCTTCCTTCAGTATTCCATTATTTCCTAGGACCAACAATATAACCCATGCATTTGGAAAGGGACAGGGAACCTGTGGCCCTCCTGATGTTGTTGGACTAACTTCCCTCATCCTTGAATATTGACCATGCTGGTTGGAGCTGAATGAAGTTGTAGGCCAGAGGTTAACGACCCCTGCTCTAGATGCTGGACCCCAGCTCTCATCAGCCTCAGCCAGCATGACCATTGTTTAGAGATTATGGGAATTGTAGTCTGAGAACGTCAGGAGTGCACAGGGAGAAGAGAATTTTTAGGGAACCCTAAATTCATGAACCGTTTTTGCTTGTCCAGTCCAATGTAAACCAGACATGGTTGGTATTGACTTTGGTGACTTGAAACTAATTTCTTATCCACATTGCAAGATGTCTAGAAGAATCTTGAGTTCCCCAGTTGTGCCTTTCTTTGTGATCATTACCATTGCAAAAAATGTTTTATGGACTGCTTTTTCCGAAGTATCTATAGTTTAGAATATATACTTCAGTAATTGCAGTGAAATAGACTCTGCTGCACCACTGCTTAGGGTTCATGTGCATGAGCACATGTGCAAGAGAAGTAGAGATGAGATGTATATCCCATCACCCTCTGGAAGAGTAGCTTCTAGAGGCCCTGGGGAGGAAGCTGGATTCTGAAGATAAAATTGTCAAACCTCTCACACAACCTTTTTTAATAAAAAAAATCAAAAAGGCATCTCCAAAAGGTAAAAATAGGGAGAGAGGGATTTACTAGATAAAGGTAACCAAAAAAATCTGACAGTTAATGGGTTCTTTGCCTTCAGAATGCAGCATAAAACTAATTAACCATACAAAGGATTCAGAGTTGTTTTTCTTTATTTTGCATTTTAAATCTGGCACCAGTATCGGATATGGGAATTTGATGTGCTTTTTGAATGCCAATAAGCTACTTGCTCTTCTTGACTGGGATCCAATGAGCAGACAATGCATGTGCTGAGGAAGACTCTATGAGTAGAGGGTTTTGCTTTTGCTTTTTTCTTGCAGCAGCAAAAGGGTTTTAGCTTTTTCTTGCAGCAGCACCCACTACCAAACAGACAAGCCGCTTTTGTGTGACCTGTGGGATTCATTATGGAAAAAATAACAAGGAAAAAGAGGTTCCAGGTATGTCCATGCCTATTTATTTATTTAATATATACTTTATACCACTTAATAAGTAGCAGGGCACATAAATTTACAAACATAAAAATAAACCCTACACAGGGTTTTTCTCACTTTCTAATTTTCCTCAATACCTCCTCTGGCCCTTTCCCCTCAAAAGAGGGGCCACCTTCCCTCTTTCCTGAACTTTCCCAACTCCCGGCCTCCTTTACTGGAAAGAATTCCCAGCCACCTTTAATGGAAAGAATTGCCATTGATGGCATTCATTTACTACAGTTCTTCTTCCTTTGAATGCCACCTTGGTTTAATCCTCCTCCTCACTATCATACTGGACAATTTGGTATGTAGGGTGGTAATGTGTGCTCAGTGCTAAATTATATTGAGGCCTAGTATTGCAACCCACAGTCTGCCCCTTTGGGATTTCTAGCTTGTTGGGACATATGGCCAATCTGTGACTCCTGCCAGTGCTTCCACAGGTCTCCAACACTCCTGGTGCCTCACATTTTCCCCTTGCCCTGCTGGTAAGCCACCCCCTCCCCCTCTGCTGGCTGTTCCTAGTTCAGGGCTTTAAAAGCTAAACTGGTACTTTAAACTGGGCCTGGAAATGAACATGCAGCCAGAGTAATTTGTGTAATATGTTCAGACAGCTTTGTTATTACAGCACTTTTGCTGTAATAACATATTCTGCACCAATTGAGGTTGGTACATAGAGTACATTGCAGCAATCCAGCCTAGATATAACCAGAATGTATGTCACAGAGGTGAGGTCTGCTTTCTCTGGATAGGTAGAGTACCTGCAAAAGCTGGGAACCTATGGCCCTCTACATGTTATTGGACCAACAATTCCCATCAGCCCCAGCCAGTGTGGCCAGTGGTGAGAAATGATGGAAGCAGTAGTCCAAGGACCTCTGGTAGACCACATCTTCCCCTTCTCCTTTGTAGGGGAAGGAAGAGGAATCATGGCAGAGGCAGCTTACAGGTTTGAGGGTGAACTGCTGATCCTCCTAAAAGCAGGGTCAAACGTGCTCAAACATTCACAAGATGCCCAGTTCATACCAATGTTGCTGGTTTTCTGAAAGAGCTTATTTGTTGTTTCAATTGACTTTTTAAAATGCTGTATGATCATATGGTTGTAATTTGCCCTGGGACCTTGTGGTGAAAATTTGGTTAGAAATGCCTGAAATAAACAGTGCTGAATATATTTTTTTAAAATGTATTTGGCGTCATTTAAGGAGCCATTACTTGCAGCAATGGTAAAGTGACCAGGATGCTTTGCGTGATGTAAAGGATAAGCTGATTCCTTGAGAGGTTACGACATTTTTCTATATTCCTAGCACAAGACAGAAACTTTTAGATCTGCATCCCTTGGCAAAGAAGATACAGATGCATTATTTGGGATAACTAAGTTTATCTCCTTTGACACTTTTCTGATATCTCTTGATCATTAAGGGCTGGATTAAGTGGTAAAACTTTTCTTATGTGGCTGTTATTCAGCTTATGCTTCAGATCTTTTTACAAAAGAGTTTGAGTGCTTAAAGTTTCCCATTTAAAAAGAAAAAAATTCAAGTCTTATGTGTGGATTCATCCTGTCAGAGGCGAGGCAAGGTTTAGATGAGCACTTAATGACAGCTTGAAAATTGTAATACCACGTGTTTCCTGCAAGCATAGTCTGTCTCACACAGGCAAATGGCCTCTATGCAGTTTTCCCCAACTGTCTCTAGGTTCAGGATTTGCATGGAAAGAGATGGATAACCAGCTGATTCAGTTTCTGTGCTTTACAGTTATACTTCTAGGCACCACACTGATTAAATACATTTTAGTTGCAAAGAAAAAAAAAAGAAAGGAAGGCACAATGAAGGCAAAGATGGTCCATCAGAGGGTGAAAACATCCCTGTGTGAATTCCAGCAAAGGAAAGCACAATGTGTGTTGTTTACTTTGTTCTCATAGAAAGAGAGTATTAGGTAGGCATATATATATACTCATTGAGACCGATGGTTGGAACTTTGGCTTGCATTACAACCCTCATTGTTCCAAAAATGCTATAGGGTCTAAAACAATTATTGAAGCAATAAAGGGTGCTTTGTTTTGTTGTTTTTCAGCTGTCATGATTTTCAAGACCAATAGATGTTTTTTAAGGGCTGGCTGGATCCACATTTGATGAATAACTGTTTTGGAATATTACTACAGAAGTGATTAGAATAAGTGCACCATTCCCATGAGTTTTCATTAAAAGTATATACAAGTCATAGGTGCACTACAGCTGGCTAAAATAAAAAGCCATATTGCTGTTGCTCTTAGCAGGATGTGAATTTCATCAGGTGTGTGTGTGTGTGTGTGTGTGTGTGTGTGTGTGTGTATGTGTGTGTGTGTGTGTGTGTGTGTGTTACACGGAACATTGAAATACGGTCCCCTTGCTCATGTGGCATTCTAGGTTTTTAAAAATATATATATTTTTTTATTGAAATATTTTTCATGATTAACAAAAGTACATTGTGTCTCTGTTTTCAAGACATAGAAACTTTCATGCACACCAGTTAGAGTCAGTTTGAGACCTTTTTGTTATAGCCAATGTGCAGCTAAGGGGGAAAGAAAAGTAGGGAGAAGGAGGAGAGAAAATAGAGAAAGAGAAGGGGGGAGGGGGACAGTAAACTTTGATTCCATACAAAGTATATGAGTGGTTCTTTTTCTATGTTAAGCCAGTTTCCCATTCTGCCCTAAAAAGACTCTAAACCACATTATTAAAGATGCATTGGAGATGGGTACAGTATTAATGAAACAACAAACACAGAAGCAGTCTCATTTCACTCAACAATAGGATTAACCTGGATCCAATTGTCTGGAGCTGTGCCCTAAACCTGTCATTCTGTCAATAGCACATCATTAATGCTGGAGCTGAAACTGAATATTCGTTGGATCCATAGGGAAAGGCATCCCAAGGGCTGTAGCAACAAAATATGTGGCGGCTTGGGCACTGATGATACCCTAGGTCAGGATGGTGGTTCTGTTGTTAGTCTTGAATGGAAGATAAGAGAAGGAGGAAGAGACTACCTAATTTTCCTTTTTTCTTTCTTTCAAAGAGAGAAATTCACTGGAGTCATTTACTGATGTTTATTGCTGTGGTAGCCTATCCCTCAAACCTTTACAGAGGACCTGATTCAATGCTGCTGTTAGTTCTCCTCATTCTCCACCCCCTGTACTAACAAATGTTTGCATGCTTTTTCCCTAACTCCCCAATACATTTTTGGGGGGGGAGGGGCAAAAAGAGATTTTATTTGTTCATTTATTAAATTTGCATACCACCTTTCATCTGTAGATCTCAGGGTGTTTCACAACATAAAAATACAAAATGCACCATAAAAACAATACAATATAAAACACAAAATGCATTATAAAAACAAGGGGGGAAACCACAAACCAATAACTCCTGCTCCCCACCCTCTCCCACAAACACATGTAAAAGTGGTATAAGATGTTAATCAGCTAAAGGCTTGATTGAAGAGGAACGTTTTTGCCTGGCATCTAAAGGTGTATAATGAAGATGCCAACCAAACATCACTGGCGAGCATTCCACAAATTGGGATCCACCAC
This sequence comes from Podarcis bocagei, assembly GCF_964188305.1. Taxonomy (NCBI): domain Eukaryota; kingdom Metazoa; phylum Chordata; class Lepidosauria; order Squamata; family Lacertidae; genus Podarcis; species Podarcis bocagei. Next base: position 81,970,181 of record NC_138127.1, read on the forward strand.
AAAAAAGGACTATTCTCATGTTGTGATCCTCTGGACCTCTCACGGGGGATGCACACAAAGAAGGGCCTCAGATGATGATCACAGTGTCCAGGTAGAGTCATACGGAGAGAGCCAGTCCTTGAGCTGTTTAAGCCTTTATAGGTCAAAACCAGCACTTTAAATTGGGCTCTGAAGCTAATTGGCAGCCCGTGCAGTTGGGCTAGGATCGGTGTAATATGCTTAAACTGTCTTGCTCCGGTGAGCAACCTGGCTGCCAAATTCTGCATCAACTGAAGTTTCCAAACTGTCTTCAGAGGCAGCCCTACGTATAATGCGTTGCAATAATCTAACCTAGATGGGAATCATTTGCTTGGCGGGAGGGTTGAGATTAAAGTTAGCAAATGTGAACTTTTGGTCCAGTTCTATTTGTTAGGCATAAATGTTGTTATGCACCACTATATTAAAGCCAAGCCTCTATTTGGCTGTGTAGGTATAATGGTGTCAGGAACTGGTTAGATGAAGAGGAGTGTTGGGAAGCACCAGCTGGTGAATCCCCAAGGGAAAACCCAGAGGAGGAATGCTCAGGGTTGGTGGTGGGACACTGAGGAAGGGTCAGAGAAAGAAGATTGGGAGGCAGGGCTGGATGCTGAAGGGGCAACAGGGTTTAGTGAGCAGAAAGAGCCTGGGGCAGAGAGCTGTTCAGACTCTGAGGCTGAAGTAGAGGAGGGGAATCAAGAGGCTGCTGAAGAATCCAAGGAGTCTCCCTCTCCTGCTGCAACAGGCTCCCCTCCTCCTGGTCTCCAAGAATGGGCAGAATAACGAGGAGAGCAGAACAAAGGCCAGAGGTGTTCAGACGCAGTTTGAGATTGCTTGGGAAACATCAGAGAGAGGAGGAACCTTAGAAAGGGTGGAAGGCAGGGACCCTCAGTCCTGGCAACTGCTCCATTGGGGCAAGACCTACTGGGTAGTGTTGCTGAATTGTAGGCCATTTATTTGACTAAAGAGTTAATGTCACTGAGAATGGAACTTGTGTCTTTTGTGCTGACCTGCATCTGACTCCAGCCCTGACAAATGGGGTGTCTCAAGGCTATCAGTATTTTTTTGAAAGGGCTCTTCCTTTAGGCTTCCACATTTTAAGTGGATTAAAGTGCTCTGTGGTCCTAGAACAACAAATTCACTTTTTGCAGTTTTGAAAGTGACTGGGAGATGTATTCCAAAGTGTAGGATGAACAAATGTCTAATGGAAATGCAACTACAGTGGTACCTTGGGTTACAGACGCTTCAGGTTACAGACTCTGCTAACCCAGAAATAGTACCTCGGGTTAAGAACTTTGTTTCAGAATGAGAACAGAAATCGCGCTGCAGCAGCAGGAGGCCCCATTAGCTAAAGTGGTTCTTCACGTTAAGAACAGTTTCAGGTTAAGAACGGACCTCCGGAACGAATTAAGTATGTAACCAGAGGTACCACTATAAACACCCTGCAAGCAAATAAGAATAAATGTTCAGTAAAGACTGAATATAGTCTAACCTCTGTCTAAGCTTTGTGCAAGCAAATCAGGATGAATTCTCAATACACAGGTCATCTGGAAGGGCCCTCAGTTTATGTATGAACATTATAATTTAAGCCAAACTATCCCATTGTATCTTAACTATTGTTTGTTGTGTGATTTTATTGGTGGAAGTTGTTTCTGTGGCTTCAGTATACTTATATCAGCTTGGATTCTTTTTTCAAGAAGACCAATAAACAAAGATGAAAAAAGAGTAAGAATTGAGTGTTTTGAGTAGAATGGGGGTTCAAGCATTTTTATGTTGTCATAGTGTTTTGCAGATGTTGTGAGCCCTGAATCCAGCCCCCCCAAGGTAGATTCAGATAAAGAGACTTGCCTTGGCTGAACATGACATGTTTCTTGCTCTCCCTTCCCCTTTGAGCCTCAAACCCCAGTAGAACAGGATAGCAAGACACTAATGGTTTGTATCCTAGACTGTGTCTCTCTTTGACTTCCTGGAATTCCTGTGCAGTTCCTGCATCATTGTTGATCAACAGAATTGTACATGAAAGACTCTCTTCATCTGTCTTTCATCCCCTGGTTGAGGATGTCCCTTTCATCCTTTTCCTAAACAAGAAATCAAGCATGGCCCAGCCACAGTTTTTGTTTTTTGTTTCAGATCTCTAGGTAACATGTGTCATGTTCACAGCATAGCATCATAAGTAATATTCCAGGAACTACTCTGTTGCTTGTTAAAAAGAATAGGACCCCAGAGATATCTTTTAAATATGTCTGTAAAGTGAGAGGTGCCAAGAGAAAGATAATATGGCTGATTATAGTTATTTACCTTACATTTTCATTCGCCTTTAACTGGGTGTAATTTAAGGGCATGAAATCTCTTATTGGAACTGTATTTGCATTAAACAGCTCTAAGCAACCATGAAAGTGCAGAGGCTGAAAAATTGACAGGCTGGGTTCCTAGAATCCCAAAGTAGCATTTTTGTAATAGGCATACAAACAAATCAAATAAACATGTTTTGCTTCAATGATTTAAAGAATATGGTCTTTGGGGTAATTTGTCTTTCTTTCTGTTTGTATTTAAAGAAAAGGCTATCATTTCTAACCTTCCTTACGCCTATCTCTAGTTTGCAGCTCCTCTTAACAATCTGTAGCAATTTCCAAACCAGCTGTTGAGATTGCATAGTGTTGTGTCTTGAGCTAGATTTCCATGAGCTATCAAATCAGGCTTTAAAAAGGCAACATTACCTAGATGGTAATGCACCACGTGCAGTTCTTGTGTTGCTTTTGCAATGCATATACATTTTGCTTTTTAATTAAAAAGGGGTATTTAGAAAAGCACCAAATGAGAGTATTCAGGAAATTGAAAAACTTGGTGTTCAAAACACCTTTTTTCTTGCCCCCCTTGCATGATTTGTATTTTATACTGAAAAGAACCACACTAACCTGAAGATTCATTTAAACAAGCTCATGAGCTTTTTGAGAAACAGTTGACAGATGTAGTGGTGGCAGACCACCAAAAATTTGCCACGTTTGAAGGCCTTGTGACTTTCATTGTGCCAACCTAAACATGCTGCTTGTCACCAGTGTTGACAATGTTGTCAACTGCCATTCGGAAGGGATGTGTGTGTGGATGATGCCCTCTTGTCATTTGCCTCAGGCATAAACTATGTTGGGCCAGTCCTGGGGGAAGTCAACAGTTTAATGCAAAATATCTCTTTCTTTGAGATTACGTCAAGCTAGCTCCATAAAGTTATGTCTCTGCATATCTACTGGGGCTTCCATTCTGTATCCATGCCTTTAGTTGAACCATGGGATATTCAGACAGATTCCACAGATGATTAATTAGAGTCCATGAACCTGAGGCTTTTCACTCAAGCCTCACTGAAAATGCATAGGATTGGAGTCATTATGTATAGCTGCTGCCAAGCTTTTACCACAAGCATTTGAGTTTAGTTAAAAATAAGAGGATTGATCTTTTCATGAAATGAGATATTGGCAGTATATCTATAGAATAAATTCTACAGTATTTGTGTTGTTGTTTAGAATACAAAGTATGCATTAATTTGAGAAATGATTCCTTCATTGTAGGTTAGGCTACCACCAGGGCTTTTTTTCAGCCGAAACTAACTGCAACTCAGTTCCAGCACCTCTCAGGTAGGCTCCATTGCCATTGTAAGAGAACAAGGGAGGTGTTCATGGTGTGTTCCAGCACCTCTTTCTAGAAAAATAGCACTGGCTACCACAATAATGGAAGGGATGCGGGTGGCGCTGTGGTCTAAACCACTGAGCCTAGGGCTTGCCGATCAGAAGGTCAGCAGTTCGAATCCCTGCAACTGGGTGAGCTCCCGTTGCTCGGCCCCAGCTGCTACCAACCTAGCAGTTCGAAGCACGTCCAAGTGCAAGTAGATAAATAGGTACCGCTCCGGCGGGAATGTAAACAGCGTTTCTATGTGCTGCTCTGGTTTCACCAGAAGCGGCTTAGTCATGCTGGCCACATGACCTGGAAAAACTGTCTGTGGACAAACGCCAGCTCCCTCGGACAGTAAAGCAAGATGAGCGCCGCAACCCCAGAGTCATTCATGACTGAACTTAACCGTCAGGGGTCCTTTACCTTTTTTACCACAATAATAGAACATTTTTGTGGGACCAAAATCTGGCACTGATAATAGTCATTATTCGATCTATTCATAGATACTAGCTATATATTACCTCCAGGATCAGAGGCAGCAAGCATCTGAAATACCAGTTACTTAAGAACAGCAAAAGAAATATATTGCCTTCCTGGCCTGACTGGAAGCATCTGGTTGCCACTGAGTGGTGGTGGGGGATGCTGGATGAGAGAGGCCTCTGGTCTGATCCAAGGGGGATATTCTTAACTGCTGGAGGTCTCAGGGTCCGTCTCCACGTTCAGAAGAATCAAGTGAATACAGCAGGCCCATGCAGGGAGGGGGTCAGCCAGGTACACTTGCCCTGGGCTTTGGTGGGCTAAGCTTGCTGGGGGGCTCTGCTTGTGGCCTTCCAGACTTACACTGTCATGCCAAGAAGGCCCCATGCCTCCCAACAACCAAAGAGTTAATGGGTGAAACGGCCCTGGGTGAACCACTGCAAGGCTTTGATAGTAAATTCTGGACCTGCATTACTGCATACTAGTGTGTAGTGTCAGATGAGATGGTGGCACATTTCATGGACAAGACTCATGCCCAGCAGGGGGCATGTTTGAAATCAACCAAATCCCCAAACAAAAAACCTCTCCCCTCCCCACTTTTTGGAAAGTCAGCATGTTAGGGAGAACAGTTCTAGCCCAGCCTGTTGGGAAAGGGAAGCATTCATACTTAGCTGACCTACTTTTGTTGATTTATAGTCAGACTTGTGAATGTTCAGTTTAATGCAACATTTTAAGAATAGGCTCCAGACTGATAGGTACCTAAATCCCTCTTTCAAAACAAATCTTCATTCTCTTTGAAAATTCTCTCCAGAGGTCATGATCCTTAGTATCCTTTCTTGAAGTAAGTTCCATTGAAATGGATGAGAGTTACATCAAAATACATCTGTGTTTTGTCACTTTTCAAAAAGTAGCTTTTAAGCCTGGAAAACACAGATCATTTGAAAATTAAAATCTATATTGCCTGCTCTCTAGCTTTCTTAGTGCAAATAACGTGAATATTCAATATCTTGCATATTATATAATATTGGGGCTGTCCTGTATACTCTCTGTCTCCTCAACTCCCTCATTCTAGCCTCTCTCCCTCCTTTACAAACACAGTACATTTTAATTTAGACTTGTCAGTCCAGACCTAATGAATACATTCACAGTAATGTTTTCATCTTCCAGAGGTGAACTTGACTTAGAAATTGTCCCTGATGATATCAGTTTAAAGACTACTTGAGCTACTGGTTTAAGAAAAGTTCCTGTATTTTGTTCTATTGTTACTGAATAAAAGGCTTCAGCATAGTCAGAACGGTGGCATTTGTAACTCAGTGCGGCATATTGCAGCTGGGTGTGTAAGGAACCAGTAATACAGAGCTTTCCAAACTTTTCATGTTGGTGGCACACCTTTTAGACATCCATCATTTCACAACACAGTAATTCAGTTTTACTAGCAAACCGGAGGATAAACTAACCCCTTTTCAGCCCCAAGAGGAGCACAGGAAGTGTTCACGCAACACACCTACACGCTGGAACCGACACACTAATGTGTCACGACACACAGTTTGGAAAGCTCTGCAGTAATATTTTAAGTTCAAACACATGCTTTTTAATATTGCATAGAAAGGTAATTTAATTTAGAAATGAATCAGATTGATTTGTATAAAAGTGCAATAGCACTCACAAACAAATGTACTACTTACTTTCATCATATAACAAAATCATCCTACTATATGCTCTGGTCCATGGGGTCACGAAGAGTCGGACACAACTAAACGACTAAACAACAACAACTGTATTATTAAATTGGACTAAACAGACTGCTTGTTTCCATGACACAAAACAAAGTAATGGCACTTGATGAGTAGAGAAATAGAGGCAGTGAGCTCCCCTCACCCAGGGCATTTATTATCCTGGGCAATAAGTTGAATATCATCTCTGTGTTGGACAAGGGCTAGCTATTTCCAGAAATTCACAGTTAGCCCAGAGCAGTCAAGAATTGAGTGAGGGCTGGGGCAATTTCATTGGTATTTTATGTGAGGCAAGCAGGGAATAGCTGTTTCCTCTCTACTCCTCTAATCTCCCTGCAACATTTGTATCAGTATTGCTGTGGTGCACCAGCTTTAACTAAAGGGACTTATTTTCTATAAGTATTAGGATAGTGTACCATGGATTATAGGGATATTTGCAAACCAGATACAGTACACTGTTCTGGGCAACATGCACACACACATGCACACTCACTCAATCCTGCCATCAATTGGGGTTGAAAACAGCCTTCCACCGGCAGTCATGTGTCAATTGGACATGCGCAAAATGGTTGCCCCCTGTATAGTTACTATAAGGGCTAAAACAGACAGGAGCCAAAAGCATTGCTTGCTGATGCATCTCTTTAAGTAATAATAGTAGGCATGGGGAGAGCTGCAATTCTCATTGGGACTATGTTACATGGCAAGGAACTATTGACATATAACATGTAAAAGGATTTGAACTCTCAATAGCACTATATTATGTTTTGTATTGTCTAATATTACTCACAGCCATAACTGTAGCAACAAGAAGGGCTGATCACACAACATAATATGCACTAATAGTTTAGTGTGTCTGAGTCACCTTAATTTCCCAAGTCCTGTAAATTGTGACAGTGTCAGAGACTAAAATAGTTAACAGAAAAGCCAAATCAGAACTATACAGTATCAAGTCTCTAAAAACAAGTTATAAAGTTTTTTTTTAACTAATAGGGATTTTGTTTCCAGGCTAAAAAAAAGACTAAAAATAAACAGCTGTATAGTACTTCATTAAGCTGCCTGCTTGGAGTGATTTTTCCCATTGATTAGTCTCAGAGCTAATGCTGGTTCATTCCTCATTTCATTGCTAATTAACATCAGCTCTGCTCCTGACCACTTGACCGCATTCTCTCTATGAACATGTGCTGGTTTGGCAAGTAGCAAATACTGTTCCTTCTTACAGAGTTTAGGGGTATAAATTGCTATCAAGCATGAATTTTTCTAACTCCTTCCTCAGGAAACTTTTAGGGCTGTTTCTGTCTAAAGAGAATATACATACAGTATTTTCTCACATGAGTTTATTAGAGCTGCTGGATGCACAAGCGATAGCACACATGCAGTGAATATCTTCTGAAAGTTTGTTTTTCAGCAGCTCTCATGTCAGACCACCAAACAACTTTTTGGAAATCCAAAGGACATTAAAAGTGTGAACTGATGGTGGAGGAGCAACTTTTAGGAAAGTTACAGTGCATTTGGCATGATAATACTGATTTGGCATGATAATACTGTTGGAACACTGACCCTACATCAAATGGAGGACAGCTGGTAACTCTAGTCAGACAATTGGGCTCCTCTTGTTTTACCGTAAGTCCAGTGGTGGCCACCATTTTTGTCAAGAGCACCACAAGTCAAGTCCAAAGTATGTGACAGTGCCATCTAGTGCACACTGCAGTACATACATAGCTTTCAATGCTTTGTGTGGTTTGTTTGTTTTTGCCTATAATGTGCTAATCTGAAGAGTTGTAGCACAAAAGAGGCAGGCAGTAAAGTAGATGCTTTACTCGATTCAGTATCTGGAACTAGAGGTCTCCATCCCATTATCCAGGACTGCTATAAACCACATTTGTAGTGCCCAGGCCTTATTGGCCACCCAATCCAGTGGCAGATGCATTACAGCTTGAGGGTCTCATTGGGAGCTTGTGGAGGCTGTTTATCTGACCCTTGGTGCTATCTAGGACCACATCCCTTCTAGACACTATTGATCAGATGTGTTGGCTTTACATGCCACTGGAAACTAAGCTGTTTTATGAGAGGCCAGCTACCTTTCATGGTAGTGAGCTGACTTCCAAGCATGGGAGATAGAAAGGGAGGCAGTCTTTAAAATTGCTATCTATTTAGTGCTTGATACCCTTCACCATGGGGTCCCAGAGTGAGCGGCATACAATTAAATAAAAGCACAGAATCTAAAATTAATCACAAAATCAAAAAAAGTACTGCAGTACATCAAAACAGTAGAAAGGGTGGAATTTATTTATGCATTTTGTTACAAACCCCTCAAAAAGTTGTATTATGTTGCTGCAAGAATCTAGTAACCCCTTGTATATAGAACAAGGCAACAGACCCAGTATCAGTGTCATGAATATGCTACCAAAATGTAATATGCGCATTGAAAAGATACTTGGTTCAATAAAAGTACATTTAGTGGTTGCTGCAAAGCATCATGGTCTTTGTCTGCTGTATAGAGCACTATAATACTATATACAAAAGAAAGAACTCATGTTACTTGAAATACTCTTAAAAAGCAAATTTTTGAGATATCTCCCATCCACCTTTTTTTAAAGCTACAATTCCCTTCCTTCCCCTCCCTTTTTTCATAACACATGTTCCCGCTTTATCCTTGGAGCACTCATGTCCTGCTTGCATGCTTCCCATCGGCATCCGGTTGGCCAGTGCTGGACTAGATTCAGAAGGGCTCTTCTTACATTCTTAAAAAAGAGTGCATGTAGTGGACAGCTTTTAAGAAAGAACATTTTCAGAATACTGGACATGCTGTTGCAGTAATATGGACACAGGCAAACTGTGAAGATTGAATTGTTCCAAATGCAGAGTCCTAGTAGTCCTAAGTATAATTTGGGGGCTAGTAGGATCATATAGGAAAAAGGAGAACTGTGAGCAAAACAATGGGAGCTCATATCTCGAATATGTGATTATATTTCCCTTTACTTCTGGTTTACTGTTAAGGTGCTAATGCCAGCATGGGACACACGGCCATCTGGACAGTTCCATTTTTGAACAATGGAATGAATTGGTACAAGACAGGGAGAGAACAGAAAGCATTACATTGCAGAAAGCAGAGTGAAATTCTAGAATTGGCATGGTCACATAGACCAAAAAACACACACGCCTCTAACAACTTTAATGAAATTAGTTTGCTTCTGTTCTGGGTGAAAAGGTCAATATTTCCATAAAACTTAAATGAATGGGCATTGTGGAAAACAGCTACTAAACTTGGCACAAAACAAATAACTTTATCGTATAGCCTTGGGTCAATTCCAGATCACAGCATTTTGTTTTAATTGAATTGAGTATTGCATTTCAATTTGTGAAAGTTATTTTTTCCATCTTGTTCTTACATTTGGAAGCATTCATATCTCCGGACTAATCACAAAGTCAGCCTTGTACAAATCTATCAGTTGGGAACATTCACTGGAGAGCAAGCATGCCTCAGTGATAATCCTCTTTTGCCCACGCTGGAGTGGAATCCTTAGCTGCTTTGTTCATTGGTCAGATCTCTACAAACAATCTATCACTACAATTCATTCAATGGGCTTGGGGCCCAATTCCACAAACGCACAAATAATTTCATTCATGAAGTCAATGGAAAAAAGACCTATTATTTACTTCCCTGGGCTTGAATGAGGGCCAAAGTCAATAGGGAGAGTTATGTGAATAAAGCTGATCACATGAATAAATACTGGCAAAATTTGGCCATATTCTTGTAATCATTGCCCTGTGTAGTATGAGTTCCCAGGTTTCTTTTTTCTGAGTACCTCTCTTGAGGACTTTGACTCCTATGAACCCTTGCTTTATGACCAATTACCCTTGCGGATATATTCCACATTTGTGTTGAAAAGGCTTTCAGCAACCTTGTGTCTGCATATGGTTTGTAGGAAGGCTTCAGACTAAAGCACTTAGTCCGACAACATTACTGACATGAGGTTTGTATCTACATCATCATACAAATAATCTATTAATACAATTAAAATAATAAAACAGAATAGCTATGGAGCAGACAAGACTCATAACAGCTGCCATACAAATCTGAAGTGTTAATAATAGAAGCCATAAATATAACAAAAATTGAATAAAAAAGCATACCATAGTTTAGAAACTTTGGTGAATTGTTTTAACTCATTGTGTAAACTATGTTAAGACAAATGCCTTTCTCATTTGTCTGTGAAGATTATTCCATAAACTGAAAAGTCTTTCTCTTCAGCCTCATCTTGGAAAATAGAGGCTCCTGCAATGAGCCTCTGATCTTAATGACTTGGCAAGTTCATAGTGGACAAAGCAGCCCTTCATTCAGTAGCCAGTAAGTAGGTGATTGTAGTTGTGAACTGAGAACGGGTTGGGATACCTGCAGTGCATACACATACACTATATGCATTTTATTTCTGTATATTAGTGCTCTGGAGGTTCCTGATGTTAACTAGGAATTGAATGTAAATATGTTCTTAGTAATTAAACCCGTGGTCAATAAAATTAACTTTGTTTAAAATAATAGTGGCAGTTTCAATAGGACTTCCTTTAACCTCACCACTACTCCATTGTAAAGGATAGAGGAAAAGAAACCCTAGACGTCACCAGAGGATAAATCACGTCCACGGTAATTTTGAAATGAAACGTATATATTTAATAGCTCCTTGTTTCACTACTATAAGGTAGACTTTAGTGAGTACAGCATGAATAATGGGTTTTGCAAAGCTCTAGGTGGTCACCCAAAGGAGAAGAATAGTGCAGCTGTGGTATTACATGTCAGTGCTGTATTAAGCATATTTTTCCCTTAGAAAAAAGATTTTCTGTTGAGGTTCTGGAGAAAAATAAGTTTCATTAGTTAAGCATCGAGTAGAAAGAGGGAGAGTGCACACAACAGCGCAACAGGATTGATTGTAATAAGCCTTTTTTTGCTGAAAATCCATTACTTTCCGAGCTATTAAGTGATGAAAGGGATTAAGAAAATAAAAGAAAATAAGCAGGACTGTCTTCGTAAATCTAATAAAGATGATAACAGTGGAATAGTTTGCCAAATTTGCATGTGAATTTATAACATTCTAATCCATCAGCAAACAGTGTTGTACAGTGAAAGGATAGATTTGTACTGTTCTTATCAAGGGATAAATTTTCAGTACAATCTTTTGGCAAAGAAACCTTGTTTTCCTTATGGGCTTCCATATGTTTTGTCACGAAATCCGTATTTGTAGTCTTAGTACCCATATGTTTAGCTTTTTAAAAAATTCTTTATTTTTCCAAAGACAAAAATGTCTCCTGAAAGTTGTTCTCTATGCAGAATCCAATTACAGATGATACTTAATGTCAATGATCCTGATCCTACAAGCTGTTTTGCTGAGTCTATGAGCTGTTAAAACTGGTCATGATGGTCTGGAAGGAATTTCCCCCTCCCCACATTCCCATTTCCCACAAGCCCACCTGAAGCAAATGCTACGGAACAGATGTCTTCGGGTACTGCTGCATCAGTGCAGTTCTTTCCAAAGTACAACATTGCTGTTTGTCACAATAAATTCTGGTAAATTGTTTATCAACCCAGTTGAACCTTGCCATTTGTTTGTTAGTCCAAGAAGCAGGAACCGTTGCACATCCATGCACTGATGGTTTTGCTGCATGGAACATAGGAAACTGCCTAATGCTAAGGCAGACCAGTGGCCTGCCATTTTTGTTCAGTCCTGTATTGTCTTCATTGACTGACAGCAGTTTACCAGGTTTTCAGACAGAGGGCTTTCCCAGACCTACCAGGAAATGTTAGGAATGTTAACCTAGGACCTTATGTGTGCAAGATGTTTCTACCATGAAGTTACAGTCCTTTTTTGAAATCACATTTGATTTTTTTAAAAAATCAGCATACTGTAATAGGA